>NC_132935.1:162127058-163327058 GCF_034638445.1 Ciconia boyciana
GAAATACAAATAGATTACAGGGCTCAATCCTGCAAGGTGGAGAGTCTCCTAGCTCTGAACCAATAAAGCACTTAACCATTTACTTAACTTCAAGAGTGGGAGTAGTCTGACAGAACTGTGTTACCACTAACTGAATTATAATCTTGAGAATGAAATTGTGAAGATGTCTGCAAAATAAACAGCTGCTCTAGCTACCGAGGGCAGGTGACACTGTGTGGGATTTTTAAAGGATCTTGTTGATTTATAAGCACAACTATGGCTTGCACTGGAACCTGCCACTTAAATGCTTTTCTAAAAATCTGCCTCCCTATGATTTGAGGCTAGGTCCCTGGGCTCCTTGAATTCTCTTTTGCACAGCAGAACAGTTTTTCTGCTCATCCTGACCGTACCATGCAGGTCTCCCTCTCTCTAATGCATGCTAATGAAGGATGGAGAGTCTTTCAACGTGCAACAGTTCAAGAGGTTTGCAACTTATTATCCCAGACCCAAACAGCTCCGTGGGAAACTCAGTCTCTGGCCTTTGTAGCCATCTAGGGTTAAGAATAAAAGTTGAGGGTTAAGAATAAAAGTTAAGAAAATCATGGGCTTTTGAGAAAGCACCTTTATTTACTTCAACACAATGCAGGAATGCCAGGTGGAGCTTTCATCCATTTATGAGCCATTGAACTAACAGCATATTTTTTAGCTCTATTAACCACGTACATGAACAGGGATAATCAGCTTGCAAATGGCGCTACATTCAATATGAAAACAAGCATAATACCACTTTCAATATTGTCTTCTGAAAGACAGCCAAACAGAGTGAAGACACCTATCAGGACCTTCACCGATCTCTGATGGATAGGAAAGGTCCTGTGGTCCTGACCTGGGTGGTGCTGTTGATCACAGTGCTTGGGTTTGGTTTCTTACCTGTTGTGAACCTTATCCTCCATCCAGTGCTCATCTCCAAACATTCCCCGTGATCTAGTCCCTGTATACATTTTTTTTTTAATTTTCTTGGAAATTTTATTGATTTATCCTTTTTGGTGGAATTTTTTTTTTTTTTGTGACTAATGCTTCTAAAATCCTTTCCTTTCAGCCCTGAGCACTAGGGAACCTGAATACTAGCCAGCTCTTCCAAGGACACGTGGAACTCATATTTCCTAGCTGAATCCCGACAGTTCACTGGGCAAGAAATCTTTTTTTTGTCTCACACACGTTGTAAATTGGAATAAAAATCTTAACTTTTTCAGGTTGCTTGTGGCTGAATGTAGCAGTTGTTTCAACGAAAAGGTCATGCAAGAAAAGCATGACAGGGTGGTGGCAGATCAGTTTTCAGACCTCCTCAGACAGAGGAAGGGAATGGGCCCAAGTTTTCAACTTCTTGGGTAAGTGCTTGAAGATGAGGTTACTGCGGAAAATGTGGTCCCTTCTCTTTTCACTGTACCCTTTCAAATGCACTGCTGCTGGAGTCCAGAGAGCACATTGCTATCCCGGGCATTTTGGGCAAGCAGCAGTGCTTGCGGACACCAGAGTGTGGGTATGGGACCTGGACGGGCTTAGTGAAGACAGGGACATCCCCAAGCATGGGGAACTGCAAAATTTCAAAGCGTCTCCTCAGAAGCTTTTGCCAGGGAAATGGAGACACTTACAACTTTGCAGGCACCCAAGTGGGTTGGCATTATTTTTTTTTAAAGATCTCTCAGTTCAGCCGAGGTGTCTATATTCTGTGCAACTGCTGTTTTAAATGTTGCCCTTTGTGACTTGCAAGATGAGGCCTCAGGTGGCTTCAAGAAGCCGTGCTGCACTGAAGAGGCACAGCTTTCTCTCAGTAATCCCAGGTAAGACAGCAGCGACAAGTGACATGAAAGGTGCATTTTGCATGACGTACGTGGAAAAGCCAATTACATGTAATTAATGTTGGTTAAATGCTTTGAAGATGAAAAGCTTTTATATAAGTGTGATTAACATCTATTCTGTCATAATGATTGTCTTTCTAATGTTTTAAGAAGCTTAATAGCATGCTTCAGCTTTTCAGTGTTTATCTCTGAGATGTGATGACCCTATGTAAAGCATTCACTGGAAAACTATATAAGAAAGGCCTTCAGTGGGAGTTGATGTTGGCCACAAATCAAGAGTAAAGACTGAGACACTGTGGGACAGAGATGATTCACCTGTCAACAGCTCAATCTCTTACAAAGGTTCCTAATCAACAAACCAGTTGAGCGATGCTAAAGTATTGTCCTTATACAAGGTCTGTGAGCACTCACTGCAGGACGGCTGATGGAGCCTTATGAAAAGATAGTCCGTGCTTGCTGGATCCAGTTTTAGAAGGTGCATGGTAAGGCGTACCAGCTTACACTTAGCAGGAGCCCAGGATCTGGCACAGGACTGAACAGACACCCCCAAATGGGAATTTTGCCACCTATTTCAATGAATGCAAGAAATGACTACATTTTAGTATGCACAAAAATAAGCTGTTATTGACTGAAGGCTTATAGTCGATTGTCTTGCTCCGACATATTTTGCTTTCCACTGTAAATAAAGTGGATTTCATTGTAAACCACTCACAGCAGATGAGAAACAATAAGGGTCGGACACTGAACAATAGGCGTTCTGAGAAAATAGTGAGTTCATACATTGGCAGATTTTGTTATTTTCTGAAAATGAGTGCAGATGTTTTAGTATGCTGAAATCACTCAAGACTTTTATGGCAGAAAGAGGCCATGGAGTAAATAAACTGGTGACAGGTATAATGAAAGGCATTCAGTTTATTTGCTTGTTCAGAGTTATTTTATTCAAGGGAGCCCTGTTTTGCCTACCACAAGCAAATCCTCGAGACTGTCTTGAAGAAGTATCTCCCTGGAAAAAAGAATCGTGCAAGATCACGTAGCAAGCCCAGGGCTTCTGGATGACAATCAAATGGGTTACTTAATTCTTTGTAAGCAATTCCTAGAAAGCATCGGTTCCCAGAAGAGACATATATGAAGGCTCCGCTCTCTATTTGTTGGTGGGGAAACACAAGGGCTGTACCTCCAGTAGTGAGAGGAATGCCATTTGAATCGTTTGTGGTGCTGTTGCCAAGAAAAGTGTCCAGATATCACCGAATATCATGCTGCTATTAAATCAGCCAGATAAAGCTCAGGGAGGTTTGCAGGGCTATAGGAATGGGCAGAGATCATGCTCTTTCCCTCTATCAGTTATCTTCCCGGATGAGTTAATCGCCTGGTGGGTTAGGACCAGTCCCTGCAGGTTTTCCCTGTATGGTGGAGGTTGCAAGAGAGCTCTGAGAAAGGGGTTGCTGGGATCACCTTTTCCTCAGGCAACCTACAAAACCCTTCCCTGCACTGCCCTTCGGCAGCGGTGGGGCAGCGGGTGCTGGGCTCAGCATTAGCATCAATTGCAGCGGTGTTTGCTATTGAGCACTGGGGCAGTGTCACTCCCAGCTGTCATCCTTCAAGACACCTCTCTTGATGTTCAACGCATCCCTCAGAAGTACCAGGGATGTGGTGGGGGGGGCACATTTGGGACTCATGAGGTGCCACCTTTACCCAGCCGCAAGGTCTATGCTTACCTTGTCAGTCTACACATGGCAAACCAGCTGAGACAACCCAAGCTTCACTTGGACCTGCTAACACACAGGGAAGATGGATGAGGTCCTCGGGGCTTATCTCCGTCAGTTCACATGTATTAATACTTTGACTGCTTTGCCTGCACTGGGATTTTACCTCAGGTTAATTACTCTGTATTTCCTAAAGTCATGTAGGAACATGCATTTTTTTCCCCCAGTGAAGAGAAGCTGGATCCAGAGAAGGGCTCACCTTTAGTGCAGCTTGCTGGAGCATTGGCAGCTTCGTCTTTCAAAAATGCAATTGGTAAAAATGTGAAAACCATTTCCACGAGGCTGTTGCCGCAGGTGGGGATTCACAGGCTCTCCCACCAGGCACTGAGGTGTGTTACTGGAAAATGGGCACTGCTCAGGCTGTACCTCTCCCTGGCATTTACCGTGCATCAGGATTTCAAGTCCACCACCTTTCATAAACACTAAATGCCCTGAAAAAGAGTTTTAGAGGAGAGAACTGCAAGACAACCAACCTTTCCCTCCAAGGGAGGCATATGATAACTTCAGCTTTTGTTCCTGTGACCTGCCCTTGCAGGTCTGAAAAGAGCTTTGAGCACACACCCAGGAGAGCAGGAAATCTCTCCTACGGATCACTTGTAAAATGGCCCAGTTTGAAAAACACGCTGCAGAAAGAATGAAGCCTGACTGCAAAGGAGAGTGGGTTTTTTTGCCCGTGAATAGGATTTCAAACTAGCAGCCAAAGTGAATCATTATACATCCTTGCCATATGCCACTTTCAATCAATAAGGCCTTATGCTCTGCTAACAATCATCCTAAACTATACCTATTAACAAGAATGCACATTTTCATAGTAATATTCCTTGCACGTCACCGCACACAGACTGCAAACAGTCGAGAGTGATCACAGCCGAAGGGAGACGGAGTTTCTGAAACAACGGGGTAAGTGTGTGGACGTACACCACACTGTAGAGGCTGCCGCTCTTATATGTGTAGGCTGGTTTTTGCTTTTAATGGCATACGCTCCTACAGACTGATGTGGTTTTTTTCTCTCTTTCAAGCATACGCTTTCTTGATGACCCAGCCAGTTTCTCTCCTGGTGACCCAAGACTTTCTTAGAAGTGGCTGGTGCACTGAGGAGAAAGTGCAGCAATAGCCACAGGGGGATGAGATAGAGCTTCAGCAGGGCCCCTTCACTTTGGAGGGAGAGAGATGACAGCAATCATCATGAACTAATCATCAGTATGTGAAGACATGGAAATCTGCTATAAAAGAGACGCAGGGTTTGAGGGACGTGGTGCAGAAGCAGGAAGCGCAGACTTTATTTCCTGCTGATCGCGGGGCACCTCTGTTTCCCACCTGCTATCTTTTGTCTACTTACATTGCAAACTCCTCCTGATGGGTGTCGCTTCTCCAAAAATACTGTGCTTGCCGCAGAAGTTATTGACTGAAATGCCACAGTCTGAGCTGCTCAGAGCAGCCAAGTCTTACACTATGGGCACGAAGCGCTCGGTAGATTCACCCGACTAAAGCAGAAATCTGCACTTGAGCTAGTCACCCGTGGCTCCCTTGCTAGTCAATGGAGAGCCAGTCAATACAGTCGATGGAGTCTACAGTGATTCATCTCTTCCTAAAGTAGATGGTTAAAACAGAGCAGATGAATTGCATAATATAAACACTTATTTCTTCTTGCTGCCTGGGAAGCCTAGTGTGACAGCTCGCATTTAGAAGTCTCCTCTGGAAATATCTGAAATGAGGTGAGTCTAATCCCTCATGACCTGCCCCTGCCCTGATGCTCTCTGTGCATTTCAGGCATTTGCTGGTGCAGCTCGCTCTGTATCTTGTAGTGCAAAGAGACTTACGGTTGGGTTGAGGCATACCAGAGAAGAGTAGCAGTCCCACACTCAGGTAGCTAAAATGTACCACCTCTGACCAACAGCCCCCAGCCCCAGGCCCTCCCATGTGTCCCCAGACCCCAACCCCCCAGTCCCACTCATGAGTCACGGCCACGACTCAAAATGCAGTATGTGAGCTGTGCATTGGGATTGCATCAGCCCTGGGTGTCTGGTTGTGCAGGAGCTCAGGCTAGACTATACAAAGTTCTTATGTCCATGGATCCTGGATTAGTAGAGCATGTACAGTATGGCATGTCCCAATACAATGGCCTTCAGACGCTACCACATAAAAAACCTTTCTATCTTTCTCTCTAAGGGTGAATTTAATCTTTGCTTATTTATATGTTTTATAACTAAAGGCTGTTTCTGCAACCCTTGTGTAGATACTTACACATGGTCTATGTGATACTCTTCATGAGTAATCCTTGGGTGTTTTGCAAGGTTCAACATAAAAATTCTTTGCTAATCAAAAGGCATAACTGCTTGGCTGTTTCTGTGCTGCAAAATAACCCTCAGTCAATCAAACTCCCTTCCAACAATCCCTGCCTATGCTTATAGCTTTGCAATGTTGTTTTCTGTGGGTGAAGGTGGGAAAGAAGAACATGCTTACCTTTGAGCAAAGAGCTGTGCAACTCTGGGTGTCAGTAATACCACCAAAATATAGCTGAGGTGGTGCAGTGCCTTTTTGCTGGCTTTCTGTGCAAGCACATATCTGCAACAGCATCATTTGTTACAAAGATTTCACTTAGTTTCTTCCTCTCTGGCACAGAATGCATTCATTGAATCTTGATGTCCTTATTCCTCAGACAATTCCTCTTGCCTTTGATGAAGATTTGTAATCCTGGAAGGGCTGTTCAAAATTTATACTACTAATTTTTCATATTTGGAGATATTAATGATGTACAAGTCACTGCATTCAGTACAAGATAACAGGCCAAATTGCTGTAGCCTATTTTATATGTGAAGTAAATATAAGTGATCAAAGGATAACATCTGGCTTGAAAATGCATTAATACTACTAATATCAGCTGAAGTAATTAAACTGCATGTATTTGTTTAAACGCAGTGGAGCTGTTGACCCTGTGGCATCCCCTCTGCTCTTTTTAACATCCATAGATATTTCGACATCGGTGGGATCTTTAGGAATGAGGGCAGTAAAGCGGGACAGAACATAGTTTTCCCATCACAAAAATGCTCAAGATCACGAAATAAACACACCCTTCTTCCAAATCCGGATGAAAGATGACAATCACAGCCCCAGCATTCAGACCTGGCAATGACAAAACCACACACGGTCCCATCTAGTTTCACATCTGGAAAAAATGGTCAAACACCTCCTAACATTTTTGGCTGCCGTTTCTGGCCATACAAGATGCACCTGCTCCGAAAGCAGCCCTGCATCCCTGGGGATCCCGTGAAGGCATGCGATGAGGGTGCAGGAACTCCCTTATGGCAGCTACTTGGGGATAAAGTCAAAAGATTACCTTAGTTGGGTCTGAGCAAACAAGGTGGTGGATATTTCACACAGAAAGGTTCCTTTTATGTTATTTTAAAGGGCCGTGGCTAGCTGAAAGGCAGATTTGCATCTGCCCATGGCGATTCATCCCCACGGTGTCCCCAGGCATGATGTATTGCATGGTTTGGGACACAGACTGGTTTCTTACACGTCCCCTGTGACTTTTTAGGAAGGATGGCAACTATCGAGATAATTATTTCGTTACCCGTAGTATATCCAGAAATGCAGTGCAATCTCATGCTCTTGGCCTGTTGTTTCAGACACAGCCAGTGGGGCCGGCTCTGCATGGACATGTTGAGCTGAATTTAGAGCGAACTCAACTCCCTGTGCTGCAGTTAATTAGAAGATGCTTCCAGCGGGTGAGATACTGGAGAAGAGCTTTAGCCACAGCAAACCGTGATCTCCAGCCAGATTCAAATCCACACCCCCAGCAACCGCAGAAGTGCATTTTTTACCCTGCGCAGAGCACACTTACTAATATTTGTATGCCTTCAGTATTTTCCATCCTTCATTTCCCTTTACGTAGTTTTATTTTTCCCAGTCAATAAGAATGATTTTATTCTTCTTAATTAGATTTTTTTTTAGGTTTCCCATAGTAATTAATGTACTTTTCTTCAGCAGTATAACCTATTACAGTAGTTAAAATATTAAATCATGACTGCTGCCAGATCTAAGGGACCAAAAAACATAGGTTTTTCAATAGCCACTTTGTCTTAATCTTTTGAATTAGTTTGCAGCCTGCTTTACATTTTTGGGTAAGTAATAAGATTTGTTGATTTGAATGAAGAACAATATAAAAATAAATTGCATTGTACTTTTAATTACATAGTCTTAATTTTTGTGGTGACACTCCAGGCTCTCATATGATGTTGTTTAATGTTTACTTCTCTTTATTGATTTGATAATTTAAATACAAAAATGTCATTTAATTTGCAAATGTCTACATTCATTGTCGGGGTTCTGTGCTCATTAAGGAATCAGGGGAATTCTGTCTTTTCCCCCACCTCCTTCACGCACACGCAGGCATGTATGGTCCATATTTGCTTTCTCTTAGGCACCAAATCTCAGCTAGAGAGATGCTTTTCTTCTCCAGCACTGTGAGACCGTGATCCTCCCTATGCTCGACATTTCGAACCAGGGGACTTGGTGTGAAATGGGCTGCTGCTCCAGGGAGCCCTTTTTTGGGACTCCTTGGAGGTGGCTGAAGATAGCAGTGGGTAGGTCAAGAGCTACTGTTGGACACGTTAGCCTTGGTGGGCTCTTTCTCCACCTGGGAAGTCAAACACCCTCACAGCACTGAGAGTGGTTTGAGTCCACCCATCCCCTGCAGAGGACATGGTGGAAGCAGATCTTGCAAAAGCCCACCGAAACTGTAGGAAGAGCCCAGTTTGGTCTTTGGTTTAGGGTAATGATGATGTCTTTACTGCTCTGCAGATGCCATTCAGAAATAGCTATGAGAATGCAGCAAACCAACAGCAAACCTTCAAAGCTTCCTTCCTCCATCAAAACCAACATCTCTAACCTACCTCTTCCACTCACCTCAGCTTTCTCGGAGAGGAGCCACAGACACCGCTCCATCCTACCCCAGGCAGTGTTAGCCACTTGGCTAAATCCCAGCTTTGCGGACTGGTTTTGAGGTGTTTGTCTTTTAGTTTTGGAGCTGCAGGCACATTTCAGAGTTTCTAGAAGTTAAACAAAATTAAACTTTTCTTTCAAAAATCCATCACCATAAAACTGTTTTCCCCCCCTCTTCATTAATGATTTACTTTCTGCAGAATAAATGCACTAACTGAGGACAGAATCATTATTAAAATCTCAGTTAACAACACAATATTACTTTGGTCCTTTCATTTCCTCCACTATTATAAAATTCAAGATTCATTTCATCTATTAATATTAGCAATCTATTTTTTTTTAATTTTGACCAGGCACAAATTAAAGGGGGAATGATATTATGGAAGCGGCACTAGAACTATTCCTTTTTTTGTAAAATCTATTTTTTCCCTTCCATCAGTTCTTTCTTTGCATCTAATATTGGCTTCTTTTGCACTTATATTCCCAGTTACTTCATTTGATACCTGGCATTACTCCCATGGAAGTCAATTGGAAGAGGCCAACAGAATTCCTTGGAAGGTGATTAAAATTAAGGGTCAATGAAGAGCTGAAGGCTGGCACATGGGTTTGGGAGCAAGGGAGCTGGGTTCTGGTCCTAGCTCTGCCACAAAATTGCTCTGTGACCCTGCGCAAGTAATTTTATTTCTCTGTACTGCAGTTTCCATGTGTTTAAAATAGGAACAAGAGTGTTTGCTGCTCATTGTTCAAGTCTCCTAGCAAATAAAATGTGATGTTTAAGAGCTATCTGAGCAAGAAGGCACAAGAAATCTGTGTCCTAGAGTAGCAGCAGACAGCGAGGACGGGCAGAACAGAGATGCACTCTATTTTTCTGAGAGCTCACAAATTGCTCATGTTCCCTTTATAACAGATCATTGTCGGCGGGTTCTAATGAGATTTCGTTTGCGCCTCTCTAACACTAAACATAACTGAGATTTCTTTACAATATTTCACAGAGAAAAGCTCCTCTCATGTGCAGCATTTCCTTGTCAAAGAAAGGCTGGATTTCGCATGCTCTAGAATAACCAACTTCTACAGTTATGGCACACTTATTTCTTAGCTTGTTTCTGTACCTCTACAACCCTAGGAGCTGCACACCAGCTAAATACGCATGGGACTGCTCTTGCAATCTCCTTGATTGCAAACAGGGAATTGCTGTTGTGGCAGGTCTTCCCAAATGCTGAAGTGCTGAATTCCAATGGTTTCAGCAGCAACTGGAAGAAATAGGAAAGGAAAGTTGGATAAAGCCCTCTAAGAGGCCCCAGGTACAATTGACAATACCTCAACTATCCCTTTGTCTAATATTTTCCTGCAGTGACAATTCCACAACAGTCCAGGGGAATACATCCCTGTGCTGAACTACCCATAGCACTGGAAAGTGTCTCCTGATCTTTTACCTATGTCTTTCCTGCTGAAGCTGAAGCCCATTTCTCACACAGAATCACAGAATCGCATAGGTTGGAAAAGACCTTTAAGATCATCGAGTCCAACCGTAAACCTAACACTACCAAGACCACCACTACACCATGTCCCTAAGCACCTCATCCAAACGTCTTAAATACTTCCAGGGATGGCGACTCAACCACTTCCCTGGGCAGCCTGTTCCAAGGCTTGATAACCCTTTCAATGAAGTAAAATTTCCTAATAACCAGTCTAAACCTCCCCTGGCGCAACTTGAGGCCATTTCCTCTTGTCCTATCGCTTGTTACTTGGGAGAAGAGACCGACCCCCACCTCTCTACACCCTCCTTTCAGGTAGTTGGAGAGAGCGATGAGGTCTCCCCTCAGCCTCCTTTTCTCCAGGCTAAACAACCCCAGTTCCCTCAGCCGCTCCCCATCAGCCTTGTGCTCCAGACCCTTCACCAGCTCCGTTGCCCTTCTCTGGACACGCTCCAGCCCCTCAATGTCTCTATTGGAGTGAGGGGCCCAAAACTGAACTCACCCTACCTGCAGAAGGTGTAAGCCTTCAGTGTACCACTCCTCTTTGCATCAGCCTTGCATGTATTTGGCAACTTGCTTTGTCTCTCCTTTGTCCCCTCGACAGACCACACACTCTCTCAGCTTTTCGTCAAAGGCAGGTTTTCTACACCTCCAATCTTTTATTTGCACCTCTCTGGGCTTTTCCCAGCTGAGCCATATCTTTCCTGAGGTGTGGAAATTGTTCTTGAGCCAAGACCCTGTCACTGCCAAGCTGAATGGAAAGATTGTCCCAGTGTGCCCCTCCGAACAGGCATCCCGGGAGGACTGCCGGATTTTTGTTGGATTTCTGATGTGCTCCCAAGCATCACAGCCCCGGATCTTTTTCCACACGGCAGCAGCCTGGCCAATTGCTCCTCATCTTGTATTTGAGAAATTGATTTTAACTCCCCTGCCAGGGAGTGCAACATTTTAATTACTTCTGTGGATAAAGCCTGTTGTTCCCATTCTGATCAGGACTTAAGAGATAAGTAAAGCAAAGCCTATCAGAGATCCTGCAGAAGCTTGAGCTGGAACCCAGGCCACTGGAATACCCCCAACCAGTACCTCTGCCATATGTCTTTCACCCTTCTCATCCTTGTCCCATGCCATCCTTGTTTTTTTTTTTTTAATCTTTCTTCTCCCTCCATTATTATTGCATTCTTTTCAAATCTCATGTTAGTAGCCACTTGCAACCATTTAAACTATTGTAGGTGAACAATTAAGGGTCTGTGCCCTATCCCACAGCATGGATAGGCCACAAAAAATGGGAAACAGATTGGTTGCTTGCTGGATGATTGATCATTTCCCTCTTGCCAGTTCCTGCTTCTCAACACAAATGAGTGGCATTTGGTGGCAAAAATAAAGGACAAGATCAGTGGCCTTTGGGAGCAAGAGAGTCTGAGTGGATACGGGGCCAGGAAAGTCAAGACACGAAGTGCAGCTTTCTTTCCAAAGGACCTAATCCCGATTTAGGGGACACAAAGACACCTACAAATAGATAAAAACTTGAGGCTGGCTACAAAAAATATTTCTTTCTCGCTCTTCTGAAACCCACAGAGAGGCACTGCCAATGCCAGGAGCCCACAATACCCTGGCATCACAGCCTGCAGGGCTGGCTGCTCTCACTTGTGAATACATTTATCACTGATAATATGCCAAAATGTCCAAGAGTTGAATACCGGTGAGTGCTGGGAAGGAAAGCAGGTTCTTCTCACAGGCATGACCAAGCGCAGCAGGACTTTACTGGCATCTGTATTGGCAATATGTCACTTCTGTCTCTCTACAAAATTGATGGACCAGTGGTTGGATTCTTAGCAGAACAGTTTTTACACTTTGTACTTTTTATGACATGTGGTACGTCCTATGCTATGAAGCTAAGGAAATAGTCTGAGAAAGGGCATTAGGGCAGCTGGGCAAGAAGCAGTTGATAGGAGGGTAAAGAAGTAAGACCAATGTGGAAGCCCATGAAACCCAGAAATTGCTTGGATGAGCCCATAAGGGAGCCCTTCAGCATCCCAAAGACCTGCAGCGTAACTGGGAGGGCTGAGCTGAGAGAAGTCCCCAGAGCTGAGGAGCACATGCCAGAGATGGTGGCACGGGGAGTCTAGGACTGCATCAACCATGGTGGGCTATGGCAAACGTTGTGAGGCCCAGGGGCCTGTGGCGATAGGACAAGGGGTAATGGTTTTAAAGTAAAAGAGGGTAGATTCAGACTAGATACAAGGAAGAAATTTTTTACAATGAGGGTGGTGAAACACTGGCACAGGTTGCCCAGAGAGGTGGGAGATGCCTCCTCCCTGGACACATTCAAGGTCAGGTTGGACGGGGCTCTGAGCAACCTGATCTAGTGGAAGATGTCCCTGCTCATTGCACTGGGGGTTGGACTAGATGACCTTCAAAGGTCCCTTCCAACCCAAACTATTCTATGATTCTAAGGGAATTCAGCCCCCGAGATATGGCTAAGCAGCCCAAGGGATGGAGCAAGGGTCATGCTGCACAGCCAGAAATACGAGGAATGGACAAATGAATTGGCCTGTTTTGGCTTTGGTAGACTGAAGAGAGACAATCTTCCAGCGTGTAAAAGCTGGAGCAGAGACAAAAGGAGCAATCCATCCCCCACGTGCTCAGTAAGGACCAAACTGCAGCAGGGAAGGCTGAGGTTATGCAGGAGGGCAAATGTTCTGCAGACAAAGCTTGCGAAGCCCTGGGAGCCTGGAGCACCATGCAGTGGCCAGCAGTGCAGGAAGAGGCTGGATGAGCATTTCCCAGGAATGACACAGGTCAAATAAACACTGCCAAAGGGAGGAGGATGGACTGGATAACACCTGATGATCCCGTCCAGAATTTGCTCCCTGCTTGCGCATTGCCAGCTGCCAGTGTGTGGAAACAAGTTTCCTCCAGGCAATTTGTACCAGCATTCCCCCACAACGAGCAGCAGAGACAGACACTTTATGGTGTAAAACAACCTCTGGTCCCAATAAAGATAAAAGGAAAACTACCTTGCTAGTGATGCCCAATTCATTACTCAATACCATGTAACACAACAATGTTGCACTTGAAAGCTTAGCGCATCTGCCTTGCTCTATTTATACTGTGGTCTTGAGTGTTTACCACCTCCTGCTAATGGCAGAAGAGTATTTGCCACAAAAACTTAATTATTTGCCTCGTTTGAGAGAGTATTTTTCCCGATTAAAGCCTTCCTGAGAGCAATGCAGGAAGCACTCAACCCCACCGGGCATTCTTATACCCTAACCACTGAAATCTGGGACAAAGGCCAATAATCTGGGACAAACTCTAAAAATACACCGAACACTGCAGGACACATTTTATTGGTCCTTCCATACATGCTTTGAGTGCATCGGGAGGCACAAGGCCACAGGTAAGAGTAGTGAAATAAGCCCTCCAGCGCGGTCCAGCTGGCTGCAGGAGGGATACAGATGCTTTTCTTGTACAGAGCCATTTCAAAGAGAGACACGGCACCTCCATATGAACCCTCCCGTTGTTAAAGCTTAATTGCAACCAGTTTAAAAAAACCCGAGTCTAACTTTTTAAATAAAAAATTGGAATTTGAAAGACGTTCTTCTGCCAACCAAACACCTGGGGAGGGAGGCAGGTGAGGGAACTGGAGAGATGACAGGCCTTGGCTCTAGGCTGCCGTAGCCACCATATGCACTTTAAAACACCTGCGCTGCATTTTCAGGTAAAACATCAACAGCTGAAGACAATGTGGGTAAACACCTACTATCTTCGTCTACAGAGGATGGCAACTTAAACAGATAGGGCTAGGGAACAGCCTAAGGGCAGTGACTGAACATGCTGTTCTCACTCTGCAGATTCAAGGGTGGTTGTATTCTCAGGCTGTTTTTTAGGTGTTGCAACCCCCTCCCCTCCCATGGGATCTGCTGGCAGCCACCTAAAAGAGTGCAGCACTTATGGCTGCCCTAACCTGGTCCAAGCAAAGCAAAGCGGAATGACCAGGGCGACTCGGCAGCTCCCGAGCCCCAAACTCACAGCGTTGCACCCTGGCTAGCTTTGCACCGAGGATGGGAAGATTTTCTTTTGCCCTTCTGCTTGTCCATCTCACATAGAGGCTTTGTAGACAAGCTCTATGCAAGCAAAATGATCTGATGACGGGACTTGCATTTATTTACCTTCAGCTTTTAATGGAAGGAGGACAGAGTGCTTTATGGGCACAGAGCAAGAGATTACTAGTTTCCCATTACTGGAGGCTGTCACAGTCACCAGGATTGTCACCAAGAAGCGATTCCGGTGTTGCTACCACCAGTTTGGGAGCATGTTTTCCTGACAGGCATCCAGGCAGTTTTAAAGATTTCCAGCAGAAGGGATCTTGCTGCTGTGGCACCTGGTAATCTCTTTGGATGGTTAAGTACCATCAGCTGGTAGAAACATCTTCCTACCACCGAATTTAAGATGCATTGACTTCAACTCGCTACAACACACACTCTTGGAAGTTAGAGAGATGCCTTTTTTTTTTTTATGAGCTAAGCATCACTCATTTGTATTTGTATTTTACAGGGAAACTGAGGCAGAGAGCTTGAAAGCAGGACATTAAAATGAATGTCTAAAGTCCGTTTACAGAAATACTCTGCTTTTCCTGACTCCTGGCCACCGGCTTTTGCAACAGTCGGAGCTTTTGTACCTGAGGTTCAGGGAAGTCCCTCTGCAAGCTGCAAGAGCAGCGCAGCCTGGCGTTTCAGGGGAATTTGAATGCTGGTTTCTCATCACTAAAAAGCATAGTAGCGCTCAAGGGCATAAAACAAAGCCAGTGGCCACAGTAACCTTAAGTACAGTGAATCTCAATGAAGAAAATACCTGAAAGGAACCTCAAACATCAGGCAGACTTTTGACGCTATGTCCTGGGTTAAAAAAAGATAGAAAATGCAGTCCTTTACCAATTAAGCGTATACCGTCATTGCAGAATTAGTCATATGATGTCCGTAATCCTCCTTGTCTGAGCACAGAAGTCTCCCAACTCAAGCGTGAGCATGCTTTGGTTCCTGGCAAGCTGGCATGACTTGGGGCTATGGATTAGAGCCTGGCTTCTCCTTTTTGGGGAGGGGTAACATGCTAATGGTACAGCTACCATCCAGCACCGACTGTCCTCCGGAGCCTTCTTGCAATTAAGTTCCCTACCCAATAGGCGAGACAAGTTCTCCCGGCTTTAAAGGGAAATAATTATACGACAACTCTGCTGGTTACAGTGGTAAAAATAATGAGCTATGCCCCAGAAGTCCTAACAAAATTCACGGACGAGTAAAGCGACACTAAAGATCCAGCCTGAACAAAGCCTTGGCATGCGGCTCTGACACCGGCTGACACGTGCCAGGTGCTGGTATTTACACTTTAATCAAAATACAACTGAAAACCAAGGGAAAAGTTCAAATGCTGGAGGACGGCAAAACTGCCGGTTTATGGGCATCTTGGTAACAGATCCCTTTGCTTGGTATATTCCCCTCTAATCTGTCAACATCTGATGCCTTGCTCTTTAGTCTGGAGCTAAGAAAAGCTATCAAAAAATACCTTCATATAGTTTAGGGCCCGTTCTGTCTGCCGTATCACTCGCTATTTTTACCGGCCACACTGAAGCCAGACCGCAAAGGGCAAATTTGTCAACGTGGGTGGGCTTTTTTAGTGCGAAAACCAAGGGCTCGTACAGACAGTAGCAAAGACCATCTGCATACATGTCTGGAAGTTCAGGCTCTAATTTAAATCTGCTTCAAATATAGAAATTCCAGCAAAGTTAATTGTAGCTGCGTTATGGAGAGGTGACAGCAGCGAGTCCTTAGAAAGCTGGGGAAGGTTTAAATCTGCCACAGCTCTGCTCCCTTTAGAGTTAGGCTAATACTGGGTATAAATCCTACTGGGAAATTCTGCAGGTGAGATACCGACCACACAGCAATGGCATTTCTTGAAAATAAGGATAAAGTTCTTTAGCAAAACCATCTTTTCTCCACATGTTGAGAACCGTGCAGCACTGCCCTGCTGTATTAATTGGTCTGTACTTTTAAAAGCTTCCTAATTCTGCTCACAACCGAGAACTTAGCTTACTGTTATATTAAGAAACTGCTTCATAGTGTGGGTTGGTTATTACTGGGAAGCGCTTAATTACCATAAAATGTGTAGTTAAAGTGACAATTTATTTACTCAAGGTTATGACTATAAATTGTTTTTTCTTACCTATGCATTTTGAAATGGGAAGGTAGAGGCTGGGATCCCAGGAGTTTCTTTAGGCTGAGTGGTTTCCTACAAGCAGCTTTAGGAACCGATATGGAAACGGCAGCCTGTGAACCAGTTTGCTGTCTCGGTGCCTCAGCACACATTTCTCACCTGTTGCAAGTAATGCAAGTTTTGCTTAAGACGACTGGAAACGGGTCCCTTTAATTGCATCAGAGCTCTGTAACCTGCACCGAACCAATGCCGAGCTGAAAAATAAATCCCCGTTAGTGAACACATGAAGAGATAAAGGAAACGTTGGGTCCCCTTCCCCCAGTATTTTCCATGTTTTATAACACCTCTGTCAGTATAAATTTCCATTCACTGAAGAAATTACATTTCACGAGAGCTACAATAGGATTTTAAGATAAATGACATGCGAGCACTGCAGTTTTGTACAGGCTTAAGCGATCCAAGTATCTTTATCACGTGCAGGGTATCAAAATACATGAATTTGACTTGTTACAACAGTCACACAAGAAAGATTGAGTGTCATACGAGGCTGCAACGCATAAAACCATCTTAGCTAAACTTTATTTTGGCGCAGGAGGGTTTTTTAACTGTTAAGTATAATTATTTAAAAATGGTCAGAGCTCTGCAGCTCTAATGATAACTGGAAACAGAAAAAAGCTCTTGAAAACGCTGCTTGTAAGGGCACTTCTTGCAAGCACTGCCTGCTCTTAACACTTGCTACCTTCGTTCATCGCTATTTTCGAAATTCTTGGAGGCTGACGAAGTTTTTAAGTGTCATCTTGCTAAGGCTGTAACATTATCTCCAGTGACAATACTCACTCCTGGGCTTTTATGTTGCAAGTGGAGAAAACATTTTAGCTTTTCAGGAGGATAAACATGTCCCTGTGAAACAATGTAAGCAAGACGGACTGCAAGCCTGGTGTTTAACAAATGAAAATTCAGGGTATCATTTATCCCTGGGCAAAAATCGCCCCGGGTCTGTCTGTCGGTTTGCTCTGTGCAGCATCGCCTGCGCCACGAAGCAGCACGCTGTCCAAGTGCAAAAGGCCACGCTACGCCCGCCTCGTTGGGTGGCTTTAGGACAACACCCGAAGCGCCCTGGGCCCGTTTCCTCAAAAGCGATGACAGCCGCGTGATAAACGTGCTCCCAGGTCTCTGCCTGTAAAGCACAAATTCAGGTACTGTGAAACAGGGCTTTTCATAGTGCAGCAATTAAAAATAGGAGCGGCGTTTGCCAGGAAGCGTTTCAGCCTGGGCAGGGACGCAGCCCAAACGATGGCTACATTAGCCACGCTCCCTGCTCCCGAGGACTCATATTTTCTTGGTATGAACTAAATGTCTCGCTTTAGCTAATCATGGGGATGCCGGTACAGTGAAACACTGGGTCATATTTTATCACCCCACGCATTTCTCCACACTTCAGCCACTTGGTAGCTGTTTAAGAACTTATTCCTCAAATGAAATAAGCAGAAATATTGACCTGTTATTTGCTTTCAAATGAAATAAGCAGCCTTATAGGAAATATTGACCCATTATTTGTCTCGTCTCTTGAGGCTCCGAATGCACCCCGAGCTGCTGCAGCCCATGGCCAAGACGTTTACTTCTCTCACTGCTATTCTGCATTCCCTTTTGCACCCTGCGTGGCCTTCTCAGCAGTTTGTCCCACAAGTGTTCAGTGACAAAAATCAGTTCTCACTGCTCCCAGATTAAAAAAAACCCAAACCCTACTTCTGGGTGCTTGTTTCTGAATAAATAGGGATCGATCCCTAACCCATCCCTTTGACATCTCCTTCTTATTTTCCGTCCGTGATTTGACTAGCTGGGTGACATTACCCACCTTGCTTTTTCTGTGCCACAGACCTGCCCAACAGCGGCTCTTTGTGGGCTTGTTTTTGCTGCTTTTTGCTCCAAAAAATTATTTTCTTGAGCGTTTTTTGTAGCTTTACCGATTGCAGTGCCCACCGGTGCACACGCTGGCAGTAACTTTTCCCCCAAGAGTCTTGTGTTTAAAGTCACAACCACTATATTCCTGCCGATGTATTCCTCTACATATAGCAAACATATGAATGAGGTATGATACCATGAACGATACTATTAATCAGTTTATTGCAACTCCACCTAGGAATCCCATTCACAGTTAAGACCTTGTTACGCAAGTGCTACACATAAATAAAAAAAGTCTCTAGCTTCAAAGATGTTACAAGCTTTTATAAAAGCCTCCTGAAGTTTCCTGCGAGCTTCTTACTGTAAAAAAATATCCGTATTTCTTCTTGGGACAAAACACTTCTCAAACTTTTAAAAGAATGATTCATATTTCTCTTATCTCCCTCCAGAGGAAAAAGCAAATGGTTTTAGGAATATTTTCAGCCTTACTCCCCACCGGACAAATTAGCGTGAGCTGACCTGCGATCCACCACCGTGCTCATGAGCTCTGCCGACGGGCAGCGTCCGCGCCGCAGCCCTTTCTCCCGATGAGTCAGTGGACCTCGCAGACCCAAAGTCTTGGGAATGACCCAACTTCAGCATCTTCCCTTCCTCTTCCTTACCCTTAAGATTCCTTCGGTGCTCCCTAATGCCGTATTATTTAGTTATAATTAAAATGAATTGCGGAGAAAGTTCAATTCCTGTAACCCTGGCAATAGAGAAAACCTTATTAACCCTGAAACGGCCCCAAAATTGATTCTGCTGAGGTGCCTCTGGCACCCCTGGACACTTTCCCTGAGCTATCGCTCCTGCAAGATCTTGGCATCGCGGGACTTTTGCGGGTGCAGGGGGCTCCAGGGCAGGCGGGACGCCTGGAAGAGGAGGATTTTTCTTTTAGCAAGGACACGGTGTATTCCCAGCCCCGGGGGGGCCGTGCTGCTCGCTTTCTCCCCTGGGCAGGCGGGGGGCGCGGGGAGCTGCCGGGCGGCCACCCCCTTTCCCCGAGAGGCAGCGGTGCCTTCGCCCTGCGCCCCTCCATCCTCCTCCTCCTCTCACCCCTCGCCGCCTCCTGCCCCTATCCACTCCCCTCCCCGCCACCTCCTGCCCTTATCCATCCCCCCCCCGCCCCTATCCACCCCACCCGCCACCTCCTGCCCCTATCCCTGCCTATCCCCGCCACCCCTGACCCTATCCATCCCCCCCGCCACCCCCCGCCCCTATCCACCCCCCGCCACCTCCTGCCCCTATCCCCCGCCACCCCCTGCCCCTATCCATCCCCCCACCACCTCCTGCCCCTATCCACCCCCCGCCACCCCCTGCCCCTATCCATCCCCCCGCCACCCCTCCTGCCCCTATCCATCCCCCCCGCCACCTCCTGCCCCTATCCATCCCCCCCGCCACCTCCTGCCCCTATCCCCCGCCACCCCTGCCCCTATCCATCCCCCACCACCTCCTGCCCCTATCCATCCCCCGCCACCCCTGCCCCTATCCATCCCCCCCGCCACCCCCTGCCCCTATCCATCCCCCCGCCACCTCCTGCCCCTATCCATCCCCCCCGCCACCTCCTGCCCCTATCCATCCCCCCGCCACCTCCTGCCCCTATCCATCCCCCCCGCCACCTCCTGCCCCTATTCCCCCCCCGCCACCCCTGCCCCTATCCATCCCCCCCCGCCACCTCCTGCCCCTATTCCCCCCCCCGCCACCCCTGCCCCTATCCATCCCCCTCCCCTCACCCCGGGTCTCCCCGCGGGGCGGGGGCGGGCGGTGCGCGGCGCTCCGCGGGGCGCGGCCGTGACGGGCAGCGCCGCTCCCCACTCAGCGGCCGCGGAGCCCCGCGCCGCTCCGCCCCCTCCAGCCTCTTTGTATCAAACATCCGGGTTTCCCCCGCTGGCTCCGCTTCGGCTTCTCCCTTTTTTTAGAAGCCATTTTGGACTCGGTTCAGTTTTTTTTTTTTTAATTATTAAAAAAAAAAAAAAAACAACCAACAAACCTCCCCTTCCCCCCTCCCGCTTTTTTTTTTCCGCCTTTCCCCCCCCCTCCCCTCCCCTCCCCTGTACATGGCAACTCCCGACCCAGCCTCTGCTCCCGCCGCCCCCTCGCTCCGCGCCCCGCACAGCCCGCGATGCCGCGGCGCGGCCCGCCGCCGCCAGCCCCCCGCCGCCGCTCCGCGCCTCCTCCGCGGGCCCTTGCCTGCCGCTCCGCAGCCGCCCTGGATGCGGGGTCGGTAACCTTGCAAAGTTTCGCTGCCGCTACCGCCGCCGCCCCGCTCGCTGCCGGCGCTGGGAACGCGTGTGCGTTGCACGGGGAAGGGGAGCGTGTGTGTCTGTGTGTGTCTGTGTGTCTGGCTGGGGGGGGGTGTTGCACGCCTTGCACACGGCTGCGCGTGCATTGCACGGGGCTGCGCGTGCATTGCGCGGGGAGGGGAGGGGAGGGGGGGTGCGCGCACGCGGGCGTGTGCGTGTGCGCTCGCCCCTGCTGCTGGGGGAGCCGGAGGGGCTGGGTTGGGAGGAGGAGGAGGAGGAGGAGGAGGGGGAGTCGGTGTGTGGTGCACGCCGCGCTCCCAGCACAAAAGCCCAGGGAAAGAAACTCTTGGAAAGCTCGGAGCAAACGCCGGGGCCAGGCAGGAGCAGGTCGAACCGTCCGGGCGCTGCGGGGCTGTTCCTCCCCACTGGATACATTTTGCGACTGCGAAGGAATTAAATCCGATTTTTTTTTTCAGGATTTTTGTTTTCTTCTTTTTGCTTTTTAAGAGCGAGAGAGAGGGCAGAGCCTCGCTTCTCCCCCCTTCTTTCACTCTCTCGATCTTTTTATTTTTATTTTTGTTTCCCTTGGGGATAGAGGGGCACACGAGGAAAAAAAAGTAAAGGAATATGATTGCTTCGTGGCTGACTTTCGCCTTGCTTTGTGGAACTTTCTGTGCAGGTAAGTGCATTTCTGCGTGTTTACCTCCCGCTCGGGCTTACGGTCGCTTCTCCAAATGCAGAATTGAATGGGCCGTGCAATTATTTGCAGCCACCCTCCAAAACAGAGCAGAGCAACCAGCGAGCCTGCAAACTGGGGAATAACCCCACCGCTGCGATCTGCTTCATTTTCTTTATTATTTTATTTTTCTTTTTTTTTTTTTTTGCTTTTCACCCCCTCGCCCCCCCCCCCCCCCCTGTTTTCTCCCTGCTCGCAGGACGAGCCTTCCCGTGCTGCTTTTTGTTCCCTTCAGGCAGCCTGTGGGAATTAACGGCAATGTAAACACGGCGCGATATCGAGGAAACTTTACAAAAAAATGGGCATTTACTTCTGGGCGGGTGCTGCCGGAGTGTGTGTGTGGGGGGAGAAGCCGAGGAGGTTGCGGGGGAGGCGGGAGAAGTTGGGAGCAGCGGGAGGAGACCAGGGGGCTGCTCCGACATGGTGCGGAGCGGCTCAGGTAGTGGCCGTGTGTGCACCCCGCTCCTGCCGGGCTGCGGTTGTGTGAGCCGGGGAGGTGGAGGGGACCCCCCCTCCGTCCCGAAGGGGACCCCCCGGTTCCCCCTCAGCCCCGCGGGACCCCGCGGTCCCGTCGGGGTTTGCCTGTTAGCACGAAACGAGCCGTTTGGGGCTGGCTGGCGCTGCGGGGAGCTGGGAGAAAGTTGGGAAAAAGGGGGTGTGCGAGGCAGGGAGGGCGGGGGTGCCTGGGGGAGCATCCCCCGGGAGGAGGCTTTTGTGGCGGGGGGTGGTGGTGTTTGCTTTCTATGTTCTTCATCCCTTTTATTTGATGGAACTGGGCTGGCCCCCAAACTTCAGCTCCGACCTGCGGGGTGCGTGTTTTGCCGAGGGACGCGGGGTGGAAGTTAGCCCAACGCCCGGGCACGGCCGGCGGAGCAGGAGCGGGCACCCGGCAGCGCGGCCGGATGGGGCGTCCGCAGGGTCCCCCATGCTGTAGCCGTCGGGGGGGCGGGAGGGGTCAGACCCCCTGTCCCCCAGCACTAAAACCGCGGGCACGCTTGGAGTCCCCACGCTCCCCACTTTTCCTCTTTGTTTTTGTTTTTTTAATTGGTTGTCGTCGTCCCCCCCCAATTCCTTTCTATTATTGCTCCATATTCCCCAGGAGAAAATGGGGCGGCAGCAATTTTGCCCCTGCCCCCCCTCGCCTGGTCACCACAGCCCCCCCCGACCCCCCCAGGGGCCGAGCCTGCCGCTCCCCGCCCGGCACTGGGCAGTCACTTGTCACCTTCCCTCCGTTCCCCAGCCCGGGACGGGGTCGAGGGGCGGCTGCTTGTGGCCGAGGGCTTCCCGGGGGCAGGGTGTGGGAGGCCGCGATGCTGCAGCCGTGCCCTTTCCCCGCTCCGCGATGGGCAGCCGGGGAGTTCCCGTCGGCTTTGCCATCGCGGCTTCATTGTATTGCAGAGCGGGTGGGAGTGGGGGGGTTCCCCGCGTGTCCCCCCCTCCCCGCGCCCCGGGGAAGGAGCTGCCCGGCGGGGCCGGGGCAGGGCGCGGGGGGAGCGGGCGGCGGAGCCGGCCCCGGGGCGCTCCTGCAGCCGGGCTTCCTTTGTTCCGAGTGCCCATTAAATATGCACTGCCACCGCCTGCCTTTGGCATTATAAACAGTGCCATCGCTTAATTATTATTTTTTTTTTTAAGTCACACCGAAAGTGTGAGGCGGGGGCGGGGGGGAGGCAATGAAAAGGGAGCGGGCAATAAAAATAAAAAAATTAAAATAAATTAATTTGATGGTGAGCAAAGCCAGCTTGGGCTTTTTTATCTGATCGCTGGGACACTTGTACGCAGCTTTGTTTCCATGTGTTGGGAAGGGGGTTGTGCGGGCTTGTATTTACATAGCAGTGCTGAGGGAGAGCAGGTATTTTGGAAGAAGCAGGCGGGGTGTGTGTGTGTGTGTGTGTGTGTGTGCCAGTGCCATCAGGATTCGTGGTGCTCGGCGTTGCTATCATCACAACAGCTCTCTTGGCTGGAAAATTCTATTATGTGCATAAAGGAGATTAATGGTCAATGTATTTTCTTTCCATATATCTTGGAATCCTTTTATCTCGGGTGATTCAGTAAAAGAGATGGCTTCCGGGTTGGGGTTTTTTTTTGTTTTGGGTATGGGGTTGGGGTTTTTGGGTTGGGTTGGTTTTTTAACCTGGTCCTATGGCTGTGTGCATATAGTGGTAGAAATCGAAGTTGGAGGAAAAAAAAGCAATTGCTTTAAAAAAAAAAATGAACCCTGAAAGCTTCTTAAATGTATCATGTTATGAAAAGGATAATCTGATAGGGCATACCTACGCTGACTTTTTCTCCCCCCTTGAAAATACAATAACCCCCCCCCCCAAAATGAATATAATTCTGTTTATTTGGAAAGCTCCTCTTGGATCATTAAATCAGTGAATTAGCAATGCTGTAAATCCCTCCCTCTCTTTTAAAGCCTTTTTTTGCCTTTCTTGTGATATTTGTGAGTATTTATCAATGTGATCTTTATTGTCCAGTTTTTCCTAAAGCTGTTCAGTCAAAAAAAAAAAAAAAAGGAAAACAACCTCAAATACCCAAAGTTGCGATGTGTTGCTGGGATTCATAGCGCTGGGCTTTGCTTGAAGTATGTCTTTTGTGTATGTACGTTAGGACTGTGCGAAAGTGGTGGGCTTTTTGAAAATCGCTTGACCTCCATTGTTGATGCTTCTCATCGCTACCTTGGCTGGCTGTAACAAAGCAAGCACGGGCTGCTATTCTTTAAAAAAAAAAAAAAATAAATCTGTTATGCTTAATATTTGGAATACTGAGGATTCATTGAGGAAAACATTATGTTCATTTTTAGCCCTTTGTTTGCAAATTTTCTGCAGCCCAAATGTTCAGAAATCATGTTTTAATCTATGAGCTTTAGAAAATACAGAAGGTGTAAAAGGATTTGTCTTGCAGAATGCATTGCTAACACATTTTCCCGAGCCATTACATTACTTTTATTTTGGTGCAAGTTTAAGTAGTGCCATGCAGCAATGAACTGTGCTGCAAATGGATCTGGTCTCCTCTTTCACTGTCTTGTATTTATCCTCTTGTGCTTGAGAAAGGGAATAAAACCGGCTTCATTAGCTTGCTAATTAAACACAATGAAGTGCATGGCCCAAGGTTAATGGCAGTGGCCTTTAAAAACACAAAACTCTTGAACAGGTGTTTGGGATATATATTTTTTTTAATCTGTCATCAAATCTAGATAATTATACCACTGAGATAACCATTGTCACAGTTCTGTGGAGAAGAAAATGCTATGTTAGGGATGCGAGCGTGCAGTGTATTATTTTTAGTGGCATTATTTATAAACACCTCTCCAGGTCCTGCACAGCCTGTGGCTTAACCCCCCCCCCCCCGCCAAGCACCTTCTGCACCTTCCCTTTGGTGCAGGTTTTTGTGGCTCAGGCAGGGTTAAAACATTCAGTATCCCTGGACCGGAGTGAGAGTCTAACCTGAGCCTGGGTAGTTAGCTAAAGTATTTATGCGCTGAAATTTCTGCTATTTCTTGTGTCTTTGAGCAGCCCATCCGGGCTGTAATGCTCCTGCTCGCTTGATGAGATAGTAAGGAACAGCCAATTACAGCGGAGGTCTCTTACTCCCCGCGTTCGAGCTGTCACCAGCCTCCTGTCCACTCTGGTCTCCATCAGCTAAAATACGCTTGTCAGGGTTTTTTTTGTGCTTTATGTGACGCAACAGTTGTAGACCTCCCCTGTTGCCACTGAATAGACGGTAGAGAAGACAGAAACAGGCCAGCCCCACTTTTTTTCCTTCCTTTTTTTTTTTTGTTGGTTGTTTTTGTTCTCTTCCCTCCCACTATTTTCCCCCCTTGCCCACCACGCACACACTCCTTGCTTTGCAGATCAACCTAGAGGGGTTTCCTGGTTTCATCAGTTCTGGCAAGCAGGACACAGGTTCAGATGGAAGAGGAGCAGCTTTTGGAGCGTTGGTAATGGGATTGCCGTTCGGACCAGCCCAGGAACCCCGCTGCTGTGATTTGCCTCGTGCCTGTCCACGGGTGGGTTCCTCTGCAGAAGTGTTGCAGGTGTAAGAGGAACCAAGGGTTGTTTTATCTTAATTTATCAAGAGCGAAGGAAGTGGATGGAAGAGATGGTTTGAGGCTGGGCACCCAGCAGAGATGTGCTTGTGTGCTCTGTCCACATGGTGCCTGTTTCTAGAAAGCTAGGACAGCTATAAAATAAAAAGAAATCAAAGTTGCTTCACTTTTGGCCTTGTAGTGGAGGTGTTATGGCTGTCACATTTCAGGGCCTACTTTTAGGAGCATTTCTAGAATTTAATGTTAATAGTAGTTGACTGCGTGGAGCTGCACTGGAGTAGTCAGAATTAAATGGGATTTTAGTAGCACTGCATCTTTCAAGCCCCGTAAAAAGATAACACCGTTCTACCAAACACACCGAGGACAGTTATTTCGAGCTTAACTTAGTAGCTGTAGTCTAAAAGTTGGGGAAGCGACTTGCTTCTGGCTGCGTGTGGCCAAGGCAAGGTAGTTTGCTGGGTGCCCCTTCTCCAGGGATACTGCACCCAGCGCCGGGGGCATGGCCTCTCCTTACGGTGCCTTCCGTTCCTCGTCTGGAAATCCGTCTATCCGACCCCGTCAGCTGGCACTGAAGAAGTGTTGCTGTAATTTGGGAAGGCGGGGTTGAGTTCACCTGAACGTGGTGAACTCAGCCCTGGAGTACCACTGAACCTGGTTGAGTTCAGTGGTAATCTAGACCCAAGTGAAAGCCCTGATGGGGTCTTACCCTCAACTTCAGAGATGGAAGAACTGCTTATGCGCTGAAAAAGTCTTGCGAAGGCAACTCTTACGGAGTCAGGGTTGGTGGGTACCTGCTTCAGAGCTGGCTTTCTCTTGCTGTTGGACTGAAGGAGCGGCGTCAATAAGGCGGCAGCGCTTTCCAGGTTCCTTGGTCAGCCGCGGGCTGCGATGCGGGCAGCGCGGTGCCGTGCCTTGGCACTACCGCAGTACCCCAGCTCGGCTCCCGTGCTCTCGCTGTAACAAAACATTGTGGGAAGTTGGGAAATGGGAACCGCAGAGCGTAATCTCTGCTTTAAAGAGGTGTTGTCTTTCCCTTTTATCCCTCCTTGGCCTTTGATTTTAAAACTAGCAGGGGGGTGTGATTTTCTTGCCTGGCCAATAGCGCTGCCTGGATCTGAATTATTCAGTGTAGCACTTGGCATTCTGCACCCTGTTCCCACTTAAGCTCTTTTTCGCCTGTTCCTTCATGTGGAGATTTTCACATCAGTGAAATTGGATGTGTTTAAGAGAGGTGTTTGTGGCCGCAGCATTCACCAGTATAAGCTCTCCTCTCCCCTGCCTTTCCCCTCCATTAACGATCAACCAATGTCTAATCTCTTCTCTTCATTATGACTTCATTCTGAAATAATTTTGTATCTCTTTAGTCATTTGTTCCTTTAAGGTATATTAAAAAAATATACATCACTTCCCCCCTATTTCCCGCCCCCCCCCCCCAAATCTTCCTTGTAAGTTTTCTTGGAGCCACTGAAGTCAGAGGGGCAGAGAAGTAAATTAAAGATGAAACACTCTGCCTGCATTCTGCAGACCCAGCACATTTTATGCTTAGATTTGAATATAACTGTTGGTCTTTTTCACCAATTTCATGTTCTTTTCTCTCTGTCATCTTCTGCCTTTACTACGGTATAGCTCCAATTCAAACTAAAAGTTAAGAGCAGCAATTGTCAGTGTACGCTGTACGATAATAATATGCTTCCCTCCAGCACACAAGTGCCTCTTATTTTGCCAGTATTTGAGTCTTGTCGCTCTGATTATGTTATTGCATGTGGCATTGGTCCGTCATGCTACTTAAGAAAAAAAATGTTACTGATGTCTAGGTGCTTTTGGAACAATATGGCTCCTCTTTTGCAAAGTGCTGTTTGTGTAGAGAGAAGGTCCCTGCCCCAAAACCACTGAGCAGAGGGGCCAAGCACCAGAAAATGTTACTGTCTGCAAGTGCTCCCTGCTGCGTCGTGAAGCGGCTCACCCAAGGTCACACCAAATATTTTGTACCTATACTAAAAAAATAAGCCGCCTGAAGAAGTGTTTATGTATCGGGTAAAATCAGGCTTTAACCTGGTAGTGTGCTCTGGCCACCTTATGTGATTTGTTTTCTTTTGGTGACTTTGTTGGAGGTGGTTGGTGTGTTTTTGCTCTTAGAGAAGATTCTTTCCTCTTCGGTTGGGTTGTCTGCAAGCAGGGACTGACTCATGCATACAGGTTTGTAAATTTAAATATAAAAGAAACACAGCGGAAGGAGTGAGCCTGTTTGTGCTCGGCTGGAGGAAGATGCGAATTACCCGTTTTTCATTAATAATTCTGCAGTTTCCAGCTTGGTGTGCCATTTCATTGCAGATTGGGTTTCGGATCTTAGGGGAGCTCTGCGGGCAGGAGGCTGCTCGGAGGAGGACGCGGGGCTGGGTGCGGGCAGGGCTGCCTCGCAGGCGCTGGGCAGGAGGCAGCCTGGACCTGAAGCACCATTCTTTTGGCTCACTGATGGGTTCGGGAAGCAGGGGTGTATTAAAGAGCTGAAATGAGCCTGTTAAAATGTTTGCACAGGAGCTGTTAGAAGTGAAGCTTGTATCCGTGGATGTTTGCATCCTATTCCTACAGTGCATAATTTATGGGATGTAACAGAAGTTTACGAGGTATTCCCACCTCTTCTGTGGCGGGAGTGACTTCTCTCAGATCTTGGGAGTCAGTAGCAGTGCAAGAGCGTTGTTCCCCATCCTCTTGGGTCTGTGGCTGGTGCTCTGACCACCCTGTTGTCCTTTTTTGTCCACCTGGGATTAAATTTGCTGAGAAAAACGGAATGTTCTGTTAATTTTATGAAACTAGAGGTATCATTTTGTTTTCTTTCTCCTGTCTCAGTCTCATGCTAATAGATCCATATATGAGTTCCTCCTCTTTATTTAAACAGAATAAAGCATGTTCACGGAAAGATGCAGTGCTTTACAGTCTGAGCTACATTAATTTTCCATCTAAGTGGATACTCGTGCAAATTAAGACTTGGATTTTGAACTCGACTCTTCATGTCTAATACCTACCCTTGTGTGATGAGGGAAGAAGAAAAAGGGGCTCACAGGAGCAGAGGGAGTGTGTTAATCCTCCTCCAGTAAAACTGGAAATGGAATGTACTGCTGTCACTCTTATAGAGAAAGAAACAAAAACTAGGAGAGATGAGCGGGTCTCTGGCACTTTCCAGACCAATACAAAATCCCAGGCCTGTGCTGAACGATCCTGAAACCACAGTGGCAAAGGTTGTAGTTTTAAAAAGTCCACGGTAGCTGGCACTGCCCTGTAGTGTCTTAGGTGCTGTGAGTGTCTCTACCTTTTCTTATTTAAAGCTTTTCCCATTATAGAACTTGTTTTCTAACTGGTAGCAGAAGTTTAAATTTTCTATGTGGTGCCTGTAGTGCTAATGTAATGCTTCTTCCTAATTTATTGCTCCAAGGTGTGAGATTATAAGCCTTTGAGTGGATGAGAGGGATAAAGTTAGCTCCATTTGTGCCTGATCTATCAAATAGTCAATCTAAGTGGCTAACCCTTCTTTCCTCCAGCATTATCTATTTAAAATGCCTTGTCTAATGTGTGCAACTTTTAAAATTTGGCTTTTAGGAATATTTTGCTTATACATAATTTACCTCTGCAGACAGTTTTGAATTCCTGGGGAGGGAGGAAGGCAACTGTAGATCTGAAGTGAAGAAATGTTTAATCAAGCTCTGTCTCCTTTTTGTGACTTTTTAAGAGCATTTTATAAAATGAGGGTATTTTAGGCTTTTTAAGCCCTCTTAGTGCTATTCTCATGTTTTGCAGTCTCCAGCTTGCTTCTGCGGACTGGTGGCTGTTGCTGCAGTTTGGCTGAGCTGTCTGTAATCTCCCCTCTCCAGTGGCTCTATTTGCCATCGATACTTTATTTTTTTGGGAAACGAGGGCATGTAAGCTTCACACAGTTGATGTCTAGGCCTTTCTCTGAGGCAGCAAGCTGAGCTTTACACTATTAAAGTTGTAAGGAGAGTATGGTACCCGTCTTGGAAGAGCTTGTGAGCTTTGTAGGGGCTCAAGTGCAAGGAGGCATTTGCTTTGTTTGAGACCCGTACGCTACCGCCTGGATTTGCAGAAGTCCCCGTACTCAGCAGAGGGGAACTATGGTTGACTTGAGACGTGGCAGCTCAGCAAAGTGCAGATTTGCAGTTACCTCGGTGGTAGCCCTGTCCTGGCAAGTTCACTCTTGGGACAACTGAGCCATGGCAATGCAACCTGTGGGCGCGCGGCTCACTTGTTTCTCCAAGTCTTTATTTTTCTTTCCCCAGTATGACAACAGAAACACAGCGGGCTTTTGTATTCCTGCTGTAGTTCCTGAGAGTAATTAATGGGTTAAGAATGCTAATTCCCTTATATATGTGCAGGCTGAGAAATTCAGTTGTCCTTGGGTTTTCGTGGTGGGAGTATCCAGTTACAGCTCGGCGGCTGTTGGGTAGCTCTCGGGTGCAGGAAAGTTTGAACTCGGAATCCCTTGCTTTCACATGTACCCACAACTTACCAGGCACTTTTATTTTTATAGGAAAGTCTCTGCTAAAGCACATTCTTATGCCTGGGGCAAGGCATTTTTCCAAATACCTATTCCAGTTGCACTGGATAACGCTCACCTGCTTGGCTCCTAAAAAGCGAGTTTGGGGTGGTGGCAGTAGGCACCGTCGCTGACATACCTGAAGCAGTTCCCTGCTGTGAAATTCCCGTTTCAGTAAGGTGCCTGGGATGCACAGGAGGTAAAGCTTAGCACAACCCGAAGGGGAAGAGGAGGTCGGTGCATTTGATGCTTGGCACTGCCTTACCGGGATGTCGGCTCTGGCTGCGTGCAGGCTGGTGTGGTGTTGAGTCCCCGACTCCGGTGGTGATACTGGAGCCGTAGCATCTCTGGCTGAAATGCTGCGTGTGGGCCCTTGGGTGGGGATGCTCTCAGACGGTGTGCCCTGCCACAGAGCTGCCTCATCCACGCTCCCTTGGCTTCCTTCAAAATATTCCAGACACATACTTTTTTTTAAAAAAACCCAACCAACCAAACAAAAAAACCCCAAAAAACCACCACCAACAAAAAAAACCAAAAACCCCAGAAAAACCTAATGGAGATGAACATTTTTATCTGATCACTGTTGTTTTACTGCCTCGCTGTTACAACAGACCTTAGTTCCTTCCTCAGGCTCCTGGAGCATCTTTTTAAAGTGAAAGCATGAAGCAGGGACCTGCAGAAAGGGCATGCTCGGCACGCTTAGTTATAGCAAGAAATTACCGTGTAGATTTTAATCACCTTTTAGTGTCTTGGAAGCAACACGGTGGCCCTTCGTTCTTGATTTCCAGGCTTCTTTGCGCAGGCGATAAAGAAAAGCGATAAAGAGAAGCAAAGCCTGATGGAGCGTTTCTGATGAGCACGCTTGCTGTTGCTGGGCTCTTCCCCTCGTGGGTGCAGCTTGGTGGCACAAAGCTCATTCAGCCTGAATTTTGAAGGTGATGGATGCAAAAAAAACAAAAACAAAAAAAACCCCCAAGAAACAAACACCCCCCCCTCCCCCCGAATATACTGTCCCTGCAAGTATGTGTCCCTGTGACTGTCAGCTGGCTGAAGCCTTGGCAATGTGCCTGTTTGCATCGGCAGGGAGTTTGGCCCCATGCATCCGTTCCTAGGGGGGTATTTTAACATTTATATTGTACCTGAGATAACTGGGGAAGTCTTTTACAGATAATTTTTATGGCTATAGATAATTCTCTGTAGATAGCTTCTGCTGGCGTCTAATGGGACAGAGTTAGTGCTGCTAAAAGCAAACATGAGAAACCCTTTTTTTTTTTTATTGGTAATAGAATTTCCTTTCCCATGCAATCCTGTCCAGATTGGCTATTTATTATGTAAATAACAGTTAAAAGAAGCCCTTCCAAGGTAACTGTAAGCCCCAAAGGTAAATGAGATCACTCCTACCGTGTTTGAGATGCAAGTGTATCTGGCTGTGTAACTGTGTCTATAGGCTTCTTCTCAATGCAATTGCTGATGAAAGAAGAAACCCCGAGCGAGGGACGCGCCGTTCTTACAGCCTGCACTCGAGAAGCGCTCCGTTGATGTCCCCGACGCTTTTTGTGCATGGAAATGATTTCGAACCAGCTAACGTGCAAAACTTTGAAGTGCGGTACGACGAGATAAAGTCGGCTAAAAATAGGTCTGAATATGAAAGCCAGGCAAAAACTCGGAGAGGGGGGAGCTGAGGGTCGTTTTACAGGCATTGTTGATAGAGTTTCAGGGTCCCGAGAAGGGAAGATGAATGTCTTTCTGTTATAGTAACAGCTGCTCTCTGTCCATTGGGATCTAGTGTTTGCCCATCCAACTCATAATAATTAAACAAAAGAGTTATTTCATAGCAGCCTTGGTGGAGGATTTATGTTGGAATTTTATCTTTCTCCATTTAGACTTTTCTTTGTCTATTAAAGGAAAATACAAAGTTAACCTCTCACCTGGACTGGGTCTTGCCTCTTGTCAAATCCAGCTAATTACTACTGGGAGGAAGCTAGCTGTTAACTGGGCATTCAGAGTTATGTTTAAAAAAAAAGATAAATCTCCAAGTTTCACTAATGCACTTGTCCTTAAAGAGCTCTTCAGGGTTTTTGTGTCCTGGATCCCTGAGTGGTTGGGTGACTGCAGGTTGTTAGTAGCTCCCTAGTATGGCCATGTAATGCAATATGTGGATTTCCTTTCGTCTTATTTTTTAGGGTTCCCCCCCCTCATTTTGAGAGCTAACAGCTAGTGTTGAACAAGCAAACAGCCCCAAAGGAGTCCCAGATGCAAAGGGTAGCAGCATTTTGGGAATGGATCTACATTGTGGGACTTTATTCCGATGTAGTTAACTCTGCAAAATCCCCTGGTATGGGTCAGTCGTAGAGGAGTCACAGCCATCCAGAGCAAGACAAAGCTTAGTTGCTCAGTACCTTCTTGTGTATTCAGCCACAACTTCTAAGACAATTTGGGGAGACATCTGTATTCCAGAATAAAACACTCCCTGGCCAAGTGGCATGACATGGCACGGCACGACTGGTGCCATGTACTTCACTTCTCCTCCCACCCAAGCAGGATGGCCGCATTCAAGCCCTGTCCTTGTCCTGTCCCGTCCCCTGGGCGTGGGCTGGGAGAGGCACCGGCCAGATCTGTGTCACTCGTTCCTCCTCTTTGCAAATCTCTCCTACCATTTTCTGTCGTCTGTCTCTGTTCCCGCAGAGAGTTTCCAGAAGATTGCACCTAGAAATAGCTGGTTTGTAACTTTTTTTTTTTCATCACGGTGGCACAGCTTTTTTTAAAATACGCTGAAGCTAACGTTCCTTGAAGATCATGGGCTTGAATTTATCCAGTGCTGAAGCACCACAAGAAGCTACCTGATGCCCAGGGCTCCCGCTGCAGGATCCGTTCCCAGGTCTTAATGGGATACATGCCTCCGTGTAGCTGCCTTGTGACCCCTGTCTATTCATTTAATACCATTTACCCTTCTCTGAAGGAGAATAGGCCTAGTTGGATGGTAAGGTTAAAACCTGAGCTGCGCTATGTTTATATTAATAATTTCCACTGGTGAAATACGGATCTGAGACTTTCCTCATTCATTTAAACCTCATAGTTAATAGGCAATAGTGGAAATGTACCATGTACATGATTATTGCAGTGACCTGATTTCACATGCATTTCTGATCTAACGTCTGTTTAAAAAAAAAAAAAAGAATTATATATAAAATTGATTTTGGGAGCCCTGGGAAGGAGAAGGAAACCATTTATTTCAACCCCCAAATTCCTTTGAGCTGTAGAAACATTGTCAAAGTAATTGTAGCCTTTTCATTTTTTTCTGTGTAGATTTCTTTCTGTGTAGTCTCAGAAAAACTGTGCTCTGTTGATGGATGTCACTGTTTTTTTTACTCGTGACAAATATCTCCCAAGGTATTGTTTGAGTGATGTAAAATTGGTTCATGTGTAAAATTCTAGCTTTTCATGAATACTTTATCATGGATATGTGTATGCTAGCTTCTTCTAGATTAAGGTGTTATACCTTTAGTGGTTTGCTGCAGGATATAATCTTAATCATTTTTGCTGTAATTTAATCATCTTAATTAAAACTGCATTGAATTGTGGAAAGTAATTTGGGTCTGGAGAGCAGTGGGTTTTGTATTTGTATTTTTTTTTTTTTGGTCTTGTTAGAAGATGGTAATGGTCTTGGCAAGATTCTGCAAAAAATTAGCACAGTGTACAAAAACTCATGTTGCCAAGTTAGTACAGTATTTCTCCAGCTAATTGTGGCCTTGAAGGATATAATATAAAAGGTCATCTTTGTTAGTGAACTGCAGGCTTCTCCTGCGAGACAGAAATCCATGTCCTTATCAAGGATGAAATCTTGGCTGCTTGGTTACACAATTGAGCTTTGCTATAATTTGGACATCATTAGGCTCTTTATTAAAGCAGCAGAACACTCTAATCAATCTTGGTGCTTTGCTTTCTTAAACGTACTTCTGTATGCGAATTTGTGTTACTGCTTCCCTTTCTTTTCCTCCTCCACAAACCCCACGAAGGGGAAGGGTCTGAAGATGAGGTGGGATGAAAAGTTGCTGGTTTCCCCTTTTTGGGGTGTTCTTTGCCCAGAAAGTTCCCATTTGTGACAGTGGTTTTGAGAGCTGGGATGTTCAGCCTCCTCTTCTCATCTTGTGTTGAGAAAAACCAGGAGGAGACCATTCTGGAAAGAGCAACCACTTGTTTTGGTTTGTGATTTTAAACTCCAAAAAACCCCACCAAAATTACACAGAACTTCATGAAACCAAAATCTAATTTAAAAAGTGGTTGGCATTACTTTTCTCTTTCTTTAAATCCGAACAAAAGGGTTTAATTTTTTTTTTTTGGGGGGGGAACCCAACCCAAAACAGAACTCTTTCTGTGGCACGTGGTCACGGGGCAGAATTGTGGGGGAAAGTAATGGGGGTTTGTGCTTTTGCCCCTTTTTTGTGTTCTGGGTCTTGTTTTCATTAGGGTGTTAGCACTCCCAGGGACATATTTTTGTGGCTCTGACTTCTGCATCGTAAAACGTAGCCAGCACTTACCATCTCTTTGATTGCTGTTTCTTTAACTGGCAGATATTTTTCTAGTTGGATAGACAAATGGATCTTTCCCACTTACTAGGCAGTTAGATCTGATTTTGCACAGCTATAGAAGTTAGACCCATGCTTTGGCAGAGCTTCATTTGCAAGGTTTTGGAGACTCTAAATTTTGGTGCCTTCCATCACCTATATTTGGGTGGATGATGTGCTGGAAGTGTCTGTGTCCTTGAGACACTCACTGGTGTTAGAAATGCTTGCAGAGGCAGGAACAGCAGTATCGGATCATCTCTGTAAAGGACTGTCTTCTGCAATATCCCTGCCAACTTCACTTTCATACATCTTGAAGATGATAATCAGAGAGTTCCGCCCCGGTGGGACGTGCAAGCGCTGTTATTCGCGCACACAGATGAAGACCGGAACAGAGAGACGCGCTCTACAGGAGCGATGCTCGGACCCTTGGTGGTGTCTGGGCGAGTTGAAGTCTGTGGTCCCTGATCCTCAAAGACAGGGAGGGGTTTGTATGTGGACCTCTAGATCATCTCAACGTTCCCACACTGGGAGGTAGATACCCACAGTTGTTATTATTTTAATAACGTACCATGTAGATGGCTTCACCTCAAGCACGGATGCTGTGACAAATGCCTAGTTTTGTAGTTGGTTGGTGTATGTGCTGTGGCTCTGCTCAGAGTAACATGTTATGCCTTGAAAAATAATTAAAAACTGGAAAAGTCAATGTGTTGTGCTTGCGGATGAAGAAAGCTCTGTCCAGGGACTTTTGGCACCCAGCAACTTCTTTTCAGGAATCCTGCTTTTCCTTGAATCCGCTTAACAAGGGCTCTGGACCTCGTGGTGGTACCACCGTTAGTGGCTCCTTGCTGCGTGGATGCATGCTGAAGTGCTCAGTGGCATTTGAAATGGGTTGTGCACCACTTCATTTACAACCCCCTGGTTGGTGCTTCCCCAGTTTCTGCCTAACAGATACATGTGCTCTTCAGGAACTCTCCCCAGGTTTTGCTGGTTTGTGTGAAAGTTTGCTCTTTGAGCAATTACGAGAACCGAACATTTCTGCTCTGAAGGGGTGAGCTTTCTTGAGCTGCAAGTTTTTAACGAAAGCTTTAGGTTATGAATGTGTCATCATCTCATTACTGTTCCCTACCACTTGGCGTCCTGTTGGTCTAAGCTAGTTTAACTGTCTCCAGCCTAAATCGAGTGCTGCTTTCAGTATTTATAAACTCTACAACTGTTAAAACAAACCAAGCCTCCAATTGCAGCAATGGCAGTGGGGTTGAAGACAAGGAGTTGTCTCTAAGGAATATAGTCTATTATATGTTGGGTATAAATCAATTTCTGACTTGTGGGCGTTGGGAGGAAAATTTCCTTGGGGACTTCTAATCCAGAATCAGCCTCCTATAAATCTGCTTGGATCTTCTCCTGAAGCATGTGGCGGTACTGGAGAGCTGATTATGGATGTAGACCATGGACCTGGGAGTGTGAAATACTACTGCTCCTTCCCTTCCATCACCACGCTGGATGGACAGGTCCGAGGAGCAGATTATTTTCAGTACGTTAGAAGTGATGAATTCATTGTCCTGTTCTCTTCCTCCCTCCCAGTAAAACCTGCAGACTTGGCTTTCGATATTGGGAATTGAAAGCAAACAACAACAAATATAACTGGGTTGGTTTTATTTGCTTTCTGGGGTTTCAAGTGCGAGAACGTGCGTTGGTTGCATTTTTGTGCTTTTTATATTTCTTTTCCTGTTGCTTGAGGGCTGGAAAATATTTTTCTTTAAATGGAAAGTGATGTTTTACATCTCTAAATGTCTCTGAGAGATGAGTTTGTAGCAGGCAAAAATCCAGCTCTTCGCTGGGTAGCGAGAAATCCTGGGAAGGAAGAACAGGGCAGGAACCAATGCCACCATATCTGCAGGGACAGGTTGGCTCATGCCAGCTGGACATGACAGCGTGTGAAGTTTGTTATTGCATGCTTTATTCAAACAAAGGTTTTTTTGTCTTTTTGTGGTGCAGCCTACTTGCTAGCAGCAATCTTAGTGCTGCTGGTTAAGGTACTGCTCAAAGCATGGGTTATGTGAGCAGCTCTGCTCCTTTGGGGGTTTCTGTGAAGAGCAGAATATGGTTGATGTCTTCTCTGTAGTCGGTGAAATTTTCCCCAGAAAGGTAAACCATTCCTACAGCAGCTCTAAAATGTCATCCCTGTTCTGTACTAGAAAAACACCGGCAATTAGGGCAGCTTTATTCTCTTCAGTTGCCTGGTGGGTTCATCGGCCTCCAGGTCCAGGAGGCTGCAGGATCAGGCACCTCCTACAAGACACAGGACTTGTCCGTTCCTCACGTTGGTCACCTCTTTGTATCTGTGTCCATCCTGGGTTGCGCGCTGCTTAGATGTGGTGTTTACAGGAGGTTTCTCCTAATGGGAAAAATGGCCAGTAGCAAGTGATATATGGGCTTGGGTTGTGTTTTTTTAATTAACCTCCTTCTTCTATCACTTCTCATGCAACTTGCCTACTTCGCTTCTTGCCGTCCATCCACCCCCTTTTTTTTGGGGGTTGTGCTCTCTCCACCTTTCTCTCTCTTTAGAAGGAATTGTCTGTTCCGACTTCAGTAAATGTTTTCTCCCTTGTCAGAACAAAACCAGCTGAGCCCGGTGGGTTTTTTGTTCGTGTGTGTGCAGGGAATGTGTCAGGGTGTTTTTACAGGCGCTGCTGCTGAGCTTGTCAGCGGCGGCTGGGCCAGGAAAGCCAGGCTCCTTTACAGATTACATATCTTTACAGATTTTTATCTCCAGTTTGCAGGGAAGGGTAGCCTGAAGTCAGTCTTGACAGTTCAGTAGAGGAGAAGGCTGTAACCACAACCACTCATGCAGTGCCTTTGCCAACTGACCCGTCCTCCTGTCTGCTAGCAGAGGAGAGGGGTGATGGGTGCTGTGGATGGGGACCCTCTCCCAGCCCCTCCATCACTGGGGAGAAGTCATCCTGCGGTGATGGTTGTATTGATCCTTCTGCTTGTGCAAAGAACTCTGCTCCCTTCCCTTCCTCTCGTGCTTGTTGCTCCTCACAGCTGGAGGAGCCTAGGAACGGAGAAACCTGCCCCTGCCCTCTCTTTCCCCATACAGGGGAAGGTCCTCTCCAACTTGCTCTTTGGAGTCCTAGTGACAAATGATTTGCCATTAGTCAGGAGTCCTTAAAACCGTGCCTGATAAAGGCTTTTTATTTATCTTTCTCCCAAGTGGCTGTTTGGGGGTGGATGCTTGCAATTCTTTATGCATATTTCTTCTCCTGCTCCTTATGTTCAAAGGGCCCTGGAGAGGAGCCGAATCAAACCCGCTGGCTGGAGCATCCCCCACCCCGGGGTGAGCTCCTTTTCCCGGCATGACCACACACGTCCCGGTTTTTGCAGAGTCTGGCTGGTGCCCCTTGTGATCTGATGCATTTTGGCTGCAATTTAGAGATGTTACAGGGTCCTCTTGCGTGTACGGGCATTGACACTCATCCCTCCCCCTCTTCCCCTGTGGTATCTGGGACGCCGTTATCTACAGCAGTTCTGTTGTTCGGTGGAGGATGAGCTGTCAGGAGTTAAATTGCAAACAGGCGGCAGGTAACTGGACCGAATTAAACTGGTAATGCCCTACTAAACCCCTTCTCCCTCTTCTCACATCTTTGGAAATGCCTTTTATCTGGACTGTAAATTAAATTATCGTTGTTGAGGTTGCTTCAAAGAAGCTGCAAGAATGAGTTAATGGGAGCTCCTGAGAGAGGTCTCCTAAGAAAGTCTCCTCTTAGTTAAATGTTAAGGCATCTTTTTTCCTCTCTTCCCTAATTTTTCCAAAGTTAGAATAGAAGTAATCGTTCTGTCTTTTCCACTTCAACTTTCATGATACATTTACAAAGAAAAAAAAAAAAGCCCTATAAATGTCTTAAGTATTATCTTTTCTTGCAGGCTTCCTCGTAAAAATATTTATTGAGACCTCACTGGCTTAAAGTGTTGTGGACAGCATCATGAAAGTAATGTTTTTGTTTCTTTCTTTTTTTAATGGTACTTAAAAAAAATCCCACCCAAGAAAACCCTCGTAGCCTGGAAGTGCTTGTTTCCCTGGCTTTTTGGTATTTCTTTACCAGATATGAACCTGAAAAGGAAAAGGAGCCGTTGCTTTCTGTTGTCAAAGCTGAGCTAGCAGCAGAAAAGGAATGTTTAAAATAATGCTATGGTTTAGCAGTATACAAAGGTCTTCCTAAAAAAGATAAGTATACTTTTTTTTGGTGTGGGTTGGTTTTTTGTTCTTTTGGGGGAGGGAGTGTGTGTGGGGGTTTGTGGTTTTGTTTTGTTTTGTTTTAATTATCCTGGTTTTGGAGCTGTGGAGGGCACATTTCCCAGGGAAGAGAAGGAAGGGGAACGTCAACCATTCACATAATTTGGAGCGGAAGGAGTGGGGTAATGGGAAGACTTGCAGGAAGAGAGACAAGGCGCTGTCGGTGCTTCCTTTCACCGCTTCCCTTACTTTTTTGTTTCTGCACTTCTCCTGCCTCCGGATCTTGGTATCACGCGACTTAATGCTTTTGATATTGGCATCTCCTACGCATCTCTTTGTCCCTCTGCTAAGCCCCTTCTGTCGAAACCATGCTGGCTTTCGTCCATCGGGGCTGGACGAGTGGCACTTGGGCATATGGTGGTGCGGGAAGGTGGTGGCACGTCCTGGGGTGCAGGCGTACCTGGGGGCTGGCTTGCGCAGTGGTTATCGCAGGTTCCTTGGGATGCGAATTAGTGATTATAAAGTAACGGGGAGATGGTCCTGGGCTTTCTCAGCACTGATCGCCCCCCTTTGAATTTCTCCTGGAGACATTGATGTTTGTTGTCGGACATGTAGTTGCAAACACAAACCGGCAGTGGGGCACTTGTGGGTCCCAGAGCACCACTTGGAAATCCCTGATGTCAGGAAAATACAGGGGAGAAAAATAGCTTGGAAGGTATTTAAGAGTCTCTGGTGGCTGGTATCTTTTTATGAGATGTAGCTACCTAAATTTTTCTTACTATTTCTGTCTCTGTAAAGACATGGGACTCACCCCTGTTGTGAGCGGTGGTGGCATTTAGCCAGGGCTGGAAGCTGGGGCTGGTGCTGATGGTAACAAAGATCAGATTTTGGTGCAAGAGATGGACTTTCTGGAAGCGACTGACAAACTAATTCCCCTCACTTGTCGGTGAAAGTACAAACTTCAGAAATCCTGTCCCCATGCTGGCCAAGAAAAGACAAAAACCAGTAGGGGAGAGTTTCTGTAATAGGGATATCACTCCAAAACCCAGCAGCGGTTTCTTGTTTCTTGCCTGCCAGAGCGCACTGCAACCTCTCCTCCTCGAGCGGTCGTGGTGGCTGACACAAACCGTATTTTTCAAGTAAGAAATCATCTTTTCCGCAAAACACGAAGGTCGCCATGTGTATGTGCAAACCTTCCATCTGTGAAGGGAATAGCGTAACCTCTGTCCTTTCGGGCTTCACCTCAGTTGATCTGTACCACATGTCCTTCAAGGTAAGCTGGGTAAGTGGCTAGCAGTCAAGGCAGGGAGAGAAAAATCCCATTTGAGGCTGACCTGATGCCATCTGACATTTTGCTTATTTGAAAAGAGGAGGTTTGGTATGGAAATAGCAGGGCTAGTTCTGAGTTGCTGCAGCCCCGTATGATGTATTAAGCTTCAGGGTGAATTACAGCCTTATAAAACAAGGTTTTTTACTCTGTGGTAAAGACTTTTTCTTCCACGGACCGCCTAAGTCTGCTTGGATCCTTGACATGTTTGTGTGCCTCACTTGAAGCATGTTGAGAAGCCGTTGTATACCTGGTTAAACATGTGCATTAATTCTGTAAAATTAAAGCCTCCTGAATTATCCCTCTATTTAGGTTTTATGGATGATGTCGTGCACATTCCCTACTTATAAGTTGGGCCAATATATTCTTGCTCTCTAGCCCTCCTTCTTGGAGAAGCTGAAAGTTTGCAGTGTGCTTTGAAGACGAAGGAGTTTCCACTTCAGCCCGTCTGCTCTCTGTCAGATGCAATCCCCTCCCTTAGGAAGCATTCAGCTAGAGGTTACAGAATATAAAGCACCTCTCCGTACTGTAGTATTTTTGTTTTAAATGGGGTCTAGAATTCATAAACATGGGTAGGAAATTTAGACTGCTGCTCTGCTTGCTTTTTTGGTCTGTGTGAAACGGCGTTAGCTTTGAGGCATCTCGATACTTTCTGTTGACTTTGTGCCCAAGCTGAGGGTTTCTCGAGCCTGCCATCCAGCTTTCCGTGACCGTACAGTTTGGAGTGTGCCATCAGCAGACAGCAGATACGAGTGGTCCTGGCTTGGCGCGGGAGCCCTTACGTGCCCTGCCCTTATTTCAGCTACTCGTACTTGGACTGGCAGAACAGGTGCAGCCGCTGCGGAGAAGTTTAAGGCAATGAAATGCCTGTCGTTGGGAATAGAAGTTACTGAAAGTTTGTGCTTTTGCTCACTTTTGATTGGCACGTGTGATGTCTCCAGGAGGAAAGGCAGCATCTCTTCTGTTCGTCCGCTCTCTCCCAACATCCAGCAGCTGGCTCACGAGGTGGCTGCTCCTCTGTCCCATCCACATCCCGCTTGGTGCACCAGCGTGCTGGGCTGGGGTTGTATTTCTCATCGTGCTCTCTGCTGGGTGCAGCCAAAGAATGGGAAGAGTCAGAAGAATGATCCGATGGTCCCTGTCCCGCAAGGACGTAGAGAGGGGAGCGCTGCGGCTGCGAGCGAGCCAGGCGCTCTGCCGTTATGCTTTCTGCCCACGTCCCCTTCTACAGTTGCATCTCGTCCAACATTCCTGATTTTCCTTGGCCCAGCACTCGTCTCTGAGATACCCCGCTGGGTGCTCTTTAAAACGTACTGTAATCCAGACATTGGCTCCATGTGGTCTACAGGCCACCAGCCAGGCTGTGGGACGGGAGCTGCTCTCCGAGGCGAGGTCCCGCCCGGCTGCCGCAGGAGCAGGTGGACTACTGCCGTGGCCTTGGGGACATCCACCCAGCCGTCCCGCCCCAGGTGGATGTGGGGATGGGCCAAGGGGTGATGAGGACATGCAGTTGGTGGGATGTGGGGTGCAGCAGGAAGGTGAAGGACACTTGGGGATCATCAGCGGAGCCATCCCAGGAGAGCAAGGGTCGTTAGCTTCCACCCACTTGAAGGGTGCATGTGGCAGCTCTCCCATATCCCTCGTTTCCAGGCGGCAGCGTGTGTTTCAGAGAGCTAGTCAGGATTTTCCTTCCTAGAAGGAATTGCATTGGGTGAAAATCCCTGTACGGAAAAGCTGCTGTTGTCCTGGTAGGATCACGTTTGAGAGTGCCCTCTAATTTGAAATCACAGCTGAACCAAGACTTGCTTCTATTTTTTTTTTTTTTGTTTGCATTCCTAAAAATCATCCAGACTTTTTCTCCTCTTTAAAAGCAGCAGGGCTGCAAACCTCTCCAGCTGCCGTTACGAAATGAGTGAGTTATTCTAGCTAAATTGAGTAGATTGGACTGGAAGCACTTCTGGAAATACTGTGCAGGTTGTGGACCAGCTGTTGGCAGAACTAGCCTGGGTTTCATAAACCCAGGCTGTTCATAAACTAGCCTGGGTTTCATAGCCTGGGCCCCAAAAAAGAAACGGTATTTTACTGTAGTGATTTCCCCCCCTCCTTCATTCCACTACAAGCACAATCCTGCACTTTTTAATTAAAATTTGAGCTGTCTCAGCACTGGGAGAGGGCTGTAAGTCTGCGGCACGAAAGGGCACTCGTTTCCTTCATGGTAGCTGGTTTCTCTGCCTCCATCAGGCGTTTGGTGACCTGAGACAACAGCACATGTGAGGGGACAGAGTGGAGAGAGCTTTTTTTCCTCTGATGGCAGAGTTTTCCTTGCCTTTCCAACCCCCTTCATGAGCTGACTCTTCCTCTGCTGCACTCAATGGGTGGCCTGGCAGCAGAGGGAGTAAAGGAAGAGTTTGCAGTAATTGAGATAACTCAGCAGAGCATCCAGCGGGGAGCAGGAGGGGTCCGTCAGGGACAGGTAGACCTGTGCTGATCTTAATCCAGGCTGGCACTTGAACATCTCTGTTTCCTCTAGTGGTCTCTCCGTGTCTGCCTCAGTCTAATGCTCTCGGGCCCAATCCAGTTTCTCAGAAATTTTCTGCCTTCCCAAGAGTATATCCTAACCCTTTAATTTAGGGCTGTGGTTGAGCACGAAGGCTCATGAGCCTCCTTCCCTGCCCGAGCAGCTGGGGCAGCTGCAGTGGGCTGGATGGGGACCGAGCACAGAGCAGCCCCAGTGGCTTTCGAGTTATTTTTCTTTTGGATGCATAGTCAAAAATTCTCCCAGCAGCATCTGCCCTCCTTCATGGGAAGGAATATTATCATCAAGCAAAATGGAGAGACAGATTCTTCAGCCTGATGCTACTTTTCTTGTTTGTGAAGCATATGTCCTTTTTGACTCACTTCTTAAATGTTTCCCCTTTCCAATTTGGATCACCTCTTAATCCATCCGGTTTTCAATCAGGTGCACAGAGATAGGAATTTTGTTCTTGTTTTCTTGCTGCACTTGCTTGTTGTCTGCTGTCAGGTATCCGGCCAGGTCAGCTGGAGCCAGCTACTCCGTCCTGCCTGTGCAGGAACAGCAAAGTCCAGACACAGCCTTGCCACCGCTGGCTGGGGTGAGCTACCATTGGTTTCTGAATGAATCCAGCTTTAATGCCTTGCTGTCAGGGATATTTGAACATAAGAGGGACCCTTTCCCCAACCTCCCAAAGGAAAAAAACCCTAAACCCTTTAAAGTATTGTATTCAGGAGTCTGCAACTTTCTCCATCCAGCTGAGCAAGAGGTTGACAGAACTGGTGAGATGCTGCTGGTTATGCCCCATCTGCTGCTGAGATACTAAAGAAGTTTTGACTCCCTTAGAACAACTTGAATTAGTCTTGCAGATTGAGATGTTCCTGCTCTGCACTGAACATAGCATTTAACAACAAAAGAGGAGGTGGATGCTAGCCCCTCTGTCACTCTTTCTCCAGAAAACCTTGGAAGTGCTACAGGAGGAACCGCTTCCTCCAGTTCCTTGCAGTCTGCCATGGCCAAAGACTTGCTTCCACTTTGATGCCTTTTAGCAAAAGCATGATACTTGTGAGCGTTGGCAATTCATTTCTTATTGCAGAGTAGCAGCTGTACGGTGCAAACTCCCGCAGCTAACTTTGCAGCACCAAACTAAGGTTTTGAAATGTTGTTTGTGGTCCAACACCACGTGGCTTTAAACAACAGCTTGAAACTAGGCCATGCTCTGATTTTGGGGAAGACAAGGCAATGGGGAGCTGTGACTGCAGCTGAGTAGGCGTGTTACAGCAGGGAGATAAGCTACCGCATCCTCCCTCCTCTGCTGTAAATTTTGCTGGAGATGAGATGCAAGTAGCGTTCATGGTGACATGGTTAGGTCACCTCCCAGGACCTCGCTTAACTGTGGGTGAGAACTTCCCTGCTTTGCCCTTGTGATGATTTTAGAGTGTTATAACTATCATGCAATTGTTACCTTATAGTAAAAAACCCAATTTTTGGGGAAATTTTACTCTTTAGCTGCTTTAGCTTAACTTACATTGTAGCTTGAATGAAAACACCCATTTCATCCTGCTGTGCATAGGGTCAGAGACCCTGCATAACTCTTCTGAAACCCAAAAGCACTCGGCAAACTCCATGGATAGCTTTTAGTAGGTGTACTTGAGATTGCAGTATGCTGATACGCTGCTTTAAAATGCTATGTGAGCTATTTGGCTGGGGCTTTTGGTTGTGGACTCCACGTGCTTTGAAAAGCACTGTTTCTCTCTAGGCAGGAAAAAGGAGGATCTGAGGGGGCTCAAATTGCCGCGATTGGCCTCGGAAATCCTCCGCGGGACCGTGCTGAGCAAGAGCCTCGCTCCTGGCATTGGTGGGGAGGGATATCACCCTTTGGAAACGTTTCAGTAGCGTGAAATGCTGTCCTTCCCAGCATGCCGACCCCGCAAGGCTGAATTTTTCCCCTGCCCCCTCTTGCTGATGTAATTTTTATATGTGTAAAAAATTTTGCCTTGAATTTTTCAAATTTGCCTTATCAGCACAAATTACTTTCTCTTCTCTCTTAGGTGTAAAAAGCCATTCTGAATGGCTGATCTGCTTTCCGAGGAGTTACTTAAGTGCAGTAGGTCATCAATGTATTGCACATATTATGGCCATGCCTTGGCATTTGTTTTGCGTTTGTAATCCAACACCCAGCTGCTTCAGCCTCAAACTCTAGGCAGCTATTTAGTGGTTCAGCTAGTGTTGAGGAATGCGTTGTGGTGCTGTTTACTTCATTACGTGCAAGGCTTATATGGAGTACAGTGAGGTTCAATTAAAAAAAAAAACAAACCACAAACCAACTAAAAAACAAAACCAAACCAAATCCCAAAACCCCCCACCAAAAAACCAAACAAACCAACCCGAAAGCTGAAAACCCAGGCTAGGAAATGAAAGCTTAAGACAGATGTTAACCCAAGTCAGGGTAGAGGGACCCAACAGAGAAAATTTGGGTTATATTCTGCAGTCATTGCAAGCATTCTTGATGGTGAGAGCAGAGATTACTTACAGTGTGATAGGGAACTGGACCAAGGGGGGGGGGGGGGGGGAGTATCCATCGACTCCTCTGCTGCAGCTGTTCTGTTGCTTTTCCATCTCTGGCTGGGCAAAAAGCACTGAGAAACCCCACCCAGAGCAGTAAACGGGGCTTTCCTCTGGGTATACTCAGTTTTTGCTGGTCCTGATCTAGGTTAATGTTTCAATTGTAGACTTGGCGGATGGTTTCACCCAGCATTTCCACGTCCCCAAACTCTCTAGTTTTACTGAAGCGCTATGGGGTGAGTTGCCCTGTGCCTTAATTTCTATCTAGTGTGGTGGTGAAAGGGCGTGAAGTCAAGGCGAACGGAATTCGTTACGTTTAGCTGGATAATTAGGGTGCTGCTAGCTGGTTACGTAAGGGGTGGTAGTAAGCAAAGCTTTTGATCAGCTGATGAGGATTTTGCGTATATTCCTGCTGAGGCTCTCTAAGTCTCCCGGGGGGTCAGGAGCTGTGATGGCTCTTAAGAGGATATAAGGTACTGAAATCTTGGGAGAAGGGGGAGAGGGCAGAGCTCTTCCTGCTCCTTAGCAGGTGGAGATTGTCATGACGGTGTATTCTCGGTCGCAGAATAGCTTCTCATGACAGACGAATATGTTGTCTCCGAAATGAGGAGTGATTAATGGGGGGCTATTCCCGTCCCCATACTGCAACAGCTGGTGTTGGAGGAGGGATCTGAGGGTACAGAAAAATTCAGGGAGTTCAGCCCTTGTCCCTGACCGTTGCTCTCGTGGATGAATTTGGTGGGGTCAGGGTGAGGGTGGTTAGCTGGACTCCCAGTTTGGGCTGACCACAGCAGGGGACACATACTGGGTGTTGCCAAAAAAAGTGAAAAATGTGCTTTTCTGAACTGGAAGTTCAGCATATGTGGGTATAGTCTCTTGGAAGAGCCACTGCACTGCAGTGGTACCTGCAAATGTTCCAGCAAACAGGGCATGATGCTCAGTCATAGGGCTTTGCCAGTCCAAAGTGTTAGTCCCTGGCTGGGTCACTTTATGGTTTTGCTGGAAGAAGAGAGCAATAACCTTCTCCTCATGCTTTATAAAATGTGGGCCTGTTGAACTCAGATTTCTTTAAAAAATAATGTATGGCCTGAAAAGAATAAAGGTGGGATTAGGATATATATCTCAAGGCAGCTTGGCTGTGTGACCTGGGCACCCTGCACAGCCGCGTGGTTTGTTTTGTTTTGGTTTTTTTTTTTTTTTAAATATTGGGCTAGAGAGCAGTCATTCTAGTTTTAGGCTTGGGTATGTTTGGTTTTTTTTCCATTTATCCATTTGTCATTGGGCTTTCTAAACATGATATCATCCTTTTTAGCTTCTCACTGTTCTTGTGTGGGAGAACAAGTGACATTCCCTGTAGTGGTACAAGAATATGTCTAGGTAGGCAGTGGGGAGGTCTGGAGTGCTGGATGGACACGGTTATTCAACAGAGCAGGTTTAAAATGCGTTTGGGTTTGAGCAAAAAGTCCCTTGGCATATGTAGCTGCATCTGACTTGGCATTTATTTTTTGGGTTCAGAGATCTGTTTTAAAGCTCCTGTATCACTGACATGTTTTTGAGGGATGCCGTTCTATCCAGCAAGCAAACCGTGCTGGGCTCTAGGAAGGGTTTAATGAGTAAAGGTTGGAGCACTGACCTTTTCCACGTGTATTGTTTTGGATGGGATCCTGCTGTAGAGCCTGGTGTCTGACTGCCCTGCGCTTGCGGCTGGAGTCAGGGCTTTATCAGCCTAACTCAGCATTGCTTATCAAATCCTGGAGCAGGAGTTCAGTTTCAGTGCCAAAAGGAGAAACTCCCCCCCACCCCCCTTTTTTTCTTTTTCTTTTTTTTTTTTTTTTTCCCCTCAGAGGAATGAAATCTGAGGGAAATGAGGGAGACTCTGGTCTTTTCCCACTCCCCTTCCCAGGGTGTTGAACTGATGGAGGCTGGGGAGTGAGGTGGGACTCCTTCCCACGGGTCTCCTAAAAATGAGTAGAGGCAGCATCCTTTAGAAAGACATCTCTGCACCATGCTCCCGTGTTGAAAGGAGCGGGGGGGGAAAGGAAATCTAAGCCTATTTGTAACAAAGCAAATAAGAAGAACTAGTATTTTATTGAGAAGGGACTGAGACATCCCTTAATTCCAATAAGCTCTTTGTCCTTTACAGCGGCAGCAAAGACGGATCTTCCTGCCTCAAAGCTGATGCTTCCAGAAGGGTTTCCTCCATGTACAGCAACAGTCTTTAGATTCAGAGAGGTGTTGGATCCTGCAAACATCTTCAGCTGTGAAATGGTTATTATCCAGCTATTTTTGTAGCAGAGGGCATGTAAAAGTGGCTGTGTGGATTTGATTTGCCTGTTTTCCCTGTCAGCGTAGGTTAGGTATCTTGTCATACTCTGCAGTGGCTTTCATTAAAGTGGTTTCCAAGCAATAGCACTTCAGTGGTTTTGTTTTCTTTCTTTCTCTCCCTACTTTTCTGTCGGCACATTTCAGGTTTGAGAAGAGTCAAAGAAAGCCGGGCACGTTTTTGGTGCTTTCTCACCTAGCCTGCAAATCCTTCCCTGCAACCTGGGTCCAACTCCTACCTGTGCCCCATTTTTCCAGTCTCCCAAACCTTTGCGGTACCAGGCTTAAAAAAAACCTAGCTGATGCTTTCTTATACGTTATGGGATAGTCTAAAAATAGTGTGCTGCCCTTTTTAACAGAAGCGTGTATTATTAAGGAAAGAATGAATAGGCGATGGAACCAGAATAAAATCCCCCTTCCTCTCGCTGAAGAGAAGCTTTAAAAACCTCTAAGCAAAAATATTTGACCCTCTTGAAAACGGGAGCAACTCCTCAGGAACTGCAGTGTAAACTTTTTGAATTTCTCAGCTTATGGCAAGCTGGTTGTTTGCCTTTGCAAATTTAGTTCCCAGGTGATGGGTGTGGGGTTTTTTTGTTTTTTTTTTTTTTCTTTCTCCAAGAGGAGCAGCAGCAAGGATGAAGCTGGAACCAGCATTTTCCTAACCACTCTGCACCCTTGCATCTCTGCCAGGCACTCGTAGGTGGTTTATATATAGTGATAATGGGGCCCATTGTATTTACCTTGCCTGGGACAAAGCTGTATAAAATACTCCTAAATTGGGCTGGTAGCATCTGACACTGCGCAGTCATTCAGGCGGGTGCTGTGGTGTGTAAAGCGATACCCTGCTGCTGCGGTAGCATCTTCTACTCGCTGCTGGCGCAAACGAAGCGAACAAGATGCCCTGCGTCTTTTCTTGTCTGAATGACCGGTTGGGACAAATTACTGCAGGGTATTTATAAGCAGCAGGCTCTTCTCTTTGGCTCAGTTTTCTGTGTGTTGCTGGTTGAATAACAGTGTGTATAATAAGCAATTAATGTCTATACATTTAATTTTAAAGGACACTGTAAATAACAGGTTTTACTTCCCTTCCTCCCCCAACTGTTGCATTGAATTTCATTCCCTTTAATTATACTAACAAATGTGGAAAAAATTATAAATATTTATAGTGGACTGGGTGGCTTTATTCCATGAGTGAGTGAATGTCCCAAGGTTGCTTATAATCTTCCATTCAATCACAAATCAAAAGTATCTATTATACAACTGCAAGAATGAAACTCCAAAATTCTGCCAAAGGCAGAATGAAGCAACATCAGATGTCGGGAATGTTGTTGGTACGAACCGTGATGTGACTGGCCAATACATTTTTGTTATCCCTGTTTCTGAGCAGCTAAAAAGTGAATTATATGGCTGTAATTCTGGTATGACAGTGCATTTTAGATGCTGCCAATAACTAATTTTTGGAAGGCAAATGTCAAGCATCGTGCTTTGACATTGACTTTGATTCAGCGCGTCTTTTAGAGTTTTAATTTGTTAAAGGATATTTAGCCAGGCATATGAAATGATGGGTACATGCGTATTTTTCCCACTTTTTTTTACATTTAGTGTAAAACCTCTACTTTCGATATTGGATCTATATTTCAGCTTTTTCTCTGACAATCTGAGTTTCTTCCCACATCCTTTCCGTGCGTGCTGGTCACAGGAGAAGCCATCCTCCTGGCAGACCAGGGTTTTAATGGAAATGCTGTATATCCATTCATCTCGAAGAGCATTAGCAGCATAACCCTTCATATGTTCTCAAAATTTTTTTTTACTTAGTTTTCTGCCTTTTTTCCTCACTTGAGAAGTGCTGTGCCATTACACAGATGGGTCTTCTTTTGCTGCAATAAGAATATATAGTTTCAAGTGGAGCTGTGGAACGGTTGAGTGTTGATCGCTTGGTGGAAAATAAGAGCTAGAAGTTTGATATTGTTTAAAACTGGTTAGTTTGCATCAGCACATGCCTACTTTTGCTTTATGACTGTATGGCTGAGAAGAAAGGAAAAAATATCTCTGCTTTCACCACTGAATGTTTGATTGTCACTTTAGTGTTAGTGCTGTGAGCAGCTCTCAGCAGATGAATTCCTCAGTCCATGTGCTTCATCTCTGCTAAACTGCTGGGACTGCTTCTGTGGGCTCTGGTTGTGTATCTACACCAAGCTGCTCCAAAGAGGACCTGCCTGAGCTTTTTATAAATGAGGGGAAAAATATTTTTTATATATATATGTGTATATAAAAATCTAAATATATATAAAAAAAGCATTGCAACTATAACCACTGAATAATGGTCTGTTTGATTAAAATTTTCTTTAAAAGAAAATAAAGAGAAGACTTTCAAACCTTCTTTCAGTTCTTTATTAGCTATTCTTCTTTGTATCATCCAACTGCTGTAAGGCAGCCAGGTAGACTTTTAATGGTACGGATTGTATTTTATAAAAAGTCCAGCATAATAGAGTCCTAACTGGAGCCCATAATAGAATCAGAGAATCATAGAATTGTTTAGGTTGGAAAAGACCTTTAAGATCATCAAGTCCAACCGTTAACCTAGCACTGCCAAGTCCACCACTAAACCATGTCCCTAAGCACCACATCTTTTAAATACCTCCAGGGATGGTGACTCCACCACTTCCCTGGGCAGCCTGTTCCAAGGCTTGACAACCCTTTTGGTGAAGAAATTTTTCCTAATATCCAGTCTAAACCTCCCCTGGTGCAACTCGAAGCCATTTCCTCTTGTCCTATGGCTTGTTACTTGGGAGAAGAGACCGACCCCCACCTCACTACAACCTCCTTTCAGGTAGTTGTAGAGAGTGATAAGGTCTCCCCTCAGCCTCCTTTTCTCCAGGCTAAACAACCCCAGGTCCCTCAGCTGCTCCCCATCAGCCTTGTGCTCCAGACCCTTCACCAGCTTCGTTGCCCTTCTCTGGACACGCTCCAGCACCTCAATGTCTCTCTTGTAGTGAGGGGCCCAACACTGAACACAGTATTCGAGGTGCGGCCTCACCAGGGCCGAGTACAGGGGGACGATCGCTTCCCTAGTCCTGCTGGCCACACTATTCCTGATAGAAGCCAGGATGCCACTGGCTTTCTTGGCCACCTGGGCACACTGCTGGCTCATATTCAGCCAGCTGTAGACCAACACCCCCAGGTCCTTTTCCGCTGGGCAGCTTTCCAGCCACTCTTCCCCAAGCCTGTAGCGTTGGATGGGGTTGTTGTGGCCCAAGTGCAGGACCTGGCACTGAGCCTTGTTGAACCTCATACAATTGGTCTCGGCCCACCGATCCAGCCTGTCCAGGTCCCTCTGCAGAGCCTTCCCACCCTCAAGCAGATCAACACTCCCACCCAACTTGGTGTCATCTGCAAACTTACAGAGGGTGCACTTGATCCCTTCGTCCAGTTCATTGATAAAGATATTAAACAGAACTGGCCCCAATACTGAGCCCTGGGGAATATCACTTGTGACTGGCCACCAACTGGATTTAACTCCATTCACCACAACATAATAGAGACAGTGATCATTATTGGCAATAAAAACTGGCAAATTTGCTGGAAGCGTGTCGTGATTTTATAACTTCAGATGTCTGTCTTACATTATGCTTAAATAAACAGGTCTCAAATTAGGAATTTAAGGCTTAAGTTAGCCTAATATTCCCACAGGTTTCATGATTTTTGTTTTGACTTGAAGAGCTGAAATAAAATCACTTTGGTTTATCACTCATCCCCCTCCCTTTTTATTATTGAAGAGGACTGAAGTGACAGTATTTTAAATGTGGTCAGATGAAATGTTGGTTATGTAACTTTTTAATAGGTGCTTTCAACTGCAAATAGCAGGTTTGAGTTGAGGCTTGAGTAGAAGACATCAGACATAGATTTCCATCCTTTTTGTTTGGGGTTTTTTTGGGTTTTTTTTTGTTTGTTTTTTTTAATTTTTAGTTTTTAAAATAAGTTGCAGTGATGGGCAAATGTTATATACTCTCCCGTGTCTAGGCTCCCAGCATTTGGTCCTTTGGCCTCTCCTCTCCAGCCACCAACCCTCCAGCCATCCCTGCTGCATCATCTCTGTGAACGTTCCCCAGCCTTTCCTTCCCCTTTCAACATTTCCTCCATCTGCAGTATCACGCGATCTTTTTTAAGCTCCTTTTCCTCATCTTCAAAGATTCTTTGCGGCTCCCTCTCTGGTCGCTTAGGTGATGTGATGCTTTGCTGTGTCACTCGGACGATGCCGTCCTTAATCATCCGTTTGTCTGGCTTTCCTGCGGGGGTCCTTGGCTGCTCTTTCATATGCTCCTTAAACAGGTCCATGAAGACGCTTCTTTTTCCTCCAAATTGTTCTTTAAGACTCCAGGGATCCTACAGAGAGTTGGTATTCACACATGCTAGGAGAAAGGCACTTTTGATTTGCTCAGGTAGATAATTCAGGGGATCCTGGAGATGCAGTTCCATAGGAGGCTCAGGGTTTTAACTTTCCAAACCCCATGAATTTTAGATGGTGCCTGTGTAAAATCACATTATCTGTGTATCTTGTTGTGGATTTCTGTTCTTATCTCTCTTGCTCTCCCTTTCCATTGTTTCTTCTCAAATTAAATTGCAAATGACAGGGTGGCAGAGAGAGAGGAAGGGCAGGAACCTTTCCTTATGTGCTTGAATGGTTCCTACCACAGTGAGACCTTGGTCCTGTTTCATACCTTTTGATACTACTTTACTGTAGACCTTTTTGTTGAGTGACACGTGTAATTCCCCAACAGCACTGTCCACTGGCACCTTCCTGGGGCTGTCTTGTGCTCCCTGCGTGGGCAGGCAGCTTTCACGTGTCTTTTATATAGACCACAGTGACCCTGAGATACTCAACAACAACCTGTTTTATTTTCTTCTGACCCCTTCCTAAAATTGGAGTAAATTATTTATGTGGTGTGGTTGCTGGTAGGGCTCCTGGTAGTCCAGCTCCATAAGTCAAATGAAATTGGTTGTTAAATGCTTCCCCTGTATTTTAACCTCAAGTCGTGCCATGCTGGGTCTCGACAGCCATGTGGTGGGAAAGAGGACTTGTGCTCACCATGCCGGCAAGACTCGGCGTTCTCTGCTGCGGGCATTTGCCTTGTAGCTTTTGTTGTGTGTAATAAAAGTCATATTTACGGGTTGGTAGCGGACACTGTCCCGTTCCTGAATAGCGCTGATTTGTACTTTACAGCCCAGGAGGCACCCAAGTGTGCGCCAAGGGTGAGAGCGGTTGAAGCTAACTGGGAGCCAAGTGCAAGAAGGAGGGGGAGAAAGCAAGGTCCTAATTTTTCTAAAGGAAAGCATGGCTGAACACCTGCTGTTCCCCGACAGAATAATATGAATTTGCATCAAAAAGGGGTCCCAATCAGTTGTGCTGGCTGCTTTTGAGGAGAGCAGTTGTGTCTGGAGGCATTCTGTTGGGGGAGATGTCTTCCAGTGAAAGCATTTTCCACACAACGGCCGTGGGGCCCACCCCGCGGCTGGCATTTAGAGAGGGGTGGAAATGCTATTTAAATTTCAAATGGACTCAAGTTTTCACAGTTGCCATGTCAATAGATCAAGTTCCTTGAAATACATTTTAAGCGGAGTTTACACAGAGCTGCAGGAGCCCGCATTGACTCCAAGGCTTGCCTTTATTGTGCCTCCAGCAGCGGTAAGTCAATATGGCATATTGAAAGCAGCTCTGCTCCGCCACCGAGTGAAAGTTAGCAAATTCCCCTGACTCCTTCCAGCTCTTTTCTTGGGTAGCAGCATGTTTAACTAACTGAAATGGTCTTTTTTTTTTTTCTTCTTTCTTCTTCTTTTTGACTTGTTTTGGGAAGGTGGTAATTAGATCAGGCTATCAAACTCATCACACCTTCCAAAATGTCCAGGCAAGGCTGAAAAACCAGCGTGATACAAGGGAAGGTAACAGGAAAACAAGCGGGACAGGGCGGTGCTGATAAGGGCCGACAGTTGCTTAGTACAGAACAATAGAAAATAAAACTCGGAAAACAAGACCGGCCAGAAGAGTGGTCGTATTTCATTGCAGGAGCTGATAAAGGTTGCAAACCGTAACTCTGGCGGTTCCAGGAACAACATCCTCTGTGAGTGACCTGATCTGACCCTCCCTCCAACTGTTACCCTTGCCTAATTGTGTTTCTCACTCATTTATCTTCCTTCCCTACCCAAGATATCTTCAAACCCCATATGTCTAGGGCTTGCAGCAGGTGTGGTTTGTGGGTAGAGACTGCTGGAGATGGGGTTGTCTCCAAATAGAGGTGGGATGGGACCTCCCAGCGTGGCTGGAGGTAAGTGCTGCTGGGAAAGGCTCCGGATCTTGTCATTAACTTCCCCAACTGATCCATCAGGATATGAATGTATCTGACATAAACGTCATGGGTTAAAACTGCTTGATTCCACCCTTTTCTTTTTATATACCCCCTTTTCTTTTTCCTGGGGGAATGGTGCGTGGAGCAATGCGTTGTGCTTCTGCATGCTGTTGTTCATGGCTGACGCTGGAATCAAACGTTGTCTCTGGTCTTCTGGCGGGTGTCTGCATTTCGTGTGTGGGTGCGTGCAGTGAGTCTGCAGTGCTGGAAACTGTCTTCTTTGATTTCTACAAGACATGTTTGAAATGCTTCTGGAGATGTTGTGTGCACTTCCTTCTCCATCATCCACTCATGCATGAAAAATACTCATTTCTCCTTGGTGTGACTACTGCACGGGTTGTCCCTATCAAAGATGCTCGTTAACTGTTTCTTGCTGGGCATTCCCAATGGATACGTGAATCTGAACGTCCCCATCCATGGTGAGTGGATACCAACAGGTACTTCTGATTTAGCGTTTGACCTGCTTGGTATTTTAAGATGTGGCACGTTGCTAGCTATCTGCGGTCCTCTTCTTTGTGCTGGTGTAGCGTGTGAGGAAGCTGGAGCAGTATGCAAGCTGGAGTCTAGACTTTGAATTTTAAATGCTCTGGTATGAGTTGTTTTGTTTCTGTTTGGATTGCGCCTACCACTTTTATACCCTAGTGTTACCCTGCCAGGATAAATCACTCTTGAGGTGACCACGCATTTCCTGAGACATACTGTTAACTTAAGCAAGCAAACAAATGACCTGGCAAATCGCCGTGTGACGTTGGGCACTGATGATGGAGCCTTTGATTCTGCAACCCAGTGAATGTTCCTCTCCCTTTTCCAGGGCTCTGGTAAAGCTCTGTGGTTGTGGTACCCAAAAAAGGATGGCTAGATTTACATTCTACCAGAAATAGAGGGTGGCATGGGAGAAACATATGCCTTGATTCCTAAATGGGGAAAAAGAAAATATTTAGGAAGGAAAAACAGTTCTGTGACTAATTATTTTTAATTGTTTTCTTTATAAAAAAAGATCAAGATTGTTAGAGGGCTGCTTCCCCTCCAAAACATCTACAAGTGATCAGGCTACCAAACAGACTAATTAGATGTCAAATAGACTTCAGTTCTTAAATTGGTTTAGTTACACAATGCAAAACATCACATTGGGAAGCAGATGGCGTGTCATTTTTAATATGTCTTGTAACTTGCCTGAAACCACTTCAAAGTTTCCTTAAAGAAAATGTTGCTACTACTGACCAAAAGAGATGCCACTGAGTATTTCTCAGCATAACGGCGAGATGTTAGGCCAGTGTCTTGCAAGTATTGTCGGTGCCTTCAGAGGCTTAGAAGTAGAGGTATCTTTTTAAATGGGTTTATGTTCAGTGGATAAAGAGCTGTTGCTCTCTTAGAAAGTAGGGCAAATTGGACACCAAAAAAAAAAAGGTTATAATATAATTAGTTTTGAAAAATCTTTCTCTGTGCCCAGACTATATAGTTCAATTGGCAAGCCTTTCGGACTATGCCTTCCTTAGAAATGCCTGTGTTGCACTGGAATCTGAAAGATATGTTGAATAGGAATATTGAGAACCAGAAACGCTGCAGCAGCGGGGGAAACCCTTAGCCTCGTTTGCAAAAACATGAAAATGGCTCAATATCTTGTAACTCGAGTAATTGCAGCATTAATAAAAGCAGCATTAAGTGCTGCCAGGCTGTTCCATTGCAATGTTAATTACTGGAAGAGTAGGAAATGAGTGTTTGGGTGAAAAACAGGTTTAGGATTGTGCGGGAGATTAAGTAATACCAAAGTGGAGGGAGAGCTGTGCTTGAGTGATGAAAAGTAGGAGATAACCTCAGTTGTATTTTGAATCCATACCCAAATATGCTTCAGTGGCTTTGGAGGGTGTATTTGTTGCATAGGTGGAAGAGTCCATGAGATGCTGACAACAGCAATGAAAACTAAGTCGGAAATAGGTGAAGAGATGAGATTTTTTTGATAGGGTCTAGTATATATAAAAGGTCAGTTTAAGTATCCTCGGATGATTTAATGCTTGAAGAAGCATGTCTTCCCATTATAGGTTTCATTAAATGTTATTAGAAGAGTATCAGGTTGGGTTGGGCTAAAAATCAGAAGGTAAATCAGTACAGGCAAAATTAGATGGAGGGTTTAATTTCTCTCTGATATTCTTCATTCATACACAGCATTAGTTTCATTACCTAAAATTCATATTTCTAAAGGAAAGTGATAGATGCAAAGGATTAGTTCCAAATTAATATTTTAACCTGTTGTGTAAATTTTCTAAATATCTTCTTCTTTTATCACAAAATAACCTGAGATAGTGGAGTCTCCTCCCTCCCTTCTACCCCTCCCTTCCTGATCTCATAAGCATCAGGAGGAGCAGGGTAAGCTTTGCCACGGGGCATCCTCTTCTCAAAGATGCTTAATTGCCTCCGAGTCTACTAATCTAATATATGAACAAATACTGAAGCAATTAATTGTGTTGATTTAAAACCCATTTCCCCTCTTTTCTTTCTGCTTCCCCCTCCCTAAATCTCTTTCTGTATTCATCCTGTTGGCGACAGACCATTGGTTGTGGAATTGGGTAATGTGTTGATCTTTTTGGGTTGGAAAGCTGTGGCTTGCAGGGTGAGCACTATTTTAGGAGGGAAGGAGGAGACGGGGGAGTTGGTTTGGATGCGTTGGCGGCAGGGGATGCTTTCTGCTGGGATGAAGTGTGGTCCAAAACGGCTGTCGGATGTGGGATCTTTGGTCATCCCCATGGGGAAAGAGGAAAACCAAGCTGGATTACACCTTCCCTGGGCAGGCAGGAGGGGAGCTGGCCCTTTTGAGTTGTTTTCGCACCCTTTAGTCCCCCTGCTGGTAACAGAGTTTATAATTAACCTCATTAATACGGTATACAGGGCCTCAATCAATCTCTGGGCGATTGCTCCCAAGGATATCTTGCTAAAGGACTATACGATAAGCGTTTGGCACCAGGACGTGCTGAAGATCTTCGTCTGTGGTGCTAATTGCTTGTGTCATCCTTCTCCCCGCTGCCAGGTGCACACGGTTTGGAGATTTTCCTGAATGGCAAAGAGTTTCCTTGGAAAGAAAGCAACCTTGCCTGTATTTTTGATCATTTCATACGGCAGCGGTCGTTTTTCAGTGCCGCTCAGTGGGAGTTGAGGAGGTGGAGGCAGTTTGGAGGGTGACCCCTGTGAACCCAGTGGACAGCTGGGTGGTTTTGAAAGGTGCTTCTCACCTTTGGGTGCTTTAGAAAAATCTGTTTCTAAAAGAAAAAAAACCCCAAACTGAAGGTGTAAAACAAAGGAAGCAAGGAGCAGGATCACTTGCCCTTATTTTTTTCCTTGCTTCCCCAAAACGGGAGTGCACGACAGTGTGGAGCTGTATCAAGGTCATGAAATTTTCAGAATAGCAACCAGGTGGAGGAGAAAGGAAAAGTGAACACAAAAAGACTGGGATTAGTTTGGGTTTTTGGGGAGCAATGGTTGTCCGGGGTGTTTCTGTGGTAGGCTGCTTTCTGTTTAGTGCAAATTGAGTCATCTAATTTTATTCATCTCTTGGCATGACTTTGTTTTTTGGTACCTGGTGAGTTTCATTTTACGTGGCTTTGCAGACCCTTCCACATTTTTACTAAGGATTTACAGATCTCGGGGAACACCTTTTAAGAATATTGGCAATAGAGTTGCTTTTATTTGCTGCTTTCTTAGACCCTTCGCAAGTAGTCCCGGAATCCTTAAGGGTCTGTGCATCAGTAGCTTAAAACTCCTAATCCCTTGAATTATGGTAGTGCTTCAGCTGATGGGCTGGGACCTGTTCAACTCTTTTTCTTCTAAAAGGCAGAGCAAGACTGGAAACTTTATTGTGTTGCAAAGGAGTTATGGAAACTTTCAGCATGACCACACTTTTTGTCTCACAGTGGGAGTAAAGATGCTGGAGCATTTAAGAGAAATCTGGGGGGGGAGGTAGGTTCTGGGGTACCTTTGCTGATGGGTGGCTGTGGGTGTTTGCTCACCTTCTTGGCGGCACTGGATTAGTGGCTTCATGCGATCCTGGTGTGGGAAATGTGTTGGAGGAGGAAGGGAGGAGCAGCTCTTTTGCCCATCTCACACATTGAATCCTGCCTTGCTTGTTATTTTAATTACAAATGTTTTACTCATCCTTTTGTTTGCATGGGGGCTGGACTCTAGCAGTAGCCCCTTGACCATACACTCAAATGAACAAGACGACCCGAGAAATCTAACCTACTGTTGTCTTTCATTCTCAAAGCTATTTTCAGTAACTGTAGTTTTTGTTTGTGCTACATCTAAAAAAACCCCCCCTTTTAGCAGCCTCAGTTGGTGGGCTGCAGGAGGATGGGAAGGCTCTGTAACCATTTCCCCCATTTTATTTTCCATAAAGTGCGAGCATTTTAAACAGAAAACCTGACAAGTCGTTTCCTAATATGCGTTGTAATTATCTATTATAATAGGGAATAAAGGATTAATTAGTTTTCAAGCTGCAGATATGATTTAATTAGTTTTCAAGCTGTATCTGAAACACCTGTCTCGGCAAAATCAAAGTGCTTTCATTTAGGAGGAAAAAAATAGGGGAGAGGGAGAGAAGGAGAGAGTGAGTTCAGGGTCGCTGATGTTTGCCAGCTCACGGGGTCGCTCCCTGATTTTACACCCTCAGCGACGTGTGATGCTTTTCTTTTTAACTGTCCAATTTATGACAAGTGTTTAATTGCACTGATGTGTGCACGCGTGCTCGAGACATGTCATTGCCAGTTCATGCCATTACTCCCCCAAATTTAAGAAATTTTGAGTGTCTTCTATATAATGCATGTGCTGACCCCAGGGAGATCACGGCAGAGAGGAAAGAACCAAAGCCCACTGTTTTTTGTGAAAATCTCAGCTCCAGTCACTTTGCTGGGGGAGGGCAAAGTGGTGGCCATGAAACTCTCCTCTGGCCATTGATCTGGGGACAGTTCAGTGCTGAGTGGTCAATTTAGGTCAAATGACATTTTTGCTGTATGTGAGCGGCAGCTGAAGTCTCCGTCACAGGCAGCAGCATGTTTCCATTGGGATTAAATGTGGTTTGGGAGGAAAACGGGTGTAAACCAGGAGGATTGAGGGGTGGATTTTACCGTGGCATCACCGCTAGCACCAGGCACTCTGGGATGGCGCGGGAAGATGAACCCCCAGGCTGCGGCTTCGCCTGGGGATCAGCTCTGCCTACGAGTGAAACTGCATCCTCTCTACTGTCTTTTCCTTTCAAAATAATAGTAATAGTAATAATAATAATAGTCACCATCATCATCATCTGCAAGAAACTAAGCTGCTTCTTCCTCTCCCCCCCCAAACCACATTTCAGGGTCACTCCTTGGGAAGAAGTTTCCGAAGGAATGAGAATTTTGCGTCCTAAAAGTGGGAAAAATGGACCATTCCTGAAAAAGGCATTATTTTTTTTTGCGGTATCTAAAGATTTTCTTGGCGCATATTTTTTTCCCTCCATCTCCCTTTCTTCCCACCACTTTTATTTTGAATTCTGCCTTACAAAGCAGCACTATCTACCCAGCCCGACGCAGGGTGCAGCATTGCTTTCTTCCTGTAGTAGTAGTAAAGGTCACGCTTCCCTGCGGTGGCTTTTTTGGCTGGGTTATTTTTAACTCAGAACAGCCCATCCCCGCTTCTCCTCTCCCTTGCCATCGCCTTTGCACGCGACGGGGTCTGCGGGAGCAGAACAACAAACTGATTGCGCTTGAGTTTATTTTCTTGTTGTTATTATTTTGGGGTTTTTTTTGGTTTTTTTTTTTGTTTTTTTTTTTTTTTTGTTGGAACCGCTGGGGCTCTGCGGTTGGGTTGCGCCTGGTTGCTCGCCAGCAGCTATAAATAGTGTTGTGTACAAGCAAGAAGTGCCTGAATGAGGTTGAGCGGCAGGAAAGGAAAAGCCCCTTTTGGCTTCCAGCTGGCTGCCGGCCAAGCAGCGCATTGCTTCAGCAGATGAGTGTTTTGAGGTAGCGTGGGAAGGAGAGAGCAGTGAGTAAGATGGTCTTTCTCCGGTTAGAGGTGTGTGTGCATGTCTGTGTGTGTGTCTTTTGTTGGGATTTTATTTTATGAATGGCTGCCTGCGGGCAGGGCGGTGCTGCAGGCGAGGGATGCTGCGGGCTGCGAGCGGCTTCCTACCGAGGTTTGATCCCTCGAGGTGTTAATGAGTGAGCCTTGGGATGGACATAGCGGTGAGGATGCTCTGGAGGATCCCTGGCGAGGTGGTGCCGGGTTGGGAATCAGGTAGGTTTGGGTTGTGATTTTGCCCCTGCTGCTGATGTGTTTAACATTGGTCAAGTTTCTTCTCCCTTTTTTCTGGTCTGGGAATGTGCCATCGCATTCGAACTGGGGTGTTGCATGTGTTTATGGGTGTCCCAACTCCAGCGCTTCTCATGACAGATTGTGATCCTGGTGGGTTTTGGACTTTCAAGCTCAGAAAATGGGAGTGGTCCTTCTGAAACGGGCAGGTGGGACCGTCGTGCATCGCTCCCTTCACCCCCATCATCACTGGGGCTGAGCCGCTGGTTGGGCACCCCGAAGGGCACCCATAACCCCAAACCTGCTTCCTTGCACCCAGGCTCTTCTTTCCTGGGGGTGGTGATGATTTCTTGCATTACTCTAGCACTGAGCGGACCCCAGTGCAATTGGGGCTGTGCAAATAGACTAGACGGAAAGACTCAAAATCAACCCTTGATATATATATATTTTTTTTCCCATCAATGCATAGATAACTTAATTTTAATCAAGGACTTTGCTTGACAAGTCTTTTATCTATACATACATTAAAAAGAAAAAGAAGTGCCTTTAAGTGCTATATATAGAAGAACGGATTAAATGGCACTGTTACTATTGGATTAAATGAGTTTTTATCAGAACACTTAGAGACACTTTTCCAATAAAACCTGAATTGGACTGGGCAAAACATGACTGTCCTCTGTCCAGTTATTTCAGCTCTACTGAAAGGCTTTCTAGGAGGAGCCACAGCTCAGCCTGGACAGCCTGCCAGGTTTGTGGGAAGGAAAGAGGATGAGGGGAGAGTTTGCTGTCTTTGGCGTTCAGTTTTAAAAAGAAAAACAATAAAAAACTCCACCAAATTTCCTTTTTGAGTATAGTATGAATTTGCTAAATTTTAGGTCAGGAAGTAGAAATATTTAGGGAATTTATTCTCTCATCCCTCTCCCTATTATAATTTGTTTTCAAACTCAGTGGGAAACATTTATGCTAAAAACCCCACATTATATTCTTTAAGAGGTACAATTAATGATTTATTTAACCAGGTAAGATTTCTTAAAACTTCAAAACTGATGAATTAGCTCTACAAGAAAGTAAGCAGGACATGAGGCTTCAGCTGATATGCTGATGAAAGCAGTGTTAGTTTTTAATAGCGATGGTAATGAGTAAATGATTGCTTCTATGGCAGAGCAATATATTCAAATGTTTATGGTTGTCTATGCGGTGTCGTGCTATGAGTTAGCAGTTACTGTAACCATCGCTGCCCAGCATAACCTCAGATCCTGCACAATCTGCTTCAGAAAAGCCATATACTGTGGGGTTTGCTCTCTTAAATGTTTTGGGGACTTTCCCTTTTTTTGAAGTGTCCTGCTAATTGTGTTGATCATCCTGCAATACAGATAATGCAGCATGAATTTAGTAAATAAATCAGTCTCTCTCTTTTTGGTTTCATAGCTGTTCAAATGCTATGGCTGCGTTATATTGCTGGATAATTTTTTTTTTCTTCTGTAATTGAATAGTCTCAAATGCAGAAACGGCACTCTATTTATTTGAACTGTTTAGAGGAAAATTAATTGGGCTATTTTTATGATTGGTCTTTTGTGTCACTGTCTTATTTTTCACTATCTGATTTTTGTAGCTAGAGTAAAAGGACCAGAAAAAAAATCTGCCTCATTTGAATTTCTGATATTTCTTTTCTAAAGGTTTAGGTTGGGATTTTGTAATTTCTGTTTTTGGAGCAGGAGACAGAGAGCTCATGCAGGAGAACCCGAAATACGAAGTTTCTTTTGCGCTGTCGGGATATCGGGGCTGCTTTGATCTCCCATGATGAAATGTAAGATGCTACAAAATGAAGGGTTGCTCGAGAGACCAAAGTGGGGTTTTTTTCCCCGCTTAAATTCTTCAGGCAGCTGGATCAGAGAGAGACTGTATGCCAACCGTATCCTGGGCTGCATCAAAAGAAGCGTGACCAGCAGGTCGAGGGAGGTGATTCTCCCCATCTACTCTGCTCTGGTGAGACCCCACCTGCAGTACTGCGTCCAGATCTGGGGCCCCCAACATAAGAAGGACATGGACCTGTTGGAGCGAGTCCAGAGGAAGGCCCCGAAGATTATCGGAGAGCTGGAGCACCTCTCCTATGAAGACAGGCTGAGAGAGTTGGGGTTGTTCAGCCTGGAGAAGAGAAGGCTCTGGGGAGACCTTATAGCAGCCTTCCAGTACCTGCAGGGGCCTACAAGAAAGCTGGAGGGGGACTTTTTACAAGGGCATGTAGTGATAGGACAAGGGGTAATGGCTTTAAACTGAAAGGGGTAGATTTAGATTAGATATAAGGAAGAAATTCTTCACTATGAGGGTGGTGAGGCACTGGAACAGGTTGCCCAGAGAAGTTGTGGATGCCCCATCCCTGGCAGCGTTCAAGGCCAGGTTGGATGGGGCTTTGAGCAACCTGGTCTAGTGGAAGGTGTTCCTGACCAAGGCAGGGGGGTTGGAACTAGATGATCTTTAAGTTCCCTTCCAACCCAAACCATTCTATGATTCTATGGTTCTGTGACTGGAGGGAGCGGGACAGGGTGGGGGACACAGGCTGGAAATGCCATTAGGGGAATTTGAGCGATGAAGGTCGGCAGAGCCCTTCCTTGAACCCAAGTGAAGGTTGCGACCTCCAAGTCCTGGTGGGGCACTGCCCCTTTGAGGCTGCAGGATCGCTCCCGGGTGAAACCGAGATGCGGAGGGCTGCTCTTCCCTTTTCCGAACTAGACAATTCGTTCTACACAGTGGTGTTTGCTAACCCAGGTCAGAGCTCAAATGCCAGGCTGAGCAGGGAGGCTGCAAGCAAATAGTTTGAGAAGTCTGTAAAGAAGTGGACACGAGACCACCACTTTCAATATGAGGTCTGAAGCCTTCTCCTGGGCTGTGTTTTCTCCCTCTGGGGCTGGCACTGTGCGTAGATGTGGGAGGTTTCTAGTGGTGCTGCTCCAGTTACTCGAGCAAACCCCAATTTAGGGTGGGGGTTTGGTAGCTGGCAATTAGTGACTGCCTGGCCATGTGTGTCTGTCCCTGATTACTTGCAATGCCAAGAAAACAAGGTGGCTTTAAGTCCTGGAAGGAGAGATGGGGCTGATGTCTCTGCCCGCACTAAGGAGCGGGCGATTCCTCAAGCCCAGCCCTTGCCCAGCTGGGGAAGGGGCTCCCAGCCGAGCTGTCTGCACAGGCAGCACTAGAGGAGACATGGGTGCTGCCTGCACCGTGCCCGGCCAGCACAGCTGGGAGGAGCGAGCCCATGGCGGCTGGACCCTGCTGTAGTCGCTGCTGCGGGTGTATGGTGTCCCGTGCTGCCAGGTAAGTCACGTCTCTGGTGATTTTCCTTCCTGCTGCGCCATGATTTTAAGAAACCTGCTCTTGGCTGATTCCCCCAGAAGGTTTGCTAGAATATATATAAATCTGTGGTCTGCCATCCGGCAAAGTGAGCTTTGCTGAGTGCTGGGGCTGGATCAGAGACTGTGGCCCCATAGTGAGCAGCTCTGGTTTGATAGAATCAATTTAAAATGTTGAAAGTTCCTTTTTTTTTTTTTTTTTTTTCCCCTTTGCAGTTGTCATGTAGATTATTTGAAACAGATAATTATCACCAGCTTGTGGTTCTGTGCCTTTCCTCCCCTCTCCTTGTGTGAAGGTCTGTAAGGACTTGAGGTGGGCTGCAAGGGGACTGGCCGCCCCTCCAGCCGCTCCCTGGCATCGCCGCAATGCTGAGCCGCATCGGGAGGTGACTGGAGCAGCCTTTTTCTGACAGCAAGACTTTGCTATCCAGGGAAATGTTGTTATCTCTGCGATAAAATGCTGTTTATGTTTTTTTTGGCGGATAACCTTCTCTCCTTACAGTCACAGCTACTGGAGGAGTTGAATCGTCCTGCGCGGGATGGATGTTTTAAGGAGACTGAGCCAAGCGAGGCACTTGGAACGCTGCTGGTCCCTCTGAACTCCCTCTCCTTAGTGGCCTTTGCTCGTTTGTGGCAGCGTAGCTTGTTGATAGGGAAGTGTTGTCCTCTAATAAATGAGAGATAGCGGATAAGGACGCGTTAATGGTGGAAGGTGCTGCATGAGAAACAAACACCAAAAGCACTTTGGGGGCTGTTGGCGGTGTTTCCCTTCCCATGCAGACTTTGGTGCGCTCCTGGGCTGCACAGTTCATGGACAGCATAAAGGTTGTTAGGAAGTTACTGTTAGCTCTGAGGCTAAAATCTGCTTTGGCTAATTATGCTACAATATCTCTCCATTTTGCACTGGTTGCTTGGGTTTGGGTTTGGTTTTTTTTTTAACTGTATTAAGTGTATTTTCTAGTTAAAAAATCTCCCGGCATGACACAGTTTTTAGTACTCTAAGCACCTAACACTCATAGTTAGCGAAGGCAGCCAGAAGACCCGCTGCTTGGGATGATGCCATGTACCCAAGTTTCGCTGCTCCAGAAGGGATTCATATCTCCCGGTGCAGATGAGAAGGTCATGCATCAATGGAGAGAGACCGATCGAAACTACACTGCTTGTTTGAACTGCGGGCAAAACAAAGTACGAGACTTCATGCTTTAACTCCTCTGCTAAGTCAGAAAAAAAGGGGGGATGAGAAGATAAGCTCGTTCCCATTAAAAATACCTATAGCCATATTGGTTTATAGCCATTATAGCCATAGTTGAGGGCCACCTCTGCTTCGTCCTGTTGATGAGAGGAAGGGTGAAGCAGTCTTCAGAGCTCTGGGCATGTGGGAAATCCTGGTCTGATCCCCTGCCCTCTCAAGGGCTTTCCCCTGTGGTCCTTGGTAAGTTGCTTTGCCTTTCAGTGTCCAAGCCCCCAGTCTGTAAGCACAGAAAATGCTGGGAGGCTGAAAATAATGTATCAGGGTTTGTAGGGTACTCAAACTATCAAGTGGAGGTTATGTATGCACCCGGCATGTGCATGCTGAAATTGTCTTCTGGTTACTTGTACAAGAAATTGCTGTTGTGATAAAACCACATGTGTATAAGGTACTCATTTTCCTAGGTGATCAGGTTGCATCAGTTTGTGTTGGGTTGAGGGACTACCAGGTCGTGACAAGTGCGTTCAGTATGCGAAGAACAAGATGCGTCATCCCCGACCAGCAGATCTCTTCTTTGTTGCTACTGTTATGTGCTTCTTGTGTTTACTTATACATACGTGCATTGAAGTTACGGAGAGGGTTTTCCAGAGTTATTTCAGGAGCAAAACACCGTAAGTGATATGGATGCCTGTAGTGACTGGAGAGAGTGGGCTGCAAGCACTACTAGATCATGTTTTCTTTCTCTATTTGAAACTTTGGAGTATGAGATGGTACGGAGTTGTGTTTTTGAGACATGCAAAGCAGTGTATTTGAGTGTACAGTGTAATTAGCAGTGTAATTAGCCATCTAATTAATGAAAGCCTTCATTTTGACATCCAAAATAGTGTCCTGGTGGTTGGGAAGAATACGTATCGATGTGACGGGGTTGCACAGTGTCCCTAATGACTGCTCTGAGAACTGCTGGTCCAGGGCACTCCGGCATTAGCTGCCGTAGGGATCCCAATGAAATATGTAGGGCAGGGATGCGTGCTATTAGGAGAATGATGTAGGCACACTGCCAGGGAGATAGAGGTTGAATCACTGTGGCCTAACGCAGATTGGCACTAAACCTTGCCAAATTAAATGTTCAACCTTTCCTCTGTCAGAGGTTGCATTCACCAATGGTGTAATTAAGAAAAAACAGTAATTTTACTCCAAGAGAGGGTTGAGAGGGGTCTTGTACCTTGAGTTGCAAGAGTGAATAATGCGAATGTCTGTCGAATTCGAGTGTTCATACTAGCAGGCTTTTACCAAAAATGAGTCAGTAGGGAGAATTAATTCTAGTGCCAAGCAGAAGCTCCTGCTGCAAAATGCCGTGATCTAAAGAAGTGGAGAAGATAGAGTATGGTTAAAAGGAAAGGTAAAAATGGTCTTTTCGTTAGTGAGGTGTCGATGATGACTGGCTGTTCGGTGCTTGCTTTAGCTGTATCTAATGGGCATAGGTTCAGACGATGCCTTCTTGTTACTTGTTTTTATAAACTATAACAAAAAACCCCACTGATGTTAAGCAGTTGAGCCATTTAAACTAGATTTTGGTTTTGCTTGTTTCTTTGGCTCTGCATCATTCATTCGCACCAGTGAAGTCTGCTGGTCTGGAGAGGGCAGGAGCTCCACAGGAGCAATCGTGCTGATGTGGTGGCCCAGACCTTCACTGCATTTTATGTTCATCCTGATGATGCTATTTTTATTTTTTTTGAAAGCTCCTTTCTGCTGTAGCTATTTGGTGTCATCTCGGCAAGCTGTGCAAAACCGAGAGCCTTGGTTGCAGTGACTTCGCAATGCTGGAAGGAAACGGTTTGGTTTTTGTGTTGGGGTGACCTCTTGAGTACCTGATCCTTTCTCTGCCTGTTGAGAAAACAGAGCTGTCCCATTGCAACTGATACTTTCCATGGTGGAAACAGCACAAGTGCGTGCGTGGGGATACGGAGGAGAACAACCATTTTCTTGGGCTGGAGGAGGAACACAGGAGGAGAAAACCTATTTTCTTGGGCTGGAGGAGCCATGTGAGGGGGAGAGAACCTTTTTCTTGGGCTGGAGGGGCAGTGTAGACGCAATGGAGGTGGCATTCTGCTAGTGGGGTTACAATCAACCAGTCTGCAAGAAATCTTCAAGTGGAGTGAGATTCCCAGGAGCCACATAGTTAGTGATAAATAGGCCCAGGCTCTGTGAAGATGGTCTCAGCAGCTGTGCTGGTCCTTTCATCTTTCCAAGATGACCCCAAGCACTGTCACGGTTGTTCAGGTATCATGAAGAATCCTGGGTTTAATGGCATGGTCCTGACGGCTGCAGCATCAACCCGAGCTCTGCCAGGAACAGCCCCTGTGGGTGTTGTTTGACTTGGATTGAAGGTGCTCGTTCAATTAATGCTGCATCATGGTTCGCTTTCAGTAACGCAGGAGGTGTCAGCAGTTTTGTTTATGAGCCTCTGTGCTCTCCCGATTTAAGTCATTCCTGACAAAAGGAAGTTTAAATGCTTGCATTGATTCCTGGCTCCGCACTGCAAACTATCCGCACGTGGCAAAGACGCGGAGATTTTTCAAAGCAGCCTAAAGGATTTAAAGTGCTTTTAACATCTCAGGCACTGAGCTCCCAGGCCTTGGACCACTGCTTTTAAGCATCCGTAAGTCACAAATAGATTTAGAAGATAAAATGCTGGAGGCTATTAGTTCTCTCAGTGCATACTTTAGTTATTATTTCTTTTGAGGAGAGCACGCTTACTAAATTTACCCTTTGTAATGTGTAGAGATTGATATTCACAGATTTGGCCTTTCTAAAAAGCATGTTGGGTTTTGTAAAGAATATTATGGCTTAGAAGCAAGATTTCTGGAGTCTTTTTCATAAGTCTCCTCCGTGTCACTGAATAAACGACCCAAAAATACAGTCCTTAACAATTTAATATGTGATACATGTAAGAAAGTAAGATGCTTTTTAGTTTTCAAGTAAAAGCTTGAAAATAGTGGGAGGAGGTTTGTGTGGTTTTTTTTTAGGAAACCCAGGTTTTTAACAAAAGCAGTTAATTTCTTCCACTTTTTAATGGACTTAAAATGTTCCATACTTGAATACTTCCTTTGAAATGTTTTTGAAAAGGCTAATTCTGTGTTTGCTGAAAAAAAAATAGAATATAATTTAATAAGAAGTCCCAGCATTTGGGGAAAATTGTGGAAGAAAAAAAAATAATTTCAGTTTGAAACTATTTTAAGTGTCAGATAGTTTGGAGTTAATTGGCTTTTGTATCTTGTTCATCTGCAGTGGATCTACCAAAATAGCCTAGATGATTGCTCTGCTCCATCTGGTTATTATCTTGTTTCTTGTAATATCCTTGTGCCACGCTGTTGTGACCGGCCGCGGCTGCGAAAAAGCTTGCTGGAGATTCCTGAAGATCTGCTCTGTTATACGTTACCAACTTGTCAGGGACTCACTTGACAAATTGAAAATTAGCCAAATGCTTTTCCAAGCCAAAAGTAGCCTGAGATGATGTCTATGCATCATACCAAAGAGCTCTTTTTAGTTCCTTAAGGTGACTGACTCCAAATACTCCTCAGATTATTAATAGTGCACTAATAAACCTGGAGAGTGATCCTATAAATTTCTACATGTTCGGGGGTCAAGCAGTGAAGTCAATATTAATTAATAGTCAAATGCAGTGTTTTATTTCATGTAATCAGCCTCCTGACAGTCTGAGCAGTCTTGGAGGTTAGTTATGCTCGAAGAGTGGGAGCGATGCCAGAGCATCCCATGCTCCATTGTTATAAAATAGCAAATAATCTCGAGCTGTTGCATGTAATAGCTGCAGATTTGATACATTGCCTGAAATGCTCCGTGCCCTTTCATAAGGGGTGGTAGGAGTGATGTTCTGGTGGACCTCAAGGTGGTTTCTCCTTGCCCTCTCCACCAGCTCTCGGCACAGGAACGTTGCAAAGCAACAGAAAAAGTTGGCTTTATCATGAGGGCAGGAGAGGGGTGCAAAGACCTGGGTGTCGGGGTGACCTAGGGTGGTTGATAGCTTCAGTGGCTTCATGGTGGTAGCTCCCAGGCAGAAGGTTGCAAGGAGCATGGACACATGGAGAAGCTCTGCACTCATAGCACAGATGGAGAAGGAGAGGGGCTCCAGAGAGAGGGAAGAGGATGCCCCTGATGTCAGCTCTAGTATAAACTAAATGACTTCAAAATTGTTTAACATGCACTACTGGGAATATTTAAAGGATTAAAATTCTTTTTTTGAGGGGGAGTTGTGTTTGTGTACCTGGACTGTCAGATTACTGTGCTCAAAAGCAAATCCATTTATTTGAAGGAGTGATTTATAGATTATTCTGCCTTTCAGTAGCTGATCTGCAGCTCCTGGAAATGCCTCATAAACTCTTGTCCTTTGCCTGGCCGGCAGTTGGCATCTCACCAGGATTTGGCTGTGGTTTAGAGACACCCTTGGTGGACAAGGGTGGGTGATACCTAAAACTCATTGCAGGACATTTGAAAGCCCATCTTGTCTAGAAGTTCTGCCTTCAATCATTTTCACGCTAGCTTGAAACTGTAACGCGCCCCAAATGCCATCCTTTACCCCCAAAAAGGGCTAAGGGGGAAGAAAGGGAAAAAAAGAAGAGTATTTTCCAGGCAGATGCACAGATTCCTCTTAGCCAAGGATATTTGACAGTGCAAAGATGGGTGCTTCATCCAGGTATTTGTATTTTCTCTCCAATCCGTTATTAGAGTGAATTAGGATGCCTTTTGGCTACCATCTCTTCTCCAGGCGGCAGGCTTCTCATAAGTTATTTACGTGGGATATGTCACCTGATTAATTATATTCCTATATAACCTTATGGGGCTGATGCAAAGTGTTCCCCAGCGTGAGGAGGATTCATGTGTGATGGAGCTGGGCTGGTCCACGGCGCTCATCTCCGAACCTGCGCCATACTTCATTCTTGGGGAAGAAAAATACAAAATTTTGCAGAGATTTGTGGCCAGTTAACCCAGGCAATATTTCATTTTTGTGGAAGAAAAAAAAGAGATTTGTGGCCAGTGAAAGGTTTACTGTTGAATTTTTTAAATACCACATATATACACATGCACACATAAATACAGTATGTGAATATAAAATAAACATATATTCACTGCTGGTGCTACTGATAGTACATGAGTGTTTTAATTCGGTTTAAATACATTTTGCCAGCCATCCCGTTGCAGCTGGAGTTGCAGTCTCCAGGTTGCAGTGTCCTCAGTGAAGTCCCTCACCGTAGGGCAGCCAGGTGGTGGCCCTGCAGGGTAGAGTCGAGCGTGTTGATGCTTCTAAAGCAAAACTACTCTCTCTTTTAATTTTTTTCAACTGTTGAAGCGGATCAGTTCACTCAAAGAACATGACATTTTGGTTGAAGTCTTCCTGTGTCCCAGTTTTGGCCCCTGTTCAGTGGAGCACATCTTGCAATTCTAGTTCAGACCCATCGTATATTTATATATATTGTCTTAATGTCATGGTTAAGGCCTTTGCTGAAAGATAGGGACTGAAGCATGTTGTCTGAACGCTCTGAATCGGCGTTTTTAATAATGTTAACCAGATGTTAGGCAGCCTATTTTTGGGGGGACATGTAGATGGAGGGTAGGAGTGGCAGCTCTTTCTATCATGCTCTGCTTCTCTAACACCTAAGGACACAGTTGTTCGTCATCCATATTTCTATATCCAGATGCAGATGAAAATAAATGTTTCTGGTTTTAACCATTTCTCAGCAAAATTGTTTAAATCCTTTCTCAAAGCTCCGGCTTTCCTTCCATGAGCTCTTCTTATCCCAAGTGTTTCCTGAAGGAGATGTTAGGCAATAGCGTTACATGTCTGCCCGCTCTGCTCCCGCTCAGCCTTTGATGTTGGCGCCATCTTGGTGGATGAAATTTTCAAACACGACGTGTGTTTCTACAGCTATCCTGAGAAAAGGCAGCTGGGTTGAAAGAGTTGTGCTTCTGCCGTCTTCCTGGCCAGACATTTTCTCCCATCTGGACTATTTGGGGTTTTGGGGTGCAAACCCCAGCTGTCAGACGGAGCTGCAGAAGAGATTGCCCCGTGGGTCAATCCTCCAGCGACCTGTTCAGCAAACCTCTTGCTGATGGGGCATCCCAGTGCTGGTGCAATACTGCATACTTTTACAGTTGCTGCCTTTTCCCATGTTTTTTTTTTTTAAAGTGTTTTGACTTCATCTCTGGCTGTAATGGATTTTGTGCAGTTGAGGAGATACACTGAGAAGCTCCACTTGAAGGTACCTCGTTGACAGCCTCTACTCCGCCGCAGGAGTGCTTTCTCTTTCTGGCCATGTGTGGTTTTTAGCCATAGTGGCTGAGTTTCGAGTGCGTATTGTCAAGCATGTCGCAAGGCTTTTCGGTTGGCAAAGCACGTGTGCACGCAGCACCGAATTGCCCAGCATTACAATGGGTTTTCTTTTAATGCCAGCTACATCAAAACAATTTAGCTAGATCCCTTCTTTCTACGTTGGTGCAAAAGCAGGATAAATAACCGGAGATTGATTAATTTGAGGGACGGGCTTTTGGGGGGAGTTTTTTTATTCTAATCCATGGGGCTGAAAATTGGTCTTGGCTTCAGTGGGGATGAAGATGTGTTCCTGCAGTGTGGATTTAGATTTAGCTGCAATCCAGTATGTCTTCTCCTAATGAGAAAGCTGGCTGCCTCCTCTCCCCGGTAGCATTTCTTGCTCCATTTCTTGTCTTTTTTTGTTTAAGTGTGTGCCTTCCATAAAGCCCAGCAGCCTGAGCATCTTTTAATCTCAGTTTAAGCACATGCTTATGCACTGCCTTGGATAGGGGAGGATTTAAGTCCTGAACTGCCACTTTCTATATTGCCCGTTCCCTGAGAATCTGCCTAAAAAATTAACACAAACCTCTAGCATTTTTTCAGATATGCTTGTGTCATGAGTAAATAAGCAGCTCAGTGTTTTCCTGAAGGATGAAACATATTCCATGACTATACCCAGTAACTCTCGTTGTGCAGACAGAGGTATTTTGGATGAGACCATCCAACTAGCTGGTATTTTTTTCACTGATATCGCTGTGCCTGAACTTGAGCTTTTATTGCCGCAGCTACATCAGCCAGGGATCGGGCGGCCGCAATGCTGGGGGAAGCACCACATCAGATGTTTAAATAGCTGCTTTTTGAACTAATTCCTAATTCCTAGGTCTGAGTGGATGGAGGCTGATTAATGCCTGCCGTTGAGTTTGGGCATTCATGCCTGAACTCCAGGTATCATTTTTATGATAGGGGAGGCAAAAAAGCGGCTGCGTGAGCTGGTTTAACTGGTGAAGTGTTGGTGTTGTGTGGGAGTGAGGGGCATGGCGGCCAGGAGACCGGGGTGCCCACCTCAGCTGCGCTTTGTTTTCCAGGATGGGAAAGAAGTTGTAGACCACAGTCATAAAAGAACCCATAAAATAATGAAGCTTCTCAATATCACGGCAGGTCTGAGCCTTACAGCTAGTTTTCCGAAGGGAATCGGACCCCTTGCGTGATTGTTGGGTTTAGGTGATATCTGCCCAGGCATGTCCAAGTTTGCAAGCAGGTGTTGCAGTTCGGTCCTCTGTCTTCATGCTTGTTTTTTTACCGAGTGCTAAGAGGCTTTTGGTGGGATGCTGAGACACCTTTTCTCCAAATGGCTTCCTCCTGTATTTGCAGGGGAGCTTGAGTGCACATACAGAGACAGGATTTAATGCGAATGCATCCTCCGTCAAAATCTGTATTAAATGGAAATAGGGCTCGTTGGATCCCCCTAATCTCTGGTTTGTGTGGCTGAGCGATGGAGAGAGTCTTGGTCTACTCTGAAGCGAGAGAAAGGGAATGTGTAAGGGGAAGCAGGAGCTGGAGTTGCTAGGGAAACACGAGCGGGGATGCTTGCATGGCTCTCCCTGATCCCCGCTGCAGCAGCTCCGTGGTGCACGTTCCCTTTCATACAAGTGTCATGTAGCCTCCTGGGTGAATTCACAGTCACAAAAATCTGCTTAAATTGTCCACTCTGGGAGCATTTCTCCCCCGAGGCTCAAGGGGCAGCAGTGGTGCCCAGCAGGACCCCAGGGAGATGGGGGACACGCAGTCAGCCCCTGGGCTGCTCTGGGGATGCGCTGCCCATCGCTATCGTGGCCAGTACCCGAGGGTTGCACTGAGGAATGAGGCAAATAGGGATTTGAATATCTGGATTCCTCTTGGCTTCCCCCTTCCTTGTAAGATTTAATAATATCTTGTAAATGTTTTCATCAGCTGCTCCTGTGTTCTTTAATTGAGCGCAGATGAATGAATGGTTTTTGTATGACTGGGGTTTTTTTTCATGTTTAAGCAGCAATCCGTTCAGTTTAAGCAAGTGAGCACTTTTGGGGTCTGGATGCGGGACTATTTGTAGTGTGATTATTTTCTTAAGTTTAGAAATAAACAGTTGAGGAGGAAAGCAATTGAAACTTTCCTGTGCCGGCTGGTTCCTTGGGAAGCAGCCGGTACCGTGCAGGAATTGGAAGCAGCTGGCTTTGCTTTATAATTAATCAAGGCAGTGATTATCTTGCGATAATCTTGCCCCCTTCATCTCCTATTGCATAAGTAAACACAACTTCAGCTTGTATAAATTGAGTTTTGGCCTTCCACCTGTTGCTACTAGCGGTGACAATTCAGGCGTGCCGTGATGAGCCGCCCCTCCAGCAGCTCTGCCCGGCTCGTCATCCCCATCGCCCTGGGACGGTGCAAGAAGGAGCTGAGCTGGGCTGGGCTGGCTCTGCCAAGAGCAGCGATGGAGCCCGGTGCCAGCCCATGCTGGCCATGAGTGAGCTGTCCCCGACTCGGTCAAGCGGGGACCATGTTTCACAGCCAAACAGCCGCACGAGGAGAAGGCGTACATGGGCTGCTGCGGAGCTTCGGCTGTGCTCCAGTAACTGGGTTTTTTTTTTTACATGAAGCATTTCTGGCCAGAGGCTGCTGCTTTGAGCTTCAAACAGAAGAAAGGGACCAATTAAAAAATGAAAGGCACCTGCTAAGGGGTGAACGTGGGGCTTGCGCTGCGGTGCCACGGAGTCAGCATCTCGAGTTCAGTAGGGTGGTGCTGGGTGAGATGAGCTCAGATTAGCTGAACTCGTGTCCTTAAGAGCCTTGGTTACATCCGAACTCGCAATGGACTTGAGAGGCGGTTGGCACGCACACGGCCGGCTTTGGGGCAAAGCCTCAAATCCCTTTTGGCCAGCTCGCCTGAGTGCTGCCGGAGAGTCAGCATTGCCACTTCTGCAAATCCCAGCACCCCAGGCTGGGCTTTGCCTTTCTGTGCTGCTTTCAGGTCCTGTTTAAAAGGAAGGAGAAAGCACGTCTGAATAGCAGACTCTGCATTCGACTCTGATTTTATTCCTTACCATTCCCCTGCAATATCTTCCCACTGGGAAGGTGAAACCGTGAGCTGGAAGGAACTGGCTCCTTGCTTGTCAGTGGCGCCAGCGTGGCCCGTTTGCTCGCCCGGAGGCGGGGGATGCTCAGTGCCAGCTCCTGGTCAAAATGCATTCGGTTTCTAAATTAAGATGGGGATTCTGCAGAAACACTTGGCATAGGTGAGTTGGAAAAAGGTTTTAAGGGTAAGCAGGTTATTTATACTCTGCCTTGCATGTCCAGCCTGTATTTGTGCTGTTAAGTCGTTTATTTTCTGGAGAAAGACCTCTGCCATAAATACTCCTCTAACCATCAGTCAGCAGCAAGCACAGGGTGGCCATAGGGCACAGTGTACAGCTTGGATGGAGGAGTCTGGCTGGGGAGGGGTGTTTCAATGGGATACAGCCCCTTCCCAAGGACCATATCCTGCACCGCATGGCAGCTAAGAGGGAGCAGGGGGCTGGATGGTGTGGAGACGAATGGTCCTGCCCCGAGTTAGAGGTTAGGGCATCCACGTGCACACGTGTATGGGTGTCACCAGCCTCCCTCCTCCATCCCTGGGCAACTTAATTTTAGACACTGAAAAGTTTTTCAGACTCCTTGGGCTGGGAGCAATCACAGATTCATGCCTATGATAATTTTTTAGCAGGGATTGGTGTGTTTATATGAGCCCTGCTATGCTATGGCAATGATCCCACTTGTGGAGTCCCTGGAAAGTACAGTTTAATGTACATTTTCCTCCTAGGAACATAGGTATGAACTGGCCATTGGGCACTCAGGCTAGTAAAAGGGGTTTGGAGGTGCCTCTTGGTTCAGAGGTGGAGGAAAAGGGTTTGGCAAGAGCTGAAACCTTCAGGGTATTAAAAAAAATCCCTGTCTTCCCATAAAATGCCTGCAGGGACATTTATCCTCATATTTGTCTCATGGACTCTTTGGAAGGAAAGAGTTAAATGTCTTCTCACATGTGTTGATCGCCACAGCCTTGAGGAGGTTTCTCTTCTTCAAGAAGTAAATGTAGCACGTGTTCAGCTAAAAATATTGCAGGAGGAATCCTTCCTTGGCCACAGCCCCGATATGGGAGAGCAGCTGTGAGTCGTGGGGATTTTGTTTGTTTTTAAACTTTATCTGCCTTCAAAGTGATGCTGTGGCAGTTGTGGGGTGTTAGAGGAGCCAAAGTCCCCATTGACCTTCTTTTGCATCCGAGGGTGGACACGGACTAGGACTTCTTGGCAGCTGTTTGCAATGTGGGTTGGAGGAGGCTGTTGGTTTTGTTTGCAGTTTCTACAAAAGCAGAAAACCTGGAGGTTACTGGGATGAGTTGCACTTGGGTGGCTGCAGGATGGAGCATCTTTGAGGTTGCTCGTCAGTGTGACAATCTGCTGCTGCACAGAGGTGGAGGGTGAGGAGAAATGTCTCAGCTTAACTTTTCATGGGAATCAATCTGTGACATGGAACCTTCCTCATCGAGCAAGGCACCCGGTTTACTGTGTTAACGGGTAAAATGGATATTGACCCCGTGAATCGACTGTCTTCCTCTAACCGCACATGCCTTTGATCAGTTCACTGCTTTTGAAAAGTCAAACCACTCCCGTGCATCTCTCAGTGGGGTAGGATTTCTTATGTTTGGCTTAACCTTCTACTTTAGGGCCTTTTACCCCTGCAGGTAATTTCAGCTTAGTGTTTCCATTCTTAAACCCATAGTGTGGGGTTATTGCTGCCTCGATAGATTCGCGGTGTAGGATGGACTTCCTTGCCGGCTGTATTAACACTGCCGGTGGATGCTGCTGCTCATCCTCGTGAAGGTGCTGGGAAGCTGCACTCAAGGACTGGCATGCCCTGTGCTAGCTGCTCCCACTCCCAGGCAGATCATTTTAAATTGTGCCTTACTTTGCATTGCAAAAGTAACCCTCCCCTCCTTTTTTTTCTTTTTTCTTTTTTTTTCCCCGTTTTTTTCTTCTTTTTTTTCTTCTTTTTTTTTTTTCCCTGCATTGCTGGCCAGTCATTTGCCCACCACCCCAAATCCCAATTGAGACCTGATGCTGAGGGGCAGATGAGGCAGTGAACGTATTCAGCCTGATGATTTCCACATGAGCAGGGCTCTGTGCCGGTGAAAGACGTGAACACATTGCAGAAACCTCCCAAGAACAAAGCTTTGGAGAAAGGATCAACCTTATTAGCACATTTAAGGAGAAAGGGGGTTTGTCACTGTATCAGTTTATGCTTCAGCACATTAGCGTTGTAAATCTCTTTGTGGAAGGATTGATTAAAAAACTATATTTACTTTCCACCCTAAAAACCCAGAAAGAAAAAATTAAATCCCCAGCACACTAGTTTGCTGAAAATCTTTTAAACAAAGTTTATGGGGTTTGATGATTTGAAGCCTCCTGCAGTTAAAATGATTTTTTTTTTCAAGCAATCTTTTGGTTTCCCAAGTATTCTTCTGGCCTTTTCACTTGAAAAGGAAAGGCAAACTTTCATGAATTGAGCAGGGGCACTCTTTGAATGAAGCAAGGGTCAGTGCTTCTCCAGGCTTTTCTTCCCATTGTTTGAAGAATACACTGAGGATGGTAGGAGCAGATGTGCTGCTTCTATCCGGGCTTATTCTGCCCCTAGTATGGGTATAAGCTGCCTTTGCATTAATTCCTCCAATGGGTACTGCAGTTTAGTCTACGTTACCTAATGTATTGAGGCTGTTAGTAAGCATAACACGAGGCTCTTCTGATAAAGAGTTGGTGCTTTACATCGATGCTACCCCATTTAAAAACAACAACAACAAAAAGATGAAAAATATCAGTAGAAGGAAAAATCAGCGAAAAATCGGTTCTGTGATTTATGTTGCGGGATGTACACCCTGAACTTGTGACCCCTCGTAGAGGTGTATCTGCCATACAGTCCTGCCGCAGCTGGGATCGGCAAACTTAGCCAGCTGTGTTAGTGATGGAGGGTGAACTGATGCAGCATCCAGCCATTGATTGCTGAATATGAAATGTTGTTTGTAATAGTACCTGCCGCTGGGATTTAATTCCAGCAAAAAAAAAAAAATGTAGAAGGCGAAGGAGATTGCATTTAAAATAAGTGTATGTGAATGATTTATCTGTATTTCATAATATAGAGAAAGATTAGCCATGCTTTGAGCACTAGACTACTAATAGCTTTTGTTTGGCCAGTGACTCTCAATTTAACTATGCTATAAATGAAATGGAGAACGGGCGCGTGTGGTCACGAATGTTTTAACGTTAACAAAAAAAAAAGTATGTTTTTTATTAGGATAGAAGTTAAGCAGTCTGGCTTTGGAGCAGAGATGCTGCATTAGTTAAAGGCAGGCAGAAACCAGGCATATTTTTTGCTTTTGGGGGGAAATCCTGCAAATAGGGGCTTGCTTCTGACTATTCAAATTGATGTGAAAATCTCTGCCTTGTGTTAGTTGCAGATGTGGCATCCTTGGCTGGGCTCTATCCCATCATGGAAATACTGTTTTATCACTGCATGTTACTAGCTGGGTTCCCGCTGTTACGGTATCTTTTAAGGTAGGTTTTGTCTCGTGGGCACACGCCATTGCAATGACTGCTTCAAGGACAGTATCTCTTTCACAAGGACCGTATCTCTTGCACCTTCTGAATCTCTCATCCTCTTGAAAGAGAACAATTGTTCAGTGGAGAATGTAAAGTACATCCTCATCCCTACCTGCCACTAATGATGGAGGTGGTTTGTTTGGGTTGGGGGAAAAAAAAAAACCAAACATATAATTACTCATCTATTCATCTCCCTTTCTGTCCCATTCTCGTACCTTGTTCATGCATGTGTGTGGGATGTGGTTTACCCAGGGGAGAGGGCAGAGCTGGGCTCAGGTCTGCACAACATGAGGCAGCCATGGGAAATCCTGCTTGCGTGAGCGATGGCTCCAAAGATGCAGGTCGTGGTCCACTTGTCCGCTTGTAGTGGGCAAGGAACGATCTTTATCCCGTGAAATGCCCGTGTGGAAAATCTGTGACATGTGTCCCTCTTCCCCAGAGGGGGATATACAGGGAAGAAATCCTGGTCTGCTCTACTGGAGCTGCCTTTGCTTAGCCGTTGCCTAATTCAGCCTCGTCTGGAGGAAATTACTGGTTTGCACCTGATTATCACAAAATATCCACTCACGATGAGGCTGGATTAACCGTGACATTTTACAAGGCCAACTGGGAGAAATGCTTCATGATTAAGTGAAGCTGGTTTCTATCTGAGCCATGTGCTTTAATCTCCAAAATGTCTCATTTTTGGAGGGCAGGATGTGTATTTCTCACTTTCTTTCTGACAAGTACATTTTAAAACCAGGGCTAAACTGCAGCCAAACTTACTCCATTCCGTGGTCAAACAGAGTTGGAGAGATGCTATCTTCAGCAGGATTTATGATGCTTGTGTGCTTGGAAGATGCTATGTGATACCCAGCCATAGGTTGACCATTCAAGGAAGCAGATGACAAAAGGAGTCACCCAGCAGAAGCTTACTGCGATGGGCTTGAGATTTTGTAGACGTTAAGGTTGTTGAAGAGGACTGCGATGCACTAATTTAATGTTCTACATAGTACAGACAGAGAAACTTTATCTTCCGATACCCTCAGCCTGTCTTTTTTTCTACTGGGTACCCTTCAGGCTTAAAATCTGTTCCAAGATAAGAGTCTGCTTAAGCCTTTAAGATTGCTTAGCAGTCAGAGCTGGAAACAGCACGGTCGGCTGAGGAGCAAAATGATACTGGGTATATCGGTTCCAAATCCTGCGGGGATACCCATGATGTGGCAGAGGCTGTTGCTACTGACGGAAAGCTCTGCCAAAGGTATGGGACCAAGAAATCTGACTGTAATGAAATCCACGCTGGTGTTTGAGTTGAAAACCATCTGCTTGAGCTCTCCTGCTAGTCCAGCATGGGAAGTTTGTGTGCTTCCTAGAGGAACTGTGGAGAAGTGTCCTTCGTCTGTAAGTGGGGGTGGAAATAAGAATCGGGAGATAGAAATCTTCCATCCTAGGATATAAGATGACAGAATATAGCATCGGGAGAAAATACGTGGAAGGCACATCTCGCTGCTGCAGACGACTCCTCTGAAAAAAAATTGTCAATCCTTAATCTCCTACTGGGGATGCCCTGAGTTTGGGATTCCTGTTGCGCCCCAGAAAACATCTTGCGATTCATCGGGCTTCCCTGTGCGTTGAAATGCATGAGAAAGAGTCTCTTGCTTTCTAGCCCTGACTGCGGCGTGCTCTGTTCTTGCCATCCCTTAGGCGGATGGTTTGCAAGGCGGGATTTCCCCAGAGCACTTGGTATTGACTCAGCCCTGCTGCCAGAAGCCAAGGGAAATATCTGCTGAGGCACTTGGAATCCCCTCCTGGAGTTGCTCAGGTCTGTGGGGACTTCCACATGTGCTTTGATCTTGCCGACTGCTGCTCTTTGAAACAAAGATTTTGTGGAGAGCAGATAGACGGGGTTCCTGAAGACTTTTAAGTTCTGCTCTGCAGCAGCTTTCAGTACGTCTTGCCTTTACGGTGACAATCCCCCATCCAGTGCAACTTTGGCACTGTCTTTGGCATGTGCCGGGAAGACACGGCGGGCATCCCTGGAGCTGTGAGCGGGGTTTTAATTGTGGGCAAACTCAGGGCAGTGGCTTTCTGGTTTGCAAGCTCTCCTACTTGAAGAGCAAGAGGACACCCTGCAGAAGGGGATGAGACAGGAATTTGGGGGAGGTTGGATGCAGCCAGTAAGTCTTGGCACCAAAACACTGGGTGCGGTGGGGAAGTTGTCCTCATCTGAGTGCCGTGCTCTTCGAGTCCTCGAGTGACTTTGAGTCTCTGCGGGGAAGGTGGGTTGCTCTGTCCTTCACCAGTGAAATCGCATCCACGTGAGGCTTTTCTCCAGTGGCACAAACCTGCCTCGCACTGCTGCCAACAGCTCCTTGGATGCTGCGTTGGGAAGAGCTCTTTGGACTGCTGTTGTAATGCTCTCGCTCAACATACCCCGTGTTTGCCTACCTGGTTTAAAGTGTTACTAGTTCCTGAATACAGAAACTATTTGCAGGAACTCATTAGCTTCCCTGCTCTTGAGCCCTACAGCTTTTAAGAAGTGGCTGCTAAAGATGTGGTCAGATATATTGAAATTAAAACGCAGTATGAATTTAATGTGAAATAGCTGCTCCTAAATGGCTGCGTGCATGTAGATACTCCTAATCTGGAACGGAGATTAATTTTTAATCTGTCGTATTTCATTGCAATATATCCACGAGGCTAAACTGAAACAAAACAATATTATTCCAGGATAAACATGCTCGCCTGCGGGTATTCAGGAGAAACGGGAGCCTGAACAGCTCTGCTGGAACAGCTCCGTGTGTGCACAAGCTGCAAACCGATTGCAGGCAGCAATCGTCTGCTGCGATTTTAAGAGGGAACCCATGATGTGGAAAATCCTTTGCAGCTGATATGTCAGTCATACCTGAGGATCAGCCAGGAGGGAGGGATAACAGCACATTTGCTTCCCAGTCGAGGGCGAGCAGCTTGCAAAAACTCGAGTAAAGCTGGAAATAAGCTGCTGGGACTTAATGGGGAATTGCCATGCGGCGTACAAGAAGTTATAATGTTGGAGAATAAGAAGTAAAAACACTTGAAAAAAAGAAATGGAGCCAGTGCGCCTGTTCTTGATCAGTGTCTTAAAAGCAGTAAGATAGATCAAAATTTCTTGCAAAGCACCATTTTCTGGGGCATTCACGCGAGGCCCGCTCTAAATTAGCTGGCTCTGCAGGAGGTGTCTCTGCAGGAGCCATTTGCACCGAGGGTCATGCCAGAGGATGGGGAAGTTTTCAAGGTGTTTCTGGGAACTCATTAGGCTAAAAAGGAAAAATAAATCTATGGCGGGTATAAGTGGTCACTGTGTTTTCCCCTTTTAACATGCCTGAGCTGGGCTCCCCTGCCACTCCATCACCCCCTCCACTCTCGGTGATCGCCTGTGTGCGCGGCTCCAGACATGCCAAATCAGAAATGCTCCTCCCTGACCCCTTCGGCCACATTTTGGGGTAGGGAGAGAAGTTCCTGGCTCGCAGGGGTTGAGATGGGTTCGGGATGCCTTTGCTCCGACAGAGGTTTCCACGCCGGGCTGCCTCCTCGTCCTCTCCCTGCCTGCGCCGCTGGCGTTGTGCCGGTGGTCCCAGGCGGGTTGGTTGGCCCCGGTGCCGGCGTCCCCGCACCCAGCGCGGTTGTTGCTGGGCAGGGTGGAGGGATGACAGGCGCTGGTGGCACCGGGGTGTGTGGCCACGAGGCTCCTCCGGCCACTGCGCTCCCCTGGGTCTGCTGGTTGGAAGCAGTGCAGGATGCCACATTTGCCTTGAGAGAGTTAAATAATGCTTTTTTTCTTCCTTTTTTTCCTTTTATTTTCTTTGTTTTCTTCTCTTTTCATGGGGGATTGTGATGCTTTTCTGCTTCAGCTATTTATACATCCAGACAACCCTGCCTGCTAGTGCCGGTCTGTATTTTAGCACAGCCCAGCTCCTTCCTTTGAGGTTGCCCTCACCTGGTTTATTTTGTGATAAAACGAGCCCATCTTCACCCTGGCTTCACGTTCACGGCTGTGAGTTACCTGAGTTAAGAGCTATGGTATTTTTCTCTTAGTCATATAGAGATGCTCAAAGCCCTGGTGCTAAACAGCATCAATCCAAGGACCAGCTGCCCAGGGTCGTGGGTGCCTGCGGGAATTGGGTGAAACAGCTCTTTACTTTTTGGGCTTTTGTATAAATTGGTTTTGCAAATTGGAAGAAGCTCTAAAAACTGATTTCCCTGTTTTATTGCTTAAAAACCCACAAACCCATCACTTCGAAAGGGCAAAGAGGACAGGTACAGGGCTGCAGCTGAGATTGCGGGTGGTGGTAGCAAAGCAGTGAAATGCTGTGGGATCCTGGACTGTCGAGAGTCGTCACACCCCTGTGGCATCTTCTTGTCATAGAGAAACAACTGATTTCATTTTAGCAAAACCCACTGGGTGGTTTGTGCTGGGATGGTGGCAGTGGCACATCAGGTATATTCCTTGTATTGGATACTGTGCTGTTTCACCTCTGGTAGAAATCGCATGCTTTTCATCTAGCCCCAACATCATCTGTGCTAAAATGGTTGATGATTGATGTGGTTTTTCCCCTAAATTCAGGGAAACTAAACTTGGCAGAAGGATGGAGCAGAGCAGGAAGCAGCAGCAAACGCCATCTCTCCCTCATGGGGAAAGATCCCCCTCCTTCCCTATTAAAAAATTAACAGTAATGAAATAATTCCTTTATACTCATAGCTGGTCAGAAATAACTTGCCCATCTCAGGAGTCTCCTTATGTGTTTGCTGAAAATCTTTTTCAGGTTGCAGGGCTTACTTTTTTCTAGTTCATGAAAATTGCATCCTTGCTGGGAGCGATGCTGTAATAGTGTGTTGATGAGAAAGCGATCCGGGCACTTTGGTTTCCTCCTGTATTAAACCTTACAGGGGGTTTACCTGCTGGAATCAAGAGGATTTAAAATGAAAGTGGAGAGGTTCAAATGAAGATAGTGTGCTGAGTCTGACGGTGATGGGAAACAGCTGTAAAACATTAGGGAGGATAGCCTGAAATCTCAGGCAGTCAGAAGGCAAATGAAAAGTAAAGATAAAAAGTTCCTCAGAGGTGTTTGCTTAAAAAAAACAAAAAATTAAAATAAAAATATTGTGGAAGCAGTTTGGTGCTAATGCGCACCCAAAAGATTTGGCAATTCAAAGAAAGAAAATGCTAAAAAAAGAAATTAAAATTCCTTACATTGTTTGAAAAGCAAGAGACTGCTGCCTTAGAAGAAGCGCCATTGGCATGTGTGGTATGTTCTGCAATTGCTTGGGAGAGAATATTGAACTGGGGGGGGAATGGAGGGAGAGACTAATTATATATAATCTTAAAATGAATTAGGTGATATAAATGTAATGAAAGCAAATCCTGTTCCTGGAGAGACTTTTCAGTTTGCATTTTGATATCCTAGGGCAATGGCATGTTGCTCTCTGACAGACAACCATTTGATTTGGAAATATGTGAATAATTGGGAAGTGGAACCTCTTTGAATTTGTTACTTTCCCCTCTAGCGTTTGAAGGACTAATTATAGGAAGAGCTGCAGAATGCCCTATGCGGGCATGCATGCAGCCAATTTTGTACTTTGCTGGTTGCGTGAGTCACTGCACTGCATCCTGTGCTCTTTGATATGTGTCCTTGCTTAAAAAATTATATATTTATTTTATAGATGGAGAGATAAGCATGTTATACTCCATGTCACTGAGCCCTCGCTAAAGATACCTATGGTAAAAAATGCGCAGCAGCTCTGTGGTCGAGGCTGGGGATGGGCTGGGACGTGCAGGTGGTTGGGTAGGAATAAACACACACGCGGCCGATGGGGAAAGTGAACGGCTGAAAGCCTAAGCATCTTGGCAGGGCTTGTGCTGCCAGCTCGATTGAGAGGCATCACCCTATTTAAGATGATTTTAAAATGGGTCTGAAGATCCTTCTGTCTGCAGTTCTCTGCTTACCAGCAGCCGGAGGCTGACCCCACACTGGGCAGGAGGGACAATCTCCCTGTGCCCAACGTGGCCACTGCCAGTCCCCCGGATGGCACGAGCAAAATCGATGTGACCGACCCAAGGTCTCCAAGGAGGAGAGAGGGTTAATCAGCTGCGTGGCTGGTCCGAGGCACTTGGTCTCATTTATCATCTCTACCTGTGCTCAGCCACAGGATGATGGGTTTGAAGGGGGGTTGGGGCAGCACTGGGGAAGGAGACACTGTGTGTGAATAAAAATACTTCTCAGTCTGGAAAAAAAACAGTATTTCGCCACTTAGAAGAGCTCACAAATCCTAAATAGTAATGCTGTATAAATGTATGAATGTCTTAAAAAATATATGAAGTCCTTCTCTCCCACTGAAGATAATATTCATGATGGGAGCAAAACCACTGCTGGGTTGGGCTGTGCAGGGGGAGGAGAGAGGGGCACTTATAGCCAGGTGATGGATCTAAAGCCACAAGCCTACATGCAAGATCTGTAGTTCCCAAGCTGTGCTCAGCAGACCTGTTATAGTGTCTTATGTGAAGCTTTTGTTGTTTAGGTAACACAGAAAGTTTGGGATCTTCTGACATCGATGAGTCAAATATTCCTAGTGGCTCGTTCCTGACCTGATGTATAACCTTGGGCTTGGAGCTGTGCCTCCTCCTCTGGCTCTCCCCACCTGTGATAACTGGGATGACGGCATTTGCTGCTCTTTGTAAAGCAGCGCTGACATGGAGAGCTGCAAAGTAAACCAGGATGCTTCACCGGGTTAGGATGTGGGAGGCTCCGCTTACGGTTTCGGCCGAGAGCCGATGCGTGAGCTTGCTGAAGATGCGGAGCATCCTTTGTCTCGCCTTCTTTAGGCAATATGCTCTTTGGGAAGAGACAAGCGCAGTGAGGACCAGATGTATGTTAAGGCCTTAGGGCCATATTGAAATGCAAATGGAAATGAAATAGTGTATTACTTCCAAGAGCAGTAGTGGTGGTATAAAGATGAAAATGCCGTGTTGGTAGGCTGTGCATCAAAAGGGGATAGCGGGGTATCAGCCCTGACAATGCTTTATCCTGTTGGGAAACCTGCATGCAATGCAATGTTGTATTTGGGGTTTTGAGGTCATTGTTACACAGATTATTTAAGCCTGGATGCATTTTTAGCTGGACTTTGTCTAAAGAATAAACATAGCCAGGGCTGTTTTCCAGTCATCAGCTAAACAGCCAGATCCGAGGGCTTGAGTCAGCGATCCTTGCAAAACGTTACCGGCTGTCTTCAAAAACATTTCCTACCACTTTCTGCTTTTGAAAATGTAATTGTGCATAAAGTGATGCATGTTATTTTTACTTCACAAACGATTCTGATGCCTGGACCTTGTGTGTGTGTGTGTCTTGGCTCTGCTTCTCACTTGTGTGTATGGTGCTCTGCTTCCTGCGTGCATCCACGTATGCCTGAGATGGCAACGTAAGATGGGACTAGTCCTCTTCCAAAGAATAAGAGAGCTTAATTATCTCCTTCTGAAAAACCAGTGGCACAGGGACAGGAGTTCTATTTTTGCTGTGCTAGGGATGTGTGGCTTGTATCAGCATAACTAACATGTGGTTCCTATCCCACTAGAAAAGCCTGCTGTAAACAAGGGACTCCAGCTCTTGCTGCAAGGCTTGTAGTTCTGCCCTTGCTTTTGATTCAATCTGTAGAACTGCTTTTCACTAGAAACACCAGTATCATTCAGATTTCACTGTGAAATAGCTAATCCCCATTAGTTATCCCGTGCTAGAAATGCACCTTTTATGGCAAGGAAGACTATACGTTAATTCATCGCTATGCTAAGATCAAAGGTGGTTGTGAGATGCCAGCTAGGACTGAGCACTTCTCCTCTCTGCTTAGATTTTTCAAAACTGCGTAGTGGCTTGTGGATGCTTAATTGGAGACATTTTAAACATTTTTTGTCCCCTCAAGAATCAGGCACCTTTTCAAGATAGCTTAGGCTGGCTACCCTGCATGAATATCTTTACTCCCTATGAAACTCTTGGCCCACATCTTCTTCCAGAATACAGCTAGGCAGCTTCCTCTGCTTCACTGTAAAGGTCAGTTATGATGTGTTGTTAATGAATAATTACTACTGCGTGCTTCCCTTTTTAAATGGCAGGGGCATCCTTGCTACATAAAACATTAAAAAGTTGTTAAGATGGAAAATACCAATGAACAGATGAAAACCCCGTGCACAATCTCTGCCCATTGGGAAACGGTGGCGAGGGTTGTTCTGAAGGGGAGCAGGGGTGGGCTCTGGCAGGGAGGAGCTTGTGGAGGCGTTGTGTCCTTCTCCCAGCAGCTGTTGGCTCCAGGTGGCACTTTTGGGCTCGGGGCAGTTGTTTGAAGGGATTGGGTTCCTTGAATCCCAACATGAAAAGAAATGCAGACCATCTGGATAGGTCAAATGGAAATCAAGAGCGAAGTCGCAGTCAGTAACATACTGCGTTTGGTTTACCAGTAGCTGCTTGGGTCTTGCAAAATCTGAAGTATTTTTAAATGATGTTTTTCAGTTTGAAGACATTTAGTATAGGAGGTGGACAACGGCCAAACTGGGCCAGAACAAAAGCCCACCCAGCCCGGTGGCCTGTCCCCATCTATAGCCAAAAGATGCCTGGAGAGGAATGGCAGAACAAGCAAGTCCATGTGGTTCTTCTTAAAACATTATGGGGCATCTTCTGAGAAGGCGTTCCCCACATCGCCTGCCCTTTGCGTGAGGAACCACCTTCTCCAGGTTTGTTTAGAACCTGAATCCCACCAGCTGTGATTATAGCTTCATCAGCTGCCTCACACTTCATCAGTTGTCTCACCCTTGCAAAGTAGGGGCCATCTTTGAGATGGAGGAGATTGATCGGCAATATTATTCTCCAGTCTTAATTCATCATTAAGAAGAGTGCATCTCTTAGTGCTCACCCGAAGTCCCAGAACAGCTAGAATGATAGGTTATGTTTTGCTGGTGTTATTATATTAAAGTGAATCCTGTACTAGAGTATTTATATTGGAAAGCTTGAACTGTGACGTGATACCCAGGGGAAATGTGTACATGTAGTGGTGGGCTAAAACCCTCCTATAGTCCTATCTTTACTCTGACCTTAAAAAGAAAGATATAAAAGGCGGAGAGTTTCCTCTCCTTCTTGCTGCCTTGCCTGGGGCAGGTGCATTCACCTGCTTGTTGGTGTGGAAGCAGATGGACGGTCCTGTGCTTGCTGAAAAGTTACTGAAAGCTTTGTTTGCTCTTCTCGGATAGCTGCAACGCCTTACCAAAGTTCAGGAAAATTGGCTGAAGAACACTGATACCCATGTGTTCGAACCTAGTGGATAGCTTAGTGGTTTTATTGCTCAACTGGCTGCTGTCTCAGTGAAACTTTTCACGTTGCCTTGGAATTTTTTATTTTTTTATTTACAGAAAAATGGAATTTATCGGTGGTATGTCTTCCATTTCTGTTCCTGCTTATTAACAGGAGTGTATGGTAATGCCTCATACTGCACCTTTTTATTAGAGAGGTGGGAGTAGTTTGCACGCCTGTGTCCCTGGGTATATCGGAGCAGGGGGAGGTAGTGAGAAGATGTGTTCAGGGTTGCAGTTTGCTCATCTCTGTGTAGCTGCCAGACCTCTGTGTGTATGTTCCTGCAGGCACCTCTCATCTTAACAACTCATGCACATGGAGGTAAACAAGTGATGATTGCATCTTGCTGATGAAGCTCTTGAGGAGAAAGGAAAGGGTTTGACTGCAGCTTAAAATGGTCATGTTGCAGGCTATGGAGGGAGTATTGAAAGATTTTTTTCAAGGTGGTTTAAACAAGGATGAATTGATCCTTGGTTGCCCTCTTACTGAAATCTGGAGGAGAAGGAACAGAAAGAAATCTTCAAGTTTTGAAACTTGAAACTTCAAGAAAATCTTCAAGTTTTGAAATGGTTTGCTCTGTCAAGGTTAAGGTCTGACCTACTCTCTGATATCAGGAAAGGTCTCTCCACTGAGTGTTCAGGTTAGTAGAGGGAGGATTTATATAAAATGATTGCTTAGAAATTCAGCTAGATCTTACATAGTGCTTCAGATGCCTGTTGATAGTCCTTTTTATCTACAGGGAAAGCAAGGCATGGCAAGTCAGGGGGTGACTTGGGGCAGTTAGTGGCCTTGTGGTGGAATCAGGATGGTGACTTTGGCAGCAGAGCGGTGCTGTGTGCTCTGGGTCACAGCTGGTAACACTCAACATGATGAGCATCACCAGGGATCAGACGTCCTCTTGTCACCACAACAGTTGTGTAATCAAGGTTGACAACCATATACTGTTGTTTTTCTTTCAGAGACCCAACTGTCTCCATTATAGAATCACAGAACGGTTTGGGTTGGAAGGGACCTTTAAAGATCATCTAGTCAACCCCCCTGCTGTGGGCAGGGACATCTTTCACTACATCAGGTTGCTCAAAGCCCCATCCAACCTGGCCTTGAACACTTCCAATGATGAGGCATCCAAAACTTCTCTGGGCAACCCGTTCCAGTGTCTGACCACCCTCACCATAAAAAATTTCTGCCTGATGTCAATCTGAACCTACCCGCTTTCAGTTTAAAACCATTGCTCCTTGTGCTGTCACTACAGGCCTTGGTAAAAAGCCTCTCTCCGTCTTTCTTGTAAGCTTCCTTTATACATTGAAAGGCTGCAATAAGGTCTCCCTGGAGCCTTCTCCTCTCTTGGGTTCTCATTGCGTGTCCAGTGATAAATCTCTCTAAATACTTGTGGTGTCTCTGCAAGTGCCCAGATGAGGGCACCTCCATCTCCGTATTCCCATACATCAGCATCTGAATATGTGGGAGCAGCATCAGAGATGGGGCTTGTGGAGATTCCCACCTATCTGAGGTTAGGAAATTGTCTAGGAGTACAATACTGAATCTTAGAATATTACTTTATGTCGTTTTACGTAATATTGGAGCCTGGTCACCATGGGAACAGGCATCTAAATAGAAAGTTGAACTGGAAGGGGATGTACCCAGTTTCTGGGGTGGAGCTGCCGAGCTCATGTCATCCAGAAAGCTCGGACGCGGTTGGAGGGTAAGTGCTTCTCCTTCCATGCCATGTGCGCATTGTGGTCCAAAGTGTTTTAGTCTTCCTTTACGGCTTGAGAAAACTATAAAACACCAGGAAGGAGAAGACCTCTCCAAGAGCACGCAATTATTTTATTGCTTTCTGCCTGTGTAACAGGCAGAGTTTCAACTCTCTGGGACAAACTGCTCAGAAACATTTTTATTTCAAAGTGGAATCTGGAGGCTGGTGAGTACATGTAATCAAGATGAAAGCTAATAGGTGACTTTATCCCCCCCTCCCCGTATCTCTTCAGCATCTCTTTTATAACTTGTCTTCAGCGAATCACTGTAGTTATCCAGCCGTTTCTTCTGTGCCTTTCATTATTGTAACAGAAACAATCACTGGAAATTGCATGATGGTATTGGATTGTGCTACATTCCTTCCTCAGGTCATTTGACGGTAGCTTTTTTCAATAGACCCAAAGGAGAAAGGTACATTTCTGTAAACATGAGACAAGTCCTAGATGTGCTGTAGCCACTTGGGAGAAAACTCCATTGTAAAAGAGGCTTTTAAAATTGCTCATGTGGGATTTGCCATTAAAAGTGTAAAGACGGGAGAAATGGACTTCTGATTCGGCTGACAACTTGCTTCTCATCCTCCAAAGAATTTTAGGAATGTCTTTACTTCCTTTTGGAAGGCTTAAGGCTAGTGTGGGATTGCAAGGGCTAGAGAGTTGCTTTTCTTCCTGCCTCCCTTCTCTCTCCGGCTAGGTTCAGCTGCCTTCTCATGCTTTGCCTGAAGCTTGTTAACTCTTGAAATACCAGTGTACACTGGGAAAGAGGCTTTTAAAAGTCAGTGGTTTCTTCTTTTGCAAAACTTGAATCAGCTGAAGATCTAGGATGTAATGTAAAAGATGTCGCTTGCTTCAAGGAGTTATCAGGTATTTTCATACATACTGCTGTGGGCTGAACTGAGGAAACTCTGCCTGGGAGGTGGTAACGCATGCTTGTCCTTCATCAGTGTGACACTGGCTGTAAATGGTGCTAGTGCTTGTTTGTGCGCTGGACTTCGACCATACTCTTACTCTTTGAGCTAAAATGCACCAGCGTGTCAGAGCATCGGCGATTGCTCACGTGCTGGGGAATGCAGGTTGGACTGGCAGCTAAAATTTGCGTGTTTTATTCTCTAGAGCATAGGGAAATACGGGAATTTTGTCATACTGTATTTTGATGAGAATGGTCTTTGCCCAAAAGGACTTAATTACCCATCAAAACATTGAACCCTCAAGTATTCTGTAGGGAGCCACCGGCTTTGCTGCAACTCAGGGCCCTCCATAAAGAGCTGGACAAGCATCCCCCGCATGGTCCTGCAGTGTTTCTTCTTGCTGAAACCCTTGGTTCCTCTGAAGCAGAAGTTTGGTTTTCTCGGGTGAATAAAGTAGAGACCCCAGTTGGGATCAGCCAACAAACGTCCATCATCGTGCTGGAACTGAGGTTTGAACTTATACGTCTGGTAAGATTTTCTCTTGGCCACTGCTTCCCCTTCAACTGGCTGGCAAGGAGAAGCTCAGTGCCTTTAAAGCCACGGAGTAGCAGAAAGTAATCTTAGAAACCCGATTTCTAGATGGAGAGAATCTTCTTCTGCTGACAAAGATTTATCAAATTAATTCTTCCCCGAGTTTCCCACTTGCTCATGTAATCTGCTGATTGAGTCATCTCTATGGTGTATTTGAATTTTGGTCAATGATGGAGTTTAAAACAGCGATTTTAAACCCTGTCCCACAGTTTAGAGTATTGTGCTTTTTTACTTCCTTTCTTCTTCCATCCTGCTGAGAAAACTGCCCAACTCTGAGCTTTGATTATTCAAGTGGAAGAGGGTGACAAGAAGACAAACAAACATCATTTAGTTCTTGGGGGCACGCTTTCCTGATGCTTGACCTTTTGGACTTCCAACATCTTCTTGTCCATTTACATGCATTACAGTTTTTCCAATTACCAGTGAATTAAATTTGGAATTGTGGTATTTGGAAATGTCAAGCAGAATCAATAGAAAAGCACTTGGGGTCCAATCTTAGTAGACTCAGCACATTTTAAAGCATATTTGAAATGTCCCTGCTGATAAATCTCGGAGGACCACATGTAGATTATGAATTGAGGTGCTGCCATTTGGGTACTGAAGCTCTCTGTGGCTTGCCAGGTGGGCTGTGGTGTTTTAGACTCACATCAGTCTCTCCCTGGAGAAGACCCTAGAAATCAGGAGCTCTCAGGGGCATTTCTGCTGGTGGCAGCAGCACAGGAGGACGAGGACAGTGGGATGGAGCAGGCACACGTGAAAGAGCTGGGAAAGGTATTGCCATGTGGTTAGTGCCGTTCCTTAAATCTCTGCACTCTACAAGGAGATGCTGCCATATCCTCATCCCTTTGCCTGGAAGGAAATTTCTTTTGTAAGCTTGCTCTGAAAGCTTTTCAAAACTTCACTCTGTGTGGGGGAAATATTTACGAACATACGTGATTTCACTTCCTCCTCCCATGCTCTTTGGAGACCTCATGCTGGCTCCCGAGGAGAACGGGAAAGAACAAATGATTATGTTTTAAATGTCATTTCAGAATTTGCTGCATATTTTACTTAGTGATTTGTGGCATGTGGTAAAAATCTGCCCTCTATTTGATTTTTAGGAGTGTAGTTGGAAATATCTTAATCTTGTGATTAAACTCTTAATATTTTCTGTCACTGAGGTTGCAAAGTTTGGGGGCTGAGACAACCTTCTCGGTAGCTTATTTGCACAGTGCTTAGCCCACAAGGGTCCATTTTTCATGCCAGAGAGTAGTCATTGCTGTTACAAGCCAAATAAATGGTCTGCTTAATGCTTTTATAAATGCACACCTCGAATTTAAGAAAAAAAAATAATCTCAATACCTACATGCTTGTTTGAAAACTCATGGTCTGGGGGGGGGAAACACAGCCTCTGCTCTGTGGAAATCCTATACGGAGCAAGGCATTTTCTTGGTGTAGTGGTGGAAAGGAAGCCCAGAGGTGTCTCCTGATGAGTGGGGTGGATGGAGGAGCAGTCGGGATTCTCCTGCTACGCTTGTGGCGGAGGTCCTGCAAGAGGTGGCATCCTTGGGGACAGTCACACACGGGTAGACAGCAGCTCAGCATCTTGGGAAGCTTGGCCGGGTGGTCTGCAGCTTCGTGTGTTCTCCTCCACCCTGCGCCGCGTGCAGGCAGGCGGTCGGTGGCGGTGCCCTTTTTGGATGTGTAACTTTTCTGTTCATCAAGGCTGACTTGATTTTGTTTTTATCCTCTTGGGTGTAGCGGAGAAGTGTGTATCTGCATTTAGAAAAAAAAAAAGAAAAATAAATTGGGCCTTTTTTGTGTGTTATTACTAATCTGGTTTGAGCTCTGCTGTCCAAATTGCCTCATTTGTGACCCAAAGTGCATTTAAACATGAACTGCAGAAGCACCACGGCATTAAATGCTTTTGATTGATCTCCCTGATGGTTTTATTAAAGAACTAAAACCTTTTTTTGGGGAGACAGATACAGTTAGTGATGCGAAGGAAGAAATCTAATTACATTTGGCTTTGTCCTTAACTGAAATGCTACAAAATAGGATTTTTCTAATGGATAACTAAAATGATCTCTTCTTTAAATAAAATATAGAAATGACCAGCTGAGTTCAAGTAAAAAATGCACTGCTTCCAAAAATTGATTAACTACTGGCAACGTTTCTGTCCTGCTGCACGCCAATCCAGCCAGTGACCTGGCCAAACCTCCTTGGATCGCTCGGCCTGGCCAGAGGAATGATTTACTAAACCTTTTCCTGAGTGATCCTCCCCTTTGGGCCAAGAGATTAATCTCATCAGCTCTGTGTGTGTGTGTGTACACTCAGTATTTCACTAAATCGAATAACACTGTCATCTCACTCAGCTCCGTCTTCCCTAACCAGGAATCTGCCTGGTTTTATGGATTTGTAAGGAGCTGGAATGCTGCGTGTCCTTCTCTAGATCCTTCTTCTATCCACCCTATTCCACTTAAAATACCAGGGAAATTATTCAGAAGAATTAAATCTTTATTGCATCCTTCCCCCAAGCTGGTAGTAATGACTCTTAAAACATGCTCCCTATATTTTACAAAACAGGTTTTACTAGCAGTTTGGGAGAAAATTGTAATAAAGCTCTAATTCTTTTGAATAATTTCCTTGTTATCTTTTACTGACTTAAGCCCAAGTTAAAAAAGAGATATATGGGGGGGGGGGGGATTGCTACACAGATGTCCGTGGAAGCTGTGAAGCGTGAGTCATGGTGTGAATATAGAAGCCCTGAGTTGTCATCCCTGGTGAGCAGGGAGGATGTATTTCTTAATATTAAAGTTCCTTTTTTAATTTTGAAAGAAAATGACTTAAAGCCTCCTGTCCTTTTGAGACTGGTTGTCAATGGCATCATTGCAGGTTTCCATGGCAATATATGCTGAGATAATAGATTAACAGCCATCGATTGACTTGAAAACTTAGAGCTCTTTTATCGTGGGATATGCCAAATGTATTGACAGAAAACAAAATTCAAAGTAATATCCTCCCTAGGTGTTACACCGTTGCCGTTCTCAGTGCTGCATGGGCCCGGTTTTACCTGATCTGGCTTAAGAGCTAAAACATTTTGCAATAGTTGATGCTTTACCAGTTTTTTGTAATTAGCCAGGGCACTGCCCATCCCTGCACCCAGCCGGCTGGAAGGGGCAAGCCCTGGGTATTTGATCGCTCCGTGCCTGGGTGTACGCTGGCCACGGGGGTCCCCAAAGGTGGGGTGAAGTTTTGCCTTGAGAAAGGGGCTCATTTCTGGTACATGGAGCTCATTGCTGTTATGTGGGGCTCCGCCGTTTCAAGGCTTTGTGAAAGAACGGGGGTTACAAGCAACAAGTCTTTAAATCCTCATGTACAATTACGTACTTAACCACAGATGTCATCGCTAGTTTGATGCTTTGCCTAAAAATGTATTTAGATCCTATTATTTAAGTACAGCAGGAATGAAATCACCCTGCTTGGGGAATAAGTGCTGGAGCAACACTTACTAATTGTGAATTCATTATCAGCTCTGTAGAGATACAGCTGGGTGGTCTCTCCAGAGCAACATTTTCCAAACTTTCCCAGTTGCAAGCCTTCCTCTGGTTTCATTTTGGGATCCAAAATGCTAGCAACGACTATTTGAATGTCTTTCATTTGCAGTCCTGCATATAACTTCTGGGGAGGTGTCTGGAAGAGGGAGAGCTGGGGGGCAGCAGCCCTCTTTCCCTGCCTTTCCCTCCCCACCAGTGCCTCCCAGTGTGCTCTACACATGCTTAGATTGTGGTCCCCACCAGGATGTGCCAAAATTCAGCCCCGGGTTCGGAGGCGGCTGGTTTAGCATCCCCGCAGGCGCTGAGCAATGGGAAGGGGCGGGCGCGAGCTGATGCTGAAGTGGCTGATCCCAGGAGATGCTGCGCTGCAAGGTGAGCGCCCAGCAGCCTCTTATTTCCCAGCTCTGCTCAACCATACTGTGGTTTGAGGGATAGCTCTTGAAAACAAACCCAAACCTCAAACAAAGGGCCCGACTTTCATAATCACACATGCAAGAATGCATCCGCAGTTGCTTAATTGCTACATGCAATTACCCTCCAAATTAGAGGGCAATTACCCCAATTCAGTGTACAATCTCTGTCATTTTATATTATAAAATTACATGTACAAATAGCTATATAGGGACATAACTAAGTGTTTGCAAATAACTTCAGTTGCATACACAGTTTCATGTATAAAGCCCGGTGGTTTTGACAGTTAGGCAAACAGACTGTCTGGTAAATCACTCAGTGTTTATGCAGACTATTTTGACACATCCCATCTTTTCGTATATACTTTCATTTTAGGTTTTAAAAAGGGGACAGGCAGAGATAAAGAGCTGAGATTTATAGCAGCCTTCAGCCTTGGGGAAGATATTCCCTGTGTATCTAATTATGGGTTAGGAGCCCAGCAACTGCTAACACCTAGACCTGGAGTTGCAACACTGGATCTTGCCTATAGTTTAGCAGCTGTTGGATAATGACACAGCCTCAGTGATCTGTCGGCAGCTCCAAATTAGGAGAGCAGAGTTTAGTCTCAGATCAGCAGCGAGGTCCCATGCCTCAGCAGGCTGAAGTCCTTCAGTTCAAGAGGAGCCTTTTTAATGAGCTCCCTCTGTGCCTTGCAACTCCCAAGTAGAGGAGAGAGGTCTTCCTGCGTCGCACAGTGTTCTGACTGCTCTTCCCATCATTACATGCCTCGGATAGGTGCTGGGGGTCTTGCTCGGCAAAATCCTAGTGATGCTTCAGTCAACTGGAGCAGAAAATTGACCCAAAGGAATTGGTATAATGATAGTTTCTCAGGACTGAGGTCAAAAAGTTGACTTCCACCCCAAAAATAGGTGGTGGTGGGTAGCCTCCCTCTGCCTTCATGATGTGTTGAGAGTTATATGGGCTCGGTGGTGTTTTCTGTAAAGGTATTTGTGTGCGGCTTTTGTTTGAGGAAGGTGTTGGGAGAAGCCACTCTGCGTCATCCCCAAAGCGCTGGGTGGATGCAGTGGGATACCAGAAACCCATCTGCTCCTGCAAAGCCTAATTCTTCCTTAGACTTTGAATTCAAACAGGACTTCAGACTTTATTCCTTAAATGACTATTTGTGGATTGTGGTATTAAAACGTTTATCGTTTTTGCCTGGCTGCTGACATGAGGCAGCATGTTCTCTTTTCCGTGGAGAGAACTAGGGCTGATAGCAGGCTGCGCTGCTGGAGATGCCATGCTCCTGCCTGATGTGCATGCTCCTGGTTTGCTTGCTCAGCACTTTCTGCAAAGCAGTGCCTACGCAGCGAGGTGGTTCTGCCTGCGGTAGTTTCTGCAGACATGGTTGAAACATCTTCCCTGCAAAATGCATACGTGTGGCAGGGGCCAGCAGATCACTCCTGCGTTTGTACCTCTTGCCTGTACCTAATGGGATTCCCTGCTGGGTAGGAAACAGCTTTTTTTCGAACTTTTGCTTTGTGGCTGGTGGAATTGGGTTAGGTGGGAGGGGAACGGGGGCCCAATGAATTAGACGAAGTTCCAACAGCAGTCTTCCAACACTTGCTTAGCAAATGTTTTATATCTCGTTACGCGCAAGTCCTGTTGACTTTCTGCCAAAAGCTAAGCATGGGTGTCCCTACCAGGCAATGCCACCAAATGAAGGAGGTCAGGAGCTTTCCTACCACGTGCCAGTGCTGGCATGAGGGAGACGGCAAGAGCATCGTGGGGAGGGAAGGGCAGGACCGGGGCGGGGGACACAGCCCCTTTAGTCCATCTCAAACTGTGGTTTGTGGCTGCACCCAAAGGCTTTTGTTTCAGGAGAAGCTTTTTGTTGCCAAAATTAATCCTGTCCTTTCCCTCAGCTGCTCAGGTTTGGTTCAACACCTCCTTTGAGCCTGCTGCTGTGGGTTGAGGGAAGCCCACTCAAGTCCAACCCTTGTTGCGCTAATTCATCAGCTGTGTCCAATGGAAGGAGACAAGCACTTCTTGCACCCATTTTGGGGCAATACCCTCCGATTTTTCTTGCAACTTGAAATGAGAAGCAGGACATGGTTGATCTGTGCTTCTCCCACCTGTGTTGCTCTGCAGAAGTGTCCAGCTCTGTGTTTCTTACAGACCTCCGGTGGCCTTGACAGAATGGGCACTTCCATACCCATTGCCCAGGGGGGAAAGAAGAGGCAGAAAAAACTACATGGCTTCCCAGAGATGCAGGAGCAGAGCTCAGATTTCCTCCTCTTACTCACCACCACCCCACCCTTCTCCCTCAAAGGGACAAAAGCCTGTTTCCGTTTCCTCTCCTTCCATTCAGTTGAGGGTGCTGATAAGGCAGTTAGCTACAAACTTTGGTCTCTGTGTGATCCATTACAGAGCAAGGTGTGAGTGTTTTTTGATGAGCTGAAGCAGCAGGTAGATTAACACCCAGTCCTGGAGCTGTGCCCCTTCCTGCTGAGACCATCTTGGGCACAAACAAAAGGTTTTCTTGCAGTCCTGAGCACCCAGCAGGATGAGGATCCTTACTAAACGGCTTTTTAAAAAAGATCTGAAAGCAGGCGGCAAACACGCAGGTTTTTAAAGTGTCTCCTTAATGCAAGCATCCTTAGGAACTGTTTTAAAGAAAACATGCATGCATTTAGTCATCCAAAACTTTATACATGCTTTTATTCAATTCATCTAAACTTTGACAGCGGGGGGAAAAACTGCAAAAGGCCTTTTTCCTGGCGCGGTTGCTGTTTGCTGAGTTGGGTTTGTGTGTTTGCAAGCAGATCTTAGTTTTCAGCTGAAACTTGTTCCAGAAAAGACAACTGTCTTGGGGGAAGGGAGCCTGGGCTCAGCACAGGATTTAGCAGACTCGGTTTGCTGGTCCCAGAGCTGATACAGCTCCTGCTTCACATCTTTTTAACATTCCCTTTTCAAAGCACAGTGGAAACATCAAATCTCACCGCAGCTTTGTGCATTGCATTGGCCCTCGTTGCAGGTGGAGAAAACAGAGGCTACACAATATTGCTCGAGGTTACAGACGGAGGTGGCTGAGCCAGGATTAGATTTTGGGGCTGTTTCCCAGGCAAATGGTTCATTAAACCTTCCTGCTTTCTGTGAGATGGGGTTGGGGAGGGAGAGGAAATTTCCATCTAGGGATTCGGTTTGGGCTGATGGAAATGATATTACAAAATGTATTTGAAGGACTGGACCAGAAGGTGATAGTGAGTGTTAGCTATCAGGTATCAGCTGGAAGCCATGTCTAGGATCACAATGAAGCTAAGATATTTAGTTATTCCTTTATAAATAAAAAGATACCACCCTCCCTGCACACAAGACAACGCTCCTTCGCTTTCCTGCTGATTTAACCAGTATTTAGCAAAAATGCTTAATCTGCCCTAACAAAGCGTGATGTAAGTATCAAGAGAACAAATATCAAGGCTTTAACAAGGAGTGTCAATATTGACACTGTTCTGTGTTGAGGGATATTGGTACGTAGTTTTTATTATAGTAAGCAACTTGTCAGAGGAAAACTCAGATGGAGCTTTGCAAGTGCCGATAAAACCTGCAGGTGCTATTAGAATCGAGCTCTTGTTTGTGTGTGCTTTGAATATAATTTCCAGTTTCAGAAGTCAGCTTTATGACTTTCTCATACCCCTCCTCCCTTGCAGTCTCTCCCACAATGCAGATTAAACATTCTTCCCAAAAAAGGAGTTATTGAAGGACTGAACACCTCTTCAACTTGCAAAGAGATCTTCCTAGTCTGATGAGTTTGCTCCATACCAGGAAAATTACCCATCGCTGGGTCCAGGTGTTGGTATCAGGAGCAGGTTGGACACATCACCCCTAGCTTGTGCAGAAACTATGGTTTCTCCTGCAACCTTCTTGCAGTTCCAGTTCTTCTCTGTGCCAGATCATCTGCACTCCTTGCTTGACGCTGTTGGCAGCAGAAGGTTGATTCCCTACAGCAGATCAGGCTACATTCAATAGCTTGAATGCAGTCTCTAGCTTACGCACCATCTCTAAAGGGCTCTCCATGCACTGCAAAATTGGAGGTGAATCCTGCCACCAGGTAACAGCTTGGAGACTTGGCAACTTGAGGAGTTGCAGGCTGTGGAAAGGCAGGTCAGGCTCCCCCCAGCATCCTGCTTACTTGGGACAAGTCATTTAATCTTGGCATGTTCAGTCTTCAGTTGGAAGTAATACTCCCGTCTCTGTCTGGGTGTTGTGAGGGTACTTACATCAGTAGCGGATGGGTGTTCAGGTATGGAAACGATGAAGCTACAGAAGGTATCCGGGGCCTGGAGCTGGTGCCTGTGCCCAGGCTGGGTGTTTTCTCTGCTGGCTGTAAGCCACTCTCTTCTCAGTGTCTTATGAAGACTGAATTGCCTCACCTTGTAGAGACCTTTCAGAAGTGGCTGGTTTGCCACGTTGAGTGGGAATCACAGGCTGGGTTGCATTTAGATCATCCAGACATGGCCCCGACTGCCTTAATCTCAACATTGAAGGTTGCACAGCCTTTGGAGAAGAGAATCATGAAAGCACTGCAAAATTTTCCAGCCAGAAACTTAGTTCTGTGCTTTGCAAAGGTCTAGCTATTCTGGGAGCGTAGCACTTTCATTTCACCATCCTGTGGGACCAATTCGTGTTTTCTACCCAGTTGTCAACACATTTTATTGGGATACCTGCATTTTCCATGATTGCAATCCATCAAAATAACGGCTAGGTCTGACCTTACCTTATGTTGGGTAATCCCAAAGAGAGATGGCTGCAGGGCATCTCAGGATTTACGAAATCACGAGCTTCATGGTACCTTTTCTGGTTGTCTGCTTACATGTTGTGTGTTTGTTTCATTCTTCTTCTCATTTTAAACTAATCCTCAAAATGCCACAAAGCAGAATATTTTCAAATGAAGAGAGGATTTCTAAGTCTTAGGACAAAACAGGTCACCTGCAGATATCAGTGTTCCCTTACTTGACTCCATTTTTAATGGATGTGTCTGTAATCGTGTTTCAGTTCTGTGCCATGGTGGCTATGGGGGAATTGTTTCACTTGGGGCAGTAGGAACCCCTTGGTGCTTTGGTACAAGGCTCTAAAGGGGGAAGGACCCACAGGCTATGGACACGCCTTTGTTTGTGGTGGCCAAAGTTCCGTTTGGGGTGGCCACAGTTGTTTGGGGAACAGAGTTGCTTTTTGCTGAAGGTCTTGCTTGGGAGGAGAGGCAGCGTGATCTTTGTCAACTGCAGCTAAAAACATGATATTTATCATATGGAGACTATCCAAATAAGCCTGAACTGGGCTCTAAGTGAGGAACAGGCACTGGTCTGGCCCTCCTCTCCAGGGTGAATATTATCTGTTCTCAGTTACATCCTACCCATGTAAGAAACCCTTTATTTTTAGGTGGTGTTTCCCAGGATAGTGGTGGAGAGGGAGGGTAACTCCGTTGTGTGACATCCCAGAAAGCGGCAAGTAGCACCCTGGGAGGTTGTCTTTCCTAAACAGGGTTTCTGTGGTTAGAAAATACTGGGTATGGGTTGCCTTGTACATCCCCCTGTTGGGGTCCTATGATTGAAGCACTGGCCAGAGGAGACCTGGGAGGGCAGGTCTCAGCTGGGCTCTTGACTTCACCATGAGCTCCTGTTGTGAGCCTAGGCAAACCTGACCTCTCTGTTCCCCACCTCACACCAGCAAAGGAGAATAACCCTCCACATGATGAGCTGCTTAGCTCCCAGGGAGGCAAATGTATGCATCACCTAAAGAAAAGCCACGTGGAGATGCATCTCCCAGGATCTGTTTGATTCTGCTTCAGCGTACTTGGGGTTTGAATTTTGCTTCAGGACCAGGCCATGGGGAGGCTGAGACAAGGGAATGCATTTACTATAATGCCAACTGGGAGCTGGAGAAGACGAACCAGAGCGGCGTGGAGCGCTGCGAGGGGGAGAAAGACAAGCGGCTCCACTGCTACGCCTCCTGGAGAAACAACTCGGGCTCCATCGAGCTGGTGAAGAAAGGCTGCTGGTTGGACGATTTCAACTGTTATGACAGGTAATATCCTAACTGTTTTTTCTGAATGCAGGTTTAATTGTTCCTCTTAAGTGCAAAGGCTCGTGATTTTTGCATCGAGGAAAAGAAAGCAAGTCCAAGTCAATTGGCCCGTTCATCCCCTGTAATTACTTCTGTTGCTAATGCAGCTCTCAGAATTGTCACTTATCTGCCTTGACTTTCCAAATAGAAGGCACTTTAAGGGTGTTTTTGTTGTGTGTTGTTTTTTTTTTCTTTTCCTTAGCAAAGCTTTGATAATTCTGGCATGTGTTGAAAAACGTGTCCTGTACCATCAAATGAAGAGCAATATGTTCTTCCAGGAGCATTTGGTGATACAGAGGAAAACCTGGAATCATTTGGAGCTCTCTAGAAAAGCACAGATATTTGGGGGTGGTTAGAGGTTGAGATATTCTGGCGTTGGTGATGTTGCAAAAAGTTTCACTGGTCTTCGGCTCAGTTAAGAGACAGGCCAGGAGAAAGAGCAGGGCAGCAAAAGCAATATGTGCATTTGTGTGTCACTGCCTGTAGTGAGCTGAAAAGGAGAGAGGTTTTGTAGTACGAAGGCTCCAGCCTCATTAAATAGCTGGGAAAATAAACTAGTCTTTTCTCATTCCCCTTGACGCAATTCTACAGAGAGGAAAAGAATTACAGCTAAAGAAAATAGCCCTCTGAAGTTTCACGGTTTAAAAGGAAAATGCTCAGTAGTTCTGGACTCAGTGTTTCTGTTAAAAAACCCCAATGACCAACCAACAAACCCAAACCCAACCCTTTCGATAAGGATTAATAGGACATAAAATTCAAGGATTTCCCTTGGTATAATACCAATGTGGGTTCATCTCGCCTTTGTGCAATTCCCAGCTGCGCATCTTTGTAGCTTCACATTCTGAAAGTCTTAGGACATCAGGTCCTAAGCCATGGGGCTTAAGCTGGGACTAGATTTGTCCCATGGCTGGAGAGTTTTCTCCCTGTACACTATTCCTGCTTTTGTGCCCGTTGTCTTAGCTTATCCCAACTGTGAGTCGTTCCTCATCTTCCTTCTATTATTAGCTCTGGGGTTACTTTCCCACCACACCTATTCCCTTGCCAGTTGCGTAGCCAAGCTCTATATATAGTTAAATTTTTATTCTTTCCCGATAAATCAATCCTCCTTGGCCCATTAGTCATCTTAATGCCGATCCTTCTGAGAACAGAAGGTCACTCTAGTTTCCTACTTCCAAGCAGAAGTGTTTACTGTAAACAGATTTCTCCTTTCAGTGCCTGCTCTCGTATACAGTGACACTTGTATTGTCACTGAGTGTCTCTGTGCAGGGATGTAGTGGTTCTTAAACTTTGTCATAATGTGTTGCTCTGTTACAACAGTAAAAAGTTTCCAGGGCTCCTCACAAGCCTTTTTGCAGCCCTGGGGTTGAGCATCCATTATCCTACAGCCTGATTCTTCACAGCCGCAGTTCCAGGGCAAAGCTAAAAGATCTTCTGAGAATTAACAAACAGTACAAGTGTTGAAAGCAACATTTGAAATAAAGGTTAGCTTTAATTAAATATAGGCTGTTTGAATGGAATCTTTTTTTTTTTTTCCCTTCCCTTGAGTGCCCTTGGCAGTCTTTCATGCAGGTATTGTTGCATCCCAAGATGGCAAAAATGGCTAAAAAGATGATTTTTCGATTGACGGTGCTGTGCTGATGCCCTTTCTGTCTCTGTCTTCAGCACCTTTGGATGCTGAGCTCCTGGGTGCAGCCTCGGGAGATGCACCTGTACCTCTATCTGCAAAAGCGTCCCCTGCATGCAGGGCACGGTCCCGTTCTGCCAGGCTGCAGCTCCTCTCCTAGCACAGGCGGCACGTGTTGGTCCATGCCAAGCGCTGCCTCCTTGTCGCTGGAAGGTGAAAAATTCAGGAGTGCAAGGGTTGGGACATTGAGGGTGATGGCTTCTTACTCTCTTCTTTACCTTAAGGAAACAAGAACGTGGCACACGTACATTTAAGGCTATAGGAAAAAGGTAGTGTTTAAAAATCGACTTGTGTGCTCTTCATTTATTTACACAGCCCCACTGGAGAGGTCGTGTTCACGTTCCCTTGAAGAGCACGTGAACCCCTACGAAATGTGCCCTTGCTGCCATAGAAAAATGTGTCATTCTCTCCCACTGTCTCATTTGTAATATTTGCTAAGTATAACATGTCATATGTACCTGGATGGCTGCCCTGAGCGCACACCATCTCAAAGACAGGGATAATGAATTGCAGATGTGGAGCAGGCTGTTTTCACTCATTAGCTTGATTTCTTCACCAACAGATTTAGCAAAGGATGTGTTTTCTATTGAAGACTCCAATAGTGATGCTGTTAAATCCAAACGGCTTGTTATCTGATTTCATGAAAAAGCATCTGGAAACATTGCTTAACTTGTTGAAACATCTTTGTTCATTTGAATAAGTCAAATAGCTGCTTTTTTTCTTTGAAGTTTAAAAAAATAGAAGCCTGAAAAACAAACCAAGTGCTTCCCAGCTGAGACCTTGCAGAAGACATTTCAGCTATAGCCACTTTTTTTTCCCCAAAAGGAATAAAGCACTGAAAACTACCCTGCGTTGTGATTGAAGAGAGCCCTTTCCGTTCTTCTCGTGGCAGCGTGTCAGTGATACCACAGAAAGGGAGGCTTGGCATGGGTTCATAAATGAGTAATAATGTCAAACACATATGATTGTTTTGCTACTTCCTCCGAGTGGTCGAAGGAAGGAAGTTATGCATATAATTTAGCTGGGCTTCAGGAAATAGTTTGATACAGTTCTCTGCAGAGAGCAGCTCTGCAACCCTAATAGCTAAAAGCAGAGGCTAACGTAGCAAAAGGTGGCAGGGAAGGGAAGCAGGCATTTAAGAAAGAGAAAGAAATGGCTGCTAGAGCACTGCAAAAATCACTGCACATCTCTTTTGGCATTGATCTGCGGGAGAGGGAGGATGTGTGGAAGTGGAGTTGGTCTGATCCGTGGAAGTCCCCTAACGCCTTGCACAGTGTGGAAAGAAACCTCAGTGCTGAGAATGCTGTAGTGCTACCTGGATAAGAGGCAAATGCGAAAAATGAGAGTAGCAGCCTGATTTTCTTAAGGGCTTTTGTGCAGTAATAAGTTTTTTAAAGGAGAAGGAGATGGCACTTGAAAATTAAACTTTAAAATAAACCCCCAAAACCAAAACCTTCAGCCTTCCTCCTGCCTGCAGCAGGACTGTTGCTGCTGCTGGTGTCTGGTGCCCTTCTAGTGCATATAGTGATGCTCAAGGCTGTGAGAGCAGTCTTAGCTCAGCCCTCGTCATACATGCTTTATGGCACAATCTTTAATTGCATGATCAAATACTCCTCTCCCCTGACAGCATACATACGGGCTACGAGAGAGACACTGTTCAAGGAAGGAGGCATCTCTCCATCGTTTTTCTGCTCCTCATTCAGTTAGCGGCAGCGGCTGTTATTTATTACTCGCCATCTAATGCCTTTGGTACATATGGAAGCATTTGTATCCTTTACGGTCTTTTCAAGGATCTTTGCTATCCACTGGGGTATTTGAGTGCCAAGTTGTTTTCTGTAAGCGGAGTCTGCCGATCTGTGCAGCGCAGCAGCAGGAGAAGGCACAGGGAGAAGACGATTCGGGGCAGGTCGGCTCCCAAAGACTAGAGGCAGAAGTTGGCTGACGTTGTTTTTTCTCTTCCCTTCATTGCCGTGTTTGTCCCTCCCTGATGCAGGCAGGAGTGCGTAGCTACAGAAGAAAACCCTCAAGTGTTTTTCTGCTGCTGCGAGGGCAACTATTGCAATGAGAAATTTACCCATTTGCCTGAAGTCACCGGCCCAGAAGGTGAGTGACTGGGTGGACGGGGAGTTGGGGTCTCTTCCTCTAGACGCAGTTTGTGATGACTTTGAGTTGTAGGATGTTGAACAAAAAAATAGAGCCGACAGGACACAAAGTACCATTTTGGTTACAAAGTCCAGAAATCCTTCTGCTGGGATTCTTCAAGAATAGTTTTTTAATGTTTTTTCACTCTGTGGGTTGTACCAACACCTCGTATACCATCAATAAGGATTAGATTTTTATGGTGGACAGTGGTTCACAGTGGGCTCTTACAAAACAAAATCCCACACAAGGGGAAGAGGGCGGTGTGATTTATACAGTATGGGTCATCTCAAACTCTTAGAAGGTATTTGACACCTTCTTCATTAATTTTCATAGGTCATAGGTCTCCAAATATCTTGGGCATCAAGGATTTTTGCACTTGATTGGTCTTTTCTTGGTCTGAGGATTGAGAGGGAATGGGTATGTGTGTTAGCTTTCAGTTTGCGGATATACTTCAAGGAAGAAAAGTAATAGCAGGTCCTTCTTCAGAAGCTAATAGAAAAATGATGATTCTTTTAGCTGTAGGCTTGCTAAAGTATCATTCAATAAAAATTATTAAAGCAGGTGGATCTTTTCTTTAGGATGGTTTCTTTTGCTATCAACTACCTGCATTTACTGAGATGTTCCAGTAGACCATTATCAGATTTTCCTGCGCTTTCCTGTTAGGTTTTTAATTGTTTACATGGGTTTTATTATCTCCTGTTATTAATGTACCCGTAGCAACCTAGTAGCAAATATTCTTTCTCTCACAGTTTTTTGTTTAATTTGGCAAGTCTTGCTATTTTTTCCTTCCCTGTCTCCAACATAGCAACATGGCTCCATTTAGTATTCCCATTGTTTGTGTCTCAACTGCACTGATGTAATTTGGAACAAGAACTACTGTGGGAATAGTGCATTTGATTGTGGCTCCGGCAGCATTTTACTAAAAACTGACATCTTGTCAATCACTGTAAAAGGCAAAGCAACGCTGCGAGGGATTTTGTGCTCACTTAATACATGCGGAAGGGTTAAGAGGAGGAAATTTTCTGCTTTTACGTATCCCAGCAAGAAATACCCATCTTAAATAAAGGTCAGATGGAGGCTTGGTTTGCAAAGTGTGGTTTGGACCATTGCAACTTCATTACTAAAAGCCATATGGAAAAGAGTAAACTGCGGAGCCTTATGAATACTGTTGGATGTGCTGGGACATGCCACTAAGCATTGTCGGCTTTGGAGTAGAAGGAAGGATGGGGTTTGTTTGGTTGCATCTGGACGTGTAGCTGACAGTGCTGTTGCATGCCTGAAGGGTCCTTTCCCTCGTTTACCCTGCTCTTTTCTCGCAGTCATATACGAGCCACCGCCGCCAACGCCCTCCTTGCTCAACATCCTGGTGTACTCGCTGCTCCCCATCGCTGTCCTCTCCATGGCCATCCTCTTGGCCTTCTGGATGTACCGTCACCGCAAGCCTCCCTACGGGCACGTCGACATTAATGAGGTGAGGGAGTCACTCCCCTTTATTTGGACCGTACAAAAGGCGTGGAGGCTGCTCAGTACATGTTCATATCCACTTTTGCTTCACTCTTTTCAGGTGGCCTAACTTTTCTTCTCTATCTTTTTGATAGTTGGTGGTACAGTTGGCCTCCGTGGTGGTGTTAGCATCCCCTGTGAGGCTGATGGGTTTAGACGGGGTTACCACCATGTCTGAGATTCCTAAGGGATGGAGTTACACAGCCCTGCTTGGTGGCTACCCTTCCCCCCAGACTCTCAAACCCGTTGCCTGATTTCAGCCAACTTTGCAGAGGAGCAGAGATCAGAGAGATGATAAAGTTCCTACCAGCTTTATGGGGCGAGGGGAGATGCTTTCCCTGCAGAAGCTCAGTTTTTATGAGCCATCAGAGAATGCATGCAGGAGGTCATCCTCATGGCCCAAAGCCATCGGGAACTGGTCCTTGCTGGCTCTGCTGTGCCCTGAGCCTTCTGGTTTCTTCTGAAGGGCCAAGCAGCTACCTCTCCCTCCCTCCTCTGCCCATTACAGCCCATAGCGTGAACCTTTCCCATCTGAAAGCAGATAGGACAGAGCTCCAACCCCACGCATTCTGCGGGGTTGTGTTGTTCTCCTGGACAAATGCAGAGTTTAAACAGATACGATCTTTATGATGCTGACAGACCTGTTTACTGCCCATTGCTAGGGTTATGTGAAACACGCCTAATGAAGTGCAAAGCAGTGGGAGGTTTTAGGTGTAGTTGGCTGTTGGGTCACAAAGATCAAAAAGCTCCTACTTTTGTCAGGAGGTAGCCTTGAGGTCATCGGTGTTTTACAGCCCAAAATAGCTCTTGCTTTGAAAACACAGGAGAATTCAGATTTTGCCAGAGGATGGCAGGCAGTAGTTCGACACACAGAGTGACACTTGGAGGCGTAGGTTGTTATATATGTTCTATACAAATACCCTACAAAGCAAGACAGGGAATTTCGGGCTGCTCTTGCTGCAAAAGGTACCTCTAAATAATTTGTATTAAATGTCACTTCTTTACGCCTCTTTCCCCATATGCAGTCTCTCCCTTCCTCCCCTCCCTCTGTTTTACAGTCCAGCTTCAGCTGGTGACAATGTTTTTCTTCCGTGCAGGACCCCAGCCCGCCACCCCCTTCTCCCTTGGTTGGCCTAAAGCCTCTGCAGCTCTTGGAGATCAAGGCAAGGGGACGCTTTGGCTGCGTGTGGAAAGCTCAGCTGATGAATGACTACGTAGCAGTGAAAATCTTCCCTATTCAGGTGAGAAGGGTATTGCATTATGTTCTCACTTGCCAGGCTTCCTCACTGGTGCTGAGATGCTCTAAGCTCTAAGTGCCTATGGAGGTGTTTTTAAGACCATAATAAAGATGCATTTTGGACTCTTCTGCTGGGGGAAAAAGTTCAAGGACCCTCCCTTCCTACACTTTTCTCTGTTACCTCATTACCAAATGCTTCCTGTAGTAGTAGTTGTTGCAAGAAGGGCAAAACCAAGCACATTTTGAAATCTACAGGGTATTTTAGCTTCACTGCGAATATCCCTGTTGTTAAAGTCCAGCAAGGCAGTGTGCAGCTGCAATGCCCAAAGTGCACAAAAAGGACCAAAGCCCTGGCTTTGTGTGTCCTGCCCGGGTAGATTATAAATCCAGACCTGAACCCAGCAAATGGTTTACAGCTTACAGAGGCACAGCCCCGGCGCTGTGAAAGCTAATTGCACTGCAGCGTTTCTGTCAGCTCACGTCTTCCGCTCTAGGAAACCTTTGCACACTCCTGAATTGACTCTCTAGGAATTGCAGATGGAAAGAGAAAAGCAATCAAAAGTCAAATGAAAGAAAAATGACTGAAACATCTTTGTGCTCCTCATCTATCTCTTTCTTTGTTAATTTTTTGCCCTATATTTGTTGTTATAGCGTTGCTGAAGGAGATTTGCACATCTTCTGTCCAAGCCAGCTGTGACCTGCTAGTAAATATTCAATAGGGCCTAGATTAGATTTTGCAATTGTAACAATTACAGCTACAATGCAGATCTGGGTGCTGTATGCACAGGCTTTATTCTTGCAAGCATCCTTAGGAAATCTTGATAAATCTTATTTCTTAGTGAGGTTGGGTTTGGATTCCTCTCCCCTCCCCACACATGTGCTTTAGGAATAGCTGAGGATAACTGTGGAGAAGGGAGACCAAGAACAGCAACTTCCAGTCTTTCTCCAGCATCTACCCTTTAGGAAAAGCCTCATTTTGAAGGGGTACATCACATCCGAATGCCGGAGGATGATACTAAGAGGAACGTGAGCAGCTCTGACTGAGCTGCAGGAGCTGTTTGCTCTAAGGGAAGCGTGATCTTTGATGGTGCATTTCTCCCTGCTTTAGGATAAGCAATCGTGGCAGAGCGAGAGGGAGATTTTCAATACTCCTGGCATGAAGCATGAAAACCTTTTGCAATTTATCGCAGCAGAGAAAAGAGGGACAAACCTAGAGACAGAGCTCTGGCTGATCACAGCTTTCCACGACAAGGTAACGTATCATTGCACGTACATTTTGGGAAGGCAGAGAGGCAGCTGGTTGTGAAGCAGCAGGATTTGGTGTCTAATATTCTCCAAGAAGCTCCCCTGTAATCTATCCAGTCTGTCCCTGGTGAGCCATGGCTCACTCGTAGTGGAGAAGTGCTCCTGCTCCCCTCCTTCAAAGGCCCTTCCTTTCAAAAGCTTTCAAGGCTTTCCTACACAAACATAGGATTAATAAAGGTGGGACTTGGGGAGAGAGAAAGGCACAAAAGGCCACAGCTCACGTATGTGGTGGTCACCATCTCTTAACGTGCATAGATGAGCACGTGGGAGCTGGGCGTTGCAGACAGTTGCAGTCCCAACTCACCCGTTGCAGATGGGCTCCGTGTTTGCTTTTGAAGCTTGGGGCGTATCTCCCATTTCATGGATTGCTTTAGTTATCAAACATGACTAACACTTAGAATAAAACAAACACGCACAAATCCGGAGTTGAGCCAGCAGTGTTATCCCTCTGTTTAATCCAAGGTCTACTGAGTCAATCATTGCCACAACCAGCTGATACAATGCATCATCTTCTTGCATGGAAGGCTTTCCCCTTTCTTAGGTTAGATGAATTGCTCTGTTTTGAGATAATTTTGTCCCTTCCTTACCTCCCTCCCCTTTCCTAGCAGATTAGTAGACTCCTTTTAGACATCCAGGTACTTTCTGTGCTGTCAAGGGCTGAGGACCCATGAACGCTTCTGGTTTTTATTTCTTCTTCTTTTTTACTTTCGCTAGTGATTTCTTCCCCCCTGTTAAATCAAGGTTCAAATTTCTCAAGCAGTCATTAAAACCATTTTCTAAACTGATGAGTTGGCACATCTGTCACGTAGCAGGGTCTGCAACTAAGAACATATGATGTCCTGTTTCGCAGGGCTCTCTGACGGATTACCTGAAGGGCAATATTATCAGCTGGAATGAGCTTTGCCATGTTGCAGAAACAATGGCCCGTGGCTTGTCCTACCTTCATGAAGATGTCCCTTGGTGCAAAGGTGAAGGACACAAACCTGCTATAGCACACAGGTATGGCCTCTTTTCATTGATGCCATTCAAGTGCTGTGTTCAAATGTTTGCAACCTCTTTGAAATTATGCTGTTGAACGGAGGAGGAGATTGTGCTTTTAGGAAGTAAATGCCTTTTAACCCAACAAATCCTATGCTAAGACAAGAATTTTTTTTACCCGCATATGAAATGGTGAAGGGGAAGTAAGCATCTTGTCTGTGAAACAGTCAGTATGGTTGGTAGTGGTTTATGGCAAATGTCTGAAGGGTAGGTGCTTCCCTCTTCCACCAACTCTTCTCTTGACATGTCGTGGGAAGGGAAATCTGGTTGCTGCAGAACTGCTCTTTGAAAGGACTTTACTTGATAAATCACATTATAATCTGTGTATTTCTATGGCCGTACCAAGATTTGGACCCTATTTTTCCCTAAGTTTTTCAGACTGATAATTGCACTGCGTGTCTTCCCACAGAGCTTTTGATCATTAGGTAAGAATGCAGAAAATGGCTGCTATTTATTTTTCACTGTAGTCTTATAGTGCCCACATCGTGCCAGGGTGCTTTTGAGAGACACCAGAGCAGGCACCACGGTGCCTCCGAGACCTCTTGGCACACACTTCAACCCACCTGGGTGGCAGCACCGTGGGGACAGCGAGAATCCAGAAAGCAGTGGATGAAACCGTCCTTATTGCAACAATACTTGTTTTAGCCCTTCTCCACAGTCCCACATTGCTTGCCCTGGACTAAAGCATCGCTACCGAGCAGTTTGCTAGTGGCACAGCAGGAGGGGGGTGTTTTCCAGAAGGGATTTATGTGGGCTACACGCCGTAATCCATGGCCCTACTCACCCGCCACCCACCGCATTTCATCTAGGAGGGACTTAAACCCCATGTCCAGCTGCAGCAATTTGTACCCAATCCCTGTTTTTGCAAGGTGTCCCTGTTCCCGAAACACCCCCCCTCCCTGAACCTGAAGGTTTCTGAGAGCTGGGGGCTGTTGAAAGAGCCTGCAGCTGCCTTTGTGCTGCTCCTGGAGCTGACCCTTGTGTCCCTGACATTTGTCCCTGTGGAATAAAGGCAGTGGTTTATACATGAAAATTCCTGAGGGTGGGGAACAGAGAAAGGCTATAGAAAGGCTTTAAAGCAACAGATCATGCTCATTAGTGTCCCCATCCATTTAGCAAATGATAAAAGATGGAGAACGCACCATTTGTGTGAATTTAGCACATACCTACGGCAGAGGGATTTCAGGACACAAGGGATTTCCCTTGGATTACCCCACTCCTTTTAGTTTTATTTTTGTTTTAAAAGAAAACACCAAATACATTTTAAATCTGGGAGGAGGGAGTATTTTTGAACGGCTTCACACAATGCGTGCGAAGATGCCGGAGTTGCCAGGTGGGACTGCCCGAGTCACTGCTGGGCAGGGGTTCAGCTAACGCCTTCCTGGCCCCTGGCACTACAAGGAGGATTAAGGTTATGGGATCGCTTGTTGGTGCGAAAGTGCCCCCACGTGGAAGCTGAAAATAAAATCTCCGGTGTCTGAATCGAGTTAACGCACCCGTCGTTCATAGTCTGCTCACTCCCTTATTCCCTAGTTTGAAGCATTACACGGAGAAAGAGATTTTCTTCTTTTCAGGCCACTTTCCTTTATCAGTGACCATTTTAGGATGCTCTAATGCATACGGTGTTATTGGGAATTCTACTTGGCGTGGCTTGGATCAGGTCTTTCTCCCTGTCCTGCATATGTTTGCATTGCAGCTGACACTTGCCAGTTGAAGGTGGTTTGTGAAAGGAAGGAAAGCATGGAAAAATGGGGAAATATACGGAAATAGGGGGAAAAAAGGAAGCGCAAAGGGAAGTCCCTGCATCACATATCAAGATGTAGTAGTTAACTGTTGCACGCCCAAAGGGCAGTGCGGGTGAACAACAGCAGCAAATGCCCATACAATAATACTGGTTTACATCTCGCTTCGCTTTGGAACCGTATCATTCAGGCAGGCTGTCTAATAATTTCTGTGTGGTCCTCGTTGAGCCACTGTTCTGCAAAAATCTCGTGCACAATCTGTACCATTCTGGAGGGCATAATCCCCTAATGCTGCCCAAGCAAAGGAGTTTATCTGTGTCATTAGATGATGGCTGTTTTCTAAGCCTGTGGGGAAACTGCTATAGCATGGAAGCAGTCAGTCTCTAAGATGACAGGTATTCGGTAAATGGTGTTTTTCTGGGTAACGGAGGGGTACAAATGTTTTGCAGGCTCTGCAAAACTGTATTGTGTCCCTAGAAACCCCGTGTGTCCCCTTGAAGTGATGGAGGCTGGTTTCTGCTAGGGTTCCCTGTCTGTATGATGCTCTCCAACTTCACACCCACTTCCCCCGTCTTAATCCTCGAGCCAGAAATGCCCATCATGCTGTGTTTCGCTTAGAAAGGAAAAATCCTTTTTTCTGATTTTTTAAGCTCAGAATCAGGGGCTGGGTGGTACAGGATGATTTTTGCTCGTGGTGCTTTGAGCTGGTGCTCTGGCATCTGAGGCTGCAGCGAGCAGCCCTTCTCTATGGTCCAGCAGTTTCTCTCTTCCCAAAGAATTTTGACAGGTCTCTCTAGTGCGGAACAATTGTATCTGCCCTCATTAATTATTTTGTGCAGGCCTGCAATGTCCTGCAATCAGCAGGGTCACCGAGTGAATTGATGATAGGGAAATTATAATGCTGAGCATACAGGACAATTGCCATCTGCTGTCTAAGGTCTGTAATTTAATTACATTGCCAAACATTCCTTTTCAGATGAAAATGCGGGAAGCCCAGGGAACAGGGCTCGACTGGTTAGGCATCTCGACCCTCCTCCACCCCGCCTTTCCAGCCCCTGCAGATTTACCTGAGCTACCCTGAAACACAATCCTGCTGCAGCGTAGGACTGACACAAATGTCCCCGTAAAGCCACCCTCAAGCACAGACCCACCATCTCTACTGCAAATGCTTACACCTACCCGTCAGCTGCCCGGTCCCATCCCGACAGCTCGTCTGAGTGTGGGCTCACCCCCTCCTCTGCTTGCTTTCCAACCCTCCAAATTCTCCAGGGAAGATCGGTCCAGCAATTAAAACATAAGTGTAATAGATGACTATGGCAAAAGTCTGTTGAAATGTGTAGTCAGGGTGAACAGAGTCCCACTGGCATCTGCTAATTTCCAGAAAGATCTGATTTTGTAGATAGCAGCAAACATCCTTACTAGGATAAAGAGTAAATTCACCTCCTTAACCTGTCTTGCATTTGTTGTTGGGAGTGAGAAATGTAAGAAGTGCCCAGAGGTGGGGGTCCACAGCTGGTGCTCAGAGCAAGAAATGGTGCCTTATAGTGCCTGCTCTAATTAAAACACCCCCTTCGTATCACTCCTTGCTTTTATTTTGAGGTTAATTCATGGTAGACTTCGGCTGACTCTGTGCCGGGCAGCACAGGGCTGCTTGGTTGTGTTTCAGGGATGCAGGCAGCCAGGAGCAGCTGAACTTGCCAGCGCTGGCCATGCCGGGGAAGGAAGGAAGGAGCTGATTTACTGGGGGCTGCTGAGCCTATAGACTTACAACGTGTTGCAATGTGATTTAGATGCGTGCCATAATAAACCCTTCCCAAACTTGCTTCTTGGCTTGTCTGTAGGGACTTCAAGAGTAAAAATGTCTTGCTGAAGAACGACTTGACGGCAGTGCTAGCCGATTTTGGACTAGCTGTACGGTTTGAACCTGGAAAACCTCCAGGGGACACTCATGGACAGGTAATCATTATCTTTAACAATAACATTTTAAAAAGTTGGGCTTGCCATAGCTCCTCAGGAATGGGGGGTAGTTTGTAGAGATGCATTTAATTCTCTTCGAGATATGTATTTTCCATGAAAGCTTGTGCTCAGACATAAATTCCAGGAGCTGCTTTGATCTGGGTGAGCGGGGAGAGCGCTCGGGCCCTCCCGACCGCTGTGCAGGTGGAGTTCCCCCGGCCCCGGAGGCAGGCGGCTTCTTCCGTCAAACACGGGACTTGCTGACTCTGTATTGTCTTGGTATTAAATATTAATACTCCTAAAATTATTCATTTATTTTTAAGAATTCAGCCAGGCTGGCTGCTTGGGTGACCTTTTGCAACAGCAGATCTTGCGAGCTGGCTGTGCGCTGCATAAACAATTTACTATGTTTTTATGGGTTCTTAATTTTCTGCCTTTGCGTTGTGGTGAGCGGCCCCCATTCTGCTCTCGTGCTGGGGCACAGCAAGGCCAGCATCCCTCCCTTGTGCCTCTGGGGATTTTTGAATGCCCGTCTCCGATGCAGGCTCCCTTTTTACCTTTATCTCAGAAGAAATGAACACTTTTCTGGGTTAGGCCCCCCCCCCCCCAGCTTTCCTCATTTTTGCCCTCTTTTTTGGGGGCTTTTCCAGTATTTTCCACGCCTTTTCACATCCTGCTTCCCCATCCCCACTGCCTGAGGTAACAGCAAGAACAGATGAGAATTTCCTAAAGGAAAATATTAAAGGCATTTCAATTCCCATGTTAAAAAGGTGGGGTTTTTTCCCTTGCTCTGCTCTCCACTCTCCTACATTATGGGCTATAATTCTGCCACGTATATAACCACAACCACACGAGGAGCTCGGTATGGCTCTGTCTGGACTAAACACAACAAGATGGGCACTATAATGAGGACTGAATCCCCTCAAAGTGAGAGGGGATCTTTTCCAAACAGATCACAGCAAGCCAGGGTACGGTAGACTTTGAAGGGTTCATGCTTTACTACTCCTGTGGATGCAGGAGACTTGTTTTATCCAGGGCTGTCTAACCAACACCTTTTCCTACCATTTCAGGATATATCAGTTTTACTCTTCTCTTTTTTTTTTAATAGATTTAATTTTTTTTTAGTGAAAGGGGATTGAGCTTTCAACGACTATGATAACCAAGTCTGACTTGACCTCAGAGTGTTTTGTGTGTCTCCAAAGACAGCATTTTCTCATGCAGCATGTGCTGCTGGAGCAAGATGCGGTGGGATGCAGAGAAGGCAGGATTTCATCCGTACTCACTGTGCCACGCTGCATTTAAATTAGACCTATAGTGTACGCTGAATGAATACCACGCACGTGGCTGTGCACTTTGGCTTTTTCCTTCAGGTAGCTTATCTAGACTCAAGTGATCTTAATGAGAATCGGTGTCAGAAAAAACAGCCCCCTTTTGCTTGTTTTTTGAGGGAGGTGCAACTTTAGCAGAAGTAGTCTTAAGGCTAATAAAATGAGCTGTCATTCATCTCCAACCAGCGGAGGCTGAGGGGCCCAACTGGAACGTAACTTGAGTTGTTTTCTATCTCTGTAGGTGGGAACAAGGAGGTATATGGCTCCCGAAGTGTTAGAGGGAGCAATCAACTTCCAACGAGACGCCTTCCTGAGAATAGACATGTATGCAATGGGACTGGTGTTGTGGGAGCTAGTCTCCAGATGTAGAGCAGTTGATGGTAAGAATAAAGATCGTCTCTTCCCTGGAGGGCTCTGTTGCAGTGTGGTTTACTGGTCCAAGAATGGCTTTGTTTAAAAAAATAATAATCAATGGCATATTTTTATTAAGCAGCTAACCTGTTTTTCACTTGCTTGTTTTTTAACGTAAGCTGTCGTTCTCTGTAGATAATAACCTTTGTAGTGTTCAAGCCTCAAAGTGCTTTTAACTATGCCAGTTACATTGCAAATTGGCTGAGAACTCAGAGGGAGAAGGAGAAGGTGATTCCTCCGTCAGTGGTGGGTGTCCTTTAGTCCTGAGCCTGCCCTGTGCTGCTCTCCATGGCACTCTGCATTCCTGTGACCAAGGCAGGCTTTGAGCTCCGGAGAAGAGCTGCGCTCAGCTCCGGCTTGGCTGTCACACCTCTCTTCTGCAGGGCAGTGTGGTAGCCTTAATGGAAAGCCCAGAACTGAAGCACCTTGGTGAAACAGCAGGAACACAGGGCTGGAAGGATCTTCTTGGGTCAGTAAGCCCATTTCCCTGCTATCATAAGTCATTAGGTATTAATGTCTGACTTTTGCTGATCAAGCCCTCTCTTCAGCAGTGGGCTGAGTTTGTTGTTCCATCTACAACTTTAGAGGATCTCACTTTCTCCAGAATGATCCAAAAGAATGAACTTTCATGGTGTCTGCTTTCTCAGGTTTTTTATCCTAAAATGATGCTGCAAAATGGGTCATCTTTTCTGTCCTAATAGCACATCTGCCCTTTGGTGACAGCCTCACCCTTTGCAGGACCTTGCCCCTGGTCAGGGAAGCAATCATTTCATTGTAGTAGCTCCAAGGCTGCTTGCTCCAACTTCTTTCTTCATGTATAGATATGGGCGCTCTGGACTGACTATCAAGTTCATAAAGTAACAGTACCTCACCTGGACTTCATATGCTTTTGTTAGTATTACAGTAGGACCAAGGAGCTTGATTATAATTAGGATGTCTGCATAGGTGTGTGGTAAGAGAAGGTCTTTTCTTCAAAAATTTACTGTCTAACCAGATAAAATGCCAGAGGAGCAGGGAGGTAGGAGCACACTGGGGTGAAACAGTGGTACCCAGATCACTCAGGTAGGAATAACCCTTCTCTGTTGAGGGCCCCCAAGTATCCACTTGGAGTTTTGCCTGTCATGTTTGTGATCTCCTTCCAACTCTTCTCAGGCAGCAGCTGGCCACGATACTCCAGGTGCCATACACAGCACCATTAAATCAGAGGGAAGGCTTCCTTTGGGATGATGGGGAGTTACACTGATCCTCATCTGCCCTTCTAGCTCAGAAGGGATGCTGTGTAAACAGCACGTTTGGCTTGGACATCACCAGTGCAGCTCTTCATAGCTTTGATTCCTCTTGGAGAAAGAGGAAGGAAAGGTTGTGAGCCTTATTGTGCCTTCCATTGGAACGAGTGTTTCAGTTTGGTTTAGTGACTGGCATTGTGTCAACAAGAATAATGATAAGCTGTTTTAGTGATTTCATTTTTTTTAGAGTACCTAAACGTCATGTTGTTGGTGTCACAGTTCATGACCAGATAAAGTGGTCAGCTCTTTTATTTTGGTCTGGAAAGGCCCTCTTGAAATATCTCCACTCTTGAAAGAGGTCACTCTGCTACTGAGACACCACAAGTGATGCCGTGGAGCACCCTGAAAAAGCCCATCAGTTAAGCTGGGCTGCCGTTTGTGAGGGAGCATCTACACATTGCCAAAAGCCAAATGACGTTTCAATAAGCAGAAGTTATTGCTACCGTCCAGCGTCCGCACTGATACTCATAACAGTTGTCTCATTCCCATGGCCCAGGGCAGTTCACAGCCATAACCGGTATAACTAAAGCGTTCAGAAATCATTTTGCACTTAGGAGCTGGTACCTAGGACAAGTGCATCTGGCTCCAGCGTGTCAGGGCTGACTCAAACCTATGAGCCAGCCAGATCACAAAGCAAGAAATTATAAGTGTTATATATGCTTGACCTTGCTAGTCAGGGCCTAAAATGAAATTATGCTCATGCTGAAACCTTTCTCTAGGTTATTTTGTGTTGAATTGCTATGCTAAAATGTGAGGAGGATGGGCTGATTTGCTCTTTCTATTAAAATAAATCATGGACTACCTGGCAAGCCTCCTCAAGGAGAGCGGTGGGATTGGGAGGCCCAGCTGAGGGGTCGGATTCGTAACTTGACGAGGTGGAAAATGTGTGGCCAGAAAAGCAGCGGGGACAGCAAAGTCCATTGTGCAGGAGGAATGTAAATCACATTTGTCTGCAATGACATGTGAACTTCAGGCTTTGCTGCGGTGGGTTGAGGTTGCTGTGGAGCCGCAGCTCACTCGTGCGTGGGGAGGATGTGGCTCTGTGGAGGACATTTCTGTACTAACCCACTTCTCCATGTGCACCTTAGGTCCGGTGGATGAATACATGCTGCCTTTTGAAGAAGAAATAGGTCAGCACCCATCCCTTGAGGACCTGCAAGAAGTGGTGGTTCACAAGAAGATGCGCCCTGTGTTTAAGGATCACTGGCTGAAACACCCCGTACGTCCCTCCTGGTTAACGGTGGAAAATGTTTTCCTGTGTGACGGGAACAAGGGATGTGGCTATGCATCACTCGTTAGCTTCAGAGGGAAGCTAACCAGTCCGTCCCAGTGCACAGACCTGCTCCCCGGTGCTAGAGCGAGTCAGCGCCAGGGAATGAGGGGTTGCTTAACACCTTCCTGCTCCCCTTTCCATTTGTCCCTTGTATTTAGAGAGTAAACCAGCTGATTAAAGTCAGCCAGTGCTGAACGTGGAGCGTGTGGTGGTTTAGTAGGACCCATTTAATATGGTGAAAGAATGGAAAATAAAGTCCCTTTCATTAAGAAAATGATCCATACCATTGGAGACGTGTTCCTCACAAGCTAGATAGCATGCAAGACTTGAACAATTTTTTGAGGAAAAATTAATTAGACGTGAAGGCAAGCAGACAATGAAGCAAAATGCAGCGTGGGTTTCCCAGAGGTAGGTCATCTTAGGCTCGCGTTTTTAATAAAAGAGGTGATTTTTTTCAGACTGGGAAACTGAGCAGGTGATGAAATCTCACAGGGCTTCTGTAAGAAGCTAAATGCCTCTATTCTGACCAAACTGCCACGGTTTTGGCTAGACTCAGGTGTACTAGCTCATTGCCTAGAAGTCAAGGAGAGCCGCGGGTTGTAGATAAAGATGAGTGTTCCAGTTCAAATGAGGGTTCAAATAAAAGCTGTGCTCTTCCGGCAGTGTTGAATTTGGTTACTTTGGGGATATCTACAGAAGTGATTGCAAACAAAGCAACGGTTTCGTAGTAACTGATATGGTGCTGCCAGCTCTCATGGTTTTATCATGGGAATCGTAATACTTGATGTCTTGTCTTTTAAAGCTTTAACTGCTGAATCTCAGGGTGTATTTTGATATTAAAAAAAGTACTTTTGGGGCTATGAAAAAAAAGCTGGATGTGACCAAGCCCTGCAGCCTTAGAAAGCAGAAGCTTAAAAAAACCTGAAAACACATATTTAAAGTAATTTTTAAAGCTCATTTCATGATAATTTGCATACCGTGGAGAAAATATTCTTAGTTTTTCTTTACAGCATTCAGCTGTGTTAAGTGGACCTCCCTGTCCGCTGCAAAGATGGTCCCCGGAGCAAACTTTGTTGCTGAAGGTGCTTTCTCCCTTGTTGTCCGCAGGGCTTGGCGCAGCTCTGCGTGACCATCGAAGAGTGCTGGGACCACGATGCGGAGGCTCGGCTCTCGGCGGGCTGTGTCGAGGAGCGCATTGCGCAGATCCGCAAATCCGTAAACGGCACTACCTCGGACTGCCTCGTCTCCATCGTGACGTCCGTCACCAACGTGGACTTGCCGCCCAAAGAGTCTAGTATCTAAGTCCTGGTTCACTTTTGTCTTTCCAGACTCAGTGGATTTAAAAAAAAGAAAAAAGTTAAAAAAAAAAACCCACACAAAAAAGAAACACAAACGAAAACACAAAAATCCAACAAACACATGAATGCAGCTGCTATTTTATCTTGACTTTTTATTATTATTGTTATTATTATTATTATTATTTTTTTGGATTGGATCAATTTTACCAGCACATTGCTCTACTGTATTAAAAAAATGGACATTTCAGCAAGCATTCAGGTGCCGACTAATGAATGCAGAAAAGGTGCAGGTACCTCAGAACCTCAACAAACTCACTTCAGTTGTTTTTATTTTATTCAGTTTTCTGGGTTTCTCTTTATCGGTCTGTCTCTGAGCGGAGCATCTATGACATAAAGGAAAACCACCTACCATCTTAGAAAACGCAATGCTGCAAACTGTGGAGGAAACTTAAGACTGTTATATAAATAATACACCTTCCTCAAAAGGATTTTTTCCCCATTTTGTTTTGGTTTTGGGTTCAGTTCCTTTTTTTTTTTTTTTTTGGAAGTGAGCTTCAAAAAAAACAGCAGATGTGTCTTTTACGGATCTAACGGGTGTCATTGTAACATGGAAAAAAAAGTAACTGGGCAGAGAATGTTAATTCTGGATGGTAGAATTGAAGGGGGGAGCGTAGAATAGGGGTGGGGAGAGTGACGTTGGATTTGGCAGCATTTGGGGAAACATCATTTGCTATGGAGCTACTTCTCAGGTAACCATTAGAGGAGGGGAAGGACATTTCTGGGCAGAGTATTAACGGCTGTGGCGTATGGAGAAAGCTGAGTTAAAGAGCCAGTGGTTGTAAGCAAGGCACTAGTTCTTTCTTCCTCCAGTATCTCGGGCTTGGGTGGTAAAAGAACAAAGCAGAACTATAATGACCTTTTATTCTTCGACTCCAGATGGTAATGGGAAGGACTCTTTTAAGCAGTGTTATTGGAAGAGGTGGGAAAGTGTGTTCTCGGAAGCACTTCGGTAAAATATTGGAAGATGGGAAAATTTTTGCGTCTGGCTTTAAGTGTGAGTCAGTTCAGGAAATTCGGCCTTGAGGTTGATGATCTGTCGGCCCAAGCTACCGGTGCAGATGGTGGAAAGAGGAAAAGTGTGAAAACTGGCTCTATAATTTTTTTTTTCCGTATTAATTTGGGGTTGTGAGGGGTTGGAAATACCTGAACTGGTGGCAGATGGCTCCTGTAGCATCTGAGAAGCCTTTGAACTGCCCAGTTGCAGGGTGCGGAGGCAGCTGAGCAGCAGCAGTGATTATCGCAGCATCTCTCCGACTGGTTTCTTTGACGCTGCTTTCTCCTTACTCTGTGACGAAACTCTTTTGTCTTAAAGTGGTGCATATTCTAAAATACCGTTACTCTTATTATGCCATAAACTCGCTCTAGTCAGTGAATGTTCCTAATGCTGCTGATTCAACATTGAAATATTTTTTTAATTTGCAAAACATGCAATGTTTAAAAAAAAAAAAGTAAAAAAAAAAAATACCACAAAACACACACACACACACGTTACGTGGCTTCCGAGGTTTAAACTGAAAAAAAATTAAAAACTTCATGACCACAGACCACCTCAAACCAGAAATACCTCAGAATTTTCTACTTGTATGAGTTTTATTATATATTTTGTTAGTTGTGTTGTCTTGTAGTAAGTATATTTTAATGTAAGTTGGCTTTTATGACAAGGGAGTTTTAAAAAAAGAAAAAAAAGAAAAAAAGTTCCAAAATCTTTTAGGAAGTGCTACCATTTTTTTTTTGTTTTATAAAGCACCATTGTAAATAACTGTATACAGTTGTAGAATAACTGCCTATATAAGGTACCTGGGCATTATTCACTCTTATTTGTGAAGGCTGTTTTCCATTCTGTGTTATTTTTTTGGTCTGTTTTAGTGAAAGGACAGTACATCTTTTTTTTTTTCTTTTTTTTTTAATTCTTTTTATTTTTTTGACTTTGAATATAACATGTATTCTGTGTCTTGCTAGACTGACAAAGTTATGTCCATTGGATGGCCAGAACTTCTAAATTTTTCTTTGCATTAAGCCAAAATGCAGTCCTGAACTAATCACCCTGTAACAAAAATGTAAAAAGTCTGTATTATATAAACAAATTGGACTTCTTGCCACTGCCAAATTGTCAGCGTGCACCCTTGCACAGATATAATTTATTAAGCGAACAAAATCACTAATTGGAGAAAATATAAAGAAAATTGAAATATATTTCTTGAAAAATATAGCTTTAAAACCTAGAGGTCAGAAATGAGGACACGATCCTTTATCTTGAAGAGACATTAAGATAATTGCCTTAATTTGTCTATCTGAATAAAGTCTTAACCTATTCTTTCAAGTTACTGAATGTATATTGCATATTAGTATGTACACACACGTAACTGTATTTCCGTGCGTAGGTTTGGAAGTTTCTGTTTCTTAATGTGCTTCTGTTGAGAACACCTTGACAAAACCAGACAGAAGGACACCATTTTGACCCAGCCAATGTCCCCTGTGGTGGTTGACATCTTTGGGCCTGATGCTGCAACATACCTATGCTTAGCATTAAGCATGGAGGTAGCTCTTCTGGTGTCATAACATTAGGCACTCACTTAACGTTAAGCATGGTCGTAAAGGTTTGCAGGATCAGTATTTTTCATGTTTAATACATTTCTGCACTGAGATTTATATAAAAATGTGACGCTGTTTTAGAAGTGAAGTGATGTAAGGGTTGGGGTGGAGCGTAGAGCAGTTAAGATTGAGTGAATACTTGTTTCGAGGTGGGCTTGCTCCCATTTCTCCTGGAATGGGAGCCAGTTCATATTGCTGCAGAAAGAAAAAAGCTGTACTGTCTTTTAACTGTTAATATCTGTTTGCTGTTCTGGATTTTTTCCTTCAGCATTATGTATTATGACTAAAACAGGCTTATTACAGCAGTTGCTTTTTTATCCTGATTTCTTTAAGAAGCTTTAAAGTATTTATTGAAAGTGCCATATGATTTTCATAGCCTATTAGACAGTCTCTGAAATCTTCTCTTTTGAGAAAGCATGAACAAAAATTCTCACGTGTAGCTTATCTTACTGCAGGGAACTGCACGACTGTACAGACTTTGACCAAACGTTGATTGTAAAGTATTACATCTTCCCTGGTGTAATGGTTCCTTATAGATCATCTTGTCAACAGGATTCAGAAACTGATTTTAAAAAGAATTTCCAAATTGCCTGTGTGTTCAGTTACGAATTTCAAATGTATGTAGGTATGTGTGTCTTGCTATCGCAGCAGAGAAGGAAATCCTGAACTTGTGCTTATTTACAAATTTGTACCAGTTTAGCTAAAGCTGTTCTTTTAAACTGGATTTATTTATTTATTTTATTAATGAAGACAAGCTCTGATTAACTTACTGGTCTTTCAACACTTGAGCTGTCAAGCAAGTAGTTTCCTCACCGCTAATCTAGCGTTTGAACTCTCATTGACAACATGGTTTTGGTTCTGTTCAGTACTGCAGAGGCTTTTTCTGAGTCAGCAATCGGGCACGTCCATAGGTGTAGCTGTAATAAGCAATTGTGGCTCTTTTCCTCGTAACACTCCCTTGAATACGATGGGTACAACACCTCTTACGTTACTTCCCAAGCACTAAATTTCACTTCCCATTCAGACTTAAAGGAAGTAGCTCTTCAGAAACTTTGCCGCAGAAGTTTATTGTTGACCTTCCTCTCTTTTGTGGCAGTTCTTAGGTGAATATTAACCTTGAATATCCTGGGTGAAAATTCTCCTTGACTTTAGGAGCCAGGATTCCCCGTCTCTCCGGTGTAACTCCCTTTATGAATTTATTGCACTGGCTGGACTGGTTTCCTAGGTGGAGGAAGTTTGAGTTCACATTTTGAAACTGGAAATACTACAGGAACTAAAATTGCTTTTTTTTAGACGATAGAGCTGTGACTTGCTGATGAAATTGTATTAGTACAGCAAGGCTGGAAATTGTATGTGGCTCATGTTGAAATATACGTGCATGTTGTAAGAGATGGCTATAAAGCAGTCTAACCATCAGTTAAGCAGCACCAGGCTTATTCATATTGATTAAGGATTTTAGCTAGTCCCAATCATAAAGTTTTCTCTATTTAAGACAAAAGAAAACCACTTTTTGTTCTGCCTCATTCTTCAGCTGAAATTCTCTTGCAGAATATACTATGCTAGGTAAGGTTACACCCATGAAAATGCCGAGATCTTTGTCTATGTTTGTTTCAAAGAGAAGGTCTGTGAGTGCCCCCCAGTAACTCCACTGCATTTTACTTGGGTCTCCTGACTCACGGCTGTTTCCACTTGAAGTTGTTGGTTTCAGTAGAAGCAGGAGAAGCCTTGGGTCCACTCAGTGCAACATTGCTGGGGGGATATTGCCATGTTGGCTGGGTCAGGCCTCGCCATTAGGAATCCTGATCCCCCTTAATATCCCAGCACAGAAACCGGAGAACACACGTTTTATTCCTCTTGTGCTACTTTCTAGGCAGACTGTCAGAACTTGCCCTGTTTTGCAGGGGAAAGATCTGGTTTCACTTAGTATGGAAGAAATTCGTATTGCAGAGGAAGGTGCTGGTTGATAACGTGACAGTGCTGTTGTTGCAGTCCTCTTCAAGCCACACTCCGCTTGAGAAGTTGCTAAGCAGGAAGTGTCCCGCAAACTATTATCACTTTTACATACAGAATATTGTTTGGTAACATTGTAAATAAAATAGACTATATAATAGAGGAAAAATAAGGACATTTTGACTTTTTTACTTTTGGAAAAATATATATATTTTAGTTACATATACAAACAAAAATTCTACATTGTGTGAGAATTCTTTTATACCACAAATTATTTTTGTAATGTCTAATATGTTTCTGCAGGGAAAAGGGAGAAAGGTCTGTGTACGCACAGCAAATAAATAAATATATATATATATATAATGTTTAAATTAAGTGTGCACTACATCAAAATCTAGAGGATAGAACAAGTTTAGCCTGAAACCAGTTTGAGGAGCAAGTTTGGATGTACTTGGACATGCTTTGAGGACGGCACTGAGTATATGTTTAGGTTATCTTGCATGTCACATCCCTTCTGCTAAAGATGCTTATTGCTTTTCTATGACCATCTTCAGTTTAACCAGGAAGAGTTTTTTCATGTATTCATGCAAGTAGCCATGTGTGAGCAGTGTGTCTTTTGGCATATGCCATGATGCTGCAGTGAGTTGTGAAGTCAGGGTGTTAAGAATTTACCGAGACCAAATAGCCAGGCTGATCTCGCTCGCTGCCGTATCTGTTTATAGCAGCTGCGTCTGCTGCATTGACAATATGATCTGTAAGGAGCTGTTGCCAGTAGAGTCCTGATAAAACCAATTCCTAGAAGTTCCTTCTCTCTGAAGTGACACAACTAATCAGGCTTCACCAGAACACACAGATACGTGCTCTGTGTTCCCAACGTCAGATTTTACGGTCTGGGTCGGAGGCACTAAAGAAAAGGAGCGCTGTCATGTCCAACATCCTACTTAGAAAAAAGGCATTCCAAATTTGTGTAACCAATCCAAGGTATTCTAAAAGTATTAAAGAAAAAACCTTAAAATGTATTCTTTTCACTTGAGCTAACTTTTCCCATTGGACTGAAAGTTCACTCCGGTCTTTTGGTTCCCTTAACCTCGACAGCACAGTGTCAGTGGGGTAAGAGTTACTGAAAAAAGCTTTAAACCAAACAATACATTGCGCTACCTTGAAGCTGGTTTGACAGTGCGCCTTTTGAAATTAGCGCTTCAACGACTTCAAGCAGGCTCCTGCAGTCGCCAAGTCCTACATCAGTGTTCTTGGTGAAGTCCTGGCCCTGTGGAAGCCAGGGGGAGACTTGCCATCTAATTCAGTGGGACCACGAGTGTGCGTGTGTTCCTGGAGCACCTTCTAAACACACCTGGTCCCTTGCTTACATGGGACTTCTTTTTTAAAACTCTAGTTTTAGGGTGACGCTCGGTTCCCTGACTGAAATAGTAACCTATCGAGTAAGCAGTAGTCCTTTTTGTCGGGACACTTCCACAGAAAGAGATCATACTTGTGTTATGTCCATCCAGCTGTTCTGAAATGTAATGCTATTCTGTTGTGCCTTTATTTTTCCATGTAAAAGCAACTGCTGTAAGCTTTTTTTTTTCTTTTACTAGTTTTTTCTGTCTGAAAAAACACTTTTCATTGCCCAGCTGTTATTTCTGGATGCAGTCTGTGATCCAGGTATTTCAAGAACCAATTACCTCAAACCTCATGTTAAACAGTGTTGCTATCTGGATTCTCCTTGATACTACAATATTGTAACATACACAAACAGGAACCTTGCTATATATGGGTGTTTATATATATGTATCATATACATATATACACATATATATATGATATATATATGTAAATGGAAAGTGATCCCCAAGGACTGAAGGAAAAAAGCAAAACTTTTTTGTTTTCCAACATTGAAACCAAAAGGGCTTCTCCGAAGCTCTGTAATGGCATTGTGCTGGATATATATCAAGAAAGTGTTTTCAGAAAAGTGCTTCCTTTGTTAGCCTTTTATTTCAGTATTTTAATGGGGCAGATGATGTGATTAAAACACTATTTCTGCATTTTTTGGCCCATTTTGAAGCAGAGGCCTCTTAATCTTTCCAGTTGTTAAAAAACAAACAAAAAAAACCCTCAGTGTACAACATTCCAGTAAGGTTAGTATTGCAAAACTAAAGCATGTTCTGGGAAGACTTCATGGCTTCTGTTTTGTGAAGAGGAAGGCATTGGCCATACCTTACTCAACTTTTCCACTGTTTTGAGGAACTGAAGTTTAACCAGTAACCATCCTAGTCAATTAAAATCCTAATTCAGTAGTCACTGGCATCTCTGCATTGCCACCCATTAAAAACAAAACACCCCCAAAAAACAACCCAAACCAAAAATCCAACCATGACAGAGGAGGAGGAGGAGGTTGGAGCATTTCATAGCTCCTGAAGGCGGAATTAGCACCAGAGCAACTTTGTGGATAGCAAAAAACATGTTGGCAAGACCTAGAACCTGTCTAGCCCTTTCCTTTTTCCAACTACCTTCTCCCAAGAACCTTCTCATAAAAGCAGACCTGCAACTACAGTGACTTCTTAATGGTACTTTGCTGAAGAGAATTCTGTTCAGGATATATTTTCTGGGGAAAAACAAAAAGTTAGACCATTCTTTTCATGAACATTTTACTGTACGTGTTCCCCTCCCAAATGTCTGTTTTTAAAAAATGTATCCATGTAGCTGATGCAACATCGCAGTCTGTATTTTACTTGGACAAAATAGTAGCTTTCCAATCCGAATAGTAATGAATTTACTATTACTAGTAATTTGTTTAATTAATTAATTACTGGTAATTAATGGCTAATGATTAATTTACTATTACTAAAGGAAGAAAAGGAGATGTTTCTCTTTCCCCATGTTTTCCTCGACTGTCTAATGTTTCTATGGCTATTGATGGTTTATGATTATCTTTGGTAAATCATTTACAAAAGTACTAAAATCTCCCAGAAGGAGGCATTTTGCAATGCTGCTGGCCTTCCAATGGAATAACGATGATGGAAAAGTCGATCTGTTGGTGGATGAGAATTGAAGGAGGTGGTTACTGCAAACTAAGTAACATTCTTGACCTCAATTCTATGCCATAAGTCCGCACAATGCCATTGTCAATCTGCTCAAACTATCTGCTTATGAATTCTGCATGATCCTCATGATAGAGTTGAAAGCTTGATCTTTCACCTGTTAATATTTTCACATTCGTCCCTAAGTTTGACAAATTTTATACTGTAAAGTTGACTTAAGTACAGTTTGATGTCAATTCTTGTGGAAAGAGCTTTCTGCATGTAACATTAGACACATACAGTTAAACAACACAGCATAGTACAAAACTCTCAAGAAAATGTTTTGGCACCAGCAGAAAGAAATCTCACCCTAACCATTTGTCATTTTAAACCATCTTATTGTAAGTTTTACCAGCTACTTCTAAATTTGTGCTTTATTTAAAGAAATAAAATAAAAATCCTAAGACTTGTCTAGCGTAGTGAAATATGTGTATATCAGTTTTAGGATAAATAGCTAAGTCTTATTACGCTGTGTTACTTAACTTGTATATATAGAGTATACATAAAAGTTTGCAGTAACCTGTTTCTCCAGGATTTCCAGTTTGAATGGATTTAAACTCAAACTATGAGATTAAGTAAATGATTTAGAAGATTGCAGAATGAACTGAGTGTAAATTACAGGAAGCTCTATCAGATGGTGAAATAATTTTTAAAGAGTCTTTTGGTCCTTGGCTCAAATTCAATAAGTACTGTTTGTATACCAAGATATGTGAAATGTAAATGTTGTAGGTTATATTTCACTCTTGTAGCTATAAAAATGTAGAACAGAGATAGCTTGTACTACTGAGTTAACAAAAGTTATACTAAAGTATCCTGTTAAAGAAAAAAGTATACAGAGAGTTAAGCTCGTTGCTGTAACCCCTTTTGGATTGAAGTGTGCTGATTTTTTATATATGTATATTATATATATATTCTGCAAAAGTATATATATATAAAATGTATATATAAAATGGCCTAATGCAGACATCCATTGTATTGCAGTTATGAAATGAAGACATTTTGGAAAGAACATTGTATCATAGTTCATGAATTTGCAGTGGATCTTTGTTCCTTTTTACTGTGGTATTTTAGAAATGAGTCTCAAGTTTGAAATTAGATCTGCCAAGTTGGAGTTTTGCTGCTTCAGCTTTGCACTGGGTGTCCGAATAAACCAGTATGAATGTAGTATTTGCCCTGTGTGAAGCAGCTACACCCCAACAGATAGGAGAAAAAAAACTAGAAAGAACTATTTCAAGTTTATCTTTTTGTATATGAAAATAAACAGTAAATTACAAATGTTTGCTTCTCTTGTTGGTGCGACCTTAAAAATCATTGTTATTTTATTGTGTTTGGCATCTAGCTGGAGTATTTCCTTTTTTATACAAGAATGTGTTGGTGTTTTAATGGCATCTCTGCTATCCAAAATCCCTAACACAGTCCCTGCAGAGGCATAGCTGAGGCCTCTACTACCCATCATTTGCTAACTCCTCCAAAGGGAAGAGAGAATTAGCTTGAATCACTGCGTCCTTTTAAGTGCGTTGCCTCTTGTAGCACTGTGGTAACACTGCTTATCATTCCTAGCGAAGAACTGTTCGCACAGAGCATTATGTGCGTGTTAAGCTGCATCAATACAAAGTCTAGCTGCAGCTGCCAGTGATGGGGGGTTTAAGCTAAATCCCAGGACCTTGCAGTAAAGTGTCTGCCCTTCCCTTCCACCAGCTCTAGCAGAGGAGCAGAGCAGGCAGCAAGGGACAGTGATTGCCTAAATGGTTCCAACCGGATTTACAAAAACTTGCCCGCTAATACCTTAACAGTTGCAGGAAGTCAGAAGTTGCGCTCAATGTACAGCTGCTGTCGGGAGCCATGAACAGTATGAAGCAGCACGCCCTGTTCATGGTGTGCCCGCTGCAACTGCACAGCCAGGTCCTTGGCGAGGACGGCTGGTTATTTCCTCAGGCAAAAGAGGCTGTTAGTGAGCCCGCACCATGCACAAGTGCTGTGGGGTTCCCAGTCAGGGAAGTAGCTTCAGCGTGAGGTACCTGCCGTAAGGGCGAGCATCGGACCTGGGGCTGAGATGCAGCTTCCATCCACCATGGGTTTTGGGTTTCTTTTTTCCCTGCTTCAGCTGAGTACCGAACAAGATTCAGTGAGGCAGGGGAACTGGACCTGGAAAAAGGTTAAAAAAAATAAAAAGCTTGAGCTCCTTGTACGTGTAGCCGGACAGTGAACTCTGTAATCCTCACAACATGAGGCAAGAAGATGGCCTCAGCCACAAATGGAAGCATGGCCGGACCTCTCCAGGCAAGCTGCCTGCAGTGAAGTGATGGCATGGCAATGCAGCCCTTACGTTTTGGTGTATTCCGTTGCTAAACTGGTCCTTTTTTTCAGCAAAAATGCCTCTCACTTGGTGCTGGGTTGGAAGTGCTTACAAGTGGACCAATGGCCAATATGAGCCAATATGAACATTAGCAGGCACCTGTGAGGGAAAAATAGTAATAATCGGGCTGGTGGTTTTCCTGACAAAAAGCCTGATGTCAAATCACCAAATGGTGACTAAACCCAACCCCGCACCTTCCTCTGGGGCTGGGGCCCAGGGCCATGGCCCCCAGCCTCACAGGCTGGGGACTAGTTTAGCCACCCCTCTCCGGGCGGTCCCTGTAGTCCCCGTGAGGCCGAGCCCCACGCCTTCGCTCTCCCTCTCTCACAGCGCTCGGGCAAATCCCGCTTCGCTCGTTCCCCGCGTCTCGTTTCCCCGCGGCGAGGCCGCTGCGCTGAGGCGATGCCGCCATGGCAGCCAGGCGCCCGCGCCGCCGCGGGCGGGCCAGCAGGGGGCGCTGCGGCGCAGCGTGGCGCCGCGTCACCCCCCCGCGCCGGCCCGCCGCCATGGCGGCCTTTCCCCGCCACCGCCGGTTTCTGGGCGGCTTCGTCTGCGGGGCCGCGACGGTCGCCGCCGTGTCGTGTTGGACTGCGTGGCGGCTCCTCCGCAGCCAGAACCAGCCGGAGCTGGTGCCTGGGCGAGCCTTGCCGGAGGGTAAGAGCCGCGGGCACAGCGGCGGCCGGGCGCGGCGGCCCTGTGGCTCCGCGGGGCGGGAGCGGCGGTGCCTCAGCGAGGCGGGGACGGCGGTGCTTCAGCGTGGCTCCGATCCCCCACAGACGCCCCCCCAGCCCCTAAACCCGCTCCCTCCCCTCAGAGCAGCCTTCTCCCCGCTGCCTCCATATCGGGGTGCTCAAAGGGGGCCGGGAGGGCGGGGAGTTCCCCGAGTACCTGCGCTGGGCTGAGGGGGGAAGAGGTTATTTGGGGATGCTGGGCTGTAACTTGCATTAAAAACGCAGCTTCCCCTTGCTGCACCTGCTCACACGGAAATGTTGGTGACATGCGAGGAGAGTGGTTTCGTGTGGCTGCCACGATGGCTGCAAATGTCCCGTGTCACAGTGGGGAGCAGAGAGCAGTTGCCCTGTGTGATCTGCTAATGTCTGCATAATATATACACGCATATGTATATATATGTTTACTTTTAAACACACAGTTCAGGTCAGGCCATAGCTAAATTTCAGCTCTTGCTTCCCTGGCTGTTTGCTTGGGAAGGCCCTGGCCCGCTCGCCGTGGGGGCTGGCAGGGGTGTGAGGTGTGGGGAGGGGGCTGTTGGGGGGCACCAGGGCCTGGTGGGAATGAATGGTTTTCTCTGCAGCCTGAAGGCTTTAAAAGTATCAAAGTGTTGGAAAGCACAGGAAGAGGGGCTCTAAAAACACGAGTTGCTGTTGAACAAATGGCTGGAGGATGAGGAAGTCAGTAAGACGGCTGTAAATATTCCTCCATGAGAGAAAAATGTTCCTTGCAAAAAAAACCAATCTCAAAGTGAAGCTTTCATTCATTCAGCAGAGTGTAAGAGTTCCCAGTGAGGGCAGGACTCACACTTGTGCTCAACTCGTACATCTCAGTTTGTGAGGAGGAGTGCGATTTCCAGCTCTGAAGGGTGAAATGTGTGTGTTGATCTCCTGTGTACATAATTCCTTGTTGCCTGATTTGTCCCTAAATATCTGATAGCTTTGCTTCTGAAGGCCAGCCCAGAGTGATTGCTAGGTAGATGTGTGTAGGCATTGGAGTGGATGAGTTAGTCCCAGAGCTGAGATCCTCATGTGAGGACATGATGAAAAGCACAACTTTTTTGATAGAAGGGAGTTTCACTGGATAGCTCTCTTTTAATATTTTTTTAGGTCTTAATTGTGGCAGTAACGTCAAGTAGGTCTCTATACAGTACGTTTACATCCATGGAGATGCTTTTCTTACTGTCTTGTTTCTGATCACATTTCATCTTTGGATGGCTTTCTGTTTATTTTTCTCCTTAGAACCAGTAGAAGAATCTCTGCTGGAAAAATATGGATTCCCTGAAGCTGGAACAGAGACCAAACATTACACAAATCATGCACTGTCTTATGACCAGGCAAAACGGGTGCCTAGATGGGTGATTGAACATATTTCGAAACAGAAGACACTGGGTATGTAGCTGTTTATTTTCTTACATTTATGGCACCCAGAATGGGCTTTACAGTTCACAGAAGGTGAACCCAGGAGCAGGCAGGGAGAAAAATCCTATAGTGGTCTCTAGGTATGGATTTTTCCACCCATTCACAATCCCACTGGAGGCAGCAGGCCTCTGGGTGGATGTCAGTTTCATGACAGTATTAAGGCTGATGTTGCCAGTGATTTAAGAGATGTCACTGCAGGTTGGCAGGCCTCTTCAGTACTTTTTCTCTTGTTGGGACTAGTCTGGTATTGAACGTACAACATCCTGAGGCCTGCAAGACACACTTGGACCAAGGGCTGAGTATGAAAGGGAAGAACAAAGAAGAACTAGAGCTATCTTCTGTGAGAAATTTCTGTTATGAATTTATGAAACAGTCTGTAGGCACCAGATCAATATAGCTGTGTCAGTGTAACCACTGTAGCTCATGTTGCAGGAGGGAAGCTTGACTTACCTCTTTTAAATATGAATGGAGAGAAGATGAAAAACTGAAAATTAAACTTTTCTTAACCCGATTCAGACCTGCAAAGTTCAGTGTTATTGCTCAAGTGCATAAAAATTGCTTGTGCTTCCTTCGCTTGTGTAGCTAGTTCTGTGGGCCAATTTATGTCAGTTTAGGTACTGCCCCATATGTGTGAATGCTTGTGGAGTCAGCGCCTTTAGTGGCCAGACTGTTTCATCTACAGATCTTGCTCAGAATTGGAAGGAAAAGATGAATGTCCATTTCTGAGATGAAAACGGAGCAAAGGGCATCAACAGTTGTAATTGTTCAAAGCTAGATAGGGCATACTTACTCACTGCAGCCATTATTTACTTTGATGCAGTTCTGTTGTATTTTCTGATGCGCATTATCTAATACTCTCTCGCCTGTTCTTTATGCAAGGCAGATGCTCAGTGATATTTTGCTGTCAATGGTGAATGAAATATAAGTGGTATACAGTCATTGTAAATTAAGTTTATAGCATTAGTTCAGCTTTTATAAGGCAAATTATTAGTAATGGAGGTAACTGAATAATTGTAAAGTGTTTTATGAGCGCAGTAGCCCTCTAAATATATCTTAATCACTGTCTTCAAATTACCTTTCAAAATTAAAAGCGTGATCCTGAAAATATTTATAACCAACCCTAAGTAGCATCGTTGATTCCACTTCTTTCTGAGAAGAAAGCAGTAATTCCAGGCTTACTTTCAAGTGGGCCTTAACAGCTGAATTGTTAAAATGTGTTCCAAATGATCAGATAGAACTAACCTGCAAGTTGAAATTAAGCATCTTGAGGCATTCAGCTCTGATTTATGTCTGATAGCTACTCTAATTGAGATTTGAGGTGGAACTGTGTTGTTCAGGGAAAGTCACAAAAACCTTTCATATACTGGAGTTTTGAAACCATGTGATGTAAAAAAAATTTAGTTTATTGATAAGTAATAACTTAAATGCTTAAAAAACGTGGTGGAAAGAAATTAGCTTTACATGTAAATGAGATGTACAAATCTGATTACAGAAGAAATTATCTGATTTTATCAAAGCAGTGAACAGAGAATAAATGAGGGTATATTTTCCATTTTTCAAGTTTAACTGATAAATTCCACATTGTCTTAAATACTGAGATTAAATATGATTTTTTAAAAAATAAGAATTCTGTTGTTTTGCATGCTGATAAACTTGTCAGTGTTGCTTCCTAAGCATCAATCCTGTGTTAAAGTATGTCACATGCTTTACCAAAAAAGAAAAGAAAAGTGAAGCTCCTTCCTTCTACCTGCACTGCATAAAGATGCTCTGACCAACTCTGTTTTGACATCATCTCCATGGACCTATGCACAGATGGTCAGCAAAGAAGAGGAAATTGCTTACAGGCACTGGTTTCCAAGAGATACATTATCCATATGCATGCTCATTTTCCACCCCTTCCCTTCTTCTTTGTGGTCCTTGCATATTCTTGGGTTCTTCAGAGAGCTCCCAAGTGGAGAGTGTGTACCACACTTTGTTCTCAGTACGGAGCTCAAGGAAGGGCAGGGTGCATATGTGCTCAGTGATAACGTTGACATGACAAAAAAGGCAGAGTGTATGCAGTTTGTGTGTGTATGCACAGTCAGCTACAGAAGAAAGAATAATTTTAACAACTAGCAGTGATCACTATTGAAAATTGCCCCTCATGTTGTATTGCAACAGGAACTGCTTTATAAAGTACCAAGTTTGAGGATAATTCTCTCTGGTGTGTGCAGGCCCTGATTCATGCTTAAATGAAAAGAGACTATATAATGGTCCTGTATATTGCATCTGTCAAATTATGCCTAAGATGACCCCCTGAATTTTATAAAGAAAAAAATCAGTATGCTGTAGATACTTTGAATTATATTGGCATTTGGGAAAAAAAGTTGTGGACAGCAGTGATGGTGCTCTAAGCCAGTTATTTTCCAGCTGCACACTGTGCCGCTGCCTGTGTGGAGCCATTGCACAGGCACAGCTGCGTCAACCCTTGCGCATGCCTCCAGTGCTTCTCTGGAGTACCTTCCTTAACTATGGATGTTCTTGGGTCTCCGGCCATTCTCTTAAGAAAGATGGTGTCTTGTTGGAGGTTGTCAGTGCCAGATTAATTCATGCAAGTCTCTTCTGGCCATTGCTTTTCCAAGGAAGCAGTCAGTGTTTGGGATGAAGTGGTCTCAAAGTTGCAACCCACTCAGAGTAATTTCTTTTCCACAGAGTTGACTGGGACTTTGCACAGTGCAAGGACACAAATGCAGGTGTATGGTCAGTAAACCTGGGAAGAAGGCACAAGCTCCCCAGCAAAGACAGCAGCTTAGAATGGGCTGCCATCTCTGCAACAGTTAAGTTAGCTCCCCCCACAACCCTCCCCCCAAAATGTTTTTGTCTACCAGAAGACTTTAGGCCTAGTTATTTTTGTGCACAATTCCCAAATGTCTGGAAAGGCAGAAGGGGAATCTTGGAAAGGAACAGGAAAGCTCTACACTTATTTCTGTGCCCATGAAGAACAAATTACTTAATAAACCCATTCAAGAGAAAGTTTTATTTTAGCAAGTGTAACTTCATCAAGATACACCCATTCCACTTCCAGGGTAGTCTTGGGAAAAGGAGAAATACTTGTAGTGGCTCAAACATAAAAATGGAATTGCAGCTGGTAAAGATCTGTATATCTTCATTGTCCTAAAAAGGGATTCTATACTGGTTTATATCTTTACCAATCTTGCCTTTAATATTAATCTGCATTTATGACAAGGCAAAAGTATTTTGGTTTTGTTTTTCTCTATAAAACAGTAAGCATGTTAGAATTTCTAGCATATAGTGGGGAAGAATTTAGAACTGGAGCACAGATATTTAAGCAGAATTATTCTTTCTTGTGGTTGAGGAGAAAAATACCCAATTTTAGATTAATGTGTTGAATGCTTAAGCAGGGGTCATTTGGCAAGATATGACAGAACCAGTTATTTTTGTCTTGTTATGATGGTTTAATGATAACCTAACAATTCAGTGTGTTACTCCTCAGGCAATGCAGACCGAAGGCACTGTAAATTCAGACCAGATCCTAACATCCCTCTAATGTTTAGTGCTGTCAATGAAGACTACCTTGGGAGCGGATGGTCACGAGGACACATGGCACCAGCGGGAGATAACAAATTTTCAACAGTAGGATTTCTTTTTCTTTCTTTTTAATTTGTGTTTATCAGTTGGAAAGGGTCAAAAGACCTTAAAAGTAATGTGTAATGTTCCTTTTGCAGTTTGTTTTGAGATGGAACATGATCTCATTATTAATGCACAGACCTGGACTTGGAGTTACAAGGTCTGTTCCTGACTGAGCACTGTAGGATGCTCTCACAGTCTACTTCAGTCATCTAAATCAGGTGCATCCTCTAGTGACATACCTCTCTTCATTAAATCACACCTAGGTTAGCTTGTTTGGCAGAGATGATGTGAGTATATCTTGTACAGTATAGTGTTAAGCAAGTCTTTTCAACCTCTTGCATGTCACATTTTCTACCTGTAAAATGAAGATGATAACCTTCACCAAACAAACCTCAAAAGTGTCTTCTGAAGCTCAGTTAAAGGGAGACAGGGAACGATGACTTCATTCTGGCCAACAGGTGCTGAGATGTTTAAAGCTAGACTGGGCAAAGCAAAGATGCTGTTAAGTACTGCTCTGTATTGGCAAGGGGATTGCCTGGATGATTTAAAAGGCTTTTTTCTTTCTGGCAATGTGTATGAGGTAAATTAGAACCTTCTTTTGCCATAGTTCTTTCAGTCTATAAAATGTCTTCACCTGCCATTTATTTGATCTGTAAGAAAAGCATGCCCTAATGCCTTGGCTGACTAACAAAGCAGCCTTGGATTTATTGGATCCTCCTGTGAAATGTGCCTAATGCAGCAATTTGTCAATTAAGAAGCAGTTTGAATTTGTATTTCTGCCAGGCAGAATAGTATGCAGTGGGGCAGAGTGACAGCGCAGTGGCATGTGGTGGATGAAAGAACCAGTCATTTTATTTCTACTGGAAGTGTCTTTGTGGTTATTTATTTGTGATATCTGGGGAGTTTTTGCTGGTGAGCTACCTGTGCAGAGAGATCCTGGACCTGGCTTGAAATGCGGTGAGATGATACAATCTTTCCAATACAGGGTTATAAAAATTTAATTTCACAGTTTAATTAGTGCAGGTAGTGTTTTCTTATTATCCTAAGGAGTTCTGTCAGCCCCTTCACTTTGAAGAAGTAGTATGTGAAAAATATTGACAAGTGCAGGACCTGCGAAGTTCCTGGGTTAAGATCTTGGAAATTTTTTCTCCCATATTTGCTTGTATATGCGTGCTTTTTAGTGCCAGGTCCTTTGCATCTGGAGACATGTGGGCTTCAGTTCAGAGAGATTTATGACACTTTTTAAAGATAAAATTAAGCAGATATGTAGGTGTTTGACCATTATGGTCTCATAAATCATTTAATCACCTGCATGTTATCTATTTGTAAAATATTGATGAATATTTTTAATAAAGCCTTTTCTTGTAAGGGGAAGAAAAAGCTAGCCACTAGGCAGTCAAATAATTGAAAAGTATGGGTGAAAGCATCCTTCCCATTCAAAAAGAAGAGTAGCTAGTTGCTTCGAAAGGTGTTATAAAACTGACACTGGGTGACATAGTAATTCCTGTGCCTCTAGAATTGGACATTCTTGTACTATGTTTCTGTTAAAAAAAAAAAAAAAAAAAAGTAGATACATTTTGCAAGGTTTGCACCTCAGTTACGCACCTCTTAATCCAAAATAATTTTGTAGATATTCTGACTTAGGTTTTATCTGACCTTTTGTGTTGATAATGTTAAGACTAAACTGGAAGTGGATTCTGATCCAAAAACTTCTAAAATATGTTTTCAGCTCGTAAATGTTTCAATGGAATTATATTCTTTTCTTTCTCTATGCAGAGAGCTATGGCTGAAACGTTTTATCTGTCTAACATCGTGCCTCAGAATTACGAAAATAATGCTGGATTTTGGAACAGGTGAGAAATGACTTGTAAGTAAACTAAGTGAAAAATATCAGGCAGTGACACAAATAAAAAATGCTATATTATTAAAGCTTCTTCACATCGAAGTATTTTAGAGCACTTTATAGGCTATCTGTAGAGATCATAGCAGCTTCCTCTGAAGTGAAAGGCAGCTCAGTCCTCACAGTGCAAGAACAGCATAATGACTACTTTAGTTCTGTATTCAGTCAAGCTGTAGAGGACGTTTATTTAGAATAGATAAAATTACTTCTTCTGGCTGATGTTGGTAAAGGTACCAGGCCTAACATCTCTGTCCTTAAGGGAAATTCAGTAGAAACAAGGAAAGGGTTTAGATCTTGCTTTAACATCTCTTCCTCAAAAAAGCGCTTCCAGTGTGAGAGTGTTCACATCTCTGTATGTGGACATGGATTCACTTTGGATCGGAGAACTGAGTGCTCCCTCTGAGTCGTGACTACTTCAAGTCTTAGGTATTTCTTCGAGTGCTGGCTTCCAAGTAGCAGTCAGGCAGGTTCTCTGTCACTTGTGAACGCCAGCTGGATCGGCTTTGAGGTGAAGTGAGTGGTTGATAAATTTAAACTTTCTTCACGTAGGATTTTTATTCTTTCCTTCCTTTGAGCAGGGAAGAACATTAATAAAAGTAGCATTCATCCAGTGCTTCTTGCATAGGACTTACAGAATGTTAAGACTCAGAAACAGGAGGGGAAAATGATGAATTTCGCAAGCTTCGCTCAAGGGAAGGTTAGCAAAATTATGTACAGTATTGTACTAAAAGTCTGTCAAAAATGCATCATCATTCACCTGCACACTGCTTTCCAGTTTTACAAGAATGCATATCAAATCATATGAGGCATACAGTAAGGTTATACTGTTTTATAGACAAATAAAATGCGATAACATTTTAAGAGGGGGTTTTTGTATTGTTTTAATACCTCAAGTATTTGAGTATAAAATTTCCTTATACTAAAGCTAGGCATTTGTACCAATTAAAGGTTGGAAACCCTCTTTATTTCCCTTGAGTGGGATCTCTGCCTAATCAGGAAATCATGGGGAGTGTTTGAAAATTTCCCCTGGCACTATCAGCCCCACAGTTTAAGCAGCTATTATCACTTTCTCCCAACCCCAGCACCCTATCCTCACAGTTTAAATACACAAACAAGGTATTTGTGCCAGTTGTTTTGTCAGTCACTTGTTTAATGATAAATTGTTTTAAGGATACCATGTTTCACATGTGTTGTATTCCTTCCTGGCTTCAGTACTCTTTTCCTTTCTCTTTTTTTAATTGCTTGCTTCTTGAATTGTCTTCTGAGGTGCAGGTAGACAATACAGTTTAGTCAGTTTAACAGTCTGTTGCTTTTTAAAGTGGTAATTCACCCTCCAGCCATGTGTTTTTGCTGCTTTCCCAGTTCCAGCTCTGATACTAGCCTGACTGCAGCGAGTCAGTTCCATTTGCTAACCCAGTTAAACTGATACGCATTTTGTTTTGCTTGGTTATGTTTCTGCCAGATTAGAAAATTGGATCAACTGGTGAGATGAGTGACAAAGCCAACACGGAAGATGGAGTAGGACTGTTCAGCTGGAGCAGTCAAGGGGAGCAGTAGGAAAGGGGAGAGCAGGACTTGCGTCTTTCAGCAAGCTATTAGATAGTAAGCTATTAGATTGGTTCAGTGGTGTGCTCTAACTGCACCTTAGTATTTATTCCTCATTCTTTTCCCACCAACATGCATGCTTTTTTCTTTCCTGATGTTTAACTGTAATTTTCTGTCTTGTTTTTAGTGCGATTTCATGGTCAGTGTAATCTGATCTCTGTCCCTGCTGCCACCAAAAGCAGTTTGCTCCCTAGCTGCATTTATTCCCATTCTTTCCTTGTGCCAGGTGGTGTTTGTATTGCTTGCCATGAGACAGCCTGAGGAGCTGAGCTGCTTGGAAGCAAAGCTGATGACAGCAGGAAAAAAATTAGTGTGTGGTCAATGCTTTGGCGTATCATATGGCAGTTCACTATTACCAAAGAAGAAAGGGCTCGTTCCTGCTAATTCTGATTCGCGGGGCTCATTCCTGCTCATTCTGATTTGCGTGAGCTGATTTAACTCACTAACCCAGCACAAAAAAAGGACCGGTTTTGTTCAGGGTTATTGACAGATGAAGAGTGCTAAAGGTGGCCCAGGTGAGAGGTATGAGGAGCAGGGATGAGACAGAGAAGGGGGTGAAATCTCCCCCTTTCAGAGGCAGCCAGATTAGCTGGGCTCATCTGTCTCATGTTCTGGTCTGTTTGTCCATTTGAGTGAAGTACAACTCTATCTTTAGTAAAGGACCAATGGGTGCTCACTGTGTGTGATTTCTGTAACACTTGGGGTGTTAGATCAAAGACTGGCTATAATCTTTTGTTTTATGTAAAATAGGCATGATCCAGAAACCTCCTTATTTGGAGAAATATTTTGTGCTATAAACTGAATCAATTAGTTTAAAAAGCAAAAATAATGTTAGTGTTTCTGGAGTTACTACTTCATTTTTAAACAGTTTTATATAAAAAAACCCAATAAGTAGGCTTAGTGGGAATGGCATGTAGAAGTTTCCTAAGTACTTTGAGCTATGGAAAGAGCTGTCTGTTACAGGACATTGATTCCTTGGGGAGGAACGTACAAATCCAGTAATATGGTAGAACCTTTCAAAGAATGCCACAACCTGCTGTTTAAAACAAGTCTCTTACGAATCCCAAGTGACCATCAACAGTATCTTTCTAGTGTCAAGTGTGGGAGTAAGTAGAGAACTCAGATTTTCAGGAAATTCAGATCTTCAGGACAGGTAGTAAGGCTACAGAAACTGTTTTCAAATGTGTGCGATAACACATACCTATCTGTAACTAAGTGAACCTGGGGCCAGTGACTTGGGCCTGCGTTTTACCTGCTTTGGCTTGTGAGTCAGTCATGTGAGTTTGGAAAAATGCTCCCAAAGCTGTCAGTAGTTCATCTTGCCCTTCACACTATGTTTCAAAGATTATTATGTTAAGTTTTCCCGCCTGACTTTATGCTATCTGACAAATATGTTCCAGAATGGAAATGTATTGTCGGGAATTGACCGAGAGATTTGAGGATGTTTGGGTAGTTTCTGGACCTCTGACCTTGCCTCAGACAAATGATGATGGAAAGAGGAGTGTTACTTATCAGGTATGTATATATGTTGCTGGGTTAACAGTGCAGAGGTCATACGTCATTTATTTATTTAAAATTGATATTGTAGCTTGATAAAACAAAGTTAAACAACCTAGTACATGCAAAATTACAAAATGTTCAATATTAGTTGGGACAAGTTCAGTAGAGATGTTATATCTTGCCTACACATGAAAAAGTATAATTTTAAAATAATTTGTTTTATTTACAAAGAGAGATCTTTTAAATGTCTGTTCACAGTCTGCAGTAAAACTGTTTTCTGACTTCTATAATACATGACAGTATCTAAGCAGAGAGTTAGTGGGTTTTGCTGATGTGTAGGCATCTATTCAATCATTTATTGATATATTTTAGAAACAGTGCAATACAACGGTAATGTGGGTTTCTCAAAACTATATAGGGTATTGGAATGTCTGTGCGCCATTAATTTCAAAAGCAGTTATTTGCTGATATCCCATATGCATCACTTAGATGAGGCCTTGCAACTGAGATTCTGAGTGTACCAAAGTAAATTGACAGACTTTGTTCAAGTTCAGTAGGTTTTAGGTAAATGCAGTGTAATCACTGGTTCATGGTACTGGTACCCCCTTTCTTCTTTTGGTCCCTCATTTTTATTACCTGCTTAAAATACTCTGAAAATTTAGAATTGATCATGCACAGTCTCTAGAACCCGTCACTGATAGACAGATAGGAAAGGCTATCATGTTGAGAGGTGAATTTATTATTGCTTATCCTGACTTATCTTTGTAAATACGTGTTTAGACATCTGTAGGATCTGAGCATGGTAAGGTGTTTGAGGGAGAGAGTATTACCTTCTGCCCTTACTGTAATGAGATATTATTGCTGTTTTCAGTTGCTAGATGAAAGCTAGTGTAATGCAAATAACAAATGCTGTATTTTGCACCTCTTGAAAAAACACTTTTCCTTGAAAATAAGTACTTGGATCAACTGCAGCTTCAGCTCATGAGTGATTCAGCTGTCCAGCTAGTTCTCTAAGGAGCAATGAATGAGCTTGCTATAAACAAGCCCCTGTTTCAGAGGGATATGAGAGAGTCAAAAGAGAGAGATGTTCAGCTTTCAACACTGGCTTGTTTAGCGGTAAGATTTAGGCACTATTTCTCCACTATAATTACACAGCTGATTTCCATTTGATTGAACTTGGAACTCAGTCATGACAGAATGTAATTTTTCCTGTTCACTTTTAACTTTTTACTTCTTTAAAAACTGTCTCTTATGTCCCCACCTGCACATGTCTATAACCTTGACTGTGATGAAATCACAGCTTTGGTTTTGAGTTTGTTGTTATTTTTTTCCAGTCATATGTTATGCATATGAAAATGCAGTAATAATAATTTATCTTTTTCATGTTCACTGGACATGAAACTCCGGACTCCAGCTCTCACCCCATCTTTATGAGGAAGGTGACAGCTGTGCTCGTTTTCAAGTGGATAAATAAGCCATGGTTAAGGGATATGACCAATACCACATGATAAGTTAGTGGCAAAGCCAGCTTTAGACTGGCAATGGTTCCTTGCCACCCAAAGGGAGAGTGCTGACTTAGCTATTGCCCATTATAGTTTCCAGTCCTTTACCTTGTCTGCCAGCGCTGATGACCATCAGATCCTTCCACAAGATGCAATTACCCAATGCAATAGAAAACCATCCATAACAGACTCTTTATTTGCTTACTGGGCTTGTTTTCTACTGCTGTAGAAAGATTCAGCAGCGCACAGAGGAGTCCAGCGCTTACTGGTGACAGCATGAGATATGTCCAAAAGCACATAGCTGGGAGCAGGAGGGAAATGTTCCCTTTCAACAGCGTCGAGCTGAGCGTTTGGCTTACTGTCATGCAAAATGGTAGCGTAAGAGTTCACCAGGCTTGCACATAGCTTCCTGGAATTTGCCTCCTTGTAGCTGTCAGGATATTGCATTTATTTTTTATCCCTAAAAACATGTATTCGTCTTGCATTGCAAAGAATTAAAAATCCTGAGCTGACTTGAACATTCTATAACTGAAAATGATTTTCCAGGAAGCAGTTGAATCATCTATCAACTGCATCTATCAACTGCTTCACTGTAATCTTGGTCATCTTTTTCTATTTTTTCTGTAGAGAAAGTGTTTACTTAGAAGAGAAAGATTACATTTTCTGAAAAATGATTTTTGCTCTCCATTTTGGTTTTGAAATGTAAATTTTAGTCTTCCACAGGTAAAAATAGGAGCAGGCACTGCATTTTACTGCTTTTATTCAAGGTAACTTGATACCAGGATACGGTGATGGAATAATAGTGGCACAAAATGTCCGTGCTGCTTTGATTTTCATATCCTTATGTTCTTGTCTGTTGCCAAGATGTCTTCATAATCTTTGGGTTTGATGACAACTCCGGTCTTTTATGAATGTTTTATTAGTTTTGGTCTTCATATAAACTATGAAGTGAAGTTCAGTGTGAGATAGAAAACGGTGGAATGATGGTATTCATGTTTTCATTTCACCATTTGGCCACATTCATAAATCCTTTGCTTAGCTTCCTAGGGTGAGATTCATTATGTAAATTGATTTGTATTTAAGCTGTATTTAAGTACAGATAATGCTGTCTACAGGTGAGAAAAGTAAAATGTTGATTTGGGTTTTTTTTTTGTTTTAAATATTAAATTATTTGATTTGGGTCCTCTTTGGGTACACTCCTAAGTGTAAATAAACACAGGCTGAGAATTTTTTTGTTATTTTGAAATCTCTTTATGGCATAAGTTCCTGTGCTTGGCATTGAAGTTGTCCTTTGGGGAGAGAGACTTCAGAGTGGAGTGGTATGTTGGTGCGGTTATTTTTTTTTTTCCTTACATCAACACGTACACTTAGAAGAGGGAACACAACCTGTCAAGGCACTGGAGAGAAGTTCTTTTCAAACTGATACCTTGCATATAATTGCAGTCATTGCCATTGATTTTGGCAGTCTGGGATTCTGCCCCTAAACCAAAACACTAAGAGCTGGCAGCTGATTGAGAAGGAAAGGTACCCCTTTGCTGTCTTTCCGAGTGAACTCTGCTAGGTTCAAACAAGTGACTTAGAAATGAAAGGCTTTCAGTTCTCATTGTTGGGCTTACGAAGCTGATGTGAGAAGGTGTCTTTTTTCTTTGTATGTGCTGTTTAAGGAAAAGCGCTGTAGTATACACAATAGTGCTGAAACTTGCAACCTGTAATCTGGCAATGTGACTGTTAAGGCTGAGCTCCTTTCTAATGTTTTTCTTCTCCTCTGAGACTAGAACTGTGGAAAAAAGAAAACACAGAAGTACTACAGTGAATGTGTCTGCATTGATTTTTTTCAGATCCTCTCTTCAATCTTAGTTTCCTTGTTTTTGGCTAAAGGAGTGGTGAAATATGTATCCATGGCTTTACAGGCTGGTGTTTTTCTCATCAGACGTCCAAAAAGGTTATTTTTAGATCACTATAGAGGAAAAACAGAGCATCGGTCATGGCATTGTTCCCAGTTCCTGCTTGGACTCTGGTACCATTTGCTGTTTAATTCCAGAAAGGGAATTAACCTTGAACTCCTTAGATGCCAGTGTTGTTCTATCTATTGGCTGAACTTGTTGTATCCTCAGATACGTTCTGTCATTTCATCTGTCTCCAGCGGAGGCTTTTATTGCAAAGAGTAGATTGAAGACTGTGCTTGGTATCTGAAAAACATATTTTGAGAATATATGTAAAATAGACTGCCAACAGGAAAAATCTGTTCTGTGTCATTGGAGAGGCAGATGCAGGTTTTTTCATCTTTGTCCAGATCAAATCAAAATGACATTGTCTTGTTTTATACATTACTGTTCTCCAGTGACTGTCACTTCAATGACTTTCCTCTGTCAGCAGATTTGGAGTTTGAAATACAAATTTTGCAATAATTCTACTGCGTCATGCTCAACGCTCCACCCTTCTTATTCCCAATGCCATCGTAGTAAATACTAATGTAAGAAGAATTGGCTATGGTTGGCAAACAAAAGTACAGTTTAGATAACATTTTGTTGTTTGAAGAAGACATTTTTCTGTACTTCTTAATGATACACTGGGTTCATCCTGGAATCATGTCTGCTGTTTAATTTTCAAAAATGAATGACTAGGCTGGGCCAGACATGCACAATAACTGTACCAGAAGATATACTTACTTGTCATCTAGTTCTGTGGCAAATAAGTCCCTGGGAAACAAATTGCACCTCTCAAATATAAGATGGTGCTTTATGGTTTTTCCCAGTCAACTTTCAGAAGTAGTAGAGGTTTTCTCCTAGCCAAGCTATTATAGGGAAAGGAATCCTTGTTAAAGGAGGAAATAAACCTGGGTTCTATTACTATTTGTTGGCTGCTCCAAATGGTCTCAAGGCTACACAGGCAACTAATGGATCTAGGTCCATTATACATGTCCCATAAAACTTATGTTCAAAGGGCTAGATCTTAGATCAGCTGGTGTAAACAACTAGAGCTCTGTCAGCCCTAAATTTAGACATGATGTACAAATGAAAATAATAGGCACTGGTTTAAGATTGGAGGAGAAGAGACACCAAAGGTGCAGGATAGATTTATGGGGTTGCTTTTATTTAGCACTGTACCCATCCCAAAGGTTCTTTTATTATAGGAAGAGCGGTGATAGGGACTGTAGTGGATTCAGTGTTAAGTAACCTAAATGGATTCTGTGGAAGTAGTAGCCTGTCATCCTGTAAATACAGTATCATAATGCGTATACACACCCTCTTTATTTAAAAAAAAAAGGGGGTTCGGGTGTCTGTCTTTTAATGCTATAACTGTGTATTTAGGCATGGGGTGGGGTTTACCATCTCTTCTTTTTTTTTTTTTTTTTCCTTTCTTTCTTTTTTAGGGTTGCCAAATGATTTGGCAGTAGCAATCAGACCAGTCATAACAAATGAAATTTTCCTGAAGCACATACATTTGCATTTTGGAGCGCTTGGCTGTGCAGTGTTGTTGCAGATTGTTACTATGATTTTTACCTGTAGTATTTTCTGTTTTCTGTATTGCTGCGTCTGCCTTCACACCCCTCCATTCTTCTCAATGCCATCTGACAGAATTCTCTCAAATATTGGGGGAAAAAACACTATCAACAGAATCAGTGCTGCCTAACACAAATCCGTAAGGAACTGGAGTGAAGGCAGTTAATACTGTCACAATGATCAAGTAAATAAAATTATACTGATAACAAAGGGAATTTTTTATACTGCCAGAAAGTCTGTTTATATACATAATTTAGTATGAAATTATAATAAAGCTCTGGATTGTCAAACCTGGGGTCATATCAGCAGGAATGGTACTGTCTACAGTAAAGCATCTGATGGGCCTGGTCAGTATCATGCCTCAAGTTACAGCTAAAACAAAACAAATGCCTATTCAGAGAAAGCTACAGTCTTATTTTGGGTGACGGCAATCAATGATGTCCTTGAATTCTGTCCATCAAGAAATGTGACAGAAGTCTTAAGTTTATTATTGCCAGACATAGATGGAAGTCTTGTTACATAGAGAATTGTGTGTATGCTTGTTTTCAGTCAGTTCTGGTTTGCAGTATGGCTTTGTTCTAAACTCTGGTTATTATACAAAGAAAGACAGGGAAGAAATGGTTACTGGAGTGTAGAGGGAATTTCTGGAGCTATCATTTTAACGTATTTGATGATGGTATCCTCTGATGCCAGGACTCTTCAGTGTATGCTGGCAGTTAAGTCATGATTGAATGTGATTTCTGTTTACCAGGTTTTAAGAGAATTTCAGATAATTGCCAATCCAGAGCTGGCTCTCACTGATGAAAGGCTAGTCCCTTCTGCTAATTCTCTTCACGGTTGATTTTCATTTTCTAGTCACTAGGTGGCAAAAGACTACTTTTAGATTCATGAGTCCTTTATTTTAAAAATTATTCCTACCCTTTCAGAAGAAGATAATTTTCTTACCACTCTGAGAAGCTGTAACAAGTTCAGTATAAAAGGAAAATAGGATAACATTTGTGAATGTTTTAAAAATTTCTAGTAAGAAGAACACTTCCGTTTTCTTCTAATATAATCTCTCAAGTGTTCTGCCATTACACCTTAGGTATTCCTTTTCTCCTGTTTATGTAAGAATGGACTTCTCTTTCTCATAAACCCCAAACTGTCATTTTCAGGGACGGCTTTGCTCCATATTTATCTGATGGTGACATTTATCTAATGTTACCGTGAAGGTGACATTAGTTAATGCCATATGCTAAAACATCCTAGATGCCATTAGCAACTGTCTTCATTATTTATTGTGATACTTAAGCACTTCACAAATATTATCAAATTTGTCCTTCCTCCAATTTTAAAAACTACGACCAAGAACAATTTAATGATTTGGCCAAAATCGTGAGGAAAGCCAAGTGTAAGACGAATCCCCCTCCAGTGACTTAGCTATGAGACCGAATTTATCAAAGCCCACTGAGTTCTCTCTGTTTTAAGAAATCATATTGCTTCTGCCCTTATCTTTATCTGTCCCTGTGAGCTTTTTAAGTTTGTATAACTGCTTACCAACACATTTGTTGTTTTAGCAATACGTAAACATCTCTAAATGTCAGGAATTGCACACATTTTAATGGCCTGTCCTCATGACAGCTGTCCACGTTTAACTGGGCATGGAGGAGTGTAACAAATTTATACACACTTGTGGAATGTCAATAACAATGTCAATAATAATAAAAAACAATAAACACTATGCTGAAAATGACATTATCATAATATTGCATTATTAGACGACACCAGTTCAGTCATAGGGCTTCAGCCAGCACCACATCACCAAAGAAAACAAGAGCAAAGCAAAAGTGAAAGGAATAAGCAGCTGCAAAAAGTCAGGGCAATGAACATTTTAATGTTGAACTGATACAGACAGCAAAGAGAAATAGTACCTGAAATTTCACATTGGTTTCCCAAATGATGATGGGAAAGGAGTATTTTTAATGCTATAAAAAGAAGGCTTTTAGCTTGAGTGGGGTTTTTTTTTTTCTGTTACGAGGCTGTTGAAAATTTGAAAGATTAAGCAAAATTTTATAGGAATAGCAAAATGGAAACTTTCAAAGCGTGACACAAAAATTTACCTTGTGGTCTGTTATCAACATGGTGTGAAAGCATGTGGGACAGCAGTGATTTTCAACAGGCCATTGCTGTATTTTCTTGCTTGTATTAGCTCATGAGATTTTTTTTGAATCACAGATATTGTTAAAAACGGTTGCTCTTTTCCAGCTGGGACAGATAGCTGTTTCAGGCATTGATTGTTGAAAGATCATCTGCTGCCTGTGGATAGACTAGCACAAATCAAAGTCAACATCTGTGCACAGTTAATCTTAACGCATTTGCTATTCTGTTACAATAGGAGCATATGCTATCTGCCTCTGTTAGGCATGCATTGAGATAAATGGGTTGGTGCAGATCAGAGTAGTGATTCAGATTGCTGTAGTTAGGTAAGAAAATCCTCTAGGTGGCAATAGGAAATGAATTGTTGAGTTTGGTTTTCCTACCTATTGCTTCTGTTGCAAACTTCACTTCTGCAGAATCATGCTTTACTTCTTTACCTGGCTGTTGAGCTGGGGCGGGGGAGCAACTCTACGGAAACATTCACCTGCAGCTTCTGTATCTACTCCCATAAAAAAGGCAAATTGTGGTATATTACAGAGCATAATGATGGAAATACTATGGCGTGCTCCAGAACCGCATTTCCTTTTTTAACAGAAATCATTGGGTCACACTGGCTGCATAAATTATTGGTGATGCATCATGTGTATGGTTCAGATAAGCATTAAACTGCAGAAAAAAACATGTATGTTCTTTGTCATGCATATTTACTTTGTCAGAGAAATCAGGCACCCTCCTTTGATGGTATTCTCCTCCAGCGGAATGAGCTGGGGATAGAACTTTTATGCAACATTTTGTGTAAGGAAAGGACACTTGTGGACTCTGGTCGTTTGGCAGGCTGAAGTTTGTTTTAATCACTTTAACAATATTAGAACTGAGTGAAGTAATTACAGAAGTAGTTTACTGCTATTCAGAGGACTCGTATAAAGCCTGAGCACTACTTAAATTTTATTTAAATCCTCAAAAGAGAGCTTACGTGGAACTGAAGTGGTACATAAATTACATGTATGGCCATTGCCTGTATAGAGTTGAGTTGTATTTAGAACTGCATTTCTCAAAAGGCCAACCCTTCTTTAATTTTGAACTAGTCCTCTCTTTCCTTCTTTCCTTCCCTCCTTCACAGGGGCATATACTATGCATAAATGTGCATTATTTTGCATAGAATATATATTTGCATAATATTACATAAGCACAGTGTCTGTTTTCCTTAACACCTACTTTAGGCATTTAGCATTTCCATTTCATACCTAACTATTCTATGTGCAGTTCTATTCATTCCCCAGCCCTTCTATCCACCCACTCAGTCCTCAGACTCAATCCCCTGTTCCCTCTGCTGGCTCACTCAACACGCATTCACCTGTTTGTTTTACATATGCCAAATACCCCCTAATTGGAGATACTTGTAGCAGCTCCATCTGCGTGTTCACCCTTCCTCTAGTCTTTTACACAACAGGCAGAGGATGCTGGTATGTGTATGTGTGTGGGAGGTGTTGAGAAGGGGAGGGAGCCGAGCTAAGGAGGACCTAGTCCGTATACATGTGGAAAAATGTATGTGAAGAATCCTGGGAAAGGCAGTGCAGGCCATACTGCACAGGAGTGCTGCAGGTCAGGAGATCGCTGTCCCAGAGGGAATCTGGGGAACATGGTTCAGTCTCATTACTGCCTTCTCTCAGGAGGCTGCAGAAGTTTCAGGGTGCAGCGCAGCTGTGCACAGCCTCTGCCTTCTCTTCCGCCCTGTCCTAGGGGTGTGCAGGAGGTGGGATTGCAGTGCAGGCCCTGCAAGCTCCCTGCTCCAGGGGGGAAAAGAAACTCCAGCCTTCTGCCTTCAACAGTCAGTCACTGCCTGCGCTTGGGTGAACGTGGAAATGTGAACCCCCTCCTCTCCCGCTCAGGGCTTTTCATGCTTCTTGGCTTCCTCACTCTCACCACCAATACATTGCATGTACTCCCTGGTTTAAGTGCCACCTATCTCAATTTGGTTGAAGTCCCAACACCATTCATTTTGTAATTCAGTTTTAACCCACGGGATATAACAGTGTGTTGATGAGTAGTTTTTAGTATATTTTAAAATTACCTGTGCATCAGTTGGTTTTGATTATTTATGCAGTTGATCCTGAGGAGCTGTAACTCTGGTTTCACCCACACTGAATGCTAAATGCAAAGTACTTTGACATTCAGGAGCTCTAATTTCCCTATCAAGACATCTGTCATCGTTGAAAGGGAAAGTAGATTTGGAATAAGGCATTCATTTATTGCTTACCAGTTTCAATGACTGTTAGATGCCTAGGCAGAGCTTTATTTAGGAGAAGGTTGGTGGCATAAGCAAGATCATTTTTGAAAAAAAAAAAAAAACAAAAAAAAAACCCAAGCCAAAAACACCAAACAAAAAAAACAACAAAAAAAGTTTAAACTGCAACAAAGCCGTTAAATAGCCTAGTATAGGGAAGGGGAGGAAAATACTCTGTAACAGAGTAAAGAAATCTAAGAGCACATGTTTGCCAGAGACAGTAGTAATGTTACTACTATGCTATTGTACAAAACATGAAAAAACTTTCTTTATCAGAGTTTTCCCTTTCTCCTAAAGGTACTTTCTCTGGTTTTGGTCTAACCAGTAAGACTTAAATACTGGTCACTTAAAAGAACTGGCAACAGAGGTAGAAGACACACTTCAAGCACTGAAAGAATTCATAACTGAAATTAGTTAACTATTGGAATAGACTTATGTGAACCTTGGTTCAGTAGTTTAGTTTTAGGTTCAGGCAAAGTTTAGTTTTAAAAACGTATTTTCTTTCACAAAGTGCTGAATACTCTCAGAATAAAGCATACATAGGAAGTGTTTCTTTTGTGCTTGAGTTCTACTGAATATAAGAATGGATAAAGCATGTCTGAACTGATATACTGGGTTAGTTCGTAAAATACTTTCAATTAATGTGATCATTTGTGGCAGTGAAATAAATACCTGCTTTCTCTGAAATTGTATTTTAACTGTATCTAGCAAAAGCTGTCAAAAATCAAAACAAGCAGTCTTTGCTTTTGCAGGTATTGCAAATACTGGAAATAGTACCAAATTACTGGATTTTATGTATAAAACAAGATGCCTTTGTAGTTTTTGTAGGGTGTCTGCATCTTTTTCTTCTTTTGCCAGTAGAATAAAAGTACAAATTTTCGAAGGGTAGTTATACAGAAGCGTTATGCAAAACTCAGATTTTCCATGTGTGAGCCTGCTATACTTTGTTGGCGTGGCAGGTTCAGTTCAGCAATATTGAGGAAAAAAAAGCCTAATACAGTGCATGCATGAGCATTACTTTTTGAAAACTAGAGAGATTACATTTATCATCAATAGGTATATTCCCTTGGACTTATTCCTGACACAGAGTGGGGTGTCTACTGTATACATGTGTGTGTGAGTTTTTAACAGATTTCATGTGAATTCTGAGTCCTGATCTTCCCCTCCTGGTGTTTCAGTTGAATTCCTGGATCCCGGTCTGAGTGACACGGCAGGAAATCTAACATGCGCAAGCTCTTAAGTTGAGTCATAGTGAATTTATGGAACAAATAGGTGCATTTTCTTTGGATAGATTTCTCTGCCAAGGTATTGAGTCACTGAATGTACTTCTTTATATCCAGGTCCCCTCAAAAAAATGCTTACTTAGGTAATGTAGCTTTTAAATACAGCCTGTGTATGGGTAATAGAGATACAAAAAATAACTGACAGAAGGTAAGTTAGAGCTGATTTGAAATACGTATTAAAAAACACATGATTTGGAACTGTCAGGTCAGGAACTTAGTATAGAGCCACTGTTACTGAAACAGCTTTCCAAGCATTAACGCTGTGATGCAGTATGAGAAAGGAGCTCTACCGTCCCTTCAGGTCAGCTACACTTACAGATCTGCACCAGCATTAGGGAGCTGCGGTCTTGGCTGACTCCCTGTTTCCAAATGTGTCTTTCAGATTTGGTTCCAGTTCAGTTTCAGCCATAACTGAAGTTGCATCTGCTTGGGAGATTTGAGTTCATTCTTCTACCAGAACTCCTTGTTGCAGATCTTTACAAATATTTAGGCAATTACTGACTAATCTTTTAACCTTTTGTCTGCATCATTGTTCTTAACAGTATAATATAAAGTCAGTGGTGTTATAGGAGAAAGGCAGGCAAGCTTCTGGGAAAGTCTCCTACCAACTGTGGCCAAACAACCCTGCAGTGAAGTGTTCTTTGCCCTGCTTTTCCTGTTTGAGAGAGAGGTTCAGGTGTCAAATAACTACCTCATTCCTGACCAGCTATATAAGGAGCTGCAATGAAATGGGCTGTGGTGGGTTGACCTTGGCTGGATGCCGGGCGCCCACCAAGCTGCTCTGTCACTCCCATCCTCAGCAGGACGGGGGGCAGGGAGAAAATAAGATGGAAAAAACTCGTGGCTCAAGATAAAAGCAGTTTAATAAAGCAAAAGCAAAGGCTGCACGTGGAAGCAAAGGAAAATTATTTATTCTCTACTTCCCGTTAGCAGGCGATGTCCAGCCACTTCCTGGGAAGTAGGGCTTCAGTACCCATAGCGGTTGCTCTGGAAGACAAGCATCATAATAACGAATGTCATCCCTCCTCCTCCTTTCCCTTAGCTTTTATTGCTGAGCAGACATCATGTGGTATGGAGTATCCCTTTGGTCAGTTTGGGTCAGCTGTCCTGGCTATGTCCCTTCCCAAGATCTTGCCCACCCCCAGCCTACTGGTGAGGGAGGAATGTTGGAAGAGAGAGCCTTGATGCTGTGGGAGCGCTGCTCAGCGATAGCCAAAACACTAGTGTGTTATCAGTGCCTTTCTAGCTACCAACGCAAAGCACAGCACTGAGGGCTGCTCTAGGGAAAATTAACTCCATCGCAGCAAAACGCAATACAGGTGCTTTTTCCACCTCAGCTTCTAGTCTGATAACATCGCACATTATTTTGATGTGTAGTTACGTGCTGTAGCTCCTTGTCCTGGTTTCAGCTGGGATAGAGTTAATTTTCTTCTTAGTAGCTGCTATAGTGCTGTGTTTTGGATTTAGGATGAGATAATGTTGATAACACACGGATGTTTTAGTTGTTGCTAAGTAATGTATACACTGGCCAAGGACTTTTCAGCTTCCCATGCTCTGCCAGGTGCACAAGAAGCTGGGAGGGGGCATAGCCAGGACAGCTGACCCCAACTGCCCAAAGGGCTATTCCATACCATATGACGTCATGCTCAGTATATAAACTGGGAGGAGTTGGCCGGGGGCAGTGATCACTGCTCGGGGACGGGCTGGGCATCGGTTGGCGGGTGGTGAGCGATTGCATCACTTGGTTTTTTTGCCTGGGTTTTGTTCCTCTTTCTCATTGTTTTCCTTTTCATTACATTATTATTATTATTATTACTACTACTACTACTACTACTATTATTATCATTACTATTATATTTTTTCCCAATTGTTAAACTGTTCTTACCTCAAGCCACAAGTTTTCTTACTTTTGGTCTTCCGATTTTTCTCTCCTCCATCCCACCGGGGGGAAGGGTGAGCGAGCAGCTGTCCTTTTTAGAGGTAGTAGGGTAGTCTCACATCTTTTTTTTTTCTTTTTTTCTCCTCAACTGATAAGATCTGTGTCTGTAACATAACTTTCCTTTTGACAGGTAATCGGAAAGGATGATGTAGCTGTGCCATCCCACCTATACAAGGTGATCCTTGCCAGACGGAGCAGCACATCTACAGAGCCCTTGGTACTGGGGGCTTTTGTGGTGCCAAACGATCCCATAGGCTTCAGTCACCAGCTGACTGAGTTCCAAGTAAATATTGAAGATCTGGAAAAAATGTCGGGCTTAGTTTTCTTCCCCCAGGTGGATAAAAGCAAAGATGTTAAAAATATCTGTGAGGTGGATACCTGTAAACTGATGGGCTTCAAGGAATTTACATTGTACATCACTGCTCGAAAAGTGCAGAGTGCCCGTACATTGCACCGGTTGGAGAAAGCTATGTCAGAGTTAAGGGAGGCAGGAATTGAGCCTGATGAATATCTTCTAAAGCTTCACAAGAAGAAGGAAGAAGAACTACTGCAGGAAAAACAAGTAGCAGCTAGAGAGGGGAAAGCTGGCTGAGTACTTGTTCGGGAAGATGTTTGGGGTTTTGTACTTCGAAAGGGGAGCTGAAGGCAAACACAAAGACAAGGACTCTATGAATTATCCTATTTTGAATTGTGAAAACAATAAAGAAACATTTGGAAGCTGGTGGGTTTGGAATAACGCTCATTCTCGTGTAACATGATGCACGCACATGGTTTGCTGCAGTACTTAGATGTGGGCAATGAAGATGACCCCTTTCTGACATGAATAGATTACTGGACCTCCAGAAAAGGCTTTGTGCTATTTTCCAAGCGAGACGTCAGACTTGGGGTTTGTATGGAATCCCTTCTAGGAATATTATAAAAATAGACAGTAGACACCTTGGGAGTATAACTGGAACATGTTTAAATGTAATTCCGCCTGCAAGTGTCTTTCAGTATGATGCTGTAGAAGCAATGGTACTTTCTGGGATTTTTTAAAAATTAAATTAATTTAGAAATATTTCATTTAACACTCTTTTATTAGAGACCTGTAAAACATAATCTGAATCCCTTACAGTCTTTACTTAGTTGTGTTAACCAAACCAGATTATCTCTTACCTCTCCTGACCTTGTGTGCTTTGGATACTTCAGCATGTCAGTAGCTGTCAACTGTTGTCATTTGCAGTGGAATTCTTCCATTCATGTATAATTCTGCAATTTCTTAAAAAAAATTATAGAAGCAGAGTTTACACAAGTTGCTACCAGTGTAGATGGGGGCTTCATAAATTAATGTAAGCTTAATATTTCACTTTCACCACTAAGTTTGGATAAACGTGTTTTCTTGCATATTGTTTGATTTGAGAGGTGAGCACTGCTTGCTGGTTTTTTGTGGTAGTTACTCACTGGCTTTTTTCCCAGCATCAGTCTTTGGTCTATAAACTTCGCAACAAAACTTCTACGTGAAAGCAGAAGATTGACTAAAAATGCATTTCCAGTTCTGTTTCAGCAGCAACTGAAGTTGCTCAGATTTGCATCTGCTTGGGAGATTTAATGAATTTTTTTTTTCATTAGTTTTGTACTTTATTTGTGTATACATCTTGAATTTCAGACATGTTAGTGTGACTTGTATCCTCTGAGATTTTTCATCTGGAAAGAAAGAGTAAAAACTGTAAATATTTAGATTTTTTTTTTTAATGGTAAGAATCTATATAAATTTGGAGTTTTGCCATAAAACTACCTTCAGTAGTTTTAACGTGGGAGTTAATAGTTTCCGAGAAAGGTCATGTAGTGCCAGGCTGAATTGGGCTGTTTTCATAAAGGATGGATCAGGAGCATTATTTGGATGTTGTGAATCATCGGATGGGTGTTCTAAAAACTGTGTAGGTTCCTTCATCTCAGTTCAGCTGCAGTATCCAAAAGCAGATCACTTCATAAAGCAGTTATGGTTCCCATGACACTTTTGTGTTTGCCAAGAACGTATTTACAAGATCCAGACATTTAAAACCAGAGAAATGTGACTAGCTAAAGACATCATGAAAGCTTACTGCCCACATAAATTAGAGAGAATTTGGGTGAAATCCTGACAAAACGTTTGCTTATTCCAATTTTAGCCCAGAATTTTGGTTGTTAATCCTATCAAATGTAACAAAAACAGTAAATTGCAAAACAACAAGCCACCTCTCCCTTTGCAGAACGTGGGAGATGTCAGCGTGTGTTGCCTGGAATAACAAAGTGCCAGATACTTCATGTGCCTCTTGATGGTCTTGTGTGTGCTTCGCTGGAGTCCAAGCAGCCTTTTGGCACTGCGATGGTGTCACCCTTTAGAAAAGGTACCTGGTCACTGCTCTTTGCATTGTCTTTCTCTTTCCCCCATTATTTGAATTATTTATGGTTTTTAGTTCAGCCTTCCACCTTCTTTTTCCTCTTGAGCCTTTCAGCTGAGAGGTTACAGATCTCTCCTGCAGCACTCACACACACCTTCTGTGGACAGCTGCAACACATCTCAGGGCTACAGATACGTATCCGTCTAGCAAAAACCCTGTGCTGGGACAGCACCAGTCGTATGCAAGGAACTCCAGGTATCTTCCCTTTCTGCTGACAGCTTGCCATTACAATGACAGCAGAAGTGCCGAGTGTGACTCTCCTGCGGATGCCTGCTATGGAGACCAGCTGCTCCCTAACTCGGTACCTCCTCGGACCTTATGTACCCCCTTGAGTTCCTGCAAGCCCCAATTGCCATGATTTTCATGCCTCGTGGCTTACTGCATAGACTAGACTCCCTATATAATTTTCAGCTCTGTTTGAGCATGGTCGGTGTTCCTCAGCTCCCGTTGGAGGGTGGCAGCAGGTAGTGAACGGTGAAACCACTTCCAGCACTGGTCTGTGCCGAACAGTACATTGACCTGCTTGTCTTCTGCTGGTTTCCTCATCTGAAGTAACTGTGGAGTCTAGCAGATAGCAAAAAAAAAGTGCTTTCTTTACAATAGGAGATGTAAAGGAAAGCAAGGGGGTGAGGCTTTACATACTTGTTTGAGCCACCTCCGTAAGTAGTTGCTTCAAGATCCTTCTTGAGAACTGTGCTCGTGTCCGTGTCCATCTGTCATTCCTGTTGCACACTTAATTGCTTCCCTGCATGCATCTGTAGTGACAGTACGAACCTCTGTGATGCAGCTAAGCAGCAGGAGTCCTGGAAATGGAGAAGTCTATCCTTTGTTCCTCCACTGTTTTAATGTTTGTTTTTAAAGTGAAATAACCGAATTGCGAGGGGAGTTGACAACTAGGCTGTCCACAGTTTGATACAGTGATTTTCTGCTGTTCCCTTGACTGTCTACTCTTGATTGTTATAGTCTTGAATCAGGGTGGAAGTGATGGTAAATAGGAGGCAGACGGGAATGCAAGGGGAGAGCTGCCGCTGTGCTCAAGGGCTCTCTGCAGCTGCCTTCACCCCGCTTCGGGCTGGGTGCTGCTTCTGGCTGCAGCCCACCGGCTCTGCTCGGTGCACTTTTGGTAGTTGGCCTTTTGAGGGCAGACTGTTTCCGCAGTGTCGGCCTCAGTGGTCAAAAATGATGGGGGATATGAATCAAATGTCTCTGGCCCGTAATAACTGTCTTTCTGCTTGTGATACTAAGATACCCATTTAAAATGAATTGTTGTTTCGAGTGTTATATTGACAGCGGTGCAGAATGAAGCTAATGATTTTTCCTAGATAAGGGTTTTGACACCAATGTTTGACAGTGCCTTTAGATTGACCACCCAAGTTGTGTATCTTCTCCAAAGACAATTTTGACTCCAGCTTCTCCATGAGTCTCATTCTAGGTGAGGATTTAACCCTGTACTGACGTCTTGCAATGCTGTTGTTTCCATCTGTAAACACGACTTGGAGGGGTGGGAGGGATGTGAAGTTCTGCTTTTTATTTTTGTGTGGTTGGTTCACTTTAGAGCACCGTTTTGCAATTTTCAGGTTGGCCTGTTGTAGTAAAGATGGGTCTCATTGGCTCGTTGTGCGAAGTGCTGCACTGATCTGTGGAGAAACAGTTCCCGTCCTGGAAAAGTAACACGTATTAGATATGGCAGGCAACAACTGGAAGGGGAGAAGTGACGCACCCAGAAATTTGAGGATTTCTTTCATCAAAGGGCTTCAGAGGTGCTGCAACACCCCCAACTTTGAGTGTCCTTTCCATCACTGGAATCATCTCCCTGACAGAGACACTTGGGTGTCCTGTAAAATAAATGGAGGCAAGTAGGTAACAAAACCCAGGATTTGCAGAAGCCATTAATCTGGCCAGCAGTGATTGCTGGAGGACATGGGCATTGGATTTCTCTGGGGGTTTTCAGTCATGAGCCTTTTTTTGGAACTGGCTTGGCGAGCTAAACCTCTGCCATGGAAAACCATTCAATAGAGATCCTTCTGCCAGTACACCACCTGGTTTAGCCAGGTGTCCAAGCAGACGTGCTTTCACAGCCTGCTTTGATTTAGTTCATGGACTTGAAGCCACTGATCTTTCTAGTGGAAACTTCCAGTTTGTACAAACCCTACCAAAGTGGCCAGCTAGGGCCCTGCTGTCCCTGGCACTGCTCACCAGAGAAGCAGCCACGTCAGCCCTGGAGGATGTGAAGAAGGCACCCTCATCATCTGTGCCAGTGGGTGGAATGGGCTGTTGAAATAGGGCAGCCTTGCTTTGGCTGGTTTTGGTGGGAGGTCTCCACGGTGAAGGAGCTCCAAAGATGCGTCCCAGGTAGGGCCAGGCAGGTGGGTAAACCAGAGCTGCTTAAAGATGGGATGGCAGAGGAACAGGGAGAGGGATTTTTGGTGGCAACTTGCAGAGAAGTGGGTTCCTCTGGTACTGTAATGCCTGGGTCTCTTTATGTGTTTAACCCATGCTAGCCTGCGTGAAGAAAACCCTAAACCCTCCTGCGCCCGTCCTGGTCCCGTGTGTTTGTTGCCCGGCAGTGAAGCTGTGGAGGAATTATATATAAACCCCAAAGTGCTCTTGCTAGTTACCTGGCTCAGTGGGAAAGTGAGGAGCAATTTTGCTGTTATTTTTGAATTGTCTTCTCCTGCAGTCACACGGGAAAAGCTTTTCTCACCATGCAGCAAAGGAAATGGAGAAAATGTTCCTTTTTCTTTTTTTTTTTTTTGATTCAGGTCCATCTAATCGGCTCCACCTACACAGTGGTGGTGTAGCCAGTTCTCACACACTTCCTAATAGCCATCTGCCTGTGCAGTTAATGGCTTGCGTGCTTTTGCCATATCTTGGAGGAGAAGACCAAACAAGAGCTTTGAGTATTTGCTTAAAATATCTGAAGTGTCTGTGTGGATGCTCCGGGATGGATACTCAGCGCTGGCTACAAACAACCCCCACTTACCCACGTTGTAAAATATTACAGAGCAACTGGCCTTTTCCGTCGTGCCCTTCAAACAGGGCAGGTTTCCCACCTGCCGTGTGAAAAATTAACAGCTGTGGCAACATAATATTCCCAAAATACTCACTTCCAAGAGCTGAACGCGAGGCTTTTGATGTTGGTTTGAGAGGTACGATGGCTGGCATCCCAGCTTCCCCGCCAGCGCATTCGGTGGGTGGGGAGAGATGCAGAAAACAGGTCTGGAACGAAGTGCTTCCAACTCTGCTTAAGAAACAGTGCGGAGGTATTTAACAGATCACAGAAGTAAATTTGGTTTGAGTCAAGAATAAATATTTCCCAAGACAACAAATAAAGACCCGTGCAAGCTTTCCCTAGCAGCTCTCAGCAGCTGCTGGGGGCAGGGCTTGGCATGGAGGGAGGATGGAGCCAGGGAGGGAATGGGAGCACCCGCCGAGCTGCCAGTGCTCAACAGCCGTAAGTCCTGTCCCATCATTGTGTGGATGCGTCCATCTGGAGGAAGACCAGCCTGTCTCCCTGCCAACCTCATTTTAGTCCCATGCTTTACCAAAAATATGTGTTCCTCCCCCCACAGCTGTTTTGTGACCCAGCCGATGCTCTTTGGTGCTGCAGTGCCTCCAAAAGCAGGGTGGCCATGCCCGAGCCCCTGGGGAGCCTCAACGGGACACAAAGCGTGAAATGAAACCATAGCTGGATTGGACAGCCTGGCTATGAAAGTGGGCTTGAGCTTGGATTTGATTACCAGAGCGTTGCAAGATGCAAGGTAAGGTAGAACTAAAGGGTGCGAAAGCCAGGCGAGAAAGCTGACCTAACCGATGGCGGTGCTAGAGGGGAGGATGCCAAATCATGTCCCTCAGCCATCAGCGGGTCCCTTGGGTTGAACCTGAGCTGCTTTAGTGGCAGCTGAAGGACCTTCTGCAGAACATCAGCCCTGTGATACTGCTCCGTGAGGTGGATGAGTAGGGTTATCACACTACGCCTGTGCATGTATATGCATATGCCGGTCCCAAAAGGAGATGGGCAAGAAATGTAAGGCTTGCTGCAAGCACTGCATCTGTGATACACACAGTCTGTTTCCTTTCGTCACATGTGACTTCATTTTTCAGTCTCCTCCAGCTCTGGGTACTGAGGCTTCAGCCTTTGCCTGACTTTATCTTTGCCTACACCTCCACAGGCTGAATTTCATCATCTGCAAGGAGACACCACGCCTCTCCCATTCCTGTGGAGGAGGGAAGGGGAGAGAACATAACCACTATCCTGCTTATTTATTTGGGACATAACGTTGCACCTCACTGAGCTTACCTCCAGCTGTGATGTGGAGCAGCTGGAGCTCCAGAAAAAGGTGCTGGGATTCACCTAACTTGATTTAGCTGCATCTTGATTTAGCTGCATCTGTACTGCTCTTCCTATTGCTGTACTGTTACTAACTGTATTGTTATATTATTAATACATCAGACTGACTGTCCTTTTCAGTTGAGGGAAGTCTAATCAGAGGATCCAGTAGTGCTCACTTAGAGCTCAGGACCTCACGGCAAGAGACATGCCGGTGGCAGGGCTGCCTTTCCCCACTGCCACCCCCCACCCGGGGGGACTTTGGAGCCCTGCAAATACCTGCCAGGGTTAAAGAACAAATAGAGTGATTGCTTAGTGTGTCTTAGCCTGCATGACAACGTCTTAACCTTTCCTTTTTACCTTCGTCACAGGCATCTTGTAATGTCAAGCAAGTGTAACAGGGAAAAGCTGCAGGGAGAAGCTGTGCAGGAGCAGCGAAAAGTTGCAGCAAAATTTCCCCATCCTCCCTTTTCGCAGCTCCAGTCTTCAGATGTTTTAATGTGTGGGGAGATTCCCGTGAGTGGGAATGCAGCATGTACGTTCACGTGGAGTTAGGATCGGCGTGTGGCTGTGCGGGAGAGGAGTTTTGGCTCCAGGGTTATGATTTCATTACATGAGATTTGTGGGGTAGCGAGTAGGAGATTTCAGGAAAGAAATCGATGTTCCTAATATCAGAGTAAGACATATTTGCCATGGGAGTGTAGGAAGAAGTGGGACGTGAACTCTCCTGCTAAAGCATTTCTACTGTCTCTAAATTGCTCAGAAGCTTTGGCTGTCATTGGGCCAACGAGGGAGGATGCAGTCCTCACTGCAGAGCTTATTGGTGGTGCAAGGTGCGAGTCTCTGCTCTGCGGAGGCTGTAAGTGCCATGAAGAAGTGGGTGAGACTGTGCAGGAGCGTGGTTGGGGGCCCACAGAGCAGCACCCCCGGGACTGCAAGCAAGAACGGGAGCCCCAGGGAGGTCTGGGATTTCCCATGGCCTTAGGAGTCCTGAATTAAAACCAGAGACAGTCCCTTTACATGTGATAAGACTTCAGGGACTCAAAGATTAAGCCAGGTGATTTTTTTTTTAATGCAAGATGTGCTAAGCACGTAAAATATTGAGTCCAGCCATTCCCATGCTCTTTTGCGTGCCGAACTCTCCGCTGAGCATGACCTTCCTCACCGCCATGGTCCTCCTCACCCCCACGGCCCTTCTCATCCCCACGTACTCTCTCAAAACAGCAACTTCGCTTTGTTCTCATCCCTTTGTACTCCTCCTCTGTCGGAAGCTGCCATCACCAAAGCGAGTGCATTGCTCTTACTAATAGCAAAGTAATCAATTTGAGTCACTGTATACATTAGTAATGGCCATGTAATTCTAGTGCAAATTAGGTTTGGGCAGGCTGCGAAGCCCGAGACATCTCGTCTTCCTGAGCAGAGCTTGGATTTACTGTCCTCTGGGGAAGGCCACAGCGAAACACCCCCCCACCCCCCTCACAAATCCTCCCTTGATTGGATACAGTATGGTTGTCTGATTAAAATTGTGCAGTGGTTCAGAAAATGATTTTCAGCCAGTGCTTCACAGTAAATTACTTTTTTTTTTTTCCCCAAGACAACAAATTTTTACCTCAAGTACAGCTGGACACTGAAACGAGAAACTCAAGAAAAGCAAGATGCCAGCAAGGCGAAGAGGGAGAGGGGTCAGGGGAGCACCCGGCAGCTGTGACACCCTGCCATGAGCCATCCCCGGTGCGCAGACCTGCATCTCCCACGAGCCCAAAGCCTGGCATCCACCCCCACGGTGATACTGCCCACTTAACACCCAGATCCCTTTTCCCACCGAGTCAGGTCCCTGGCAAGGTTTGCCGGTGCCATGGGTAAGGTGAGAAGCATCGGCTGTGGCCAAATACTCCGGTATCCACCTCTGTACTCCCGTGTGGGATGTCCCCTTCCCAATGTGCCTTGTCTGTGCCTGTCACCACACCTCTTGGGGAGGTGGGTGGCAAGAGGAGAGTGTGCATCCTTCCTGCCACCCTCCCCTCCACCCCCATGGCCACTGATGCCTCTGGGGCAAGGAAAGCCCCAGAGCTATGTGCCCGCCGGTGCTAGCCATGCAGTGTTTTCTAGTCCTGGATGTTAAAACCACTTCACGCTGATCAGTCACTGAAGGAAATGCACAATTTTTCCTCAATCCGTGGGACGGGGTTTCCTGTTTTCCACATGAGCATCCCAATGACACTTGGAGACCCATTTGTCCCTAATGCCTGATCCTGCGCTAGCTCGCTCATCCAAAACACTACTGATGCTCTTCTGCACGGGGAGAGCTGCCCGCTCCCTTCTGTCCTGTGTCGAGGGCTTGGCAGGGAAGGATGCATCTTCCAAGATGAGTCCAAGATGAATCTCCCATTTCTTGGGTTGCCCACAGGAGGGTCAAGAGGTGCACCACCCTGCCAGAGTTTCTAAAACATCTTAAGCATCTGCCTGCAGGAAGGTGTCTTTGTTTGTGACTCCAGTGGTGGCAGTACTCTCCCAATTTCAGCGTGTTCAAGCCTCAGGGAGGAGTGAGATTTAAGCACACAGCAATCGGCCCTTCCTGGTGGCATTTCATGGACTTTGTGCCCACCTAATTGGTGCCCATCCTGCACACTAGGTGCTGGGCTGGGTCTCCAGGGATTGGGCACCCAGCAGTGGGCACATCTGGACTGAGCCTCTGTGTAAGCAGCTGCCATCCCATGGCAGGGGGCCATGTCTGTGTAAGAAGGTAGGATAAGGAATAATAATAGTAATTTTAAAAAATAATCCATGTAAATGCTGCAGCAAGTGTGTGCCTGAGAAGGAGTGGTTGGTGGTGGGGAAAAGGGAGATGGGATTTTTTTAATTAGAGCTGGGTAATGTCACAATGTCAACAAGTGGTATGGCATTGCTTACAGGTGGTCATACACTGAGTTGAAGGTCTGAATTTACCATAACTGTATATGTTTTCCTGGAGGGACTGTGACAGCCTGGGGGAGTGGACAACAACTGGCAGTAAAGCAGCTTTATGTACGCTATATTTCAGATGTATGTTTGCGTTCAAATAAATGTAAAACTGATTTCCTTCCTTTTGAGAAAAAAAAAATTAAAAGCTAACTAGAAGTCTGTCAATGGCAATGAACCACCTGACTCTAACAACTCTGGAAGCAGAAGAAAATTTGCACGTGGTGCAAACAAATGGAGAATCTTTGTCACAGCCGATATCAACTTCCCACCTTTGCTGCGACACAAGCTCTCTCCACTTCGTATTTGCTCTGTGAGAAGTGGGTAGTGTGGGGGAGGGAAGGGCTGTTTATTAAATTAATAAAATATGTTTCACAGCATATTGGCACTGAGCTGGAAAGGAGCAGCTCGGTTGCCCATTCCCTCTCCCGGTCCCCGCAGGATTGTTCCTCACTGGGGGTGATTAGTGCCTTCATCCATCCAGTTTGAAATGTCACATTTCCTGCTGCAATTAGAAGGAGCTTTTATCCGCGGGATGTATGTGTGTGTGTCTGAGGGGGTGTTTTCATTCCCTCCAGGTGAATGTTTTAGTAAGCAACGTCCAACACATAACACAAATACTTGAAAAGAAACACTTTACTATTACTAAAGACTGTTATTGCAGCTTTCATAACCTTTCAGAGATCCCTGGGAACTTGAAAGAAGGAGTGGGCTTATAAAAGGAATTGTGATCTTGTTTTTAAGCTGGGGCACAGGAGAGAGGTGGTTTCAGCGTGCTCAGTTCCCAAAAGGAGCTGCTCTTGCCCTTGCAGGGCTTGCCAACGCCAGCCCGCTGGGACGCAGCAGCAGCGGTTGCTCAGTCCCTCCTGAGACCACCTCCAGGCGGCTGGCAGCAAAGGTCCACCGCTTTTTGGTGGAGATAGGGCAAGAGATGCTAAAAGGCACATGCTGCAGGTGAAATAAATACTCTATGGTAATACACCAGCTCTGTGCCCTGCTCTGAGGGTGCTGAGCATCCCTTTGCTGGAAGGGGTTGAGCCCAGGCAGTGGGGCTGCCTGAACTGGGCAGGGGGCTGGACAACCTGCTTCTGGGGACCCCAAGGCAGCAGAAAGCATGCTAGGAAAATGCACAATCCAAGGATGGGGCTTGGGTAGGGGGCTGGCAGCATCCAGGCTGTGCAATGTTTGGCACAGTTTCTATCACAGACTTGGCCCATGCCATCTAGCACTCTTCTGGACGATGCCTGGACATGGGTAGGGTGATGACATGGGCCCAGGTCATTTCTCCTTGAGAAATCTGGATAAAAGCAGCCAGTTCTGGAGGGGGGAAGAGACACATTACTGCAAGCCGCTCTGTATTGTTTGTAATAACCAGGCCTCATGCTATTTAATTTACTACTACAGACATATCTAAACATGCCTTGAAGATCATGAAAGAACAGTCCTACTCGAGGATTTAATCCTAAATATGAAGTCCCTCTGATTCTGATTTGACAATGTATCTGCAAACAGGATTAAATTTTCAGTTCTATCATCTATCAAGTAGACCCACTCTTTTTAATGGTGCACAGTATAGCTCCAAATGAGACAACACAGGAAAACAGAGGTCTTGACTATGATGTATAATTTAACAAGATGTATTTGCTTCCTGCATCTTGTGTATACATGAGAAGACGAGGTTCCTACCCAAATGACTTAAGAGTTTTCAGCTATGATCCTACAAACCCTTATTCACACAAGTAGTCTCAGTTACTTCAAAGGGAGCTCTTCATAAAAAGGCAATTTGCCTCTTTAGAGTTGAAAAGGTAGAAAATGAAAACATTGGGTCAGTCACGGTGCACCACCTATATAATTTAGGGTATACATTTAACAATATAAGCACTAATATATTGGGCTTGGCAGCCAAGACTTCCAAAATTAGAGCCGTAATATTAGATATCTTCAGCTATATTTGGGATGCAAAAAGCCCTGAGGCATCAGGATGCAGAAGGAGATACCTAACTTTAGGTATATGAAGGGGTTTTTGACCTTCAGAACATTATTTGGGGTGAAGGTTCAGTATTCTGTGAAAGGGAGGTCTGAGAAAGTGCTCTTGTTTTTACAATTACAGTACTCCAGGCTGGTGCTCTTCTTTGGGCATTTGCACATTTAACCACTTTTTACAGGGTAAAGTAGATCTGCACGCATGGTCAATTGTGCTGGCTCCTTGGCCTACCTTACCTGCTTCATGGTTTTTGCCTCCATCCCTGGCCAATGGTGCTACATCTCTCCCAAGCTGGTTTTCAGCTGCTGGCACCATCCTAGATTTGGCCCCTGTTAGTGCTGGCTTTAGCAGGCACTACAAAACAGGAGTGAAGGGACAGAGCAGTATCAGCACGTGGAGCCCCAGCTCGGGATGTTGTCTTGATGTTTGAGTCCCCAGAGCTCTCATCATCAAATGTCTAATGTCAAAATGATGTCTCGCTGACGAGACATCGTCGTCTTCTTCTGTTGTGTCGTATGTCTCAGGGTTGCCTGAAAAGCCTGTTTTTTGTGAATAATTTGGTAATTACTCCTGCTCATCTGTGGCCTTTCCATAGCATTAGCTGCATCATGAAGGTCAGAAACCTTGTACAGAGAAAACCTATTCTGTGTTTGGGTTAGATGTTGTTGGGCTAGCAGGGAAGAGGTGCACTTGCTGTAGGAGTGTCCGTGGTGTTGCTGCACACATGGCCTGAGGATGGTGCTGCATCCTCCACTCGGTGATCCCCAGCTCAGTAAAAGCCAAAATCTGAAGCCTCCCAACAGGAGTCTTAAAAGCCACCTGGTGCACTGAGATAAATACCCCAATCTGACTTTCAGGAGGCACTCTGGGAGATCAGGTCCTCACGCTCCTACCTCAGATGCAAAATAATTAGAAGCCACCTTATGTGGACTGCATTGGTTTGTCATCGGTCTTCGTGATAATGGAGACTGAAGTGGGTTTGCTATTGACCTGATATTTATTTTAAAATGTGCTTACAACCTAATTTTAAGCATTGACATATGAAAATCCTGCCCTTGGTTTTCAGAAGAAAGTCAAAGAGGATGAGGAAGAACATAATAAGAAAGGAAATTCATGAAGAGGACTCACAACAAAGGCTGCAGGTATCATGGGTCTACTAGCAATCGTAACTCTCTTGCCTTATAGCCACTTCACTTCAGAGGACAGGATGAAAACTCAAAAGAAAAGATTTACAGATTAACATCTTTTCTAAAGCACTGTTATTCCACGTTACCTGACATGTGGCCTACTACATATGTTCTGTGTGTCCTACTGCATGTTTCCTCGCCCCATGGGGGTGTGTGTTGCCATTTCACTTTTGGGGTGACTTTGCACAGGTCTCAAACAAGGCACCGGGCAATGGCCCAGGATGCTTGTGGCTTGCAGGTGATCCCCCTCCCACTTTTCCCTCTACCTTACCGTCTTTCATGTACTTTTTCCTCCTTTGCTCTCATTTCGCTTGTTCTTCCCTCATTCCTTGGTGTTCCGGCGCTGCCTTCACCGTGCAGTTCACAAGGTTTTGTCCACTTCAGACAGTGCTGATCTGCAGGGAAAAATGACTAGATGTTGAATATACAAAAGAAAAAGCATGAAGCCCAACATGTTAGTAAGGGGCAGGCTTTAATTACCTAGCCATTATTGCATTACTCCAGAGTAGAGGAAATATGACTAATGCTATGTCTGTGCTTCTGGCATACGACTGCTTTCAAATTCAATAAGGACTTATTAAACATCACAGAGGTGTGACTAAAGAAAATGATGAGCAGAATGTGGAAAATAGCAATCATGGTCCTATTGTGTGCGCTATGAATTTCTAATCTGTGAGGGTGGGGAATGTCTGTGGGGGAAGAACAGGAAGAAATTGCCGTATTTTGCCATCAAATAAAATCAAAGTTAGGCTTCAGGGAAAGCCATCCTAACTATGAAGCAATGAGTGATCCCCTGGTCCAGGTGACCCCGGGGTGCCGCTGAGTCTTCTCTCATGGCCTTCCTGGGTGTTGATCCCTGCTTCCAGCATGGCTTATTCCCTTTACAGGAGACAGTCATTGACTGAAAAACTCAGGAATGGTCCTGAGAGGAGAGACCAGAGAGCAGGTCTGTCCTCCTCTGTGTGGCCAGCACTACAGGGTGATGGTCTAATTTTCCATCTCTCTGACCTAGGTGTGGTGCATCTTGGGCATCCCAGCTCCAACTCCAGAGCTGGACACGGAGAAAGTCTATCTCTTGGCATACCCACAGCCTGTGGGAGGGCAAGAATAGAGGAGCAGTAGGTTGGAGCCTGTTCTTGCTGCTTCGAAACTCAGTCTCCCATCTGTCAACCCCCCAGGGCACCCAGTGCCAAAATATACCCATCCTGCACAGGCTGGGTGGTGGCTCACTCACTGGTGGTGTTTTGGAGAGCAGGAGCTCTACTTTGATGACACAAGAGAGTGCAAAGTGGCTGAAGATGTCCGGTGGGTGATCCAAGCTCCAGGAGAGGCAGGAATTCAGGTACACAGTCAAGTGGATCAATTCCTGGTCAAGTGCTCGTCAGCTACGGCCCCATATTAATAGAATGATCAATGGCGATGATACAAGTTTACTAAAAGAAATGGAAATGAAGGAACAGCTCGTTGGGTTTAACAGGCGTTGCTGTGTGCTAATGAAGCCCTGCGAGAGAGAAAATCAAAGCTCGAGCTTAGCTTTCTGGTTACCTGCTTACCCCACCTCTGCTGCAGAGCTGCCTCACCGGAACCTGCTGGGTGCAGGGACCACGTGGGAGAGAGCAGGGTTGCATATCACAGCGTGAGGATGTCCTGGTGGGCTATCACCTAGCCTGGGTTCTCTGCAAGCTCTTCCAGGGAGGGAAGAAACCCTGACCTCTACTGAGTGAGCCACACTGAAATCAGCTTACAATCAATGGAGAGATGTGTGTGAGTTTAGTCCTTTATGCACCCATTTTAGGGTGGGATGAGTAACATTTTATGCTCTACTGTCTGTGGTGGCAAGATTTCCCTGTAAGCAATGCTACAAACTCTATGTGTGATGTGCAGGCAGTATCACTCATCAGATGCTCTTTGTGGACTTCCTAGGCAGGGCTTCAAGTTTGCAGCACACCTGTAATGCAGGTTAAATTTTGAAGGCAAATGAACAAATAGACACAACTGTCTCAAGGTCAAATGTGGAGTCAATGAAACCCAGAAGTCCTGGCCCCATTGTGCAGGCTTAGCCACTTCATTAAATTATTGCACTGATTTTTTTTCCTTCTTTTCCTGTTGTAATGCTATTATTGCCTGCTTAATAAACTGCACATATTAATGATACATGAACAACTTACAGAGAAATAAAATGAACGGGGAATTTCAATCTCTTGAAACTTTAACCAAAAACCTAAAAGCAAAACCTTAAAGACACAAATTTCAACATAACCAAAGTTCTCAAAGCCATAACTCAGCTGCTGTCTAATCTGTAGATGCCCCAAGGGTCTAAGTTTCTTTTGGTCTACATTTATCTCCTCATTTTGAGTTTATATAGAACAAGATATAATGCTCTAGCCTACAAAAAAAAAAATCTATATAGCAAAATATTGTATTTTAGAATGTTTCATGCACAGCAACACAATTGATCTGGAACTGTCCTCATCAGCATACGGATAAATGAGATGTGAAGAAGCCCATCAAGTCCCTCTTTTGCTGTATTATCAGTGCTGATCAGTGACAGTTCACATCAAAGGAGCCTGGTGGTGGGCTGTAAAGCTGTTGTAAAAGATCCAAGAATCAGAAAAAAAACCCCAAATTTCTTTCAACTAAACCCAGGTAATGCATGACACCCTGCTGTAAGGATGAAGTGTGCTGGCTGGATCATTGTCATCACAGTGTCCACAGTGGGACCCTTATTTTAGATATTAGACTTTTCTGCCAACCATACACCATAAGTATGTCAGAGAAAAGGAGAACAAGAGCACAAACCTCAGCTCTGGAAAGTATTTTCTTGTATGGCAGCAACTGTGTTTCTGTGATATTGCATGTATTTAGCTGAATTTTATGGGTGGAAAAGGGATGAATCAGGCATATGTAACATGAGGAAAAAGAGAGCTACATTAAACCATAGCTGGAATTTGTGGCTGAGTCACGGCAACAGTTTATAGATCAGCAAGACAAATTTCAGGGGTACGAGAGACATTCATCCAAATACTGTGCTTCCCTCTAAAAGTGTCTCACTTGCAACCATTATAAACGGAATTATTTCTGATCAGGAAAAAATGGGAGGACATCTTCCCATCTTATTTATTTTGTAAATTTGTGAGAAATTTGAGCCTAACTCTTGTTTGTAGTTGTCCTGTGCTGCTTGTGGGGAATCAACATGACTTTACAACCCTTTTCTTGTTTCTACACCTAAGTTTCATTTATGACCAATTTAAGGATTTTTAACATTGATGGAGTATTAAAAAAGAGATCTTAGCAGCAAGGTAAATGATGAAGTCCCTCATATGGTGTCTGCTTAAGAGATCTTAGGGTTTCAGGATCTGATGTGTTCAGGCAAACAGTGGAGCGGAGTAGTTTCAACATTCATGTTATAAATCAAGAGCCGTTAATGGAGGAAGCTAATACATTAGCAGATTCACAAAGCTTGAAATAGTCAGGGCTCCAGCCATGGACATTTCACTGTGGTCTCTTCCCACAAAGCTGTCCAGGAGAAGTGGTTGGGATGGAGAGGTTTCCTCCAGCTCTGTGAGAGTCTCGCATGGCTCTGGTCCAAACCAAAGCAGGTATCCTCGATTTTGGTGCAGAGGACATGTCTGGAGGAGAAAGGGAACATCTTTATCTGCTGTTACCCGTGGCTTTGGCCATGGCCTCTAGGAAATTCTGGCAACGTGTTTGAGAAAGGTGCCCACAACAGAGAGAAGGACAAAGACTCGCTGGGCTTTTCCAGCTTGGGTCTGCATGTGCTGCTGATGGCTGACTCAACGCTCTAGCATGGAGGCACCCTGCTACTCTTTTCCTTTCTCCTGCTTTACCTATCTCTTTCCCAACATTTTTCGTGCTTATCTATATGCCTTTGAATACAGTTCTGTCATTTTACAAGCAAAGGGACTCTTGTGGCTTGCTATGAGGTTTTTAACAACTGGGACTTTTCTTGGCAGCCTTCTTGATGGTGCACTGGAAAATTAACGGTTCAAATCCCTCACAATGAAATGTGAGATGAAAGGGTCAGCACCCTGTGTCTTTCCGTTAATACCCCCCTGACTTCCAGCTTTGTGGAGAGAGACAAAACAAGCTACTTGCTGGGCTGACCCCGCCTTCAGACATCAGTTGACAATCTTTCTCCTGACTTGAGGAGTAGCCTGAGAAGGGAAGAGAGATTTCTGAAGTGAAAAGTGCCCTGTGATGAGATACTGGAGCCAAAGACACACAAACTGCTCCTGGACTCCCAGCCTGTGGATAAGAAACTCTAACTGACACTTATGAGTGAGTGGGGAAAAAATGCCTTAAACCCATGTGACACTTATATAACTTCAGGCCTGGGATGTTTTTCTTACAAAGGAAGGACAAGTATTGCCAGGGGCAGCTTTCATGATAAGAGCAAGCCAATAACCTCTGAAAATGGAGTTACTAAAAAAACAAGCCTTCAGGAGAAACCAGGATGTTCCACATCAGGCTTGTGCCCCTCTTGACTAGCAGAGCAGGGAGCTTGGGCAGCTGCTGGTGGCTCCCAAAACTGGCATAAGCCAAAGACCTGAGATGAACAAGTGTTTTGGGTGACACAAGAAACAGGCAAGCAGGATTTCTTGGTGGGAGGAGACGCTGAAGAGTGGGGGTACACAAAAAGAAGGAGAGGAAGGTGCTGTGTTGAGAATGGGGACTGGAACCCCACCTTTGGAGCAAAGGAGACCTCACTTTGCTTGGTGAGGTGGGCCCAAGGTAGTCATTTTTTCTGGGAGCTTCCTAAAACCAGCAGGTCCTCCTTACTCCTTGCAAGCCTTTCAGTCCCCTCCAAGAAGCAGAGAGGGAGAGCACAGGAGAACTGGAGCAGATGACCTCCTGAGTTCCCTTCCCACCTCAGTTTTCCTCTGAACCTATAGGGATGGTATAAAGAAGTAGGTGCTTAGGAGCAACCATTAATACTGCACCTTTGCAGATACAGAATATATGACAAGGACAAGGAAGGAAGAAGGGGGGGATCATCACCGTGGGCCACCTTTGAATGTAGACCTGTACACAGGTCTTTTGCCAGGTGATCCTTAAGAAGCTGTGGCTTGGTGGCCCATTAGCTGATGCTGGTGGGGTAAGTCTGGCACGCTGCACTCAGGAGGTAACTGCCAGGCTGAGCCCAACTTTGTCCAGACAGATTTAGGCACTTTGGGACAGGTATGGACAATAGAGGGAGTTCAGACCAACCACCTACTTTAGACATTTGCTCCCTTCCAAGTTTTGGAAGAGCAGTAGGTGCCTCCAGAGGGGTGGTTTGGCACTTCTTACCCAGGTGTAGGCAGGTTCCTGCTCTGGAGTTTGTCTCCCTTCAGAGCTTTGCCTTCCCCCTCTATCAAAGCACAAATATTAGCACCATGTTTGGCTTCTGTGTTCCTCATCAAACCATGCGCTGCAGCCCCTCGTGCTTCCCTAGGAATGGTGGGCACACAGTGCTTTTACGAGCAACCTTAACAGGGACCGGTCTTCAAACTCACTTGCCTGACTGCTCCTGCTCGGGTGATTGCTAAATCACAATTTTTGTGCACTAGAGAGGTGTCTGGAGGCAAAACATGTAGGTGGAGAAGCTAACAGACAGGCTGAAAAGGGATGGGCCTTTATGCTTTCCGAAAAATAAGTGTCCCCCCCACAAATACTTCTCCAAGGTCTCATCTACTGATATTTAACACTGGTGGGTCCAACTTGCTCCAGGCAAAAACGAGACCCTGGTGCAAAGAAATTACACAGGGCTTGGGTGAGCTTCGCACAACTGATAGGTCTTACTTCAAAGATACATTTCAATCTCAGCATTAGGATCCTATGTAGATGCTTTTTGCTGTCTTGCAATTGCTTTCCTGCCCTATCTCGTACATGCTTTTTGCTGTCTTGCAATTGCTTTCCTGCCCTATCTCTATGCAGGCTGTCCTTTTTGCAAACCGATACAAGGCGGCAGGAAAGCATGTATTGTGAGCGTCTCCTGTGCTGTGACAGCTCTCTTCCTTTGTGAGCTACACCCTGAAAAGCCGAAGCTGCCTGACCCTGGCACCTGCATTTGAATCACTCTCCTGTTCCTCTTCTAAATCCCCACCTGAGGTCAAGCTTTGAAAGAAAGGTCAGTTCTATTTGAAGGCTGTTCAGAGAGAGACTGAATCACTTAATGATGAGTCATGTGAAAATTAAATTGATGCAAATGTTAATTTGACAACCTGAAAGTCTGGAGAGAGTTCCAGCCAGACCACAGGCTTTGTGCTAATGCAGCTGTGCTTCTGCTGGCCTGGAGGAGGTTTTGCAGCAGGTAAACACGGGGTGGGAGAGACGTCGCTACGCCAGAATTATCTTTTCTTCCCAGAGTCTGACTCATCGCAGGTATCTCGCAGGAGGGGAATCTCTGCAAAGAGCCTGTATCATCACCGTGTCACCATCTGGCAGCACTCCTGATGAGTGGCCCTGATTCTGGGCTGTTGAATTTTTTGTTATCAGCATCAAAGGTGCTGGACACAGCGCTGCTGGCTGACTTGCAGAGCAGCTGAACACTTCCAGCTCTGCTAATAAATCATTAACGATCACTGAAAACCAGAACGATCACTGAAGTGTACAAGGAAATAAGCAATTACCTCCTGCCCTAGAGGAGCAGATTCTGTCGAAAACGAGAAAGTGTCTGGGGATAACAATATAACTAGAATAATTAAATGGTCTTTTATGTTTGTTAAATTCAGGGGTATATTCATAATTTTACCCTCCCCCCCCACTCAAAGTAGGAGGTAATGAACTTTCAGGCATCATTACTGGCATTGACCGACCTTCGCATTGTTTGCGTGAGCACAGTCATGATGTTTTGCACCTGCTTTGCATGGACGTGAATGACTAGAGCAAATGTAAGGAAAAGGAGAGAGAGGATCTGTATTTGCCACATACAGACAAAGGTCTTAAGGTTATGCAGCCAAGCTCACACAAGTGTGGAAATGCCAGAATTAAGGTTGTCTCTGTGGTGCTTGCAGCAGACCGTCAAATGGATGCTGAGTCCTGCACAAACTTTTACGAGAAATCTAGCTAAAGATAGATTTCTTACCAAAATATAGCCATGTCAGAGCGCTACATCAAGTGACATATGAAATGCCCTTTATTTTCAGATTTTGATTTAATGCAGAAATAGGATGACTTGCTTTGTCAAAAGTAGAGTCCACTTGGAAAGCCTGAATTCTTTCTATCTTTAGAAGTGACCGCTAAACCTTGGGAGCTTTGTTTGCCCTTTGTCAAAGGGAAGTTCTGGCCTGCTATGTTTTGGGTGGATTTTTCATTCTTTTTTATTTTCTTAAGTGTCTCACAGATCAGGAAGCAGTCAGAAAATACTTTCAAATAAGATTTATTATATTACTTGTATACCTAATTAGGCAATTGCTATACTTTTCTTAATCACGTATATTACTTTGTTTATTTCAACACTGGTTCACTTTGAATACCATTTCTGGGCATCATGATAGGCCTCCAATTAGTAATCAAGAGTTTAGAAGAACTTTAATGGCTAACATTTGTAATTAAATATTAAATGAAACACAACCCCAGCTTCCTTAAAGGTGATAAAACCATGTCTTCTTTATATATGTAAAGTTTGTCTTTATACATATGAATCACAATAGAGGGCTTCATCAAAGCTCTATAGATTTCTTACCTCCTCATTTTCTACGTTTTCTGACTGATCTAGATTATATCTAACTGTGTTATTATTTCATTTGGGAACTGATAAAGTGGTGCAAGTTAAACACAAGTAGTTCTAAACTTTGGCCCAGGAGGTGAACAATATTTCTGGAGTCTGTCCTGCCTGTTTTCCTTGTGGAAGCTGATTTACTTGCTCCGGAGCAGGCTGTGCTCGCAGTATTTTCTGGCTGGAGTAGAAGTCTTGGGATTCCCATGGGGGAGACTGAACTCGACATACTTTCAAGCCAATAGATGTTCAAGACAAATGATTTGGACAAAGCTGGAAGGAAGTACTGAGACAGAACTGAAATCTTTGATAATCAGCCAAGGGTAGGGGAAGTGTAAAATATCGAGGGACGAGTTCTGCTCTTTTATTCAGCATCATCTCTCTGCAAATAGCACCAGTAACATTTCTGCAGGGCAGGCATGCTGGAGATGACTAAAATTTAAAATGTTTGATTTGCTTAAGCAGGAAAACAGGAAAGAACAAAGTTTCTCAGCATAAACAGAGATTTCATGTCCATCAGGTTGATTTTGTCCCAGACAAAAAACCAATCAGACAAACAGAACCTATGGGATAAAAGATCAAAACCAGAGAAGTAAAATTTTCCAGGCTCAACCACTCTATTGATTTCCTTTCAGCAACATGTAGCTCATTTGCCACATTGCCAGCTACTACAGATTTAATGTACGTTGCAAAAGAACTTGATGTTTGACTTGGTGCTCCCCGTGCCAGCGACAGGACAGAGCAGAGTTTGACTTTCACTACAAGGTCTCACCCCAGAAAAAGCCCAGCTGCTGTGGCTGAGGTGAAAGCATGAGAAAGTCCAGCTCTCCTGAAACCTAAATTCTCATCAACTAAGGAACAAAGAACTAAAAATTAATTAGAAAAGAAAAAAATGAAATGCATGCAGTCTCAGCAATGAGATCTTGGTTCTTCAGGGTCATCCTTGGTGAGGTTTGGAGGGGTGGGATGGGGAGGCTGGTGTTGGCGGTGGGGTTGGGAGCATCAGCCCTGGGAACAGCATCAGGGGAATGCACAAGTGCTAGGTGCAGTATGCATCATCCCAAATTTATCTGGCAGCGGGCGCACCTCCCCCCTGGGACTCTGATTTATTCACACAGATGAAGGCTTAGCTGGCTTGTGCAGGCTGAGGATGAGGATGAGGGAAAGGTCAACGGCAGCAGGCAGCACCGCTGTCCTCGCAACACCCACATGGCCCACGAGTTGGGGGACCCCACCACTGCCCCTCAGGGATGCAGCACAGCCTGAGTCACATAGCAACAGGCAAAGCATCCGGCATCCAGCGCCGCGGTCGCTTGTTTGTTTGTTATTGTCGTTGCCACTTTCTTGTTTTTAACTGAAGGGGTTTTTTTATTTATTTTATTGGATCTCGCTGAGCCTTTGTAAGAGAAGGGAAACGTACGTGGGAGGAACGAGGGGGAGGTTATGGCACGGCTGTTGTTAGAGACGGGGCTAATAGCCCAGAGATTTGATAAATAATTCTGTTTAATTTAAGCCTCGGGAGCTTCTAATCAAATTGCATCACCTGTGGTTCTGCTGCTTTCTTCCAGGCCAGAGAGCGAGAAGAAAAAAGCCTGACAGAAAACCCCAACCTTTGCTACAACCAGCTGTGAATGGAGGCTTTCCAAGCCTGAGTGAGCTGGGTGAAGCTGAAGGGAAGCGTGTTCTCTCTAATAGCCCTTTCCCCTGGAGAGCCGAGGGGATGGATGCTGCAGCCAAGGCGCCGTTTAAAGAAGCCTGGGCAGCTGTCGAGGTTATCACGGGTACCAAGTGAGCCAAATACACCGGAGGGGATGTAGAGCGGCAGCTTTGCCTTGCTCAGTGGCAAAGCAGATAGCATGTGGTCCCCCAAAAAGCTCACCCCAAAATCAAACACCAGCTTTTGCATTTCCTTCCATCGGCTCATAGGTAAAATAATCCTGGGGGTGAAAGGGAGAGAATATGCCTTGATGCTGCTGACATGGATGCATTGTAACATGGATAGGGCAATAGCCTATCCTAGAGTGATGAGGGCTACAGAATACCTGATTTTAATAGTTACTGCTCTTTTAAAGGGAAAAGCAGAGTTTTCAACCAAAACACTGACTTTTTAAAGGTTTCCTTCTTTACGTAGGTTAAAACTGTGACCCGTGTCCCAGAAGTTGCATCTGTCTTGCTGCAATATTTTGAAAATACCTGGGGCCTCAGGCTTTGAAAGCAAAGCTTGGAGAAGGCTACTAATGACCTGGAAGATGACTGATATTCATCCTCACTGAATTGGCAGTAAATCTGAAAGCGATAACTGCATCTTGATTGTAGTACAAATTCTTTAGATTTCCAGCTCCACAACCGCAGGGTTAGATTCCTGGTGTGCAGACTGTACTGGGCACACATCTTTTTTTGCTCTCAGTCATCCATGCTCAGTCATACCTGAGCTTTGCTCAGGTAAGAAGGGGCAAGAGAGACATGGAGTGGTCCCAGAAGCAGATGCTGCTGCACAGCAGCCTTTGTCTCTTCTGCTCATACTGCTCAGCATACTTCTTTCTCTCTTACTACTGAGAAGTGGCTCAGATGTAGCCGGGAGCAAAGCAGGCTGCAAGCAGTATAAGCTAAACCAGAAAAAGGCATCCTTATTTTGGGTGAAAAATAAAAAAGGAAAGAAAAGTCTGCAGAGGGATTTAACTCTAGAGGGATCATACAGCTAAAAAATGTCCCTGTTTGAGCCAGAGCTTCAAAATCTGGTAAAACTGGACACAGTGAAGGGAATGATGTGGGAAATGCAGAGGGGACATGTAGGAAAGGGGACAGATTTGCAGAGACAAGAGTGCACAGTAGAGGGACGAGGAAACCCAGTGAAGGGCTGAGAGCATGCCAAATTCAGTGTGGCTGGGGGAACAACACATGATGTATGCCTTTTGGGGCACAGGAAGGAACACCAGCAGGGATTACAGCCTGCAGCATGTTTTTCTGAGCTCAGCTTTCGGCGAGCATCAGTGGGCTCAGAATCAGCCCCGTGGCCCAAGGCAGCGCACAGGGAATTACTGAGAGGGGCGAGTGGGGATGTGGGCATGAGAGGGGGCCCAGAGATGCAGCAGCAAAGACCCGTGGTCGAAGATACCTGCTGTGAAGCACCTGCAGAAGCTGAGCTGGAAATACCTGTCCCGTCCACGGAGATAAGATGGAGCAGAAGAAATCCTGGTGGGTCATCTGAGTTGCCCTGGGAGCACACCGTCCTGAAACTACTGTTCAGGTCACCATAACTAATGCTCTCCCATTAGGGGAGGGCTGTCACTGGCAGAGAAAGGGTGCCCAAAGCCAAGACTGAGGCACAGTTGTGTGTGTGCATGGGTGAAACTTGCACCAACTCAGCCAAGGGCTTACAATGAGTCCCATCTCCTCAGCCTCATTTGAGGGATGTTTTTTTCTCTGTTTAGACCAAAGGCCAGGCCAGCCCTTAAAAACAACCCTATCCCATGCAGCTCCACAGACGGCTGTCTTCTGCAATCAGATCAGGACAGGTAAAAGCCCGCATCCAAACTGTGATGCATGGGCTTTTTAAGATGCCACGTGAGAGCAGGCGCTTGCCTTTGGGAACCAATTGCAGGGTGAGGAGCGGGTGACTTTTAGCAAGGACAGGGACAAGAAGAGACCACGGTGATCAGCTGATTCGCCTTTCTGCACAGTGAAGGAAAGTCATGAGAACGTGCCCAGCAATTCCTGCATCCATCCCAGGATTTTGGGGTGAGGTGATGGGCACCAGCAACAACCTTTATGATTATGTGCCCCCTCCCCAAGTGTGTGTCTACCCATAGCCAAAGCAAACAAGAGCTGAAAGCAGATTTCAGAAGAATAATACTATAATTACAATTATCACACTAGAGCTGTATTGCCACATGCTTGGGGGGGTGTGTGTCATCATTTGGGGGGATGGAGCACATGCTCATGCAATATTGACCCCATCATTTTCCTGCCATTGATTTTTTAAAGGAAACAGTCAATTAAAATCCCATTTAGTCTGGCTAAGAAGGATCCTGTATTATTCAACTGATAGAGAAGATAAGGCTTCAGAAGCTTCACATGTGTTATGGGACTAACTGCTGAAGTTTGTGCTAGGGCATAAATCCTCTTGGAAATCTGGCTTAGTTGACTTAAACGCTACAATATTCAGCCTGACTCTTGGCCTGACTCTGATTTCCCTAACATCTCATGGACCCCACAGCCTTGAGCTGGGCACTAGGGAGCTGCGTGCAGGCACTGGAGAGGTTTGATGCCTTAGTGTGGAACCAAGAAAGCTGATGGGCAGAGAGCTCCCTAGGCTGGCTCTCATGTCTTCAGTTCTGCCCTTTGCCAAGAATTACGGGTCTTTCAGTGGATGTTTCCACGCCCTCAGGCTTTGTAAACTATAATTAAGGAACTGCTGAATAGCAATTTTAAATAACCACATTTTCAATGTAGCGCTCTGAAGTTGAAATTAGCGGTAATTCTTGTGCAGATTTAACCATTTATAAAAATGTCATGCCCTCTGCATAAGGAAAACCTGGATCAGACTGTTTTCAAGTGTTTGGCCCTACGTTATCAGAGGATCTCCAGGCTGGGCTATCATAAGCACTGACTGTTTATTTTGGTGCCTGTACAGAATCTCTTTAAAAAATGCAGTCCTAGTCATACCTGCTGAAGTTCCCCAAGAATAATCTGCTTATATATATCCCCTGAAGTCAAATATGCCAACCAAACATAGCCTTCAATTTGAAGCTAAATTTACTTTCCTTTCTTGTATGTCAGACTATTTGAATTACTGAAACAATCATGGAGCTGGATGATTAGTGCAGTACATATGCCCATATTTTAGTTGCAGTTAAGCTAGTTTCATAAAGCAAGTCACTCTTTCTGAAGCAAAGTCCCTAGTTTATTTAATGAAACCAAACACTTTGTTTCAAAAAAATGAGACTCTGCAAATACGATCATTATAATCCAATTCCAGAAGAACTAAGACAAAGATCAATCCAGGAATTCATTAAATGCCTTATGTGTCAAGATGACCTTTAAGGTTTGCTAGTAATCTACATTTTCAAATTTTTAGATCTTTTTTTACAGACTCTCAGAGTGAACAAAGAAGCACTAATCATACTTGTTGCTTAGGAAAAGGGGAATTTTCTGACCATTTTATGTCTACATTTTTTATTGTGCATGAAGTTAACAGTTATGGGCTGCAGATTACAAGAGAAATAAGGTGCACTGGAAATGCAAGTATTGTGAGCTCTTCTTCTTCCACAAAGGAGTAAGAGTTATTTCAAACAAAGCATTCAGGGGTTGCATCTGCTATCCACCCCCCCCCGAAAAAGCACGTACCACATCTTCTCCCCCTTCCACCCAAAGAGAGAGAATTTTTCTAACTAGAGAACCAACCTACCCCACATCTGGCATCATCCTTGGCGTTGCTCCTGAATGGAGTCTATCTCCATGTCTACTTTCCCCAAAAAGCTAAACCATTTTGAAAATTAATTGGGTTTTACTGAGAAGGACCGTGCTCAAGTCTTTATTACATTCTGTTGGCTTCCAGGAGAGTTAGTTATTGTAAAATTGAGTATTTTAGGTATCTGTATTCTAGGTTAAATACAGGAGCCCAAGTTAGAGGAGCAAACCAAGGACAGGATTTGCAGAAACAAGGCTGTTGCACAGGGCAGACACCCACCAGAAGAGAGAAAATCACCATGCTCCTGCCTACTTTGTCTGGGTAAAAGCTCTGAAACCTGCTGATACTAGTGACCAAAATGCTGGCTTATGGGATGGTAGCTCCCGTGATATGGGAGACCCAGTCCAAAGTAGGAGTTGCTGCTGGATCTTATGCCTGCTGGGGACAGTGGCAGTTCAGTTCTTCAGGGCAGACCAACTCTACCCCATAGCAGGTCCCAGCCCTGCATTTTTGTGGGTAAGAAAATTGGATTTTTGCCCACACAGCTGACAAGTCATTATATTGTAATGATGTCCTGGTTTCAGCTGAGATAGAGTTAATTTTCTTTATAGTGGCTGGTGTGGGGCTATGCTTTGGATTTGTGCTGAAAACAGTGTTGATAATGCAGAGATGTTTTAGTTGTTGCTGCACCAGTCAAGGACTTTTCAGCTTCCCATGCTCTGCCAGGTGCACAAGAAGCTGTGAGGGGGCACAGCCAGGACAGTTGATCCAAACTGACCAAAGGGCTATTCCATACCATACGACGTCATGCTCAGTATATAAAGCCGGGGAAGAAGCAGGAAGGGGGGGACATTCAGAGTGATGGCGTTTGTCTTCCCAAGTCACCGTTATGCATGATGGAGCCCTGCTTTCCTGGAGATGGCTGAACACCTGCCTGCCCATGGGAAGCAGTGAATGAATTCCTTGCTTTGCTTCGCTTGCGTGCACGGCTTTTGCTTTACCTATTAAACTGTCTTTATCTCAACCCTTGAGTTTTCTTACTTTTACTCTTTCGATTCTCTTCCCCATCCCACTGGGGGGGAGTGAGCAAGCGGCTGCGTGGTGCTTAGTCGCCAGCTGGGGCTAAACCACGACAAATGACAAGTCATCAGATGCATTAAGCACGACCCAGTGCTCCTTGGGTCCTCGATAACCATCTCAGCTCATGATTCCCACATGCCTCCCCAGTCCAGCGCTTGGCCACCAGATAAAGAGAGACAATTATTATTTGCTTATCAGGGATGGGAAATGGTAGGGTGCAGGGTGGTTTTGCCCACGATTACACAGGAAGGCTGGGGCAGAGCAGGAAACCCATCCAACCCACCCCTCTTACTCACTCCCGACCTATTTTTCCTGCGACCGAGACTTTTGCTGTCAGAGAGCAAGGGTCTGATTGACAGCACCAAGGGGTGAGAGCTTGCCTTCCCCTACAAAACAGGTACATCCCTCTTATGAAAGGACCACCTGCTAAGTCCTCAGCCTCTCTGCTATGGCTATTAATAATAACTTCCCGTGATTTTCATAGCTTTCTGATGCGGACACTTGACCTCTTGTAATTGTGTTCAGATTCCCCGCTCAGGTTACACAGGATATCCAGCAACCGTGGCTCTGGGGACAGGCTGAACCTCTCCTCCTCGCCGCTCAGCCCCAGAGCCCCTGTGCCGGTATCCCCACTTTCATCTCAGTCGGCACCCGACACGCCATTTTTCTCGTTGCTGTGCTGGCAGCTCTCCATTATCCGTATTCAAGTTTAAACACCAGGTTGCACCTGTTAGTTTAGCTGGTGATTGGGAGGAACCGAAGCGGAAAGTGACCCCGCGTGTCCGGCTAAGCAATCCCCCTCTGCTAATGGAAAAGAGCCGGCTGCACTAAAGCCGCCAGCGTGTTCCTCCAGGCTATTTGTATCGCTGGCGTTTCTGCCTTATTGACTGCCTCCTTGGAAAATAATTCTCTTGCTTAATTGATTGTAACATTTCTTTCTTCTTTTTTTTTTCCTTTCCTCTACCAGTCCATCAGCCTCAGGACTTTATTTCTCACTTTTATTTGGTTGCTATTGTGCCGCAGGAGCTGATTTTAGGATGGTAGGCAGCACACACTTGTTCTTCCAGACTGTGCATTAGGGAGTTTGATATTGTCCCAGCACAATGTCTTTCTTCAATGAAAAACAAGTGGGTTTTATGCAGCTCTGGCTTTCCAGGACAGCTCTGTTCACCTCTGTCCTCTGCTTTGCACAAAGGCTTGCATTTTCCAAAGTTTTTTCCTAATTGCGTGGTTTCCTATGTGTCTGTGGGTGGGCCCCAGAAACGAGGGCTTCAGAATGAAAGGATATGAAAGAAATGTTGGCTGGGGACCTTCACTCAAGCAGCACAGACTGCAAGAGTCCCTCAAAATGCCATATCAACACAGCAAGCCGGGTCCTTCCTGGTGGGAATAACCATCAAGCAGGAGAACCATCAGCCTGGGCCCTTGTGGCAGCCCAGGACACACTCTGGGGGGGAAGCAGAGACAATGCATTTACCTTTCCTTCTGCTGTTAAAAACTTTGCATGTCACGTACTAAGCTAGCCCTTGGGTCATCCTGTTGCAGCCCATATCTGGATACCTCACAACAAGCCATAAGGAGCTTTCAGAGGTCCCCCAAGCAAGCCTCTTCCTATCTCCCATCAGCCAGCACCTTCTCAGGGTAGCTCAGCTCAGATAAGAGATGTTCTTATTTTCTTTGGGTTTGCAGTGTGACATATGTATTCCTCCCAGTCCTGCTGAGGAGGGATGATATCATGTGTATTAGGCAACGAGGAGAGTGGAGAGGGAGTGCAAAACAGCTTGACAGCTGCTTCTCAAGTAGACCATTGACAACTATCTGCTAGCAAATTTAAAATAAATCAGGGAAGAGTTCTCATTTACAACTTTCCCTCATTTTTCCACTGTCTAGCAGGCAGGCTTTTCATCCAACAAAATAACAAGCATTTCCATGAGCTGTTTATTTGACAGGGCATTGGACGAAGGTGAATGATTAGGTCTTGGGGGTGTTAATGGGGTCATTTCATGCTGTGGTTATTGGTGGACTGATAGAATGGATTATATGCCTATAATTATCATTTTTTGCTGCTGGGTGGTCACCATTTCCCATTGTAAATCTGCTTGTCAGGGCACCAAGACATTTTTCCGTGGGTGTTTCTTATTGTTGTTTAAAGGTAAGGAAATAATTTCAAAAGCACGAATTAAGCTTGGTTGCCAACAGGAAGGAGATAAAGTTGACTGAAAGAAAAAAAAAAGCCACCGGGAATCTGACAGTCCTTCCCGCATGCAGCCACAGTCCTGCGGGATGGGGGGATGCGTGGGCTGCCGCTGGCCCCCACATTCGGCTCTGACGTGGAGAGCCAGGAATCAATCACTTTGATGTCTTGTCTTATCCCTGAAGATAGATAGCAATGGCTTGTTTGGTGACAGCTGTAGCAATACTTTAACAGACCCTTTTGAAGTACTAGAGCAGCACTTTAGTGGCTGTTGTGAGAGCGGAAAAGCTGACACCAACGCCGCTTTGGGAAAAGGCCACCAGAGACGCAAGGAGGATGATGGGTTTGTGCTGAATGGCATCTTTCCTTGTCACCCATGGGTGTCATGTCTGTGACTGTCAGTGGGTGGCTTTGTGCATACATCTCCCATCCATGTATGCCTCTGCCCTGGGTGCGTTTATAGCTCTGACAGCTTTTGCTTTAACAGAGATGCACTTGCCGAGCAGGAAGACAGCAGCAAAATGCAGGGAGGTGTTCAAACACGTTCTTCTGTTTCGTGGGGCTTAGATATCTCACTGGCATTTTGGGTATCCAAACTGAGCTGCTGACTCCATCCCTGGCAAGTCTCTGTGGACAAAATGAACTGGGTTCCTATCAATGCCCTTAATGAGAGTCGTCTTCTACCTCTCCAACCTCTCCCCACACAGGTTATTTCTTGTTCTGTCTGGTTTGTTCTTCCTACCATCCACAAGATACAATCTTTCCTATGCTCCCACAGACCTAAAAGCCAAAAGTTTGCTCCAAGTTTACATTACCCAAATTTGCAGCAACCTTTTCCCTAGCCTTGGCAAGCACAGCCCTACTGGGCACATACCTGTTCACAGCATTTCCCCATCCCTTTTCTCTGGCTGGCACACATCTCTGCTTTTTTCTTTCCACTGGTTTACCTTGCCTTTTGCATCAGGCACAGCAATCGGAATGTATTTTCAAGACCTCTGTGGCCTGTCGCTTCTTGTCTCTAATTCCCAGCTCTAACCGGCCCCACATCAGCCTCTGCTTCTCACTCATATGATTTTCGAACAAGCTCCTTTGTTTTTTCCTGTGGACACCTAGAAACTACCTACAAAATGTCCCCATTGCCCTCCTTTGAACTTTCCTTTGCTGCAGGAGAGCCCTCAGTAGTGATTAATTCGCTGATGGACGAGTATCACGGCCATCATGCTGACAGTTACCACTTCATCATTTCCCAGTAGTCTATTGCACCTGCTATTAAATGTTGCCTTTTCTTTAGGTTGGAAACTCCTAGGAGAGCTTTTTATTCGGCATTATTACAGTCCCCAGAGCAAAGATATCCTGGTCCACAGCTTGGACTCTCTCAAGTGCTGTAGGAACTCAGGTGATGAAGAAAAGAATAGTAATTTAGAGTTGACCACTTCTATCTAGTTCAGTGCTGAGGATAAAAATCGGTTGAGTTTCTTTCAAAACTCTCTGTTTTATGCATCAGATGAATGAAATCTGAAGACTCTTGTTCTTCCTCACCGAAGGCGGTTCTTCATCAGCTCAGCTAGTTTGTTTGCAGTACCACTGTGAAATTTTTCTTTTCTTTTTTTTTCTTTTTTTCTCTTTTGGCAAAGGGTTAAAGCCTGGAGTTTTTAACTGAAAACATTTCCCTGCCCACCCCAAAATACCTCTGTGGTGCATCACAGTTTTCCCTCTCCCTGTGTTATCATGCAGAATAAAAGCAGATCCTGGAACCAGTATGTCATGGTGTGACCGAGCCTGATTCACAAGGTATCAACTCCTGCCATCCACCCCCAGAAAACTTCAGAATGACCTTTTTTTTCTTGCTTTAAATAATCAATCCAAACAGAAAGGATATAGCAATGGAAAGCAGACCCTCTTTGGTTTAAAAAAACAAGCATTTGGTCAAAACCCCAACACTCAGTTGCTGAATGAATTCCACAGAAAGTACCTGATCAGCCTCACTCACAGGCAATATTCAAGCTGCTCTTTGCAGAACTGTTCCAGTGGTTATTCCCAGTACTGACACAAACCCTTTTTACCAGGAGGAGGTCTTCCCAGGTCTCTGACCCATTTCAATGTCCTCCTTCCTCACACTGTGTTTTTTGGTACTCTTTCCATGTCACCCACTGCGCTCTCCTCCCAGCGTCTCCTTTAACTCCCATGAGTTTTAGAGGAAAAACCCACAAACCACAGCGGTTCTTGCAGACCTTGGTGGATCACATTTATCCAGCCTGGGCCTCCTTTACAGGCATCTTCTCTACAGATCACCAGTAACAACTGTACAGGTGGCATGCTGGATTAAAGGTCTGCAGTATGAAGTCTAAAGTATAAGGATAAAGGCAACATCTGGGTAGTACCTCCACAAAGCTTTCTGCGTTGGGCCAGCTACACTTGATTGTTCTCTTCATCAGTTCAGGTCATTTTAAAGTGTCATATTTTCCTGACCTTACATGAGAGAGCTCATTACATTTTATTCCTTATTTTTCCTTTTATCCTGTGGATTCAGAAGTGAAATTGTTTAATATAAAGGCCTCGGTTATGATTCAGTTTTTATAGCCAAATATTAAAATATAATGCTGTGAGACAAAGTCACCCAGATCCCAATTTTCATCTGGCAATAGTATTTGATAGTGAATCATTGCTGAAAATGGTTGTTCTTCTCAGTTATTTTACATTGTGGAGAAAAAGTGACTTGGTGGCAGGATCCCTTCAGATGCTTGGACAAAACTGATTTTATTTTTTTCTAAATTACTGTTTAGAAATCCAAAGACGTTCCCTGCTATTTGCTGACATGTGAAAAGGCACACTAAATAGCACTTGGGGGTTAATTTTCATGACCCTGACTCTACCTCTCAACAAGATAGATTACATTTTCAATTCTATCCCTTGGTGTATAAGAGAGAATCATTTTGTAGAAAATGAGAATTGATCCAAATCTTCACCCTAAAGTCAAACTGCAGCTTTATTGACCAGAAGGAAAAAAAAAAAAAAAGGATGCATTTCTTTAGAATAGTGTTCCCTGTGATATCCCCATGACAAAACAGCACGAAACAGGAGCAGAGCTGCCACCTCAATGAGGAAACCGAAGTCTGGAGAAGGGCAGGCCATGCCTGGGAGACCCAGCTCGTTCCTACGGGCTCATTTGTAGCTTGCATGCAACATTCATGCCCTTTCTTCTCTTCCCACAATTTGGCTCGCTGCCTCCCTGCCCTCCATGCCTCTTTGACCCTGACACTGCAGCCATCGGGGACCATATATGGCCCGATGCAGATAAAAGGCCAAGGGGATTTTCCAAGGTGTGAACAGGAGCTAGGCGCCTCTCATCTGTTGAAAGTCCCTGGGAGCCGGCGTCCGTGCTGCCCTTTGGGAGCCATGGGGCAAAGGGAAGCGCTGGCGTTTGGGTGATGGACACCCCACAAGACAGTTGTCCAGGGGCACCAGCAATTGGGCACAGCTGAGGTGTACCCTCCTGGGGCTGGGCTGGGGAGACCCCACCGGCTTTGGGACTTCATCCTGCTGTTCTGTCTGGGTAGAGACACAGATTTTACTTCTGGCCATGCCCCAGGCTGGCTGCCACTTTGGGAAAGGTCATTTCATTGCTCTGCTTCTACGTCTCCTTGCTCATCTTTGACTTTGGCTTTGCTCTGCATATCATCTGCACTGCCAGCCCTCCAGGGACATGCTGGGAATCAGCCTTGCTGAAGCAGCCTGGCCAGGTGTCTCAGGTTGGGTATAAAGTCTGATGCCATTTTATCTTCCCCTTCCCTTGAGAGTTTCAACACAGTTAAAACCAACAAAAAATATCCTAACCCTTACCCTGGGATAAAAATGCTTGAAAATATGAGCCTACAGGGCAAAACAAGCCCAAACTCCTCCTTTTCATTAGACATATAAGAAAATCCCCAAGTTTTACTTATTGTAGGGCTGAAGACTTCTACAGCCCACTCACCCCATGGCTCTGAATATTTGGGCTGGCACTACCAGTGCCGAGCCGGGTGTGCCAGCGTTTCGCTCTCAGTCCCTTATGTGCTGGTGTGCAGCCAGGCTGGAGAATGCTATTTTATCATCCTGCTTCATAGGAGAGGAAAATAAAAACCCCAACAGATTCCCAACACAACAACAAAGCCTTTCTGCAGGAGGCAGAGGGCAGTGTTTGCACACGCATAGTTAATTATGAGCGCAAGCGGGTCAAGTTCATCCCTGATGTTCTTCCTGCTGTCCTCTTTGGGGTTACAGTGGTGGCCCACTGGGTTTCGGAGGGATGAGAGACACATTTATGCCTGGACGTGTTTAGGCTCAGATGTGTTTGGAGAACATCGTGGGAATGGTTGCGGTGCTCACCTCTTCTGAAAAACTGCCACAAGTCCCCATGTGAGCCCCCTGAGACATGGGGAGCACTGCTCCTCCCTTTGGGGGACCTGCAGCAGGGAGCCCCGGTGGTTTTTTTCCTCAGCTGGAGGAACTGCCCTGCACCAAGCAAGGTCAGAAGCCGGGTCACAAATGTTATAGGCTTCACAGGAGGCAGCTGCTCACAGGTTCAGCTCTTCGGTCCTATCCCTGGAGCACCCATGGGTCTGGAGAGAGGGAAAAGGTGCCCACTACCCTATCCTGCTTGTTGCATGTAGTATGGCTCTCTTCATATTAGCTGTATGGGGGTAGCTGGTTTTACACCCCTCCCTGATAGGCAGGAGAGGGGCAATGTCCCCATGTGCACCTCCTCCCTGTGTACATGCCAAGGAGGCTAATTTGATCTCCTCCCTGCCTCCCCCCACACCACCTCAAAACAAACCTGCAGGGCTGCAATGTGCCTTGCAGATTAGCAAGGGGAGACCTCGGGAGAGTCTCGCTTCTGGGAAATGACACCGGCTAATACCACGGCACAGGGCGCTCGCAGCCTTGGAGCCGACCCTTTGGCAGGAGTCCGTAGGTCTGAAATCAATATCCTCTCCGCTTCCCATGCGCCCCTGCTCCTGCTCGTCCCCTCCAGGGATGAGCTTTCCCAGGGTCATAGCCCAGCTCGGAAAAGATCTGCCTCATCCGGATGCCCCCATGGCAAAACAGTCTCTAAAGGTAAACACATTGAAAAATGGAATGAAAACTTTTTCCAAGCCAAACTTAGTTTGTGTTTACAAACGGGGCTGCTTTAGAAAACTAATAAATTTCACACTTTCCTGCCGGTAGCCTCAGGGGAAAAATATTGCAGCTCTGAAGCCCTGTTCCTACAGAAACAGTTAGTGTGTGCCTATGGAGCCCATTGTAGTTTGTATTCATTTGAACAGGGAGTACATAACATTTTCCTTAGCATCTCTTTGACGTCACCTGCAACCTGCATTGCAAGAGGCAGCTTCCCCTCTCCAGCAGCAGCTGCATTTCACATCATGGTAAAGATGACGAAGGGAGATTCTTCTGCCACTCGATACCAACCGTCCCGTGATTAAATTAATCCCTGCTTTAGCTTCATTGTACCACTGGAGCTGAGTCAAAGATTAATTTATCCCACATATTTTACGAGGTCCTCATGAGTTTATGGTGGAAAAGAAATACACTACGTGCCAGTGATACACCCAAACAGCTCTTTGAAAGTCCCGGCTCTGACCTGAGCAGGCTCTAGAAGGAGACTGCTGCAGCAGGTGGTATTTAAAGAGATGTATAACACAGCCATGTCTAACTAGTCACTAAACTGTATGCCTGAGAAATGCAAAGTTAGCTCTGAGACAGCATTTCATACCTATCAGAGACGTGGCACTGCTCTGACTGAAGCGTGAGAATTACTGTTCCCCATTTTGAGCCAAGCAGCTATTGAATGCTGAGGGATCCCCAGGTTGTTTCCAGTAGGGATGGGAACTGGCTATCATCAAGTATTTCTTTGATGCAGTCTCTGATGCACCTGTTTGGTCCCTCAGTGCTGCTGGAGCCAAACAAGAGCACATATCTCCTCTTCCAGGCTCTGTCCTCCAGTCGGCACCTCAACCTTTCTCTATTATTTTTTCTAAGGGACATCCTGTAAATGCCTTGTCACTCTGCTTAGCAACCTGCTTGCCTCTTTTCCGCCAGCCACATCTAGCCAAACACACACACACAGCACTTTGTCAGCACCAGTGCACAGGTTTCTGCTCTGACATCCAGTCCCAAGGCCAGGCTCTTCTTACACAGTTTAATTCTGATCAGCCTCACACGTTCTTCTGATCAGTCTTGCAACTTCAGCTAGTTTCACTGCAAAAAGCTTATTTACCACCTCCATCTATCCTGAATAAAGAATGACCGTCCCACCTACATGGAACTTAGGTGTGACCAGGTCCCAAACCTATTAAACCCCCAGAGGTCTCCGCGGTGGGAGGGCAATGCACTCTTAGATTCACCCTAAATGGGATTTGTTTTGTTAAAGATTTTAAAAAATATAGAAAAACTTTTTTTTCATAATGCGTTTCTGTTGGGACATTTTGACAACATAGGCTGATTTTATTCCTATCCAAAGGTCCTCAGAGCTCCTGTGCCACTCCATGTCCCTCCCAGCTGGCCAGGAGGCCTCTCTGCACAACCCCACTGCTGCCTCTTGCAGGGTAATGGCTGCCTGGACCTCTGGCCTTTTTGTTGGAGAGGAACCTCATTGCCCTCACACCTGCCCCAGTCTTTGCTATCATAATTGTATTCTCAGTTTTGGAGGTTTCCACTATGAAATCCTGTCCAAAACTCTGTCCCCTTCACACCTCTTTGGGTGATCCGTAGGCATAACTTGGAAGGCAGACTGGAGTCCAGCGACCCCCTGTACAGAAATTAACTTTTTCATACAGCCCTGGGCAGTCTCTCCCCCCACAGTTTATCCATCTTAGGATTTCTAGTTTTCCTTCTTCCAGGGTTATGGAAGCAAAAGCAGTCTTGGGTTTTAAACATTTCACAATTTAAACTAGCTCCCTATAGAAAATGAAATAAAATCTTCTACCTATAGAATTATTTTAGCGAAACTTCCAGCTTTTAAAATCTCTGGAGACCTCAGAGGGAATTCAGAGAGCGATGGCGGCTGGGAGAGCTTCTTGTGGGGCTTTGCTGCAGGTTGGTGAAGGGATGAGTGGTACTTTCATGGGGCAAAAGCAGCATTTGGGAAAGCACCACGCCAGTGGGAGGCTTGAGATTGGTGTGGGAAGAAGGGAGGTGGGAACGGAGACTGGAGATCTTGGAGGCTTTGGGGGACTTGAGAGCAGACAGGGACTGATTGGTCCCTCTCCACTGGTAGTATAGGTTCCCCCTGAAGATAAGTAGGAGAGAAGAGGACAGAAGCTAATGGTGGTGAACAGGGTTGCCCATGCTGCTTTACACCCCTTTCCTGTCTCTTGACACCCATAGAGGACCGTTCAGGCAGGAGACAAGCAAAAAACAAAACCACTCACCCCAGGCTCCTCTGATATACCCAAAACAAGCAGTTTATGTCCCTAGGGAAGTGCTTACTTAAAGTAGGTCAACATTTGTGGTCAGTCATGCTTTCCGTTGTAGGTGTTCTTCAAAACTTCACTAAAGTTTCAGACAGGGTAATGCCAGGGGACTAAAGCCCTAAGGTTTGTAACGCGACATCCTTGCATAGTGTCAGTGGTGCTGGGGCTGCCGTGGTTGCTTACAGCATCTCACTATGTTTGCAATAACTGGAACTACCTGTTGGGAGGGGGCCATGAATGCTCAAATCACCGAAGTGCTTTGAGGAACGCATCATTTTAGGGGTAAGATGTTTTTTGCTCCTATCTATAGGTGAAAAAATGGGGAAAAGATCTTCACGAGAATGACTTCACCTGATCTGATATTCAGAGCTGGAGAGAAGCCTAAGGGAGTAATGGGCCCCTTTGCTGCCGAGTGCGTGGGAGCTTGCAAGAGCTGCCTGCCCATCAGTGCCTCAGCAGCACTTTGGGCATCAGCCTGGCAAGAGAGTTGGTTAGGCAATGTGTGGGTTTCAGAGAAAAACTGGTTCCCCTTCGGTTCAAGAAGAATAATGTCCTCAATGCTCCCAAATCTATTTTTTTAAAAAATTTATTTTATTTTTCTCCAAGAGAGGCTTCTGCTCCACTGTCAGGGCACCGATGTAAGCTCTGCATGCCTCTCCTTCATGGGACACTGGACAGAGAGAGGTCCTTACAGCACTGCAAAGCAGCACACAGACCCCAGTGAACACTGCTGATGTGACAGCTGGTTTGGAGCGCCTCAGGGTAGGACCAGACTAAACTTCCTACGTGGCAGGAGACACCTCTGCCTACGTGCTCCAGGACTCGAGCAACGTGCTTGCCCCTCAGGCACCAAACAGCAAATGCAGCAAGTGGGGTTATGGCGTGTTAGTGCTGTAGGGGTTCAAGTTTATGCTGCATTTCTTTTCTCACATCAGAAGTCTCTTTAATACACATTCAGAGCTTGTATACAAAGATTTGCTTCTTAGGAAAAAACTCCTGGTTGGAATCCACTTGTTCCCAAAAAAGTCACAATGAGGGACTATTGTTTGTTTAGGAGATGTCCCGCTCTCCCTGAGCACTCTTCACGTAGCAGAAGTGCTGCATAAGTTATCACAGAAAAGCCTACCGCTTCTAGCTTCGTGGCAAGTCAGATCTGGGAAGAATATCATTCCTTACTTATTTTTGCACAAGTTTTTAACATCTGGCTCTGTGCTTGAACCAGGACACATCTACTTTGAACCATTCTGTCTCCGTAGATGGTGTTGGTGCGCCCTGGCGCGTCTGATCTTCGTGCCTCCAGGGATGCTCCATGACAACATCTGCATTGTATATATTGGGATGTGCTCAGTAAAGACAATAGATTTAATCCTTGGTGACATTGTGTAAATAAAACAGATTGTAACATCTGGTCTTCTGTCTTTAAAACACAATGGCACTTCATAAATAATATAGCATTATAGCTCCCAGAAGACATTTACAAGTACTTTATTAGGTGTCACATCAGTGCTCCATTTTGCAGCAACTGCCCAGAACTAGACATCTTATAATTCAGTTACACCGTAAGTAGCCACTAATGAGGCATATTATTATAAAGAGCCAATGCTGTGCAGCTACACTGCAGTAAATCTGGAGTAATTCCAGTGAAATCAGTGCTAAAGCATGGGTTTGCCCCTATGAAACAAAAAGCAAAGTCTCACTCAAAAAAAAGGAAAAAAGTTTTGAAGAATGATTGTGAGACTTTGAGGAGAGGTTTGTGGAAACCTCCTAATTCTTATTTTCTGCCCTTCCCTATTCTCTTTTCCACTCCGTTCTCATCTGTCACTCATGTATTGAGTATCCTGACAAGTCTGCCTGACGATTAATGCTCCTATTTTGTGGGTTTGCATAGTGCCTCCTGAGTATTTAACAGATCTTAGAGAGTTCAGTTCACTAAGCTCTCAGATTGTCTGGCAGTCCCCAATGGCTTAATAATGTAAAATCATAAACTGGACTGCAACTGATTCCTCTTTCCTGTCTATTCTTTTATCAGGGACTGCTATGTGGGATCTGGAAGACAGAAACATAATTAGATGTGTGCTGAGTGGGATTTCCCTTTAGCAAGCACTACTCTGACCTCCAGCTACAGATATAACTAGGGATTTTGGGGAGATGGATTTTCTGGAGATAATAATGCTTCCTTTGCTATAGGATGGAGAAGTTCATAAAGCAACTTTCTGTGCATAGAAAGATTTCTAGCCTCTGTCCTGAGATTGCTCACTCAAATATGCTCTTGTAGCAAAGCTGAAATTGTTATATGCTCTTGTAGTATATAAATTGGGATGCGACATGGCTGCATGATGTAATCTAAAAATTACCTCATCCTCCTTAAAATCAGTCTTATACATCCAGTTTCCAGCTGATAGATTTATTCCTAGCCCAGAATGACATTATCTCCCATAGTAGACTAAGAGGCTTGTTTCTGATCTCTGCTAATTAATAGAAAGTGTGTTTCCAGAGACAAACTCTGGTGTGTATGTAAGGATAGGTCACTCTGTGGACATGTGTATGTATACGTGTGCGTGTGCTTGCTGACAGCACGCCAATCCTGCTAGTAAGTCACAATCGAATTTACTGTTTCCTTTCGATCTGAACAACGTCATTACCTCCTGCTAATGTGGTTAGGAGGGAGCAGGAGGTGTTCTGGGATGTTGACTGGTGGTAGTGAAGCCAGCGCCAGAGCACGTGTGTGAACCGTGGGCTTTGGGTGCAATTGCTACTTGCAAGGCAGAGGGATGCTATATCCCGATCATAAAATTGGAACAATGTTCGAATTGGATCACTGAAGCATAAAACATCTTACATTGAGAGTGCTTTGAGCAGCAGTAGTCAGCAGCAGGACGCCCATCTAAACTTACCTTTGTGTTGCGGTTTCCGCAGTTTAAGACAAGTCAACCCTGATGCAGCAAAATACACATGAAACTTGAACTGGGCTTTCCTGGGACTGCCCATGGGCTCATGGTGGGCAGATGCTTCCATGCAACCCCCAGGGACAGGAATGGTTGGCACTGTGCAAGTCAGCACCCAGCTGGGCTTGCAACGCTTCTGCTCTTGGAACACCAAACTGACAGCAAAGCTGGGCAAAAGGGTTGAGGTGGAAGATCTGTGTATCTCTGGAAGCACTCAGGGAATAGCACAGAGCAAAGCCTTTTCTTTAATATTAAGCAGTAAAATATTAAGTGGACTGGAAGCCAGCTACACTCCTCCTAGGGGAGCACCCCAATCATGAAACTATATAGTCACACTTCTCCCTTCTTTCCAGCCCAGCCCAATTACCATTTAATTATTTCAAGAGACCACAATAACATCTACATCAGGGAACGAACCATACATCACTGCTCCAGCATCCCCTATGCTTTTGTGGCCATGATGCCCAGAAAATGGGTTCAACTCCCCATGGGTGGAGACAGAACCATATTTTGGCCTTCCACAAATGAACCAGCTTCCTCAGCTGTGGACCTACAGGAGAAGAGCAGGGGACCGTTTAATTTTGGAGGGGGCAAAGCCTAGTCTCGCAAGCATGCTCAGAGCATGTCTGCAGCCCAAGCTCCACCACGTAGCTCCTAATTGTGCAATATGATAAGCCTGAGGAATGAGCTAGGTGCTGGGAAACTTGGTCCTCCAAAGGCTGGGGCATGGTAGGGAGTGCTTTAATCGGCAGACCTTTAACTGCCTGGAAATGTTACGTACAAAGACATTAGCAGCTCTGAACTTCAAGGGCCTCCTGAGCCCTGCCTGTGCAGAAGAATAGTTTTTCACCTTGGAGCCCTAAGCTGTGTTTAGGCAATCGGGACCCCTGTGTGGAGGTAGGGCTGTGTACTTACATCTGCAAAATAGGTGTGATGAGGTGAAAAACCCTACAAGCATGAAGTGCTTTGCTGTTGTGGCAGTAGGAGCAACCAAATAATGTAGACAAGCAGAAATAGAAAAGGAAAAGTGTTTGCGCTGTGTTCCAGTGACAGAGAAAGAATAAAAACCAGATATCTGGTGTCCCAGTTCCCTACTCTGGATATAAAATCAGAGTCCTTTCCCTTTGGTGCAAAGATGTACTCAATTTCCACTTATTCTACAGAAGAGTTTGCTACACTTGTGTTTTAAAAGCACCACCGTGTTTTCACACAGGTCTTGATTATGCAGCTGATCTTTACTCTTTGCATGAAATATATATTTTTTCTCAAATACCTCATACAAGGTCTATTTGCTGCCCATGTCCTCTTGCTTGGCATAGTGAATCACTGTTCACACAATGCTGAATGAAGCCACTAATTAAATATGTGATTTTTATTAGGCTCTAGACAGGCTATACTTACAAGACTGTGCAGTAAATGGCTTGTTTGTACTGTTCTTTAACTTATCTCCTGCCCCGATCCAACTGCTTCGAGTACAAACAAGTCTACGCTCGGAAGGTATGACGGCCAATTCTCTCTGGATTCATGCTTTTGTACGCAGATCCAAATTCATAAGTAAGGAAGCCTGGAAAAGTAATTACTTGGCTGCTTGTGACTCATTTGGTTACCCTGAAGTAGCTCTGAGGCTTGAAAGGGCTCTCTGTGCTCGTGCTGAGCTGTTTGCTGACTTTGCAAGGAGTTCATTGAAGTGAACAGTGTATACCCACTCCCGTACTCACACGGGCAGAAAAAATTTGGGGTTAAAACATGCCTAAGAGCACAGTCTTATGCAGGTCTTCATCATACAGATGAGGTGCTCAGTTCCCATCTTTCCCTTAAGCAGGAGCAAGTTGGCAGATTTGTGGCAAAGCTCCAGTTAATAAGGAATCGTATTCCTCTGCTGGCCCTACTCATGTGTGTGAAACAGCCCAGGTGGACTCAGCCACCTTTCTCAAACGCTTTGTGCACGGAGCTGAGCAGTAGCTGGGGGCACCCAAAGTTTCACCTCCCTATAAAAATAGGTTATCATGATACCTCAAGGGGGTCTGTGCAGCAGGTGAAAAATGGGTGGAAGTAAGCAAAGAAAAACATCACTTTGCAGTCACTCTTTCTGTGACTGAACAGATTAAAAGCAAATATGCAAGAAGACACAGCATCCCAAATCCCAGCATAAGATTTTTTTGTTTTTTACAAAAAAACATACAGCCTTACAAAGATAAGAAAGATGATGTTTGTGGAAAAAAAGCTCACCTTCTCTTTCTCAGACAAATGCTCTTTTATAGTGCGGATGTGTGCTATTTTCTTATGGCTTTTAAATTGGTTCCTTGATTTGTTTCTTTATCTGCTCCCTGAGACTTTCCTGATTAGTTGAGATTTTTGCACTCACTAGTTGATTAAATAATGAATACATTTGTTTGATTTGCAGTTGCTTACTTAATTAAAATGTCTTTTCAGTGCCCCAATTTTCATTATGATTTCAATTTTGCATTTAATCACTGTGTTGTTCTTTGCTGCCACCTTTCTTAATAGAGGTCTACTCTCCTGTCAGCCTTATTGCAAAACTCGGCTCCGAGCTGCACATGGGCACACAGTAGAGAGAAACCTCCATTTGTGCAGTTGATTTAAACAGGAACTAGAAACTTGGGGGGAGCATGGGATGGGGTTGCATTTGCAGGAATATCCAAAGAGTATAAATGCGTTTTAGGCTAAAAAACCAAGGTAAACTATTTCTAATATTGTCTGGTCAAGGACCATCACATTTGCCTGTGAAGGAAGATCAGATTTTATATTTAACTGCCTGTAGGCCAAGTATAAAGGCAGGTCTCTTCATCCCACAGTGCAGAGAGAATGACCACCAGTACCAGTAGGCGGTTTGTAGCAGTGGGACAATATTTCCTTCAGCAGAAGTTGTGTGATGAGATATGTGTTCAATGCTTTAATGCTGCTTTATTTTAGGATGCTTCCATTTCTTCCCCTTTTTATTCTCCCTTCCCTTTCTTCTCACTTTTTTCCTCATCTGATCCTGCTCTTTCGTTTATATTTGCTTTCCTGCAGCAGACCCCAAATTTCTATATCCTGGACTTCTTTCTCAGTCTGAACCTTTTTCTATTCACCAGTGGGATCACGCATGAAATGGTTAATGTTGTCCCATCACCAGATTTTAATGCCAATATCCCATTCTGATTAATAAGAGTGAGGGAAATTCCACTTTTGATGCTGGTGCAGGCTGCAGACATGGCCACATGCCCCTGAGTTGGTTCACAGTCGAAGGGGACCCTGAGTCAGAAGTACAGTATTGGTTTTTCAAAAGAAAAAGGCATCTGTCATCCCATGTGCAGCAAGCTCAGCAGTTTTTTTTATATTGCCAGGCAAGGCAGAAACACTGCATGACAAACCCATCCCCAGGCACAATAATACTCTTATGATGGGGTTCTTGGAGAATAAATTATTTATGATATATTTTATCATCTGCACAAGTATTTCAGTAAGAGTCATCAAAATATCTAGCTGGAAAAACTGATCACCAGATCAGAGGTGAAGAGGGTGCAATACAGAGGGGTTCGAGGAGACAGGCACTGAGGACAACTGATACTTTGGGAAGCTGGGAGGAGGGAATGGCCAGGGTTAATGGCTTAAATCCTTATCCATCCAGGAAATCCCTTTAACTCTGCTGAAGTGAATATATGTCAGCTTAGAAATCACAAGAACATCTGGTTTATGTATTTGCAGCAGGAAGTTTTTTAAGGACTCAAATTTTGCTGTGATTCCATGTCTGCAGCTTTTAATTCAGTAAGAAATACAAAAGCATCCTTTAAAGCTGTCCACAAATAACAATGACTCTTCTGGAGTTAAGAATTATTTTTGCTAACACCAAAAGCAGTAGGAACAGATCTTGTAATCTTGACAACTGTGCGTGCGTGATAGGTCTATGACAAATGTGCCTTTTCATAGAAATTAGAAATCAGCTATTTATAAAAAAAATGGAGCTGAAAGAAACCTTGAAAATCCATCTTTACCAATCGTAGGGCTTCTGAGAGCCAGAATCAGGGCAAAAGCCTCCCTTCCCCTAAAAGCTGTCTTGTTTTCAGGGTAAGAGACACAGAATAAATGAGTGAAAGAAAGAATCTCATCCATCACCTTTTCAAGAAGTGTACTGACTCTGAAGCAACCTCATGAGGATGTTTTCAGAAGGCATGTACTGTAATGTGGACCTTTAAAATAAATATGTGACATCAAGTGCATTAATCTAATGCAAACAGTTATGCTTCCTCATTCTGGATATTTCAGTAGCTCTCTTGTTCAAGGATCAGCAGCCCAAAGCTTTCCTGCTCTGGTCTGTGATTTGGATCTATTCTAATCACCAGTTGCAATGACTATAAAAGTGGCTTACATGCGATTAAACATCTTACACTGCTGAAAACATGCATTTCTGAACTATTCACCTGCTTTTTTTATAGACCATGGTGTTTGGGAGTTGGAAGAATCCATGGTATTGGAGGCACAATTCACCTTGTCCTCTAAAGCAGGTCAGATGAATCATGTCCTCAAAGTGCCTATTTCTCTGCACTGACTATAAGGAAAGCTATGCCAGCTGAGATGTAGGAGCCTGCATGGCAGATGTCTGAAGTTGGAAGGATATTAATCTTGCACATCGTGTGCCTCTGTATTTTTTCCTCTATCTATATTGACGGACCAGGCAATATACACCCAGGTCTTATCACTAGGAGAAAGATATACGTGTGCAGCATTGAAGATAGGAGCAATGACCAGTCACACAAATTGAACAAGAGGTTATCTCTTGTGTCAGTTAGTCTTTACACGTGGGATTTCCTTTAATATTATTTCTCGCAAAATTAGGTGCTGAAAGGTCCTTTTGCAGTCTGTGGTGAGAGACAGATGCCTTGCAAAGGACAATTCATCCCCTCTTAAATTAGATATCTCAGATAAGTGGGATGAATCAGACTCTAGAGGAATTTATCCCTTTGCAGTAACTATTTATTAGTTTCAATTAATAATGCAGTTTGAAAGTTTAGCCTTTGCTGAGCAGTAACAATGGCAGCAAACTTACTATGAAAGAGCGCTTGGCATCTAAGGTTTTGAGTTAAGTTGCTGGTAGGCACTTTGTTAAAACTGCCTCCATAAATCTGAGAGCTAAAATGTAAGGAAAGAAAATCAATCTGATGCAGGATTTGATTGTTTTGTTAATTCTCTCACCATTCAGCAACCTTCCCATTGTAACGTGTAGCAGCTCATACTGGTTTAACTTGTGGAATAACCATCCCTAAAAAGATAAATCCCATTTTGCCAATAAAAGACTTGTCCCACTATAAAGCATATGCCTATGGAGCAGTTGAGTATCTCTTGATACTGGGGAAGAGTTTTTTGACTTTGCATGTGTCACAATCTGAAGCACTGGCAGCTTAACGTCTGAAATTTAATTACCTCTTCTTCACGCAGTTCATAATTCAGATGGTTTTGTTGTAAATCAACCACAACAGAATAACCTAAGTCACTTTTAAGCACTCACCAGACAAGTGTATGTTCCGTGCTTCAATTAGTATTGATAGCAGTTTCAAGTTATAGAACAAAGATTCAATTATATCTAGGACTAGCAAGGTCTCAAGTATTTCTGATCAGTGCATTCATTACGGAGTGAGTGCTGGAGAAGTTCGTAAATAAATCATTTAAATGAAAAGAGGATGCTGTCATCCTCTAGTCTGATGAGTGAAACCAAAATGCAAAAAACCACAGTATCCATTGGAGATGTCTCATTTGGAAGGCAGCTGGAGATTTTGGTACAGCAGCACCCCTGTCCCGTATGGAAGAAGCATAGTCCTAACCTCACTGAGTATCTGGATGCACAACCCATCACTCAACTGTTTGAGTCAAGCTGGAATCGGTGGAAATATTTGTGGAACAAGGTGATCTCTAACAAATGCATGACTGACATAATTTGGACCTTCAGTAATATCGACTGCCCCGAAACCTGCGTGGTAAAGCCTGCGCTGTTCCTTGCACCGCATCGGCAGTGCAGGGTCCGGCTGTGCCACAGTGAAGACCGGCTCTGGGAGGAAGCTGACGGCTTTTGGTGATGGTTTCTGAGGAGGTGGACTGAGAAACTGAAGTATGAAAGATAGAGACGTTGTTACAGAGTTCCACGGGCTGAGACGTGGAGAAATATGGCGGGAAAGCCCAAATGCTGTGACGGAAAGAAAGAACAGCTCTTGGCAAGAACAGACTTCTAGAAAATGCTTGAAAATTGTGTGACTGAGCATTGCAATCCTTTAAATAGACATTTTGGCTTATGTTTACCCACGATGGTTAACAATAAAGGAAACGAGACTAGCACTCTAATGAGCTTTCGTTCCCTGAGGCACATGTTGCCTTTTTTTCAGGTAACAGCACCCTTTCCAGTGCTGATGATTTTCTTCAGTGTACCAAGGCAGATTTTTTTTACCATTTACCCTCCACCTATGCATGACAGATGGTGCGATATGCAGTTTTGGGAGCTAGTCTGGGGTGCATGAACTGATGTGCATTAGGCTCACAAATTCAATTGTGTCTTACCTGTCTGCTCGAGGAATCCATCTACTAGAAGAAGTGAAGAGCCAGGGAAAGGCAGCAGCTTATGTTTGTTTATTGTGTTTTTCTTTGCGAAAAAAAAATAGTTTTGCCTTTCTGCCAGAACTTTAAATCACATTTCAACAGAATATGTCGAGGGCTTAAGGTCATCCTCTTATGAAAGCACAGGCAGAGGGTCTGGGAAGCTTCAAGCTGAAATAAGGGTTTCTGGTCTAGATAAATTCAGAGAATGCGGCAAGATGCTTTGCTCTTATGGATTTAGGCCCAAAGCCTGCAAGCTCTGAAGTACTTAACTCTACTCACATGAGTAGATCAGCTGAAGCCTGTGCATCCATTTCCAGGAGACAGGCTAGGCATGTGCATAAATAACAATAAATCAGGTAAAAATCAATGCTTTCCAACCTCTTCAGAGAGCTGTGCCTGCTCATTCGGTTACGATAATGACAATTCCACTTGGTGCCCATCTTCCCCCAATTTTACCTCTGATGGAGGATGCTTGGCTGAGGCTTGGGGCAATCTGTATTGACCCACACATGACCCACAACTGAACTAGAGACTGACTAAAGCAGCATTGTGGGGCTCAGCATAACATAATCATTGAAAAGGGCAAATAAGGTAAAATAGAGTACTAATCGCAGGAACATCGCTAGTGCACATCCCTTGACTTGCCAGGTTCAATTTTTTTTTTTTTTTTGTCATAGATTATACAGGGCTGTATTGACAACAAGATCACACTGTTTGTGCCCTAGACAAACCTCTGCTCCTGGGGATTATTACTTTCCTCTTGCTGAATTAGAAGAAGAGTGGGTAGAGAGAGTGTCAAGATGCGGTGGGTCCCTAAAGAGCAGACCACGATAACCTGAGCCATCACCCATGCTTGGTACAGGGCTGAGCTGGACCATTTTGCCAAAGCAAGGAGCCAGACAAGGACAGTCTGACCTCTTGTGCCAGCACAATATTGCACTATTTTTTACACTGGGAGAAGAGGAGTTGCATTATTGCACTATACCCCTGCAATAATACTGCAAACAAGTTATGGGAGGTCAGACCTAGAGCATCTGTCAACCAGCTTACAATTTAGCTTGCAGGACAAATTTCCCCTGTAAGCAAAAGTTTTAAAAACATCTCTGGCACAGTGGCCTGGGTGGAGGAAGGCACATAAATTGACGTACATATAGTGAATACTTAACATTACTGACTGTTTTCAATGAGCAATGAGATCTGGCAAGGGAAAAGAGGTCAGCAATGTTGTTTTATTTATTTGTCTATTTAAGCTATAACTCTCACCATTTTTTGGCCCTACTCACCCCTTCCTAGCTGTCCAACCTTATGGCCTGTGATGAGACCTGAGACAGCTCTAACTCAGGTACTCGTATGCTCCCTCCTTCCTCCTCGCTTCAGCTGGATCCTTGCAATACATCATCTAGACTGGTGTTGGCAGCTCCTGCTTTGTAAGTGTTTAACATGAGCAAACGTTGGTTTGAAAGCATGCATGAAAACAGTTGACCTGCAGAAGGAAGAGTGTTAAATGGGAGTGCAATGGAAACAAAAAAGGTAAAAATCCCTGAACCGAAGCCTTGCAATCTCAAGTTGCACTATTTTTAAGGTCACTTTTCTACTTTGACCCAATGTGGAGGTAGTGATCAAAGTATGGGATGGTCTTTGCTGCAGTGTAAAACACAGAGCAAAAGAAGTAAGCTTGTTCCTCCTGCTGCCTCTCCCCTCTACCTTGCAACAGGTTTCTCAACATGTCCTACCCAGAGCCTCATTCCTCTATGGAGTGCAGGGCTGTAAGCCAGAGGGCAGTTAAGAAAAAATTCTGGTAAGCACTTTTTAAGGAAAAAAGGACAAAAGATGTTAATATATCATCCCTTTAGATGGAATTTGCAAATTAAACTGCCTGGTTAACTTTCATTGACAGCTAAACAAAAAAGTAGATTTCTCCTTCTCCCAGTATCCCCCAGCCCAGAGAAGCACAAACACCATTCCAAAGGCACCATTTTTTCCAGTTTTCAAAAACTGTGGTTTTTAGCATTTTGTAAAAAAAGAATTGTCAGCTAAATTAAAATTTCATATGGATAGTTTTGGCCAAAAGCCAGAGGGGAATTACCAGTTCATCCATTCAAACGGTTCTGTGCCAGAGCAACCAGCATAGGGGATGTGGACCAAGCCTTGGCTTCTGAGGACATTAAACAGCCCTGAAAACACAGAAGTGTGACCTCATTTAAAGCAGGCTGCCATGGCATCAGTTCCACTGGTGATTAACGGGGTTCCTGGTGACTCAGACCCACGATGATGTCAAGCTCCACTCATGTCCAACCCAGTTATCAGAAGTGTAGTTCAAGTCCAGAGTTTAGCCCAGGATTTCCTGGAAAAGGGCTGAGTACAAGCTTTAATGTATTAGTTACTACAGTGTAAAGAACTGTGATTGTGTGCAACAGAAATTTATCATAAGATAGAGAAGCACAACGGTGATGTCCGGATGATTTCTTTCTCCTTGACCTTCTGAAGGAGTCTCATGCCCTACCGTACAGACCAGACTACATACATTAATTCTTTTTTGATCAGCCTCTGTGTTGGGGTCATTCTACATACAGCATGTCTTAAATTTCCGTCTCAGTTCTGTGCCAAAAAGAATGGAAAGCTTGGTACACCCTGAAGCTTTGAATAGGAATGAACTTGCATTTGGGTCATTCCTATCTCAGTGCTAGTGTAGGATGCAGTGTGCTCCCAAATCCTGTTCCGTTTATCTAATCACTGTGGAGAAGGTGACACTACCAAAAGTTCACCAGAGGAAATGCATTATTGAAATAATAAATATGCTGACCTTTTCTGACTTCCCTGATCTGATGTGACAGGAGAGGTCTAAGACGTAAAACCTTTTTCATTTTCCCTCATCCTTCGCTATTTTGATGTTCTTATTCTCTTCTCTGCTTTGCAAGCATGAAGCTCTTTCTTTACTTGCTTTCTCCCACCAGCACCCACAGAAAAAAACGCTTTGGAATTAGGTGCTGGCACTTGGGCTGGGGAGGTAAAACCTGGCCTTTGAGCAGACATGGCTCCACAGGGCAGGGTGATGGGGACCAGGAGCTGAATGTAGGTGCAGTCCTTTGTACCCACTTTGCATGGAGTGGTGGAGCAAGGCTGGAGAGACCCTGTCTCACAGGGAGGGAGGTGAGCACAAGGAAGCCAGGAGCAACGCCAATTTTGAGAAGCTGACCTCTCTACAGCATCTACTTTGCCTTATTGCACATCTTAACCCATTTTCTTATCACATGGTCTTGTGGGAACAGGCCTGTAATTCAAGCCATATTTGTTTTAATTGCCTCTGGCATTCCTTGCCATTTGGCATATGTACAAAAGGAGGATATAAGAGCTTTTATGGGAGTAAAATTCTATAATGAATCACTTATATCCAAACCAGACCACATAGTAATGGGGGCAATGAGAAAGTTGCTTTGACCATGGGTTGTTTTGTGCCATTAACTTACTATTATGCATCCCAGAAATGAGTGGAAAACTCCTTTGCTTTGCAAAGTCTCTCCTTTGCTGCAGTACAGCAATCTTACCCATAGTTACTGAACTGTAGTATGTACAAAGGAGATTAGACAGTGCATTTACCATATGTAAAATTTAATTGTAGCATTTCCGTGACAACAAAACTGACCATACCCTTTCCTGGATGCTGACACGAGGTTTGAGTGTTGACTTCTCCCAGTTATAACATACTCCAGAGCTGATTTCATACCCCGTGTCCAGCCTTTTGGCATCACCTACCTGGCACAAAAGACCATTATCTGACCAAACTACCCATTTTCTGAAGAACTTTCATGGGGAAGGACTGGAGGATGGCAAATCACAGAGGGAATGAGCTCCCATGCCAACTGCTCCAGCCACCTCGGCATGGGGATGGTTTGGGGCTGGAGCCAACTCCTCACAGGCACATGGCCCTTTCGCCACTCCAAGGCACGAGCAGATTGAAAAGCACAGCCTTTTCCCAGCCCCTTATATGGAGCAGATTTCAGTAAAGGAGATAATCCAGCCCGAAGGGGTTATACAGATAATACCCAACAGGCATGATGGAGGCATGGTCTGCTGAAATCCCCTTATATGGCATAGCTGAATAGACTCAGATCTCCCAAATATCTGATACATAAGACAACACTGCATGAGGTCATACAGCAGACGGAAAGCCACCGTGCAGTGACTGAGCACATCTTCCAGCCACTCTCTTTAAAGCCAGACCCCAGAGCAGCGTAGCCTCTCTCCCCCGCCGGTTCCCCATGCACCGAAGGCGGCTGTCCCTGCACCCTGCACGGGTGGTTGGATGACCACTGTGGTGCTCTGAGTGCTAAATGCATCGCATACTTTTGCTACGGGGCAGCACCTAAAGTGAAATGCGATGAACCCCCTCCAAAATGCAGCTGCATCTGCAAACCGTGCAGGCATCTGCAGAAGAGCTATTCACCCTAAACTCCCTTTGAAGTCACTGGGGAGACACAGGCACTTCTAGCACTGTTTTTCTGCCCTGGTTTAGGCATTAGGATGGAGCCAGGCCATGGACACCATGAAGTGCTTCGCTCCTTGCTGGCTGTGCCGGGACGTGCACCAACCAGACACAGGCATTTGCACTTAGTGAAACAAACCCGTCATTTGCATGTGAAACCTGGCACATCTTTAGATACTTTTTTCCCACCCCCAATTCCAAAACAATTACCCAGCTTTTTTTTTTGAAGTGTATTCTTTCATCTTCAAATAAATTGATGAAAAGCACTTAGTGTAGGTACTACCAGAACAAAATGACATGTTGTTAAGGCATTTTCAGAACGTTGTTCATTTCTACAACACTCTGTTTCTTGAAAGATTTTTAATTTTTTTAATAAATATGAAGTATTCCTTCCAAGTCCAGAACTTGTAAATTTATGACAAAATTCCAGTCCTGTCAGACTCAGCTCAACACAGCTATTTTACATTTCAAAACAAAAAAATACGAAGTGACTGGTTGCTACATTTTCTGACATACGTCTCTTTTTGAACCTTATTATAATCACTGTGCAGCTGAAGAACAATTCTGAATAAATCTGACTTCATAAAGCCCATGGTGCTCCAGCAAAGCATGCTGTTCACAAGCCAGACCCAGAGGGTCCAGTGCTAAGTCACCTCCCAGCAGGGAAATTCTCCTTTTCGCAGGAGAGCAATGCACCTTTCTCCACAATCCCCATTCCTTCATCAATATAACCTCTACCTTGTTTCTCACACATCGACATAAAGTATGTCAGAGTATGCTGTGCAGGGATATCTTAACAACTGGTAATTTTTGGGCAGGTTCATGACTTGTATGGTCAGCCACACATTTTGCAAAAAAAGATATCAGAAGTAATATCAGCCTGGCATATTGCTAAATCCCAGTCTCCTCTGACAGTACTCTGCTCTTGAGCCTTTGCAAAACTTATGCCAGTACAAAAGATTTTACATTTTTTTCCATTTAATTGATAATTACCAGTATGGTGCACATTGTCAGATGAAAAACCTGAGCTGTTCTGAAACTTCTAAAATTCCCAGACTGAAATTCTTCTTCTGGAGAGTGTCATGTAATAGAAAAGGAGCCAATCTCTTGTGGCTCTGCTCCTTAGGGGAGAGTGGGAGGGAACTGGGTAACGACTTGTCTTCATCTGAGATTTCCGAAAGGCAAAAAAATGCTGAAAAGTTTCAGAACAGCATTGTAACTGGTGTATTTTATTGCTTGCTAATTGCATAATTTACTGCTCAGAAATTGCGTGGTTTGCACACTCTTGTAGGAGTAGGATCTCCTCTGCTGCAGCTCCTGTTCTTCAAGCTGTTTATTCATTATTGCATTAAGCAGCCAGTAGACTAAACCTGAGTTAATCTGAGGAGCACAGTGGCCCATTTTGCACAGAAGAGATGGATGGTTCTCCGACCTCCTCCCTTCTAGCATTTTCAGTGCCTAAACCTACCTAAATCACATTTAGATTCTTAATCCTTTATTGGGACTGGTCCTAAGTAACGTCCCAGGAAGTGTCCTGCATGCCAGGGTAGGAGACCCACTGTACCACAAAATACTGCATTCCTCCAAACTCTGCATTAGTTTTTAAAAGCTTAAGGATTATATGTGCTTGCAGCTGAATAAACGTGCATGGAAATCAGACACAGACAACACTCGCTTGTCCATGCAATGGACGCTGAGGTACCCCTTGTGAACAATTACATGTTTGAAGCACATGTAGTTGCCTATTTACACGAGTACAAAAGCATGAGTGTTAAGCAGGTGCCTGACTTAAAAATGTATATCTGCTCAGTTTTGTTCTTTTTATTTACACTTTCTTCAATAGTTTCACCTCCTAACAGATGCATCAGGAATGCATGATGCTCTGTAATGGCTGCCTAGCAACTTGGTGGGATGAACAAACTCTATTTCATTTAGGTGTTAAATAATCTGAAGTGCAGTGAATTTATTTTACGCAAACATCAGAGGGCTTAATAACAGCAGCAGCAAAACACAGCATTGGTGTAATGGTGATGATGTCCTAATATAATGGAACAAACTGATATTTGGCATTTTTGAAACTGCAGTTTGAGATGTTTCTTAAGAACATGTATCTACTAAAATGAGTGAACTGTTTTATGAGTTTTGCCTAGGTGAAGATGGACAGATAAAGTAGTAATCAGATCACTGCACAGACTCTAGGTGTGTCATCTAGGGCTTCATGATGTACATCTACCTAAATACCTCCAAATTTTTAAGTTTGGCAGACCTGAAATTGCTGCTTACCAAAGCAGCAAATCTTACTTCAAATATTTGGCTTCAACTTGTTAAACAGTCAATTTCAGATTGTTAATTTTATCTTGTAAGCAAAATAAAAATTGAGTTTGGGGGAAAAAAAGGTATAAAATCCAGCCTTGTTTCTGCACAGAAGGTGTTTATGTTGCAGTGTCCTACCTGGTAGGAATAGAATCTGCCAGGTAGAGATGAGGGGCAGGAATGTATGAAAATGATATAGAAAAACTAAACCCACTGTGGTCCATGAGCATTTCATGCTCCTAGATAGTTTAGTAACGCTGACTAAAATGACAGTTCAGACGGTGCAAGCAAGGAGTCAAGACTGAGCTTTTCTATAATACATATATGATGAAGATAGCAAATTCCCAGCTTGTGAGGCTCGTGGGTGGTTGCTTCTGCTCCCACTGAGAAGCGCAGTAATTTGCTTGGAGGTCACAGTTGTGCCAGGCAGCGAGGAATGCAAACTTAGGTGGCTGCTATCTTGGGACATAATCGGCTCAATTCAGCTTGAACTTAATGAAGTTGCTACAGCAACCTGAGATGGCTACTGTGTGGTCCTGTAGCAGCGAAATTGTTTCAGAGATGTGGAGAACCAGGAGTGCTGCTGGGGAAATGCCATTTCCCAGTGTCATGGTTTAACCCCAGTGGGCGGCTCAGCCCCACACAGCCACTGGCTCAGTCCCTGCAGTGGGATGGGGGAGGGACTCGGAAGGGTAAGAGTGAGAAAACTCGTGGGTTGAGATAAAGACAGTTTAATAGGGAAAGCAAAAGCTGCACACACAAGCAAAGCAAAGCAAGGAATTCATTCACTCCTTCGCATGGGCAGGCAGGTGTTCAGCCATCTCCAGGAAAGCAGGGCTCCATCACGCATAACGGTGACTTGGGAAGACAAACACCATCACTCCAAATGTCCCCCCCTTCCTTCTTCTTCCCCAGCTTTCTATGCTGAGCATGACGCCATATGGTGTGGAATAGCCCTTTGGTCAGTTGGGGTCAGCTGTCCCAGCCGTGTCCCCTCCCAACTTCTTGGGCACCCCCAGCCTCCTCGCTGGTGGGGCAGTGGGAGAAGTAGAAAAGGCCTTGATGCTGTGTAAGAACTGCTCAGCAATAATTAAAACATCCCTGTGTTATCAACAGTGTTTTCAGCACAAATCCAAAGCACAGCCCCATACGAGCTACTATGAAGAAAATTAGCTCTATCGCAGCCAAAACCTACACCCAGGCACCGGTGACACAATCTGGACACAAACAAGATGTCGTGCATCAGAGTGACTCCCCCCGTAGCATTGCAGAATTATTAACACAGATGTTCCTTTTTCCAATGGATTTGCTGTGAACTTACACTGATGGGAAAAACAGAACAAAACAAAGCACAGTGTAGCTTTGAGTTAGAAAAAAACCAGAAAATTAGTTTTTATTTAATATTCTGCTTCCTCATCGAAGTTTCCTCCTTTGGCAATAACAGAGTAAAATCAATTATTGACACAGATCTATTGGAAATCAACAGTAAAGCCTAGCACATCCATATCATTTCACAATAGCAGCACTTAAACAGTCCTTACAGAGGTCAAATCTATTTCAGACCAGTGGGGCAGATCTCAGTCTCTGCTCATTGTGGAAAGCAAAAAAGCAAATATTTTGCAAGTCAGCACGTGTGTGTGAGAGGTAGATTTTCAACAGTAGTTTTTAGATTACCCAAATAAATGTTCTTGTCAAAGAACAGGTCCTTCTAATTGCAGAATATCTGCTCTGTAGACAGAGGTCTTTGTGCCAAACTGCTCGCTAATCCTCTTCCCCTGTAAATGTATTGGCAGAGAATGCAAGTCCATTAAGACTCACATTTAATATTTACAAATCCCTATTTATCTATAAATGCCCTCCCATCTCTTTCTCCATCACTCTAGCATCGTCTACCTGTCTGCCTCCTTGCATAATATGTTGTGTTGGAATATGACTTGGTTTGGGAGAACTTGCTGCTTTGGCTTTTTGCAGAGCCTCTACAACAGTTTTTATTACTTTAAAAGTGTGGTAAAACACTGCATCCTCTCACTTAAGCTTCTGTTTTTCCAAAGGAAATTAAATTAGCTTTAACGTATTTCCAACCAAATGGAAACCTGGACTGTGTAACCTGTATAGGTCTCCTCTGAGAATAGTCCTTGCCTTTCCTTTCCACTTGCTACTGAAATGACAGCAAAATCTGCTGGCCAGGCCTCCCCTTTTATCAGAGGCAAAATTAACTTGTCCCTCATGTGTTTTGGATTCCAATCTAAATCTGGATACTGGGAGCTTTTCTAGTTGATTTTGACCTTGAAACAGGACATGTGGGTGTAGCTGAGCACACCTAGCTGTAGGATCTGAGCAGCTGAAAGACCTTCAGGAACAAAAGTGTTAACCAGGTCCACCCCCAACCTCTTTTACTTCCCTTTATCTCACCCAGCAAGTCCCTGTTTCTTTTGTCCAAGAGATCTTCCTGTTCTAGTTTGTATCCTAATAAAATCCAGCTCAGAGATTTGAAACTCTTTTAGGTTATTTTGGGGGCGTATTCAGTTTAATGACAAGATGCAGGCATTTTGACTTCACCCTGTCTTGGGCTCCCATCACAAGTACAGATACTCAGTCGAACATTTCGCAGGCTGCATTTAAAAGGCCTATTACGGAGTATCTTGCTGTTGGGTAGGCAGGATAGGGGCTGCCACCCAGGTAGAGTGTTTTCTGAATAACATAGTGCTCAGAAACACGAGATGGGCAGCAAAGACCGTGTAGGGTGCAAGTGAGAGGTGGGCTTCAGTCGTGAGCTCTGGTTGGCAATATCCATGCTGCCTGGCTGCCCGCTTGAAGCTGCAACCTGACACTCTCATCCCCTTCATCCTACCCCCTGTTCTGTGCTCTCCAATGGCCCATAATTTATCTGAAAAAAAAGGTGCTTTTGTCCTGGAGTTCTTTGTCTCCTCCTCCTCAAATTCCTGCTGCAGTTTGGGATTCCAACTCTTTCCACAGCGAGAGCTGGTGATATCAGAGGCAAAGGACTGTGACCTTTAAGTGTGAACAAGTCAGAGGAGAAGATAAGTTATAAGAAAGTTCCTGCATGAAATAATTCAGTGACAAGGTGTTTTGAGGGACAAAATAGCTGCAAATATATAGGCTGTAATTTCAAAGCTGAGGGAGAACCCTAAACGATCTCCAAATAAAACGATGAACTAAAAAGTGTCTTCAAGACCCAAGGATTTGTTTTGTTATCCAAGCCCTGTGCTATCCCAGTGTATACAGGGATATATAGGGCTGAAACAATATCGGATGAGAAGCAATGCTGGCACGGCAATGTTTGAAAGGCCTATTCTATGAAAGAGTGAAAATACAGCCAGTGAAGGAGAGAGAACAGAATATATATAATAACAATTATTATTATTATATATATGAGATTGAATGAATTTGTTTTGTTGTTGCATTTTGCCTACTTTAAAAGCAGAGCATTAGATTGCTCCCAGTTTCATAGACGCTGAAGATACATGTGGACCTGCACATGATCAGGTATCTCTCTAGTGAGCCAGAAGACTAAGACAGCCCTGTGGATAACTTTGGATTTAGAGCTATATCAGCTTTTCATTTTTTGGCTATATCCCCTATCCATAGTTCAGATCCAGATTCTTCATGCTGGCAACCTGGATCAAAGGTAGAGGTGACGTTTCAAATTTGTAGACTTAGCTGAGAGCAAGATCAGAGTCATCTTGTGACTACATTTTAGAAGTCCAGCAAAATGGAACTGTAGCTGAAGGAAGAGAGAAGGAAATGGTAACTGGTCACTGTTAAGGGGAATGATGACCCCAAGTTTTGAAGCAATTTTAGAAGGAATAGAGTCAGGCAGTAGATCAGTAAGGATTTTTTAATGTACTCATATCAAGGATGAAGGATGAGCCTTGATTTAATCATAAAATCAAAAGCAGGAAGATGCTTTAGTATTTAGGTAAGGAAATAGGATGCAGAAAATCATCATTCAGCTCCCGCCTTTGGCCAGGTCTCAATGGGTGCTCTTGAGAAAGTCACAAAGGTTTTGTATTTGTTGTGGTTTAACCCCAGCCTGCAACTAAGCCCCACACAGCCACTTGCTCACTCCACCCCAGTGGGATGGGGAGAGAATCAGAAGGGTAAAAGTGAGAAAACTCGTGGGTTGAGATAAAGACAGTTTAATAGGGAAAGCAAAAGCCGTGCACGCAAGCAAAGCAAAGCAAGGAATTCATTCACTGCTTCCCATGGGCAGGCAGGTGTTCAGCCATCTCCAGGAAAGCAGGGCTCCATCACGCGTAGTGGTTACTTGGGAAGACAAACGCCATCACTCCAAATGTCCCCCCTTCCTTCTTCTTCCCCAGCCTATATACTGAGCATGATGTCGTATGGTATGGAATAGCCCTTTGGTCGGTTGGGGTCAGCTGTCCCAGCCGTGTCCCCTCTCAGCTTCTTGTGCGCCTGGCAGAGCATGGGAAGCTGAAAAGTCCTTGATTTAGTATAAGCACTACTTAGCAACAACTAAAACATCCCTGTGTTATCAAAACTGTTTTCAGCACAAATCCAAAACATAGCCCCACACTAGCTACTATAAAGAAAATTCACTCTATCTATCTCAGCCGAAACCAGGACAGTATTGCAAATGTATTTTAAGACTGTCCTTGTGGTTAAATTGTCTAGTCATCTACAGAGTCTGAATGGGAGAAATCTTAACATGGGCTGGCGCTGAATTTGGGGCTCTCCCTGCAAGTGGAAGAGGTCTCATTTCTGCACCCGTGCCCATAGCATGGAGGGAACAGCATCTCCCAGGGCTGCAGAGCTAAATCAACGCTGTCTGAAAAATGCTTAAATAATATTTTGTGGCTGAACCCCTTTGCAGAAAGCCTTACAGAGAAAAAATGGAAGAAGCACTAAAAGCATAGTTGGAGTTACGCTTCTTGCCCATGTGAAGGAGGCCCATTACATGGCTGGGTGACCACCATCACAGAGGAGCTGCTCAAGCAGGCAGAGATTGCTCCTAATGTGCAATTGGGCTCACTCCTGATGTATAAAAACAAGCTGCCGTCTTGAGATACTAACAGGAAACTGCTCGTTTTTGGCAAATAAATGTCGCATAACAGAAACATAAAAATCCCTATACTGTGCCAAACCAGAGATCTGTCTTGCTCAGTGTCCCACCTTCACCTGTGAGCAAGAGCAGGGTGAGCAGATAGGAGAAGAGTCCTGTGTCACCCCAGCAAACTCCCTGCACTTAGCAATCCTTGGAGGACTTTTCATCCATCAGTTTGCATCGTCGCTTTTTGAACCCATGTAAAATCACAATAACTACAGCGTCCTGCGGTCCAAGCTCCAAAGCCAAAGTGCATGGAGGGTGCAGAATATCTCATTTTATTTCTTTCCCACCTGCTGCTTGCTGGCTTATTTGACACCTCCCTAGTCCTTGGATCAAAGGAGTCAGAGTCTCCTTCCCTATTCATTTTTTCCAGGCCAGTCATGATTTTATACTCCTCTATCACATCCTCCTTCAGTTTATCTGTCCTGCAGGCAGAAGACTCCCAGTCTATTAAATCCTTCCCCACATGGGAGCTGTTTCATACCTTTGATCCTGCCTGTCACCATTCTCTGCCCCAACTCTGCACCATCCTTTGGGCAAGGTGGAGACAGGAACCAGGCATGATGAAGACTCCCCCTACATTTATGGAGCAGCAAATTGATATCTCTCCCAATAATGTCTAAGAGTTTGTTTTTCTGCCTGTGACCGCCCTTTGAGCTGACATTTTCTTAGAATACCCGTTCCAGCTCCAGGAATACTTTCCTGAGGAGTGGCAGCTATTTCTCCAAAATAGAGGCTTTTTACCCACCTCTGTCTGAAATTGGCTGCGTGGTGGTGGCACAAACCAGATTCCCAGCTCAGCTGGGAAGAGAGTTAAAGACTTCAGCAGTAAGTGCAAAGCTACATACATGGGAGGAAATCGATGTCTCTGTGTTTGCTCTAGATCCAAAAAGTACATAAATCACCGATTAAAACCACTGGTACTAATGGACATCAGAGACATGAATGAAAAGAAAGCAAATAAGTCCCTGTAGACCTTTTTTGCAGAGTTGGATCTGCGTACGTGAGAACTAGATCTGATGGGCCCTGGTTGCTACCCCTCTAGCAAAGGACTTGGGGCATTTATTGCTATTTTTAGCTTGTTTGATGAGGAGGACTTCCAGAAATAGTGCCTAACTCCAGAGTCTCCATGCAGTTTCTCTAGTGCTGCTAGTGTCTGGAATTCAAACTGCAGGGCTCTGTGGGCAGCCCCGGTGCCAAGCACATTTCACCACCCTGCAGACTGCACGGGATTGAAAAACACCGGCTCCTTGTAGAAAATACTTTCCCTTCCTGTAGGACACAGGTTACCAGAAACCTCCAAAACTGTCAGCAGTTGGTAGCTGGAGCAGCAGCCAGTCTGATTTCTTCTTTGAGTTTTCACAAGCTCTGGAAGGGTTATAAAATTCTTAAGTTATGTAAATAAATCTCTTTCCTATAGGTTGCTTGATCTTAACTGGGTAGTGAAAATGTTGTAAGTTTGTGCTTCTACAGCATCTTGCACACAAGGATATCAGAAGTGCTTTATAAACATTAATTAATTAAGTCATTAAACCACACAACACCCCACTGAGTGTGTAAGGATTTATAGGAGTGTATACAGTAAGAAGATTAAGTTTTACTCTTAGTAGATTTTTTTGGCTGAAAAATGGAAAAATAAATCCAGAAATTATTTTTCTGTATAAATGACTTAAACATTGAATAAATCAGGATAATGTCAGCAAATCAGAGACAGGCAGGCTGTGGGTAGATGGTCTTGGGAGCATAGCAGCGAGCACCCTGCCGGGAGGTTGCTCAGCATTTTCCCCATCCTGTACATTGATGGAAAGTAGGCACAGCTCGATGTCAATCCCCTCAGCTTTAAAATAGCCCCTACACACTGGCATTTCAAAGTGCCTGTGCTTTGAAGAACACAGATGCCCACACTGAAGGCCTCTGGCATCTTTCCCACATCCATCACATTAAACACATCTGTGCTGGAGCAATATATATGCTCATAAGCTGATGCTGCATATATTCACACATAAGTTGCATCTGAGAGCCTGGAAGAGAAGAGAAGGGAGGATGGGGTTGTGAGCTCCCGACCACCCGCTGCAGGAGGACGAGGTGCACCCTGGGTCTCGGGAGGGGACAAATCCCACGCTTTTCACAGAATGCCACAAGAGCAGTGGTGGCGGGTATCAACAGCCACCACCATGTCACCAGACCCGACTCAACAGCTCGCTCGAAGCTTTTGGGTTCTCAGCCACTTCAGTATCGCCCCGAGGCACGAAAGCTGTTCAGTATCGCATCTGCCTGTCATCTGGTCTGAATCAGGGTGTCAGGGCTGATGGCCGGGAAACTTTGGAAAGTTTTTTAGCTCGCAGATAAACAGCAGCAAGCGTTCTCAGGACAACACATTCTGGAGCCCCAATCTTATCAGGGCACTTAGGACGCAGTCTGTATACACGTTTCAGGCCAGACAGCCAGAGCGCACAAACAGCTATGAAGACCATGTTGATGGCTGCAGGTTTTGCTTGCTTCTTTCTTTCTTTTTTTGCCATCCTGATATAACAGGGAATGGTCCACAGGGCTGGCAGGAGAGTGCTGATTAAAGCCGGCTTTGCAGAGATGGATGCAAAACCTAATAGCACTGAGTGCCTTCACAGCTAAGAGGCTCACCATGTTGTCCGGTGGGGATGGTGGTAGAGAAAAGCAACTCAGGTCATCTATTCAGATGTGAGGAGGGAATGTGAGACAGTTTTGGGTCCTGTGTTCCCTGCACACAGCTTAAAGGGAGCATTGCACAGCATTTGGGGAAGAAGCTTGCTGCATTGCTGGTGTGCAGCCCCCGTTCACCCTGCACAGTAAGCCAGGCTGGCAGTGTGAGTGTGGCCATGGGGCTTCTGTTACTGTTTGGCTCAGCTTAGTCAAAGCAAGCTCAAATCTGTCTGCAATGTATATTATAAACTTATCCTCAGTCCTCACTTTGCATTCACAAGTGGTTGTTTGTGTAGTTTGTCAAAACTCATCCCACTGCTGTGACTATGAGAGCTCAAAAACACAAAAACCAGAAATAAGCTCTTATTAAAAAAAAAAACCACAACATTTCAACAAGAACAAGTCTCTTTTCATGGCTTTTGTTTGGGTAAGGTTAGGGAGTTAAAACAAAAATATGTGCATTGCAATTTGGGGTTGGAAAAATCAATGTTTCACACCTACGTGTATGGTGTTAACTAAAACACCTCCTCCTTCCTGTCTCTGCCTGGAGACTTCCCTGCTGCTCAGTTCCTGCTAGCGGATCTCTGTGATCTTCCTCCATCAAAATGAGTTCCCCTGCTAAATTCATTACAGCCAGAGGATGTGATGGATATGAGCCCACACATCAGCTCCAACTTCACGTTGAAGTCAGATGTGAACTTCAGGTGAAGTCCCACATATGGTGAGAGAGATCCCAGACTCCTCTTCTCCACTATGTCTTCTGCAGTTTGGACAGGGCGCTGTCACAGCCAGGTCTGTTTAACCATGCCCCCACCTCCTCTTCCCTGCTGCTTCAGGATGGAGTTGTGGTCAAGATCAGGATGAGCAAGGAACATGATGGGCTTTAGACAGATTGCCAGCAACCAACATTAGACATGCAAAGGGGCAACAGTATAGTCAAAGCCTACTTGTTCTGCAAGCAAAAGAGACAAGATTGCAAGGGTAAAGGCTGCATCTTCCCATTGCTCCTCAAACCTTCTTCCCTGCATTGTTCCCCCTAAAGGCGAATGTAATGTTTGGTGCATGGTTGTAACTTTAGTGCTGCAAACACTTTCCATGATCTTGCTCTTCTTGGAGCATCTGTGTGACATGGGAATAGGCCAGCTGCTGAGTGAAAGCTGAGAGTCAAATAAAGAGTCATAAAAAGAGGTAAAACATTGCATTTTAAGGAGATGTTTGTGTTATTCTATTTTGAGTTGGATGTAGGCATGACACCACAGTCCCTCCAGCAGTGCTGTACTGTTTCTGGGTATTAAAGGCACTGCTGGGGATGCATCTTTGTAACCAGGAAACCAAGCATAAAACTCCACTGACTTTTATTGGCAGTTCTTGATTAGGCATGATTTTCTTATGTTTTTCCTTTATTACTTATATTAAGGCATTCTAAAATTTCCAGGTCCTTTTATCCTAACCAAAGCAGTCCCCTTGCCTACCAGCCTTTACAAGCTAAGAATCAGATTCTGCTAAAACCTGTTCCTCATTACCTAACATAAGGACAGATGTGGGTAGAAAAGGACATAACATAACTCACTTTTCCCTGCACTTGCCTGTTCTCTTCACAACGTACCTATGTAAGCCCAGCCTATAAGCCTATATTGTCATCTTACATAAGTCAGTCTAATCCTGATTTATTTCTAACCTTTCTGTCTCCTACTTTTTCATACTTCTCTCTCCATCATCTACCCTCTCTCCTCCCTTCCTATTAACTGTTTGCAGAAATCAGTACATGCCAGGATGTCTCCAAGGTCACAAGGAGTTGCTTTGCTATGGCCAAGGCCACCTCCGGGGGTCTCATGGTCCCCTGCCCGGCGTGGAAGGGATATGGGATGTTGCTGTCAGACCTTGGGTGGCTCAAGGGTTCCCCATTTCCTTTCATCATCAGAGAGATGGGTATGCTCTTGCAGTGGGCTCTTCACAGCATTTTCTATTGCTTATTTTTGATCTTTATCATACCAAGGATCTTGCACCAGGAGCAGAGACCTAAGTACCCACACTGAGGCTTTTTTTATAAGGTCACTTGACATCTTCATCCCAAGTTTCCAGTATTATCTGGTATGAGAACGCACTTAAGATAAACATCTGTCTGATGCTTATCTGGGGGAAGATTATGTTCACAGAGAGCAAGTGAAAAATACAGGAATTTAAAACTTTTCCTTCTGTTAAAAATTAGTTTAAACTTTAAATAATCTGAAAAAGCAGAATGACAAACTTAATTCAACATTCCATGAAGTTGTTTAAAAAATTTCTTCCTGGGGTATGAGCCGACCTTTTCCCAAATAACAAAATGCCAGTGGCTTCTGTCAGAGGCACTCTCGAAAATGGCAGTTAGGTGTGTTTATGCCATCTCTCCCCACAGCTCCTATAGGAGCTGCTTTTCTCAAGGCCTGGCTGTATTTATCCTTAAAAAAACCCTGAAGGGAGCAGAGATGCAATCATTCCTATTTTACCTGTTGGGAACCAAGACCTAGAAGAATAAATCTGGAATTTTGAAGACACTATGGAGCAGTTTAGCTGGGCAGATAACAACCTGCAGGCATAAGTCCAGGCATGGAGTACACAGGTGCAGACCCTCATGTCTTTGGACATGAACATATGGACAAGCTGTCCATAGGGTGGCCATGGTGAATTATCACGTAAGGACACAGCACAGATGTCGAGTCTGTGACTGTATCTGTGGCTGCTCTAAGAGCACAACAAGGTGGACAGAGCCAGGGTGAGACTCTTCAGCCAAGGGACCTCAGCTGAACTATTGCTCCAGGCTGTCTTTAAGTTAATGGAGAGAAATAGGTGCCTCTGCAGAGTGATTCATCTTCTTCTAATATGGCTGTCTACGGGGAATTGCTCTCTGAAATTGCCTGTTTCTATTGACTCCCACTGGAGCTGAGGGTTTCTATCTCAGACTGAGACACGCAGTTTTAGGTGAGAAGCTCAGAGCAAGGAATTGAACCGGATTCTGCCCAGTGCCACCTAACCCCTGGAGCAACCTTTCCTATGGATTTGCATTGCCCAGGGCACATCGCCCCCATATCTCAAAGCAGCTGGTAAACTTTGAGTGCTCTAAAACCCACCTTTGTGGCTAAACCAAATTATAGTCCACAGGGGAGACACCAAACAGATCCACAAAGGGTTTACCTGCCTTCTAGAGGGTTTGCTCCAACCGTTAGACCTTGTTGCCAAGCAAGCTGGCAGAGTTAGAGGGAAAACTGCCCTGTATAAAATATTCTGGACTTACATTTACAAGAATCTCAGTCATGAATAAACCACAGAAAGAGAAGAGACTACATTGCAGTGACATAATCCATGGGCAGAATAACAGTGAGCATCCCTGAAGGCAAGCACTCAGCTATTCAGCCTTAAAAACAGCAGTAAATAGAAACATGATCCACGTCTGAATTTTCTATTTCCCTTAAAGTTTAGATTCTCCATAATTTAATTTCATGAAGACAGTTAAGCGCTTTCCAGCAGGAGTTGTGACGAGGAGGCAAAAACTTCCAGCTTACAAACACTGGCACATACATTCATTGTAGGACTAAATAAAAAAGAAGTCCTAGACTTCATCAGCGTAGTTCAACTCCCTGTTTGGTGTCCAAGAAAGAGCATTATATGTGGGATTTGCAGAACTTAGTTCACTCCCCTCCCCGTCCAGTAGTCCTGTGTATCACAAACACAGTCAAAGCTTGGGAGACAGCTGTGTGCAGCTGCTGTGAAGAGCACTAGCTCTTGGCTGGATCTTCCTGCAAGTGAGAGATCACAGGGACAACTGAAGATGAGCTGCTGGGTCAGCCTGCAGCACTCACACCTTGCAGAGAGCAGAGCACCCAGGTGCCGAGAGTGTTTTTGGGGTCAGAAGGGCTTGTTCTCCCCCACTCATGGATGGGCAGTGCAGTGCAGCTGGGAGCTGGGGGCCACGTCCCCAAGGATGGAGCAGGGAGGACAGGAAGAGCTGCCAGCCCACGCAGGAAGGCCTGCAGCACCGGATAACGCTCCCTTGGCAACTGTCATCTAGCGGGGCTCCATCAGACAAAATGGCACCGAGAGGTACCGTGCCCCCATCATCTTGGTAGCCAGTGGGAGCTTGCAGTGCTTGCTCATGCTAATTAGGATATAAATCACTGTTTCCGTAATCACGGATTCTGCAAGAGGCAATTCTCACCTCTTGTGAGGTTGCCCAAATTCTGGACGCCCTATCTTATACACAAGTATTTAAACAGTGTTCTGGAGACTCGATATAGAGAGAGGGACCCAAGAGGTTACTGCCTGTGTCTACTTTTCTATTTTCTATTACCAGCATGAAAAAGGCTGTTATAATATTCCCAAACAGCAGGTCCTTCAAGTACACACAACTGTCCAAGTAATATTATTCTATAGTACCTCTTTCCTGTGCTATCACCTCTGTTCTCTTGAGAATCACTTTATTTTTAGCAGGAAAATAGTCATACAGTTGAAATGAGACAGCCAGAACACCCTCTCTGAAACAGTAGTCCAAATACTAGACTAAGGAGCCACTGGCCCTGAGAGGAATGACGTGAATAGGGTGGGAAGTCCTTCATCTTTTTTTGAGGTAGATGGTAGGTTTATAGATGAAGAGAGCCTGACTTCCATCTTGCATGCATGCAGTGAATTTTCTCACACTGAGTGGCTAACAACTCCTTTGTGTCTGCTAGGCAGAGCACCTTTCCTAACCCCACGACCTTTGATTCTGCTAAATATGACAAATATGGGTCAGTGGCTTTTGGAGAGGTAAAACTCCAGAGCAATCCCGTACTGACACTGAAATAATTCTAGTGCATGAAAAGTGAGAGCAGCTGTGGCTGCTTCCACATCCACAAGCAATGCGGCTTGCCTGTTGCCAGTGATCCTTAATCCTCTTTGAACTCCTGACTTTACATATCAGATGGTTGCTACATGGAGTAATATCTGTGTATTATTGCCCATTCACTGTAAGTATTTTACAAGGTGATACAAAGTTGGGAAATGTATTCTCAGGAGCCACAGGCACAAAGGTTACCAAATGCAAATCATATTTGCATTGGCACTGACATCTGACATGTTTGTAAAACCGGGAGTAAGGTATCAAGTGTTTAAATGGGAAAAATTCTCTCTGCATCCTGTGAAAATGCAGGCAGCCCAAGGGCAGAGAGTGCCCGCGGGTGTGGTAATTCAGTATGAGCACTGCTTACTAAACAAAGTAATCATTTCAGCTGCCAAATAAAGGGATAAAACTATTTCAGTGGGCAAAATGGAGCCTCTTAATCTGGGGAGAAGTAACAGAAGCCTTTAGGTCTGCTGAGAGGCACAGATGAAGGAGCACGCTCTGTTAGTGCTTGCTCTTCAAATTACCTATTTCACAGTAGTCTGTGCTTTCCCTAAAGCCCTGGCTTTGGGAGTCTAGTGATTAGGGGTTTTAAACATTTTTTTAGGAAGGATTTTTAAAAAGCAAGTTTTTTGTCTTACAGTGGAGAAAATACCCGTTGTGTTGCAGCCTGAAAATGTGACCTGCAGATGCTGAAAAGTCAGAAGCAAAAAGAAAAAAAAAGAGGGAGGTTGAACTTTTCCTTGATGTTTTAAACACCGTTTCCTTCTCCCACCCTGCTGTTGGAGGCAGGAAGGGAGAAAAAAGGGGTAAGCAGTCACGATTTGGGAACATATATGTTAGTGATCGCAGTAGCAAGGGGATTGTGCCCCCACGGAGATGGATGCTCCCTCAGACTGGAGTCACTGCTGGGCAGAAGGGCATTCCTGCACATATATATTACACAGAGTTTAAGAATAATTTTTTTCCAGGGGATATTTATTGCTTTGTTTTCCTTTCAAAAAGTTCGGGGGGTTTTTGTGTGTGTGGGGTTTTTTTTTAAATAAAAAGATTTGGTTTTCTTGCAAGATTGAGATTTGTTAATCACAAGCAAACACTTCTCACAACAGATGGCTTCACCGCAGAGTCAATTTCTTGGTAAAAAGGGATTTTGACAGAGGAACAGTGCTCAGCTTTCCTTTCCTCCGATCTCCCTCTTTTGCACAGGAGCACTTGCACTAGGGCTACGTGGTCAGAAATGTGTCAGCCACGTGAGCCACACCCCAAGGCAAACCTGCCTTGGAGCCCAGTGAAAGTAAGTACAGTAAAATTAATCCCCATGCTTTAGGCTGTCAGTGCTTTTAGGGGTGCTGTGCTGTAGGGTGTCCACCAGGACCCGTAACCAGTCCTTGCCAGGCAACGTCTCCATGAGCCTTCCTTCGAGCCTGCTTGCAGCAATCTACATCTTCAATTGCAGAAGGAGGGCCATTGATCACCAGCTTCCTCATGGAAAGCCATTTGCCTTATTTGCTTCTATTTGTGTCAGCCTGGTGCACAATATCAAGGTTGAGTCTTCCACGAGAGACTGAGGGCTCCAACCTTCTCCTGTCAAGTCTGTGCTAGGGAAAAGAGTGGGAAGAGAGAAGAAAGTCTGTTTCCTCCCACCAAATCTGCTACAGAAAGCAAACCCTGCAGCAAGTATGAAGGTTTACAAGAGCCAAGACCCTGTCCGGAAGCCACTTGTCCTGTCAGCTGAGCAATATATCACTGTCAAGACCTTTCCACAACCCTATTGCCAATGGCTCTTGAATTAGGTGCATGCAGCATTAGCATCCAAAAGTCCTGTCTGGACTGAGCCCATACTTGGGAGGCCTGGCAATAGATCACACCTAGGACCATCTCCACATCTGCATCCCACAGAAGGCATTTGCTTAAACAGGGTTGGGGCAGCATGTGGGGTTGTTGCGTTAAGAGTTACTGTCGTGTAGGAGTCTGAGGAGTGGCTGAGGGGGGGGAACCCTCCCATTGAGTCACGAGGTTCAGACAGGACCCCCTTGCTTTCTAAACTCCTTCTCAGAGAAGAGTCTAGGTGTGGCTAAGTCCAGTCCTAGTCTCAGACTTGGTCAACAGTTATTTTCTAAGGACTATATATGCAGGCATTCATCAGAGTAAAGGCGACAGCGTTAATTTAAACACGCTGCACCCCCAGTCTAGTCGTGTTGCGTGAACTATCACGGCCACATTAATAAAGAGTGCAGTTTATTAGAGCAACAGATACACAGATTCTTTGGATTACCGGTGATAAATTTACTGTCTGCAAAGCACGTGCAAATACCAAGAGTATGAGTGACACGGCCGGCTATAAATGCGTTAAAGATGATAAAGCAACTCTAGAGAGATTTCTAAGTTTCCCAGGGAGGCACTTGGAATAACCAAGTGTTCAACTCTTACCCAAAGGCGTCCCGATGGGGGGGAAGAGAGGCTCAGCCCGTCGACTGATCCCAGAGGTCAGAGTGGTACGCGATGGTGTCTTCCCTAACATTCGCTTTCTCTTAAGCCATTTTATACTATCTTTCACCTTTCGGGTGGAGCTTGAGTGACTGTAGTCATACATCTTTGTTTAGGATTGGTGTAAAGTTTTCTCACTTTGCTTTTAAAGGTATAGGCTAGGAAAAATTCAAAGCGCAAGCTCAGTGAAGGGTGGTCGCACCTTGGAGGCGGGTAGCTTTTGGGATGGAGGTGTGTTTTGGTATTATAATGATGTTATAATGAGCAAAGTTCATCAAAGGACAGCATTTTGTCAGAAACGTGACCGACTGTTGGCCCAGGATAGCAAATGTGCGGCTTACTGGTCACACACAATACCTTTGAGTTCCCATTTAATTGCAGAGCCTGGCCGCGGCGTCTCCGCACCGCTCCACCCTCCGAACAGTACCTTCTTAGAGTCAGTACACCAAGCTCCCCTGGCGTCACCGACGTCTAAGGTTACAGGCCTAGGGAACTTCCATGGAATGGCCTTGCGTGTCAGCTGCATTCCACCCGGGAATCTTCTTCAATGCTGTACCTTACCTAAAAGTGTGAATATAAGTTTAATTTCTAAGTCACCTCCGGCTATTATCCCACAGGGGTCAAGTCTGCATCTTGAAGCACTCTCACTGCAGCCGACTTTTGACTGGAATGGAGACGACCCTTGGAGTCAGAGGCAGAATAAGCTCTGCCCTCAGTTGCATGCGTAGAAATCCAAATGCAGGACATTTCCCTGAGTTTCTACCCGTTGATCTGAATCCTTTACATAAAAAACTGGCAGAGCCTTGGGAGAAGCAACCTGATGGACTTTGTCAAATTTTATTGAGGGAGGAGAAATGAGAGGGATTTCACTAGCTAGGTGCCAATTATATGCCAGAAGAATATAATCCCTGTACTTCAACACAGGTTTAGAAATACTGTTTTGCCCTGAACTCGACTTACTCCTAGTTTCCCCAAATAACAGAAAAATATGAGGTTTACAAAGGAATAAGGCAGGTTCCTGGAATACGTCAGCTCCTGTCCTCATTTTCTATGCAGTCATGGTGTCAGTCACTAAGCATCAACTGAAGGCAGGTATGATCCTAGCAGCAAGAAAAATGATGATTTTCTACACCTTTAAAGTCCATTTCTGAAGTTTACAATCCATGCTGGGGCAAGAGACAAAATTAAAATGGAATTTACTATTCAGATACCAGGGATGTTCATTCAGCTCCACACAAGTTAAATGTCAAGGAGATGCAATAAAAGGGGTACAAAGCCAGAAGCAGTGAAACTGTAACTCATTAACATCATTATCCACCAACAGTGTATCCCACTGATGTCCTTGCAGAGCAGGTCACATACACTGTAGAAGAGATTTCTTTCATTAAGGGAGCAGATACTAAAAAATGAAGAGATGCTGGAAGTGCCAAGACAATGGTAACTCGAGGCTGCCTCACATTGTGATACATCCTAGAGATACTCGTGTTTGTGAAACAGGCAGGTTGCTTTCTATCCTCATGAGAGCATGTGTCTGTCTTACCAGATAAATAGCAGGAAAAAGCATTTATGGATAACAAACATGGAGAAAGGACTCACTTGGAAGCCATAGACATGGGCTTCTTACTAGGGCATAAGTAAAAAAGATGCACTGTGAGCTGCCCCAGCTATGATTTATGTCTGTGCCAGGGTGTAAATCAGCCTCACACAGCATCTTCCCTGAAACAGCTTTCCCAATATTGTTAGGGTTTTTTTTTCCAAATAGGAAAAACACATATTGCAGACCTTTCTTAAATTGCATTTGGGCATACCTTGTTAAATGGGTTCTCTGACGGGGCTGATATTGTAATTATGGCATGTGTTGTGCAGTAGCTCTTCCCAGTCATTCCTAATCTGCTGGGCCGGAGGGGCAGGGAGAAGCTGTCAGTGGTGGTGTGCAGCAGCATAACCCAGCTCCCTGGCTGCCAGCCAGGCTGGATAATAGACATTTATTCGGCAGGTGTTCCTCTGATGGACCCCAGAGAAACTTCCCAGAGCATTTGTGGCACTGGAGCAGCAGTTTGCACGACCTCCACTGTCTACAGGTATTGCCAAACCCCTCTTGCAACGCCCTGCTGCCACGTCGCTTTGGAGGACAAACCTCCAAGTCTCTCACACTGCACGGCGAGGCTCTCACCGACCGCTCCTCTCCTCTGAGGGCTGTCCTTCTTGCATCTTACTCAAGTGACTGTTGCTTGAACATGTGGACTCCAGCCAGAGCATGGATGAGTTTCCCTAGCACTGCGGATTTATTGCTTGAATCGGTTGCATGCCAAAACCCATTCCTGCTGCAATTAACAGGTGTTGGTATAAAAGGACTAAAATTTGGCCTTGCTTTCTCTTTGGTGAATTTCAACAGGAAACTTCAGCTGACAGTAGGTTATAGCACACCTTCTTTGCAAGGATTGCTCCTGCACAGGGAAAAATGCCTCTTCCACAGGATTCCCAGGGAGCACCAAATCACACCAAGCTCTCAGACCTTATCTCCAAGGTGCCAGCAGGTCCCTTTCCTCACAGAGGTCCAAGGGTCGGACGTCGACAGCTGTGCTCTCGAGGCATTGCAGAGCTGTCTGTGATAAGGGTGATGTTCACACGTGCATGAGGAAGAGCTGCAGTGGAGGCCAAGCCCAAGTTCAGCAAGGATATAAGCCAGGAGCTGATGGCCACCTCAAACCTCAATGCCTTCTGCTCAGAGCGGGGCATGCATCCTTCACCTTGCCTTTTCCATAGCTACAGGTACCCAAACCGCACGTTTGGTGTCCTCAAAACACACTTGAGAAAACCTGATGCTGGTTCTGTCAGAGCGGCTCTGTGTGGGTGAGAGCTACCATGCTGATAACAGCTAATGAGTTTACAGAGTATCTCCAGCATGATAGCAGCAGCTGCAGCCGATCCCAGGGACATTCCCCAGCCACTCAGTGAGTCGGCAGAATTGTTAATCCTGGGGCATTAGTGATCTGAGGAGGAAACGATGGAAGAGACACAGGCTGCTGCTTGGTCAGAATTATGGCGGGTGTCTCCTGCATCTCCCACCCTCAACATAAAAGTCAAATACAGGAACCTTAGAGGCTCTGCATGTGGCAAGCTTGGGAGGATTGACTGCAAACACTACACTTGCTGCTTTGTCTTGGTTTCTCAAGCTTCTGGCAGATTTAAGACAGGGTTTTGTGAGGCAAAGGACTGCTCCAGGGTGGTGGGTTGTCCAGGGAATGCCCAGACCCAAAGTCTAGGGAAGGTGGATGCAGATGTTGATCATGGTTGAGGTCTTAGCCACAGGTGTTGGGATACCTTCTGCTGTTCCCAGACATCATCTGCAGTCTCAAAAGCAACTAAAATACCAACATTGCAATTCTCAGCCTCTCCTCTAACATGCAGGGCTCTGTTTTTGCATGTCAATTACTGCCTTAGACACCACCGTAAGTTTTGAATTCTTCTTCTTAAACACATTTTCCTTTCAGGAAGCTGATACATGTGGAAATGTCAGAACAGGCTTTTCCCACAGGTCATGTTAATGAGCATCGCTGAAACATCCTCATCCCTGAGTCACCCCAGCAGGTGACTTGCCATGTTAAGTAGTATCGTGTTCCTCAGCAGAGACAGATAAGGGCCAGGCCAGCACATAACAGTCAAGTTAATGGATTTGATCTTCAGGACACTCCTAATAGCCCATGGAGCAATGCTGTGCGATGCATGCTTCAAAGATGCTGTAGCCTCTGCTGTAATCCAAAATATTCCCAGGGTACTTCTTAGGTAAAGCTTAATGCTTTAGGGATACCTGCATGGCGTGGCTCTACCACAGCTTTCACTTTCACCAGGTGTGACATCTATTTGACAATTTATTTTCTGAAAAGCCTCAATCATTTCAAATCCTAGGGTGCTGCAGAAAATAACTAGGTGGGTTTTTTTCTTTTTTCTTTTCTATGGATAATTAAACTTTGCTTTATTCAAAGCCTTTCAAAGAACAGCTGGCAGAAAATAAACCCTCAAACTCCAAGAAATGAAGGAAGGGTTACTTTTACAGAGACATCTAAATTACACACACTTCAAAAACAGAGACCTGGAACCAGCAAAAAGGAGGCATTTAAATAAAGGTCCCTTGTTCTGTGGTTGCCAACAAAGACATTACTGTTACTGGACAGTGCTGCAAAGCCCTTTTTTAGCTCAATATAAACAGCCTTTTAAAATCCAAAGAAGTCTTTAAAAGGCCTTCAAATTAGGGTAAGAGAAAAATTGTAACTACATTACATTGAAAGCTGCTCTACAAGCCAAGGGGAATGTCTCCTGTTTTTGGCTGTATTTGCTTCTACAATCCTTACTCTTCATTTCTGGCTTACAGTTAGTCATGCTGGGATGCTCTTCCTACCAGATGCATCTGCTGAGAAGAAACAAATGGGAAGGGCTTCCCCTCCAGCACAGTGCCCTAAGGATACCTTGCCATCTTGCTATGTAAAATGCAACATCACCATTTTCAGCTAATTCCTGCATTTTTTAAACTCTGATGGTGTTCACATCAAGCTGGAGGAGGAGGAGGTGGATTAGACACAGGCTTTTGTTTGTAGAAAGGACCCTCCAACCTCATGAGCCTCTGACCTTTTCCATAGTTGTGTCCCACAACTGACTCATTACTGCAGGTGAACAGCATGGAATAGATAGATGTTCAGTAACACAGTCCAGCTTGATTTAATTAGTGGTATTTTTAATTAAACTTTACCATTAAAGTTGTAGCAGGAGCACACTTATATAAAAACCATTTAATGAAGATTTCCTTGGCATCAAAGAAGAAAGGTGTGACTTTAGCTTAATTACTTAGGCCAACAGAGGTAGAACGTGGATGTATCTGAGAATTGGTTGCAAGCAGTGTTCATAATTCAACCACCAAATTAAGGCTGCAAACAAAGGCATTTGCTATACACCCCATGGGTGTCCTGAAGCATTTACTGGCATGGTGGCTGTGCAATTTGATGACAGCTGAGATACAGCTCCTGGGACATTTTTACTGTTTACATTAAACAATTGATTAGACCCACAGTTATGCTGTGATAATTGCTACCCAGGAAGAGAGAATTCTTCTCTAAGCAGGCAGGTAATAGGACGTACTGTAATATTAGGTTCCCTTGAAATTCTCAAACCAAGAGCCAGATTTAGGAGTTACCCAAATCTTGCTCAAATGGAGCTGGGAAATTTAAACCTCACGGATCCTACCATGACCAAGGTCCACTATCTCTGTTGGAGGGCCTTGTTGCAGAAAAGGAGGAATTGGTGAAGTTCCCCCTTCCTGGTTGTCTTTCCAGAAAGGGGACACTTGTCTGATTTGTGAGTCATTGCATGCTTGGAAGTAATGTCTAATTTTCCTGCTCATTGCCAGACACATCCCCAAGCTCATAATTTTCTACCAAGAGGCAGAGAGAACAGCCATTAAAGCCAGCAGTGAAAGAGAAAAATCACATGCACAATTTGCTGCCTGTGCCTCTCCCCTGGGACTCCAGGGTTTAATGCAATTTGGTGTATCCCAGCCGGTGGTGCTTGGCTGCTTTTAATTAAAAAAAAATTAAAGGATTTATGTTGGGATTAAATGGGATAATTATTGATTGATCTCTGCCTTCTAAATTGAAAAGCATTTGGATTAATCAGCTTTTAAGTAGGAAATCACTCGGCTCTGGACAGGAAGCCAGCCTCAGGCCCTGCACTTTGCCTCCAGCAGTGCTTTATTTTGTCCTCTACCCAAAAACCCACGGGAAATATTTTCCTTTCTTCTCTTCTTCTTGATTCATACTCACAGCTCAGAAGAGAACTGCTTTCATTGAGACAGGCTCTAGGTTACAAGCGTTAAGATCACCCTACCTTTGCAGGTTACCTTGCACTACCCACGGAGAACATCTACCAGTCTCTGTAGCATCCTGATACACCTGGCCAGGAGGTCTGCCATCCTCCAAAACCCTTCTGCTGGGAACTGGGCAAGCTGTGTCCCAGGCTGGTCAAGCCAGCACTGAAATACTCCACGGATGGAAAGAGAAGGTTTGTACCAACGGCAATGCTGGTAGTTCTGTTGTGTAGGTCAAGCAAAGCAGATGGCCAAATAGACAGCTCAACAATCAGAAGGGATTGTAAATAAAATGGTGTAAAGCTTGCTCTTGGTTTAGTTCTGGGACTGTATATATCACCCCATTTATACAAGCAGTTGGAAATTAGGTTAAGCAGGTGAGGAAGGTGGTAGGGAGCATGAACTACAAATAATAATGGCATACTCAAAATAATAATATTTTCCATCCTCAGCTGCAGAAGTAGGCTGCTGATCTCAGCAATGTGTGTTCAGGTTTCCACATTTATGCTGGAGCAGAAATAATGTAGTTATGTGACCCTCATCTCTACTTGGATTGTTCCACCTGCATGAAAACAAAAGTTGTGTTAACTCCCAGGAAACCCAAAATAGAGAATTTAGAAGAAAAGATTTGCTATTTCAGGAGAGATATTATTTAAAAAAACAGGGAGTTTCAATGGGATTTTTCAGCCTCTGAATAAAATTCTCAGTTCCAACAAGTCATGTTTCCAATGCTAGAACTTGGAAGCAAGTTTTAACTTTACCCTTTGAGGAGGAGAGTAATGTCCACATCACAGTCTTTGTCTTCTTATTTACTTAGTGTTGGGAAATTTTCCTATTTTATTTTAAAAAGTTCCTCCTTCCTCTAAAAAAAGAATCCCCTTTCAAAACATTTTTTTTTTAAGATTCCTCATCAGAAGAAAGGAAGATATCCATCCAGGAAGACTACATTTTTCTAGGAAGCATTTCCACTGAAGTACTCCAATCACTGTGATGCTGATCCAGCATTGACTCACACACAAACCTCCCCCACAGCTAATCTACCAGAGGTAGGTGACCTGGCAGCACAGTGGCAGATTACATCCCTCTGCAGATGTAAGGTAATTCATACTTGAAAGGATGATTTGAGTTCCTCACACAGTAGTCAACTCTATACTCATTGGAACAAAAGATCTTGCTTCAGCTCAGTGAAAGCCTCTCCTCCATGGACAGCCAAACTTGGAGAGCAAAGCAACCACGTTGTTTCAGTCCCAGTCTCTGAGCATCCTGAAATTATGACTACTCTGGCCATAACCCCTGAACCATCCCTTCTGCACAGCTTCGTTAGGAAGAGTGTACTCAGAGCTGATCAGCCTACCTCATGAGCATGTCAAGAACTACTGATGAGATCAGGTAATGACGATATGAAAATGGGTGACCTGTTATTTGGACTCTGAAGTTACTTGTCTTATCTCAGAGGGAACAGCTAGTGCATTTTCTAAAGCAGCCTGATGCTCAGACTTCACACATCTTGAGTACAGAACTCCCATAGGATGCCTTCTAATGGACATCAAGAAATGAATGAGCTCCACCAAATGTTGACCAACTTCTGCGGGGCCAGTCAAGCCTCTCTGCACCATACCCCTGGTTCGTGTACTGGTTTGCATTTGGGGATGAGCACAGGGGGAGCAGTCTTGTCTACAAGCGTATGCAGGCATATATGTACAAGTCTATGTGCACAAGTCTATGCAAGTGCACGAGTGTCATGAGAAAGGGTCCATGCATCCCTGTGCATAGTCAGCACGTCTCACCACCCTGTTGTCTAGCTATTTCCAGAGCTGATTTGATCAGGTGCAGCACTCAGATACAAAGCTACACATGTCTCTGTGTCCCCAAAGTGCTGTTCTCCCCTGGGCCTGGTGCTGCATACCATGTGGTGTAGAATGAAGACTCAAGAGGGTCTGCAGAAATCATTCCAGACCCAGGATGACTTGTTGGGCCATGTCGTACCCCAGCTTCTTCTGGGCAAAGCAGCTCAGGTATTTTCCCTAGTTTCTGTTTATCTCAGGCCTACATGATGGTGGAAAATGAAAGGAGTTTGGTTGTCTTTTTAAGAAGAGACTAAATAAAACAATGAGGCACAATAAAATGAATTGGTTAGAGAAGATAACTGAACACACTTTTCTGCATAGGAGTCAATACATTACAAATACTTACGAGCCAGTGACACAAAAAATTGAAGGCTAGACATGCTACTTTGAATGCAGGCAAGAAAGTGTAAAATTGACTCCTTTTCTTGTCCTTTTCCCAAAGTAAACAAGTGGAGCAAGGCTAAGGAACAGAATTTTAACATCAGAAGAATGCAGAACCAACATGACCACCTGCTCAAGGGAAATAACCTTGCTCAGGATCTCCTCAGACTACTTCATTGTGCCATTCCCCATGGTGCAACTTAAACCCACTCTCAGATCTGTCAGTCAAAAGTAACTGTCCTCATTTAACACCTGATAACCACTGGTCTAATGACCTCCTGGGTTGACCAGGGGGAGGTAGCACATTGAAGCCTTAGTCCCAAATCAGCTCCTGCACCTAAGTATAACTCCCCTGCTCCTTTAGGGGAGATTAAAGTCACCTGGACCACCAGTGCAGCTCTCCTCCATCTCCCAGACTACACATGGCAATGAAAAGCTGAAGTGCTCCTTAAAATCTTGGTTGGACTTGTCCTGAGACATAGGAGGCTGGGACTGAGTTTTACTTTACCAGACAATGTGTAGCAGGGTATTTTCCTTAACAGTGTCTTAAGACATATTTTTTCCTCATCCCCCAGTTAATGTGCTTACTCAGAGCCTGGTGTTGTCACCTCAAAAAGAAGTGGCACTATCCTACCAGTCAATCAATGACCTTTTTGAATTTCTTGCTTTCCAGTCTCAGAAGCTATACATACCAGGCATCAAGTGACATTTAAAAGCCTGCTCATGTGCCAGCTATTACTTTCCCTGGAAACCGAGGGGAGCAGACAACATGCTGGAGGTTAAGGCTGCCATTCAGCCAGAGAAACCGGCAGACAGGAACCTCACAGATTGCAGCAAGAGCACGTGCCCCAGTCCTACATCTGGGGCAGAATAACTCCACACAATCAGACCAGCTGGGGACTGACCAGCTCGGGGAAGCTTCACAGAAAGGGTCCTGGTGGGGAACGAGTTGAACAGGAGTCTACAGGGGTCCCTTGCAACAGTGAAGGTCTACCACATATTGGGCTGTATGAGCATGAGTAGAGCCAACATGCCCAGGGATGTAATTGTTTCCTTCTCTCGAGCTTCATAAGATTATCTGGATTACTGTGTCCAGTTTCAGGCTTCCCAGTTCAAGGGGGATATGACAAACTGGAGCTTGTCCAGTGGAGGGCCAGCTTGATGGTTAGGGTGCTGGAGGGCACAGTGTGTAAGAAGAGGGGGAGAAAGCAGATTTCCCTCAGCCAGGAGCGAAGAAAAGACTAAGAGGGGACCACGCTGCTGTTTTTATCTACTTGACGTGGGATCAATGAGAAAATAGAGCCCTATTTTTCCCCAAGGAGCACAGCAAAACAAGAGGCAATGACACAATTTGCGGCAATGGAAATTTAAATTATATATATAGGGGGGGAAAAATCCCCAAAAGAGTGATGCAGCCTGGAACAGGGACCCAGGGAGGCTGTGCCATCTCCGTCCTTGCTGATATTCAAAACCTGAGTAGACAGGGCTCTGAACAATCTTATTTAACATCAAACGCTTGAAGCAGACCCTGCTTTGAGCAGGGCATTGGACCTCCAGAGGTCCTTTCCAGCCTAAATTATCCTATGATTTTATGGCATATTACTGACTTCTACTGCAGAAATCAAACTTATAAAGCACGGATTTTAATCTAAGAGCTCCAGGCAATCTTTCAGATCCCTTTAGTCCATGCTTTTAAATGCTTGTGAGGTAGGGACTAGAGACCATGAATCTGATCTGATATTCCCTGGGCAGCGCGGGAAGCAGAGGAGACCTAACGTGTGTGCAGGAGCCGGTATCACCAGGGAGACACGCAGCACACTGCGGTCTGGGATTTCCCATGCGCTGAAGCCTGTGTGCCAGGCATATTGCACTGTGATAGCTGAGAGGTAACAAGAAGCATTAGCAGACAATCCAGGTCACTGGTCAGTAGAAAAGGATATTTGGGCAGGAGACAACAGAAAGACTAAATTTCTGGGTGCGTTCGTTGTGGGTTTAGCAGGTGGTGCTCGCAGTAGGAGGACACTGTGCCTGAGGAGCCTTCAAGGTAGCGACTGAATTGCCCCTGCAAGAAGCTGTAACATGGAAAACCCCTTAGCACCTCCTTGCAGGCAGAAATTGGGGCAGGCAGCAGCTACTAACATCTCTCCTGGCCACACCTCTGTAACCTGCTTAAGCAGCTGCCTCTGCATTTAGAGCCAGCTCCGGTACAGGATGAGTGTGCACAGAAGGTAACCTTCACCCATCTCCTAGGAGCCTCGCAATGCATTTCTTTCTTCTCCTCCCCCATCACTTTTCCATGACCTCAAACTCCCCCTGGGGACTGTCAGAGTTTTGAATGATTTATTCCAGTAATGGCAAAAGCCCTGCAGAGCCAAACCCCTTCTCCTCATCAACTGCTGACTGTTTGGGACAGCTCAGGTCACCAGAGGGTGCTGCTGGGGCCCTCCAAGAGCCAGCCTGGCAGACTGAAAGTAAAATAAAGGTGCTCTTCTGCCCCTGCTCCTTTTTTTCTGTGCAGTGACCCATGTATTTTCAGGCAGGCTGGCCTTTTCTCCTGTGCACTCCCCAGTCCTGTGAAGGTAGGCTGTGTAAAACCGCCTTTCTTTGCAATCTGAGGGTTGCAGCATCCTGGAGAGAGACTGTGTGTGCTCTCCTGAGATTTTGCTCATGCTCATTCAAAAAGTCATCTGGCAGCCCCTTGGTGCAGGAGGAGCAGGAGGGTCTGTAAGGCTGAGTGGTTGACCACGGTTACACATTAAGAGGGTCTTCCATCACCCCAGAGAGGAAAGGAGACGATGTGTGTGTATCTGTGCACGTGTGCTGTGCACAAGCACACACAGAATCACTTAAAGCCAGTAAAAGCCAACGCATTAGTTTCATGGAGCAGCAGGGAAGTCCGTCTGGACCTTTTGGCTTCTCGTGCCTAAAGCTGCTGTTGAGACAGATTATCCTAGCAGTTTCAGAGGCATCCTTGAATTTAGTCTTACATCTTTCTATACTGTTTGGTTTCAGCCAAGTTAATCCTGGCTGTCACTCGAGTACAGTTAATGATGTTCTACTCAGAGATTTGCAGTTGCACATAATGGGGCTAAAGTCCCTCCCTGCGTTCTTCACGCTGCTTTTGGAGAGCTTCTGTCGGGCACGCAGGAGTCACCGAGCATTTTGCAAAGGAGTGCCTGAAAATGAATTCTGCAGTCCTAAATGAGCTGCTTTATAATCCTTCTATCTGCTTCAGGCTGTCTCAGATTAATACTATTTGCCAGTCGCTTTCCCCTCTCTCTAAAAAAGGCACATTTTTTTAGCCTCTCAACAGATCTGACACATTGGAGTTTCCCTTGCGTGTAATCCCACTCTCACCATTTCTAAGTATTTTTTTTATAACTCTTCTTAACTTCATTTAGTCCAGGACTGGGAATTTAGGATCAGTAGTTCAAGCAGCTAGTGCCTATGGATACATGTGCATTTATAATACTTGCAAGAGACACAGCCCCCAAATCGCACCAGGGAAAAAAAAAAACAACATAGGTTTGTAGAGTCACAGGAAAGCTCTTACTCAAGACAAGCTCTGCGGTGGAGTCAATGGCTCTCTCCTGCCCACGGTTTTAACGTGCCCTGTGCAGGCCAATTGTGGTTATATAATACTGGCTCCGGAGCAGATGCTGCCGTGTTCGGGCCGGGAGATTATAGCTGGCATGCACGACTAATGGAAGCTTTCTGACAAATGCAGCCATCCCTGCCAGGCGGGGGATCGCAGCGAGGCAGCCGCTCTCCAGCCTCTCGCTCGGCGGCTCTTCCCCATGATCCTGTGCAGCTGGGATGGAGACGGGGACCGGAGCCAGCGTGGCCGGGGCGGAGGCTGCAATGGGACACGGTGCTCTGTTGGGAGCAGGCAGCCTTCCAAAGCAACAACAAAAAAACCCCAATAAATTCAGCAAATACTCTCCTGCTTGACCCGTGTATGGCTGGAGGTGTACTAGGGGCTGTAACTGATGGACTGTAACAGTTGTCAGGCACGGGTGTCTCGTTTGGAGGAAGATGATATACTGCGTCCAGGATGGTTGGTGTGTTCCTGTGGTTGAGTATCTGATTGAATATTTCTTCATGTTCCTTTGTGATTCGCCACATGTTTGGTGTATCAAGTGTCTCATTACCTTTTTCAGCACCGTGACTTGGCTTTGTGGCATGTGCAGCATAATGCCACCACGAAAATGGAACAGGCCCTTATCACAGTGTGCTGGGTACAGCTCCGAGATAGACTTTAACACTTAGGTATCAAAAGGCTATCTTAACAATCCCAAATCTGCTCTGACTCTGCTTCAGAAAATCTCACACATCATCTTTTGGTGGCACGGGCTTTTTCCAGGCAGGTAGCAGACCGGAGGGAAGCAGAAGCAAAATCTCCAGCTGCTGTTCACAACAGCGGTGCTCCCGTCCCCACCCTTGAGAGACTTTCTGTGACTGATCAATGCCGATCCCTGCTATCCCTGAGGAGCTGCAAACGCAGCCTCCCAAGCGTCCTGCAGGTTGACAGACACAGCCATTGCCCTCTGCTGATTCCCAGCACATCCCTCCAAAACCTTGGGCTGCTACATCGCGTTAAAGTGATGGACGAGGAAGAGCTGTACCCAGTGGATTCAAACCACTCCTTGTTAGTGCTTAAAGGTTGCTTCACATCTGGATCCCATTAAAAAACCCCTATCCACTTTGGTTACCAAATAAAACCCATCCAGGCATAAGGCTAAATGAACAAGCATTTCTAGTAAGACCGGTATTGTCTGGTTTGAGATATGTGCCACCACTGATGCCCTTATGCTCCTTTTGCAGAAAAAGCTAAGCCATAGTAGGGGTAGGATCCAACTGGATCCTTTTCCTCATGAAATAAAATAATCAACAGGCCACCTCCTACTTATCCCCATTTGGCCATTTCCAGCTTCACCTCTTCTGTTGTTTTCTGATGTCTGGCAAAACAGGCCTTTTGCTATCGCCACCTGCATCTGAGTCAAGCAGGGAGAGGAGAGGGGGTGATACGGGGGCTTACACCATGGGACATCCCATCTGTCCATCCGGAGCTGTGGGAGAACTTCCAATTCACCTCAGCCATTTCCTAAATCCCCACTGAGAAAAGGTATTTCTGAGAAGAAAAGTAAAAGGGGATCGGAAGGCATGCAAGTGCCTTAAATTTGCCTAATAATGTCCCTTGAAAAGGTCTACCTAGGAGATTCTTCCTACCTTCCCGTCTCAGCTGGGTAGCCACCTCTCCTTTCAGAAGTCAGATGTGTTGGAGCCTCAACCAAGGGAGGATTGGACCTTGCTGGGCTGCAGACATATGTATTAACTTCTAATTAACACTTCAGTTATTCCTTTTTTTGCCCTTCCAACACCTCCACGTACACACATTCCGTCCATCCATTTCACAGAGGGCAGAGAAAGCAGACAGATTCCTCAAGGGGTTAATCTGCAATGTAACCCTTTGGTTGCACTTCAAGATCTTCTAGGGCTAGGTAACAGCGGTACCTGAGCTTGCAGCAATCTAGTTAAAACAGCACAGAGGTCAGAATGGGCTGTATAATTTACCCAAGAAAGCAGATGAATCAGTTTGTAGAGGGCTCTGTGCTCATGTCTGTGGTTACATTGCCACCAGAACCTGAGCTGTGTAATGCCCATCTTACAACGGCATGTCTACACGATGCTGCAGCTCCCAGCATGGTGTTACCAGAATAAAATCTTGGTCTCCAGCCACTGTCCAAACCACAAAGCCTCCCTTCCCTCAGTAAACAGCAGCTGCTTCTCTTCCCAGAAGTGACCACATTTCAGCAATGGCTGTCGCAATGTAAATATTTTCTAACCCACTAGAAGCACGTGGGCAGACTGTACTTAACGGTTTGCGTTCTTAAAGTGAGAAATGCAAGCGTGGAGCTGGATGGTCTTACTGGGTTTATTTGTCCATAGGGCGTGCAAGATCACGTATTTGCTGTTTAAGAGCAGTGCTGTCAGGTGAATCCAACTACAAACAGTTCAGGCAGTTACTTACGCAAGAACATTAGAAGCATTGAACCACAGGAGGAAGAGCAGTGATCCTTTCATGAACCTAACTGTAGCAGAAGAGTGGCAGCTCCATGGTGCCATGTGCGCAGAGCAACGCCAGCACTGGGGAGCCCATGACACGTGTCTGCACCCCAGCTCTTGTGCTTCATTTGGAAAGCAACAAGAGGTGGGATTGCAAGTCATCGTGACTGCATAGGCTCTGACAGTCCCACAGACACAGCAATATCCAGAGAGGCAATATTTCACTGTGTAGCTGGAAGGAGGCTATGGAAGAGATTATTAACGTGACCATTACCACCAAAATCCTCTAGGACTGTGGTCATTTTCTTAGGCTGTTCTGGGGAAAGCAAACATGACAGAGGGACCAAAAAATGTTATGGTAGATCAACCAGTCTTCAGGTGACAGCTTTCAGTTGCTGCTTCACAGCAGGGTACTTCTTAACCCCCTTTTTCAAATTTGCATGAAATTGGACATAGTTCAGTTGTTAATAGCATATAAAGAATACCTCCAGTCACTGGAAGAGATATTAGATGGCCTTGGTTCTTTATAGCATCAGCCACCTAGGGCAAAGACTGTCTTTATTCATGGCCAGGGCTGGGCTTGACATATGGAGTCCAGCAGTGCATTTGCAGAGGAGCAGGCTGGATCTGGGCAGAGCTGGGGCAGCTCACGTGTCTCTGCAAGCAAGTCTGCGCAGTGCTATGCTGCAGCAGCTCACAGCTCTCTGCTCACTGCTGCATTAAGCAATGTAGGGTTGCTCTCAGGTGCTACAAAAACCCCAACGGGCAATGGAGACTTTCACCTCCAGGACATGGTACAGCTTCAGGCTGGAGTGTTGCTAGAGAGGAATTAAATTTTTTGGCCTGTAGCACTGAGAGTAGCGTCAGAGACATGTGACGTGAGCTGGGTGCCCAAGCCCGACCAAGGCTTGAAATTCTTTTAGCCTGAATCTTACTGAAACAAAAGGCAGATAAGGAAACAGCATCTTCTGAGAGAAAACTTCGGAGTCCAAATATTTGAGCATTATATTTCAATATGATGTCTTCATCCAAAGCTGCCCTTAATAAATATACATGTAGTTTTGGTCCAGTCAAAATGTCTAATATAAAGTTGACCAAAACATTTGAATTTGGGACTTTGTTCAACTATTGAAAGAAAAACATTTGCTGGCTGCACTTCTCTCACTGAAAGTCACGGAAAGTCTTGGCAGAGAATCATTATTAACCAGCAATGAGCTGGAGACCTCCATGCTGAGAGCCTGGGGGGGACGGAAAAAGAAGAGGAGCTATGGTGTTTCTGGAGAGCACATCAGCATGGCTGATATGCCTGGACTGCCACGTGGCCTCCTGGGAAGCATCCCGTGGGGCTCTGAGCCTCAAACATTGGCCATGAGCAATGCAGGACAGACTGCATCTGCCCCGTGGCTAGAGGACATCAGTTGTCAGTACTCTTTGGAAGGCATCTTGCAGAGAAAAGAGGAATCCTTGACTTATTTCCCCCTCTCAGAGACCTGGCTCTTGCCGAGCATGCAATCTTTATAGAGACTCCAAGCGTCAGCAGAAAGCTAACTCCTGGAGCTTGCCCATTGCTTCTCACACTGATTTGTGGCAGAAGATTACATTTGCTCTACATAAAAGCCTTTGCTTGTGCACAGCTGAATGATTACCCATTTTTAATGTGCTATGACAAGGACGGCTGGGTCTTGAATCTTTTGGCCCTGCTGCAAGATCACTTTTAGCCTGCAGTGCAGTTTGAGTTTTCCTGCTGAGTGTGGCAGGAGACATACCAAGATTTCTTAGATGCCTCTTTGCTCTGAACAGAGGGACAGCTGCTGTTACGAGAGATGCCCAGAGCATCCTTTATGGATCAGCAGTAGTCATGCTGCACGCGTGGAGAGGAGGAAAGCTGATTTACTGCTGAGTCAGATGCATTTGTCTCACTCTGGCCTTGGGTCTTGTGATGATGTTGCTGTCACTAGCGAGATGAAGATGAGTTCTCTCTAACACAAGGAGCCTCCTGCCTCCCTCTCTGATCCCCTATAAACAAAAAGGAAAGAGATTTAGCAAGCAGGAAGCAAAGATAACAGCAAACTGCACTTACATCTTGGGTCGCCAGCTGCCTGGGGCAGGTTTCTAGCCCAGCAGGTTTTCCCCAAGAGTGGCAACAGCAGTAGCCAGACCATGCTTTGCATTCTTTGTGGTCATCTTCTTGCAAGCCAGCAGACATTTGAACTCCACCAATATCAGATTTTGTGGTCACTTTGTAATGCAAGTTTAATTGAGCCCTTTTGTGGTTTTGGCTTCATTAATGTTGCACTAATTTTTAGAGTATAAAATAGCCTACCTTCTCCATCCTCTAAAAATGAAGAGCATACTTTGGCTCAGACAAATATCCTAGGAAGCCCAGGATGGAGACGTGGAGTCCTCTCCAGGTAAATTGCTCTCAGAAATTCCTCCTGCAGCCGTGTATTTCTATGTGTACACACACGTGCATGTAGAGCTTTGCGTTTCTGGTTTTATTTTTTACAATATGATGAGATTGGTCAGACTTGTGGAAAGAAAAGTCATCAGACATCCATTCCCCAAAGTCCCCAATTCCTAGAGGCCTGCCAAGGAGAACTCTCAAACCAGAATATACCACACTTCTTGGTGACTTGACAAATCAGCCAGGTTTCTCATCGGGATTGAGCAGATGGAGAAGCAGCCTGTCTTGGGAACTTCCCGGGTTGCTCCCCAGGTGTGTGAGCCCTTTGTCAGAGTGATTATTCCTATACCACTAAATGACACATGGCTAGGCGCAGACCTCAGTGCTGGCACACTATCATCTGAACTACAAAATTGCTCTGAGCACTGCACCACTTGCTCCCTGTGTGCTTTCTGCTAGTAGTAGCAGCTTGGTGGTGTTCCCAGGTCATCCCATGCTGCCAGGTCATCCTGTGCCATGCATATTTAATCCCCCTGTACCCTCACACCCCTTCCCTTTTCTCATTGATTGTCTCCCATCATCAGCTGCCTGTTCTACCTACATTTCTTTTCCCCTCTTGGGAGGTCTTGAAGCTTTGGTGGAGGCTGGTCTGGCAGCAAGCCCTGATAGGTGAGCAGTGGAAGATCCCTGGAACTGTTCTGATCCAGGTAAACCTGCACCTCCCAAACATGTTTTTCAGGGTTCAGACTGGCCAAGGACTGCTCCAGCTAAGCAGGTTGGAACGTGAGACCCTGCTCAGGGAGATCAGAGTTTAGTCCTGCCATGCTATTTAGCCTCTGGGAAAGAAGAACAACCTGTGAGTTATTTTGGTTACCAGCATGGATGTAACCTCTATGAGTTGGAAATACAGCCCAAGATGTGGTTCATTCATGTGAACAGACCTGCGTGGCTTACTGCTCCAAAACTACTGATGTCTGAGGTTAACAGGGAGCATGTTTTCATTGTGCTCACCTAAATCTTATAGCCAAAGTAAAGAAAAAAAAAAAAAAAGAAATTATCATGTATCCTTACAAACAGGGAAATCAGCAGAAAACTAGCACTTGGAACCATTGTAGGGAATCTCAACCATTTTGGAGGGGTGGGGGAATGAAGTGTGTCTCACGCTGGATGTGTGGCATTGCCTTGTGCACAGTTGTATAGCAAGTGCTGTAAGCCAAGGAACGCTTGATTTGTATTGAAGGGACCACCTTCTCATAGCTTTTGTCAGTGACATGACGCCCTTAAGAAAATCCACATCTTGCAGGCAGACCTGTCTGACCCCATTAGCTTGGGAGGGAGATGAGTGTTTGGAATGGAAACTCTCATCCCGACTCTTTTATAGACCAATAAGACAGACCACCAAGGTGCAAACATCAGAGTGACTCATAGCAAGCTGAGCTGAAACAGAGATGATATTGAAGCATTAATAACAGCATCTTTGCACCGCAGCCTTTAGAAAACCAGCTTTAGTGATGGCAAAGCAGAGTAGAAAGCAGACTTAGAGGGTAAAGAAGCTGGTTGTGGGCCTGACTGGAGAGCATGAAGTCTACCTCCTTCAATAAAGGGATTTATTTGCTGAGTAGGTGATAACATCAAACTGACACCCCTGGAGAGAGAGCATCCCAATTTAGGATAGCGTCACGAGTATGTTTTGCCAGTCGCTATGAAGGTATTTACGTGCATTTAATCCATGTAGTCAGCTGGTGTGAGAGTCAAAGCTCTCAAATTAGAGCTGGGTAAGGACCTTAAGTTTCAGGCTTCAGGGATCTGGACACAGCTCTGTGACCAGAACCATGATACTTGCAACCATCAACTACCTACACCAAGAACAGAGTGGATTACAAAAGCTCAGATTGCTAATTGCAAACATTATCAGATAAAAAGATTCCTACAGGATCATGGTTTATCTCATTCTTTACTCTGGGAAGCTCCCTTTAACTTTATTTGGAGTTTGCTCCAAGACAGATTGCTAAGGAAGACACACCCTGGTTGCCTTCATGGAGGTGATAATATGGTTTTACTGAAAATCCCCTGTTTTGCCCCACACAAGTTCTGAGCAGGTGAACTAAATTCCTTTCAGAGGAAACTAAGGAGGATGGCCCACTTCAAGCATGAAGGGGTGTGCTTTGTCCACCCTTCCCAATACATGTTGTGACACTGAAATGACTTGAGAGGTGTAAGCCAGCAAGTCACCCACCGCTCCCCATGTCCCGTACAACCTTATAAAGCAACAGCCCTACTACCCCTGTTAGATTTGGACAGGGGCCACGTTTACCACCTTCCAGAGCCTGGGTAGCCCTTCACCTTCCCCCTGTCAGTGTCCAGGAGTGTTTCTATGCCAAACACTCCAAGAATGTGAAGGCCGACTAATCTTCAGGCTGATCTTCCCACCCTTCCCAGGGAGGCTGAGGTGTGAGGAGATCGCAGCTGCTGGGTAGCAGGTTCATGCTCTGGCCCCTGAAGCTGTTAAGTCCTTGAGACCCTACCCAAAAATAAGCTCTGCAGCCTTTGTGGATTACGGTTCCCAGCATATGCACACCATATGTGAAACGCAAAACCTTCTCATGATGGAGCGCAAGAGCATGGGTCAACAGCGGGGTGACAAACTGGGGCTTTATGCTTGGTGGTCACACCTGACAGGCTTCCCCTTGCACCGTGCACTCCTATTTTCACAGGGGACAACTTCTCTTCAGCTACACTAAGGCAGCCCAACATCAGGCTCAGAATAGGACCAGAAACCCCACTTCACCCAGCTGAACATTTCTTTTTCTGGTTTACCGCTAAAAGCTTGCAGCAAAATGAAGACGACCTCCCTGGAGTCTAGCAAGCCTCCATGTGAGAGAAGTTGGATGGTTTCTCTGCTGGCTTCTGTTGTCTTCTCAGTGGAGAAAGTGGTATCACTCATTTAGCCTGGCTCTATTGCAAATGTTATTGCAGGGAGCTGCATTTTGCCAGGCACACCACTCCTGGCAACAGAAATTTCACTATGACTTGAATCGCAAACAACTTAGGCCTTTAAACAGGGCATTTTAATTGTTGTTTTTCTTTCTTACCTTATACCAACATCCAGCTGTGCAGTGTGCCCTGTTATATGGAAAGGAGAGAAACAGCTTGGCTTATAACTAACATGGGTAGCAGCACTGGAGTTGAATATTACAGGGTTTCAGAGGGGCTTTCCTCTGATGATGAGGAGAAGGAAGATTTGAATCCAAGTATCCCAACACAGCCTTGAGTTAAAAAAAAAAAAAACGAAAGGGGACCTTATTTCCTGTGGACATTTTCTAGCCCACCTCACCTTCTCTTTTGACTTACTGTATCACAATACTTTCTGACACACTTTTTGGGAGCTGAATCTAACTATTGGAGCCTCACATGCAGGAGCACATCCAGATTGCTGCTCTCTGCACCTCCCCACTGCCTGGAGAGGATAGTCAGGGCAGCCTTTTGTGCAGTGAAACCCTGAGGCTGGAGAGCCTGCCCAGCTAAACCCTCCAACATTTCTATGGGGATAAATGAATGCTGGAGCACCAGCCATGCAGATAAGCAGTTATCTGGGCTGCGCACACATGGAGGCATCCGTCGCAGCTCTGCATGCAACCCTGAGCTGCTTACAAGTCTGCATCACTGCTGATGCTATTGAGATGAGCATCACCTATTGCAAGTGATTTATGCCAGTGTCATCATCACTGAGGTACCACTTAGCTTACCTCCTCACCCACCACCTACACTATTCAATAACTGCTTGTACCAAAGCAAATCAAGGTATTTGTATGCTCCTACCCCCCACCTTCCTTCTCCCCATATTTTCTCAACTCTTCAAACTTTTGATGAGAAGCACTTCACAGAAGTGCGGAAGGGAGAGGGGTACACAGCCTGATCTTACTCCTAAGGTGCATAGCCATCCTGCCAGCTCCTCATGGAAAGCAAAAAGTACAATAGGTTCTGTAGGTTCTGTCTCGAGCGTCTTCCCATTTGATAGCGAAGGCAATCCAAACGAATCTCGAAGTAGAAGTAGCAGCATCTGATTTCCTGTGTTTCAGGCCATGGAACTGATAGTGCCTGGTGGTTAACAAGTGCAAATTAATTGTTCCCCTTACAAACTGAGGCAATTATAAGATCTGACTTCTCTGTGGAAATGCTCTGTTTTTTTTTTAAGACCTGAGCTCTTTTATAACCTTTCCTGCTTGCTGAAGCCTCACAGTGGATATCTCCCCAGCTGCTTATTTTCACAAAACTCATAGGAATTCACTTATCTTTGAGAGTCCCACCCCTCCATCAAACCAGACTGAAACAGGCTGGGCAGAGAGACGCAGGCAGAGGGACATGGACCCTGTGAGCATGTAGCTTGTCTCCACGGAAAGCCAGACAGGTCCTCAGAGGCACTTACCCTCCTTTGAGAGCTGACATAACCATCAAACTTCCCCTTCTGGGTAAGGGGCTCCCTTCTCCTACTCCCTTCTCCTACAAGGGAAACAGCTACCTTCACCCCATTTCAATCACAGGCTTTGGAGAAGACCCTGCACATCTGCAGCACCTCAGCACAGTGCTGCTGAAGCACTTGTCACAGCTACAAACCTCCTCCTGCAACATCCAGAGCAACTCACCTTTGAACCACAGCCCCCCACTTTGTCACAGGCTCAGGAGGACCTTCTTCTCTTCTGCTTCCCTCAAAGTCTTTCCAGCAAACCTCACACCAACTCCAGACCCCACAACAAACCCAGCTAAGCCCCAGAGCATCCCTTCGCTCCCCACTCCCATAATAAGAGAAAGGAGCTTGTTTAAAGTTGCCTAGCTCTTTCTCTGCCTTGCTTGGCCTGTGGGGTAAGGCAAGCACAGGTGGAAGTGATGTCCACTCCTCTTTAAGATTTAATGTGGGTGTGACCACAAGCTATGGTCTGCAGTCTAGTAAAAAAAAAATATTAAATTCTTTCAAGATCAATAAAACACCTTCCAGAAATAGTAGGTGCACCTTCCAAGCATTGCCATGCTCTGTTGTGAGAAAATGCAGCCCTTTGCACCAGTCTGTGAAGGAAAGCAGCTCCAGAGGTGCACTGGGGATTTATCCTTCCCCGCAGACCTTGCCCCACTCAGGTGGAAACTGGGAAACAGCTGCAGGATGGAGAGCATCCTCTGTGATATAAAGGTGCAGAACAGATATGGGGATGTGTGGGAGGGTATAGGGCTTCTTGGGAGAGTACCTGCTCTAGACCCCAAAGTGCACATGCAAGCTTTGCCTAACCTGAAGCTCTTTAGCTCAGCCTGCAGCATTTCCACGTCTGCTGGGAGTGGGTTCAGGGCAGAACCTACAGTCACACAGCAGGTCTGCAGATCCTGCAAAGAAAGAGTGTGAACAGCTCTGCAGTGGGCACGTGGCTTTGTCTAGAAAAGGGCCTGTATAAAGAAGACAGCATTGGGCTTAGGGTCAACTTTTCCTTGTGCCTGAGTTGCACGTGCACAAATATTTTCTAAAAAGTCATCCCTGCATGATGCAATGAGCTTTTCTCCTTCTCGGACATCACCAAGACAAACCATGCTCCTGAGTTCCTCCTGGTAGGACTTAGCTTGTCCTCAAAAAAGCCAAAAATTCCTTTGCAGTCCAAGATGTCACCGAGGCCCCCAAGGGCTGAATTGTCCTGTGTTGTATTTGGGCCCCATGACTCCAGGTTTGTATCCTCTGCAGAAATCCTTATCACCTGCACAGCTTGTCCCTGAGCTAAAAATGAAAATTATTTTATTTGTGCTTGGTCTGCAGGTTTGGGAGGATTAAAAATTAAGACAAATCTGAGCAACTGGGACAGTCTATATGAAAAAAAAAAAAAAGGGTTGGAAACCTGGCTTCCCTAAAGGCAATTGCTAAATTCCCTTTGGCTTTAGAGTAACTGGGATTGCACACAAAACACAGATGTTTTAAAGTACAGGTACATAGTTCAAGTAACCTTTTAGCAGAGAACAGCATTTTAACTCCTTTTAGGAGCATTTTGCATGTTTTTATCATAACTGTCTCAGTCTTTGGTCTTTTTCTCTTAAAGCCCCAGGTTTTTTCCTAACATAATTGTTAGAAAAACAGAAAGCTTGAAAATATCATCAGGACATATCCTTGAAGTTTTGGGGAAATAAAAATACAATAATAATAATTTAAAAAAACCAAAACAAGAGACATGCCTTTTGAATTAAAAAAATCTCACATTTTAAGCCACTCAGGTGATGTTTGAGCACTGGATCGTGGTTTCTGGGACTGTGCAATATTCGATATAGTTATTTTCTAGGGGAAAAAGACCCCCTGATGCCCTGGCCTGGCTGGGACTCACTACCCAACGTAAAGCAACGAGACTGCCGGGACAGCAGCCGTGGCAGCGGTCTCAGAAACTTTGCCGTGGCACAAGCACGTGGGCCAGGAGCCGCTCAGAGTCCTGTTTGTCAGCTGGCTAAAATAGCTCGGGCAGAGGTGCTGACAAACCCGTACCCACACTGCAGCCCAACACCTCCAGCCCTCGTGGGGTTATCGGTGACGTTTGACTCTGAAACATTTTTTTGCTTGCTGCCAGTAGCTATTCCCCTTAGACTATTTGCTTTCACATGCTTTCCCTTTGACACGGCTGCTATTTCTTTGCAATATGTAAACACTCAGAAGGATTTCCATGTTTGTTCTTCACCCGGCACGGCCAGTCTTTCACAGCTCGCTGGGAGAATTGACATGAAGAAGCAGCCGTTTCGCAGGCGTTTGGTATTTTTTTTTAGTGCTGTGCTCCTGTCTGTTTTCTCTTGTTTTAAATCCAGTTCTGGTCTTGTCTCAGCACCCCGGCACACAGCAGAAAAATGCATTGCCGTTGTCAGAAACACGACACTTACTGTCATCCTACATGGGTGTCCTTTAATACTAGAGCCCAGTGGAGGCTTTGCGCTGCAAAGCATTTATTTTTTATTTCTCCTCTTCCTACATTCCTTTTGATGATTATAAAAGTTCTCTAAATCTAAAGCAAGCTGCTAATGTGTGGCTTTTTCTAAGAAAACTGCCTGAGTTTGCCTGCACTGCTGTAACTGTCTGTCTTAATGCAGACTTGTTTCAAAAATGATCCTGGTATTTAGTAAGACAATTTGCATCAAAAGTAAGAAGGAACTGAAACCACTAAAAAATCTCAAGATGAAACTGGAAATTGCAGGTCCTGACTCTGATCTCATGGATTTCACACAGGCTTGATTTAATAGATCTGCAGCTTTGTAAAATCAACATAATTTGACTGATTAAAAAAAACCCCACAGACCCTATAAAAATTCGCATTTACTGAGGAGCCAGTCCTCCAGGTTCCTTGCTAGGGCTGGAAAACAAGAAATCCATTTGACAAATTTTTTTAAAAATTTCATCCTGAAAAATGGAAAATCTGAAAGCCTTTAGAAACTTCCCCACGATCTGCATGAAAATAAGGAGACTCCTGTAACCCAGAGCAGCCCCTAGCACAGTGATGGGAACACATGTATAGGAGTTAGGCGATTCTGGTAAAAATCTAAGCGTGGAAATTTTCACAGTAGGGATTATGACCCTGAATTTCCTTCCCATGGGAATTTTGACCACAAAGTCTAACCAGGAATTTCCTTAACTGACCTGACATGTCTCCACAGAGAGTTCTCATTTCAGCAAATGGCTCCTTCCAACCAAAAACATCTTGCTGAAAATTTTTCAGATTTATTCTATACACACGATTACTCAGAAGTTATATTATTATATGGCACATTTTAGCAAATGCTTATTTAAAAAAAAAGTCTTTTCCACAAGTCAGACTGCCCCAGGTTAATGTAAAACATGATTATAAACTGATTTTATTAAACTAATTCAAAGGACTGAGTGGACTTTTCCATTGCAGTTTAAACCAGCTCAATTTTGTTCTGTTTTAATATGATTAGGAACCTGCCACGTTTAAATAGAAATCAGAGCACTGAAACAGGGTAACCAAATTGGTGCTAGCCTGGGTGAAGATAAGGCTGATTCAATCATGCTGATAACAGCTAAGGGTCATCTGTGTCCCTTCTGAAGCTCCTTTCAGGATTAAGGCATGAATGCGTTGGGAAGGATGTTACTCTTTGTTTAGTATGAATTGTAACATATAACTAAAATAATAATAACCAAAATGCAAATCAATATAATTAAACTGGAAAGACATCCATATTACCATTAAGAAAATCTTGTTTATATATATATTTTTAATCTCTAGGTGGGATCCCATGTTTCCAGTAAAACCCTTCTTCCTCCAGCTAATTCTACTGGGCAGGATGGGTTGAAATATCAATGCTGGGTTCCTCCTATAAATTACTCTCTTTGAAGACAAGCTTTCAGGTCTGCTTCAAATTCATCTGAAGTACCCAGAAATTCTCCATCGATTTCAACAAGCTTTGGCTCAAGCCTTTAATGCCCTGTAGTTAGCCTTACAATGCAAGATGAACTGGAGGGGTTCTCACTGACAAGCCTTCTAACAAAAGTCACCATGCCTTTCCCAAACAAATGTGCTGAAAAAGAGTCAGAGACATAATAACATAAATGTTGATAAAATAACAACCAAAAAAAAAAAGCCACAGGAAATATTTGTTATCCTTATTTATTTAATAAAGAAACATAATAAACTTGAATTTTTCCAGGTACAAACAGCTTAATATGTCCTATGATATTGGCTGATATTTTCCTCGCTCTTTTTGTAGCTTGAGTGATTCATGTGGTAGCCTTTATTGAACAAATCAACAGAAAAAATGGTAGCACTCACCATGCTTATAGACAGTGTGGGCCAACTATTGAGTTAGTGTCTTTAACTAAATCACTGCACCGGGAGGTTGTATCATTGCTAGATTCGGATCGGCATCTCCATTAATAAAGATCTGCAAGTGAGGTTATTTGAAGTTTTTGAGGGGAGTTCTGCATACCATACAAAGATACCATGCCCTCTTCAGGTCTAAAGAAATGTGCCACAAAACAATAGAAAACCCAATAGAAAACCAACCTTCCAGTTACAAAGGTTTTGAAAGTAATTTACAACTCAGTTTTAGAAAGTTGCACTGTAAACATCTATAGTTAAGACCCTCTTTCAGATTTTTTTGCATTATGATTTTTTTTTTTTTACAGGTTTTGGGTAGAAGACAGAACCATTTGTAATTGCATCAGTACTATAGGGTCTCACAGCAATGACAATAAAATGCTTAACGCAAGGGTGAAATGACCAGAGGAAGAGCTCTTCTCTAATATAATCACTGACCAGCTAATCATCCTATTACATCCCGTTCATCACTGGGCCTGACTCTTAATAAGAATATCAGCTGAATATTTTCTAATATAAGTTACAAGTGATTAAAATATTTTTAAAACAGCATGACCAACACTGCACTGCTGAGTGCACGCTGGCTTTTTCCTTGGGTTTTGAACAGTTTATATTGTATGCGAAAAAATCACATAAGAAATGCTCCTTTTTATTAGTATTTGTCCCTCTTTTTTTATTCTAAATCTTTGACAGGAAAATAATTTTGCCAGTTGTCAGCCAATAAATGCTTGTTCAGCAAGTAATGAATGTACTATTTTCTAATTAAACAGTTTCATTATAGGCAGCAGCTCATTGCTAATGATCATTAAATCCCATTGAGAAGAAAACATTTTGATCAGTAAGTCATGTCCTCTGAGTGTCAGCCACTCTATAAACTCACAAGATACATATATATGTATAGATATACGTATGATTGTATATATATATATGCATATAAATATAAAAATCGCATACTCTTTCTGGGTGATATGTACAGTCAGAATAACATTACAGCATAAATACACAGGGAATCTGTATAAAGCTTCTCTAATTTGAGAAGCCTTGAGCAATTTTGTTTTTTTGGGGGGGTTAGGGGTGGGGAGGGAGAAAAGAATAAAGAGTGTTTTCACTTTAAGGAACGAAGAGTAGTTCCCTTAAGTTAGAATCTAATTACATACAAGATTTAAAGGCAACAAAATCCCCAGAGGAACAGCCCTGTGTTATACACCATAGACATGGGGTTAAAAGGGCAAGAGAGCATGACTATAATAATACTTATATAGTACGTTTCATTCCCTTATAGCACTTTGCAACCAGAAAGTCTTACAACACCCCTGTGAGGTAGGTAAGTATTATTATCCCCATTTTACAGATGGGTAAACTGAGGCACAGATAGGTTAAATTATTTGCCTAAAAATCATGTAGTAAGAATCAGGAATAGACCCCAGGAATCCTGATGGCAAATCCTCTGAATTAACTGATAGACCACTCTCAAGTGAATGCCTGAGACACCTCTCAATGAATGGAGAGAATATATTAGCCCATATTTACACAGATACATCGTCATCCTTTTGACATGTTGTCTTTACATATTCTGACTTGTTTAGAGGACAGATAACAATGGCCATAGATAAACTTGACTGTAACATGTCGCTTTAATTCTTGTTGCCACCCCATGTGGATTTTGACTCCTTTACAACCTGGGATGTAACTAAATGTTAATGACAATACACCTTAAATACATTCTTGATATCTTTGCTTCTCCAAGGTGAAAAGCACAATTACTCTTCCTTAAAGTGCAATGGCTCATTACAGAAATCTCAAGATTTTCCATAAAGTCCAACCAAACCCAAATACAATCAATCTGAAGGTGAAAAAGAAAGAACTTGTCTGTAATGATGGACTAGTCTCTATATTCTATAAATACTGTTTCACATTCTATCAAGGCTGAAAGTTTGATAATAAATAATAATCTATGTTAGCATGTAAAACCTCTAATACTTTTCTACAGCCACACATCCACCTTTCACCCCATTGTCATTTCTTTGGCCTGAAGCTGATGGACACATCAGCTGTAAATATTACTTTGCCTACAGGAATGAGAATGTATCTATTTTCTAGTAGATTCTTTTTATTGGTTCCTGTATTTCTTGTCCTTCCCCAGTAATCTAACTGTACCGTCTGAGAAAATGAAAGATGGACACTGAGTAGAAAGGATTCAGAATCTCAAAATTTACATACAGATCCAGAGGCAATTCCCCTCCCACCTTCTTGATCACACTGTCGCAGCCGTTCTGCACGGTCCAATTGACGTTTTTAGTAGTAGTAGTAGTAGTAGTAGTAGTAGTAGTAGTAGTAGTAGTAGTAGTATTTTTGGAGTAATATTAATGCACAGAGTTTCCAATAAGGCTGCTTAGCTCAGTGTTCCTCGGGAAAACGTAACCTATCCCACTACCTTAACAGAAACTTTGCCAGCGTAGATGGTGCTTTGGAGCACTACACACAAACGTGATGCACTACTTCTATGGTGAGTTTGATTGCGGTATTCAAAGCAGATTCTTGAAACATACTAAAAAATTAGTGCTTTTATTAACAGTTTTACAAACAGAATCCATTACTGTCTAGTTTCCTGAAGGATAGAACAAGTCATTTCTCTCATTATTTTGACATTATTTCCTTCTCTGTTTTTTTTTTTTATTTCTGCTGATGAGCAGTTGCAAGTCCCAAGAGGGAGGGCTTAGTTTAATAAACAGTTAAAATGTTGCTAATTTGATAGTTTACTTTGCAACAACTTTCCTCTTGAAACGATGGGGATCCCGCAAATTCCTATTACCTTGACTCAGAGTTCGTCATGAAGAGTGTAAGGATCATTAATCTCCATGGAAAAAGAGACTTTTTTTTTAAGTAAAAAAATATCAAATATAATAAATTTATGAAAGACCATTCACAACATATACAGTAAGTGTTACATTTTGCTACAGCAGCTGTGATATTTTTTTTTTCTTTTTAGAATGCAAGGTCATACATCGCCATAAGTAAACACACTAATATGAGTAAGACCTTAAATGAATGTATACAGCCAGGCTTTATCTGTGGATAGATATACACTGTGTTTACTGTTTTACAGTCTAGCATATTCTTATTCACACCATTGATATAACAGCTATGACCCTGCAAAGATTCTTCCTGTGCATATATAAATATAAATATTGAGCCAAGTCAAAAAGAGCAGGGTCAAAGGTTATATGACTTATTAGACTCCTGTAGTTAAGGGTAAAAACTCCATTGTTTCTTTTGCAACTAATTTTTAATAAGAAGGCTGCTTCAATTGTTGTGTAGTTACAGCATTACATTCTGTAAACAATGTTTTAAAGCATTCTAAACAAACATTTAAACAATTGATTCTTTATCCATGTCTGGTGAGAGAAGACAATCTATAGCCTCATCACTTTTGCTTGAGTCCGTCATCTTCAGCTGGAGATTATCACTCGTACCTCTGGTGACGCTGTCGTAGGATGGAGGGAAAGATGTGGAGGACAGAGTTTCTGATTTGTCTATTGGCCTGCCGTAATTTTCGTTCATCATGAACGCAATAAGTCCCTCCTTCTCGGGTGCATCATCCTCGAGGTTGCTGCTGTCAAAAGTTCTGTGCCGGTACAAGTAAGATGCCTGCTTCATGGAGCGCCGAAACAAATGTCTCCTGTAGGCCCGCTGGATGACGATGGCGGAGACCTCTTCTTGTTTCCGTCTGAGAGTTGTTGTAATTGGTTCATAAGAGATCTTAGACGGATTCGCTGCCATGAACTTTTCTTCCATCTGTATTTTAAGGGCATCCATCTCTCCGGATTCTCCTAGCACCCTTTTTGTAAAAGCAAACAAAATATCCAAGCAATGGATCCTATCTCCACTGACCATGGGCAGGTCCATTGCTATGAGTTTGATTTTGTTTGGTTTCGCTATGCGCAAAGGTTCTGACAGCGCGTCTGCAAAGTCTGAAAGTGCAGAATACTCAATAAACTGAGTGGCTTCAGGGTCAAACTTCTCCCAGATTTCATAGAACATATCAAAATCATCCTCGCTTAGAGGCTCTGTACTTTCCTCAGTGGCTACACTGAAGTTCTCTAAAATAATGGCTATATACATGTTTACAACAATGAGAAATGATATAATGATATAAGTAACAAAGAATAAAATCCCTACGGCAGGGCTTCCACAGTCTCCCTTTGAACCATTTGCATTCAGAAGGTTTGGGTCACAATATGGTGGTCCGGTGTTTAAAATAGGGTTGAGAAGACCATCCCAGCCAGCTGATGTTGTGATTTGGAAGAGGCAGAGCATGCTGTTAGCAAAGGTTTGGAAGTTGAACATGTCATCAATGCCATACTCCTTCTTCACATAGGCAAAGTTAGCCATGCCAAAAATGGCATAAATGAACATGACCAGAAAAAGCAAGAGGCCAATGTTGAACAGAGCAGGTAGGGACATCATTAAGGCAAACAGGAGAGTTCGAATTCCTTTGGCTCCCCGGATGAGTCTTAGGATCCGGCCAATCCGAGCCAAGCGAATGACTCTGAAGAGTGTGGGAGAGAAGAAATATTTCTGGATGATGTCAGAAAGTACGGTGCCTTGAAAAGAAAAGAGAAAACCAGTGAGTTAGTACATGGGAAATAACTCGAGGCTTCCCTTTAAAGCAATCAGTCAGGATTATGGACAAAATCAATGAAAAGTTCCCCAAACTGGAAGACCTATGATAAAGGGAATGGCATTGTCATTAATGTTTTCATGCCCATTTAATCCATGCAAACTTTTGAGACTATGAGCAAAGGTGTCAATGGTAGCAGTAGTTTTATTAAGGGAAAGCTGGTCTATCGGGAATGAGAAACCAGGATCAACTCAGATGGGACATACCTGTCTGCCGCTTTTGGTCATGACTTTTGGTTATGACTTTTGGTCACCTGAGCCATTTATCCTGAGTGTAGCTGGTGAGAATTTTTCTGATTTGACAATATTTTTGTCTGTAAAGTGTTTGTGAGTCAGCACTGAAAAGCTGGTGAGCTGGTCCGGTTTTTCTGAGCCACCACCAGAACAGTGCAGATTTCTACTGGAAATCCGCTTGGTTGTTTGTTTGCTTATTAATTTTTCCACTTTCCCTGATGGGCTGGGAGGGAACTAAAGGCTAAGATTGTCCTAGCAAGGAAATGAGCTTGCATCCCTGTAGCTAAACTCTTCCTGCAGAAACAGAACAGCTTGGTCCAGACTGTCTAATGCCAAAGGTCCCTGGCTGCACTGAGCTGTGCTGAGCTCATGTCTCCCAGCCCAGCCTGGGAGAAGGCTCACTGGCAAGGCCCAAGCCCTCTGACACTGAAACGACCTGGTTGATCATGGGGCAGCACTATGACCATGACAGCTCTGGTTAACCAGCTGCTATGGGCATATCCTGAGCATCCAGTATCAAGGCTCTGATGACAGCTGTATGGTAGTGATGTTCCCTGGGTGACCCAAATCTCTGAAATCCAGGTGGTCTTGGCTGATCCAAGGACCCCAAAGCACAGGCTGCTCTCTGGGCCCTAGGGATCTCCTGCATTGGGACCTTGCAGTCCCCCCAGTCCACCAGAGAGAGCTTAGAGCAATAGAAGCATCAGTCAATAAGAAGATGGCTGTTTTCCTAACATGACAGTTTTTCATTCACCTATTGCCTCCTTCAAAATGAAAACTGTATTGGAAGAGCCAAATTTCCGAGTTCCTTCTGCTTACTGTATCAGTTGATCATCTTCCAGTTGCTACTCTATTTCCAACTTCAATGAAAACTCTTTTGGCAGGATTTCAGATTCACATTTGACCTGCACTTCTGTAGCCCCTAACATATGGTCTATGGCTGGGGCTGCAGGACAGCAAAAGGCACACATTAACAATAAAACCGTGTCTCTCTGTTTCATCCCTTGGGTAGATGAGGATTCAAAGCTCCAGAGACAACAGGGCTGAAAACAGCCAGACTCAAACCTGCCCAAACCTGCCCTGAAGGGCGATTTCACACTGATGTAATAAAAAGTAAATAGCAAAAGAATAGCAGTCTGCATGTGCCCTTTTCATGTGGCTTTTTTAATTCTCTGTCTTTGGCTGTTATGCAGAACTGGGGTTAAGTGTATGGTGCCGGTTCTGGACCATGTTTTATCTCCAAGAACCATTAAATGTACATTGAAACCAATATTGTGGTGTGATAAACCTCATCATTTCGCTGATCACACAAGTTATTGCTAGGCAGTATTTTGTTGTATTATTTAAATATTTAAAAATACATTTAGGATCTAATTATCTGAGTTGAAAGTGTATTTTATTGCATGAAGCCTTCAACTTTGTCTAATTAAATTTATGTCTGCCTTTTCAACTTCGGAGTTTGGGTGAAAATCCAGATTCACCTACCTACAATAGACAGAATAACGACGACAAAATCAAATATGTTCCAGCCATTGGTGAAGTAGTAGTGTCGCAGAGCCAGCATTTTGATGATGCACTCCCCAGTGAAGATGGCAACAAAAAGCATGTTGATTTTATGGAGGATGTTCACTTTTTCTTGACTTTGGTCATCTGTTTCCACCATCATGGTAACCATGTTAAGGCAGATGAGAATCATGATGGAGACATCAAAGGCTTGTTTTGAGACGACATCAAAAATAAAACCTTGGTATTTGTTCTGAAGGAAAGGAGATTTAGTTAGGAAATTTGAACTGTGTCAAAATGATGATTGTCTCCTGATTGATCAGAAAGTAGAGGAAAATAGAGAATGTAGTGCTTCTGATTAGAACTTCATAAACATAAAGATGATGACGAATGGTTGGATGATAGAGTTTTCAAACCCATTTACTCCTAATGCTTCTTTAAACTACTGAAAAAACCACCTTGGACTGGGGCCATGAATTCATTCAATGCAGGCATGTGGCCACTGCCATGACTGCATATGTAAATTGGACTTCTAGTCAATATTGTGGAACAATGGGTATTTTGTACCACACAGGTCACTGGACTTGCAAATACTGTCCAAAATCAAAACATGTAAATACTAAGTGGCTTTCATCTGGAAGCAATCACTCTTCCTACACTGGGAAGCATTCATTCTATTAAATAAATATTCAGCTATTACAAATAGTTCAACTGAATTATGCCATTCTTACCAGTGGCCTTGGGATTGGCTTTTGAGGTTTCTTAGATCCCAGCTTTTTCATTGCATTATAATACTTTTTCTGTTCTTCTGTCATAAAGATATCCTGGCCACCTAAGTATAGGGTGAGAACAAAGCTATTACTTTTGATGAAAAGAGGTCCACTGCCTCCATCCAAAGTTCAGGGCTGCATCCTTTTCTATTTTCTTATTTCCCTTTTCATGTAGCTTTCATCAAAATATCTAAGAAGGGCTTGATGAGATGCAGTCCTGGGAGCTGCTTATCGCATGGAGACGAAGGGCAGGAGAGACAGAGCAGTGCAGGCAACCAAGGAGGAGCAAGACTCAGATTCTGTCTGCACTCGAGGTAGGCCCAGGGTGAGAGGGGAAAATAGAAGAACCTCAGCCCTTTGTTTAGAGCCTACAAAGCAGAGAGAAACAGAGTTCTCAGGCCAGGCTGCTCCTCCCTGACCCTGGCTGCATCTTGGAGCAGGGAGGTGATGGGTTGAGGAGAACAGGTTGCACTGCTCTGAGGGACGGTGCTGTTTGTGCATGGGGGACACCAGGGCGGTCTGTGCCGCTGTGGCAGAGTTTATGGCAGAGATCCCGTCTGCATGGAGCTGCTTCACTGCTTTCTATGGGGAATATAATCCCCCAGCCTGTATTTTCAGGATGTTCATCCTATGGGGACATTAGGGGCTGCTACAACTGTGCTTTTGTAGAAGTCCTGCAAGGCGGTTTCTGCAGCTGTTCTGTCAATGCTAATCTTGATGCTAATGTGGCAAAGCCATTGCCTATAAATCTATCCCTTGCCCCGGTCTCTGCAGCAATCACAAGGTGATGTGTAGCATATGCACTACTTATCTTTTTCTTTTGTTGGTTAAAATTGTCAATGATGACACCAATGAAGAGGTTCAATGTGAAGAAAGACCCGAAGATGATGAAAATCACAAAGTACAGGTACATGTATAAATTACATTCCCATTCAGGCTGCTCCTCACACTGCAATGGGAAAAGGGAAAACGCAAAAATGACACCATCTCTGCACGTATCACAATACTAATACAGTTAAAAGAAAACTCTCTATCAGCAATAAAGATTATGAAACAGGAAAAATAGTGTAACTCCCACTAACAGAATCAGCACTCCACGGTCTCTGTTTGAAGTTTACTACTGGCATCTGCAATGCCATGGTCATTTCAGCTACATTTCACAACACTGTCACAGCGATCACACTGCTTCAGAAAGTGCAACTTCAGAATAAATCCTATAAAATATTCTCAGTCTGAACCCAGAAGGGGAAAAGAACCAATTTTCTGATTATCCTGAATCTTATATAAACTGATGGTACTTATAAAAAGCAGAAGTATGATAGCAGTATAATTAAATCCTACTTAAAAACACTGTATTGAGAGTCAGTGTATTTAGAAGTACGATTTTTCTTTTATGAAGGGTGGAAATGAAGAAGATCTCTTGATGAAGGACTGAGCAGCGCAGTCCAATAGCCTCAAATCACATGTAGCACATCTGGCAAAAATGCTCAGATTTGCCCCACCAGCTCCACGTATCTAACCAAGATGCCAGAAGCTCACATTTCCCTAAATGCCGTATTTTCTCATGTGTAACCCATGTGTTTCATTCAGTAGCAGGGAGGATACACACACGTGTACATGTAGTACAAGAATAAATCAACATCACGAGCTGTGTTATGCAAAGGTACTTCTCCGCTCCTTTGATATCGTGAGGTTTTTTCACCCTTTATTCCTCCATTTAGGGCTCGACTCCCTGTTACTCAATTCAGACTGCCAAATTCCCAGTTCCCAGTGTAATCTTGTTCCTTTAATATTATTAAAAGAACTACAACATCTCCTTCAATAAAGAAAAAAAAAAACCAAACCAAACCATGCAAGATATAGCAAGGGAAAAGCCCTTTATATATATATATATTTTTTTTTTTTTCTTTTTTTAAGGAAACCTGAAAGCTGAATGGGATGTAGGTAGGAATTGGTTGCCAGCACAGGGCAGTCACCAGCACCCAGAGCTCCAGCATGTCTCAAACCAGCGCTGGAAGTTCACACCAGCCGCTTTCCCTGCTAGGAGCTCCTCCACCCTCCTTGAGCGGAGCTGCTGGTTACAGAGAAGAAACTTGCCAAAGGTGAAGGCAGCGGAGGGGTTGAGGAGGGGGATTACAAGGGAATGTAATTTAAACCCAATGCTTTTAAAGAGGTTCCAGTTATCAAAAGTTAGATCTGTGGAAAATATGGCAGTCAGCAAGGAGAGTGGAAGAAACAGAGAGGGTAATTTACGTTTTTGTGCTCAGTCTCACTCTGGAAGTTCCTCTCTGTGCTGGGATTTTTGCAGCACGAATAGATAAATCAGTTGTGTAGAACCGAGGGCTGCATTTGGTTTAATCTCAGGGTCATGATGCTTCAGTACCAGCTGCTAAAAATGAAGGTCTGCAACTGTCTCAACCAGAGTAAGACAGGGACTGGCAACCTGCATGTATTTTATTGTTGTTGTTGTTAAACACCATGAATGCTGCGAAAGTCAATGGAAAAGGAAATTATTAATTTCCTTGTAGAGACCTACCTCTCGTGAATCCACTGCTGCATACATAATGTCCATCCAACCTTTAAATGTGGCCTGAAAAAAACCCCACAAAATACATAATTAAGCATATTAAATAAGCATATCTTGAAATGATGATATCACCTCTGTGATGTTGAGCATGTTCTTCACAGTTAATGAATTGCCTCTCCTTTAAAGCAGTATGTATCCACGAGTTTATGTTCATTTAGACATTTAAAGTTATTCCAGAATGGTTTTCTCCTGGATTCTCTCATACATGTTTTCTGATTTTCTGCAGTTGTAGGGATAAAACAGAGGTTTTTAAAAGAGATTTTAAAAAGGAGAGAAAACATGGCAATTAAATCTTTGGAAGTTTTGACCTTCAAGTAATGAAGAGATACAGCTACATGGGACAACTCAGAGTGCTGTCCTGCACAAGTCTCGGACCAGGTGAGATGGGTCCCATCCATATTGCTTGTTCAGACTGATGGGCAGTGACTACATTGTAGGATCCCACTGAAGCTTGGATTCTGCCCTCTTTTAAAATGGCAATGTCAAAGTCCAGGGAGAGGCATAAATCACAGCTGACTTGAAAGGAGCAAAGGCAATCAACACCTGCTGTGAGCCTGGCCCTGGAAACTCCATCTGCTTTACTGTTCAGATTTTCTTTCTTTAAATCAGAGTTTCTAATTATTATTTTTTTAACTGTTTGAACAAGGAGGGAGTGCACAGAAATCAGTGCCTGTTACTGGAACCTGCAGTGGAGAAAGGGCAGTGACAATACTCCTAGGAGAAACATGCAGAAGTTATTTTTATTATTCTGTAGCAAAAACATGACTCTTTGCTCTTAATATATGCCTCTCATTAGACACAGCCTGATGCCAAACATACCTGGCATTAGGTCTGACTCTGGCCTAAGCCACATTACCTTTATATTAGTCCTCCGGGGTTGTTTCTTATTTGACTTCTGACCCATTTAGACTTACCCTGGATTTAAAATCAGTGTGAGCAGATAATGAGGCATTTTTAGATCTATTGATTTAATTGGATTTACACTAGCATGCATGAAAGATCCACACCCAATATTTTTTTGAGTACTACTGACACTTAGGCTGAATTTTCTCCGTGATGTGCAGGCATGCAATTCCAGATAATGCCAATAGGAATTTGGGCAGTGGTTCCCAGGAGAAACACAGGCATTTATGTTGAGCTTGGCACATCCAGCGGTTTTAGAAATGCTCCATTATACACTCTCTATTATTAAATTAAATCCTGGAGGTAATGCTGCATTCCCATTTCCCTCTGAACGCTACTGAGCCAAAGGAAAACGTTGTACAAGAGGTCAACCATCTTTCTCATGAAAGTATAGATAAAATAATGTTTGAAAGGTTGCATTCATTTTTATCTACTGGTTAAAAGAGATTAAGCCCCCAAAATCAGAACCCTTTGGAAAATCTGTTTCATGGTACTGTATGTTAGAAAACACTTCAGATGTAAAGTGTTTATAGGAATGATGAGTAGTTTTATTGAATCAAATAATTATTTGAACCTGTCACACTGATCCTCCTTAACTGTTCTAATATTTTCCTTTTTTGCTGTTCTCTTTCTAATCTGATGAAAGATTTTCTGGTGTCATTACAGTCGCTTGCTGCTTCCAGCTCAAAATGCTGTTCAGGAAGGGTGGACGGGATGGAACAAGAAATCCTTTTCCCTGTGCAACAAAATGATATGATCTTAGCCTGTACTTTTCTCCCACTTGGGAGGAAATATTTTCTCTTGAGTAGCTATTTTACCCCTTGATATGGACCACAGAAACAAGAGACTCTACTGCAAGGCACAGTGGTTTATAGTGATAACAGATGATGAAGTGATCTGACAAAAATAAATGTCAGATAAAAAAGAGAATGAAGTACTGTGTTTTTTCTGTTTTTCCCAGTTGTCCAGAAGTAAGAGAATTAAAAATCCACGGGGCTTCTGGAAAGCTTCCCTAGACACTTCATCTGCAGAGGGTAAAAGATACTGAGAATGAAAGAAATATAACACTGGGAAAAGAAATTATTTATCTGGAATTAGTAACCACTTACACTCTGGATAAGGAAGTGACAAAATCTTCATGGGAGTGTTTGTGATATTATCCTGCCTGGAAGCTATCCAGAGAAACACCATTTTCTACTGAAACTGTCATGTGATGAGATTATCTACCGATAAACTCATCTTGGGATGGGATTACATTTTGTTATTTGACTGGTGGTTAGAGCTGCAATGCAGTAAATTACTGGGGAGGAGGATAGGTAGGATGGCACTAGCTGCCCTCAAACCATTTATTGTATAACCAAATGGTGCCTTAAAATAAAACAAGCCTTTAAATCTGTGAGGGGGATTTTTTTTCTAGAAAAGGACTGCAATAGTGCAATAAAAATGGCTGCTTTTGATGGCAGAAATACTGGTCTTCGCATTTCTGAAATGTTTCTTTAAGCATTACTATTGGTGAGAGAAACTTCTTAAAGCTAAAACAGAGCCACCAACAGTACAGCCAAAATACACACTATATACACACTTAAGCTGGCTATGCCAGCTCCATTATCTTCTGGCTTTTCTGTTGAATTTTTCAGTTTATTCAATTTCATCATAGCAGCAATTTTATACTGAACATTTGATTTATGTTTATTTTGTGTTAAGACGATTTTCTGGGGAGGGCGCCACCGAGCATTGGACCCACCAGAGCACCCCAGAGGTCTGCACTGCGCTGGGCTACGCGGGTTCCAAGGGCACTGCCTCTGCTCCCCTTCAATTTCCACCAGTAATTCCTCATGGAAATACTGCTTACTCCTGATCTTTGGACACATGGAGAAATCTGCCCTGGCTCACCAACTTATGGTTTGTTCAGAAGAACAGATTTTTTGTACATTTTGCATCCACAGTGAAAGTAAAGTCTAGCATTACAGTTTACAGAAGTGCAAGAGATCATGTAACTCAGTAACTTTAGACATACGCTGCTGTCTCACGACCATTTTGTAGCTGATTTATGAGCTCAGTCATGACTTTGAACCTGGCATGAGGGGTTGATTTAACTCTACAGTTCCTGATTGCTGTACTGGTCTAGGAGTGCTTCTGTTATCTTCCTATTCCTCATCTGGAGTCCCAGAGTGACAAAGAGTTGTAGGACATATTAGATGTAAGACTGTTCTTGTCTAAGGAGAACTTTTCCAAGCAAGCCAGATGCTGTGTGAGGGACCACTTGTTTTCTTGGTGTTCTTCAACAGATTGCTGAAATTTCAAGATACATTGCAAAAAAATATGTGGAGGTGATCATAACATGAAGGGAAGGATTCTGCAAGGGAAATGCAAAACCCCTACTGGAAATTTAAGGTATTTCTTTGTTCAGCTCAAATACAGATTTATAGAACATAGGTGCTGTGATCTGCAAAGCAATTCTGGGAATATAGAAAAAGCATTACTGAACCACTGGGTTGTAGCAATAATTTTTTCCTAATAGATTAGGGTGTTAAGGATGTTAAATCCCCAGAAGAGTGAATCATCCTTCTCGCAAATTAAAAAGTCATTATAATAAAGATCTTTTCCTCCTCGTGAATGAGGCATTTCTCTTGCTTGTAGAGTGAGCAGAGACTACCTCCAATTTTAGTAATCTGTTGTGAGACAGCACATTTGTTAGTTGGAGAAGCTTGAAACTTGATACCACTTCACATGAATATTTTCTGAGACTCATTAATTCAAAGTGGCATCTTCAGAACAACATGATGGATCCTAAACAAGGTAGGAAAAGAGAAAGAGCAAAGGATATTTAGGGAAAGTTTCATGCAGTTCTCAACTACATTGTCAGAAAGTTTGCTTCTGGGTAGTAGTAAGCCTTGAAGTTTCCATAGTAGGAACTTCTCATTTCTTTCAAGGATGCTGTAGAAGTGAAAACAGAACATTAGGCAGACAGATTTGTTTTATATATTTCCATTTGGATTTTCAGACACATTCAGGCATCCAAAGGTAACTTCAGAGTCATTTAAGGGGTGTGTTGCAGCAGCTGAAATTGTCAACAGTCAAAAGATAAGTCCCACTTAAAAGCTCATATTTTGGATCCTGGAGGGTTGTAACCAAAATGCTTATCTCATCATTGCTACGCACTGTCTCAGCATGCACAAAGATGCATCGATGTGTCTGTCTCTTTAGGAGGGCTGAGCTGTTAAATGATCCCCTGCAGTTCCTATGGTAGTTTGCTCATGAAATGTGACTCCATATGGAGGATATTTGGCAAGGAACACCTGTAACCAACACTCCTCAGCTGGAGTCTGGCAAAAGATATCCAGATGTTTGGGCCCCTTCTCTGTGGGTGTCATCTTTACACTTTATTGTCTAAGACTGTCGTTAGCAGCAGACATAAGAGCTCCAGGTGCAGGATGAAAGTTAAAATCAATCCCCTAATGGCACCTGGCTCCTGCCCTTCCTCCTGGAAGGAGCCAGCACCTGCCATAGAAGCTGAGCAAGGTTTTAGGACTCCCTCATTTCCTGCCATAATCAGTTTGTCCAGGCTGCACAGGCTGTACATTTATGGCACTTCTTTTGTACTTCTGTAACTGGAAAACCCACTTCTCTGCTACCCAATACATGATCACAGTTTTGAAAGAAACTTGCAGGGTCATCAAGTCCATTTTCAGCTGGAAAACAGCAGTACTAGAGCGTCCCTTCATAAATATGTTGAGATCCACCTTACGACCAGTTATGTTTTTGCTGCCATCCCTGATCCCAACAGAAGGCAGTCCTACCTGCTGAATGCAGCCTGTATCAAAGTGCCCAGGAACTGATACTGCAGAACAGTAGAAGAGACTGCTTCAAGATACTCCTTAGGCAATGCCAATTTATGAAAAGTTGCAGATTTTCAGAAAGCTGGAGCTTGAGTCTTATAAAAGAAAAGGTGAAGGAATAGCTACTACTCTGATGGAGTTTTTTTCACCAAACAAACTAGGCATCTGTTAGGCAGTCATGGAGGAGATGATAAGCTTCAGGTGAGGCATAATATTTTAAACCTGGAAATTTTTGCTCAGCTAGATTGGATGTTTAAATAAAAGACAAAGAAAGCACTATATAGAATGGAAAATCTAATTAAAGACGTTCAAAATGAATTAATCTACCCTGCATGGGTGAGCTGAATATCATAATTACATGCAAAAGATAAACAGTCTTGCTCTCAGCAAGTTCAGCTTTATGTCATTGAAAGAACCAAAAGTGGTTGTGCCCATTCTAACCTTTCTGCTTTCCAGAGGGTACAAAAGCAAAGACTCGATGGACAGTGCTCAGAAGATCCAAACTCAAGTGTATGTGTACCAGGAACAGAGTACATAAGGATACACATTTCTACAAGAAAGGAAAGCTACTTCATGGAGATATTTCATGTGTCTGTGACAGAGAAAAAAAGATCTGGGAGAAAGCAAATTTGCACCACAGGAAGGAGAAGGACTGGTAGATCTGACGGGGGACCTGTGGTAGGCTCATGCCCTCTTGTAAGGGCAGGTTGGGACCCAGGGCAGTACCCTGCCACATTGCAAAGGATGGATGTCTATATGTGACAACTGAATTGAGCTCCCAGCATACAAGTTTTCATCCCAGAAGCAAGGAATGCCATCACAGGTGATTCAAGACAGTAACTTCTCTGTCCAAGGATGTAGCGAGTGACTTGTTTCACTCTGTGTACATAAAATGCAACACAACAAACACTCCTAGTGCATATCCAGCCCTTTTCATTACTAGGCTTCAGAGCAAATTAGGAACAACGGAAATAAGTATCATTACCACAATTTCACATGAGGGCCCCATGGAACTGAAACACAAAGCAATTTGTCTAAAAGCACTCAGCAATTCAGTGGCAGAGTCTGGACAAGAAGATGGAGTCTCCTGTCACTCTATCCATTAGGTTGTGCTACGTCACAGCACAGTAAATCTCTGTGCATACAACCCGTTTATCCATGTTTTACATTTGCTGCTGAAAAAGGTTGTAAAAGTGGCTTACTTCTTTCTTTATAGATCAAATATTGCCAACATCTTTGAACCTCAACAGTCTCTTCTCTGGTATGCTCTCGCCACCTTTCCAGAGAGACCAGGCTGTGTGGAGTTACAGCAATCTGATCACCACCACGTTTCACAGTTAGGTTCAATCTCACTCATTATGTTTAGCAGGTGGAAATGAGGTGAGTAACCAGAATGAGAGGCACCAGTGTCCTTCTCGAACATCTCCATGGAAGGTGAGCAGAGGACTGTAAATTAAGATTCCTCTGTGACTCCAGCTTTATGCAATAACTTCAGCTGAGTAACTGAAGGTACTGTAACTTCATTTTTTCACAGCAGGGTATAGTGAAGTCCCAGTAAGTTCAGGAAGGCCAGTGCACTCTGTCTGCATGAACAGTTCCTTCTGGACCACTACTTTTTGTTTCTGGAACTGAACTTTGCACTGGATTACAGTATGGACAAAATGGTCTTTAATTCACCTCAATAGTCCAATCACCTCCCAGACGACTACCTTAGTGATGCACCAGAAACTCAAATTAAAACCAGAAGCTGCCATAAATATCTCTAGGCCAAATTAATACGCCAAATATGACTCATTTACTCTTGAGGAGAGGCATTCCCCTGACAGGTAAGGCTGAAAAACCCAGAAAAGCATAGAGGTTAACCTGAGGCTGATGATTTCAATGGGAACAAGCAACATTTGCCCGTTAGTTTAGTTTCTGGTGGTCACACTTACCACTTGTAGCAGAGCCAGGTACCCAGCACCAACGTTATCGAAGTTAACTTTAACTTTTGTCCAGTAAAACGTGCCTGACACGTTATAGAGTATACAGTCACTCATGTTGTTAATAATTTTAGAGTCTAAAGGCATATCTCCTTCTGTCTTATTAATGCACTTCCCAAATTTCCCAGCAAACAGGTTCACTCCCATGATGCTAAAGATAAGCCAGAAGATGAGGCAGACGAGCAGAACATTCATGATGGAAGGGATGGCTCCCACGAGGGCATTGACCACCACCTTGGGTGAAACAGGAGAGAGAAAACAGAATTAATGTCAGCACTTATATAGACACTTTGCTAACAAGCTGTTGTGCACCCCTGATTAACTAGGCTGAACCCTCACATGGTGACAGGTGGATAACTACTAACACTACCTAAGGAGCCAGACCACCATTAAAGGCTTCACACACGATTATTTTTTTTCCTTTTGTAAGTGAAGAGCTAATCTGTTGGTATCCTACCCATGGGATGATGTTTTTTCAAGAGGAATCTTTTAATTCAGGAGCAATCTGCAAAGTCATCATGACCTCTCAGATCCACTGGATAATACACTTCAGCCAAACCATCTCTAATAATCATACGATTAATTGGAAATAGCTGGGGTACATCACAGTTTCTCAAAACAGACCAATAAAGATTTCTGAAATCTTTGACTGAACTCAAGCCTCCATAGTCCTTGGGATGTGAACTCTAGCTGTGATAAATTTTGCTTATTTAAATAATAACTGATTGAGACATACTGTACTAAGCCAACTTCCCCTGTCTGATCAGTATGCATGATTAGGACGGTGAAACCATTCTAATTTAACAAAAAATGTATTATTTTTTCCTGTGACGTGCTGTAAAGTTCCTACACACCAACCCAGGCAGGGCTGTAAACCCCCGTGTAAAGCCATACATTTTCTGAGGGAAGCACACTGTCACAAAATGTAGTTGTCCCCTTCCTGTGTCAGCAAGGTTTCTCCATATTCACAGCTTTTGGAGATGCTGCCATTGCACAGTCCAGACAAAGCTGGCTGACAGCATTGCTGCAGACACTAGCCCCACTACATGAATTTGTCTCCATCTCTGTCTCATGCTTTGGAGATTAAAATCTAGTAGGCAGACACTAAGGTCTTATTCTCCATCTACATTTCTGAAACTGAGACAAGGTGATATTGATCCATAAAAATGAAATTTTATTCAATTGTGAAGCTGATTATGGAAAATGTCAGCTCTTGTTTTCTTTCATATTAGTGGCCAATTTTCTGACAAGCTAATAATGTAACATTCGTTTCACCATCATTTTTGCATTGCTGAGGAAGAAAAATGCCCAGAAGACTGAAATGGTTTTCATGCATGTATAGCAGCAGCTTCATATACAATATACAACACAAAATTATGTAGATCTTTCAAAACCCAGATTTAGATTTTGTGTATTTATGAATGAAGCTAATTTTCACACAGGAAAAGCTGCTTGACCTTTTTTTTTTTCTGTATAGGCCCATTCCTGATGATTTTTCAATTTCTTTCTTTTTTTTTTTTTTTGCTAATTTTATTTTTTAGTTTTGGACATTAATCAATTTCTAACTTCATTGTTTTAAGACCAAATTTACTGTGTTAACCGAAATGCCAAATAATTTCCAAATCAAGGGCTTATTTGGATATAGCCTTGGCCCTTGTCAAAGTAGCTTTCATTTGCTGCTATGCGGGACAATAGTTTTGCTCAATTTTAATCCATGCAGCACAAAGCCACTGCACTTATGTTACATATGCTGCTGAACCCAGCTCCCACCCACAAGCCCTGTGACAGGACACAGACATCCAGGTTTCAGCAGTGCAAGCGATGGCCATGCCTGCATCCTGCTTTTTTCATTCTGCTGAATTATGTTCAATGGCTTGTAGATAACAGAACACGACATGAGGCTGGAGCAAATCCTGTAACACCTCTCTGAATGAATTATTAACGGGGGGGTCATTCTTCTCTCACTGCTTCTGCTCTTACACCAGTGAGATGCCATTTGGTCTGCTGGAAGCACTCCTGATTTGCACTGAGGCAAGTGAGAGGACTTAAAGACCTGAATATATAAAGGCAAATGATTATCATAAATTCATGTTAAAAGTTCAGCTGCAAACCTTGCCATGGAAAGAGCTGAATTTCTGTTGCATCTAGGAACAGCAACATATACAGCGATGTAGAAGAAAAGGTTCATACCTCTTGATTTCCACTGATACCTTTATAGGAGAAACCACCTTCCAGGTGACTTCTTTAGCGATAGCCTGGAAACTGAGCCACCCTCTGCCCTAAACCACAGCGGTGCAAATCTATAGCTTGTGGTCTGGCTATAGATTTGGTGGCCAAGCTCTCCTGATCTCATGGGCCACCTTTTCAGGCAAAGCTGATTCAGATTTTAAATCCAGAAATAGACTTGCACAATGCGTTAATCCTCCCTTTGCCACAGCAGAGCCCACCAGACTTTCCACAGTAATTTCAGGCCCAGGCTTTAACTCCTACCCAAGCTTGGGCATAGCTTTTGCAAAGATGTCTAATTTACAGTGTCACGATTTCAAATAACGGACAAAAAGTTTATCATTAGATAATCTATTCCTGGTGTCCTTTGCCCTCACTGTTAGAAACAGGTGCTGGTTTTTTTAGGTTGAATTTGTTGAACTTGAGACACTAGACATCTGCTCCTATCATCCCAGTCATCACTGTGGGTGAGTTGCCACTGAACATTGCTTTGGGTAATTAAAAACACAGAGCTTCTTTCTAACTGTCATCATTCCTTCAGATTTCTAATCATGCTGCAGAGACTTTCCCATTTTTAACACCCCATTTCCAGCAGTTTGGTGGAATTCCACTATTGAAGCACTGCCCTCTCCCTCTGGTTGCTGGGTTATTTCCCTGCGTATTGAGGGATTGTATTAGTCGTCTCATTTATCAGACCTGCCCAAAAGCTTGTGTCCTGTTGAACAGTCATCCCAATCCCTAAGTCCTTCTCAGCTGCTGTTTTCCAAGAAACATCCCCCGGAGTGACCTACTTTCCTCCTCCCGAGGTGTATGATGTATGTGGCTTTATTAAAATGCTTGTTGTACCATTGATCTGTTTTTCACTGTGATCCAGATCAGTCAGTATAAGTCCCTTATCTGTAATATCACTTACTACTCCACTCATTTTGTGTGTTGTCAGCAAATATTTTATATTTTCTTCCAGATGCTGTTACCGTCCAGATTAAGGACAGTTCTTATTCTGAAGGATCCCTTACCCTGAGACACTCATCACTGAATGAGTTACAGTGTCATCACTGTTTACAATTACTTTTTGAGATCCATCACCCACTTTAAATTAATTTAAAATATGTTTACTTGGCTTGGTGCAAAGCTCTTGTTTTCATCACAATGTCCCGTGGTATCAGATTCCTCTCTGAAATCTAAGGATATTATATCAGTGCAGTTACCGTCATCAGCATAATTTGTAATCAAATCAAAGGACCATATCAGTTTTACAAGAACTATTCCCATGAAATCATGCTAACTAGCATTAATTATACTATTTCTTTCCTGCATGTATCTTGTAGCAGCCTCACCATGACTTTGCCTGGTATCATTTTCACATTAAATCGTCTATCATCATCCCACTCATCCTTTTAAAATACTGCAATAACCTCCCTTGCTGGGAAGAAATTTGCAGGAAACTGGCATCTCTGAAATAATTCCCTGGTGGACAACAAATGAGGAAACATGGGAGACTTCATGATTTGGGACAGGCAGACCTAAGTTAATTTCTGCTGGGCTCTAATATGGCCTGGAAAGCAGTGGGTGACGCAAGGTGGTGGCATGTGCACGACACCCCCAGGGTCTGCAGTAACTGTCAGGTGGGATACTGGTCTTACTGGGGTCTTTTTTGGGGACAGAGGTGCAAGATGGCAACACTTCAGCCTTATTTTGCAGACCTCTCATGAGATGGGAGCTGCTGAGACTTGTGCAAACTCAGACAGGTCCCAGCCTGTTTGAAGACAGAGAAAGGACTGAAGTCTGATGGTAACAGGTCCTCTTGGGCATCCAAGTGCTACTCTGTGCCTTTGCCTCAGGACCAATTGTTTCCAAAACTTAGGTACAGCGTCAATGAAATAAGTCTCTTTCTTACTGCAGTATAAATGAGAACCTTCTTGTTCCTTTTCTAGCCACGCAGAAATCTTTCAGTTATTCAAGAAAAAGACCTTACAATAGAGAAAACTATTATTATTTTCTTACTGTCAGTGTTTGCTTCTCAACATTATCATTATTTAATCCATCACTGTGCTGGCAATTTTCCTGTGCATTCTGGAGCATATGAACTCCTAATAATGAAAGGTCTAACTGTCCCTAGTCATGTTAAGTGTGGTTAGACAAACTAAGAATAAAATGATTTGATTTTCCAATAGCACGTATTCTCAATTACACTTTATCATAGTTTACAAGCTAATTCACTACCTCCGATAGCTCAGAAAGACTGAATATATTTCAGCTGCAGCAATAGTACAAGGAAGAAAAGGGATGTTGAGTCAGAGACCAGGGGAACCTACAAGTATGACCATGTTAAGAAGAAAACTTGCTGGGCTGATCTGTGTGTCTACGCTACGTAGGATCTCCACCAAGCCAAACTCTTGTTATTCTCAGAAAGCTTCTTGATAGAGATGTGAACTTTTTCATGTTATTTCTTTCCTATTTCAGTCTCACTTTTCCAATGCTTTGGGCTAGTCTTCCCACTGCTTTTCAGGTTTGAATCCAATTTAGTTAAACTGATGCAAAGTCATGACTGAACATTCTTACGTCAACTTAGACTATGTTAAAGGGGTTTCGCTTGAACTTGCAAATCCACCCGTAAAAGTAAGCCTTCATAAGCCAGATTTAAATTGATTTGAGAGAGTCCATGCACAAATCACTCTGGTAGTTAAACTAGTGCAGCTTTTGCTGGTATCAACGTTTGCTCAATTTGCGTATGTTTAATAAAGACTTGGAGTGAGGTCATCAGATGACGTAGAAGTGAGAGCTTTAATTAACATCAGTAGTGCAACATCACTTTGTGCCAGCTGAGGATCTGCAGATTGCTTTTGTTTTATTTTGTGAATAACCTTTAAAATATTGCCTGTGTTTTCTGAAAAGATCACGGTGAACAAAGCAATTCAGGTTTGGGTACCCAGATGAATAGAGCCTCTTGAATCTTTTTGTCTTAGTACTAACACAGAGGATCTTCATCCACAAAAATAATGTGATTTAGATAATCACAAGGTCTGTGGGACAAAGCCATAGATCCCCAATTCTGGTCATCCACAGAACAGTCAAAGTGTGGGTATAGGGTTTTCATAAATTGCTCTATCACCATCTTTCCTGGGTTATCTTGGTCGTTAGGCTCTCTAGCCTTCAGTCTGTCTTACTGCAAGGATATTGCAATGAGAACAGTTGATTGCTAGGAGCTCAGTGCATGAACTACACATTTTAGTCACTGATAATTCAGACCAAATTTTTGTCTATAGGAAACTTTTATGCTGAATATACCTCAGCATGAAAGCTGTATCATTTTCTTTGGGTTAGTAGAGAGATTTGGCATCATCAGACAAGGTGAGTTGTTCTACATGTAATTTTGTCACAAATTTGCTTTATTTTACTATGCAATCTGCAAGATTAACAGTAACCTCAGCTCATACAGAGCAGAGTTGTTATCATCTGCAAGTCATGCATAGTGCAAGGAGTTAAATAAAGTGCTTATCTAGACAATAATTGACTAGTGTAGCAGGTAGGCTTAACAAATAAACAGGTATGCTGTGCGGATATAGCCATGCCGGCAAAGGAATGCAGAAGGGAAAGAGATGGATGCACAAGATGGAGCACCAAACACAAGCTACATGGTTTTAATTTTAATCCTGACATTCCATATTAAAACTGCAATCTGTTCAGAGGAAAGATTTTTTATAATAATTCGTTTGCTTTCCCTATCTTTAGCATTTCTAATTTTTGCTTAATTATTAGTGAAAAAGTCCTTAAGAACTTTCCCAGTCAGTCTCATTTTAATACATGTCAAAAGCAGGGAGCAAACTTGTAGCTTGGTTATTCCCCTGATACGCCTTATAATTGAGAGGTAATTGTTAGCCAGATGCTTCCCCGGCCAAAAAGCTGTTTTTTAAAATGCAATATGACAAGTCAGGCAGCAAGATTAGTTTATCATTAAATCCACCAGAGGATAAAGCTGTAATGATAAAATTGCAATCAAGACAAAGGAGGGATTTCTGATTTTGTTGCTTTGATACAGTATTATCATTCATTTCCTTTTGCAGACCAAATGAAGACAAAACCACGTGCAACTGTTCCCTGTTACATGCTTGATGTCACACATTTGAGCTTTGATTGATGCTTTATATACTCTTACCCTCATCCCTTCAAATCGTGACAATGCTCTTAATGGTCGCAGGGCTCGGAGGGTCCTGAGGGATTTAATGGGACCCATCTCGGAGTATCCAAGTGTATTGGCGATGAGGCTTATTAAAGAGACCTGAATGGAGACACAAAGCAAAAATCCAATCTGTTAGTACACTCCTGCCATTTTCCTTCTCTTCTGACTTTCCTTCCTGAAAGGAAACAGCTGGTTACTTGGAAATGCTGGAACAGCGGGGAAAAAAAACCCAAAACACAACAAACAAACTAAAACCCACCTTAAATGGAAGCCCTTAAATTAGACCAACACAGAAAAAAGGAGGTTTTTACATCCACACATGTACAGAATTCTTACCAACTCACAAAACCTTTGTTTCCAGTTTAATGCAAAATTTCTAGAAATACAGACTTTCAAAGATGTCAGCTTTATTTTAACTAAGCACACAGAGGTCCTCTTAATGTCATCTTGCAAAAAGCTGATGAGAAAAGAGATCACTGTTACAAAACCACCGGTCTGTGCCACCCATGCTGTAGGTTTCCTGTACACTCCTCAAGGTGTGTGTCTCTTCCACTATTGAAAATATGATGAGTCACATAAGTCTTCTAATTTAGTGCTTTCTGGATGAAAGCACCTGTAAGATCTAACCATTTCCAGCAGAGAGAAAAGATTTTAGCATTACCATTCAATTACCAATCTTAAACTTACTAATTAGAAACAAGTCTTCTAGATTGCTGATAGACATGACTTTATACCATGGACTCTAAAAGAATGATGTGCATGAGTCTTTGATTTTGCACTTTTTCACTTTTTCTGGTTTCTACACAGCCTCTAAGGGAGAAGGAAACTTGACAGGTGCTCAGCGTTGAGGTTCATACCTCTCAAAGACTTTTTCTTTGAAATAAACTATGTATTTCCAAAATTTAGGGAGTGAGAAACAAACAGCTCTCCAACACCATAGGTATCCTGCCAATTTGCATGGATTAAAAAAGGAATCAAAATTAATCCTCAGATATTATAAAATATTCTTTTATTAGAAGAGAGAGACCTATGCATATTGCTCATCGCAGTTCCCTTACTCTCATCTTTAGCTGTTTTCACAGCCCCAGTTATTGTGGTATCGGATTGTCTCACACTCACCAATGTGAGTGTGCAAAGCTTACCTGGAAGGAGTGTGCTTTATTGCCATTTTAAAGATAGAAGCAAAGTCTAACACCAGGGATTCCTCTACACTATATAAAAAAATAGGTGCTTAATGTAAAAGGAAACTTTAGGCTCCCCAGTGAAGACAGAAAGGTCTGGTGGGAAACCTTCATTTTCATTTTTCCTCTGAACCCCACTGCTGGCTGACCAGCCCAGCATCACCCATAAGGTTTGTGATAAAGCAGGATAAGACAAGCCTGGTTCCCTAAGTCATGAGCTAGTGTCCTCTACAGAGCAACCTTTCTCTTGAATATGCATTCATTTATGTACCAGTGCTGTCTGCACAGCTAAGCATCTTTGTAAAATTTGCTCGATTTGTTAAATTATTTATGTATTGATGGCTTTATTGTGGCATGTGGGTGACAGCAAGCCTAAGGGCAGCAGGTCTTAGAGACACCAAGCCTGGGCTGGATGCAGCGGGCTGCATATGTGCTGGGATAAGACAGCCTAGATCTGCAGATGATTAAGTGGCACAGAGGCTGACTGTCACTCTTTAACACTTCAGTCTTCCACAAGGTGTGACACAAACTCACCTCTCATGTACAGACCCAGCGGCTGACATGGAAGGAAGGTCCTAATAAACACTTCTGCATTTTAGTGGTGAGTGTGCTACAAGAACATCACAGTAGACAGGCAGACTGGATTCAAGGTCTGATGTCTTAGGACCCTTAGACATTGGGGAGGTAAAAATTGCCAGTGAAGCCTTTGCTTCCATCTTCCTCAAAGCAGATCTGAACCCATGACATGAGCATGCCTAAGAAGTTATTTTAGAGTAAGTAATGCTATAGGTTTGACATATATTCACTAGTAATGCTTCTTTCACCTAAATCCTACTCAATCAATGCTCACAGTTAAAGATGAAAATCTGGGTTTGACTTCAAAACCATCTTAAACTCTCCAACACTTCCAAACTGGAGCAGCACCCATTTTCTGTCTTCCCTGTTTCTTACCAGCCTTGAATACATCCTGTACTCTGAAGATGCATTAACATATGGTCCAAAGCCTTCTCCTTTCACTCACTCTCCCCATTGACTTAATGTTGCCTAAATAAGGAGAAAGGGCTGAAGGATTTGTTTAATACCAGTAAGCAAACACACAGCATACTTATATACGAAAGCTATTCAACTAAGGCATCTTAAAACTGTAATATAATTGGCATTATTGAGATATCATGATAGGAGTAACACTGTGGCACATATTTCTGTCTTTGGTGGAAAGTTTAGTGCAGAAAATTGTCTTAACCCCACAAAGCCTTGGAGCTCCCTATCCAGAAAGGCTGGAGGTATAAGATAAACAGCTCAATGATAGCATGCTCAGTGATAGAAACCAAGAGCCATACACTCACATACCAAGGGAAGCTCATTCATTTGTAAAATGAATGTAGAGATTTAAAAGAAAATTAATCAAATACAGAGCACCCAACACCCTTCTTTGCTAGCTTCACCCACAATGTCTGAAAGTCAGACCTTCTCAAGGCCTTCAAACTGCCTTGGTTCATGCATCTGCATGCTTCCTCCGTCATATCCTGTAACTCTCCTTTCTCTCAAGGCAGAAGATATTCTGTTCAAATCCTGCAAGACCAGACTTCGGATCTGAACGGGTTACCATTTTCTTTAGAGTGCTGTAAATGTCACCCTGAAACACATCACAGGTGCTGTTGTCCTCCTGACACAGATTTACACAGCATTAGATATCTCTTCAGAGGATTAGGCCATGAAGCTGAGTGATATTTTGGTATTTGGCAATGATTTACAAGGCTGGAGTCAGAACTGAGTTTTAGACAACTTGTTTAAATGCTCAGCTATTGGTTTTGAAGGTATCTCCGTCAAATTTTATTTATAGGAGAATTACTGACACAGAGACTTAGCCATTTGGACTCGATTAAAAGTGACCCGGAAAGCTATTTTTAGGAAAAAAATCAAGCCGTTTTCAAAATTGGTGCTGACTGCCCCACATAATCACAGCAAAAGGTGAAGTCAGCTGTTTCTGTTACTTTTTTTTCCTGTTACAAGGCTGTGCACCCCTAACTTGCTCTAAGGTTCTGCTTTGTGCTCCGCTTGGTATCAGAAACTTGCTGGCACCCAGAAAACACCCCCAGGGTCAACATAACCTCCAGATTCACAACATGGCACACATTTCTAATCTTTTCTCCTTGCAAATAGTTTTGTAGGTGTTTCAGGAAAAAAATACCTCTGAAGACCAGGCAGCACTGTAACATTGTGGAGAGCAGGCGAATCCTAAGAAGTCACTATTGCCTGGAACCATTTCCCATTACATGCACAACCTGTTATTGGGCTTAAGCTTTCACCTCACCTTCACCTTTCACATGGCACGTGTGCTAACAGGTAAGCTACAGAGTAGCTTACCTCCTCTCATCCTCCTGTGCACTTCTTCTGACCCAAGAAGCCTTATTATTGTTCTTATTTGCAGATGCTTTGCTTCTAGCATCTCCCTTGAGGGTCCTTCCACAACCTGCTAGACCTTACTAAAGCTTTCACAGCTTTCTGTCTAAACCTTCCTTTCCTTAACTTAATCAAGCAATAATATCCTCCACGTTAGCTCTAGACTGTTCCTTATCCCCTTGATTTGCTGTTTATTTGGCTCCTCTGAAGTCCTCTGGATGATGCCCTCACTGGAATCTGCTATCTAGCATGAGCCCCAGTGTACAATCTGGCCAGCAATTAGGGTGCCTAAGGTGGGGAGTGGTTCTCATAATTCAGTATATGCAATCCTGCCTCCACAGACATTAGCGGCAAAAGTCTCACCAACCACATGGGCTAGGTTTTCAATCACGTGGCAGCTCTTCCCTTTTGCTTTCTTCAGGTCATCTCAGCACAGCCCAACAAGATCCCAGCCTTGGTGCTGTCAGTGACTTCCCAAAATTTATTCCATCCTGAAAGAGTGGAAACCCTGAAAGAGTCAGCATTTACTGCCTGGCTTAATGGAAGGGTTTCCCAGTGAAGCCAAGGCTCCAGGCAAAGCCATATTGATGCTGCCTGCACACCTTGGCTTCTTCTTGCCATTGTAGACAGGCAGGTGGTGTTGAGCTCTCTCTTATTCTGGCATTTAAGGAAGTTGGTTGCTCCTGTTCTTTACTTTCTTTGCCCAAAGATAGTTTTATCTATATATCTGTAGATCTATATGGATATCTATAGTATATAATCTAGTATATACCTAGTATATAAATATATAGTACCTATATACTTCTATTTCTGTATTTCTATAGTCCTACATATTCCTACATGCAAGTTTATCTATATAGATTTCACAGTGGTTTGTATGGCAGCCTCCTAGAGCTGGGTAAAGGGAGAGATAAATGAACCCTACAGCTTTCACTTTTGCCATTTTCAGTGTTATGCTCAAGGAAAAAAATGAGAGCTTTTAAACCTTGTGACTGCATTGAACACTAGAAATACTGTCCATGGGGATTACCGGGCATGTAGCTGGTGTTTTAAAAGCCAACCTCCTGTCATCTATGTGGCTTAGTGGCATTAGCAGCTCGGGTCTAGAGTGCTAGACATTCACATGTGTTTCCAGGGCAAAATCAAGAAGAATCAATGAATTTAGATGCTACAACACAGGCAATGATCTCTGTGCTGGTTTTGGCTGGGATAGAGTTGATTTTCTTCATAGTAGCTAGTACGGAGCTATGTTTTCGATTTGTGCTGGAAACAGTGTTGATAACACAGGGATGTTTTGGTTACTGCTGAGCAGTGCTGACACACAGTCAAGGCCTTTTCTGCTCCTCACCCCACCCCACCAGCGAGGAGGCTGGGGGTGCACAAGAAGCTGGGAGGGGACACGGCTGGGACAGCTGACCCCAACTGACCAAAGGGCTATTCCACACCATATGGCGTCATGCTCAGCATATAAAGCTGGGGAAGAAGAAAGAAGGGGGGACATTTGGAGTGATGGCATTTGTCTTCCCAAGTAACCACTACGCGTGATGGAGCCCTGCTTTCCTGGAGATGGCTGAACACCTGCCTGCCCATGGGAAGGAGTGAATGAATTCCTTGTTTTGCTTTGCTTGCATGCATGGCTTTTGCTTTCCCTATTAAACTGTCTTTATCTCAACCCATGGGTTTTCTCACTTTTACTCTTCCGATTCTCTCCCCCATCCCACCGGGGGGGAGTGAGCGAGCGGCTGCGTGGGGCTTAGTTGCTGACTGGAGTTAAACCACGACAATCTCTAAAAAGAGACTAGCCTCACCGATAACTGTTCAAAGTTATTGCTAATGTGTTCTGATGAGATTAATGTCTGAAGTTCTTAATTATTTTTGACAATCCACTACTAGATTATATTTGACAAAAAAAAGTCATGGAATCAGTAACTGCCACTTTTTTTTCCACTATTTTAATGGAATAAAATAGTGTATTTCTCATCTTTCTTGAGATGAGAAATATGACTTATGTATTTGTACCCAGGTGGCACCCATGTGGTGTTCGGTTCCCAGTGTGCTCACATTGGTGCTCACAGCAATTCAGCAGTTAACAGACATGCAGCATTTTTGGACAATTAAAATTGTTCACTATGAACGCACAGAGATAAAGTTATACAGTAGGTATATATGTGTTCACTATCTGACAGTGGCTTAAGAAATCAATGTTGTAAACCAATGTAAACCCCAGTAAAACTGTCAGAAGAGAATTTTAAGGCTGCAGAAAAACAATTATAAAGTAGGAAGTGCAATAATGCAGCTTCCTTTCAGCACACACAGCAGAAACGGTCTTTAATGAAAAGATCACAGACTCTTTTCCCAAGGAGCTATTGCATTTATAACAGTAGTGGGGTTCCTTCCTATATACATACATTTTAATAGCATATTAGTAGCATGCACAGACTCCCTAGCCATGCAGTCTTGCTGGCGGCAGTAATCCGAAGGGCACAGTCTTTGGGAGCAGTGTTTCACCCGAGGCTGACTGTCTTTCCTATAGTGAGGAAGTTGGTTTGAACTGGAATAGGGGCCGCTCCTCTCTTTTTCGCATTCCTTCCCACCAGCCTAAAAGCACATCATTTCAGATAACCAGCGAGCATCCTCTGGACTGAGCTGGAAGCAGACCTGAGCAGCACCATTCAAAGGCAGATGCCACTCAGCATAGACTGCATTTTTGAATTAACCCCACATCACCACCGACATGAATTAACAGCAGAGCCCAGGGAACAAGGAGTTCTGCCTGTGCAACGATAAAAATCCTCCTTGGCTGGTCATATAAATCCTAAAACCCATGAGAACAACGAGAACCTCTACTAAATGTCTGCCTGTTGCAGCACACAGCTGTGAGCAATACCCTGCAAGCTGCTGTCTCGGAGAGAAGAGGAGACCTCGTTCCTGGTTTGGGCCACAGCATATGTTTTATGCAGTCAGGGATTTCATCAAATTAACCTGCTTGTTCAAATTAGAGGGGAGGGAGCAGGGAAAAAAAGGACATCTGAAAGGGAACACAGAAGCTGAGTTGAAAGCTCTGGCCACTTATTTAAATAAGCAGTTTCAGCTAATGCAGGCCCCCAGTGCTTTCCAATAGCTTTTTGTGTGCCCCAGGAACATCTGTCTTTCCGTCTCCAGTTGTGCTTTTTAAAAAAAAAACAAGTAGAAGAAAGAGAGCTTGGATTACTTTGGGTGCCTCTTTTCAATCCAGTCTGGTTTCTCCTGTCCATTGCTGCCAAGGATAGGATTACCCAAAGAAATCTTCACAGCCCGAGCAACAGCCCAGTGTCTTTAAGAGTCAGGCGTGCAGTCCCAAGTCACTCCCCTTGATTTGAAAAGGAAAAAAATTAGGCCTGTACCCCAAATGCAAACTGGAAAAACTACAGGGAAAGGGGAATTTGCACATAAATTGAAATACATGGAACTTCTTATTGCCACTCTGAAATACTGTTGGGACAAAAGGACTTGTAATGAGGTTGGTATTCCCTTTAGCATCTACCATTTCTGAGCAGATGTTTATTATCGCCTTATTTTTTTGAAATATCTCTGTACCCTTTCACTCTGACATTGGATTTTCTGCCATATAGATGCCTAACTGTATGATTGCACCTGCCAATCCAGAAATGGCATGTTATGAATGAAGGGCATAAAGTTAAAGGAAAGTCTTAAAATTAGGGCACTAGAGAGAGACTAAGCTGACCTAAACCAAATTCCCACCTCTGCTACTTGTTTCTTTGAATCACAACCCTCACGTTCAGGTAAAGACGACGAACTCCTTAGGGCTGCTCTGGAGTTAGTCCATGGCATGGAGATGAAAGCATGTCTGCAAACGAGTTAATGAACAGCTTCCCTCACCAGCAGCGGAGTTCGTTACTGCTTGTGGAGCACTCTCGTGTATTATAATATGATGGGCTACACAAGTGTCTAGATTGATTATAAACAAAAATTATCTCCTGGAAAGCCTGACGCTACTTCTTATAATTCAGGTTAAAAAAGGCTTTTACATTATCTACTCATGTTTTTTATCCAGGATATTTCCTCTTCTTTTTTAAATCTTTTTTTAATTTTTCGTTTCCCCATCTACTACTCAAACAAAGGCTGTGAAACTCTGTTAATATTCCATCTTCTCAGCTTGTTTCCTGGTCCTCATGTCCACGCTTTTCAAGGCAATGTTTCCTTTTCAGAGGGCAGCCTTGTTGCAAACAGCATGTGCCACTCCTGTTGGCTTAAATGCTTTTAAATAAATCATTCCTGCATCCTAATTGTTTCTTGGCGGTTTCCAGAAGAACCTCTTTATGTCTTGCTGTTCTCTTAATCTGTCACCTCCTTTACACCTGCTCAGGCTTTTCTAACAACTCCCAAGGCAGATGGCTGCGAATCAAGAATTAAAACTCAGCTAATTTCTGAGGGCGAGTCGAACGACCTGCTGCTGCGAGCTTACGTCCAGTGAGACAGCAAACTGACTTACTGATTTGCAGTTTTCCCACCCCACCCTTTCCAAATGGATCTTCAGCCTGTCCCAATTCACCTTTTCACTGCAAACAGACAACTTTGCCAGACCTCTGAGTCCCATTTACCAGCACTGGGTAGGGATGGATGAGGGATCACTGTGACTTTTGGGGACCACGTGACACTCCTTGGATCAGCCAAACCTTGGCCAAGACCCAAAGTCTTTCTCCTTGTTGCAGCTGCGGTGGCTGTGCGGGTGCAGCTGCCTTGAAAGGTCTGGCATTTCTACCAGGATTTAGAGCAAAATAATTTCTTCATCATCAGCTACGTTCTGCTTCTCATCCAGACACCATGCAGAGACAGCCTTTATTTAGGGCAGCTGAAGAGGAAAGATATTCTCCCCTTAAAAAGATCTCCAAAACCACCGCACAATTCATCCCAGAGTACCTTCTTGATGCTGAATGCTGTTGTCAGGAGTAGACGGGAATATGCTTGATTATTATTTATTATTTGAAGATAGCGTTATAATGCCAGGGGTGTGCATAGTGATTACTGAGAGAACATTTCCCTGGGGGCTCAGCCCCATCATTCAATTTCCATCACAGCCGGTGGGAGTTTAGGTGCTGAGCTGAGCTGAAGGGATGCTTATTTCTGGGGAGGATTAGGATCAACCTTACTTACATAAGACACGATGCAAAAAAAAAAAAAAGAAGAGAAAAATCTGTTTGGGCTGGTTCCACAAGGTGTTGTTCTGGATTTGCTCAATTCCCTAGAGCATTTATTCAATCAAATGTTCCAAATCAATATGAAAAATACCAAGTTGATGTGGGAAATATGACAGTCACAGAATCACAGAATCACAGAATCGTATAGGTTGGAAAAGACCTTTAAGATCATCAAGTCCAACCGTAAACCTAACACTGCCAAGTCCACCACTACACCATGTCCATAAGCACCTCATTCAAACGTCTTTTAAATACCTGCAGGGATGGTGACTCAACCACTTCCCTGGGCAGCCTGTTCCAAGGCTTGATAACCCTTTCAGTGAAGTAAAATTTCCTAATATCCAGTCTAAACCTCCCCTGGCACAACTTGAGGCCATTTCCTCTCGTCCTGTCGCTTGTTACCTGGGAGAAGAGACTGACCCCCACCTCTCTACAACCTCCTTTCAGGTCTTAGCTTGAAAATAATCTGTTTAGTTGGATTCTTGAACCTGAGTTGATCCTGATATTGTATTGAATATGCTAGGATGGAGAGGGACTCTGAAGAATTATAGGTTCCCTGATTTCTGCCAGAAAGGACAACGGTACAAGTAGGAGTACATACTACGAGGATGAGTCCTCATCTTCATTTGCCTTAGCCAGTCATATCAGGGTAGGAGGCCAGCACAAAGTCTCTACACCACTGGGATACAGCTTTCAAGTTTCATTCCAATTCCTTTGATCTCTCACCCCTCTAATAAAGAATCCCTGACCCCCCTGCAGGCTGCAGGCTGCATCTCTCCCTTCACTTCTTCCTTCCCCCTCCTGCTACCAGTCTCTTGAGCAGCCCCTGGCCATCCTGGATGGAGCCAGAAGGGTGGTGGGACATTTTGCAGTCTGCAACAGTTGGGGTTGTAAAGGTGCTGGTCATCAGGGAGAGGAACTGTAGGACAATCTTCCTCTGTCCTTGCCGAGCGTGTGGGACTGTGTCTGGACTGTTAAATACAGTCTATATCTCTGTCCCACCTCTGATCCTCGGTGCAAGGGAGAACATCTCTGTGTAAGGAATTTGGCTGCTATACTCACAGCAATGGAAAGGGCCAAGCAAGCTTCATGAAAGAGCTCAAGGATTTTATTCATTATTTTGTTTTTAAGCATATTCTTCTAAAAAAGGACATTGAAAAGTGCTCCACCTTCAAGTAACTTCAAGAAATAAAAATGTTTGGTAAACCTAGTTCAGCACAATCTAAGTTGAGACGGGTTTTTTACACCAGTTTTAAAAGTTGAAATTCTCCCTCAGTAATTGAAATTCTTCAGTAATTGCAGTAATTCTTCATATTGCAACTGTTTCGCAAGGTGTAGCAGGCAGTGAGCTACGCTTACTGCCGGACTTTTCTCCTCACCATCACTTACTGTCCCTTTTCCTCCAGCTGCAGCATTTGTCCTGCTGTGCTTTGTCTGAAACCAAGCTTGCACTTCCACTTGGCAAAGCCCGGTTGCTCTCCTTTTAGCATCTATGTGGTAACTAACATGAGGTGCAAACCAAGATAAGACAAGACATTTGGATGTTTTTGCATGTGTTATGTTGAGATAAAGTGTGGGGAGGCAGAAGGGAGATTTACAGCGTCTGCTGACCTGCTAACACACATTAAAACCACTTATCTCATCTTCATGTAGAATATTTTCTTTTCACTTATCCTGAATTAGCCAATATGTAGTAAATCAGCATTTTTTTTTTTTTTTTCTTCTTCAATACCAGGGTCCCTGGCTTCTGGAGAGGTATTCTATTTCCTATTAGTTATCTGCCATCAGCAGAGGCCCAGAAGAATGTGCACTGAGACATCTTCAAAAATCCCACATGAGCATTTGCTTTGAGGAACTGGAAGAAAACTAGTCAAAAAAGAACTCTGAAGTAGTAGTACTCTGTTGTAACCTGTGGATTTTGCAGTAATAAGTTCACTCTTAAGACACTTCTCCAAGTGACAAGCTATATTACTTTTACTTTGCCTCGGCTGTATTTTTGTCATTCGGTTCCTGTGTGCTTTTCTGAACAGAAACTAGACAAAATTCGCATGCTTTTAGGATAATTTCCCAAGAATACAAATTGGATTTCAGTGCTGTTTGGGAACAACTCATTACAGCAGATTGTGTAATTACTGGTAACGCAAACAGAAATCACCTTGCTAATCAACAGGGAATACAGATGGAAAAAACAATTAAAGTAATCAAAAGCCATCAATATTTACTTCACACAGCAAGTTTTTAATTGTCACTTAAAGACAATCCAACGCAAGGGCATAATTTATTTCAATTCAATTTTTAACTAGGGATAGAAAGACTGTTTTAAATACTTCATCTCAAACTCAAAGATTATTAGCTGCTTTTTAACTTTTTAACTGGCAGTGAAGCATCCTAACTAGAAATCTTAGAGCATGTGCTTTCCAGGAAACTATCTTGGAAAATGTAATATCTGTATTTTTTTAAGCATTCAGTGAAAATAATGGTGCATTTAATGACTAAGCATCCATGAGCAGTTCTCAAACAAGCAAACAGGAAATCTGGCAGCAAACAGGAAATTTGGAAAGCTGCTCAATGGGGAATACAGATCTCTAGGTACAAACTCAGCAGCTCCGGGCAACACCAGAAACATGTTGTGTTATAACCGTTCACAAAATGCGGGGGGGAAACCTACATATTATTTTACTTTCATAAAAGCATCTACAAAGTCCTGCCTAGTGGACTTGTTCAATAACTCACTTGAGATGTCTGGCCTCAAAATCCATTGCTGAGCCTTGCTTGAACTATTTTGCAGACAGACATAGTGCTTAAAACTGTTGTGAGCCCCTGCCTCCATGGCGGCAGAGCAGGCTCTCTGGGAAAAGGGATGGAAGGTGCAATCTCTCTCTGTGGTGACTGAGCTGGAGAGAAAATGGTGGGGCATCAGGGCAAAAATTGAGAACCAGAGATGGTCTTCCACTCCCTGCTGCAGGATGTCGCATTAAGGTCCATTGCTGGAGGCGACTGAAGGGGAAGGAGGCTGCCAGCATCTTTAAAAAAGCAATTGCTTAAAAAATTAGCTTTTCCCAAGTATCAAATCTTGAAAGATGTGATAACCTTAGAAAGAATTGTTGGAGAAACCCTCACGTCCCCTCATTTCTGAAATCAGTAAATGACAATGAGGGTTTTTTTAAGCCTGGATTGGGACTAACTTTTGGTCAATCAAATTGAACCCAAAAGCTGCAATGGAGATGATGGGTTTGTGATAATGGACTTTAGTAGAGAGATGACTTTACTGCCTGTTTAAGAGGATTTTTCAGTGTATGCCACAGGCAATGAAACTTGGCTGTGACTTTTTTTCCCGAGCATTCTTACTAACGAGTTAGGGACTTTACATCCCTTTCCCGAGAGCTTTCTTGTGACAGCTTCTGTAGAGTACTGGTCTCTCCTCTCTGCCTTCAATGCATGATCAGTGAGCGAAGAAGCTGTTGACTGCAACACCTCCCGTCTTTGAATGATGCTAAGCTCCAGACTGATGCCTTTTCCAAACTGACCACTGCAATGCAATAATCCATCCCCTGTCAGCAGAGACTGGGACATAGCTCAGAATTAATTGGCTGAAGCTCAAACTAGATAAGCTCAAGATAATATTTATAGGTCAGAGGAAACAATTGAAAGGAACATCAAACATGACACCAGCATGCACAACCGGTGGAGTTTATCTGCCCCTTGTTTCAAAACCCAACTGTCTGCCTTTCGCAGGACACGCCTGGTTGAGAGCAGTTTTCATAAACATTCCTTTTGAATGCCATGCGCGTCCGTCTCTGGCCAAGTTCAGACTCTTTGTTTAATCTGCTTTGTATGAAGAGGTTTTGATTGCATGAATGCTTGGAAAATATCTATTCTTTGTGAAAATATTTGCCTGTGCGTCCTAGCAAAGAGGATTGTGCATAAACTCCATTCCTGGTGGAGATACTGATCTCTGTCTACACTTCAGATATACTACGGTCTCTGCTTTTCCCTCATTTGAAAAGAGCTGTGGACTGAGTGGCCACCACTCCAATTCATGTGCACAGAGAAGCTGTATTTGCAGTGTAGAAGAAGGTTACTTTTAGCGGTGTACTTGCTATTTGCAGGGAGGTAACGTATAGATATACATTAATGCTTTTTGTTCAGTATATCCAAATTTCAGCAGACATCTAAGGCATCTTTCCCAGGTGCTCTAAGGTGAAATGAGCCTGTATTTTGTGGTTCGATTACTCCTTTCTCCCTTCCTCCCAAAGAAATCTGTTGCAGAATTGTTGATAGGACTTTATTGTATTGCAACGTATTTAAAAGCACTCTCTTACAGTTTTGTTACGCTAGCACACTTCTTTGAGATGCAGAGAAGCCCATTATCAGCGATGATCCTTTAGGGATTCTACATCCAGCAAAAATAGCTCTCAGTTTGTGGATTACTGTGTGTTTTGATGTTCAGGCTTTGCAAGACAGAATTCTCTTTAGTAATCCACAATTGTGAGATGGAGCCTTTGCTGTTCCACAGGCCCAAATCAGTGTCAAAGGTCTTTCACAAGGCAGGGTAAGTACAAAAAAAAATTTTTAAAAAAGTTCAGCAGCAATATGCTTATACCCCCTCTGGGTTCACTTCCCATTTAGAAAGAGTGGATACTTGCAAATTTTGAGCTGGTGTTATGAATCATTCACAACAGAAAAAGGATTCTGAGTTGCATTTGTACAATGAGAAAACACAGATGATAGATGGTTTCACATGTCCAATGAAAAATCAACCATCGCAGCTTGAATTTTGAATACCGATACCAAACTGCTAAGGAATAATTTGCAGATCAGGAATTTTTAAGTGAATAATTTTAAACAAATAAATTTGAGAAAATCAGACAAGTGGTTCATCTGCTTCTTTTGGAGCAGCTAATTCACCCATTCACTCCCTTCTGCAGCTCAGTTGCAGAGATTTGATTCTCAAAGGACCAAAAAGAAAATGTAAATTGAAGTTAAAAGTGTGCTGGAAAGATGATAGCATGTTACTCTGCCAATTCAGAGTGACAGGGTGTGTGAGAAATAGGGTAGGAGAAGAGCATCTGTTAAACCCGCTAAAAATACAGTACCAGGTTCTCATAATCCGCATTGGGAAATGACTTTGAAGAAAAGAATGGAGCATGGGGGAAAGCTTTATTCATTGAGAACACTAAAGGACAAGCGATTTCCTAGAGTCAATTAATAACTAAAACAACTCAAGGGTGGGGCAACTTTTTGGCTAGATTGGCAGCCTCCAAAAACAACATTTAAATGTGGGTTAAGAAAACAAAAACCTCTAGGTCAGTAAGAACGCTCTGGGGTGGATTTGCTGGGGATAAGGGAAGTCTCAGGGGCCCATGGTCCCCTTTCCCCCATAGCGCTGTTTTATGCCATATGTGCTCTGGATGCAGGGCAGGGGAGCTGAAGCCCCTTTCCCCAGCCCACATGTGGCTGCCTCTACACTATGTCATTATACTCACAAACACCACACTTAGAAAAAAAACATGTGCCTAAATTTTTTGCTTACATGCTGACTTTGCATTCTCGTGTAGCTCCTGTTCCAAAGGGGCTTTTCGCATGGAGGACAGGATTTAGCTTAGTTTCTGTTTTACTCTTTTTGGTATTAATTAGATGTAATGCTATAAAGTATGTATTTCTAACAAGTGTGGAACTGATTTCAAACTGTTAATGATGCAGCAGAGCTCCAAACTGTTTCAGTGAATTCATCTTGAAATTGTTCCTATCAGGAAGACCCCTACTTATAGTTGTGATAATATTCAGCCCTCATCCAGCCCTTCTAGTCTTCAGAAGCTCATTAAAATAATAACTCCAATAACAAATTCCTGGAAGGCCATATAACACTTTAGGTGAGTCCTATTAGTCCCATTTTACAGATGGAGAAACAAGGAAAGAAAAGCTATGTCACTCAACCTAAACCACAGTGAGCACAGTTTCAGGGTTGGGCTATAACTTAGGAACTGGTGGTTTCCAATTTTGTGGTTAGATAATTAAACCAGGCCTTCCTCTTCTATTGAAGCTAATCTGTGAAAAATGAATGCCTTCCCTTTAAGAGGTTTCCAAGCATGTATGCAAAGAGGAATTTATGACCTACAATTTATGTAAAGAACTTCCTTTTCATAAATCAATTTATTAAAGCTCTGGAGAAGCTTCCAAAGGCTCTGATCCAGCGGTGCACTTAGACATGTCCATAACTTCAAACAAGTAAATTGTCCCATTGAAGTGCTTTCCTGGACCGGGGCCAAAGAAAGTGCAATTCTTCCCTGAGTCAAGGTTCAGATGTAAAATGGGGAAAAATAATTTATCAAAAGTTTAATAAGTTACACAGTCATGTCAGAGCTCTGCCAGCCTTCCACATTAATACCTCAAGCTAATAAGAAATGGCCTCAGGGAGATAATTGCCTCCTTATTGATATGCCGTGATGAAATGTTAAACCTCATCTGGAGGATGCGGTGTTGCTGGCTTTTCCTGAATTTGGCAGATCCCACATCCAGGCAATGTGAAACTTCGGAGGGGGCATGCCTGGTACTAGCAACACTCCTGGGGCATGAGCTCACTTGGTTCAACTACTACTCACTTTCAAGGACTATCCTCATAGGAGAACTAAGCATTGTGATATTTCAAGGATTTAGAGTATTTTGTAAGGCTCTGTAACAGTGAAATCACTTTGACAAGAGGACTATTCACACCACCTTCTGGACTCCTTCACTGGTAAATACTTGGGAGACGGTACTGAACATACTGTTACGTGCTGCTGGCAGCCTCGCTGGGAAACTACGCCAAGAACAGCTTCTCTAATCTGCTGAAAGACTTGTGTGTCGAGGTCATGTGCGGAGCAGTCGGAGGTAACCGGACCTTGTGCTAGCTGGGAGTGTGGAACGAGATGTTAAATGCTAAAAGAAAGAGCGAGTTCCTGGGGATGAGAGGGGAATGTGATTCAAATTAGCAGGGTGACACCTCTACGTAATGACACAAAGTGGTCTGCTCTGGCATGCTGATTTCTGGGGATGCATGGTTACATATCAAGACCTCCTTTGAGCTTTGCCTAAGGTCGCTACTCAGAATCAGAGTGACAGCTGTCATTTTGCAAACACAAAGCTGCCAGACTTAACAGCCCATTCTTATGCATTATAAAAGCCAACACAAGAAGCATCGTCGTTCCAAAATGATACTTACATCTACAATAAGGAAGTCAAGCCAGCACCAGGCATTGGTGAAATACTTCTTGAAGCCATAAGCCACCCATTTCAGGAGCATTTCCAAGACAAAGATGTAAGTGAATATTTTGTCAGCATATTCCAGCATGGTTTTTATGTTTTTTCGATCTTCAAGGTAAATATCTTCAAAAGCCTGGAAGTACAAAAGATTGATTAAAAACTTCTCCTAAGCTGTGTTGGAAAGCATCAGTGCTGCACTGCAAGTCTGTAGTATTATTTGATGGGATACCATGTTCTGTCTGTGATTTCTGATATATTTTAATGTTACCATCAGAAAGAATGCTCAGGCACAAATAGGACTGGCCCTAACCTAATAGAGATCTGTTCAGCTTTCCCTTATAATGGACACATGCTTAGCTAGCTCTCTCCAGCCTCTACTGACTACTGACTAGACATCCTTTGAGTGTAAGAGGAGCTTAAGCACCCTAACTCTGAAAACATGAACCTGTGAGCAGGGTGCCGCCCCAAGCTGCCCGAGGGCATCCTGCCTCAGCTCCTGTTGGCTGTGCCACTGCTATCGGGGCACCTCAGATGTCCCAGGGCATAAGACACCTGTCTTTAGGAGGCAGAACCTGACCCTTACATTTAGTCAAATACATCTTATTGCTAATGATGACAAATTGGGTTATTAACTTGCCTGTGTTATAGAGTACCGGAGTTCCCTGGCTTCTGTTCAGCCACCACATTTCAGGTAGCTACAGCTATCTGCCTCAAGAAATGCTCATTATTATTCACTTAACGGAACAATTATGTTTTAAAGGTCAAGGTATCTATCTACCCATCTCATCTGTCTCTCTAACCAATCTTATGCAGGGCATCATCAAAGGACTTTCAGTGTCTGTATCAAATACAAGCAACTTAATAACCCATTTAAAATATTTAAGATATAAAACAATATGCTTACTAAAATAAAAAAAATGAAGTTGTCTCATAATTTAGCTTTCACTTTATAATGCATTAAATAAAATGCAGGATCCTAATGTCAGGGTTGCATATATACCGCCCGTTTTGGGGCTTCTAAGTCGACCAGTGGTTACGGTCTGCTTCCCCAGCTACTCCAGCAACCGTCACTACACAAGCTGCTCCATGTCCCTGTAACCTGGATAACCCATGCTTTGATATATTACTCTTGTCCCATCGTGTGACCCAGAGCGCTTGGCAGCAAGAAGCAACGTTATTTGAGAGGGTCTGTGCTAATCATCTTAATTATCTGCATTTACATATTTCAAGATCTGTGGCTACTTTCTGAGGAACTTCAAAAAGTTAGCAAACACCCAGTGCCTGGAGATAGAAGAAGTGTGTTGTCACTCAAGCAGTCACACTGCTCTTCTGCCTGCCAGGGAACAGTAATTAAACCGACAAGAAAGCTTTGGCAGCCTGTGCCAAAGCTTGTCCATTTGTCTCCACACTTTGGGGTGACGTTTTCACTGCAACTCAGTCTCCTATCTTGCCTTCAAAAATGATATTTCAAGGGTGTGAAAGAGCTGTTGGAGAAAGCCACAGAAAACAATACACAGAGAGACTGGGGTTTATCACTTCTTGAAGGGGCTCACTCACTTTGTCAGATGACTTGCTGTACTTTGCAATTACTGCAAAAATAACAACAAACTATTTAAAGTTATTTCTTCCTCTCCCTCCTTTGCTCTCTCTATTTTCTACTAACTTGTCAAAAAGTACATTGTGTTTTGTGTACTAAAAGCACACTGTGAGTCAGGAAGCAGCTTAATAAGGGATGAAAAATATGCTACCTGAATGCCTCAGGTGCACTGTACTTCTGCACGAGCTATGGATATTACCCAAATGACAAAACTCTGGTGTTTTGCATTTTTTCATGGTGACAACGTGTGAAATCTTTGCGATATAAAACATCATTAAGGGTTATTTCTTCTGCTTTGCTTTGTGCATTAAAAAAGAGTTAAACAGGATACCTGCAGTGTTATCCACAATTACTATTAAAACATAGGCTCCCAGTTTGGGTGCTTATGGCTTAAATGCAGGGTTTTTTCAACCTTTTTGCTAAAAATGTAGTACCAAAAAGAAGGGGGTTTGGACCTTTCGCAGTAAGCTATAGATATATTCTGATGGTTTAACTACCACACACAAATATATACTGGCTTTTAAACTCCGTTAAGAACTTAGCACGTCCCAGGGAAGTACCCAGATAAGCTCAGTTTTCGGAAGAGCTCACCCTAGAATAACAGAAGAAAAAAGTTGTGTGTTGCCTCCAACATCTCCAGTCCAATTACTGAAGCACAGTGCTGATATGTGAGAAAATGCAGTATAATTTGCCCTTATACAGAATTGCACTGGCTAAATTGAAAATCGCAAAAAGTAAATGAATGCATGCAATGAAAATTAAATGAGATTTATATTGCAGTGTTCAGTATGTAAGGCACTCTTAATTACATATGTAAGGAAGTGTATTCATCTAAAGTGTATTATAGCAAGCGACATGCCCCCTTTAAAATGTGTTAAAAAATTAACATGCTGATTCTCAAGCTGGTGCAAAAACTGTCAGACTCCATTGATTTCAGCAAAGCTATGACAATTTTCAGCAGCCTACTATTTACCCAAGTTTTTCAGCTGCTTACTTTTCATGATAAAATAAAATCCCCTGGGTGAAATTTCAGCCCATCCCTGGTGGACCTGGAGAACAGTCCATTCCTTTCCTTTTTGCATCAACATTTATGTATTTCTACCTTCTTGTCTCCCTGCAGAGACTTTCTTTAAACTACATAAACCCAGTACCTCTATGTTTTCCTCTTTTTTTAGGCCACTGATAATTTGTGTTGCTCTCCTCTGGAGTTTCTTCAATTAGCCCATGTCTTTGCCAAAGTGCAATGCCCAGAGCTGGAGCCAGTGCTCCAGCTGAGGCCTCCTTGATGCCAACTGGAGTGGAAGAACATGCTTATTTATACAACCCAGTGGGGTGTTCGGCTTTTGTGCGGTGCTGTGATGTAGTTTATCCTGTTTGTTGCCTGTTCTCTCTCCAGGTCTTTTTAGTAAATCTGCTACCTTACCAGTCATCCTGCATCATGCCTTTCTGCCCGTGATTATTCCTGATGAGGCGAAGCAGGCACCTTTCTAAGATGATGTTCCTCTTACTATTTAAGGCAGATTCATCTGTTTGGCTGCAGTTAATCCTGACCTCCAGAAAAACACTGGTAACCTGTCCAAACATGGCATTGCCTGCAAATTTAGTAGGTGTATTTCTCACGCTATCATGGAGGAGAAGATCAGTGACCACCTGACCAAAGCCTGGAGAACTCTTGATACACCCCTTTGGTCTATGCCCAGATAAAAACCTGAGAGAAAGCCCACCAACTTCAGTGACATTCCTGACATGTACATGAGCAACATAAATATATGCTGCCATCTCTATGAAGAGCGCAGGGTTGATAATACAGAGACGATAATCCCAGTACACAGTGGGATCTCAGGAGGAGAGGATCCCTTTTCAGAGTCATGGGCAATGACCAGCCTCCATACATACACATTCAAGCATTGGAACAGGCTGCCCAGGGAAGTGGTTGAGTCACCATCCCTGGAGGTATTTAAAAGACATTTGGATGAGGTGCTTACGGACATGGGGTAGTGGTGGTCTTGGCAGTGTTAGGTTTACGGTTGGACTTGATGATCTTAAAGGTCTTTTCCAACCTATACGATTCTGTGATTCTGTGATTCTGTGATTCATTTGGATGCAAGCAGGAACTATCTGTGCAGGAAAGGTACAGTGGTTTAAGCTAAGGTGTATTCAAAACATGAATACACTAGCTCCATGTGTAGCACTGATTCAGTGCCCCCTGTGCCTTTTATGATTTTGCTTTGCTGGTTATAAAATGCACTAAAAAAGAAAGAAAAGATAAAAAGCCTTCCCTGGAGCAAAATACAAGCCTCCAGATGGGAACTACCATGGAGCAGTTATGGGATGCTGAAGTAGTAACTCTGGGATACTTTCTCACACAAACTTCCTTAAGGATTTGCTTTTCAAAACGTGTGCACATCATAATTTTATCTTATAACAGAAGAAAGTTCCCCCCATATGGTAAAGGCAGGTGAAATCAGAAAAGCAGAAGACCTGTTTTAGCCCCAAACATGCTTTGCTTTGAGAAGTGAGCAGTAAGGGCTCATAAGATCTTAGAGACAGCTAACTGGAGAACACCTTCTCTGAGACCCATGTCCACTTCCAACCAGCTAGGAAATCGTGTTACATTTACCAGGGCTCCACTGCTCAGCAGGATCATGAATATGATGAAAGTTTCAAACCAGTTGTGTTCGACAATTCTGTAGCAGGTTTTCCGCAGCCTCCACCAAATTTTGCCTGGAAATTTTGTGATGTCCACTGAACAGCATGGGAAGAATCGCACACAAACTGAAAAGGAGCAAAATGAAAACAAAGCAATTGTTAAAAAAGCCCATTTAATTCTTAAAGCTGCAATAAGGAGCTGCTAAACAAGATTTGTTCTAGCAATAAGCTGCTGCATGGAGTCTTTCCTCCCTTGTTTTTCTCACCAACCTCTTCTGCTCTGTCTTCTGTTTCCCCCTCTCACTCCTCTATTAAAAAACATTCAAAATCACTTAAAATGTGCCCCAGTGATTTCTCCCAATGATTTTTATGACACAGAATATATGGGCCATGAGTCACCAGTGCCCTAGCTCAATCACATTGCATTAGCTGAGCTCAGGCAGCACCCCTGATCAGGACTAATGACTCTAGTAGGGTATTACCAATAGTTTCCACATCCTTTTGAATGGAGGAAGGATATTTTCTTGGTACTATGATACCACTAGAATTACTGATTAAAAGTGGCAATCTGATGAAAGGGAGATGAGGGAAGGAGGTGCTACAGTGCAGATGGGACCAACATGCTAAAGAGACTCAGGCAGCAAAAGCAGGAGCAGATTTTGATCTCTTGGACTCCCATGAGCTTAAACAAGGCATTAGAACAACTTTGGAAATATATTTAGGTGGTTAAATCCCCTTTGATGTCAGCAGAAATTTAGATATCCAGTCCACAGCAGGTTCCCCACTGATGCTTCATAGCACTTTCTGACCTTAGTGACAAATACTGTGTGATAGTTAAATGCTGTAGTCGTAATGGGGATCACACAAGGATTTCTGATAGGCAAAACCACAGCCATTTTTAGTTTCCTTAGCAACATTCATTTGTTATAGCAAAAAGATATTGTCATTGGTAATGGACAGATCCCTCTCTCCCATTTTAAAAAACACTATGTGCTGGGTATGAACTTAAAATTGTGTGAGAGGACACCCTGGTAGCCACGACTTGTCTTTTTCCAGGCTGGCCATTCAGCGTTATGTCAGATAATTTGACTCAAATTTCACAACATTTGCTGATGAGAATGACCCTCAGAAACTACTTTGTTTTCAAAAAGCAAGGTTTTTACCCTACATTTAATCCATGTGTTGTATAGAAAGAGACTTAGCTATGGAGCTTTTTCAGTCCCATCATGAGAAAAAAAAACACAGACCAACTGCTTCCATAGCTGAAAGGTGGCCAAGGTCACTAACATGTCTTGGAGCATACAACAACTGCTCAGAAGTGAGAAGGGAGGACAGCTCACTATGGTGATGTAATGCAATGTTATTGCAAGTAGAAATAATATTTAGGCAAGGAAGCTTGGGAAGGAAAGAGGGTGAGTGCCAAGGTTACACAGAAAGCAGATGCTGCTAATTCAAGGTGGCATAACTGAGGCGCTTGAACTGCATGTGATATGCAAGGAGATCAAGTGCAACTCCTGGGATGCCAGGATTCCCAAGCAGCTGGAAGTGGGGCTGTGCTGGCAGCAGGTTCTGCCAGGAGGAAGAGAGCTGCTAAGTCTGCTGTGGTCCTCCTGGCATTTTCTGTAAGTTTTTATTATCCTAGATCCCTGCTATGGAGCAGCAGAACTGTAGGATGTTTCATACGTGAACCACTCCCAGAGGTCCCCTTTCCCTCACATTTCTGAGATTTTGGTTAGGTGTAGGCTCTTGGCTGTATGAGGTTTTGGTACGGGACTAACAGGACAGTAAACCATTTATGCAAAGGTAATGGGACAGCGATGCAAGTAACTACCTGCTGTCTAAATGCCTGCGTCACACAGACCCACACAAGTTCCCAGTTTATCACTGCATTCTGGAATTCAGAGAAATTCTGGACTCCGTTGAAATACACTAAATTAATCAAACTATTTGAGAAAGACATAATGCTAGGAGAAGATAGAAATGTGAAGAACCAGCTCTCTGCCTCTTTGTAGGTCAGGTTTTGCTGGTAAAACTCCAGCAAAGGCAAGTTTTATCCTTCTAAGCACTTCAATCCTAAACACCAATCAATCATGTCAAGGGATAAAAGGATATCATATTAGTCACTACTTTTTGCTAAAACCAGTACACCGATAGGTAGTAATGTGTGTGATTTGGGTATATTTTAGGAAGTAGGTACATGGAACAGACTTCAGGCATGCAATACTGCACGGTACCAGGATCCCTGAGCTAACAAATTCATAGGGCAGCTCTGCTTAAAGATGCCCGTGTAGTATAATCCCACCAGCATGTCATGACAGAGGGGGCTGTTCATTGCATCTCTTAGCAGTGCTGCCAGAAAACTCTTACACTACTTCTCACCCCACAACCTGTATGGTCATCACCATCTTTCAGGTGTCTGGTCCACACTCTGTGCTGTTATGCAGGTACACTGGCCACCCCACTGTCAACTCAGCTTTGGATCAGGAAGACCAAAGACTTGGGCTCAGATCCCTCATTTGTCAAGTGAACAGCCTAATGACCAGGTTGTTCACTATGTAATTGTGGATTTCTCATGTCAAGCAGAAATCTCCCTTTGTACTGGAAGTAACCATTGCTTCTAGCAGAATAAACTTTCCACAAGCCTACCTTGTTCCCATAAACAGTTTCAATTTGGAAAAAAATCAGCTTTTTTCTGACTTAAAACATTTGTCCAGAAACTTTCCCCTCTTTTCTCCTAAGTTACTTCCTAGATGGATACTTGGCTTTTTAATGTCTTAGACGAATGCCTAGGCTCAGCTAGTAACAGGCATGAGATGCTCTGTCATGCTCTTAGAGAGTAGAAATGCTTTGAAAGTACCATTGGAAAAGGTTAGGACCTTCCAGGAAGTGGTTTCCCCCACTGTAAAACAGTTGGATGAATCATTCCCTGGAGGAGTCTGCCCCTGGCTTTCCACTACACAGGGAGACTACATGATTACCTGAGCCCAGGCACAGCTAAAATTAGGGGATCACCTTCAAATTAAATACTAACGAGCAGGGCACCATGAGTTCCAAAGTCACTTCATTTGTGATGGAAAATACTTACAAAATGGTAAAAACAGGCTATTGCTGATTCAGTCAGCTTCCATCTGATACTCTACAGATACAGAGAGGTATTTTTAAAGACAGAAAGCCAGCTAGGACCACTATTTTTTTTTTTACGCTCTTTGATGGCTTTCATGCAATTCCGATCTGAAAAAAAGTCCTAGTTACTGACAGTAATACCTTGAAAAATCCAAAATAGCTTCTCAGATGAGTCAGCCCAAAATCACTGTGCTATTAAATCCCATGCTTTTGACCGGGCCCAATTCAGAAATGTTTAGGCCAGATTCTGATACAATTACTAATGTCAAGTAGCACTTCCATGAATAATCATGCTTGCTGCAATTCAGATGAAATCCTATTTTTAACTATTCATAAATCAAAGAGAAAAAAAAAGAAAACTGAAAGAGAAAAAGAAAACTGACCACAAATAGGCTTTTTAATGAATTAGTAAAGTTCTATTTCCATTTCAAATTTTCTGATTTCCCTCACTGACTGTTATTTAATGCCTGCGCTTTTCTGGACTCTCGTAATGCTGGTAGCCTACTGTTCTGGTGACCTTGACCCAAGCTTAAATGCTGAATTAGAAGCTTCATATAACCCAACAAAAAAGTTTACCTGACCTTGGTCAGCATTCTAGTAGGGTTTTTTTTTTCCCATTTCTGTGAAATCAAAATATCAAAAACATTCCAGTGTGTCTAAGGCATGACCTGGTGAGGGTATGAGCAATCATAACTCCAGCTGGCTTCTACAACAAGGCAGGTGGTCAGCATAGCCCAGCTTCAGGTTTTGAAAGCTACTTTATCCACGTGAAGAAGACTATTCATTAACACCTTTTAGCACAGCAAGTGTCAAGGCAGGAATCAACCTTTTGGCATTTCTTATAACAGCATTTCTCATACTGCCTTGTCTAATAGAGTTGTGCTATCCCCCTGGAATGAATGCTAGTGGGGAATGGGTTGTGCAGAAGAAGCTGACCACCTTGTGATTTAATCAGGACCTAGTTTTTCCACCCCAACTCATGTTGGGCTATATCTTTTCTAAAAGCAAAGTGACTCACTTCCATCGTGGCCTTTTGGGTAGTAGGTTACTGCTCAACAGAAACACGGAACAGCAGAAAAAGTCAAGCAGACAAAAGGTCGAGTTATTTGCTGGTAAACCAGTGAAGCTGTACTGAGCTGCATTAGTGGTCAACTTGTCCAAGGACAATGTCTGTTTTCAATTCATATTTGAACATTACATACCATTTCTCTCGAAACAGAGACCTATTTACCAAGAAACCTTTCCAAATGCATTGGTATACCATATTATTACTTTTTTGTTTGTTTTTCATAACAAAGGAATTGTTCCCTTCAGTCACTGAGGTTTCTTATGGCACAATCGCAAACTGCAGATTAAAACGTCCTAAACCACAGTCTCCACTGCAGGTGTGACAGAGAAAGCTCTTACCTAAGCATCTGCCACAATGGTAAAAAAGTTACCAAAAAAAAAAAAAAAAAGGGCAGGAAGAATTTAATATACAATGCATTTTGTGTAAATATTCGTTTGGTTCCACGTTCACGTTTCCTAGCCTGGTCCATTAAAATCTTGGAGCTGTTAGACTTGATGGCATTACCTTGGTACATTGGGAAAAAAATTTCTTTGTGGGGGAGCTATACTGCAAGAAGTTCCTCCTGCATGCATGACAGCCAAGCCTATTGATTTCAGGCTTATGAGTAAAGACTTTACAAATCCACTGCTTGTTCACACCAATATATACATTTAAATTTACATAAAATTATCAGATATGTTTTGGATGGATTTGGCTGTTGATTCTCTTCAATAAACCAGGAAGACTAATTAATTTCTTCTATACTGTGGTCCAGTAAGTCTTGTGTACCTTGTGTTCAAACTGTAGTAATCTTATAGCTATTTTGACACAGGAGTTCCCAATTACTGGGACGTTAATTTTTAGAACAAAACAATATTTTGCTTAGCTTTGAACGCTGGTTACTGCATTGCTTGGTTTGACACAAAGAAAATACAACTTCCTCAGCATAAACTCAAGCAGGCAGGTATTCATAACATGGTTTTAAAATATATATATACCTGCCAACCTGGGTTTCTAATGACCAGTCTGGCTAGCTGGGTATGCTCAAGCAAGAAAGCGAGTCTGGTTGTACCATCCCTTCGTAAGCCTCCAGCTGTCTCCCCATGCGTGGAGGGAACATGATCTCTGCAGACCCTCCTTATTTAACCCATTTCTCATCTTCTGGTCTTCTGGCCCCCCCTAACCCACTGGCATGCATGGCTGGATTTTTAGCTCTAGGGCTAACATGGATTTGCCATCACTGTCTCCAGCATTTGGGTACCTGAGACGCACATGGACATTTGAGTCTTTTCTCACGTATTACAACTGGGTGCTGCCAAGAGAGCATCTGACAAAGCCACAGTCTGCCAGGTGTTTTTACTCTTCCAAGGGCTTTACAAGGGTACATTTCTTGTTTATCTGCTGCTACTCTTCTCAAAACATATTGTCTCGGAGGTCACTACAAATAACGATGTGACGCCTTGAAGCAAAGCCAGTGGGCAGCCTGGTCCACCACTGATGTCAGCCCCGCTTTGAGTGAGGGGGTGGATAAGTTGAAATCTAGAGGTCCTGTCCAACCTGAATTAATTTAATTCTGTACATGCAATACAACTGTAAAAGTTTTATGACATCTGAAAACTGTATACAACAAAATACTAGCATGCCCTTCCTGATGGAAAAAAACGCTGTATCTCAGATATTACGACTAGAGGAAAAAGATACCTTGAAACTTGTTTTTGTTCTGTGATTTTTCCCTAGGATGACAGTTAACATGTTTTGTTGGGCTTGGTTTGGTTTTACTTAGCTTTTAAACATCATCTGGTGGCAGTCCCAGTAGCTTAGCTGAGATTTGTTCAGTTTAACGGTCTGTTTGAGCTCTTCTTTGCTTTTTTATTTCTAAATGACCGCTAACTGCAGTTGGGGAGGGCGTGACACAGATCCCACCATTAATCAGAGTAACTTCACTGTAGCACATGGCATTTCCAGCTGTGATAATTGCTCCTACATGGTCACATGAAAAACTGGTTGTGGGTGTCCTCAGTGTCACGAGTTGCGATCAGCCGCGCGTTGAGCAAGGTAGCTCATTCTCGCACGACCATCTGATGATACTCGTTTCAAACCTTTGCCAGTGGGCTGTGTCCGGGGAATTACGTTTGAGGACTTGGTGAAAACTTTCTCCTATTAGGGTCTGGAAGAGAGAAGCGTGCTGGGGCCAGGGGGCTCTCTTTGGATGACCTTCTGTGAGACACAGAAGAGAATGTGCAAACAGATAACAATTTTTGATGCAGAGAATGCATACCAATGGAGGTAACAGGACTGGAGTGTTGCAAGGCATCTGGAGGAAAAAATACCCAAATAGCTGGCGTTGCCTAGATGTTGCTTTCCCATCAACTGGCAACAAGAATGATCTCTCCATTTCTATCAGGTTTTTCCCAGCAATACTTGCTAGCTGACAGAGCTGTGACCCTACCTTGGCTTCACATTTCCTGACCCAAGAATATTCCCCGTTGACCCTAATCAAAGCTATTTTGAGATGATAACAAATTAACAAGTCTCCCCAAGAAAAATGACCTATGGCTTATCTGGGTCACCCAACTCCCGGAAAACTGTGACCTCAGCAAACTTTCAGCAACTATTTCAAGAACATGCATTATCTTCATTGCCTTTGTTATCTGAAAAAGGGGGCTGAATCCGGAACATATTTGTTCAGGACATAACCTATGCTGGATGTATTTAGAAATGTCATAGTTTGAATTTAGATGGCTGGTGAGCTAACAAGGTAAGAACTTAACCCTTCCCCTCTGGCTCTTCCTCTTCATGTCACCTCATCTCCGTCTTTCACAAATATTAGCTGGTCATTCTTCCAAATATAGAAAATATTGTTGTATCTCTTTATTACAAGCCAGCAAAGACAACACTAGATAAACTTGCCCAGTGCATGCCCTTCGATACTTCCATTTTAGTACTTTATAAACTTGTCATATCTTAGCTAACTAGACTGTTGTTTGTTGGCTTGCTTGTTTTTTAACTACACAGAAATGATAACTGCATGAGGTTTAATTGCAATGGTAAGTTTGGGTAAAAATATTGGAAGGCATTTAATAGAAGAAGATGATAGGAAAACACTTTGTTTCCCTGCATAAATAAAAACAAATGTTAATGTCATTGCAGTAAGAATCATTTGGACTTTAAGTTTATGGCACTTTGACTTGAAATTTTATGAGCGAACATTCACGTCAGGTTTATGCATTTTTGCCAAATCCATGAGGAATGTGATCATATTTGGCCTACACAGTAGCCTCTGAAAAATCTGTATGGATATCTGCTGTGCAGGAAAGCAGAGCAGACATGTTAGGGAGGACATCACCTGCAACGGCATCGCCAGTGCCCACGGATACCCTGCACCAGGCCAAGGGCTGGGAGCAGGTTCTCCTTCAATTCCCATTGAGAGCTCAAGGCTCAGCTGGCTGTACCCTGGGCGAAGAGGAAAACACCCTGACTTGAACAGGGACTGGTGAGGAACTAGGAGACATGAGGAATAAAAGGCAAAAGGCAGGAGCAGGGATGCTCAGGGGGAAGGGAGCAGGAGCCAGCAGGGTGGATGTAACCCAGGGTAAGCTCGGGGTTCAGCCCCTTCAACGCCTTCATTCCTACATTTCTTTGCTGCCAGGATGACAAATAGGCTTCAAAACTGGCTTAATGCTTCCAGTGACCCATCTAGAAGAACACTGCTTGGTACGCCGTGTCCCATTGACAGCAGTGGAGAAGATCTGACAAATTGGGTTGGTACTGATGTGGTCCTGCACAATGGAGTTTCAGGCAGTTCTGGTCATTTTAAGACAGAGCAAATTACAGAGCGCTACCGCTCTGGGAATGAATCAGGGCTGTGCACTGAATGAAGTGATGGGTTGTGTGATGTTTGCCTTATTTCTTTTAAAAACTGGAAGGCGATCATGGCCAACCACAGTTTCAGAATGTGTAAACTGGCATCTGACTAGCACCAGTCTTACAGCACTGGCTTGTTTAACCAATTATAATATAATTTCTCACTTTGCAGTGCACAACATAGATTGCTTCTCACTAGCCTCATTAAGAAATATATTGTGAAAGAATGAAAACACCAGATCTAATTTCTAAATGCTATTGTATGGTCCAGAACAGTTACACCATGCTTTCTTCCATCAACTGCATTAATTTTTGGCTACTGCTTTTAAGTAGAGCTGCCAAAAAAATGTTTAGATCCTAGGGACATTTGTAAGCCCTGCAGTGATCCCTTACCTCATTCAATCATCTTTCTCACAGATACAGAGATGCACATTTTTGCTGACTTCAGGGGCATTCATATACCCAGCAAATCATCTCTGTCTGATCCCATCTGAGCAGCTCTGTTTTTATTTATAATAATCCTTGAATTTTCAAGGGAATATACTAACATTCAGCTAACCCTATTTTTCCTAACCTAGATTTAAAGGAAAATGAAGAATCTGACTGAGATAATGTTTGGAATAGAACTCACTCCAAGAAGAAACAACTTAGGATGTTATTTACCTTATAGATTTACTTTAAAATAGATCTTCTGATGTAGCTGGGTTTTAAACCTGTGTTTTGGAGCAGGCTGGTGTTAAAAAAATAATAAAATGACGGCATATTTTGGTTTTAAAAGAGTTATGTAAACGTGATATGCTGGTATCTAAAATAATTAAGTAAAATACCCTCTACATAGCACATCCCTGGCCAGATGAAAGTTACTGGACATGCTAATCATAACACCCTTTAAAATAAATGCAAAAGAGTCGCTACGACTCATGAACTCTCCAGACAGTTTCTGTTAACTGCCTATACACATTTAAGCAACAGAAACATCCTGATCCAGTCAGTTCTCTACCAAACTTGATCATGCACACATATTGGAAAGTAAAAATCTTCATTGGCCAATGTAGAAAAATCAACAGTTTAAAAGAAAAACCCTTTGTTGCACAAATTATGATGAAAAAAAGCCTAGCACTTCAGAAGCTGCATAGCCTTTTAGAGCATGCTTTTGGCTTATCTCACCTTGGAAATCCAAAGACTAATGATAACAAGTGATTTTGAGTGTGTGTTTGGAGCATTATGGTATCTAAGGAATGAAGTGCATCCAGTGAAATACTACTGCAAGCAGCCAGAGCAACGTGGTGTGAAGGTGGAGAGATGTCCACTAAGAGAAGAGGAGGTTTCTTGTCTCAATTGCAGTGAAATATGCAGGCCCTTACCTTCGGGGAAGCAATCTTCAGGCTCCATCAGCTCCTCAGCAAACTCAGGGATCTGCTCCAGCAGTTCTGCAGGATTTGTCAAATCCACTGTGCTGCCTTCAGAAAGACTGATTTCATCAAGCTTGTTGTCAACAAGAGCAAAGACGAGGAAAACAAATTGATCAATCGCCCTGAAGGAAGTAGCTGAGTTTTTATTCCACTAACCAATATCCCAGCTAAAGCCACCACAACAGAGACATCACCATGCACTTCACATGGTGCCCACTCCTTGAGTGACAGCTCTGCCTACACTGCACTGAGCTAACAGTTGACCCATCAACAAGAACAACAACAAAAAGTTAACACGTAAAACTTACTTTTTAAAACAAAAGAGAAGTAAACCGTAGAAAGGCAGTGAACAGCCATTGAATATTAATGGTACGTAGAAGCTTGGAATGACGGAACCACTCATGATTTTAAGGCTTGTACAACCTGAAGGTTCATACCTTCAGACGGGGGACACCAAAAGTGGGACCTAGCTCCAGAAATGCTGAAGGATGAATCTGATGACCTGTGTTGGGTTCCTGTTTCTGGGGCCTCATTCCTGACGCTCTTCACCCACAGCTGATGGGTGAAATCTGCACCTTGTCAGTCAGGACCATGCTCTGCTCCCTGCTTCTCCTCCGAGATGAGCAGAAGTCCCTCTGTCACCAGGGTCTGGTCACACGATGCTATAGGCACACATGTGTGAGAGGGCTCTTCCACCTGCCTCATCCCAGGCCTAACTTGTTCCCACCACTTGATGTGGCCCCCCACCTTTTGGTCACACATTTCTGATCTCAAGGTGATGTAGGAGGAGGGACACTTTTGGCTTTTGAAAGCCTTTCAGAGGCTCTATTGCTTGCCTGAAATATTTGACACCACCATCTTAGGCATGTTGTTTAAATTTAGTGTTTCTCAAATCTTCCTCTGCAAAATGGGGACAAGAATATTCCTGCTCCCTGAAGCATTGGTTGTCTTACCTATTTAGAGCAGGAACTCTCAAGTAGATCTGGGTAAAAATTTCTGGGGAATATATTATTTTTAAAAATTGTTTTAGAGGCTGAATTTGCTATTAAAAGAGAAATGACACATGATTAAATAAGTCACCCAAATATGAAATAGAAATTTCATTTCAGGTCAAAACTTTCTTTTAACAGAATCAAAACATTTTCTTTAGAAGAAAACAGGATTTTTTTTTCCATATTTTATTTTACTAGTCAAAATAAAATGTTTCTGTTTTGTGTTAATCCAAAATGATATTTTACTTGATTACTCAGCTTGGCCACTAAAGTGAAAGATCTAATATTTGCCCAGCCCTGCTCCCAGTTTGTTTCTGATTATATTAGAGCACTATCTGGCGTAAGTGGGCAACACCAAAGCTGGTATCTTCTATGGGTCACGTCAATGCAAAATAGCTATAAGGAGGAGTCAGGAGGGGTGGGTTATTTGTTAACTGTCTTATTCTGTTCTCTGAGTACTTACTGAAATTTTTTTGTGCTTTATCTTGCAATACTATTGTCTCCATTTAAAAAAATGAGGACAAGAATACTTACCCATGCTTTTAAACAACCTATGAGATAGTTATATGAGAGATGGCACGTACACATAAAATATTATTTTCACGAGGATGATGTTGATGGAGTTAGAGAATAGGTACAGCTTTATATATTTATTATTAATGTGAAAATGGGCCCTCTGTTTTCCAGTATACACAGTCAATGCAAAATTTATAGCTGAATTCAGAAAAATGCTGAACCTGGGGTAAAATGGGCAAGATTGAACATTCCAGCAATGCTTGCAAGCGGGGATGGAAGCTACTTGCTTGCAATTAGCTGCAGCATCCAGAAGGTCATAGTCTTGGCTAGGGTTTTTAATGCTCTACTCAAAAGGACTGCAAACAATTGAGAAGAGACCTTTTAAAAAGAGAGTCAGAACAGAAAGCACAGGTCAAAGACATGGATATAGCTTCTAAAAAAATCCATATTCAAAATGCAGCTGTCGTACAGGGCCCATTTTCTACAGACTACCAACGGTATATGATGGTGGAAAAAATGTCATACCAAGTTTTAGCACAGTCAGAACTTTCTGATACAGTTCATTAGGGAATGCATTTAGTCATTATCTGTTCTGTTACAAAGATGTCAAAACACAGATCACTGAAATAGTCCTAAATCATATACAGTTGTAGAATGTAGAAAATAGGGGTTCCAATGAGAAAAGAAGCCTGGTTGGATATAATTCTTACCAACAGACAGAAATCAAAGAAAACTGTGAGTACAATGTCAGCTCGATAGCATTGTCAATGAGAGAGCTGGATTTAGCAGAGACAGGTTAGGAAATTCACAGAACCCAATTCGGTGCAATTATAATAGACTACAAGGAAAACATCTTAAAGAATCAAGAATTCTCAAGAGTTATTTATCAGGAGGAGTTTTCAGAAAATATTAGAATTCATCAGCATCAAAGGGAGGTGGGGAACATGCAAGACAAAACAGACAGGATTTCTTCTGCAAAGCCTTCAAAGAAGATGCAGCGAACATGGATTCAGAAAACATTAGACAAAGGTTTAAGGGTCCGAACTGGGACTGGAAAAAGAAGGAACCATACATACGAGAGAGGAGGGAAAGATTAGGAAAGCTTGTAGGAAAGAAGCAAAGGTTACTCTTTGCCAGAAAGGTTAAAGGGATTAAGAAGGTTTTCATGAACTCAGTAATGGAAAGAAAAGAGCTAGAGACATAATAACAATTGATGAGGAAGATGTAACTAATCAAAATTCAGTTGCCTAAGAAAATACTCTTTTTAAGAGAATCCAACAAGGGGATCAATAAAAAGAGGGGGGAGAGCCTGTTAGAATTAATAAAAATGTAAGTAGAGAAATATCTAGAGAGCCTAAAACATATGCAAATCAGCAGATCCAGACAAGGCACATTGTAGGGCATAAAGGGATCTGATACACCACGTTAACACACCATTAGCAATCAATAGTGAACCCTCATGGAAAACTGGAAACAGCCCAGGAGAGCAGCAGTAAGTAAACACAATACTGAGCTTAGAGAAGAGGAAAAGGGAATAATCATGGGAATCACAGATCACTAAACACTTGCTGTAGCCTGTGATGAAAGCAAATTTAATAAAGACTCAGAGGAGAAAATGAGAGTGCTTTCTTGGAGTGAAATGTGATAGAGCCCTAAAGGCAGTGAGGTGGTTCTCCTGTATGCTAAGGATACAGTGCACAAACAGGGTGCAAAGAGGTCAAAAGAAGGCAAAAAGGACAAATACAGCATCTCCTCTTTCTTTCTTGGAATAAGTGAGTGGAGGAGGTGTACCAGGCAGAGACAATGGGATCTGTCAGAAGCCCCTTTGGGAGACCTCCCACTATTGCATAAATTCATGCTGCAGAGGGTAGTTTTTACTGTGTTTCTGGGTGAAGTGGCTGTTTTAAGTGCCCTGACAGGGCTTCCACACCCACCGCTTGTGTCTGTAATAGTGGCAAATTGATCTGAATGGGTTTTTCAAAAAGCCTTTAGCAGTGAGATGCTGAAATCTCATTGAAAGTTGATGTTTGCTCAAGGCTTAACTCTCTTATCTCCCTTCCTCTCTCCCTCACCTCTGAAGATCACAGCCTTAATCTATCAAATTGACATATGATATATAAACCTTAAGAAAATATCTGGATTTCTATTATAGAAAAGTCTACTTTTAAAATAAATTGTAATTGGTTTGGATTCACCCATTGCTACCTGGAGAAAAGACATCCTAAGGACCTAAATATAACACAAACTTTGCCTTCAGAGGAGGAGATCTGTAGGGATTACAGTCAGCATTATCTTCACTAAAGATATGGAAGAGGTACGGACTGATATAATCCTCATGTTAGCCGATAACATTAAATTGGAGAGAGTATTGAAACCAAGCAAGCAGAAATGAAGAGAGAAGTGAAATATGGATAGAATATAGCAAAATGAGACTTGACTCAAAACAGTACCAATGAGAGAGTTCAGGGAAAATTCCAGTGGAAATCCTGTAAACCTGTAACCCCAAGTCACCTGGAGTAATATTAAAAAATTAGACGTGATTTTGCAATGGGATCTAACAATGCAGAAAACCTACATGAAAGCATCATGTCTAGATAATGAGATAGTTTCCTTTCTTTACAGTTCTGTGGAAGTTGTATTTGGAATATTGTGCTTACTTCTTGGCAAAACAACTCCAAAAAGGAACAACTGAGGGAGTTGCAAAGAAAGAGGTAAAAAAAGACAGATAAAGGGCACAGTGATAGTAATTGACAAGAAATAATGAAATGACAGAACAATGGCATGTGACTTTAGGGGTTAAGCCAAAGACAAAAGGAAGCAAACAACAGCCTATTAAATTCAGTGATATTAATTCATAAAAAGAGAAATATGGATAAAATTGGTAAAAGAGAGAAATGAAATGGTGCTTTGAAAGGGAAAAAAGAAAAAAAAAAGGGCTGCTTATTAAGGCAATATACCCAGCCATGAGATTTTTTCAAAGGAAGTGAATTGTTCCCTTTGGTAAATGAAGAAATCCAAGTTGCCTGATACATTTAAAGGCAGATTCCACAAAGCTGTACAAAATATTTCATGGGGCAGTGTTTTGGCAGAGAAATCAACCAGTTTGTTCTCTGAGGTCTTATCCACCTGTGACATCAATGATTTTATTTCTATGGTCTTTCTGATGATTTATATAGGATGAATTTTTAATCATATAATGTATCCTTTACTGACATCAACAGTGTTTTATTCAGAACACATTCAATGCTTCCTGTTATTGACTGAATCACTCAAAGCCCTGCCTCTTGGGCATACCAAATCTGTTAAGTTACTTCCTTGCAGTTGCTGGCTTTATTTGGCTAGTTGCAAGTTCTTGGGACATTCATCAGAAAGATGATTAGCATGTCCTTGTGTGCCGGCACAAAGATTACTTCTGCATAGGAGGACTGTAAGTATGCAATGTCCACGCAAGATCTGCCCTTCAAAAATAGCATCCTTTGGGCTTTGCTCTTTCATGTTGGTATTCATAGCCTCATGTGAACTTCCGTTTGATTTCAAGTCATCCCTGGATTATTGCCATATTCCTCCACCTCTTTCTAAGCAGCTGTAAATAGAATCAATTATACTCTACTATAGAAAGGTGACATTTGTGTCCCAGGACCCTTTGAAAGTTGAGGGAGGAAATGGGGATTATTTCTTTATCACGATGTTGCTGAATATATCAGGGCTAGAATGTTCCTGTTTTATCATGACATTTCGTTACAGCACTAAAAAAGGACATAGTTTTCCAGCCTCCACGTTAGGATCACAGGGTTTATTTATCTCAAAAAGACATTTAAACAGGAAGGATACCTAATCCCCTGAGAGAAAAATTCCTGAAACAGTCTTCTAATTCCTCCTAGTTATAAAGCTTTACCTCATTATTTTAAAGTTTTGGGTTTCTTTGGTAAATATATATACATTTTTTCCTGAGACTGAGATATCAAATATTCAAGTCTCCTTCCTCTAAAGTTCAGGATCTTTTCTTTCTGAAGATGAAGTTCAATATGCCAAGAAGTATTCTGGCAAGGAGGATTGCTCCTTACAGAAACACTTAATGGCTAGAGGATTTCTGGTTACTGTGAGTGGAATTTAGCTCACCTAAGTGTACAACTCATCTGGTTACCCTGGGCTCCCTTTACAGTCAATGGAGAGAAACAGGTACTTTTAGAAGATGATTCATCTGACCTAATTTAAATGTTGATTTCAGTCAGAGATGAGACACATTTACCTAACTACATTGGCGCCAAATCCTCATTGACTATAAAGGGGCCTCAGATGAGAAGTTCAGATGCAGATGTCTACATTTAGTTCAGTAAATTCCACCCCATATGACAATATAAATCAGCAGGTCTGGGGGAGATGAGCTCTGGCTCTGTGATGGCTGTTTCCTGTTGTCCTGACAAGATTTCTCCATGAGATTGCTCCTGCTGGGCACAAATTTGCCAGCAGTTTTATAGCAGAACTGGGAGAGGTGTGATGCATGTTGATACTATGTCATCCTTTCCCTTTCATTAATTCAGTCCCCCAAAACCCCCACTGGTTCCAATCTCAAGGAGCTGTGGAGTTCCCCAGACTCCCAGGACATCACCCCAAACCTCCAGTTTCTGATTTCAAAGAGAGGAATCCATCACTCTTTAATAATAAAGGCAATGTTATGTCAATAAAATGCTAAATGTGAATGGGAAAAATGAATGGGAAAAAACCCCAACAAGTCAGCAAGTAGGATACAGGGAATTTAAAGCTTGGAGTCACTCAGTGTACAGTACAAAAACATGTATTTTTGGTATTCATGTTTATAAGGACAACATAATCCTACAAATTGAAAATAAATGTCAATGGGTGCACATTGAGAAGCAATGAGTGAGCTACACTTGGACAAACATCAGCTGAATGATACCAAGGCTTACTATCTAGTTAGTATCTTCATGTCAACTACTTAAATTGTTGCACCTTCCTTGGGTCTATGTGCTAACAGAAAAAGAAATGGTAATCTGTGACAGATAGCAAATACCCTCCAGTGAACTCAAGGTACAGATCTGCCAAGTCAGCAGATGCCATTCTTAGAACTACTTTTCAGCAGGAAAACACACACATATTTGCTCCTAAAATGACAGTACCATTATAGATGATTTTGTGTTTTTTCAAAGCCTCTTGGAATCCCATCTTAATTTATAATGCACATTTTACAAGCTTTCCAATTATTTTTATGACAACAAAATCCTCTCTCTTCTTTACTAAGACTGTAATACCTACTACGTTCTATTGCTTTCCTACCACTTGGCAAATGTATTTTTACAAGTCATAAACCCCACATAAATCGGTGACATGCACTATGAAGCTGGTGCAATGAATTGCATGCAGTATCAGGTAGGAAAGTTGTTTCTGTTACCTCTTTTTGCCCTACTGGAGGTGGTGGCTGAGCCTTCAACTGCTTATCCACGTGCAACTCACTTAACTCTTCACAAATCTCAGAGTTCTGACTCCGGACGCCTGGGCTTTGGCATCGCTGCCCCCTCAGCTGCAGCTGTTTTTCCTGCTGGAAATAATCCTAGATGGGTTTATTTTCTTTTTCTTTGATAGCATGCTTATTTCTTAAGGAGAACTCCCCAGCTAGAAGAGAAAATAGCCTGGACTATACTTGTCAGAGGATGACATCTTAAGGAAAAATGGCAAGGAACAAGATAACACAAGCTTATGCTGTAACTTTTGAGCTTTAGCAACTGGATATGTCAAGATATCTGTCTGTAGAAAACGGAAATATAAGTAGGCCAACTTTTTTTGAGCTATTGTTGCTAGGGCAGGAGGAAATACCCTTGCAATCTCCATTTTGAGTCTGGTTTTGAGACACAAGTTTCCTCCAGTGACCCAAGGCGCACAGAAAGGTGCTCGCAGTTCAGTCGAATAACCGAGGGGTGTACTCTGAAGTCGCGGCAATACTCAGTGTTACTGCTGGAGAAAGGCATGAGTGCAATACCCAACGCTGTGCTAAGAGTCTGCTTGAAACAGTGTGGAAAAAAACACACCCAGAAGAGACAAAATACACATTGAAGGGGAGAAAAATGCAAAGTTCACAGGAAGAGATAAAAGGTACCTAAAAGTAGATGTGGAAAAACTGCAGGTAAACACGTAAACGTAAGCAGGTCCTATTCAGCAAAACTCTTAAGACTACTTCGCACCCACTGATGCCAACAGGACTTAACCACAGGTTGAAAGGAGAGCACATCCTTAAGTACTTCACTAAAAAGGGATGGACTCTGAAATCACAGCAATAATTTTATTTCTGCAAACACGTCTGACTAGACCCAGTGCTTGCTAGGCGAGTGGTGCCATTAAATCCAGCTCCTTCTTCCTGGGGTGATGATTATTGCTGCTGAGCTCTCTAGAAGTACTCCCAGGACTAATGGCAGAGGAGAGTATGTTTGCAGGGTTGGTTCCTACATCTGGAGGCCCAGGTTCTCTGCTGGTGTAAATCAGTGTGGCTTTATTGATTCACCTAAGACAGGGATTTCTCTGAAAACTCCATAGCTCATCACAGCACTACCATCGTTCATGCCATTACTAATGCTGCTACTAAAATATTAATAAAACTCTAGCCAGTTTCAAAGGGTTGTGCTGAATTGCTTACAGAAGGACTTCCATGCTGAGAAAAAAATTACAAGCATAACAGGATTTCAACAGTAATTGTTTAAACCTATTTATCTTTCACTTGTCCACCTTTTTTTTTCCTTGGCTTGACTGACATTCGACGTTATTCATGTATTAAATGAGCTTCCCTTCCTCAGGGAGTCGCAGCCTACCTGCCTCCGTTCTAAAGCCACATCACCACAGGAAGTCCCTCAAGAGGTACCAGGAGCAGAAAAACACTTTATTCCAAATATAACTATCTGAAAGAACAGATGACACAAAGGAAGCAGTTGGTTAAGCAAATTGCTCTCCGTATAAATACTTTCGAACTGTCAGGTTTGTATCAGTCCTTTCAAATGTCGTTCTGTGTTTCTAGCAAATTAATTTAAAATCAAATTACTTGTTTCCTGCTTCAGAGGGCATGTGGTCTAAAATATATTCTAACTTTAATAAATTAAATTATACATGTCCAAGCCTGTACCCTCTGCATAAGAATGTATTACATACAATTTCTTGGCAGTTTAGCACTGATCTTCACAGGCCAGAGATTGCTCCATAATTATTGAGTTACAGTTCCGTCCCTGTCAAAAAGTAACAGTCTTTAAGGCGCATCTTTGGAAATAGTGTAATATTCGGGGGAGTAGCTAACCTGGAAGGCACAGTATGCACAAGTAAGGCTCTCAGCCATAAAAAGGGTTTGTTTTAATGCAATGTGCATACAACTTAGTACCAAGTAATCTTAATGGCATGATATTGGTTATAGCACTAAAACAACAGAAACAATTGTTTCATGTTAAAAGTGCAACGCAATCTGAGGTGACATCTCAAGTTCATTTATGCAGAAAGGTTGTGCACTCAGATTCATTAGAAACTATGCAGTGTATGAGAACAGACTGTGTAATTCAGTTGATCTGACGAATACTCAAGTTGTTAAGCAAATTATTGCACTAAGCTAGAGTCAAATGCTAAACTTACACCAATTCTTTACTTACTAACCCCTCTGTGTGGTACCAAGACTGAGCAACACTTTCCTAGAGACTAAACTCCAGGAAACGTGGACCTAGCTACTTCCCAGAAATCACACTTGTACCAAGTATCCAACGAGTTAACATTAATTAAAACTGATTAAATATATCCTGGCAAATTATCCAATGGGGACAAGACACGCATGTGCTCGGACAATGATTTGGATCATCATCATGTGTTTTCAGACTTGTCCGGCAAATTTATAAGGTGGAAGAAAATCTCTAAGAGAAATAGACTCTTCAAAACAATCTGGTTGTATAGACTGATCCCAAAAGGAGTGTTAGGGAATCAGCTGAGTTTTTGCAAGCAACTGATGGCAGCCCTGGTAAGCTACTCTCGTGGGATGCAACAGTCTCATTTCCAGCACACAGCACCTGAAGATCAGCACAGACCTGTCTGGGGAAAGGTGCCTTTGCTTTATGTTGTTTAACTTTGGACTGTTTGCTTTTGTTCTGATTCCAGATGATTCGTTCTTCTGGCAGCCATGGCAGCAGGTTTATCTGCTGTAAAGCTCCCCACTGTGGGTGGTTTATATAATTTGTTTTTAATTTTTGTATCAAGTGCCATGTTGCCAAGGCAATACACATTATGTTAATATTTATTGATTCAGTTGTTTTCATAATTTATAAAGTAAAACCATTCAGCAATATAAAAACTTTGTGAGTGCAAATGGAGGGTTGGGAGCCCATGACAGACCTCAGCTCCTTTAGAGCATAAACCAAAAGTTTGCTCACCTCTGCTCTGACCTGGGCCCTAAAAAGAGGTGATCTGCCAACACCATACCAGTAATTAGCACACGGAGGAAGATGGACCCAGTGTTGTCCCCTTGCATGCTGCAGGCCAGCTGTAGCACCAGAAAAACAGCAACCAGATTGAAAATAGAACATAATCTGGGTGACATCTCAAGTGTGTTTGTGCACGGACCCACATACTTTTTTGCTGACACAAATAAATACAAAGGCTCCACACTGTGTTCTGCCTCTGAAAAGCACAGATCGGCTAATTGTTTCAGGCTCAAATGGGGATTAGTGCAAATGCCGCTCCTTTGGAAAGAGGACTTGCTGTTGGCAAAACAAGACAAATACCTGTCATCAGCACGGATTCACTTTATTCCTTCCCCACGGAAATATCATTTTTTCCATCCTGTGCAAACAAATTTAGAAAGAGGATCCCAGGACCTGCCTTTCAGATGGTGATCAGCTCAAATGGGTTCTCCTGATGCTTCATTCACTCCTTAGATCATGACCCTGGCTTGTAACATTTGTTGCCTGAATCCCTGGCCACGGCTGTTGTGGCAAAGAAGACGTGCAAAGCCTTTGATAGCAGGAAGCTTCCTCTCCCAAGCAGGTGGGGAAGGAAGAAATGAGAATTGGCTCTGGAGCCTTTCCCCCTTGCAACTGTCACTGCAGAGCCAGCAAGCAAGGATGAAGGATGTGGCAGGATAAAGTTGATCTAAGTTATTTTATGAAGTGTACAGGGTATTCCCTGTCTCTGATGGGACAGTGCAAATGCAAACTGCCCTTTGCTCAGTCTGTAGTGCAATGGAAAGCTTCAACCCTATGTATCTTCTCTGCTCCCCACCAGGCTCATGCGTCCCTCTGTCTCTTTGAAAGCCATGTTTGAGACACTAATGGGATTTCATGGATGTCCAGGTTCCGTGTCACTTTCCAGGAATTAGATGGTCAGGACATTTCTAGGTGCAGACTCAGAGTGGTGGAGGCTTGTCCTGATCCCCCCACATACAAGTCTGCACATACTTGGCCATACACGAGACCCTACTTTACCAAGGGACACTGCCCGTCAGAGGAAGCATCAGCAGCAGACAAGGATGCTGGCAACAGAAATATTGCTGCTTTAGCCATTCATAGAGGACTGACACTATGAAATTGAGCCTCCTCAAGAAATGCAGCTCAATAGAGCAGCAATTAGTAATTTAATGGATGACAACATATTTTAACCTGCAAAGCTTCCTATAGCCAGTTTTCAGATACCATAATAGGACTCTGAGGAGCTTTTCATGTATAGGGAACCCAGTTCAGCAGTGTGACACACATAGTTAAGAGAGGACTGTTTACTCTGTAAAGTAATTGTTGATATTTGTGTTCCTCCTTGCAGACAGCTATGGATTTCATAAAATTACCATGCCTGGTAGCAATTGGCATCCTTTCTCAGCAACAGTTTGCGTCTTGTAACTGGCACCCTTCCTCTGCAAAGAAGCCAAGAAGTAAATGATCGCAAAAACCGAACTGTTTATATCCTACCTCTACATAAGTGGAGAAGCAAGCAGATTGCAATGCTGCCGAAATACAGCGAGCTTGCATTACTGCCTGGGTGGCACCTGTTTCGTGTGTAAAGTAAACAGGAGACTACAGTCTGCAGAGCTGTTGGGCTGACAACTCTCAGATATGCTGAATTCAAGTCTTTCTGAAAAGCCTTGAAAAATAGGAGCTAAAATGGGAGAGAAATAAATAACCAGAAACTGGGGAAACGAATCGTAGGTTCTTATTACCAGAACAGATCGTTCATGATCTTGGTTCTCCTCTTTCACAAATAAATGTAAAACCTTGTAGCACCAATAAAATCTGGATTTATCTTTCTGCATGTTTAGCATGAGAAGAAAAATCACCAAATACATCAGGAAAATCCCCTTGCTTCCTTAATACGAGAAGGGGAAGATTAATATCGCTTATTCTGCTTGGAATAAAAGAAGGCTGGTGTGCAGCTGTCAATTTTAAGCATGCGCATTTGAGAATCTCTCTACCCCGGTTTGAAGAATTGCTTCTGTAAAGCAGAGTTGCTACTACTCAGTTTAATGAGAAATCAGAGGAAAACCTGGAGTGATACCACACCACAGCACTGGTATTGTAGCTAAGACACAGAGAGGACTCGTGCTACTCTACGTTCTTTTACCAGTGCAGTTTATTAGCAGACTATGGTGTTTGCAATACTGATGTAAAGTGTGTGAAGTCCTACTTTAAGTTTGCAACACATGTACATAATTTAAGAGCTGCAAATACCTCACAGAGGCTATGAAAACAGAAAAAGGAAAGTCTAAACTTGATTATTTGAGACTAATCATCCCCACTCGCCATCCTACACCACTTGATCCATCAAGCCACTTCAGCAGAAACAACTAGACATCAGGCTAGCTTAGTAGACTGATTTTTGTTCAGGTTTTCAGCCCGTATCTACCCCTCCCAGTCTTTTCTTTTGCCATTCATCTATGCAAAAGTCAGAAAAAAGCTGGTGCAAAGGGAGCAGTCAAACATCAGAATTAGAAGGTGCTGCTCGTATTTGCCATGTGAATCCATCTGGATTTTTTTTCTTTTTCTTGGTGACCCAGCCTTTATAGGGACCCCATTTATTAAAACCCAAATCACTAACACATGCATGCAGAAGAGCAACGTGGGCAAAACAGGTTAAACACAATAGTCTCTGAGTTCAGAAACAGCACAGGCCTGCTGCCCACCTCCCGGTGAATGTACCAGTAGATGAAATTATGCCCCTCTACTTGGAGGTCCACAGGTCCTGAGGGAGTTTCCAATTGAGCTATCATCTGTCAGAGTTATGCCATTGTAGTTTGAACTTACACCTATGTAGCTAAACACAGAACTTGTCCTCCTAGTGGACCTCAGAAACACATCTTTTTTCCCCTGAAAGTTGTAGGGTATTGGGAAGCAAAGTGCAGTACTTGTTCTAAAATATAATGCACCTGTGAGTGCTTAGCTGGATAAAAACACCAGAATCTGGCCCTTAAACCAGCAAAACCTCCCCTGGAACCAGCCTGCCCTAGTATTTTCTTTCATTTTAAATAAAGGTGAACTAAAACTTCACCAGACAAACATCATCATAGCCACTAACTGCTGGTCTCTGCACAAGCACGGGATGCTTTGCCAAATGTCTTCCCTCAAGAGGGAAACATCAGTTTTGCAGTGCTCCTTCTCAGATTAATCCAGAACATTTTAAGCATTTGAACTCTGGCCGCGGAGGAGCAAGGCACGTTATTTCTAATGGCTTCTGCCTTGCTGGCCTAAGATCTTTTCCCACACTGGGCAACATACTGCCCATAATAAAACATAGATTCATTATTCCCAGGGTTGACTCTTAAAATTAGTCTAAGCGGGAGAACTTGGCAAAAAGATGGACTGCCAAAGTTAATTTAGCCTGTTATCAATTCAATAGGCTAAAATAGGCAGTGAAAGTGTTTCGTAAGTGTTCATTGTTCAGAGTTCAAGCTAATACCTTCTGCTAAATTGCATTTGGAAGTTTAATCACAATCTACTTCATATTTCTTTTCGTAATTGGGATCTCTCCACAGTATAATATGAGGAACTCAAACTAACGGGCTCCTCTGATGGAAGTTTGGAAGTTTGCCTCAAAGTGCAGTGAGTGAGAGTGCCTGAAATAACCTGGAACCTTTCACCCAAATAAGGCATTAATATTTTAATCATTAAGGAATTCTCATATTATTACAGGCAATAGAAACAAAATAACCATTATTTTCAATTTTGTTATTTTGGACCATAATTAATGGGAGTAATTTCAACCCCCCGACACACGCATGCACGCACTGTCTCACTTGGCACAGGAGCTGTTGGGGAACTGGCTGCTGTTCATTTTGTCCAAAATGTTAAATGTCGGCGTTTTCTTTACCAAAGGGAGAAACAGTGAGAAATGCTCATTTCTGGGCAGCGTTTTGCTCCAGGGAGGGATATGGATACTGGGAAATGGCACCCAGTAGGCTGTGACTGACGCGTAGTCCACAGTCTGGGCACTTGTCCAAATGCATGTTGTCAAGTCCGCTATGCCTGATATCGGTTCTTTCAATGCCAAGCTTTTTTATTTTTTTCTCCTGCCTCTTTCTCTCCTCCATCAGCTCCCTGCATTTCCTGCACCTTAGGCATTATGCTGTGGACAAATATATTTCCCTGCCACCGCGCACTGAATAAGCACCCTAAAACCTTTGTTCACAGTGTGACTGCTCTAATCACGTCAGCAGAGATCTGACATGGAGTCTTCTCCTTCTGCCCCATCGTACTGAAACAAAATAAACACAAATGTCTTTCTATATGTAAAAGCAAAGATGCAGACATAGGTGCTTTAAATCTGCTGCTGTGATTTACAGTCCTTTTTCTTTTTCTAATAGCCTTGCTGCTATTCTTCTGCAGACAATAAATACAGAAATATTCTATATCCTTGCTCAAAATAATTAGCAAATCTATGCAGTTTTCAAGAAATGCAAAGCAAAACATACAAAAGGGAGAAATCCAGGCAAACTATGTATGTAACAATAATGCAAAAGCCCTGCTATCTTACTTAATGATCAGAAAAATATTTGCCCAAATAAAGCTGACAAGAAGAATGCTGTAAGATTTATTGTGTGCTGCATGCATGTATACACGTAGGCTCACTCTCCTGCCAGTAAGAACTAGGGAGTCATCAACTGACTTCAAAGGTATTTTATCCAGTTGCACTAAAAGAGAATGTGTCCCACAGACTGGAACTGAAAACAGACAATATAAATACTGTTTGAAAGGGCATTACTGTTCCTGACAATAAAGTATATTTCCAGCAGTAAAAGGCTGAAATTAATGTACCCTGTCAAATAAACACACAATTTCATGGTATCTCTGATTTATAGACGTGAGAATTATTAGGAACATAAGACATTGTCACAAACAATTTTATATCAAAATCTTTATGCGCTGGCACTTTTATGGCAATTTTCAATAATTTCAGCTACACTTATGTCAACCTGGAATAATTCTATTGACTTTTACAGAATCACTTCAGGTTTAGGAGCAGGTCTGTAATGCACAGAAATTGTACAGTAAAATTTCTACTGTATACAAAGCAAACATATGTGGGTCCAGATGCAGATGGTGAACTCTCTGTTACCTGAGAGATTTCATTCTTTTCTCTGTCTTACAAATGATGTATCATAGCTAAAATAAACTTACAGGCTCTGTGCAGAAATTATTGGTTGAAGTCTTTGACTCAGTGTTATGAGAAAGCTAAACCATGATGATCCTAATGGTCCTCTCTGATCTCAAAATTATGAATCTCTTACTGGTAGAAACATGCAAAAAAAAGCTATCAGAAATAGTTTCACCTTTTGAAATGAAATAAAATGAGTCAGTAATTCTGAAATAAGTATGGGGAAGAAGAGAATAAAAGCTTGGGGGGTTGATCCAGTTCAGAGCAATATAGAAACTGTACCGTTGAATAGAGACTCTGGTGGCAGCCAGCTGTGTCATTGACATGTACAGAGGCAGTTACTCATCTAAAGTCTGGAAAACTGGTTTTCCTGGCAGATGTGTTTGGTGGAGCCCAGGCAAGGGTATACACAAGGGGAGAACTTCCAATTGAGAAAAAAATGTGAATATGACTGAGAAAGCAAGGCATGCTCTGGAGCAATGAATACTCGCCCTGTGTGCAAAATCCAGGCAATGTACACCCTTCAGGTCCTCAGTGCAGACCCAGACCCAAACATCTTGGAAATCACAGCAAAGGTGCTGCTCTGCCTTAGAGGGGTCTAGGAAGAGTACAGAGAAGTGCAGCTGTGCAGGTGGGAAACTGGGAAACCCTGAGAGGCAATGAAAGACACTGTCCCCTTCCCGCAGGCAATATTCCCTGCCAGGTCATGGGAAGGTGAGCCCTAGCAGGCACAGCAACAACTCTCTGCTATTTAAGGATTTCCGCAGCCAGCGGTAAGCCTTGGGCAAGAGGACAGGCCAGCCCTCCACCGGCTTTGCAGTCTCAGGATGGCAGAAATCAGCCATGGTGGGAGCTGGGACCTGGCCGCCGTGGCGTGCGTGCCTGGTGTCAAAGAAGGTGTAAGAAGCTTCAAAGCGCTCCGTCCCGGCAGCAGGCAGCCAGCACTTTCCATATGACCCAATTAGCCACTCCGTCGGAAAAAATCAATAATGGCATTTTCTGAAGACAAGCAGGCAAGTGCTGCTGGCTCGGCACTGCGTTGCATGTGAAAATACAAAGGTGTTATCTCTGCAGAAAGCAGCATCCATGCCTGGCTCTGTCACTGCAGAGGAGGCGAATGTGAGATGTGGCCATGAGCCACTAGCCACCCCAGCCTGGATTTTCTTCTCAGTGGCATGCTATAGACAGATCAAGTCGAGGGCAGTAGTTTGAGTAAGGCAGGACATGAAGTAATTAAATTTAAGAAGGGGGAGAAAGCAATAACAGCCTTGTTGGGCTGACTAAAAAAACAAGGAAAGAGTAAAGCCATTTTCTGAGGTTGTACTAATGAATTTTGCCAACTGTAGGAACTCATCAATGCAGAAAAGGATCCAGACACCATGCAGAAAGACCTAGACATTGTTGAGGGCCTGGGGTAATAGAAACAAGACAGAGTTCAATGGTATAAGTGCCGAACACCATACTTTGGGGACTGATTCAGGACACCCAGCATTACTCATTGTCCTGGTTTCAGCTGAGATAGAGTTAATTTTCCTTATAGTGGCTGGTATGGGGCTATGTTTTGGATTTGTGTTGAAAACAGTGTTGATAATACAGAGATGTTTTAGTTGTTGCTGCACCAGTCAAGGACTTTTCAGCTTCCCATGCTCTGCCAGGTGCAGAAGAAGCTGGGAGGGGACACAGCCAGGACAGCTGACCCCAACCGACCAAAGGGCTATTCCATACCATACGACGTCATGCTCAGTATATAAAGCCGGGGAAGAAGAAGGAAGGGGGGACATTCAGAGTGATGGCGTTTGTCTTCCCAAGTAACCGTTACACGTGATGGAGCCCTGCTTTCCTGGAGATGGCTGAACACCTGCCTGCCCATGGCAAGCAGTGAATGAATTCCTTGCTTTTCTTTGCTGGTGCGCACAGCTTTTGCTTTACCTATTAAACTGTCTTTATCTCAACCCATGGGTTTTCTCATTTTTACTCTTCCGATTCTGTCCCCCATCCCACCAGGGGGGAGTGAGTGAGCGGCTGCGTGGTGCTTAGTTCCCGGCTGGGGCTAAACCACGACACTCATCTGGAACCTCCTTTTAGTCTATCGCAGGATTCCTCTGAACCACAAAGTGATGTCACTGAAAAAGGCACACACCTTTCTGGGCTACAGCTGTGGGCACCTTGAAGGTTAAGAAATATTAAAATAGGAATTTTGAAGATTTAAGCTTTGGACTAATATATCGAATGTAAATGGTATGAACCCCTCTGAAGTATGAAACTTTCAGTGTAGCTAAATTGTGGGTAAGTTCTGGTAGGATCCTCTGTGTCAGGTGGACTGGACTGTGCACACTGAATTGTTCCATCACCTTACTGTCCCCATAATCTGGTTCTTACTCCTTCAAGAGACTGAAAGTTGATGTCACATATGAAAAGATGGTCTTTATAAGCAATCACAAGACACTCTACAGAGGTTCAAGAAAATAATTTCCACATTTTAATCATTTAGAAAGCCAAAATGAGAACCCAAAAGAACCTTGAGAAGATGTAACCAGCATGTTGCTGTGGTTGCTGCTGAGCTTTTGGGAGCTGTTTTCCTGCTAGGACAACCCATATTTTAATTATACGTCTCAAAGAGGAAAAATGGAAGACAGTTCTAATGTAATAGAAGGTTATTTGGATACCATGTCTGAAGTATGACTGGATGGGTGATATTTTTGTTGTGATTATTCTTGTTCTCATTATTAGGTTAAACTTCTCATGTTGAAAACCCGAAGAAATCTTGTTGACTGACAAGGATAGACTTCCCCAGCACGATGAGCAGAAGGAAGGGGGTTAGGTAAAGCCCTTAGCGAAAATGTTTCACTGATTGGCACCAACACACATATCACACAATAAAGATGAATTAATTAAGTTCAAGGTGGACCTTTCTCAGCCCCACTCCTTTTCTGCCAGCTTTTTGCACCTGTGCTGACTTTTATAGTTCAGCTTTTTTTTCTGATCCTTTCACTATATGCGTGGGCTACAGGCATGTTTCTTCTGGCTCTCTGAGCTGGCAGAGTATCTCACTTGCATCTCAGTAATCAAAGGAGATTTAGAAGCTATCAGGTGGTCTCACTCCTTCGAAACCCTCTCAATGACAGTGCCACAAATCGGTAGCTTTCAGGAAGACGGCTGCCAGTGTAAGCTTTGATAATAGAAATGGCAGCTGACATTTAAACTGAGACATTTCTATTACTCAGAGGAAAATGTGCAGTCACAGAAGGGTTTCTCATCATCTGAAATTTCAAACTGCTGTGTGTAACACTATGGGGCCCATTCCTCATAGCCACAACGGCTTACTTTAGAGCAGTTTTGTGACTTTCCAGGAAGAGCCCGGCATTGGTGCAGGAGCTGTAAGCTGAGCTGATCATTACCCTAAAATACCCCATCAGGATCAACAACCTTGTGGTTCTGCTTGAGATCAGCCTCCCTTCAGCCCCTCCGTCATGACGGATGGGTCTGGACTGATGTGACCACACGATGAACAGAATATGGTCCAGGATCTTCAGCTGACAGAGAAAGTGTACAGGGTGTGTAAGGATTGTGTAGATTTACCTAGCCATGCGCTTGAGAGGCATGCATACGTACACTCCCTGTTTATGCATCTCCTTTTGCCTCTTCTCCCATGCTACTGCACCAAAACCTACATGTATGAGGAGGAAGGCAGGTTCTGGCAATGTTGCCAAAGGGCTGCTAAATTCCAGGTCAGCCAACAATTTTAAAGCGAAGTAGGGTACATTGTCTTCTCCTGAGAAGTAAATATACATACACATTCTCTTTGTACATGCTAAAATATTTAAATATGTAAAAATATGGAATATAATTAGGGAAAATTTAGAATAGATTTGAATGTTTAGCGTACCCTTGGTAGTTCTTGTTTCGTTTCTGTATGATGCCCTCCACACAAAAAGATACTTCACTGTAATTGTGCCCTTTCAGTGCAATCATGTAAATTTTGCTCTTGTGCACGTTGTTCTTCCTTTGCGAGCTCTGCTGTGGTTATTGTGGCCATCCTGGAGGGAAGGAGGTAAAGACCCCCACGGAGTTGGGGCTCGCAGGATTAAAGCTTCTGGGAGTGAGTGGGGAAGTTTATTCCCCAGAGTCCCACAGGGCTGCCCTTGATACAAAGGTCAGCAAGCTGTAATGCTCACAACTCTATATCCAGGGAATTGGGTTTTCATACCGATGTCCAGGTGCAATAATATCTTCTGCAGTAACCTACGTGTTGATCAAGAGAGTTTTTTGTGGGTCCAGAGATCATACATCTTTGGAATGGGCACCATTAAAAATGACAGATCTTTGAATCATTTGGGATCTGCTTTCTCACGGCTCTGCTCCTTATGGAGACATTTACAGCTGCGCAAATTTATTAGGGTTTTGCAGGAAAGCAAATGCAGAGCTCATTACACAATTATAATTTCTGCCATTGAGCTTCTTCCTATTTTTGTTTATTCATTATGCCAATGTATTTTGAGTATTTGAGTTGGAACCCTCTCGCATGCACACATTTCCCTCTCTAGAAATTTGATAAAACTGTTTGCTGGATATATGAACTCGTTTCTTGTTTGGACCTTTTCAGCAGTAGACCCCTCAGGCCTGTGGACAAAGGTTGAAAACCATTGATCAGGGCTATGCACAGGGAAACAGCAGTGACCTGCAGCAGCTGTTTGTCAAAGCCTGGAAAACACTAGTGACAAAGCTCATTAATACATTTCTCAACTCTGTGCCTTCTATTTAATGCACACGCTAGCAGTGCTCTGTGCCTTCTATTTAATGCACACGCTAGCAGTGAACTATATTATTTCACTGCAATCCAAATATGTTGTGGTAATGTGACAATGTTACTCTAATGTTTATTGAAAATGTCATGAAAAGATACAGTGTGAAAACAGTATTTTGGTTTGCTTCTCCTACTGGGTTTTGCTTCCTCTTATTTTGTTTCACTCCAAATCCTCGATGTTTATATTACGTATGATAATGTTTCAATATTATTGAAACTATTTGAAGAAGTTTTCTTAGTATTTTCAGATCAGCTTTTATTCATAATGTTCCGCTTCACTAAAATGCCTATTTTTCTGCATCAGTTCTCTTCTCATGATTCTAATGGATCTCACTACCGGTCTAATTCCACATTTACTTGCTGGACAGCATAAAATGGAAAGCTACCTGTTCCGTCTACTAATGTACACACCAGCACCTACATGGACATATTGTGCAGCTAAATACAAATCACATTTCTATACTTTTAAGGTACAGTAAGATGTAAAAATCCCAAACCCTCATGCTCTATGCTGCAGTTTAGCTTGCAATTGTGAACGTTGCTATTTATTTTGAGGAAGGTGGAATACAGTGACACAACATACATATGTGTGCGCACACACACACACACGCTTCCAGATCTCATGGACACTTACGTGCAAAGTTTCAACAAACTTTTGCTTTGCACTGTGAAGGAAAAATCTGAGAGTTTTTAAATTGTGACACTCTGTCAGATGTAGCAGAAAGGTGTGGATATCTTTAAAGGCCAAAAGGAAAAAAAACAAAAACAAAACCAAACCAAAGCTCCAGAATTAAACACATTTATACACTATTAAATGCATTTATACTAGTCAGTATTTGCAGATCGGCTAATACTAAGAAACCATCTACTATATTCATATTTCACTTTTCAAGTGTACTCTGCTTGTAGGTTTAACTAATACAACACTGGGAAGAGAAAAGGACTTCAAAGAAAAAAATAGATATTATCCATGCTACCCACACTTATCCACAGGTCATTTCAATAAAAGTATTTAAAAAGTACCTTAAAAAAGTATCTTAAAAAAGATACAAAAAAGTCCCTAAAAGTGTTTACCAAAAATTTCAGACTTCTTTTTTTGTTTCCTAGGTGTCTATTTGGACAGTGGGGCTTGACGACAAAGTTTTCTGACCCCTTGCCCTTCAGCTCCCCAAGGGGATGGTCAATGTGTAAGACTTGCTGGTGAGCGGATGCACTAACACTGTAAAGATTTCCTCAATGAAGCAGGAGAAATTAACATTTAGCAGCCAATTTGTGCCCACCTCCTGACACAGAGTCTTTCCTAGGGGCTGCTTTAGGGCAGCCCTTCTCTAAGGACAGTTTTGCTTCAAAACCTTCTTCCCCTCAACACAGAGATTGGGGATCCCTCCTGACAGCTGGATCTGAAACAGGAGCTTTGATCCAGCGCCTGCTGAACTCCGCAGGTCTCAGCCGGCGTCAGAGGATGCTGGATCAAGGCTGGAGGGTCTGGAAAACATTAACTAGATATGGTGTGTGGAGCCAAGAGATAAAGCTGGTAGAAACTGGAGAGGGGGAGAAGAAAAAGAAAAGCGTTCCCATAAAGATTTTTCTTCTGTATTTTACACCAACATTTGGAACCACACAGAATTTTTCATCCTTTGCTACTGAGTGCTCTGGGGAATGTGAAAATCTTCAATGTCACGCCAAAGAACAGGCAAAAAACTATTTTTCCTGTCTGAATACATACAATTACCTATCTTCTCTCTTTCTCTGGTGCCGTGTCATATCAGCCTCTGCCTTGTTGTATTTCTAGGAGAACTACCTGGCCCTCGATTCTTGCTGCACAAATCAAACCAAGCCGTTGCCCATTTTTGCACACTGATAAATCCCCTGCCATAGTCAGAGAACCTAAGATTTGTTCTGTAACATTCCCATGATTCAGCTGAAAGAAAAAAAAAAACAGGCTTCTGTATGAGAAAGGGTTTAATTGCTCTGGTTAGAAGAATTAATCTAGAGAAGCACGAAGAATACAAAGGGAATGCCTCTTGTTGGAGACTGAATTTTGCTCTTAGATATGGATGTGTAACTTCTTCTGAAGTTAACAACATAACAAAGGCAGGATTAGGCCATAGGACATTTGCATCACAAGCCATGGATCCAGATCAAGGGTAGGAACAAAAGCTATCTTAATAAGCTGCAACCAGAAAACATTTTAGTTGCCTACCTGCTCCATTTCCGTAAAGGTGCTCTGCTCCTCGTCTTCTTCCTCGATATCTGACTCTCCCACAGCAATAGGAACACAAATGGACAGGTCAGGATTGGTCATAAAATCATCATTGTCTGTAATTCCTAGGTGTTTCTCCCCATTTTTATGCATCCCATCCTCAGCGTGGTTCTCTTTGTGATTCTCCATGTCTTTGCCAAGCTCAGTGGTTGTATGGCTGTTCACACAATTGTTAAGGGCACCCGTATTCTGGGCAGCAAGCTTCATCATTGCCTTCTTTTCAGCCGTCGTCTTGGGGTGCCGGAGGACACTGCAGCAAAAATCCCACGTCGTGTGTTTCACGTACTGAAGACCTCTGTTGATCCGAGCAAAAGCAAGCTGCAGGTTGTTCATCTCCCCATCCTCGTCTGGTGCCGAGAGGTTGTCAGCACTGAAAGAGCTTAGCAGCAAGGCAAGGAACAGGTTGAGCACCTGAAACCAATAAAGTAAAAAGGAAATCAATGATTAATTGTGGAGGACAAATGTTTGGTCTTGGAAGCAGGAGGGTCTGAGTCTCATCTAATCTGTGCCACCATAACACCACCAGTGTTCATGGAACTACCTCTAATTATAGGTGATTTCAGCAGAAAAAGGAGGAGTGCAGACATTTCCGAACACTCTAATTTCAGGTGCAGAAGTTTAGCATGGACAATAACACACTCTGACATTCCCTTTCCCCCTCCAACACCCCAAAACTTGAAAAAGAAAAGACAAAGCTCAGAAACAGAATATGGGGTAAAATTTTCATTGGAAGCTACATAGTGTAAATATTCTCATAAGTGGTGGTATAATGAATTTCCTGTAATTGCCAGTATTCCGTCTTGGAGCAAATCACTAATTACAACAGTTATCGACATCCAGAAAGGTACTGCTTACATGTAGAAAAAGACTATAGGAAGAATGTTTTCAGGACCTTTTTGGTTTTTACTCAGTGTGAATACTGTTATTTATATTTCATAGTATATAATGATATACATATGCATGGCACTTAAACCAAATAGTATATTAGGAAACATTTCTAAACGTTTGTATGTTTATATAAATATCCTCTGGGCCATGAATAAAATCTATTGTGACTGTGAATAAACACCTAAGAGGTCACAGAGTTTCAAAACCTTTGCTCTCCAGGCAAAAACAAGCCATCACACTCAGGATTAATGTGGCTAAATCTGAGCAGGGCTCACCTCCAAAGCAGGCTTGGGCCTGGAAATGAAGCTACTAGTCAGGAAAAAACTGAAGGGTTTGAAGGGTTTGAAGGGTTTGAAGGGTTTCACAGATGTATGGGAAGATACAAACGGAACTGGAGACCGTAAGTTGGCTTCCTCTTGTTCCTGCAACTTCAGAACTGTCAACCTTTGCTGGTAGTGCACTGCAAGATTAGACACAACTACACATTTGGGTGACATATTTGATGATTTAAACCTCTTTTTACCTTCTATGTTTTGGTTTTGGGTTTTTTTGGTTTGGTTTGGTTTGGTTTTTTCCCCCCAATATATACAATTATATCCAATAAATAAAACCAGATTCTTCTAGAAGGGTATTCCCAGTAATACATCTTGCAGGCTGATCACCAGCTGCTGCATATGGGACATTACACCTGCTTGTGGTCCGAAAAGGAACGAATTACAGCTTTTGTGCCAGATTGACAAGGGCAAGAAGCTCACACCGGAGGTAGATGCCTGGGATGACGGGAATGGAGCAAAGGTGACTCAAACCAATATCAGCTAAAATATATTTACCCAAAATAAACTAGGACCAAATTGCCTGGTATCAACTCATCTGCTGCCTGTACAAGGTGGGTGGGTGCCAACTCTGTGGCACTGCAAGGGAGAGATCAGTGCTGCAGCACTTCTGCTGTTTTAGCAATAAAATGGACTTTGTGAAGAAATTTTCTCTGTGATCTCTTAATGCTACCAGAAATACTTGTAAGTCCGCTGGCTTCTGTCTTTCTGATAGTATTTTAAATTGATAAAGTCTACTAGACCAAAATAAACATTATAAACAGTACTGGGACTTACCAGAGAGCCACAAGATTTTGCCATCATCCTCTCACCCTGTTTCCCCTTATTTCAAATATTCAGAATATATGAGCTGGAATTTTGAAAACTAGCCTGGTCTTAATCACTCTGGTGACACTGCATTTGAAGTGTCCTGTCAATACTGTTTTGTAAAGTACTCTTTTCAATCACCGTGATTATAAATGAAAGCAGTTGGTAGCACAGCAGATGCCCATGTCCATTATGAACTGCTGAATAAACTATTGCTGCATCGAGCACTACCCTGCTCTAAAGTAAAGTGAGATTAAAGCTAATTGTTTCTTAGCTGGTCCATCATACTGGAGTGTCACTGACAGCTTGTGTGGGTCTCCTCTTAATCACTGTGGCAGTCTGGCATGAATCAATCTTTCATTACATATCCCACTCGGGGGTATTGCAAGTGATGTTGTCTGATAGGTAGCTGAAAACCAGAGTACTGGGTATATTGCTAAGCAAGTGGGAGTCCATCAGCAAAGGAGTCACTGGCAGAATCACTTTAGCCATTTTCAACCAAATTTGATAGAGGGATGATGTCTCAGAGATAACCACATTGCTACAAGCATCCTGAAAATAAGCATGTGGGTAAAGAAGAGACACTGCCCAGGCCACCAGTGCAGACAAAGCTTGGAACAAGCCACGGCATGTGTCTCCTTCCCAGTGGCAACCTAGGGACATGGGAAGGAGCTGGAGGAAGGGAGGGGATAAAGAAATCCAGAATAAAAATCTTCTGACTTTATAGGTTCAATTCAGTTACCTTAACAGAGGTGTCTACTGTTGTTTGAGGTTATCTGAGACATCTGAACCAGACCTGCAGGAGATTTGTGTCCTCCTAAAGCTGCAGGTTTCATCTAACCAGGACATGACAGGGTGTCGTTGCAGGCACCAGCCTGGCGGTGCTTAGGGAACTGAATCATGCTTCAAGGATGGCAGCTGCCTCCAGACTCAGACACCAAAGCTTGAGAGTCTAATGGGGCATCTAAGCCCCATTTCAATCAAAAGAGGTTCATCCTGTAGACAACGGAGCCTGACCAAATACAGGTGACCACATTAGGGCTGCGTGCAGCTGACAATATGTAGTCATCTAGTGTCAACTGGCCCTGGCATGCCCAAGTCATCCTGAGGCAACTGGCCGACACGCCACACTATTATGGGAGATCTTTGTCTAGCTGGAGGCCGGGATGGATACCTTACAGTATTCCCAGTGGCATTAGACAAAACTGAGTCAAGCCCTAGATCACTGCAGACTCTAGTGGTAGCTCAGACGTCTTCTCCATACACGAATACTTCCACGCAGGCGCCCAAATTTTGTTATCTGAAGCTGCATTTCATCCTATAGTTCATTAATTCTGCTGTTCACAGAATAACTTGTTTGAAATGCCTTGTTTTACTTTTCTGTATTTATTTTGTATGTCAACCTACAGTTACGTAAGTTTATTCAGATACACCTGCAGGTGTATATAACAGGTGGTAACATTCTTAGTAGTGTTATTTACCATGGATTTTAAGGCAATGTTGTTTGCTTCCCAGAAATGCAGCTGACATTTTGCACAAAGAGCTATTTGCACTTCATGCTTTTAGCCAAAAATAAATCTAAAATATCATTCCCTCCTTCCTTTATGAGCAGGTAACCTCAGAGGTGTATTGCTGGCCATTCAAATAGAATGAACTGCTGTATAAGCACTTTATGTTTACTTATTCCCCCCATTTCACTGTACACTGCATTTTCCACAAAAAAATTATGCTCAACCCATGACACACCACGTTTCCTGTAAAAGGTTACTAATAATATCCAGTCCTGGTTGCTAACGCAATGCTTCCAGTTTAAGTAAAACCAAACTAAAGACTAATTCAGTTTCCAAAAGCAATGGCAGATTTGTATCTCCATATGGATCCCCTTAAAAAGAAATCTGTTTTCCAGTGACACCAAGCAGCCAGTCTCTGAAAGCAGGTCACGTTTTTGGTCTTTGAGGTTAGGAATCAAATGACAGATGCACTCAAAGAAACCCCAACTCCTTTAGCATAATGATGTTACGCATTTACCCTAATGACAGTACAGCATGCTTTCACGGGCTTTCTCACTTTTAATGCCTTTCCAAAGCTACTGACTCTGGTTATGCCATTATAAGGCACAGAGGATCAGATTCATCCAGCCTAATGTCAGGTGCCTCCCTGAGGTGCTTAAGCTGGAGGAGTTTTCCTAGGATGTCTGTAGATGATGGAGACAGTCTGGCATCCCAGGAGATGCTGAAGAGCTGAACCATCTGTGGCGGTGCCTATTGCAGCCTAGGCTAGCTTGGGTTTAGTATCTCACAGCTAGATTAAAGTTAGGGCACCTACCAATGCAGGCCAAATAACTAACACAGAGTCATAGTATCATAGAATACCTCAAGTTGGAAGGGACCTATAAGGATCATCGAGTCCAACTCCCTGGTCCTTGCAGGACTACGTAAAACTAAATCATATGACTAAGAGCATCGTCCATGACTTGTCAAACCCAGCCAGGTGTCCAGAAAGTCCTTCTTGGTGTCTCAGTCTGGTACTCCATGCTCCAGACCAGTGGTGACCAACCTTTATAACGAGGCAACCTTCACCAGGTGAGAGGAGAGCACAGAATGCTTCAGCCCCATCCTGAGCAGACCTGCAGCACACAGGTAGCAAGCCTGGTGTTGCACAAAGTGCTGCACCAATTCTGCGGTCACAGCAAGTGAAGAGCATAGAGGCTGGAAGCCGTGAAGCTAATTCTTAGCTTCCCCAGCCACGGGGAGAAAGCAGGCTGCTGGAAGGACCCCTCCTTCCCAAGGAGCCCTAGGCATGGGCTGCTGGTGGAGGCTGGGAGCCACATACACTGTCAGGGTGGGTTGCAGTCTGAACACTTCAGCTCCATTGCCTCCTTTTGTTTTGGCCATCACAGTACAAAAACAGACAGCGTAATTTCAGATGACACCTTCTGATCAAACCCTCTTTGAAAATATCTGTCTGCAAAGTCTGTTGCTGAAGTTAAAATACTTTTGGAGCAAAAGCATGTGACTGCTCCCTCATTTCCCTTCCATTCTTGTATTTGCCTTGATTTGGTAGAAATAGAGGGATATAAATCTTTACATATTTAACCTTCCACCTGTTGTTCAGTCAAACAGTGTCCAGCCCCTGCAATCCTCCTGCACTCCTGTGAATTGATTCAGCAATATGTTTGCTGCCCTGCACTCTCCCTGGGGTCACGCACTGCACTGAATATAGGCTGAAAACCCATTGGAAAGTCTAAGGTCATTTCTTAGCAGATTGAAAATAATTCTGTATTTCATTTAGCTAGGAGCAAGAATGATGTTGGACCTATGCAAGTTCAATGGCAGGGTTAAGCCACCTCCAAAGTGAGGTCCTCAGCTACTGGTCTTGTTTGATTGCAGAAGATCTAATATGAGTTCACCCATGTGGCTTTTCCTGTAGAGGGATCTGTCTTGACGGCACACTGCCAACAAAACACGGGAGTTTGATTTTCAAACCCCTGGTCCTTTCCTGTGCATGAAGTTTAATGAACTTCACACTGAGCAGCAACTAAGGCCAGATGTTCTCATCTGCCTGGGCCACACAGGACAAATGCCAGTAGGCTGGAGTCAGAGATGGGATCACCTTCTCAGGTGGGAGGTTCATAAAGCAAGAGCAGCTCAGGAGCTGCTCTCATGAGCACTTGTTTGCTTGTAAGCCCACAGGACCCTTCAAACAACTAAAGATATTCAAACTGCAGATGCATACCATCATCTCTACTGCAGGAGATGGAGGATAGGAAGGACAGTTGAGGGCACCTATGAGTGCCCTGCATCACCTGAGGGTGCTTCCCTGTGGAAGAGGAATCTCCTAGGAGCCAGCTAAGCAGGTTTTTCTATAACAACAGGGTCCAGAGCAAAAACCATGCCCCACCAGTGAATTCTGTCGTGCAAAAAAAGAAAGCAGTTAAAACAAATGTTATCCCTGTGGCAGCACATTGTCACTGCTGTCACTCAGCTGCATGGAAAAGCCCAGAAAGAGCAGCATGGTGAGGTACCTGCCAGGATCATCAACTACTCATCTAATACTTTTTTTGTGGATACAACAGGACCCATACACCTCAACCTATTCAAACTCACTTCTCTGGCAGTGCCTGTTAGACCAGCAAGAAGCTCTTCAAGCACTCTCTGACCAGTGTTTGTTTTCTGTTTGTTCCTGTTTGTTTTCTGATGGTGGTGGAAATCTGCACTGTTCTTTGGCTGGCACAGATGGGAAAGATGCATTTTTTTCTTTGGAGACCTTGATGACTTCTAGCAAGCCTAATACAATATGTACCAATTATTTTATTTTGTTTATTGTAGCAAAATCCATGAAGCTGCAAAGAAAAACTGTTCATAAAGGGGCTTTCACTACATCAAGGAAGTGTGAGATCTAAGTTTAAGCCAGAGACCTGCAGTAATAGGTCATCTAGTCCATCTCTCCACTACTGGAGGATTATTTCTTTCCTTGGAAGTGTATTTTCCCATTCTTTGTACATTTTCATCCCAGGGCAAAGTTTACCAAGAGAGAGTACTCCTGCAAAAAGCAATTTACATGATCAGTTCTTTTCTATAGTCCCTTTTCTATTATTTCAGCTATTTGTGCTTGGATAAGAGGCTTATATACTCCCAGTCCAGCTTCTCTTTATCCTGTAGTCAATCTCATAATCCCATTCTCGTGATATCTTAGTTTCTTGCTGTCAAAATGATCATGATACCACAAATATGGCATGAGATCTTTGTGGCCAGGGGCAGGTGGGAGAGAATACAGGTTGGAGCAGAATTGATGTCCTTCACGTTTCTTGCCCAAGATCAGCTAGGAAAACACATAGAAATGGGAATATGGATTTCCTGCCTTGCAGCCATACAAATTCCCAAGTGGACGTAGTTTGATCCTACAAGACAGGCTAGCAGTTGTAGATGAGAGGTTTGTGGAGCACTATAGTAAGACCTGTTCATTGCAACAGGACTTTTTTCTTATCAACTCCATGATAACCTGTTTGGTGAAATAACTAGTTTATCTATTTAAATATAAATGATAATATAAATAAATATAATAATATAAAAAGAACATTTATTAAAACAATGTGCCAAATCCAGCTCATTTTCCATGTAAGATCCCTAAACTCCTTTATGATGGTAATGAGAGTGCATGTTCTCCACAGGAAAGAAAAATTGGAGTAATATGGTAGGTATAATTCTCTGATATGCAAATACAAAAGTGATTTCATGTGAATGATTTCCGTTTTCCTGGAGAAAGAAGAGAACAAGGCCTGATTTTTCCCCTAGCCTCACAGCTATCGTGTGCATTTCCCCTGCCTGTGCAGAACAGCGTTCGCAGACAGCGTGCTTGAAAAGTGCAGCCTTGGGGCATGGCTGGCACTCACATTCCCTTTAGGGGAGTCGAAGGCATCTAGACTTCCCTTTATAGACAGACTAGATCCAATCCATACGGTCAGAGGAGCCTGGCCCCAGTGTGCCCCATCCTAAAACTGATGGCTGCACCAGATGAGACAAAATGAAGGAGTGAAAGAGCCTTTTCTCTCCGTTGACTGTGAAGAATAGGTAGGGTGGCTGATACAGCCGTAACTACCTGCACGGCAGACTCTAGAAATGGGGTGAGATGAATGTCCCCCCCATTCCATTAGTGTTTCTGTGGTATTTACCATAAGGCTAGGGGTTTTGCTGACCATTCTCCACTTCAGGTATTGACATTACATTTCCCCACAGTTTCAGTGGTCTCTTGTGCAGCCGGTTGTCATTAAGCAGTACAAGGCAGAGAAGTGATGCTGGATGGCAGCCGTGCTCGCCCATGTTTGATGGTGTGTCCATGGGTGGGGGGAACGGTCACCCTATTTCTCACTTCAGAGTTTAAAGGGGTATGTATAATTAATGGGACAGATTCCTCGGTGCTGTTCTCGCCACTTTACATAAAAGTAAATCTCCTTGAGTAATGGAAGGGTAGATTAAGCCCATTAATTACACTTCACAGCACCTTTGTGCCACATAGGAGTTTTTTGAGGTCATTTTAAGCTGCCGTTCATCCCTCCCTGCTTTCAGTGGAGCTATAAAGCTGCACTAGCAGGGGGTATGTCAGACCTGGCATGGGTACATCCTATTGAGAGGAGGAGGCAGGCAAAGGGCACCACGTCAACATTGCTCTTGCTGCCAGTCTGACACGCTGGACCACATGATGAAAATGCCTTTTCAGAGAGGGAGGCTGAACTGAGAGGGGAGGCTGACGCTTCTCCAGCTCCAGTCTTGCAAGGACCAGCCTCCAGCCTCTCCCTCTCCTTTCCCGCAGCCAGCCTTTACAGCACCCTGAAAGCAGGCAGAATGAGGGGACCTATGTCCTTGTCACCCTGAAACACAGATCTGAGGCAACCCATAACACTTCTTACCACAGCCTGGTGGATCCCTCATGTTACCAAGTCTTTTTCATTTGTTATCCACCTATGTGGGTATAAATGTGCACACAGACCGTACCACTCCAAGTGCTGGTCAAGAACTACTGAACTGAATTTAGATTTTTTCTATTTTAGCTGATGACTTTCAGTGTTTTTTGAAAGTAAGTCCCTTAGAAGTATCAGAAGACTAGTCTCTGGAAAACAAGTGCTTCCTGATCTGAAAATCTTATTCTCCAAGGCTAATTTGAGAGAGGAGGGTGGGATGGTGAGTGGAGGCAGATATATTCTTTCCACTACTAAAGCCACAGCCTAAAAGCAGACATATTCCCACAGGTTTTTCATCAGATGTTGGAACAACACTAATTCACCAGCATAGCAAGAGCTCCATCAGAGCTGCTGTGGACTTCTCAAACCACTGTCCAGACGGACAAGCAGTGCTATCAGACAAGTCCAGTTGCAAACCTCTCCCAGCAAGACAGCTGTGTTTGTGGTGTTTAAAGGCTCAACATACCCCAAAAGCATTAGGAAAACTATGGAAAGTTTATTGATTACAAACCAAGAACAATAACCTTTGTGCTCAGTCAACAAAAGTGTTTAGCTGTCATGATAATGAGAATGTCAAGACAACTAGAGAGCAAGACAGACTGCGCAGGCTTGGACTGACTGTACACACTTGAGAGTCTTTGCTATTGCTGCTCCTAGCAAGGAGTGATGATAGGGGAGAAACACACATATTATCCCTGGAATATTTTCACTACTCGTATGCAAACACCACCTCATCAGCTGCTCTACCAATTATTATACAATGACTAGACACAAGAAAAACCCCCTAATTTTGGAAGTTTAAGCTCTGTGGTTTTTACCCAGAGACCACACCAGGCCTAACCCTGCATGGCTGGGCTTATGTGGAGGACACTGCCCTGTCAAGGCAGAGTGGGATCCCTGGAGTCATCCCTTTAAAATTCAGATCCTACACCTCCCCGGGGAGGGGGACACCCAGCCATGACCAAAGACTGTGCTAAGATTTGCACTCAGTCATCTACAGGCTATCATGTCCCTTGGGCAGTCAGGACTGGAGATCAAGAGAAAGAGTTAATTCCCATTCACACATGGCAGAAAACATCTGCGGAAAGGTAAGCCCCAGAGAACCGAAAGGATAAAAAAAACCCCTGGAAACAGAATAGCAGAGAAAGAATACCAGTGAAAGTGGCCACAGTAAGGAATGACTTCCCTGCATTGAATATATTACACCAAAGCAAAATCAATATGAGGGTAGGCTCAGAGACTCAAAAATTAAATCAGAGAGTCAAGAAATAATTAATACTAGCTTTCTTTCTTCTTTTTAGTTTTTTTAATAGGGAGGGGAACACTATTTCCTTTAAAAGTTATTTTCTAAGCTATTTCCCAGGTTTGAAATTATAACTTGGGCTCCATCATGGAATTGCACTTTCCTATTAAGTGAAATGTGAAAAGGATGCCTATTTAGTGAATTTGGGGGGTGTAAGGAGGTTCTGATTTTTTACATTTTGCAAGTGCAGAGTCCTGGGAGGGCAGAACAGAGTGACAGAGCTGTCTGCCAGCCAGGTGGGCATCTTTCAGGAAAGCTACAAAATAGATTTCTGCTAGTAATTTTGCACAGTACAAAATCTCCTGTCGTCACAGCACATAGCTGGGCTTGCAGCTTTCACATACCTCTGCTGGAGAAGACCGATGACTCAAAAGCAGGACAAACCCCTGTCTTTAATGAAAGAAACAGGGCAGGAGGGTTTACCAGCAGTGATGCCGGTTACATCTCCAAAATGAGAGCCACCCTGTATTTGCAAGGCAGGAGGTGGTGACACACGTGCCTCACTGCTGTCCTAAAAACTGACCCATTTCCTCTGCCATCATCTGCTCCTGGCTCCTATGGTGTCCCCAGTCAGCAGCCCATCCCCTTTGGTCTCTGGCTTAGCTGTGGCTACTTCTGCAGGTTTCTTAGTGCTTCCTAAAGCCCCAGGGTGATATACTTGTTCTTTTGCAAGGAAGGGAAGGCAGTAGATGTCCTTTCTTCCTGCAGTGTATGTCTACAGGATAAAGCTGGCTCTGAACTGTGTCTTGCAGAGAAGCATTACTAAAAACATAAGAAAAGCACTTCATGGAGGACTGGCTACCAGCAGCCTTCAAATCAAGTCTGTGCTCAACTTCATGATCAAAGCAAACTCTTCTTTCCAGGCATGATGACCTCATCTTTGACTACCTTCTTATATCAGGAAATACAAAGTTATTTTGCTGATGTGGAAATTTGAAAATTATTTTATTTATTAATTGTATTCTGTGTGCCTGACTGAAATCCCAGCACCTGGGGTTACTCAAAATCTTCTTTAGTGCAGGATGGACATACAATTGGGGAAGCAAAGGAGAAAGTAGGTGATGTAAGTTGTCCATAAGAGTATTTTTATGAGTTTATGCTCACTGCCAGTCTGCTAGAGAGAAGAAAGGAACCAAGAGCTAGGCAGCTAGTCCATTTTATGATCTAAAAATTGCTTCTGCAGTAGTAAACAAAGACAAGCCAAGGCCTGTTCTCCATCCCTGAGGGTATGCTGCTGACCTCTCTTCCCTGCTCTTTCCCCAGGCAGGATTGCTTCGTGGCTGCTGTCCCCAGCCAGGGCTGTCCCCTGAATGCCCAGGCACCAGCTGGGACGGGGTGGCCAGGGAATGTCCTACCAAAACAGAGGAGGGACACTTATAATATTTGAGTTCATGCCCTGGCCAGTTTATAGTTGCAGCCACCTGCCTGTGTTTTCAAGCAGAGAGACATCAGGAAGCATTTTGCACTTGCTGAATCTCTCAGAAATGGGATGGCATGACATCTAAATGTGGGAGACAAGAGAATTACAGGAGAGGAGAAGGGACATGGAAGACCTCCTGGAAGAAACACCCATACAAAGGAGTTTGTAGCACAAGGAGCATAAGAGTGCTCTTAGTTGTGCGGTTGCAACAAATGAGTATACGTGAGGGGGGCCAGAAAGAGAAGGGAACTGGTGGTGGGGAGGAGGCAGCAAACAGAGGGGAAGGAGGACGAACTGAGAATAGAGCTGCTTGAAAAATGTCCATCCCCAAAGACAAATGTAAATGCCTCTTTTCATCTCCATGAACATTCAGCATGGAAAATATAAAGTATACTTCAATCCAAACCGTAAGTTCAGTTAGCATGTATTCTTTTCCTGAGAAAATATGACCCACTATGACCCACAGAAGGCAGAGCTTCTGTACAAAAATTGGCTTGGTCAAAAAATAAAACCATTTTTGCATTGAAATAATTACAGGAATTTCAAATGGCTTCAGAACAGAGACTTTGAATTTGCTCATGGATTGGGAAGGGTAAAGTCAAGATACACGATGAGATGGAGCTTGCAGAAGATGTCACGAAAGGCAGAAAGCCAAAGCAATGTTTAAAGAGGAGGAGATTTGCTCAAAGCATGAGACCAGGAAGACTACAGCAGAGATATGTGGCAATGTCAAAGAGAGGATTACTATAATCAAGGCCAGAGCTGACCAAAAAGAAAGAAAATACATTTTAGGTAGACAAAAGGGCAGATTTGGGTCATATTCAATGAGAACTAATTTAAACAAGAATCTGGCTAGGGACAACCCAAACAAAACAGGAAAAAGAAAAGATAACACATGAAATCTAGAGAGAAGGAAATAGAACAAAAGAGACTTAAATAGCAGCAAAGAAATAAAAATGTTAACAGGGATAAAAAAACCCAACAGGTCTGATTCTCCTTTCCTTTGCACCGTTTGCAGTGATACAAAATTGATGGACTAGATCCGTATCTGTTGCAGATTCTCCTTGGCAAATGTGAGACAGTGGCTTTATTGGATTTAGAGGAGTGTAACAGAGTAAGAGCCAGCCAAGCTGACTTTTGCGAACAGGAGGAAATGTGGGACGGTAGCAGGAGACCAAAGGCAGGACCTCTTTGACCACAGGAACTTCTTACTGTTCAATAAGACCCAAAAAGGCAGGAAACTGGCATCTAATCCTGTGTACTACATTGAGTTTCCAGATGTATTCTTCAGCATATTTCCTTGGGAAGCCACAGACCATGTTGCCACATGTGTGCTAGGTGGAGAAATGCAGATATGAATATGCGCTCTACATGGAATAAATGGGATACATGGGATAAATTACAGTCTCTTTTAAATATCATACAGCTCCTAAGAAGGTTAAGGCTGTCACAACTAGCTGATTGTTTCACATATCCCTTTTAACAAGCTATTTCTAGAGGCAACTGTTAGAATGAACTGCTCACTGCTTAGTTTTGGTGGGAAAAAATAATATTTTTAACTGATTTTTTTTTTTTAAACAAAAGTATAAGATGTCTAGGAGTAATGAATAATGTATTAAATTTGCACCACCTGGTCTATTTTAATATTAAAACCTTGTCCTTCCCTCAATACATGTTAGGAAGAATTCTGTTGTCATTACCCTTTCAATGACATCCAGGCAACTCGCACAGTGACATTAATAAAAAGAGACACATTTAGTTGTACTTACCTTTGCACACTCTTGTCCAATTAAATTTGACTCAGCGTCTTCTAGATTTTTAATAACTACCCATCTAATAGCAAGAACTTAACCACTGACAAAACCCTACTTACACTAGTAACCAAGGACAGATGTAGGACAAAAAATGGGCAGTATTTTACCCTACTGATGCCTACTATATTAACAGGGCTGCAGTTTTTATTTTGAAAACTCAGCTCCTCTTCAATCCCCAGACTACAACCAAATCTCAACAAACAATCCACTAGTATCATCTTCACAAATAATATATATATATGTACATATATATATATATATATATATATATATATGGTGGATCCTATTAAAAATATTTCATCTTGTCAGAAGTTCATATAACAGAGTCATTGCTTAAGCAATATTTTTAGAGAAATATCTCTGACTTGGAAACACAATTAGAACAAAAGGCATAAGGATGGTTTCCAAGGGGCAGGTTGACTGAACTAATGTATTAGCATTTTTCTTCCTCCGTATTTCTAATAAGTCTCACACCCATGAAGGTTAATGAGAGATAGTTTCATATTCCCTTATATACATACCTAAGGAAGAGCACTAGCATTATTAGATTTTATTCCTCTCTGATACATCCCAGTGACTCATTTATAGATCAAGAAGCAATACTTACAATTCTACCAATGAAAATCTGCACCAAATGCCAAAATCTGTCACAGCCCACCAATGAATCTGGTTTGAATTATTGCTTTTAGGAATTCTTTATTTCACAGATGAAAAAAGAGCCTTAGTCCAGTTTTTGTTTTCAGCCTCCTTTGAGCTGCACCACAAGCAAAAGCTCACTCCTCTTCTGTACGCCAACTTTTATTAGAAATTTGGCTATTTGTATTTAAAAAGATCTACCTTCCTGTGGATGGATGTTGCAGGGAAAAAATTGGCAGATTTTAGTATATATTTAACACGGGCACCACATAGTACCTTGAAAACAGGAACGGAACACACTTGTCCCCTAATACAAGATTCATGCTCGCATTTAGTCACCAAGTGCCAAGATTCAACTCTTCAGAAGAAACAACTGAGCCTGTGGCAGGATACAGAAACTCATAAATCTGGAGTGACAGAAGGAAGCAGATTATTTTTTAGGAGTACATTTTGAAAGTAGCTTCTCCTCCCATCTGTTCTCAGGTGCATTTCCCTCACATCTTTTGGGCAAAGCAGCCCGATACCTCCCAGCTTTGAATGGACTCTACTTAATCTACCATACAATGGCATTTTTGAAACCCAGCAGTCTTTGATAGTCCATCATAAATACCTTGAGGTTAATTTCCCCAGACTTTTTAGCACCAGCATCTGGTGTTACACATGAGGGTGGGATATATCTACCTAACAAAATAAATTATTTATGTGGGCACTGATAAATCACACAATTTTTAAAGTCTGGAGTCTTAGGCAAAAGGTTTGTCTTTAAAGTAACGCATACGAGGATGCAAGCTTTCCATCTCTGCTAGGAGTCATCAGAGGCAACTGGACTGATTGACGATTGGTGTCAGGATTTATCTTTTTGATTCATCACATGATGCTATATGTTTCTGGTGGACCTTTCATTACTCTTGAGGATGTTTAATACTTAACTGGATATAGCCAGATGTTTGCTCAAAAGCATCAGCTATCTGAGTGCTCTGCTTCCCAGACACTGCTCAAGCAAGGATGGATAATGGGGAATACAAATAACAAAAATTGCTTTGGGACACATGGACTATGCAGGTAGCTGGCATGAAAAATATGAAGGGAGAAGCTGGGAAATGTGCTGGGGTTTATCTACTTTCCTCTGAGGTTTGAATTCTCCAGTATCATGCTAAATGTACCTGCTGCCAGCCATAAGCATACATCAGTGGAAGCAAAAAGGATGGTAACATGCTGACAGTTGTTTTGACTCTATTTTGCTTGTGTCCCCAAATGTGCTTATTCATGTATTCTGGGCTGCCCTTCTGCAAAGATGCATGTGACTCGAGAAAGAAAATTCGCCTCCCTTATGTAAGTGTCCGAGTTGATGAGACAGACTCAAATGACACTTCCACTTCTCACTAATGATCCGTTGGGCTCCCTGGCTTCTTCTGGACCCTCTAATTCTCCAGCCCCCATCTACAGTATTACCTCAGCTCTCATTACGGCTCCTGCAGCTTTCTGATGAGTCCTGCTCCTCCACAGCACCCCACACACACTCCGCTTGCCGCTTTGCAGATTTTGTGTGTCCTGACAATGACTATTACTGACATGCCTATTCTTGCCTGTTTGTCTAGTGGCCTTCTCAGCTGATGCAACCAAAACACAAATGCACATTTCCAGAATGTTGAGAGCTGCTGAAAGAGCAGATAAGGTGAACAATGGCATCCAGGACACGAACATGGGGGTGCAGAGAGAGCAGAGGGAAGGCAGTGCTCATGCAAGACTTGGGACAACCTGAGCTTCTCTTTGAACCTCCTGTGGATGCACATTTCCTTGAAAAACACTGTTCCTCCCCAGCTTTATATAGTTGCATCTTATCCCCTCTTCCTTCCATTTGGAAAGAAGTGGAACTGGTGGGCCCCAAGGAGAGCACCTGCTTGGTGGTAGAAGTACAATGTACAAAGCTTGAGGACGCAGACCTCTACTGTCATATGAAAATTAAAAAAATAAACCCTAAAATGTTGTAACTCGGGCTTGTAATACCTTCTCCCCAAACTTGCTTTAATTTCCAGCAAGCAGATCTAACCCAGTATTTGCAATTAGAAGGCACACAATATTTTAAAATTCCAGTTCATTTATATTAATCATCAGATGCAATATAAATACTACGTTTCCCTCCAAGGAGATTAACCTTTATTCACAGAGTGGATGTCTTCAGTGGCCCCCATGAATAAGAACATGTTTGTCATTAAATGCAAAAATAATTAACTTGATTCAGGGCAGCAAGTCTGGCTGCAACTCTTGAGTTGTACATTTCTCTAGGGATAGACAGTAAAAACTATGAAAACGGAGCTTCAGTAGTTCTAGATTTGTATATAATATGAAAAGAAAATAAGGAGGTAGCTGGAAATGTGCTATCATATGTCATTAGTGTTCCATTTTCATTTGTATATTGGCACAAGAAATCTTAATGAATGAGGCCTCGTTCCTTTGGGGTAAAGCAACCCTTAATCACCCTCTAAAAAGTTTCATGGTCTTGAAAACTCCTGGTGTAATGCTTCATGTCTTTTAAAAACACCAGTCTCGATGTAGCTTCCTCAGTGACAGTCCCTTCATGTCAGGCAGAAATACAAGTCTCATCTGAAGACCTTCTTTGACCATTATAATATGCTTTTGCTGTCTGAGCTCTTGAAATGTAAAATTGTAATCCACTTTTTCCTAGGCCTGTTAGATGCCTAGCTATTTTGCTATTACTTGTGATTTTACCACAAGGGACAGTGATAGTTCTCTATATCCATTTCATTTAAACGAAGAGAAAATCTGACACATTACCATAAACCTCTTTCAAGCCCGGCTGTGATCTGCAGAGAAATTTGCAGTGATGGAGATGTATCAGTATTGGGTGAGACAGGACTTTATGGCTACTTCTACCCTACTAAATTAAATGTGCCCAGGAACATTTTGTGGCGCTGAGGACAAATGGAAAAGGTCATCTTGCTCCATATTATTAAACTTCTCTATACCCTGTGCTGACCACAAACTTCCAGCTGGGATAGTCCCTTGCCTGTGAAACGCTTGTTACATCCATACAGTTGGCTAGCTGATGGATACCCCCAGGACAGGCTACCAATCTGCCTACACAGTGGCCATATACAGTCCCTCTTATGTTCCTCAATTAGAGATTGTGGTGCTCAGGTGGTAACACTCAGTAATTAACTCTAGGAAATGGTTTTATACATAACCAAATCCCCCGTGCTGAAGACCATACAATCCAAATAGTAGCCCCATCTTACATATTTATACACTGTACACCACAGCTACCTCCTTTTTGAGGTTTTTGTTGTTTGCTTGACTGCAAACGCCAAACTAAAGGCAACATTAGCAAACAAAGAAAAAAAAAAAAAGGCAAACAAAGCTAATCAGAATTAAACATTTATCACATGCCTTTACTTTGTTCTTAATGTTAAAAAAAACAGGCAGGAAAGAAAACAATCAGTCTGAATAGACAAAAATTTGCAGGCACACATAGAAAGTGACTTTGCCTAACCGTAGGATTACAGCCATAGCTGCTAAGTATTAGATAGCCACATGGGACCCAATGACTCCTTACATTACTTAGGGTCTGTCACTTAGGAAAGTGATTCAGGATAGGAAATTGCTATGAATTTCTTCTCATAGACTAAGCTTCACATAGAGAATCACAGAATCATTTAGGTTGGAAAAGACCTTTCAGATCACTGAATCCAACCGTTAACCTAACGCTGCCTAGTCCACCACTAAACCATGTCCCTAAGCGCCACATCTACACGCCTTTTAAATACCTCTAGGGCTGGTGACTCCATATGCCTGTAGTCACTTCTCTTCCCCACCCAAACAATCCTCCCCATCCCAAATGTCTCTCTTGCACATCCATCAGGCCAAGATCTGTGCTAAATGGCCCTTCATCCCTCACACCCTTCTCCCCTTTCTAGGACATTTATTCCCATCCAGGTTGCATTGGTGGTGCTAATGGACATTTAGCTAATGCTAAAAGGACAACCTTTTAGTGGCAGGAAGGAAGAATCTTGTGGAAGTACATGCTGAAGTGGAATTACTAAGAAGTTATGCATTGCTCACATTTCCTGTAACTTGATTTCTTTCTCTCGTGCCCTGTTGCAGAGACATGTCTCTGTCAGAACAGCTCTGGTAATATGCCATTGTATCAACAGATTGTGGCTGTTAAAGATCAAAATGATGGTGAATGAAGCCTAATGAGTTTTTCTTGGTGTCTGACCAGCTTGAGAATTCATAGATTTTAACCTGATGGAGGTTTAGCAGCACTTTCCCAGAACACCTCTTCAAGGAACTGTCCTACACTGATTTGTAGGGAGGGACAAACCTTTTTTTTCCAAGAATGTGACATTTCCAGATTTCTGTGTGTACGGTCATGGGCCATGTTAAAACAGAAAAAATATTCATTAAGGTTTCCTGAGATGTGGAAGCAGAATAAAAGGACGGGCTCCAGGTGTCTGACTTTTTCAGAGAGAAGTTTCCATTGGGTTTAACCAAAGCAGGCCACTTCAAATCTCATCCAAACCATGCTGAGCAGCTCGGCTGCCAGGCGCTCAAATTACCATAGGAAGACAGGTCTGGAAGGTCCTCTTGGGTCACCAATTCAAGCCCCCTGTTAACATGGGTTGTTTCCTTCACAAACTAATCAAGCTCCATCTCACACACTGCTGGTTTGGGGCTAGTCAGTCTTGCTGGAAAGTCCTCCTAAACAACCTCACTGCACTGACAGTCAGAAGCCTCCTTTCCAATCCCAGCCTAAAGGTACCTGCAGTGATTTATACTCCTTTGTTTTGGGATGAGCAGTATCCTGTTACTTAAACTGTTCTCCCTCCATCCATAGGTCTGCATTCCCCTCATCAACTTCATATTCCCATACTGTGCTTTTCCCAGCAGTACTTAATCTTTCTTGAGCATCAGTCATTAATGGCATGTATTGCATATCCAGTATTGCAGATCACTGTGCAACAGCATTGATACTCTCCTTTCTCCTCTGTAATTACCTTTCGTGATACGTATTAGAATCTCATTTACTTTTTTAATGGGTGCAATGTATTGGTACTTTGGTACATCATACTGGCTCAGTCAGCCAGAGTGATATGTATATGGGGATATCTACAGAAGAGTTTGCCTCTCAACACTTCAGGGACAGAAACAGGTACTTTTAGGGTCTTTTAATCTGATGTATTTTAGATGTCTTTTTGGGTAAGATATTTTATGACTTCACAGACTCCATTAACCACATCTGACTACAAAAGCATCTCCATGCAATTATTTCAGATGTAGATGTCCACAGTGACTGATGCATATACTTTTATTATCCTGTCAAATATTTTCTGTTGGTAAGCTACTTGATCATAATATAAATTCTTAAAGAGGGCTGAGTGCATGACCTTACACTTTGTATTGCATAATTCCATGCATCACGCATTAGTTCAATGATAATGGTTATACAATTCTTCCTACAGGGTAGCCTGATACCTTAGAAATTGGTGGTACTTTCTACCTTTGTGTTCTCAGAAAATGTCATTAATATTTTCCTGAGTGAATAGCATTTCCATGGGCAGTAGACAAAAAAAAAAAAAAAAAAAAAGCCTAGGACTGATCCTAAAAGAGCACTTCCAGCCTTATATTTCACCTTTCAGGAAAATTCTGAAAATGTCACTTCCCTGGTTACAGACTCTACATCTTGGCATGCTTGTGACTCCAGGAAGACAAAATCCACCATGGAAATTCAGCAGTGAATTACCAGCTTGTGGTGGATTGGGGAACAGTGGTGTATGTGCCATGGAAGTACTAGGGGATATATGTAAATCAGGCAGAGGTGAGACAACGGCAGTCCAGAAACTCAGCCCTGAGGGTGAGTTAATGCACTGTGGCTGTTAGCTTGGGTTAACACTAATCGGTGCTTTTTGGGTGCTATGTCATACACAGCCAAATCGGAGCATGAGCAAAGACAGTGAGTGCATTTCTGCTGTGCGTCAAGTTGCCCTTCACTTGATGGCATTTCAGGAAAAGCTGGTAAAAACCAGGCTTCATCCAAGTGGCTGGGAGAAGAATAAAAGGGTGGCTTGGCCAGCGTACGTCATGCACACACAAAGAGGTTGGAAGGTTGTTCCTTCTGTGATTGAAGTGTCAGTTTTATTTATGCACGTTGTTAGCGCCCATTACATGCAATTGTCCCCTGAGAAGTGGCTGGTGTCACGCTCGACTCTCACATCAGCTGACCCGCCAGAGTAGGGGGCACCAGGGACTGCCTTGCTACTCAAATTCCCCTACATCTTCTTAATAATTCCTGTCTTGGTGATTTTCCTTATTAACCTCAGTAGCATAAACGTATGTAGGAAATATGTTAAGCCCTTTATTAACCTTAACAGTAAGCATAATTATTCAGTTAGTAATTTCAGAAGCTCTTTCTTACAAATGAGGCAGAAACTATTTTATTATCTGTCTGGTTTGGCTTTACCTTCCAAAGCAGCTTCAATGACTCTAAAAATGCCTTCTGACAATAGTAGCACGGTACTATCATGCAAAAGGCAGTTACATGGCACTGAATTTCCAACTATGCTGTGAAGTTTAGTTCTTTGAAGATGACACAAATACCAGCTGACCAGCAGTAAACATAGTTTCATATGGCACTGCACTGGTCCAAGACATTTTCAGGATATATGAATACAAACCAGAGATACAAGATTTACTAAAATTCCTTTCAACAGCTGGACTGCTCTATAACATGAAGTTGCCCACGACACTTATTAACTTTCCTTGTTTTTCTTCTGCCATTCCTTTGAATTATGTAGTGAAGCTCAGTAAGACCTGCAAACCAAATCACTGAACATACCACAGAATCGCAGCAGTTGTAACTTTTCTGACACAAGTCTGCAGCCATTACTTTACAGTAGTTAAAGAGCAGGTCTGCTCTGTAACGCTTAGCCTTGCAGTTGGGAAAGTGACCACAGACACTACCATAAGTACTGGCTTATGTGACAGATAAAAGTATTTAATCTAGATGAGCGTGCAGGTCTGCTTCATAGGGAAAAACAAGACAGGATTTCCTCCATGCCTTCAGAGACTAAGAAAGCATTCAGAGTCCAAATGAGATACAACCTCAGGATAATATTTTTCTTATCAGAACTGACTCTTGAAATGCAGAGGAGGAACGACAATCTCAGTAAATTAAAAGAAAAACTCTGCTGGCACAGATTGCAACCCAGTTACAGGCAAAAGATTTAACGCTCGAGTCTTCTTATTTTAAAGGGTTTGTGGTGCTTTTTGGCTACCAGAATTTTTGGGTCTGATGATGCTCAGCAAACAAGTGAGTTTGTGAATTCAATCGACTCTCACTAAAGAAAACAAGAGTTTTGCTGATGCCAGAGGAATAAGATGACCTTCTCTCTACCTGCTAATCAACATCATGAAATCTCCGTGTAACGCAGTCAGCACTGGATGAGTCTCACGATTCAGAATCTGTTGTTCTTTTCACATCTATGAATCATTTCCTCTTTTTTTTTTTTTTGAGTGATCTACAGACAATAATCATTCCTATTTACCAGTCATTGCCGCATGCTTACAAAATTGTTGGCTGAAAAGGATAGCATTTTTGCTTTCAGCTGAGCAGTAACTTCAGCTTATCCAGTTTGACAGAGGTTTTCAATACCTGGTTTTACATCTGGGAAAGTCTTTTTTGCGCACTGAAGGTTAAGCATATGTAGATAATGTTAGTGCAATCTCTGCTGAATCAGATTTTATATTTAATGGAACTTATGCATACGGATGGGTGTTAATATCCAAGGGTATCAGATGTTGCAAATTCACATCTTTCAATAACCCATGAATGTTTCAAATGTTAACATTTTCCCCATATTTTCAGGTTTCATTATCCTGAAAATTTACCACATATTATTTTCAGGTTTCATTATCATACACAGAATCCATTGCTTAATGGCAGGGGGAGATTAACTTTCTGGATCTCAGGCTAAACTCCCCCAAAAGATATGCAGAAAGTAATAATTTGCCCCAACTCCCCTAATCACATTTAGTTCCAAGAAAAATCTATAGAAACGGGAAGTTAGGGAAAAAAACATAAGTAATCTGCCACTTTCTGAGTAATCATAGTTTAATCTTTTGAATTCTATAAAAAAAACCCATATAAAATATAATTTGCTCTTGCAGTCAACATTTTTAGTGCAAAACTAACTATTAAAATATAAATGAATGTAAACAAAACAATGCGTTCTGTTTTTCTACAAGCTGTTTCTAGAACTTTTCTATCCCAGCAGCTGAGAACCAAAACATTGGGTACTTAAAAGCAAAACAACCACTAAAAGCAATTGGTAGCAAACCCCGACATTTTTTATAGCAGCATCTACTATTAAACAACTCACTACATAAACAGTAAGCCCATTAGAGCCGCAATGTCAAAGACGCTCTGTAAGCTGAATAGGCAAAACATTTCCACAATGACTGCAAGCCAGCAAAGCGCTCCATAAGATGTCAACAGGGAAATACAATTCAGTCTTAATAGGTTCGGAGCTTATGTAAGCCATGCTTATGGGATAGTATATTAAAAAAGCAAGCGAGCAAGTGACATTACTGTAAACACAACCTGCAGCTTCCTAGAACATGCAGGCTAAAGACATTCAAAACTTCACTCAAAGACACTGTTCTAGCTGTAAGGTTCATGTGTTCTGGACCAAAAATGAAGGGAAATAAAAATATCTATCAACATAGTGACCATTGAGGTGATATTCACTCCTGTATAGAAAAGAGATCTGGAATCCCTTCAGCCCCATGAATGGCTTAAGGAATAAAATCATTATAACCAGCCCATGTGCCTTTCTTCTAGTAAAACATTATCTGTTCTTCTGCAAAAAACAGTAAGCCTTCATTCCTAATTGGTAATGCAATGCTATCAATTTTGTACTTGGGATACGAACAATTTTGTCTGGGTGACAGCTTGGTTCATCGAATTAAAGCCATGGAGCAATGTGATATTTGCCATTTCTGGATTAAAAAAATGGTACATTTGCACACATCCACCAGGAAAGGGAGAAAAAAACATCTCAAGAACTCACCACCAGGTTTCCTATCACCATGACCAACAAGAAGACAAGAAGGCACAGTGGCTGCCCAGCTACTTCCATGCAGTCCCACATGGTCTCAATCCACTCCCCGCACAAAATTCGGAAGATGATGAGGAATGAGTGGAAGAAATCGTTCATGTGCCACCGTGGCAAATTGCCGGTCGTGCTTATCTTCTTCACATTGTCCATGTAGCTTTTCCCAAAAAGCTGCATTCCTACCACGGCAAAAATAAAGACGATGATTGCCAGCACAAGAGTGAGGTTACCGAGGGCACCCACTGAATTACCAATGATTTTAATGAGCGTATTTAAGGTCGGCCAGGACTTTGCCAATTTGAAGACTCGCAGCTGTGAACAAAACATAAACAACAGTGTCAGTTCACAGAAGCAACAGACATTTCAGCCGATGAATTATTAAAGCAGGTAACACGTGAAAGACGTTAAATGCCACAGTGTGTGCAGTACAAGGTGATTTTAGCCATACTTCCTGTTAACCTCACTTAATCTATTAATAAAATATCAGTTGGGCTTCTTGGATGAGAATTAACCTTTCCAGAGCTATGCTCTGCCTTGTTAGATAGACGTGCTTTTAGAGGCTCATTCCCTCAATAGCATGGGGGGAGAAGATGGAAGGAGGAAATCTCAGGTTTTAATATTTTCTTTTACATTGCTTTTCCTCCTCAAATTAAACAGCCTGGCAGGCATCTTGGGGAAGGGGTTTAGGGTTCAATCCCACACAGAGAAGCAATTCCTCTGTGTTTCAGAGCAAGCCTCAGCCAGATGCTATTAGCTGTTAGCTCCCAGGGTGAAAATCACCTCTGTGCTGAGGATCACGCAGTCTATGCACAACCCACATCCCACTTAAGACCTATTTTAAGGATGTAAATGGTTCCTAGCCCTTGTGCTGTGTTTTCAACTGAAGGTTTAATTTGAGCCCTATTGAAGAGGGATTGCTCAAAAACTGATAGGAGACTCTCAGGACGTAGCAGCAGTGGTGAAAAATTTGCATTTTTTGAGCAGCACAGAGAATTTTGGAAAAAAGTCTTCCACTAAATGTAACCATAAGGGCTTATTTTCCTGGTCTTTCCAAGCTGTGAAGCCATATCATGGCCAGAATGATTAGCATGGACATCCTGGTACATGAAGTGCAACACAAATGTCAGGCTGGCAAGGAAACTACTTTTCTCTTCCAATATGTCGACAGTCTCTCATTAATAGAATACCACTATCCCGTGCATAACAAAGGAGCTGACAGCTAAGGAGTTCCCGTGAAAGACAGATGCTATATTATGCTGATGAGTTCTAGAAAAAAAAAATCACTTCGTGAATAATTCAAAGACATTTTCTTTTGACAACATTTAAAAGAATGGTGGCATGTTTATAATATAATTTAGGAATAACAACTTCTAAAACGACAAGTTACTGGCTCTTGCATTTCTTGGGCTATCAATTATCTGCTGACTATGCTAACAGGTGTACAGGTATAAAATGGCAGATTTTTATTACAAATTGGAATTGAAACATTTTAAGTGTGCTGCAAGTACCTGGCACAGCTAGAAGGAATCAAATTATGTTCTCATTTACCCTGATGTAAATCTGGAACAATTCCATTTATCCCGCAGCCTATAATTAGTGTCACATACTGTTCAGGAGTTTGCAGCAATTGAAGTCTTTATCAGTAGATGCGTTTTTAAGAAAATATGTTGCATTCATGTCAGAGTTTATACATAATAAAAGAAGAGGGGTAAAAACAGAATAAGGCCATTACCAGTCGAAAGGAGCGTAAAACAGACAGGTTTCCCATGCTGGACAAACCCAGTTCCATTAGGCTTAGTATAACAATTATGCTGTCAAAAATATTCCAGCCCTGCTGAAAATAGTAGTAGGGGTCAAGGGCAATTACTTTGAAGATCATTTCTGCGGTAAAAATCCCAGTGAAGACCTGAAGAAAGAAAATATGAAGTCAAAGTAACCTCTTAAACTCACCTCCTTGCTTGCAGACTTTCCACTGATACAGGTGAACACAGCAGAAAGCCAAAAACATTTTACAAGCAAATACTTTATTTTTCATGGCTGATTTTTTATCATTATTATAACTTTGTCTAGTCTTTTCACAATAATATTTGATACTGCTGTAAACTTACAATGACATCTGAGTTCAAGCTCTGGATTGGAACATACATTTCCATCTCCTTCTGTCATCCGAATAATCCCAGTGGTAAAAAAGAAAGTGTAAAGGTGCCTTTTATAAAGGTTAAATCTACTCATTTCAGTGGAGAAACCCGAATGAATGGAGTGGGAGTGTTAAAGGGGTATTTGGGTTGTAGTGTACCTGCTGTATTATCCCTTTTTATTTTGTTATTATTATCAATACAAGGGCAACGCAAGCCTCCAGTCATTCTGAGGTTACTGCTGGCAGCGAAGGCGATTAGAAACTCTAATTTGAGTCCTAGTCTTTTTTTACAAATAGTCACAGCAGTTTTCTTTTCACAGCATCTTGGGAACACATTGCTTATTTATGACCCAGTTCAAATGTCATATGGTGGAAGTTCTAATTGGAACATTTTTCTTTAAAACAACATATAAATATTACCTATGAGGCAGAGGGAGAGGGAAAGGGAAGGCTGCTGGCAGCAAATTCAGTTTTAACACATTCCTGCAAAATATCTCAGAGAATCAGATCTTGTCCTTTCATATGCCCTGCTTAAGTACCAGTTTAAATGCACAACGCAAGGCTACAGTCAACTTAAAATGACAAAATGAGGGCATCAAGTTCTTCATATACTGTTCTATGTTCATTCCAAGTCCCAATACAAGGTGCACAGAACTTTGTGTTTCTGAAAAATTCTGTTGCACTTATATATTAAAGCACATGGTTTTCCACAAAACAGCCAATATCAGTGCACTGTGTAGGTCAAAACAAAGGGAGGAATCCAGAGCTCACATATTAGTAATATACAGTCAAGGAGAAATGTTTTCCTTCCGATAAGCTGAATATTCACGGCAGTATCCCAGCAAAACTGATCAACTCTGGTCAACAAAGATGAGAAACCCATCAAGATGTGGAAGGGAAAAGTTAAGATTATATAATTGAGATATTAAGGAATAAAAATAAATTATCATAGCCTGCATTTAAGCAAGGCTTGGCTTTACTTTGTAATGCTTTAGGAATGCATTCTTCCAAGCAGCCATTTTACACAATTCCTTATGTAAAACACCTTCTCTTTCTCATCAGGAATAAAACCTTCCGCTGCAACAATTTGGACTGTCATCCCATCACTGTCTCATTCCAAATACCCAACAAAATGACCTGTCTCATATTTCTAACTAGCCAACAATTTCTGAGTCATGGTGGTCAGAGATACCAAAGATTCCCACCAGAATGCTCCAATTTCCCTTAGGACAGAGAACAAGACAATACTGGATGTCTGTGAAATTGTATCCAGGGGACTGCCTTAAAAACCACGATACCATGCTGCGTACATTATGCAACCATCTTGCTGAGAAATGACTCAGGAGGATCACTTTCTTTGCCTGAATCATTTTAATCAATAGCCTTCTGAGAAGGAAATGTCACAGGAAGATAGTAAAATGTCTGAGCCTTCCTAAAGGCATCAGGAATTGTGTACGTGTACCAGCTACGAATTTCAAACGGCAGTTGTCAAATCACCAGCACCTGGTACTCAGCGACTGCGCTTGTACAAGAAGCTGGATACTCAATACAGTAAAGGCTGGAAAGAAAACAAGTCACGTAACATCCCATTGGTGCTAAATATGCCACTGCTGATTTGGAGGACTTCGTCTTAAAAAAAATTCTTTTATCTATCGTTTCAGCTATTTAAGCTCTAATATTGCATAACAGTATCTCAGTTTCTAAAGCAAAACAAAAATTGGGAGAATCTTGCTCTATCTACCTATTTTTTAAGTGGTGGCACTGCACAGGCAGGTGAACCATGTAAAGATGTACATGTGCTTGGCTGGACTTCTGATTACATTTGAAAATGTTGATTCCTGTAAGGGATGAACTAAAGGAGTCTGAAGGTAGCAGGTGCTGCAGGAAGTAGATGGACAATCAGTGCGGGAGATCTCCAATGACTGGCATCAGACGAAGAATCACTCTCGGGGAAAGCGAATCCTTATTCCACTTTCATTCTTTCATTTCTCTTAGAAACATTTGTTTTGAGGAAAAAATGTCAAAGATCTGCCCTTTTTAATATTTTCCCCCATTTAATGCTAGTATAATCACTCAAAGAGGGTTAGATGCAATGGGAAGACGACAGCCAGCCAGCATGGGGGCAGAGGAGCGGTCTGGCAGCCTGTGGCTTAGGGGATGCAGTCACCTGGCAGCCTGCCCTGGAGCTGGGACTCCCTTCACTTTCACAGGGGATTGCAAAAAATGTCAATTTTCATTACAAATGACTTTGCAAAATCCTCCGCAAAATGGAATTACCTTTCTCTGACCTGCTCTACTCCCAATCAATCCAGTTATGCAGGGATTTAGTAAAGCTGGTGAGGGGGAGCTGGGACTGTCTGGCGTCTCACCAACCCATCCTGGGATTTCAGGGGAAGGGGAGCCCCGTGCCATCAGCCCGCTACACAAAATAATAGCAGGCGGTTTTGCTTATTTTACACTTTAGCACAAAGAGGAGAAATAGCTCTAGGCAATGCTGAGAAACTCACAGTGAGGTAATTATATTTTTTTGCAAAATTTTGCAAAATTTGCTTTGCAATTCCTCCCCCTGCTTGTTGTCTCTATTTCCTTGTTGGCACCCGGCACAGCCCTGCTCATCCCCAGCAGGTCTGCAGGAGCTGTGTTGGCAGGAGGGATGCCAAGGTCTAAGGTTTCACCCCCTGTGGTCTACAAAGGGAGAAGCTGATCTGCCAAAAGCAGAGCAAGGAGCAGACACATTTACTTTTCGGAGTGCCAGAGTGGGAAACAGCAGCATTTCCACCTGCTCTGATGGATACTGGGTCCGAAGGAGGTTTTTTTAAGTCATCTCAGAGGGCCACAAATTGTTGAGCAACAACAAGGAAGGCTGGCTGCAAAGTGGAGCTGGATATAGTCCTGTGAGATGACTTTTCAAGCTACCCTTATCTACTGCTTTTCACAGAGGGCAAGAGCATGGGTTTGAAGCAAGAGAGACCCAAAGAGATTTTTGCTTAGCACAACAGCAGAGGGAGATTTGCCACGACACAGCAGCTGAAAAACTGGAGACTGGTCCCACAGCCTAGAAGAACCTCAGCCTGCCCAAGGAGGCCCAGAGCTAAGAACAACAAAGACCAGGGTAAAGAAAAAAATCCATATGTGATGTACCACATATTCTAGGCCTGATACAAAAAGTCTGACTACTGCTACTACCCACCTAAACCTGCCAGTGTAGGATGCTTCTCACTAAAGTCAGACATCACATCTGTAGTGTCTCTGCGTACTCCCAGTATAGTCGATGGTCACGATAGTCACAGGCTTCCAGAACATAGTTCACCTTACCCAAAAGTAAATGTCTTTAAAACATCACATTAATTGTGCCTTAAAATTGTCCATTACTCTCTATTGACTTTAAAGGGAGACAAAAGCAATGAGCTCCAACAGAGACTCCTACATTGTAAATACCTAAAGTTAGGCAAGGTGAATCCCACTTTGAGATACTGCAGCCTTTGGTTTTAGAGAAATAAAAGGTAACTTGCTTAGCTTGGAAAGGCTATCTCATCTCTGCTATGTGCTTCTCAAATTCAAACTTAGCGATATCCATGTCCCACGGTACTCCAGACTTACTTATGGTATCCTATAGGATATCTCTGCTTCTACCACTAATTTTAGGGGCAATTCCACCACGTCATAGCTAGATGGCATGTGCCTTTTCCAATACAGACTGTTCTAAAATTAAAAGGGTTTTAAACATTAAGTTTTAAAGCAGTAAAACACAGTAACTTTTAAACATAAACACAGAGAAAGATGATTAAAGAAAAAGCTTCCCTTATGTAGTAAATGCAGAATTCTAGAGGCCCCCTGGGTTAACAAATTGTACTATATTTGCCTCTGGAAAGGCTTTTCTGCTGTCCCTGCAGCTTGGCTGTAGATCTGTCACTCTGCTTTTCCTCGGAGAAGTGCTGTCTCTGCTTACTTTGCAGCTCTCGCTCTGGCTGCTCCAGCTTGCTCATTAAGAGTTTCTGCTCAAAGCATCAGCCTTGCTTTGCTCCATGTCCCCTCTGTCCTGGGGTTTGCATGGGACCCAGCACACAGAGCTGGACAAGGCAGGGAGGCACAGCAGGACATAGAGGGACATACAGCAAATGTACCATAGGCACCTTCCCGCATCCATATCTAGATACACTCAAACACCATGTTATTTCCCTCCAAGATCTTGCCTTGTTTTTTTCTGTAGATTTCTTTTAACTTAAAAGTCACTATTAGTCACCAAGAACTGATGCCTTATCATTGCTTTAAAAGAAGTCCCAAATAAACCTCATTAACCTTTCTCTTATCTCATTTTCTTAAACTGATACAAACTAGAAACCTACCTGGAACAGCCCAGAAACATGGCTTTAATGGTTTCTAATAACATTAGAATATGTTAGTTTAATAAAAATAGACCCTTGTCCTTCATTCATTTCTCTTCACCCCCAGAAAGAGGTGACTATGTGGACCCTCTTGACATGCCATAGGCAAAGCGATGCTGACAGCATATCAAAACGGGGTCTTCCCAAGCCACAGCCAAAACTTTAAAAAGCAGGAAACAGACTCCTCAGGTAGCACTTCAAGTTCGTGTTGACTTACCAAATTGCCTATGTAAAGCATGTGGTCAAACTCCTTTGTCATCTTATAGTGCTCCAAGGCCATGAAGAGCGTGTTCAGCACAATGCAAAGGGTGATGGTGAGGTCGGTAAATGGGTCCATTACCACAAACTTGACAAATTTCTTGATTAAAAGCCAAAGTGGGCAGCAATCCCAAATGAGAAATTTAACAGCAAAGTGGTTCCAGCAGGGAGGACATTTCTGGTGTGATTCCTCAAGCTCTAAGTCACAAGCAGTAAAGTAACAGTCAATTCACACTGAGTTATATGACAAGAGAACACTTAAAATGACTCATAACACAGAGGAAGGCCCCTGAATTACCCCAAACTTTTTTTTAGGATAAAAATATTTCTCTCCTAACAGGCTGGCAAATTACACACTTTGGGATTTTTGCCAGTTGACCTGCACTTAGCAGACAGTGACCTATTCTGAAAGTAATAACCTTTTAAAAGTGTCACAAGAAAAAATGAAGAATCACACTAAGTATGTAAAGTCTAGTATTATATATAGGCTCAGATTTTTAGTCTGTTTTCCATTTTGGCAAGTTCAAATGAATAAGAATACACTATCTTCATTTAACTTAGGTTGGAATATATTTTAGAAGTATCTTAAGTAATACCTTTTAAAGCAGTTAAGAGATGAAAGAGCTTAAATCCAATATTTAGAGCTGATTTAAGTGCTTGAGAGCCAAAGTATCACTGGTTAATAGGGTTTCTGTTCTTGATGTTCAATCCAAAAAGGCATTAAGCATCTGTTTTCTTCCGAAAGGCCCACATACAAAATCAGGGGAGTGGATAAGTCAGTTTGAAAATGCTGCTAAAGTTCCAGTGTGCTTTTTAAAGGTGCTTTTAAAAAATTACCTAAAAATACAACTTTTATATGTTCATTTTATTTGAGCACAAAAGAAGTGAAAAAGCTTCATAAGTATAATTTGTGTTAAATGGTGAAAAAGAAAAGCCAAAAAAGACAGTTAATGGCTGAATGATAATGATTAGCAGAATTGCTTTATGCTTTCCTTTCTGATTCCTTTATGGGCATGGAATGCTGCATAACGGTTTTAGTCTATATAATTAGAGCCTGCACTGACAACAGGAAAACTTCAGCCCAGGCTGTTATTTCAATCAGTTTATAAACAGCCTCCTCTCTCAAGCCAGGATGCATTCTCTGTGCATTTTCCTTCACTGGACAACAGAACTGTGGTATTAGGTGTCTGCTAGCAAGCTTTCAAAATATCAGATGAAGTCCTCCATGCACAGGTTTTGCACAAACATCTACACTGCTCTGAGATCTCTGGGAAACCAAACTGCTCCCGAGAAATAACTATGTCTTTCCAGCCTCCAAATAAAAATGCCTAAAATTATGTGAGAACCATCTGTACCCCAAACAATTTCAATGCAAAAATCCTAATTTTGCTTTTTTTTGGAAACCCACCTAAAAGTAGTAAAGACCTTGGGGCAGTCACTTCCTAAAGGACCTAATTTTCCAGGTAAATCCAGAAGAACACATCTGTCTATATCCATACTCCTCATAATCACTTCTAACCAACCTTGCTTATTCCACTGTTATTAATTTTGGGACCTTCATGATGGACACACATCAGATGTGTGACTCTTTTCTCTGAGGCTCCACACTCGACACAAGCCCCTTTAAGTCCAGGTTGCTGCTGAAAGGGGTAGTTTCATCCCTCTCAGCCACATGTTATTTCTCTGTCTTTTTGCCAGCTTTTGTGCTCCTGGACCTTCTGGGTGAGCTGGTTCTGCTCGCTCATCCAGCTGAAAACCAATTGCTTGTACGGTCAAATCAAACTGCAGGAACACAGCAAGGGGAGGAGAAAGGTGTGACTGTCCTCTTTTGGCAGTGATGTGGCATTAAAATGGTTTAAATCAATCAAGAACCCACATCCTTTCCCCACAATGGGTGACCTTTAGAAATCACAACAGATTTAATAGTTTTTGAAAGACATCTGCAAAAGGAAAAGAAAAATTAGACTCAACTGCTTTTTTTCTGCTACTTTATATTGTTTTTTAAAAAAAGGTCAGAAAAACAAAGTCAAAGTTTGTGTTGGAGGTATTTTTCCTCTTAGATTTAAATGAAAAAAACCTAGGTTCTTCCTTGTCTGCAAGGCTTTGCAATGTCTGGGAAAAACAGGCAGATGATGACTACCCAAGAGCCGAGAGCAGAAACCAGGTAACTAAATGAGAAGGGATTTCTAGTCTGGCTGTTTCACACAGTTTGGCACAAATCATACAGCTATTATTATAGTTAAAGCCTGTGATACATTTTATTCTGATTTGATATTCCTCTTGTTAACAACTGTTCAATTTCAATGACTAATCAAAGTCTGGGAGTTAGAAAACCTTTGATAAGGATTGAAACAGCTTTCTTCTGAATGAGGCTAAAAATGTACATCCTCTGAGTTATTCTAGACTTGATGGTCTCTGTTTCTGTGGTAAAAAGTAATAGAAAGTACCATTAAATAAATAAGCAGAAGTCCAGCTCAGGCCTTTTAGGCATTCTTAACACATTACAAAGAAGCAAATCAATCACAAAGCTAATTGCTAAAAACCCCACAGAAAACAAATAAAACCTTTGCAGATTACACTAAACACTGGAATGCATTGAAGTGATTATTTACCTATTAAGACTACAACTCTTTATTTATTTAAACATATATATGGCTGTTCTGGCCACAATACTGCTGATTATAACCACAGGGGATGGTAAAAAGCTGGGGAAGAAGAAGGGCTTTGTGGTTTCACGCTGGGCTGTTTCCAAAGAGCTAGGTCCAGTCCCTTTCTGTAAGGCATCTCCCAGATAAGCTATCAATAAATTTGTGAAAGGGAAACGCAAAGTTCCTGTGTATGGAAAGACAGGGAAGGGAAATCCTCCTGCACCTAACGAGAAGCCTAATGAGCAATGGAAAAATTTGCTGAGAAATATCTGCATGGATAAATGGGTCCTTTGAGCATCCTTAAATTTCACGGTGGGATTCAAACACCCACCAAACTGTTGTGTCCCACTAGCTGCTCTGCAAGGAGGAGACTTTCCTCCTCCACTGCTTGGAAGTTCTGTACATAGCTGGTGACTGCACATGCCAGGCTTTGCATCAGCTCCAGAGAGATGAGATATAAAAGTATGTACAGTCACCCATCACACAAACAGTCTGGTGCTCCACTACCCTGCATCTTGGTTAGCCCTGTGTAAATCAAATGCCATAGGGGCACAAAATGTTGCCACATCTGACTCTGATGGCCAGCATTTCATCACAGTTTTTACAAGTCCCTGGGTAAGATAGTGATTATATTGCCTTCTGTTACAGCTTCACCTGTATGGTAGGGGTTGCAATAACTATCTATAATGCCTTCTTGCAAAACAACAAGAGTTTAATATTAGGGTCTTTTGTGTCACTTTGTTCCTGCCAGTCAACATGCATATGGCTTTGAGTTGGGGAGCTAAAGACGTGTCTTACCTTCCAGGGCACTGGTGATGATGCTGACAGCGCTCACTGCCCTCTGCCTCTGAAAAGGTTCATCCGAGTGGTCCACCGATGGGCGGTGGGGCATTAGAAGCTGCTTCTTGCTTGCCTCATCCGAGGGAGAGGTCTGCTTAAATGAACACATTGGATCAGCAGAATAAAACCAAGGCAGATATGGGGTAGCATTTTCAAAATTGCCTAAGCACTGTTTTTCCCATCTGAGAAGTCCAAAGCTCACTGATTTCCCAATTAGACACATGCTGATGGGGTACTGCTTTTGGAAATGGCACTTTGAGCAATTTTGGAAACTTTGCCCAGCCCTTTACCTTCATGTAAATAGGTGAAAGATGCAGGTGAAAATAAAGGGACGCTTCTGATGCTGGAGAAACAGCAGTGCTGCTTTACCATGCTTTTTGCTTGTGAAAGAAGCCCTGCTTAATTACATTAATTATTCCATTATTTCTGAAATGTGTTAACTGTTTAATTATACTGCTAGAAGAAGAAAAGGGGCGTAGGTAACAGCTCCATTACAGGCCTCTGATATCATACCAAGCAAACTGACTCCTCAACACATGTTTTTTCTTGTTCTGAAACACTGCCAAATCTCAGGAACATATTGTCATTCTGTTGATCTTTGGTGTCACAGATTCTGAAGCTCCATAATTAGTGGAGAATCTCAGCTTCTTTTTTCTCAGGAAAAATAAAAAATAACTCAAACTATCTAGTTCTTATGTTTCTCAAGTAAAAGCTTAAAAAAACAACCCAAAGAAATAAAATACCAGAAAAACAGAACTCTCAGACTGCCTTTATTTAATGTTTCATTTAAAATTAGTTTTATGGTTTTTGAAGGCTTGGGTTTCTGAAGTCAGCCAGAAACACAGTATAGCTGCAGAAACACACTGTATTAAATACTTTATATTGTCAGCTCACAGGAGCAAGATGTTAAGACTTTTATCATTACAAGCTCCTGCTTCATACGGAGACAAATCCTGCCTGCTTTACTCCTCCAGCTCTCTCACAGGTAGAAGAAAACATGGTGGTTAAGGTGTAAGGATCTGGGAAAGCCAAGTTCAACGCTATTCTCTGTCTCAGACCTCCTGGTTGAGACACTCAGTCTCCCAAAATAAATGTTTTAACAGCCCCTGTCCCGCTCCTCCAAGCATACAGACTGTGAGCTCCGAGACACTATGTAAGCAAGAGAGATGCACTGTAGATAAACGGGTCCTGATGGCTCTTGAAATATACCTCAAGGAAATGTGAAAGGAGAAGAGATTCCATGAAGATGGAAACCTCTGGTTTATAAAGACGTCAGAGTAGCTGCTTTCGCTTCTACATAGTCAAATGAGGTACAGGAATTGGATTCATTCTTCTGGATCTTCTCTCATCGCTTGGGTCTGAAATGGCCCTAACCACTCTGAGCAGCACCCAGGATGCCAACCAAGACGTGCCATGGGCAGCAGCTTCACAGCTCTGCTGTCTGTGCCTGGGACATGCACCCAGAGGGACTCAGGATCCCTCCTTTTGACCATTTCTCTATCAAAACTGGTCTTCAGGAAAGGCAATTCCATGAGAACAGTAGGAGAAAAGCACTGAAGCTCTATAAGCTGTCTTTCTGGAGTGTGACCTCTTCAGGGCAGTGGACGTCCCCTTGTCAGGTGGTTTCAAAGGACAAAGACATTTGGCCACTAGTTGACACTGAAAATAGGCAGGATACTGGTCCCAGGTCACTTCAAATTACTGCAGTTAAAAATACCAATCACTGCAAGACCAGAGAAGAGCAAGGATTTTTAAAGCAAGCACTTAAAGCATTAGCTAAGCCAGGAAAGCAGCAATGCTTCAAAATGGCTTTTTTTTTTTTTATAAAACGTTCTCTTTTGTTAAAACAATTGGCTCATTGTCCATTGAGTTACTGATGCAGTCATCTCAAAAGGAGAGGTGTAATCAGTACCCATTCAAAGAGACTCCTACTTGTGCACAACGTAACAAGAAAACACTCAATCCTTGGCTTAGGAGCTGGGGAAACCAGGAACAGTATTTCAGATGCATTAGTTTGCTTGATTCCTTTCACCTCAAAAACATCCAGTAAAAACCAAAGAAATAACAAATGTTTTATTAATGAAGAAAGCATCTACAAAATTGCATAATCATTTGCACCAGTTTGGAGTACGTAACAAATACATGGGACTGAAAAGAAATAACTAGACAAGGAGATAAAAAACATGAGGGAGACAAATTTCTAAGTAGAATAAATTAAAAAAGTAATAGCAAAGAAAGGAAAAAAAAAGCCAAATAAAAACCCAACTCTTCCATTTCTCTCTGTCTGTAGAATGAACCATAAGGAAACCTCAAATTTCAAATTCCTCTGGATCATCTAACTCTTTTTAAACGGTACCATCTTCCCATCCCATCTGACCAAAGCTTAGGACATACCAGTAGCATGTCTTTAGACCACCACATCCTCAGAAGTACCAGTTTTCTGACTGTCAAGAAAGATAACTATATTCCTATTCATGCATGCAGAAGTGCTTGCAGAAGTTATGGGTTGGTGGCCTTTATCTGAAAGCCACCTTTTACTCACAGGTGCAAAGAGAATTCACTGGAGAGGTAAAAAGTCAAAGGAAAAACATTCAGAGATTCATCTTCCTATTTTTTGATTCAGCTAAACCAGGGTAAATGAAAAGTCCAAGTTAAACAGGTTTGGCATATCCTTCATAAAAAAAATAGCAGGGAACTGACTTTTTCCCCCAGGTTTGATGCGATATTCCAAACCCAACAAGTTTTTTAAGTCACTCTATTTTTCTTTCCAGCCCAGCGTCTTCAATCCTGCCACGTGTGTCACGAGAAGTGGTCCCCAAGACTTCAGGAATCCTGCTGGAGTCAAGGGGACCATTTGCAGTGTGCCGTCCTCCACGTGCAAAGGGGTATTCTCTGAAGGAGACATGTGCATGGCTCCTTCTTCCCTTCATCTCTTGAGGGCCGAGGTGGTGCAATTTGCTGCTGGCCTGCGTTCAGAGCAAATGCTACCACGCGTGACAGCCACCCACCGGCCCAGCTGCATGTGCGCCCACCGGAATTCAGAGCCCAAAGCCCGCTGCTCCCTGTCAGCCGCTCAGCAGCAGGCACACAGCAGACGTTCATCCCCAGAGCCAGGACACAGCGTCTGGCAGGCAGCGTCGGGGTGTAAGGAATACTCCTGTGCTCTTGCAGGAGGACGTGGTCTCCTTACCAATAGAGCAGTAAATCTATCGCATAGTCAGCTTGCAATTTACTATAAAGTATTTTTCCAGGAAAGAAAGTTTCCATCCAGGTGAATTGCTTAAAATTATTCAAGTTACTTAGGGAAGTGTAAGAGCTTTTGTTCTCTGTAAAGAATAGATATGTGAGGGTTGTTTTTGTTATTTATTTTAGAACAGAGTTAGCTAATAGTCACGCAAGGAACTGGCAGGTTTTGCATTCTGAGATAGAGAGCAGTTCCAGGAACTGGACAAACAAGGCAGCATAAAGGCTATTATCATTACAGAGAGAATATACACAGGCACAGTTGTTCATCGTACTTATATTTCTATAGAAATCAAGCAAAAATAACAACAGTCCCTACAGTTATGCAAGGAGTCTCCTTAGGATCTAGATGAGAAATCACAATGGAGTTAAACACAAGCACCTCCAGCAGGACAAGATTATTTGTGTTGCTCCCTGACTGCAAATGTTTCTCCTTTGGATTAGCTAAATTCTATAGGGACAAATATACTATTCAGTAATTTACATGTAAATGAGGATGCATAACATTGCAGAATTATTTTCTTCTGAGTGCCTACAGTTCTGAGTTATGTCAAAACTGTTATGTGAAGATGGGCTATACATGGCAGCATTTTAAAGACCACATTTGGGAACTGGGACAGGTTTAATTTTCGTTGCACAGTAAAAATCTTTTCAAGCATAAAAAGAGGTGCACAGGCCACACCATGAACAATGGACCCAGTAAGGCACTAGCACAAATATTTAATGAGATTCAAGGTGACCATAATAGCACACAGCATTAAAAAGAAGGCATTTAATTTTGTGGAGACTTGATAATTTAAAGACATGCACTGTAAACTGGAGCAGCTTGCAATATTTGTCACATCTGAATGATTTACGCTTAGGATGTGCTAAAGCAAAGTTTGAAATGAGCAGAAACTAGAGACGCAGTGACAGCTCTCTGTGTGACAGCGGCAGAGGGCTAGCTAGCTTTCGTCCAAATGACTTATTGACGGTGATTTTTTGATGACTTATTTTGTTGACCTTTTTCTGAACATGGAAAGTGCTAACACTTTGCCTTTTCACCAGTCCCATGGCAAAGCAAGAAGGGGAAAAAAGAAATTTTACCTCGAGGCGGTTTTAGGGTCAACAAGAAAACCTCAAACCAATGTGATCAGCAAAACAGTTTTATGCTTAGCAAGAACAAAAGCCAAGTTTGGTTGTTTTTTTTTTTTATAAAAAAGACAAAAAAAAGTTTATCTAAAGATAAGCTTCTAAATCCTTAGTTTGGCACCTCGATAAGCAGCCCGGCCTTTCTTAAGGGCTCATTCCCCAGTAGTTTTTACTCCTGTCAAGCTAGCAATACTCAGCATTTCTAGTTTCCTAAAAGAAAAAAAATACGTGCAACCAAGTGGAAATTCAGGAAAGGTTGTATGTGCAAGAGGGAGACCCCAGGTAGCTCCAACCTCCACCTCGCTGCTCATCCCAAAGCCGTGTCATGGGTGGCCCTGCTCTGCTGCTGGGCTGATGGGAAGCTCTGGTGAGCAGGTGAGAACAAAGCAATAGAGACCACCAGCTAACAGCCCACTTGCAAACAACCACCTCCTCAGTCTGTTTCTCTGCCACTTCTAATCTCCAAAATAATTGGAATATCAGGCTAAACCAAAAAAACCCTGTGATATCCCTGCAGAGTTACAGAAAGAGCTCCAGTTGGCTTTGGGAGGAAAGAGGGGATGCTGCCATGTGTATTTTGTAACCCTCAAGAAATTCTTGAAAACCACAGGCGACATCATACGCATCCTCATCAGATCCCATGGATAAATTGAGCTCCAGATAACAGCTCATTAACTTAATCCAATTCTGTTCAAACAGATCAATACCTTGTTGAAGTGAGATGTTATTCTAACCTCTTAAATGACTAAGAAACACGAAGAGACAGCAGAGCAATACATAGCTACAAGTAAATACTACAAGAATGTGCAGAATCTTTAGTTTGTACTGTGCCCTGAAGTTACTTACATGATGTATAGACTTTCTCTAAAAAAGGCGAAAGCCCAAACTCCCAGCCCAGCAATCAGCAGGAGCATAAAAACGTATCATTTTTCAAACCCCTCAGTCTCAGGACAAGCCAAAAAACATTAGGACTTTAAACATAGTCACCAGGTCCTGCTTGTGTCTTATTTACACTGGGGTAAGTTTGATGAAATCAGCAGCTGCACCACTTGAAGAAAGCTGGTAGGAGAACCAGCCCTGATTCAGTCCTCTGCAGGATACACTGGAGATTTCCAGGAGAGTGACTAGGACTTACCATGGGTTTCCTGGGACAAGCTCCCTGCACCTCTCAGACTCGAATGCCTGTTGCTCTTCACATCCAGGTGAAGACTGCCTGACCCAGAGCCACCTTTGTGGGGGGTGTTTGCAGATCGTACTTTCATATTTCACTGCTTTGCTCTTCATAAGACCTCAGTGGGCTTCCTAGCTTGAGCACTGCAGTGTAACCCTCTGTGCTGCCAAGGGCAGCTCCCCAACCGCGCTGCCACCACTCCTTGCAGGTACTCTTATGTGGCATGGGAACATCAACGGATGTAGCAAAGTGTGCAGACACACGTGGGATTCCTGCAGAGGAGAGGATGTCCCTCCTCTTGCTCAGGCTGTGCACTGAAGCCCCTGGTGACTGCATGGACAGATGCCATTCTGCATGGACCATGCCGTCCATGGCCAGCAAGCCTGCTGACCAGTTAGACTACCCTAGCTGACAAGACTGATCGGCCTAAGCACCACCCATTGAGACTATTTGAAATCTCTCCTGTTTCGCTAGCTGTATTTAGGGATTAGGGAGAGGAGGTGGAAAGTGGAAGCACACTTCATTTCTCACAGAAGCACACTCACAACCGTCCATGCCAAGCAGCCAGGGCCATTGGAAGAGCATTTGAAACTGGCTTTTGTAGCTTACATGCTCTTCTTCAGCCAAATGTCAGGAGACCACTCTTCTGAGTCACCAGCCTGAATAGTGGGATAATCTGCTGCAGCTGCCTCTCTCATGGGAAAGGGAACAAGCAGCACCGGTACTTTCATGTCAGCTCAGCTGCCACCCGCAGCCATTCCCACGGGCAAACAGCCCTTGGCTGGGACAGGGGGTAGCAGTTGTAATGACATAAAGGCATGGAAGTTGTTCATCGTGGTCCCAACTACTTTGCCTGGGGTAAAATCTTCAGGCTGAATGTTGATAAAACTGATCAGGCTAAAATTCTCAAAAGTGGCTACTGACTTTTTGTGCTTTCCCTGAGAAACCCTAGGAGGGCCCAGTTTGAAATCATCTGCTGAAACTATAGTCTGTTTAAGGGTTGCAGGTTGGAAACTCAAAACCAGAGACAGTAAGATCTTATTTGATGTTTACTCTGCCTTTTAAATCAGAAGGGCTTTTCCAATCTTTCCCCAAACCAGAATTCAGCGGTCTCCCCCCCCTCAGTAGCAATCAGACAGGTCTATGTTATGCTCATCGGATACTACTGAGCATCACAGGGGGACCTAAACAAATGAGTCTTCAAAACCTAATTCTGTAAAACATGTTTTGCCAGCTCCATCACCTAAGACGTTGCATTTACATCAGTGAAGCCTCACTTACACCTCAGGAAGCTGCAAGTCAGGGCTTAATGCGTATTACAGTGATGCCTTTTCATGGACTGGTCCTTTGTTTCTCGCTCAGGGAAGGCACAACAGATAGCACAAGTGGTTCCTTTTTCACCATGGACTTACACTCACACAAAATAAATAACAACAGCAGGATCAGTGGGGTTAATGAGGTAACTTCAACTTCACCCTGCAACGTCTTTCTTTTGCCTCCCCCAAACATATGAAGAGACTGTAAAAAGAAGCCAGAGCTGCCAACAAAGAACAATCTCAACTTCAAATTTTAACAAAAAAGAGGCAAAAATATTCAAACACAAAGCCCAGAAGCGTGTTGATTTATCTCCGAGCGCACTGAGGTGTTGGATTTGCTATTTCCTTTTGCCTGTGCTCCACAGCTGAGGCTGCATGTTTGTGCCCGGCGCGTATGGTTCCTGTAGCAAATACATCTGTACAGCAATGGGCTTCTTGCCAATTAGCTTTTAACTCCAGCTCACATTTTCTGGATAGATTAGATACCAAACCTGTTTTGCAGAAGACACAACATCCTTCACATTGCATCACTGAATGAGCATCTGTTACTATAGTGCCTGGTGTTATTTCCTAGATGACCAGGGAACTGCCAAGTGAGCTCACCCACCCAGGCCATTTAATTTTCAACATCCATTTTTTTAGAAGGCAGGAAGCTGGCAAATGAAAAGAAATGCCAGCAGAGCTCAAAGCCTCCCTGTCACCTCAGGGCCCAATCCTGTAAAATACCAATATTTCCTGTGAAAGGCTGAGTGCTCTCATGCTTTGTTAAGCTTTTTCTGACAGCTGGGAGAGCCTCAGCAGCCCGCAGAGCTGCTTTCCTTACAGAGAAAAGGGGGACATCCACTGCTCATCTACTGAAGCCTTTCTACTTTGGTTCAGATTTTTTTTTTTTTAAATAGATGCACAAACTCCTTCTTCCACAGTTCCTTTAATGTACATCTTTTTTTGCACCAAGCTCAGTGCAATAAAACACCACTGTCTACAAATAGTGCTTTTCTGTTGCTCAGCTGTCCAGAGACTGCTCTCAGCACTGGTCTTCCTTGTCTGCAGAGAGTAAAAATGGGAGTACCAAAGTCCTAAATGAACGAAGGTGTGAACATCTGAAAAAGCAGCAACAGCCTCAAAACTGTCAACCAAACAGATAATTTTCACGCCACGCAGTTTCCCACGTGCAGCACAGCCCCTCCTCTCTCGTACAGTGTGAGAGTCTATTTGCAGGACTACAGCGAATGCCTGGCTAGGTGAGGAAAAAAATTCAATCCCAAGCTTGAAAGGGAAGACTCTGCCTGGCTCTAGAGAAAAAAAAGCTACTTCTTAATTTACTGATAATCTGACACCTCGGCTGGGATCCATCTCACTCACCTTTCTCTTCAGGAAATACCTTGCCTAATATGTGTTAGAATCACATTTGCTTATTTCCCCACCAATGTAACCCTGTTTTGGCACCTTGTTACTCTGAGTGGGTTTCATCTCACCTGACTTAAGACATGTGCAATACAGTGTTATTCACCTTGGGCTCCCCTTGTAGTTAAAGTGAACAGAAAGAGGCACTTTTAGGGAGAGAGATTATTCTGACCCATTTTAAAACTCTAACATGAAATAAATCCTGCCCACACTGACCGTAGTGACCAGAGCTCCGTTGCTTTAAAGACTATTGAGAGTGATGAGCTCCAATGTAGATTATCTATATTAAAAGGGATAAATTCCCACCAGGTCAAACTGACAACCTGTCCAAATTGTCCTGCCTGTGTAGCAGCTATTTCCAAAACACCACCTCATGGTTTTTCAAGTGAATTCGTGGTTGGTTCCTAATGGTATCAGTCTTAATAGTTTTATTTACAGCCTTATTAAATATTTTGCAGCAGTGGTGCTTTGCCACAAAGATCCTGGCAATCTGCAAAAGGCTTGAAGTCTGTTGATCCTCTGCCTATCTTTCCTGGGTGTTATTTGAACTGGGTGCTAAACCCTTCTGGGAACTGGACTGTAAGAACAGCCCTCCACAAGTAGCTATACAGAAGACCAGAGGTTAGATGCAAATAGAGAGCAACCAGCGGGAGAAAACGCAGTCTCAGGATGGTAAGACTCACACTGAATCATTTTAAAACCATCATTTTCTAGCCACCAGACAACGTCAGATATTCAAATGTCAAAAGAAACCAACTTAAAAAATGTCCCTACAAGAAAAGAAAATTCATATCAAACCCAAGATTTAGGTATTTGCTTCCAGCCAGCTCTGAAGAGTAAGTCTCACCAGAAGTCATGAACCTCTCTTATGCAGCACTAGACACACGTTGGTGTGGGAGTTAGACTGTTGTCTTCCCACCCTGCCTCAGATGCTGGGTCTGGGTTTCTCACTGCGGACTGCATATCGCGTAAATCAATTACAGCAAACTCCAACAACATTTAGAAGGAAACAAGAGTGTGAATCACATACAAAAGTTATAAAGTACTCACCAGGTCGCCTGTCCCAGGTTTTTCCATAATAACTGGGGGGAGCAGTAACCCTGCAGGAGAAGTAGGGTCTGGGTTGAGTGCCCCGGTGCCTCCTCCTATCAGGGAAACCACACCATTGCAATCCACTGAGCTGTTCCTTTTGCCCGTCTGGGTGTAGTTGGGAGTAGTAGGGTGAGAACTATGGCTCACTTGACTTTGCACGCTCGGACGCCTCCCAGATCTTGGAATTAAGAGAGAGCCCCGGTGGCTTTCATTTTCCCCAGCAGTGCTGATCTCATCATCGGCAAAATCTGTTTCGGAGCCAGTGTCTCTGCCACGGAGTCGGAAACTGAATATGCTTCCGTGGCTGGTTCTGCGCTTCACCAAGTTTGCACTGGGACCGTAACTAATGCCAAGGAGAGTCTAGAAACCCCCAGAAAGGAAAAAGGGGAAAGAGAAACAACATTTTGCAACATGTTTTCAGGAGCGAGGAAGGTCTGGGGAGAGCAGTAAGTTCCATTTTAAATCAAGTGCTTCAGAGAAAGACTTAATTACTCCTATTCAACCTTTGCAAAGTTAAGAGGTTGAATAGTCATTCCTAGCCATTAGGTATTTGTCTAATACTTGACAGTTAAAGATGCACTGAAATAGGAAGGGTCAAGGTGGCATTCGCCTCGTAGCGTGATACTTCCTTTGCTTCTACTCCCCCCTGTCTGATAAGTGCCAAAGGACTTGGAAAGGCAGCACAAGGAGTGGAAGACAGGAGCAGGGAAGGGGATCCAGCTCCAGTTTACCGCATTATCACACATCTTCATAACAGCTAGGGAAGGAACGTTGTAGTGGGAGAAGAAGAGATAAAGAAATAGGGCAGGAAATGAACTGCAGGGAAAATGAGAAGAGGGAAGAAGAAGAAGCAGAATACGACGGAAGAAGGTGATAAAGGAAAAAAAAACAAGAGCAAGAAGAGGGATATGGTTTATTAGTTTGTAGAATGATTATCCCAATGCACATGGCTGCTTTTAGGGGTAGGTACCCTCAATACACAGCAGTCTCCCTCACACCCAAATATCAGCCTTGACGATCCACTCTGACATCAGCTAGTGAGAGTGCAACTCTGACAGAGCATCAGCAAGACGTAGCCAAGCACTAAACACACCTAAACCTTGGCAGAGTAAAAAGGATGTTCAGAAAATGCGTAAAGAATTCAAGTCTATCCCCTTTCCTCATATCTGAAGAGGAAATTATTGGAATAAGAGCATTTAGGCAGAACATACTTTTGATTTTACGGCCTGTACAGAATTTTCAGCTTCTTCAGAACTTTCTCATGAGCCAAGTATATATGAAGACAAGTCAGATCTCCACAGCATCCACAAACCAGACAAACCAAATGAAGCCTGATTTCATTTCTCACTGGAGCTCACAGCACTGAGTTACGTAATGATGCTATTTTGTGACACTTGTACAAGGAAGAGTACAAAAACCAGGCCCCTTCTAACTAAAAACAACCCATTTGGATTGCTACCAAATTTTAACTGGTCAAAAATCCATGCCTGGGTTTCCATGGCACAGCCATTGAGACTGATTTCTGATGGCAACACACCTCCAGCTGCTCAGATTGCATCTGAATGATGACTCAGCCTTACTCCCTCCAACCATGCCAGACACAGCCTTGCAGAGAAGATTTACTATAAGCTTTGAAATGTGTCTCCCATGTTTCTCATGCATATGACATCCAGGGGCGAAAAGTGAAAACAAGAAATATTCATCTAAGAAACAAACTGGCAATGCACAGCTCCAATCCATGGTCATTCTGGTACATGGTGTCTTGAAACCCATCCAGAATGAAGCTAAAGAGCAATTCTAGCTTTAACAAAGGTGTAATTTGTAACACGACCCACTCAACCAATGAGACAACAACAAAAACTATTAGATTTAAAAATGCATGTCATTTACAGAAATCCAGCTCTCTGTAAATTTTGTGAGCTGGGGAGTCATTAATTGGTCACATTTACTTACATCACTTACATGTTTTCTATGAGCTTTTTACGGCTGCCAAATATCCCTAAATTCACTGACAACAAAATATAAAAAGACTTAGCCCATTACATGGCTATTCAAAAAACCAGAATAAACTGATTTAAACTTTGCCCTCAGTTAAGCAAAGACAAATTAGCTGAAGCTATTTATGATCATTTGATACATACAGCATGTGCAAATTCATATTCATGCATGTCAGTAACATTTATATAAAACCCTATTTAACAACAGTCTTACTATTTTTTCCCTGCAATAGAAAGTAGAAACAAGTGCCACAAAGTTTTGACTTGAAGGCAACTATCAAAGGAATATAAAAATGTTAATAACGTTTTTGTATAGCATTTAAAAAGCCCTCTGAGACAAGTTTCCTCCTTTTCTTTTTAAGCTTTGCAAGTTTCTTCTAAGAATTTTTTATCTCTAGTAGGGATAGGATAGATATAATCAGATGAATGAAATTAAAGTAAGAAAATAAACCAGACTGTGGGTAATCTTGAAGCAAAAAAAAAGTAAAAAAATTGAAACAAAATAGATTCGTAAGAATGTTTAATGGGGATTTTTAATTCATTTTGAAAATAAAGTGGTAATATGTTTCCTTCCACTGTTCTAACACAGACTGTCTGCAGGTCAGTTATGATATTAAATATCTTATTCTTCTTTACAGCTGAAAGCTTCAGCTTTAATTCCCTATTCAGAGCCTGCCTATCCAGCAAAGTGCAGTGTGAAATAAGTGACGTTTCAGACCATGGCTTACCATTCTCCTCTGACCATCATCGTAGTCACACTTGGGATTCCTTTGGTCTTCCCCATACTCTTCTGCCCCCAAAGATTTCTTTTTCTTTCGCCTATTTCTTCTTTCCTTGGCATTTTTGGATGCTAAAGGTGACATTTCCAATGAACTAAGTGACATTGAATCAATTCCTTTAGTAGCTAGTGCCTAAAACAGAAGACGGTAGAAGGTCTAAAATTTATTATTTGAGTTAAGGATCTCAGTGAGAACTCATAATTACTCTGCTCAGCAATTATTTTTCATTTTAAGTTTTAAGGTTGTATAGGAGATAAATTAAAAATTTCAGGTGGTCATTAATCATAAAACTCTCTCACATGGCTGGAACCAGTCTTAACCTGTTTCTAACCTCTACGTTTAGCCACAGGAAAACAAACAACAAGCAAGACAGGTTCCTACTACAAATGCACACATGCAGGTCTACCACCCAGATCTTATGATGGAGCATTAGGAATGGCTGCATAAAATAATGTGATTTATGTAGAGCTCATACACAAGATCCTTTGACATTTCATGAGAGGAACAGCCTGTGTGCACACACTTGCAGGTGTACACTGTGCACACATCTCTGGAGTAACACTTCTGGTGCTAGTAAAAAAAAATTCTCAAGCTGGGGAACCTCAGATTAAGCCCCCCCTGGACTTCAGCCCCTTGAACCAGTAGGGCTGGACAGGAGGGCAGCCAAGTTGGCTGCCAGGATTTTTCCTCCCCTATCACAGAGGGATGCTAGGAACAGCAGGCAATTCAGCTGGCATGTTTTTGTAAACACTTATCCCAAGTAACAGTGCAGGCAGCTATGATGAGAAATGCAAAGAGAAAAATGTGGGCTTAACTGGAGATAAGGTGGACTTTGCTTTGCCGTGTGCTTCAGTGCTGTGCTGGCTATCTGGTGGGATCGCTGCAGGAGCTGACTGACAACAGATCAACTGCTAGAAACCCAGCAGAAGCCAAATGAGAAAGGCTGAGCACACAAAGCCACAGCCTTGGAAGCAAATGAGCAGCCAAGAGGAAGAATCGATAGGTGCAGGGAGGAAGCTGCAGCCCATGCCAGCGCACTGGGTGCCCATCCCTGGTGTGGGTGGGAGGAACGAGGGGGCTCTGAGCACAAAGCACGAGGTCAGGTTTGGAGGTGCTGGCATCTCAGTGGTAGCCACATCAGTGGCCTGCAGACAAGCCCATTTTCAGAGCCCCTAGCCGAAATACATAAAGCAAGTGAATTACAAAAAAAAAAAAAAAAAGCTCTCCAGGTTCCCAAGAATAGGAGAAATGGATGAATCCTCAGTGCTATTGTCTGGAAGCCACTAGAATCAAACAGGCAATCAGCTCTCCGCAGCAAGATACTCCCTTCCTCCCACAGGCATCAGTCCAAGGAAAGTGAAGGCACTTAACAGTCGTGTAAAGAATCAATCATGTATTTCAAGGAGCAGCGGTAGCTCTATCAAGCAGAGAGCACAACAAAACTTAATTCCTGTGGGAAATATCTTTCATGAGCAAGCTGCTTAGAGCAGAGAGGAGGAGGGCTCAGACACTGGTCTAGGCTGTTCTTTTTTTTTTTTTTTCCCCAAGTCAATTGATTTAATTGCTATGCTGAAGTGCTTTCTCTTCATAAAGATTCAGCAAGTCTTTTGGTGTTAAGTTCAGGTTTAGCAATGTGTTAGACCAATTGTGTAAATTGACTGATAGTCCCCAAGCAGGGCTATCAATTATATTTGTGCTCTCTTTATACTGCACAGTGTAAAAGCTGGTCTAAAGAGTTTCAGTTTTCCTTTCTGATTGCCTTCATATTTTATTGATCTAGAAAATACTGTAGGTTGTGCTACTAAGCATGCTGTACTCTTACTGCAAAATAAGCTAATTTTCAGTTTCTTAGCATTTTCTTACCTATTGCTTGGGTTGAAATGCTTCTGCCCTGCATACTTTTTTCAGTTGTTGAAAAAGGATTCAGACCAAATTGTTTCTCAGGGCATGGATGATGTCCCCGTGTCCTGTCTATCTACCCTTTCTGGTTGGGTTCCCATGGCTGGACTGTGTCCTGCCCCTCAGGCATTGCAAGCCATAACCCACTGTCATAACTCCCAGGGCAGGGAAGGAGTTTGGGATTGGGCATGTCTGGCAAGGACAGGTGGTGGGTGAAGGATGGGTGTTGTGGTTTAGCCCCAGTCGGCAATTAAGCACCACACAGCCGCTCGCTCACCCTCCCCCCCCACCCCCCACTGGGATGGAGGAGAGAATCGGAAGAGCACAAGTAAGAAAACTTGTGGGTTGAGATAAGAACAGTTTAGTAATTGGAACAAAAAATAATAACAATAAGAATAACAAATTGTAATGAGAAGGAAAACAACAAGGGAGCGAGAGAGGAATGAAAACCCAGGGGGGGAAAAACCAGTGATACAACTGCTCACCACCTGCCGATCGACTCCCAGCCCGTCCCCGAGCAGTGATCACTGCCCCTCAGCCAGCTCCCCCCAGTTTATACACTGAGCATGACGTCGTATGGTATGGAATAGCCCTTTGGCCAGTTTGGGTCCACTATCCTGGCTGTGCCCCCTCCCAGCTTCTTGTGCACCTGGCAGAGCATGGGAAGCTGAAAAGTCCTTGACCAGTGTAAACATTACTTAGCAACAACCAAAACATCAGTGTGTTATCGCTATTATTCTCATACTAAAATCCAAAACACAGCACTGTACCAGCTACTGGGAAGAAAATTAACTCTATCCCAGCCAAAACCAGGACAATGGGAGGAAAGCTTAGCTCACAGAAGCCCTGACATGGAGATTACGCAGTCCTATCTCTAGACTATCCTATCTCAAGTCCTATCTCTAGGACTCCTGCCTCAAAGCAAAAACTTAGTAGTATGGTGAGAAAGTCAAAACCAAGAACTTGATAAAGGCTTGGAGAGCAAGATTAAAACTGAGTAGCTCTGATTGGGGTGAGACACCTGAGAAGGACATCTGAAAGCTACACGGTGTAGCAGACCACTCAATTCACTTTCCTGAGCCTGTTCTTGCAGATGTCTAATTTGAGATATTGGGGGCTGATTTGAAGAGTTACTGAGCTTCACTAATGAACACCATGGACCCCAATTGCTCTACTCCTAAGTTTCCTTTCCATAAAATTGAGATAATTCTCCAGGAGTATTGCAAATACAAATTAGTATTTTTGAAGCACACAGATTCTGAGCAGTGACAAGAGGCAGTGAAAAACCTCTGAGGATGTTAGTCATTTTGCCTTTAAGCAGGCTTTGAATGCCTTAGTTGGGAAGTCTGCTTGAGCTGGCCTAAGGCTACAGAACAAATTATGAGAAAGCGAAGAGCTGCTCTTGAGGCATGCACTGTCCACCCTTTGTACTGAGCAGGGCACAGGAAAAATGAGATGTGGTCAGCTGATGAAAAGACTATGTTATAAAACATATAGATAAACGGGAACAATTTAGGTTTTCACAAGCAACCTTCATTTTGACACATTCTGACTTTCACAACTTAATGTTCTTTTTTTGTGTACATATAGGCTTAACTGAAATCAAAGCCTTCGAAAGGAAATTCTTAAATATCTTTAATTATAGCTGGGGCTACCAAAGTTGGCTGGTATTAGGAAGAGCTCAGCTGGAGTCAAAACACATGAAAATTTGTATAAAATAGGTACAAGTTGGAGCTCAGTTTGCTCCCTTAGGTTATGGCAGAAAGTTACTCTGTTCAAAGTGCCTGTATATGGACAAAATTGCATTTACCTATTACTTAAACCATCAAAGAGGATCTTTAAAAGGACTTAAACGATGTATAAGCCTGTACTAGCACTTTGTCAAGGGTGAATTGCATTTTCTATTTTCTTTCCAAGGATTTAAATGGGTTTTGGATTAGGCCCTGAAGCCATTTGTACCCAAAAGAAAATTATGTATATTAGTTTATATTGTGTATCAAGGATTTATTTTTCTCAACTACAGTGCTACATGTTATTTCAGATTAATTTTCTTATTGTCTTCTTGTTCACAGCTCCTGAAATGTTCTCTTCAGTTGTTTAATAAAGGCCTTCTACCCCACACAAACCACAGGCAAATTAACTAGTGCTATTAAGGCTATATGGCTACAACCACCATTCAGCCTCCCTGTTTTGTTTAAGCTTATGACCTAACATTAAATCCATATTGTGCTGGTTTTGGCTGGGATAGAGTTGATTTTCTCCATAGTAGCTAGTACGGAGCTATGTTTTGGATTTGTGCTGGAAACAGTGTTGATCACACAGGGATGTTTTGGTTACTGCTGAGCAGTGCTTACACACAGTCAAGGCCTTTTCTGCTCCTCACCCCACCCCACCAGCGAGGAGGCTGGGGGTGCACAAGAAGCTGGGAGGGGACACGGCTGGGACAGCTGACCCCAACTGACCAAAGGGCTATTCCACACCCCATGTCGTGGTTTAGCTTCAGTCGGCAACTAAGCACCACGCAGCCGCTCGCTCACTCCCCCCCCAGTGGGATGAGGGAGAGAATCGGAAAAGCAAAAGTAAGAAAACTCGTGGGCTGAGATAAGAACAGTTTAGTAATTGGGGAATAATAATAATAATAATAATAATAATAATGAAAACAACGAGAGAGAGAGAGAGGGGAAAAAACCCAAGGAAAAAAAACCAAGTGATGCAGCTGCTCACCATCCGCCGACCAATGCCCAGCCCGTCCCCGAGCAGCAATCGCTGCCCCCAGCCAACTCCCCCCAGTTTATATACTGAGCATGACGTCGTATGGTATGGAATAGCCCTTTGGGCAGTTTGGATCAACTGTCCTGGCTGTGCCCCCTCCCAGCTTCTTGTGCGCCTGGCAGAGCATGGGAAGCTGAAAAGTCCTTGACTGGTGTAAGCATTACTTAGCAACAACTAAAACATCCGTGTGTTACCAACATTATTCTCATATTAAATCCAAAACACAGCACGATACCAGCTACTAGGAAGAAAAATTAACTCTATCCCAGCCGAAAACAGGACACCACATGACGTCATGCTCAGTATATAAAGCTGGGGAAGAAGAAGGAAGGGGAGACATTTGGAGTGATGGCGTTTGTCTTCCCAAGTCACCGTTACGCGTGATGGAGCCCTGCTTTCCTGGAGATGGCTGAACACCTGCCTGCCCATGGGAAGCAGTGAATGAATTCCTTGTTTTGCTTTGTTTGTGTGCCCAGCTTTTGCTTTCCCTATTAAACTGTCTTTATCTAAACCCACGAGTTTTCTCACTTTTACTCTTCCGATTCTCTCTCCCATCTCACCAGGGGGGAGGGTGAGCGAGTGGCTGTGTGGTGCTTAGCTACCAGCTGGGGTTAAACCACAACACATATCCTTTGCATAAATCGCAAAGCTTAACCTCAAGATCTGCCTCTTTACTTTTTCAGGAATGAGGTCATATGTGCTTCAAACAGGTTATCCTACATCTTTATCTTCATTATCAAACGGTTGGATATTCATGGCAGTTTGAATGAGACAGTGAGGAAATGAACATGAGCTAAAGCGATGGTGGAAGAACGTTCATCTGGGGCTATGGCTGAGCTGCCAAAATAGCTGTTCTGTGCTCAGATGTAGATGTAGTTACACCATCATTAAAATGTCTTGTATGCCAACCAGTATAAATTCCTCTGCCGGCATAAGTGGTACAGTTAAACCAATACAACTCTGGATATATAAACCCTAAATGGCCCCAAACCTAGCAGGAAGAGCCATCCTTTTTCTTTTAGAAAGGATTGTAATAACTCTGTCCAGGACGATAAACATTAAGCTGCTTTCAAGCAAACTCTTACTTCGGTTATCACATAAATGTAAAATAAAGAGAATGTGAATCTCAAGGTACCATCTGTTCAAGTTCCCCAAGGCTAATCATGTCACATAGTTCACTGACCTCCTGCTCTTTCTTTAACATCTCCATGGCTTCCCGAAACTTTCTTTCCTTCTCCTCTGTTTCAGCAATAGTGGCTTGGTTCTGCTCTTCATACGCCATGGCCACAACAGCCAGAATCAGGTTGACCAGATAAAATGAGCCCAGAAAGATGACCAGCATAAAAAAAAGCATGTAGATCTTCCCAGCAGATCTGAGAGTCTGTAAAAATGAAAGTAAAATCACTAACACTTGTTTACAATGTTTTTTAAAAGAAAAAATATTTTTTTTAAACTTAGATTTACAATATAATTGAATTCACCCTTTGTTACTAGCCCAAACAGAATCCTTTTGCTGACAAATGACAACCACATGCAAGGAAATAACCTCACCAATAACTTTTTATACCTTATTCAAAAATTATGTGCCTTGCAGTACAATTCATTTTTAAAAGAAGAATGCTTTCCTCCTTTACCAAATATCTCTGCTGGTTTTCTTTGAGAATAGATAAACATCTTATAATCAGGTGCAGTGAAAGCTTCCCCCACATAGCTCAATTTATTTTTGTCCAGTGAAACTTTCCAAGAAACTTGGAAAAACTTGGAAAACTTGGAAAAAGTCCAAGAAACTTTCCAAGCGGGATTCATGTTGCATCCCTTCAGATGTCTACAGTCTAGGTCCTTTAGAGTCAGCAGGGAGAAAAAGGTACTTTTAGGGTGCAACTCATTGGAACGTTATTTAGACATCTGCCTCAGGATAAGAAGAACCAAACCTTGGGCACCACTGACTGTATTGCCTGGTTCTCCAACAGATTTATAGGCATAACTGGAGTTTAGGGTAACAAGCTGAGCTTATATTACAGATATGTCCCATGGTCAATGACTTGATGCTAGTGATAGTGATAGAAACCACCGTGTGATATTATAAGGTCGAATAATAAAAGAGAGGTCAAATAATTTATTTAATCATAAGGCTAAATATTAAAAGGTCAAATAATAAAGTAATAAGGTCAAATAATAAAAGTTCATCCTTATTTGCCATGACAGTTTCAGCCTTGTAGACTTGTACATGCAGCTCTGTGCCAAGTAAGCGAATATAGTTGTTTAAAGAATTTTCAATTTAATTGTTTTACATTTTCCTGAAATGAAATTGTATAACTGGCTGCATGTGAAGCTGAAATCCCCAGTACCTTTAAAGATGTCTACCTTAGTACCTGCAGAGTAGTATCTGTCAGCACTAACTCCCTTGATTTCCTTACGAGTATGCTTCGGTTTTGGCCATTTTGAGATGCAGAAGTAAATCTTCAGTGGCTTCATGGACAGAGTATGTAATTCAGTACAAAACTATCACATGCAGTTCTTCAGAGTTCGCATACATTTCAGGAAATGCATGCTAAAATGAGCATTTGCTAGTAGAACACCTTGCACACGTGACTGTAAGTTGACTGTAAGTTGTCCACAATGAAAAGTTTGCAGCAGGGAGAACTGAAAGGTACCAGCTAGCCTTGCCATCTTTGGTAGCCTACCAGGTAGCCTTGTTCATTGTCATGCCTCGCAAAAAGAGATATGCCAAGTACACATGTGCTTCTCTAGTCCTTTCTTGAGTTGGCTTCAAAAGACTAGTTCACGTTACACCAGCCACCAAAAAAATCCTTAAGTCATGACGTGATGATCTTTCTTAAGTGGTGAACTTCATTTAGATTCAGATGAATTACCCATTCAAAGTGTCTTTCTCTCAGTACCAATTTTCCCCCCTTTCCCCAAACACCCAGCCTAATGTGTTCTGGTATCGTCACTCCTAAGAAACAAAATTAATTATAACAACTGATGATGGTCCTTGTCCACAACACACAGAGGACAGTTTACCTAATAACCAGCAATTTTTTCTTGTCTTTAATTATTGGATATATAACTGTAACAAGATGATGTGTTTATTTTATATTTTTTAACAGTAATAAGACAGTCTCATACCTGTTGATAAAGACGTTCCCAATAATCTTGAGTCATAAGACGGAACAAAGAAAGAAAGGCCCAGCCAAAAGTATCAAAGCTTGTGTAACCATGGTCAGGATTTTCCCCAGCCTTCAGGCAGATATATCCCTCAGGGCACGTGCTGCAAAACATGAAAGACAATACATGAAATGCATCATAGATGGCCTCAGCATGGAGAAACTGATTTCCAAAGGAACATATTGAATGCTGTTGGTTAAGGACACAGATCCTCAATGGTAAATTCCTTCACGGGGTGAAAACACAGGAAACAGGTGGATGCTAACTTCACAACACCAAAGATGTTTGCAATCTTATTTTTCCTTTGAAAGGATAAACTGGAAAATGGTAACCATAGCTCAAGCTATAATGGCTAATGAGTGCCTAGCATTTCAGATGTTTGGAATAGACAGGAATTGGGTGCCTAAGCAGAACTTTAGTGCTTAAATATGATTTCTCTTGGCAGTTATTCCTAAATAAGAATCATAAACTTGGTGTCCCCTGTTGCAGTTGTGGGTAATACTGTGATGGTGAACCTGCTTTTCCAGTTACATAGTCTGACACTGGCGGGATGACATCAGCGTGTGCCATCTCAGCACCTTGCCGATTGCTTACTACGCCTGACCTTTCACTCACCCTCTGCAAGGACTAAATCTTTAATCTAAGAAACCCAGCCCTTTGTTCCACTCACTGCCGAGGTCTGGGGTCATGACATTTTTCTGTTTCTGCCAGGAAAATGTTTTCCTTGTGTGTCTTGCAGATTCACGTATTAAATGGCATGTGGATAGCATGAAATTCACTGGCTCTCATTAAACTTTGAGACTCTTTACAAGCAATTTTCTAGCCCCAAATGCCAGAAGAGAAAAAGAATGCCCTCAGTGGTACTATGCAAGTACTGAATTGCATCATCAAGTGAAAAAGAAGGTAGAAGAGATCCCAGGTCAAGGATCCACCCTCTCTCCCAGGACGGTGCAGTATGATTAGTCAAAAGATCCCACACCTTTTGCATATCACAAGCTGCTTTCCAAACATAAGATATGCCCCATCAGAAACTGAAAACAGAGCAATATGCAAAGGCTTACTGCTGTATGTATCATAGGAAGAGAATATGAGATCAAGGACTTTGCCAGTGCCCTGGAGCCCTACAGTATTTGGGAATTTGTTAGGTGGGAACCATCTAAGTATCTGGAGAAGCAGATCTGAGCAGAACTTGCAGTAATGCCAGCTCTCTCTGTTCTCCTTGTGCTTCAGATAGAGATGAACCTGGTACGATTTGGTGCAAAGTCTAGCTGACACAACTAGGGATTGTTGGAACAAGAGGAATTGTGAAAGCACTTTGTCAGAGATCAGAGACGCTGAGAGAGATCAACTTCCAGGCAGTGTTTTGATAACAGAGCAATACCCTCTGTCCTGGCAGATGGTGAGCTTGATGTTCTGCCTGTCAGATGGAGGAATCAAGGTTTTCTGAACTGCCTTTGGATAGGATGATTATTGTAATATCTAGCCATTTTAGACATGGCACCAGTCATGTAGAGTGTGTCCAATGCATACAGCTTTTAACTTTTTTTCTCCCAGCAAAAACCCATAAAGTGTCTCAATCACTGCTCTTTTTTACCAAAGCAGAATATTGCCACAAATTGAAATGCAAAGCAGTAATATAAATAAAAGTCATTTTTAAAATGCCACCCATAAAAGAAATTGACTCCTGAGAAAGCAGAGTACGTCTCAGTATGAAAATCAAGGATAGGGTTTCTTTAAATATCAATTTTATACTGATATAAATCAAATCTCTACAGCACAAGACAGCAACTCAGCATTGCATGTCGAGATGAGAATACATTGCTATAGGTTTTGAAGTTATACAAATCTATGTTGTCAGGGACCAACATTAGACATCCAACAACACTTTAAGAAGCTTAATATAATATCATTAGTCAAAACCAAATTTTTAAGTAAGTCTGCTTTGAACGCTGAAAAAAGGAGTGCTGAAGCATTGCAAAATGTGTGCATATCCTTGTTTGCAGTAGTGTTCAGAAAAAGCAATAAAAACTGAAAAAGAACAGTTGATATTTAATGAATTAAATGTAACACAGAAGTGAGAATATAATAGGCGATTCTGTCACCTTAGGTAGAGCCAAGTTAGTTTATATCAGCTGAGAACTGAGATAACAGTAACTATAACAAAGAAAGAAAAAGAGAGACACTTCTAATTTTTTCCCTGCCAGCTTAGAAGTGCCTCCTTCTAGAGCTTTCCTGCTTTGACTACCTGTTGTTTCCTGGTAAGAGGCACATTTGAATAAAAATTACAGTAACATTACTGAGTTAGAAGAGAATAAAATGCAGAAATCTCAGGTTTTTTTCCCCTAAAATATGCAGATGCACACTGAATTTCTCTTGTATATCCATGTCCTTTTTTGAGGCAGCCTTTTCGCTAAATCTCCTCTCTCCCAAAGGCAGCATCTGCTGTCACTCTCTGCCACAGGGATATGAGATTTCTGCCTATGATCTGCTGCTGCAGACAGCCTTCAGTGCCCGTGATGTGCTGCTGACACTGTTCAAGAGCTCTGAGAAATGGATCCTCTGGGTTCCTGAGAAGGAAACCCTTTCCACTCGCTTGCGCTAAAGTATTATGTCCAGACAGGCCATGAAAATTTTTGCAAGGCTCATTCCTTTTGCCATGAGAAAATGACTGCACTCACACACTGTGCTTGGCTGGAAACTGAGTGATCGTGTCTAGAGGTGGACAAACTTTCCTGAGTCTTCCATGAAAGACCAATCCCAAGTGGCTCCATTGAGCTGGTCTCATTGCTTATATTTTAATGTATTAATAATGGCTAAAACATCTGAATACAGCTGTGAGAAACTTGATGGTGATTACTTTAATGGTGCACTTAAGCCTAGGCAGGGCAGTTGGTTGGAAATTAGGTTTCATCTAGAATAAGTTGCCTAAAATCTTAGGCAAAATGGAAATTTTGCAATTAATTTCAGTATGAGAGACAGAGACTTCCCTCTTAATCTCTTCACCATTTTGAACAAGAGAGTCTGAAAGAAAGGAGATATTAGGAGCATTGCACTTCGACGTATTTTCATAGGAACCTCTTGGCACCACGAGTTTAGAGGCTACAAAGTCACTCTTAGGTTCCCTGCCAATGTTGCTTCCTGGGGAAACTCTGTTTTGATGCAGAAGAACATGAGAGCAACTGCTCAAAGCACTTTACCACAACTGCTTGGAAAGCCCTAGGACATGGAGATGCAACTCCCCTGACTGTGAAAGTGAGCAATGGTACCTCAGATGAATATATTCTGTTTATAATACAGTTAGTATTTTTTCATGTTTCATTCTGTCTCTATGTGTGTCTCAAACCTTTTCCACTCAGCAGCAGATTGCTGGTGTGAAAAGATCTGTCTGACTCTGCAGTGAGCGTACACGGTTCTCTAATATTATGTTCAGGTGTAAGAGCACTCAAACGAGGTGTCTTCAGCACAAAAAGCATGAACTCCAGTTCAAAAATGCTATTAATGTTAGCTCACGTCCTTCTTATGGAGACTAGACACTTGAGACAAAATATCCTACTTTTCAACTCCTTATTCTTGCTCACCCTCTTTCATAGCTGACAGAAGCGATAACCCATGGGGTATGGGAACGCGTTAAAAACACTGAGGAAAACAAAATGCTGCTTTCCAGAAAAACACTCTACAGAAATTTAGGTGTAAGACTTTCACATGAGAATATTATTCTGCAACTGACACCATTTCCTCTAAGGATTTTGTTAAGGATTCTCGAGATTTTGCTGAAACGCCTTCTATGTATAATATTAAGCCTTCCCCTTCAGATTTTTTAGCAAACTCTTTAGCTTCTTTTACCTCAGGGAAGCATTTTACAGGATTGCACTCTCCTCTGATGCACAGGGACGGACAACAACAACAAGCTACATAAATATAACATCCTCCACAGGAGCCTCACAGGATGCTGTTCAATTGATCACAATAAAATTAGTGTCATTGATTCAGAAAAGTTAAAAGCATCAGTCTACCCACCTATCCATCAGGCTGTAATCACCATTGTAAGCTGGCATTGGTACAGGAAATTAAAGAACATAAGAAACAGCTTTGTTTTAAATAACACAGATCGGGAATGCCAGAGAGTTGTAGCTGAGGGGCATAATTACAAAATGCTCTGGCTCAAGAGTTTAATCTAGGGAAGCAAGTAACTTGCTGATCCAGGCTGTAGTGGCCAATAGGGCTGTGCAATAAAAGAAGATTTGTAAAACAACCAGGTGCTGGATTGTAACATTCAGACCCTGAAAATACAGGGAGCGCTGTCCACGTGTTACCAGGAGTTAGCATCAAACAGCTGCTAACGTTAGCTACGACATCTGTAAGGTAAAAGCTGCACTTTCATTTGGTTTAGGTTGCAAAGGCACACTACGGCTTGCTACACCAAATCGCTTATGAAAGAAGCAATAATAATGGGAGATAAAGTGCATACCACAGACACACCAAAAAATTAAAAGAACAAAACCGTATTGTGGTGAGGGCCCCTTAGTGTTTCTGCTTAGGTCACAGCTTAAGGCCAAGAATGCAGAAATCAAGCTGAAACGTTTATAGGTGATGTCTTTGACACATGGCTAATTCCAGAGGAATGGAAACCACCCTGGTGAGCACAGTGGGGTTTCAAACCCTGGCAGTAATAGCTGAAAGGACAGACGGTGCCCATGACCTCCAAGGCTTGTTGATGTGCACGGTAGAGTCCTCCCTGACCTGCCTCTTCGTGCTAAAGTCCTCAGACCACAGAGGAGAGGGTTAGCTCTCCTTTAGGCCACAGGCCTGAGTGCCCTTCTCTGCACTTTCCATGTTTTCTCACTTCCCTTGGCTTTGAAAGAGAACACCAGCAGCCAAACAAGGAGTGCATGCTGTGCAGTGGCTGGGGGGGAACAGATAAAGATCCTGAGACTAACATTTGCTCCTACCTGACAAGATGAAACTACCCATTCTGAACCAGGGCAATTTTTTTTTTTAAGCTGATGTTGTAAAGGTGATTGGGCATGTAGGAGAAGGGGGCTGAAAGGCAGCAGCACCCCAGCCAAAGCCAGGCGTTGCTGTCAGCGGGTGCTCGGGCTGCCTGAAAGTCACAAGTTGCTCTCCTTCCCCTCCTCTTTCTTGTTTTGTTATATTAAAGACTAATCATGGTTAGAGGGTCTGACTTACAATTCCACATTAATTACCATCTAAGAGCCAACATCTGACTCGCAGAGGCACACTTCACTCTGGATAGGTCTGACTAGGAGCCCCCAGCAGCTCTTACTCCAGGCACCTAAGGGGTCAGAGAGAATTTGAAGGGCATTTTTTAAAGCAAGGGGTGCTAATGGTCTGAAAGGAAGGAAGTGCAAGCAAATCCAAACAAACGTCACAGAAAAAAAAAGAAAAAAAAAAGAGAAGAGCTCAGAATAAAGAGCAACATCGACCAGATGCTGAAACTGGAGGAGCAAAGGGAAGGAGGTGTCCATGAACAGGCTTGCTTACAGGCTCAGAGCACCCACTGACCTGTGCATGCCACTGACCTGCATAAAAAAAAAAAGTCTCACTCCCCCACTGGCTGCTTGTTCAGGCAGATGGAAAACCACTGGTTTCAGCCTGAGATCTCAGACCCCTCTACGCACACATGCAAGCGACGAGAGGAAGAACTCCCTCTGCTGCAATGTGGCTTTTTTAGACTTCATGCTACAGCAAGGCAAGCAAATTCTCATTTGTTCGCACTCAATCCAGTGGCCAGACACCAGATCTTCTGCCTAACCCATCAAACAAAATGTAGGGCAATAATTTATCATCATAAACATAATGATAGATTATTGCTTAATGAAGACTGTAGCCCATAGTCAGTCTGCTTCTCTCATGTGGCTGATGAGTTTATTACAGCTTTGACTAAGAGGTAATATTACCCATCCTTAAGAATTGAGTGGATTTGGATTTAATCCCTACTGCTGCTCTTTAACCAGAGATATGATCTTCCAAATACACAACTGATCCCTAGGAGTGGGGGACTGTTATTGTTGCCCCTAAGCCTGTATAATACATAAAGTTATGCTCCTGCAGCATCTTTCAGGTGATATACTTGCTTTCTGTTTTTTCTCGTACTCAAGTGAGAGGCTTTCTCACCATGAGCAAACCATCCTCATTCATGTGTCACTGTAACCAACACAGAGTAGATGGAAAAGGTTATGCGATTTACATCAGAATCTAGCTAAATTCATTTAAGGTATGCTGTACAGCCTGAAGGTTTGTAATAATTCATTAATTTATTATAATTCATAGAATAAATAATAATAATTCATTAATATTGCTTACTAATCTGAGGTGTAATTACATTATTAGCTCTGGTAGTTTAAACAACACAATTCTTTCCAAAACACCCTCGCTTTGGTGACGTTTGAAGAAGTCACATTTGGGAACTGTATCCCCTTCCTCACTCCACTAGCCTTTCCAGGCTTTCCCACCCATCAGCCAGCTGTACCCCATCAGACTGAATTTGGCAACTGTTACGAACACACCAGTCCCACTAGGCACATGCCAAAGCTCCCCAGGAGCCCATTCCCCGTGATGGACCCATTCATGCAGCAAGTTAAACACACGCTGCCAGACCATGACCTGCCTGACAAAGTTGGCTAGTCCAGAGATCACCTGCAACTGGTTGTTTCTCCAGACCTTACCCATTCCTGTTGCTCCCCAGGAGTACAGATATGCAACTAAAACACCCGAACACTATCTTCACCCCAACCCATCCATGGACTGCACCTCTGAAATGCAAACCCTTCAAGCCAAGGGGGGTTCTCACCCTACTTGTCCAGCATCCAACACAACATGGCCTGAATCTGGGGCCTTCTTATATTAAGAAAACAAGTAACAATAACAACAACAACAATAATAACAACAATAATAACAATAATAATGATTTAAGTTCAGGCAACTCAGAGCTGCAGCGGTCTTAATTGCCAGCAACAGAATAAAAGAACCAACTGGGTGCATTATTCTCTGGTGCAGTTCCCCAATTTGAAGTGCAGCTGGGGTTGTGTTACTGGGCACGTTTGCTTGCAGTCAGGGGACTAAGAGCTGTGGGAAAGCATGCTGTTTGACATGTTCTTCTGGCAGACATACACACCGTTCCAGGCTCTCTGCCTGCCAAGGGCTGGGTGAGAGCTGCAGCGCTGGGCTGCAAGGCAAAATAGCGTTGGTGGAAGCATCTGATAGCAGCGCTGCTCCTCAGTACGGTGCCTGTTTCTTCTCTACCCTTGAGGGGTGAGATAAGCCTTTGCAAGGGACTTTAAATCACCACGTGGAGGATGCATAAAGGCAAAGAAATGTTACTATAGCTCAGAGAGATCAAAGTGCTGCATCGCTGTACATGCTGTAATGAGTATGCTGACAGTATGGCGGCGTGGAGAACCTACCATAAAAGTGTTGCTTCGGTATTCATGGTGACTATGAAAACAGGTACCTGATGCAATTTTATGAGTTGGTATTAATTACCTTAGTAGAATGCCACAACACAAAAGGAAACAAAGTTTTTTTCTGATTATATTTTAGAAAGAGTTAAGATTCACTTAAAAACTTTGAGGAGCACTATGCCACATGGTCCTTCCTTCATCCTTTATAACCAATAAGCTCAGTGACAGCAGAATTTACCAAACCATATAGAATCTTGCCCCATGCTGTACATTATTTTAATGTACCCTGTTAAGAAAAATCAAGGTCATAGTGAAGATAAAGGTAGGTAAAGTTTCTATAGCAACAGTTACTAGGATGCTGTTGCCAAAGGTGCTTTCTTGTTGCATCCTGAAGTAGCTTTACCGGCTGCTTTTCCTTCCTGTTCACTAGTCTTTTTGGTAATATCAGTACAGACACGATGCAAATATGCTTTCATTGTCAGTATGATCTCGTAGACTATTCCTGCCCATGAACTGAATATACAGGACATATTATGTGAAAGGAAAAAAAAAATTAAGCAGTATGACCTTGAGATCCGAAGGGGACACAATTGACTTAAAACAAGCAGACTTTTCTGAAAAGCCAGCTCCCTGTTGTAGTTGCAAGTGAAAAAGTGAAAAGAAAAAAGATAAGTTTCTCTTTTTTCCTGTTTGTTTACTTTGTACATTGATAGCATCTTGTCTGTTTCTCTTTCTCCTAATGAACAAATTTCCTTGCTTTTTCTATTTCTCTTCCAAACCTTCAGGCAGAAGAGGAAGAAAAAACAGCAGTCTATGCACAGTAGAAAAATGTCCCTGTGAAATTACAACAGGATAAAAGTGGAAATGCTTTAGAGCTGAAATGTATCTTCCTTTTTTGTGGACAGATAATTCCAAGCTGCTACAGCCCCTGTAAGTCTTTACTCTGTGGGGAGGCATGGGACTCTGCAGTATTGGTTATTTCATCAAAATGAACGGTTAATAGTCACGGAGAAGGAACAAGCCATAATTGCATGGGCGGCATGAAGCAGGTTGGTGCAGCCTGACATGAAATGGTTCCCACAGCCCACTTGCTGGGAGATTTGGTCTGGTGATGGCAGCAGGGCAATGCCTGGTAGAGGCACTGCTGATGTGCTCTAGCAGGATTCCTTGTTGGATCTGAAGGTGGGATCAGGACTGCATCTCTCCTGACAGCAGTACCCTTGGAGGCTCCCTTGCTTCTTGCCTGGTGTTGGCCATGTCCCGTTGCCTGGGACCAGGCACAGAGGTCCTGGGTTTGTCCTTGTTGTAGGTCCCTGAGCACACCCTAAAGCATTGCATCCAACTACAGGCCTTCGCTTTGGCACTACCACCATAACTATTCACCTGTGGATATGTGGTAATTTTGCCCTCAAGGGCCACTTTCACACAGTAGGGTAGGTGCCTTCAAAAGGCCCATGATGACTGATTATAGGCAGTGTATGGTGCTACTTGCTATCACCTGCTCTTCTACAGCCCTTGCAAAGCATAGTCCACTTGATACTAAGACTGGTTTTCACATAGGCTAGAGCAGTTTTCAGCTTCTGCTCCTAGCTAAGATCCGGTACAATTTGACCATTGTACTGGATCTTTACTGGACCTTCCTCAGGGATAAAACAAGGTGTTCAAAATTGGATAAGCTACTACCCTGGGAATTAAATTGAAAAGCAAATTTATAGAATTTGTAATGCCTTTAAAAATCAGACTATCTGAGCTTTCTCCATTTATTTTAACCAAATCAAATAAAAGAAGATGCAATTGCAAAGAGATCCAACTTGGATAAATCCCAAGTGCAGCCACATCCAAAAGAACAACCAAATCTAACCCTGAAACACATCTAGAAACATGAATAATTCTGCAAATACATATTTTTTTTGTTAAAAGAGCCTTGCTGGTAGCATTGCATCCAGTGTCTGACCAATCTGTGACACACATCTCAGAGCAGAGGATTTTTCCATTAACGTAGTGCTCTGAATGTGAAACACCGAGCACACACCATTAGCTTTCACTTTGAGCCAAAGAACATCTTTGATCACAATCATTTGATTTTCTCTCTACTCCAAACATTACTACTTGTTTCCATTGGACTCTTGTTCCTTGTAAATATAAAGCAAATTCTTGCAGTACATCAAGGGGGAAAATGCAGTTGGATAAACAAAATGAAAAACAACACAAAAGTTCTATTTGATTAAATGAAAAAAAATCAAATTTCAGGCATCGTGAAGAAAGTTTCTGAGGCATCACATGGGAAACCCCACAGACGGGTTAGTCCTTGTGCAACCAAGAAAAATGCCATCTCCCCAGTATTCCTACCATGTCTCTGCAATGTGATTTTTAAAGTAGCTCCTTGAGGTTGCTTGAGCATACCTAAAAACATAAATAAATGTTTTTGTCTTCCAGCTGCCAGTTAAAGTACTAGAGACATGTTTGCTGCTGCTGAGTGACATACATCTGTTCAAATCCCTTCTGAACTAGAATCAATATTAGCTAGATTCATTACCTCCTGCTTTATTGGCAGTTTGGGTGCTTGTTCAGAAAACAGTCCCTCCTAGTAATGTAATAAAGCCCCCACCTTGGAGATAATTAGGTTGTCTGAGATATAGCATCCACTGATGATTATTTCCCTGCTGATTTTGGCCTGCTGCTCCAGCTCAGGTTGCAGTCTCCATCACTACACACTCTTACATCAGACCATCTGAGTCTCATCACCTAATAATTGCCATAGTAGATTTATTTAGATTTTTTTTTTTTTACTCTTCTATAATAACAGCAACCAGCCAAACCTCAGAGTGTCATTAACATGCTTTTAAAAATGCACTGAAATGGCTTTGTCAATTACCTCGGGATTTAATATCCTCGCCACAACACAGATATCCCTCACTGTAACAACAAATCCCTCCAGGAGTGCACACATGACACCACCCTTCCCAGCATTTCCTTTGGGTTCTCAGCGTACCCCAGAGGCTAATAAATTTAAGCTCCAAATTCGGAGCAGAAGCGTGCTCCAGAAATGCTGTGAACATTCAGACACAGCCTTGACAACTGTCTTTCCCTATCCCCCTTCCTGATGCCTTGATGGATTCCCAACTTGAACATCCTCACTTGTCATTAATTTCATCACTAATAGATGGGGGAACCACAGTCTGATGCATCCACTCACTCTTAACTCACCTCCCCTGATCCTGTGGTGCAACCTGTCCCAAAAGGTCCCACGCATTCCGATTTTGTGTTTTACTATTGAACGCACTTGCTCTTGGCTTTGACCGTTGAAGGATAAGAGAAAAAAATCCCACTCTGTTAGATATGTCAGCCTGTAAATGATGGTCTCTCTATCCTAACAGGTGGGAATATATGACTTTGCAAGTCCCCTGAGGCCTGAGGATCATCTTTCTAATTATCTTCGTGTCTTTAAACAACGGGATGACTCGCAGGAACTCTGTGTAAAGTATAGCAGATGAGACAATACTTGCTAGCCCTGAGCTAAAAAAGAGTGTAAGTAGGAATATTTATTACCCATTTTTAGTCATTTAAAACCAAACCTTACCCAGTGGTATTAAATACTTAACTAAAACAGGAAGAGGCTGAAGAAGAATGAACTGATGCACAAAGGGAAAGTGGGTTTCCCTTAATGGCACAAACACTGAAAACAAGCACAAGGACTCTAGGGGTGGAGGTGGCATTTCCCCTTCTTGTGCATGAGAGCTGGAACTTCTCCCATGGCTGTTTCAGGCTGTGACTCTCTCATGGGCATAGTGCCTCCATTGGAGGCTTTCTCCAGTTGTGGCTTTTTGCTGACACATTGCAATTTATTGACTTTCTAGGGAAGGAAATAAGGGTGGTTTTGCTAATATGCCTTGCTAGAACCCAACCCTTAAATCCATACTAGCTACTAATATATAGATACTCCATGGATATTGGATTAGTATTTAACTTCCCACCATTTGGACAACTCCAAAGCAGTAGTCCCTAAACTATGCCTCACAAACTGCCTATAATCTAATCAACCCATTTGACATTGCTCATGACCTTAGCAGCCTGCGACCACCATGGTTCAGGTCATCAGGGAGAACAATGAATAATATTTCATGATGTGCAAAATATTGTTGCTGTGCCAAACATATTTTGTGCAATATTGTTGTCTATTGGCTAACAAAGGCAGAAGTCCACCAGCATAGGTAGATTGCCAAATCCTGGGATCCCCGGGAAACATCCCAGTAGTCTTGGAGTCCAGCCTGAGCCTGGATAAATGCAATAAATTACAATCAACAAAGCACTTCATTAATGAATGCTGACGTTGTACCTTCTGTGGAACAAACAAAGAGGAAAGCATGGCCCTCTGCCCAAGGAGCTTACAGTCTAAATGAGACTGGCAATACAGATCAGACACACAAGACATGCAGAGGGAAGGCTGACACTTCAGCTTTCCCTTTGTTTTATGTAAATACAGATATAGACAGTGGCAGCAGAAAGTAAATGATCTCTCTCCAGGAACCCATGGCTTTTCTCGTCCTCCTGTCCATAAGCAAGTTTAGATTTTATCTTCCCTTCATCTTCCTGCTGTCTCCCTATGCACACATGCCTCTTTTCACATTAAGTTCTTCCTAATTTAAACCCTAATTTTTTTCAGGCTTCCACATTTAGTTCTACCAACTCAAAACGTGTCCCTCCAAAAGTAGATCATCTCACCTCCTCCCCTCACTTGACCTAGGTCATCCACCTTCCTGGTTCAAATACCCTCACATAGTTAGAACAAAAGCTCATCCATCCCACCACTTTAAGGTCTTTTCTCCCTTTTCCTACAACTCCTAACAGCCTACAATCTTTGCACGGTTTATAATCTCCTCTCCATTCCATCTGAACTCTTCCATTTCCATCAAGATCATGAGAACCTATCAAATAAAATCGCACCCTCAGACAATGCGCTTAGACCCTGAGGACTGGATGCAGGAGGAACCGTTAGCATCTATTGATATCCCTACCATCTGTAAAGTCCTTTATGCAGAGTAAGTTAGTATACCACAGGAATTATTCTGGATCTCTTCACTGTCTATACAATGACTAGAAAATGAAACACGTGTAGTCTATAAACATATCATGTACAAATGTAGATCACAACTCAAAACTGAGTACCCTCCCACCTCCAAAGCATGTTATTTTGGGGACTAGCATTTGTTGATTTGTTTATCTTCCTTTGCCAACAGCCCAGAATTCATCATCAGTCTAAAACCCTCCAGCTTTTCTGTTTCCGTTCCTCTTTCATTTCCTTAAAATACTCTCCACTCAGCCAAAGTGTTATTTAGTTTTCACTATTTTTTTTACTGAGAATTTAAACGTATTGAAAAAGGACTGTAATAAGGCCCCTAAAGATTTCAGACCTGAATAAGTGACACACACAAACTCCTCTTCCCTGCAGTTCAGAAAATTGTATTACTATACAAAATACTGTCATTATTCCTCGCCTATTACGACTGACACAAGGAAGCTGAAATATCTACTTCATGCTGGTGAGAAGTGGACAGAACTGAAGGAAAACGTAGCAAAAAAAAAAAAGCCAAAAAAACCCCAAACCAGAAGTGAAGATATTTTTAAAGCACTTACCCAGCATCAGTGCTATTGCCACACAGTAACACATCTTCTGTACCATTTTTTATGAAATAGTTCACTGCAACAGAAATAGAGAATTGGCTTTTTAAGAAGTACATTCTGGGAATGATAACATTCACAAATATAATCCGCCAACAAGCACATTCAATTGGGACAGGAATTGAGAGATGAATGGCATGCTTTTGCTTTGTTTTGCTAATTTTAACTTTTATAAATTGTAAAAACAAATATATTTTTTCAAAGCTCTTTAAGCACTTGCTGTTTGTATTCCCAATCTGATCAGTTTAATAAGGTGGCAGCAGGGCTGTGGGCAATGTTTGTAGGAAACATCATCTAGCCATGTACCTGGCTGTTCTAACCGAGAACATCGTCACTGAATTCAGTATAGCACTGTGTAGCGAAACTAAACCATAAGCTTGCCCATAACTTTGAGACTCTACACTGATGAGATACATATTAATTGAAGTTTGTGATAGAAATTCTTGACTCATAGGTTAAAAATGCAACCAGCTATAAGTCAAAATGTAATAATACTAACAAAGCAGCCTACTCTCCCAATCTGGTGGATTCTGCTCAGCATAGAAAACTTACAGTATAAAGCAAAAGAAACAGAAAAATGCACCCTGTTAAAGATCAAGCAAACAAGGAAGTATTCATAAAGAAAAATATTTATCAACACAGTCATCTGTAATGGCAATGGAGAGACACTTCTTGAGGGAGACTCAGAGGAGCAAGCTAAATTTAAGTGCTCTGGATCATTCCCTGGTTGACTATCAATGAGGCTTAAGGAAATTAGCATCCCCAGGCTAATGACAGCCTTTGTGTACACATTCCCTCTTCTATGCCCAGCCAACAAAGTCTAACATTCAGAGAAATAGAACAGGAGGGCAACTTCTTCTCAAAAGGATAAGCAAAATCAGTTTTCCAGAGAGAGTCTGAAGAAAAGAGATGTTCTAAGGAGCATCTCTAAAACCTGAATGGCAGCATGGAAGAATGGATAAAAGCATTAATCTAGAAACATAATAAATGCAAAACAGAGGCCAGCAGCTGACTGATGGAGGGTAGATACACCAGTGTGCTTTGCTGCAGCAGAGAGGACGGGATCTCCTGTTGACATAAGACATGATGGTGGCAGCCTTGCACAGCATGTGTTTGTGAGCAGAGGGGCTTCCGCAGATGATGCTCAGAAGAGGTTCTCCATTCTAGGCTAACCCTCTGTTGTGAAATGTTTTAAAAATCAAGAGCGACAGCTTATCCAGGCAGGCTATGCAAAGAATGCTCAATGGCACAAGCCACCGAACAGATGTGCTGTGGCTTTCTCAGTAAGCTGTGAACAGTGGAAAAGCCCTGCCCTGCTGCATGCCAGGAGGGAATTACTGTCCATGAGCTTGTGGTTACGAGGGCACGTGATGGTGTTCACAAGTTATCAGAGCATATATCCTGCTCAGACTGTATACTTTTCCACTTTGTCTTACATGTGGGCTTTCTACGGAAGCATCCTGACTGACAGCAACAGCCAGGTATTCAATATGGTTAAAGATCTGTGATCAATCACCACAAATGGGGGAGGATGTCACGTCTTCCATCTCCTTTCACCCTCTGTTTCTGCTGGTGAAAGACTTCTGTTTTCTCAGGACAGATGGCATCTTATTTGGGATACATAGTGACACAAACCCATCAGACGCTGGGGTATGAAGGAAACAGGGCATAACCATGAGATAAGAGATAGACAAACAACTGCAAAGGTTCTGCACCTTGTTATGAAATGGTCACTACATGGGGTACCCTGAACTTCACAAACATGCACTACTCCCTGGGGATTGCCACTTTTCATACTGCAAATACTAAGACCAGGAGGACCATAGATCCGTCACTGTGTGTTGACCACTTTGTTCGAGGGATGACTGAAGCTCTGGAGCACAGTGCTGGTCGAAGACTGAACCAACACCTCCTGGTCAGCCAAATCAGAAGATGAGAACAGAGTCAGAGCACAGAAGTAAGGGGGAAAAGGAGACTCTGTGTGCAAACAAGAAATTTTAAATCTCAAGAACAGACAAAATTCTGTTGTCTGCTATTGACTTAAACATTTACATTTCTAAAACAAGCAATACGGTGGGTGCCAAAGAGTGCTATAAAATGCATGCTGAGGAACCCGTGCGTAGATGCTGCTGGGAGAGGGTATCTTCACCATGGAGTCGGCAACTGTGCAACAGAGGTGTCACAGCCACCATGCCAAACTTCAGCCTCAGGAAGAGCTGAATTGCTGATTCCCTACTGATAAATGAAGGGGGGATTAGAGTATTATACCCAAGGAGACAAATGCACACGACAAAAATGCACGCGACAATCAATTTGTCACTCAAAGCAAGTTGGTTTGGATTTCGATCAAGCATGCCAGGCAATCGGAGGTCTTTAAGAAGCAAGCAGTCATCACTCTTGCTTTTAAGAACAAACCACCTTGGTATCATATTAACCCATGGCTTCAACTTTCCATCAGTTAATTCTAACATGGACAAAGAACATAAAACTTCATTTACAGTAGGATTTTCTCTGTGAAACATAGACTGCTCAAACTGATCGCCACCACCTGAAAACACAATGACTTTGTCTTGGAAGATTCTAATTAGTTTTTGTTTTGTTTTGTCAGTTTTTTCACTGAAAAATTTCTGCATGTCAGTGGGAAACAAAATAGGAAAACAAAAGTGGAAAACAAAACGGAAAACCTCCATATTAGATTTTAAAAAAAAATTTTAAAGTAAAATCAAGCCAAAACAATGACATTTGTATGTGTGCATGTGTGTACATAATCTTTATGCAATATGCCATTCTTTCCAAAGGAAATTATCTTTTTTTTTTCCTACCATCTTTACTAAAATGTTGATGTCACAGTTATGGTGTATACAGTGCCTTTTAGGAACTTTTCTACAGGAATTTCCAGAGTAAGATAACTACTTGATCATATTAAAAGAATTTTTTTAAATGGTCAGAATAACACTGGCTTCCTATCAGTTTCTGGTCGATCACACATTATTTACTCCATAATAAACTCATCTATTTTTCAATAATACACACCATTTCCTGTCAGTACTTAGCAGGCAAAAATTCAACAGAAATATGTTTTCTAATAACCAGATGTTATCTTCTCCAAAACATATGCATATTTGTGCCTGAGCCTTATAAATACATACTAAGAGCCTGTATGTCCAATGCTCCTGACATAGTATTACTTGTGTTAGGTTGATTCTGTTGCCATTAAATAGATGTATGATGAATCCATGTTAGTGTCTTCCCAGGGCTTGTGTTTTAGAGGTGCCGAGTTCAGTAAAATTATCCTGTAAAGTGAGTGCTCACAAGCAGCTTACAACCTTCTTACAGAGTTTTGTCTGCCTGCAAAGGACAGTGAGATGATGGGAACTCCTTCAGCCAAAGCAGCTCAAGCACCAGTAAAAGGAAAGATTTGGCCCAGACTTACAGCCCCTGCTGTATACAGGGTATGGCGAAGCTCACACTACCATAACCGCACTGCAATCAGTACTTGTGCCAGTTAGATGGAAAGTAGTAGAGGTTTGCCTCCATCTACTATGAATCACATCTTCCTTGGCATTGACATTAACGCACCTGTAGCATCAAAGAGTAAACACTCCTCTAATGAATTCCCTTAATTGTTTTGAGGAAAGGGTTAATAACAAATATTACTCAGCATAGTTGTTATACATTACATTATTATTTGGCAGGGACTACTGATGGTTGTCTTTAGATGTGACATGGAGCCCAGACAGCAAAACACCATGACTGTGGAGTGGAATAATGTCTGCTCTTCTTCATCACCAGCAAATGGACCTTATACTAAACACAGCCCAGGAAACAATGTCCACTAATCCAGCTCTCAGTTACATTTACATCAACCCAGAGTAATTAAATCTCTCCAACATCCTCAGAGCTCCTGGCTTTCCAGGGACACCAAGAGGCTTGGTAGCAGCCCTAACAATCAGTGGTCTCTTAAAGCTTAAGTTTGCAACAGCATTAGAAAGATGAAAATATATCACTCCATTTTTTCCTCCTATAACACCATGAGTTGCTGTGTTTCCTGCAAGTCCACGCTCTGCCTCCTACACTGCTAAAGCACACAGCATTAACCCTAGTTTTAAAGTTGCTGTATGCAAGTAGTGAGGAAGTACACAAATTTGTCTACACTTTTTCCAATTTATCAATAACTTTCAGGTTTCTGCATTGCTCCCTTCCACACCAGGCAATTCTAACAGAGCAAACATTCACAATGGCTCCAGCTGTCAAGATAAGGAAAAAAAAAAAGCAAACTTCCTCGAAAAAATAATTTATTCTAATTAAAATTATGCTCCAGCTTATACTTTCCCCACCTACAGTGGGGTATGTAGAGCTGCAGGGTAGAAGTCCTCCTCATTTCTATGCAAAGGAAAGGAAAAGTTTCCAGTTCAGAAAAATGGAAAAGGTTAGATTCAGCTTAGAAAACATGGTTCCTGAGTCCAGCTTCTGTTCCTTCTTCAAAGACCCAACTGAAATTATACTTTGACTCGTCTTACAACGAATTCATTCCAATTTGAAAAAAAACCCGATATATTATCACACTTGCATAAAGAGCAGCATTCAAATATCATTAGTCACTGCCCAGAGTAGAGTCCTCTGGCTGACTTTCTAACAAAAACTTCAGAGAGGTGTCTGTTATCTCGGACTATTTATTGCAGCCACACGGGTGCTTGCTGGTTGGAGGCTTTCTCCCTGTGCTCCGGCTGGCACAGAGCACTGACAGCCACCAAACATCCCGATTCCAAATTTAAAATGCAATTCAGAAAGCTCCATCACTGTACAGTTGTGATACGTGACACAGAAACAAAATAGATAACACCCCCTCCTCGCCCTTTCGCCCACCGGCACAAACACACTGTACCTCCTGGTAATACATAATAATTAAAACGAATCCTTTCTGCACTTGCTGTGTGCACACTGTGTCACACACGGTGAAGTCTCTAATAAATGAAATTGAGTTTGAAGATGAAAAACATGCCTCACAAAAGCGATGGAACAGGATGTATTAAGGGTATTATTAGGGAAGAATGCTTGGGAATAAATGGCACTGCCAGTTAGTTCTTCCCTGCTAAAAGGGGTTGCAAATAATTATAATAATCAGTTACTCTCCTGTTGCTCGCCCCTTGACAGGGGATCTGGGTCTCCTCTGCTGTCCCCTAGCATTTGCTACTGCCAGCCTTTTTGGCGAGTTTTGCAGGCTCTCAGGTGCTCTCCTCTCCCTTCTTGCTTCCCGTCCTTCTCTCCCTCTTCCCCTGGGCACTCGCTTCTGGCCCAGCTCTCTCCTGCCACCTCACCCCTTCACTGTCTGGGAGGACATTTTCAAAACTTCAGTTAAAAAAGGAACAAGACGAGTTAATTGCAAGGATGGTTGGGCGGGTAGAGGGGCAGGGTCCAAGCAGCCAACTTTTTTTGAGGATATTGTATAAACATTGGCTTATACATGACTTCAGGGTAACTACAGCCCTGAATTCGGGGCTTGAGCTATCCTGCAGGAGATATGGAGGGGCTGGGAGGGGGTTGTAGAAAACCATACAACAAGGTGTTGAGAGGAAAGTGGTCTCCTTAAGCTCAAGTGTCTCTAGTAGGCTCCTATCAGTGCTTTCCCCCATGCTCGAGAGAAGCCAAAGAAGCAATTTCCCAGGGCTCAGCAGTCACCATAGCACAGAAAAGAACGTGTCCAATTTTAATAGTACAGCTTTTTCCCTCTTTGAGAAAAAGCCACTGAAAATATCAATCAAGCCCTCTGCTAGATGGCTCCCGTGCACTAGGAAGAAGCTCTGAAAGCCTCAAAGATCCAGAGTACCTGATTCATGCTGCCTGTAGAGTCTGAGGGAAGGAAAAGCACAACAGGAGTGTTTGGAGCGGCAGACCAGAGGGGAGAGGAGAATTTAGATGCTCCACCAAGGCTGTCAAATTGGCTTGGGGATCATGCCAAGTTCATGAGCATCCCGAGGAAGACAAGACAGGAGACAATGACTAGCAAAAAATACGCATGCTGGCTTTTAAACATCTTCAGATAACCTCCTTCCATGTCTCTGTGTCTGATCAGTCACGCAGACCCACACTCTTAGGGCTGTAGGCTGCATAGCATGTAACTAAAAGCATATTTAGTACCACTTGTTTAGACATACACTTCACATTAATAGGCAGCAAAATGCTGAAGTGTGCTCTCTGGAAGTTTTGTAGAGGTTTTGTGTTTTCTGGAGTTTTCTTTATGTTTCACACAAAAGAATTAAAATCAAAAGCTGCTACAAGGGTCAAATGCATTTGTGATTACAGACAGATGCCAGAGGAAATAGAAGAAAATACTCCTGCTTGTACTGTGATAAAGAAAACAAATGAATTGGATCAAAAACTGACTAAGAGACAGAAGACAAAGGTTAAGATGAAACATCAATGTGCAGTATCTCTGCAGGCTAACAGAGGGCTGTATCTGCACCACTTTATTACATTTATAAATACAAGGGAAAGAGAGGGTGAGCAGAGAGGTGACAAAATCCACTATACACAGTATTTTCCAGGTAAATCAAGTTCAAGGCCATGACTGAATGAAGAACACTAGAGAGGCCTATCCCACTAAAAAAAAAAATTAGTGGAGAAATGCAAAGTGAGATATTATGTTGTCAGAATGTGAAGTACAGCAGAGAAGGAGAAAATCTCACCGATCCATAACCTTGTGAAGTTTTAAATTCCCTGTATCAGTTCAGGTAAGAGATATGGATTTTTTTAGGGACCCTTAGCCAACACTTTTATGTAATATGAAGTTGTGATCAAAGAAAAGTGTAATATTGAGATGCAGGAGGAACAGGATGGAGTACTGTACAGGAAACAACCTATAAATCAGTGGCTTGTCTCATCCAGAAGACAGACCACAGCATTGCTTTCAAGAGGGTAACTGCTGGACTGGAGGGTATTGAGACGTGGGTAATGAGAATGACTGGGAAAAGTTTAATAAGAGCAGCAATTGAAAAAATGGAGATCTTTTATCTTAGAAAAGAGGTGACTATCAGAGTCAAAAATACCATGCATTCTGGAAAATTGGAACAGGGAGCTTTGTGTGCTCCCAGTCACAGAACATGATAACAATGTTGTTTGCCCTAAGAAAACAGAGGGGGGAAAAAAGAAAAAAAAAAAGAAAAATTTTTCAAAACTAAAGATAAAGGAAATATTTTTCACTACACTTGCCATTTCAACTGCTGAAGTTACTGCTGCAGGCTGCCCCTGTGGCCAAAACATTCAAAGAGAGATTTGTTGCTTATGTAGATAAGGATACCCAGAGTTATAATAGTTAATGTTAATACAAATTCAGAAAAATATCTATACTTCAGGCTGTATTAATGTCTTCTGGAACACGTGGGGCCGTTCTGTGCCACAGACAGATGCTGCTGTAGGTATACCAAGGCCAGATTGAGCCTCACAATTCCCATATTTTATCTATCTCCACCTCACTTGGGTGAATTCATCATTGATGAAAAGTATCAGGAGAAAATATTTCTTTACTTATTCCTTAAAACCAGTGCAATAAGAGAAAGCAGCAATGCAAACTGTTCTCTAGCGGTGACCTCAAGGTGCACCTGGGCTGACTGTTCAGAGTTAAAAGTGAACACTACCTCTTGCCTTTGCAAGGCACGTCATTGCTGAACCCAGAGCAAGCAGAAGTCCATGGACAGGCTCCAAAGGGCACAGACAGACTCCTTTCAAATGCCTCTTTGAACATCACTGTGCGAGTCAAGTGGTATATTAGTTTGGTAGAGTTTATGAACAATAGGAGGGTGCAGGAAAACTCTGAGAATGTTCAGTCTGAATCTTCCGTGGCAGGTCTTTCCTCTAGTAGATCTCTCCTTTCTGTGAGCAGTAATGCAGTAACGAGAGAAAAAAAATGTGTACGGGGGACAAATCCTCCTGTTTTACAAACTGTTCCAAGATAAGAACTTACTCTTTCACCACAAGGCCAAAAAAATTCCTATCGAATGGTCGGGAAGAGACTGTATTTGATACCACAATACCAATTCCTATGTTCTTCTGATCCTTGCACTTCTTCCGCTGGGCCTTTCTTTTTCTATTTAGCTTAAAACATTAAAGTGCACAGGTACAATACCCATGTTAATAACACATCAGAGCATTAACGTTTGAGCATTTATGAAGCTATTTGTCAAAAGATCCACAGCACCCGAACAAAGCCACAATATTTACAGTTAATGGCGGAGTAACATGAATAGATTCCATGCTGACAAGCACAGTCTGAAAGCCCAGAGAGGTTCTTTGTCTTAATCATTGGTTCACATACAATCATACATAATAAAACACCTATTCCAGTCTCAACCTGATTTATTGCTTCCCTCTTTCCTCCCACCTCCATAATTACTCATCAAACACTCACTGTCTTCTATTACCACCTCAGACAACACCTCAAACACTTCAGCTCTTCCCAAACTTGCTACATTTATTATCTGACTTGGACATCATTATTTTCTATACAGTTCTCATACAGTTTCAGAATATCTGTTCATACAGTTCCATTTCAGTGGTTCTGAAAGCAAAAACGAAGCCATTTGTCAGGCAGAGTTAATAATCAAGCACAAAGCTTAGAGAATACATACACGCATCTATATACACGCATACATATTTTTATATATTCAAAGATATATGCCTCAACATCCATGCCCGTTTATTTCAACAGTGCATTACACCTAGGACATCAAAGAGGAGGATGTGAAAAGACTCTAGAATTATTGCACATTGGTCTGGAACCGCTCCTGATTTACCAGCTCTGAGCAGTCAGAGTGGCTCTAATTGCATTTACATCATGTGCAAGACCAGTTGCTTCCCACAAGCCTGTGACCCCTTCTCAAGTACCCAAGAAGACCATGATTCAGATGGGTATCACATCAATGTTCAGCAAGTTGCTCTGCAACCAAAGGTCATGTATGAAGAGTGCTCACATTCCTCAGTGTTAGGCATCTAGAGTGGCTGGTTTAGTTGGACCATCTACCTAGGCTGCCTAGTATGATTAAGGGATATAAAATTAAACAGGCTCCTCCAGAGGCCATCTCAGAAAGTTCCTTCTCCAAATCACTCCTATCACAGAATCACAGAATCACAGAATCGTATAGGTTGGAAAAGACCTTTAAGATTATCGAGTCCAACCGTAAACCTAACACTACCAAGACCACCACTATACCATGTCCCTAAGCACCTCATCCAAACGTCTTTTAAATATCGCTTTGATGGATGTAATTGGGAGCTGCAGAGACTAGGTAACTAAAATAAGGACCTAAATTTAATGTATTTATACATCTTTCTAAACATAGAACCTGAAGCAACCTTCCAGGCCTAACTGGAGATGACAAAATACATATTACACTTATCTTTATCCAGAATTTTTTTTATAATTAAAGCTTTTTTTTCCAGACCTTTGGTAACTACACAGTTTGACTTCAGAAGAGAAAAATCAATGCCACGAAATGAATGCCAGAAACTAATCTGGAAGAAAAAAATAACATCCTTGAAAAGTCCTCTTTTAAGCTATAAAAATGGCAGTTGATTCCTCCCAGTAAAAGGTTAATAAATCTTAAACTTTTTTTTTTTTTTAATTTCAACATTCTGGACAGGATTATCTAAAAGAAATTACAGGTTTTTATTTTAACTTACTAGATACTGATTTTGAGAAAAAACATACATTGAACACTTTGAAAACAAGACCATTTCAGTGTGTCTTAAGTAGGATATTTAGTTTAAGGAAAAAGAAAATACTGGGGTTTGAGACTATCATTTCAAAAGTGATTTTACAATAATTTTACTATATGTTTAAGGGGGTTTTTTAAAGTGTTTTTTCTTATGTGTTCAGCACTTACATTGAGCCCTACTCTACAAAGAACACACTATTTCAACTCAGATTTCTACTTACTGACTAGTCAATAATCCATTTTAGTAATGGAATACATAAATGACATTAAAGATTCTGCAATCACCAGCCATGTGAATCAACTACACTCAGTCCATTGGTACATCTTTTCTCTCCCTAAACCAGTGACATATCTGACATCATATACCTTTCAATCCACTCTCACACATTCATAAAGCTTCGCTTCATCAAATACATCTTTAATGTAAACACCACAACCTAAGACAGCCTTTCAAGCATGCTATTTGCAGCTGCTTTCCTAGAAATCTTTACAGGTATTGGAATTAAGTTTGCAGTTTTCAAATGAGCTGGTATTTCTAAACTATTAGCTCTCCTAAAGATAACTAACAGCTCAATAACTTTGATACTGATACCTTGATCACATAATTTTCATAATGCTGTAGATGTAAACTATCACTATTTTGTAATTTTTTTCTTTATTTCATTTTTATACATGAGCACTGCTGTATCTACAACTTCAGATTCCCAGGTTTGTTGTTATTAATGTCTAAAAATAATCCTCTTTGGGCTTATTGATTGCAGTCCCTTACCAAATCTAGAATTGAAGGTAGGAAAATAATTACTTACCAGTAGCCAGTGTTTTCCCAGATGAACAAGCTGTGTCTCCATTTTAACTTTACCATTGGCACTTGACATGAAGAATTTTTTAGCCTGATTCTATCTAATGCTTAACTGTCCCCCACCCCGCATTCCATTCATATAGGCAAAGAACAGTCCTAAGAGGAGGCTGGGAGACCTGATGAGCTGCTTCTGCCTTAATCTTCCTTTTTCCCCTTCCTAGGTTTGCAATGGTACGCATTACTCACTGAAGGCAAAACCAGACTGGAATAACTTTTCTGATAAGCCTTCTTCTTAGAGGTTGGTGTGTAAATTGTGAAGACCTAGAGTCATTTAAATTGGTGGAAAGAATAGAAAAAATCCTGTTCATCATGAGATAGATGTGCCCACCAAAAAGCAGATTTTTGATCTGCATCAACACTATCAGTTGAGGAAGTAGTCAAGCAGGTATCTCACCTTACCATGACCCCATGCCCAATACCTAAGCTGAGGAACCAGAGGCACCTCCAGTAGCTTAGAGGAAGTTTCTTTCACAAAATTAAGCTTTTAATGACAATGCCAAGAAAGTCCCTTTCTTGATGGTCTGACTGGGAATATTCAATGTCACTTTTGTATGCTAGGACTTAGTGATTAGTGAAGCTAAACGGAAGAGATCTCTCAGTGTGAATTTTCCTACTGAATCTCCACGCTTAAGGGCTCTGTCCCTTGCTTCCCAAGTTACCCAGCACTTCCTCCAGCTGCAGAAGCTGTCAAAACGATGGAAAGAACAAGCAAAGTGTTCGGTGGATAGGTGGGAAATCCTTATTCCTTATGGGATTTAGTTTATATGATTGTCTCATGGCAGATGCACAACAGGAGGAGAGAAGCCAACAATTCTCAGCAACGCTAGCAACCTTGCAATATAGGATTGACAAATTCATGCAAGAAAGATTAAGTAACAGTCAATGGCCTGAAAGGGGAGGTGGTGGGGGCTGACTGCTTATGGACCTGTCATGCACAGAAGTAGACTGAATCTTTTTTTTTCCTGATTTAGGTAAAACAGATTTTTCTTCTGCCACCACAACTCCTGTCACCACCGCTACTGGTGCTGGTATGCTGCCTTTACTGGTGGTGGAGGCAGGAACAGGGGTAGCAGAGAGGCTAGGCAGCACCTGCAACCATCAGCCAAGATAGGCATGGTGACCACAGTGGTAGAGCAGGAAAGTACATGTGGGTCTTGAGTGTGTAGCGAAGGGAAAGAGTTCCTGAACTCTGGGGGAACGGTGGGTATTTCCTCAAGGATCAACCAAAAATCAAGTGTTACCACATAATTGTGGTTAAGCCAATGATGATGCAAACAAAGTTTATAAACTGACTTTTTTTCCCCATCTATAAAATTAAAACAAGAAGATTGAGAAGACAGATGAGAAGACATTTCCTGCCTGGGGACTGAAAGGAGATAAGGAGAGAGGATACAATTTAGTCCATATCCCAAGTCAGTTTTGAATAAAAAAGCAGAGCTGAAGCTATCCCAGGCCTTCTACAAAACCAAAATGTCTCCTGTACCAAGTGCCTGTGGCACACAGTTATCTCAAACTAAAAAGGGCTCAGAAAGACTGAAAATGGAGTTCTTATCTTTCTTTGCACATCATGACTAAGTCTCTCAGCTATTTCCTCTGCAGCACCAGGCAATTCTTCACTGTATTACCCTCTTAAGGGGTTCCACTCGTTTTTGGTTTTCCATTCATGCAAAAAAGATTCAAAGGCACAAGAGGAGGCTGATACTATTTCAGAGGCTCCCTGCTGTCCTTTAAAACATTAAAAACTCTCTCAAAGAATCCAAAGCAAACTTTTGCTCCCCAAGAAGAGCAGAACTGGCATATTACCCCGATTTGATTCTCTATTTCAGTGTCCTGATGAACAGAATTAACAATTAATTTTTCCAATTTTGCTTTTGAGTGTTTTTCACTCCTTTATTTCTTTACCCCCTTTTTTTAAAGTATTATTATGAATGTCTGGCAGTACTTCAGGTTTCTGTTTTCTGTTTTTTAGATTAGTATCCCTGCACCGGACTAAGTGACTCAGCCACATTGGTTTTGAAGTCTCCAAAGAGCTTTTATAATTGTCTGTGCTCCCTTCGAGTGAACTCTACTATCTCAACACGTTGGGCAATTTTCTTCTCTAGTTCTTCTTCCAAATAAACACTGACAGTACTCTGTTTCTTAATATATTCCTCTTTTTATCTAATTTGGTCTGCCTACACTTTAATCTAACCGTATGTATTGTTTAATTCCCTGCAGTACTTGAAGTTTGGACTGTTATTAAATTGTGGTCAGTACTACTCTGTTAAACAGTCACTTCATTTCACCATAATACTTATGCAAAATGAAATATAAAGCACTATCCCATCTAGTTACAAAATGAGCCAGTCCTTCCATTTCTGAATTGCTTTAGTGCAATAGTCAACATTAAATGAAAATCCTACTTAATATTGTTCTCCCTAGCCTAATAGCTAAGCCACCTTCTCCAGCATTTCGAGGAACACTTCATTATTCTTATTCAGAGATCAGTACATTTTTCCTATAAATCTACTTTTCTTCTAGTTCTTCAGTGGCCTGCTGCACTGACTCAACACTTCAACTATTTAAATCATTTTTGTCTATCTACCGTAACTGATGGCTGTTTGCCATAATGCACCATGTCTTTATTTTCAGATATTATGAAAACATGAAAACATTCATTGATATTATTATTACTTATTATTAATACCACATGGTCAAACTTTAATTCACTTTAATCCATTATCTTACCAAGTTGATTTTTTTCCTAATAAGTAAGTCTCCTTTAGTGATAACAAGTATATTTTCATGACCATATTAACCATTGCTGGATTTACTAAATGGATTTATGGGAGCATCTCCCCTCCTCCACATATCAGGACTACACAAATAAACTTGCTCATGGTATGCTGGAGCAGCTGTACAATTCCTCCCATTTAAAGCAATGTTGCAGCTGGCCCTGACATTAACTGTATTTTTATAGAGACTATCCAGTAGTACATTTACCCTACTTCCATTTCCAGAGAATCAGACTATCTTCACAGCTCTATTTCATCCCTTCACCTTTATTGCAGGGTTTTATACTTCCAGACATCACTTTTTTATCTCTCAGTGCCCCTATGAGAGAGGGAGAGCAGCACCTCACACAGCTATCAGTTATCTGTGGGTGGAGGAGCCATGAAGTGCCTTAATCCACCACAGGTGCAGAGATATCTTTACTAGCTCCATGAGCACTCATCTCCAAGCTGGAAGCACAGAGAGCATGGGTGGGAAAACATGTCAGCAGGCTCATCACAGGCCAGCATAGGTCCAGTGTGGTTTTTTAGCTCTGGCACAGAGCTCTTTCCCCTCTCAGCTGACAAGAGGGCAATGCTGAGGGGACACATAACCTGATGGTCAGGGTTAGTCCCAAAGATGGCCCTCATTCAGCCTCAGCCTCAGAGCTTCATGAGCTGCCCTTCCATAATGCTGCATCAACCACATCATGCATTAAAGACACCAATGTTGAGCTTTTTATTCCTTGAATGAAACCTTTCTAACACCACTACTTCCAGGGATGCTCAAACTCCAGGGAGAAGAATCAAGCAGAAAGGCCAGAAGTCACCAGTGGGGAATGGTGGGACTGCCCTTGGCCCAATCCCTGGACCATGTAGCTTGGCTGAAGACTTGTACAATGCTGAGAAGCCAGCAGAAGTTGGAGGCAACCTTGTGCCAGGCGTTCAACAGAGTCCTGGGTCAAGCCAGGCAACTTCCAGGGGTCAGGCGCTGGGTTTTTATAGTGCAGATGGCTGGAGATACAGGACGGAAGGGTCCATACAGTCAGAGCAGAGGTACCCCATGACACTATGTCACCTCCTCCCAACCAAGTTTCCAGTTAATGCATTGATTATGTGGTTTATTCTTCTCTTCAAAATAAATAAAATACCAAAGGTCACTGGTGATAAATAAGTTCCTACCAACGCACATCAGTCTGGCTGCTTCCTTCCCTCAAGAGCATCACTGAATTGTTTTAGATGTGAGTCCATGTCCGTTGCAATTGGTGTGGGTCCTCCAGTGACTCAGAGGGTTTTGGAGCAGCAACAGCTGGGCCACTTTGTTTACATTCTGAAGTTTATTTACATGAAATGCTTATTTTTAAAAAATGTTAATAAATGAGTTCAGTGAACCTATTTCATTGTAATTCAAAGTACAGCAGACTGTAGAGTATTAAAAATTGCTTTAGCCTAGAAAACAAGCTTTTTGATAGTAAACATCAGAGCACCGGATACTGCAGGATGGCCCAACCTAGATAATGAGTTAGGGCCCTAATAGCATAAGAGTTCCTTAAAAAAATACTCTTGGGATTTTTCAGATTAATAAATACTGAATTGTTCTGCTTTGCTTTTCAGTTTTTTAAGACCCTGAATTCAAATTTTGAAGTTTTGTTAGAAAATGCAAGAGCTATAAATTGTCTTAAAGAAACAGTGTGCAAACCAGACCACACACAGAGTTGAAATTTTCATGTGATTGCCTAATTCCAGGAAAGGGAGCTTTAAGCAAAATATCATGAGACACCCTAAAACTGTGAAAATCATCAGTGATGAAACTAGGACCTTAGTCTGTATCATAGGAAAGCACCAGAAATACTTTCAGCATGAACTGTGAAGGCACTGCAGAGATCAGAAAAAGTTACCTAGATCTTTCGAAACCACATCAACATCATGAAGAGCCAGTAGTCACATAATGCTGCATTTGCTGATTGACATATAGATTTTGGTCAATAAAATAAAATAAAAAAAAAAACACCAAAAAACAGACAACAGGGTAAAGAAGAGCTTACCTGGATCACTAAGAAATTCCTCTGAGGTGTTCCACATCCTACCATCCAAGTACAATGTGCCATTGGTTGAGTTAAACTTGGTGTAGTCCCTGACACACTTGTGTCGCAAGTTGCCCATGAAGAGCTGGAGGCCTATGAGGGCAAAGACACTCAAGCAGAAAACGGTCAGGATCATCACATCAGCAAGTTTCTTAACAGACTGGATAAGTGCCCCTACAATGGTCTTCAGTCCTAGGGAGATAAAAGCCAAGAGTTTATAGACTGAGAGGCTGAAACATGTCCGCAGATAGCTACTTTTCATGATGAAAATCTCCATGGAAGGGAAAATCGGAAGGGTTTCTACTACATGTTTGTAACTGGACGGCAGAAACGAGAGACAAGTGATCACTATGAACATTTAGTTTGGCCTACTTTTGTCTGGACAAAAGTCTTGGTATTACTCTTACACAAACACTGATTTAAAAATGGAGGGAAAGAACTGGATGGAGGAACAGTGAGATACAAAAATATTCATGGGTAAAGAAAATACAGAATGTCTTTTATATTTTCACGGAGCTGCAGTAAAGGCTGTAAAGCCTAAATCCCATTGAATTTTGAGAATGTGTATTAGTTTTAAATCACTCAGGTGATTCTGATAACTTTATCCCTCACATAAACAGATGAAGAGGTACGGACATGTTATTTATTCCCTGATTATTATACATATTTTAGTGTCAAATCCAGCTCGCTGTCCTCATATGAATAATTCCTCTGCCTTCAATTCATTTGCTTAAGACAACAAGAATTTGGGATTAGAAGCCAAATAATATGGGCAATGAAATAAACCCAGTGGAAACTATTTGAGTAAAAGAACCTGAGGCTCCAACAATACCTGGGCAAAGTTAATCATTTTATAATATGCTGCCAATGCAGATAAATCATCTTATTATAAACACCAAAGGCTTGGGTCACACAAATTAGCTTCTCCTGTGTTATTTCACCCTGTAACACTAGCTTCAGTTTATTATTCTATAAATATACAGATATAAATAATTATACTGTTTTCTCAAAAGATATTGCTTGCTTTTGAATTGTTCCTGGAGATCAGCACTATTTGAGCTGATTGAATATTACATGAATATGACAAAACCCACTCTTTTCAAAAAAAGACCCTTCTTCTAAACTTGTGTGCTGTAGTTGGACGTTAATATCAGCTGCACAATGGTAGCAATTTTGTTGTTTCTTTCCTATTTATAGTTAATTAATACTCGATAAGTAGTAATCAGTGTTTCTGATAATCAGTGTCACCAGTATGGCAGCAGTAAGAGAAATTGAGTTAAATGGAAAAAAGAAAATGCAAAGAGGAAACAGGAGGAATTCTCCTGGGCAATACTCAGAAGCACATTGATTTGCTCACTGAATATGATCATACGCATTAAATCTCAGTTCCCTGGAATTCCACCCCAAGAGTCTGGCAGCCACAAAGGTTGAGCTAGTGCTGTATAATTTAAAATAATATGAAAACGTACTTGAGGACTCATAGGAAGGCAAAATGGGGTTTTGGTCTTGCTTAAAATTCTGCAGTTAAAGTAAGGGGAAATCATAGTTTCTCAAAGGAGGATGAGCTGCTAGAATGGCCAACAGGTACAGCAGTCCCTGTATCCAGCAGCCTAAAATATTCCAGTCCTGCATAGGGTATTGCCATTAGGTTAACCTGTGACTGATATTAATGTCTATAAAATGGCCTTTTAACCAAAAGGGACTGACACATCAGGTGTGGATAGCCCCCTTTCTCCACTAAATTCTTTGTTTCCCTCTTTAAAGCTAGTTTGTGGCATGGTAAAGAGGGCGAGGTTAGACAGTTCCCTGCTCTGCTCAAAAATAAAGCAAAAAATATTGCAGTACACACATCAGGCAAAAGCTGGATTTTCATGCTATCTGCACTCCTCACCAGAAAGAGATTTTACAAATTAGGTCAGTTCTATTCAGGTACCTAGAAAAAGGCCAGCTTTGAACTTTTGAGTTCATCTGTAGATTTGGCTACCTGTTTTGACGCCTAAATAAAAAGCACAGCTCATCTGATATTCTAATCTTGGGTGAACTTCATACCTGAAGTGAAACTAGTTTTAGTTGTAGGCCAATTCTGAATGACTTGCTGGGGTCTCACCCTTATCCAGTGTTAAGAATATAAGACCTTTAAGACAGCCAGGTCTTAAACAAGTAGTGAGGTGGGGAAAAAGAAATATGATTTGTAAATTCACTAGAACATTTGTTTATTTTATCTAATATTCTGAAATGTTTTTGATGATTCTCGTCATTGGCTGTCCTTTGAGCGCACAGATGTTTCTTCACTGAAGCTGGTGAAACTTGGGAAGTCCAAATGCAAACCAAGTCTTAAAAAAGGGAAAAAAGCCAAACCACAAACTCTTTTAATTCAGTACCCTCTGTGGAATCCCTGCAGGACATTTATTTGTTTGTAATACAAATGCAGGCTTGGAGGCTGCATTTGTATCATTTAAGTACACTAATTAATCTTACTCACATGGGCAAGGACAACAGGAGTCCTAATGTGAATAGGATAATATTAGGAAGCAAGACCTACAAAATCCTAATCACCAATAAAGACTATCTGTTTTCAACATCAGGCCCCAGTATTGTTAATTTCAAGGTCATTTCATGAAACATGTTTTTCTCAGTTTACTTACGGGGGTTTTAAATAGCGTAGTAATCCTATACTATTAGTTTTACAAGTTCATTCCTTGCAGGTATCAAATAATTTCTTTATGAGAGGGCTTTCTGCTTTACTTTCTTTTTCTTTTTTTGTTTTAATAGCATACAGGTTTCTGAACAGATTAAGAAGAGAATGCTTTAGTAATACAATTGCTGTAATTAAAGACCATTTAAAAATAACTTGTACTCTGCCTCCTGGACCTTTGTTAAAACTTTCCAGGAAAACCATTTGGGGAGTGGTATACTTACAATCTTAATTGTTTTTTCTCACCCTTTAAAAACAAAATTTGCCCAGAAATTAAGTAGCATCCATCAAGTTGCTTGTCACAACTCACTGCTAAACAAAGTGTTTAAATCACCATTCATTTAAACTTTCTGTGCCTGATAAATGGAAGGGCTGAGGGGAAATAAGGACATCCAGAACCTCTTGCAGGTGCTCTGCATTTCTCTGAATCAATCCCATGTTTTGTAAAAGCAATGCTAGATGTATTCAAATTTAGAGCACTGTTAAATCTTCTAGATAAATAATCCTCCTTTGAAATAGTGCCAATGAAGAGCACTGCAATATAGCTTAATAGAAGATACTATTTATGGGGCATTAAAGGCATTTACTTAATTCTTGCAAGCCAAACATCAAACCAGGCAGCATGCAGCAAAAACTGAGGATCTGATCCAAAGCTGAGTAACAGCTACACCTGTTAATGACAATGGGTCTATAGATTACTCCCTATAGTGTAATCGAATCAGGCTTTTCCTGAATCACTGAATTCTTTCCACACTTCTGGGCCAAATCCTGCTTGAGGGACATGAACAACACCATGAGATCCAAAATCAGTGGAATGAGGGCTGTATAGGCAGCCTGATATCTGCAGAAAGCAAGAAGGATTTGGCCCAAACATTCCTGTTAATGCAGGTAGAAAATAACACATTCAGAGGTTAATCAAATAATCAGTATTCAAATGCAAATCAGAAACCATAGAAAATGCAAGCAACACCAAACAATGAGAAATGGCAAGATCCCACAACACCATCCATTCCTCCTACGAGATGTGAGAATTAACATAATTCAGTATGACATCCATACCAGATGTTGGCAATCACCTACAGAACATCAGATGCTTTCATGCACAGTCTGGAAACGAGAGAGGAGAAAAAGCAAAAACAAAAAGAGAGTGTGACTTGCACCATGATTGTCTTCACCTAGCCTACTCCTTCTCCTGAGGATAGGCATGTGTCTTGTAAATGTCTGCATGAGTCATGTGCATGTAGGGAGAGGAGTCCACTGTTGATGAATGTATTTTGCCGCTAGCCACTGACACGTGGGGCAGCAAAGAGTTTAATAGCATGTTGGCATTGAATGGTTGTCAGCATTTCTGTAGACCGTCTTTGCATGGAAATGTGACTATCAGGCTAGTCTCCAAGGAAAACGCAAATACATCATGTATTTCTCACCTCTGGGATAGTTAGTTCTTGAGTTAAGTGATTTACCCACCAGAAGGATGACATTTATCTCTCTGCAGGAGGACTTCAGTGAGACCAAAGCAGCAAACGGGGGTCAGTCTCCTCCACACAGCCTTAGTTCTTGTGCTCCGAGCTCTGTTCTGGCTATCAGTAAAGTACTGGATAACATTCGCAGCACTATTTATAGCCTTTAGACTCACACTAACTTAAATGGGAGCTGGATCAGGCCCCAAAGTGCCTTGGCCCAATTTTCTATGAGGTCACCTTTCGCCGGTATCCTGTCATTTTATGTGAGATGTCCGTGATGTACACGCCTGTTCCAGAAAGAGCAGTGGAGCTTCTCTGCATACAGGCACTTTACAAAATCCTGGTGACGATGATGATGGCCTGCATTTTGCAGGCTTTTGATGAGGAGGCATAGAAGGGTGTACCTCAGGGCTTTACGTTACGTCAGTTAGTAGTTATCAAAAAACATTGGTGATTTCCATGCAGATAAACTATGATTTGAGACCCTCTATTGTCACGGGAAGGGTTCCTTTTGAGCACGTTGGGACTTGGATACGCTGGTAATGGGAGACAAATGAGTGACTTCAGTGGGTTGTTCTGCTGCTGACCATGGTTCCTATCTAGACTGAAAACAAATGAATCCAGTTGCCATGGCAATGTGCAAGATGCTAATCAATAAATAAAATCACTAAGAGTTAAAGGTTTTATGCTCTCATAGAGAAAATGTTACCTATTTCTAAGCACCTGAACATAAGGGATATATGAAGAAATTAAAACTTTTTTCTTTTAATAACTCTGGATAAACGAGCTACTGTACAAAGCTTTTTTTCTCTCGATATCATGGGCAACTGGAAAACAAAAATAAATGTGTGTGTTTAGTGCAGAAAAGGGAAAATTGAGGGGATTCATGAAGGTCCTCTGGCATGTTAAGGGCTGCCACAGTGGGTAAGGCACTGACCTGATGTCCTACACAGTGGCTGTAGGGTAAAAAATAATGAGCTGATAATGCACCAAGAGAGAGTGAGGCTGGATGGAGGTCTGGATTGAGAGATAGGATCTGCAGGTGATCCATGGCCCTGGGGAGCAGGAAATGTGGGCATGACGGCAACCAAACTGAGCCCAAGATCTCCAGTGAGCGGGAAGCACATGACTTGCTGGTAGATGCTAATATTTGGGTTGCTGAATCTGAATCTGAACCTGTCCTCCCAGGGCAAATCTTCTAATGGCATTAAGTAGTGAGGTGCTGGAACAGACTTCTCAGGAGGACCATGAGACCTCCACCTTTGCAGGACTGTTAGAACAAGTCAAGCAATAAATATCACGCCAGGTCTGAGCTATCCTAAACACAGCCTTAGGCCAGGGGAAGGGACTCTGAGAGTTTGGGAGATCTTTTTGAGTCCTGCAAGTCTGCGTCCCCTAAATGTCCCTGTGCTTGCTTGCGCACTTAGAGCAAGGCATTAAAGGTAGGTGAGATTTTTAAAAGCACTAATTGTTAGCTTTACTGACTCCCTCTGGAGTCAATAGTGAAACTCATTGATTTCAAGTGAAGCAGAATGCCTTTGAAAACCAGCCTCTAAGTGCTTTGCTGGACAGAAGCCTTACACCACGGAGGACTTGGCCCGTTACTTTCGGTAACAATTTCACTGAGCATGCCGAGTCCAAGTATGTTTTCGCAAACATAACTACCTGATGGAAAAGTGTGATCAATTTTATTGAGGAAAAGCTTAGACATTTGCAAAGGAGAATACATCTCAGCGTTCTTCACCTAAGATATAAAAGAGGAAGCAAAAATAACAAGCTTCTTCTCACCTTTCTAGCAGTTGAACCCAAAAATCTCATGGAAGATATCAGTGTTCATCATCTTTTCATTTTTAAGCTTATTGTGGAAAAGTATTTTATCTCAGCATAAGCCTATGTTATCATTAAAAACTCAAGAGTGATCTCCAAATAAACACAGCATCATGCCCAATATTTCTCTTAAAATATATGTGTCTAACTGAAAAATGAACCGACTCCTCTGAAATTATCTGCTAACATTAAAAAAACCAAAACCTAGCTGTGTTTTACAAGCAGCTAGGTGTTCCTTGGCAATTTGTAGCACTCCACATCTGTAATTTAAACATACTCAGGGCACAGGTAATCTTGACAATAAATTCTAAGGCCAGATATTCTATTAGCATATCTTCATGCAGTTATGTCAACAAATGATTTAGTTACTTGTACCTAAAAATGCAGTTATCAAAAAACTAATCAAATAGTCAGAAAGAAAAAAAGAGAATGTGAGTTATTATGTATTACTCTAATAAATAATACTCCTGATCTTTTTTTTTCTGTTAACGAACAAATGAAATAACTCTGGTTTTAATATCACTGAAGGGCTTTAGTGTATTTTTAAATAAAGTTTTTCTGAATCTCAATACTCCTTTTTTCCCCACTAAAAAAACCAGCCCAAATTTATCATTCGATGTAAAACAAGCTTCTGCTCTAACTCTGAGAAAGAACAGCAGAAAATTGCTATATATATAACTCAGCAAAATTGACAGGCTCTGCTCTGAAGAGGTTGAGACAAGCTTGAGACAAGATGGAAAGCGAAAGGTGTCCCCTGGAGATGGCTGTCCTTCCAAGTTAGTCTTCAAATCGCTAGCGAAGGAAGCTAGGAAACTCCAGTTTGCTTTCTGATTAGCCACTACTATCCCACATGATCTGTAAAACTGCTCGACTTTCTCTTTCCCAAGAAAAAAAATCCTTTCTCAGTGTAAATCAAATTAGAGGAAACATAATAAAACCTCTCTGCTAATTGACTTTTCTTTTTAAACTTAAAGGCAGAAATTAAGACAGGAACTGATTTCAGGGAATACCAGGCCTAATCATCTTAAAGTATTCTTTAAAAGCTATATTTTGACATACACTTTCAATGAAAAGTACCTTGTTCTTTCAATAATTTCACTGATTTTCATTACTTTAATGTTGGAATGAGGAACTAAGCCCTAGACCCACATATATTTTTTCTTAACACCTGAATTCCAGAATTCCCATTTCTAGCTTATACTCCGTGAGTGCTGTGCCTAAAAGTTTACACCACAGAATTTGTTTAGATTCATATTATAGTGTAGATGTGCATAATATGATGGATGGAAAAGCCTTTCTAACCTTAAAGAGCTGTGCGTGAGAATCTGAGCAGTTCTCTCGATGTTTTGAATATTTTTGACATGTAATTGCCAACATCTGTTCAGGATTATCACCGATAGGATCTACCATGCATGGCTTTTGCTATCTTCTCTACCTTGTCATGCAGCTTGGAGACGTTAAACACTGAGGCTGAATGAGACCTGTCCATAGATAATGCTTGGCAAGAAAGTATTGTCATATGGTTAGTCCTCAGTCGACTCACCTCTGCATAAATTACTTAATAGTAAATATTATTTATTATTTTAAGAAATAGTGATAGATGAGATAAAAAGCTATGAAAAAAGAGCTTCTTTCACTGCCAGATCTGTAGTAAAACACTGATTTTTTTTGGGGGGGAAATCATATCCTTTAATATGTGAGATAATATGTGTTGGTGAAATGCTGAATCTACCGAAATCAATGATGAAATGTTTTCTGATCTCTTCAGGGTCTGAAATTTAAACAGTGTTCTATCACATGCGAATGGATAAACACCATGACAAATTAGGCTATCTATGCCTGCAGTCTTGAAACCTCAGCTCATAGCACAGATTTAGATTCCTCTATCAATGTGCTCTTAAACACGAATACACATTTTGAGGTCATTAACCTTCCATTTTTAAAAATCAATATCTGAAGACTTTAAAAGAGTTTCATTGCCATTTTCATATGGTTCATGAATGAGTACTTTACGTTAGTGATTCATGAGCCACTGCATACCACCGTTCTTACAGCAGCACTCGTTTTAGTGAGGTCTGTAATTTTGGAAACACTCTAATTCCTTCTGCCCACAAAAACAGTATTGGAAAACATATGAAAAATGTATTCTATTGACAGGTCACATTCCCTACATTCCTCCATTTCCTGATCAGTATCTATGGTTAAGTCGTTTGTAATTACTGTGTTTACTACTGGAAATGGCATGTAGGCTTTAACTGCAGCCGGAGTGTTTAACCTGATTTTCACCTGAAATGACTGAGATTGTTTTCAGCGCCCGCAGTACTCTGAACGTTCGTAAGGCTGAGACATTGCCCAGGTCCACAAATTCAGTTATGTATCTGTAACAAGGGAAAGTCACACACAGACAATGACAAAACACCAGCAAAAAAACAACAGTCAAAGGGACAAAGAGAGACAGAGAAAGAATCACTTGTAGCTGAGAGCCAAAACGTAAGGATCAGGGCTTCTTACCTGGGATTACTGAAATAGTTTTTAAAGCTCTCAATACCCTGAAAGTCCGAAGAGGTGAAACACTGCCTACATTCACAAATTCTCCTACATACCTGTAGAATTAAGTCACAGTTATTTGGAATTATACAATAGAGTACGAGACTTGTCTGAATGAAGAATGCATTCATACATAGCGGGAGCAAATGCAGCCGAATGAGAGGCGCATCCACTTTTCAGGCTGTTCTTTGATGCCATTTGTCCTGGGTTTTTCACATTATTTCAAATGTTTCTTGAATTATTAAGCTTATCTAATAGGCATCAATTCTTTAAAACTACTGAGTGAACTTTGTTATCGTGCTGTTCAGCAATAAATACTTAAAAGATTTTACCATCATGTAGTTTAACAGAAAATTCTTCACGTTATAGGAAACATTAAGAGTTATTTTACTGCTCTTAAAAAAAATAAAAGCTTCAAATACCCAAGTAATTTTCACATAACAGCTTCTGCAAACTACATATAGGACAACATGGGAAAATATCAGTGCAAATGTTTCTACTGGGTTATTTATTTTAAGATGCTGTTCTCTGTGGTAAAGCAGATGTTGGTTTCAAGAGATGCTTAAAATTTTATTTTGTTTTGTACATCAAATCCATGCCCTTTGGCTGCAGGAAGATGGATTTTGAATGAATATAATTGCAATCCTACTAAAAACTATTTATGATTAAAATACCAATCCCAGCTCTTCACTGCTGTGCCTATTTTGGTCATCATGGAGACCCATGCCACATCTGAACAAAATGCTCCCAGAAGGGTCAGTTATGGAATGCGTTTGGTTTTATCAGTGTTGTACAAAATTATTTCCTCCAAGTCAGTATACAGTAAAAGCATAGTCACCACTGTATCGTCTGAACAAAACAGCTCTTGGACCCTTTAATTTCACTATTAAACTTCTATTAAATTTCATTTACATATTCTACTTCTTTGAGGCATTTGTTTTTACATGTTAAGGAAAAAACTCACCTGGTTATTTTATAAAGCCTGCTTAAGTGGGCTTTGTGCAAAGGCCTCTGGGGAGGACAAAGCATCCTCTCCATATCTACTAATCCAGATTATAACCTGGAAGAGCAATATTGCTTTTCCTCTTCATAATCTCATAGGGGAGTCTGGCAAAGATTTACCTGTTTGGTAATTCCTACCCGGATTTAGCCAGTGCTTCTCTCCCAAACTCTTCTGCAGCATGCAAGGGTGGAAAAAAGTAGTTTGGGGAGAAGCAACAGCATGGGAATATTTTTCTTCTGACCAGAGATTTGTATAAAACGCATTATTAATATGTGAACAAGCATATGAAGCAAATACTACTGCTACTTGTTCACAATAGTTAATTAAGTTTTTTTCGTCCATTTCTTGGATGAAATTGCAGCAGACCAGTTCCTCTGTATCAGGGAGCGAGGAGTAACTGGAATTCCCATCCCAAATTTTCCTGTTAGCCAGGGAATTGCTTATTGTCTTTAAGCTTTTGGTAGGGCACTTTCCAACCCAGAGTTACAGTTGCCTCTCCCTCGCCTGTTCTGGAAAGTACTTACTTGTCTGGGAAAGAATGATCTAAACAGGGGTAGTTTCATAATTTCCCCTGAACCCATCCATGGCCCCACAGAGGGTCACAAGCCATGGCTGTGTCAGCACAAGGTGGGAGAAAAGCCCTGGAGACTTGTGGCACCTCTTACCCTCTAGTGTACTATTTAAAACTACCTTCTGTGGCCCAATCTGTGCTGCCCAAAAGAGGAGGTAAGAAGTTATTTTGCAATAACGGTAAAGCAAGTGATGGTCATTCCACTATAACACCCACCACTGAAAGAATCAGATTTTCTGTTAGCTCAAAACCATTGGTCCATCTAGATCTCATGGCCCCTCATCAGGCTTTCCCATTTTAAACCCTCATGCCATCTTTGTTTCCAGATACAGAAATACCTCTAGCATCACAGTAGCTACAAGCAAAGACAACACCAGAGTTACCTGTATAATCAGTCTTACTTTAAATTACTTGCAAATTGGATTTATATGAAGGATAAATCATATCAGAATAGAGTCCATTATCCAATGCTCTGTACTATCTGCTGCTTGCATACTTGGGAAGGAAGTTTCATTGTACATATGAAGATCATATTGCAGTCACTTTTAACTCTCTCACTGCTGCCTATGGGCTCAATAAAACACTCTTCTATCTCTTTTCTATTCTAGAATTCCAATTCTTTTTTATCTATTCTAAAAACGTTAATATAATATGCCTTGAAGTAAGGAACAATAGGAATAGATGCCAGTTCTGAAGAGGACAGCCATTGCTATAACTTGATATTGAGAAACTTGATTTTTCAGAGTTGCAGGTGCCCGTTTTAGGGATCTTCTAACTAAGAGATGAAATATCATTTGGGAAGAAAATTGAAATGTAGCTAGGAAAGAAACTACAGACACCCAAGCCTCTCCTTAAATAAGGCTTAAGGAAGTTTTCATGAATCCTTGGGCTGGAGCACTAAGTGGCCATTCAAGTCTACAAGAATCAGCAAGGCAAAAAGAGGTGTAAGCTCACAACTTCTGGGAATCAAACCCTGACTCCTACCTGCAGGGAGCGAATCATCTCTGGGCAACTGCCAGCCTCAAGGTCTGTGCAAACCTCCACATCTTTCCAGTTCCCTAAACCCCAAACAGCCAGAGATAATGTGGACAGAATTTAAGGGATATCCAGACCTTGTCTCCCACTGACTGTTCAGACTCGAATTTCAGTGACAGTAAATGAGATGCTCCCAGAGGAGTTCTGCAGAGCTGGGGGTGATGCCCCAACCTCTGCCCAAGCTGAGAAGATGAGGTGGAGCAGATGCATTGCCAAGGCTGCAAGCTGTGACTCATCTTGACCTTTTCTCTGCTCCTTTCTGCCTCGCTGTCAAAAGCCTCCTTCCTTGTAGAATAGAGGGAACCCATGCACAGAAGATCTCTGTTGTGCTGAATTCAGAGACCTGCAAATGAACTCACATCCCAACTCACAAACAGATGAACTATCGTACCATGCTTTTACCAGCTGTCTGATGGACAGGAGAGCAGGTTGGTGACGCTTTGTGTTGTTCTGTCCTGCCTCTAAATGTTGCAGGAGAATTGCACTTAGCACTGCTTGAGGAAAAGTTTAGCTGAGAAAAATACCTAATGTGTGCTGACCTCCAAAAGCTCCTCCCCATCTGCGTTGCATTTTTTTTAAAAGCTTATCACAATGGCCAGATGTCAGTTCAGCCAAATCCATAGGAATGTAGTAACAGATACCAGGATCTGGCCTAGGGCTGGCTTTGATCCAAAGCCTACTAAAATAAATGGGAGTCTTCCCAATGAAGTCCACATAAGTTTTACACATCTTCGTGCTGTTCCTCTGCTAAATGCTACTAAGAACATCGGTCCTGATCCCTGCAGCCTACCAGAGTTTTTCTACTAAATTCAGTGGCCCTCACTGGTGTTTAAACTAAGTTTGGTTGAACATTTTTTACCAATTTTGGTTCCATTCAGATGTCATGGGCCCAGGAGTTCAGCTCAAATATCAGTGCTAGCAGGCTTGCATCTCACCTAAGGCTGTGAATTATGAGGTTTAAAGAAGGCAGCGAGAACTAAACTAAAACCAGAACATAATATAGGTAACATTAAGCAGAAAATACAAGGAGATCAGAGGAAATCCTTCTACGATTAGGAAACAGGGACTTTCGGGGAATCCCTACTAGCTTCCACTTCAAGATGACATGTTCTCTTCATGTGCTTTTCTCTCTTCTTTGACTATGAAGAAAATCTGGATTTCTAGCTCAGCTGGAGATACCGACAGTGTCAGACATCTGCCTTTGGCCAGAGCTTGGGCTGACACTGTGTCCGCTGCGAGCGTTGGCTGACTGCTCCCCTACCCCTGTGTATTTTTAGCTGTCTAGATGCCACAAATCCATCAGCTCCTTCAAAGCACCAGAAACCCACATGTCCTGAGTGAACTCTAATAATCTAGGTAGAAGTACATGGCTGAAGGGGAATATCATTTGGGGGGCCAAATTTCTATTCCCAAGATACATAACAAGTTTCAGAGGCCTTTAAATTCATTCCCTATAGCAGTAAAATAGTAATTAATTTCAGGATGAAGAGGGTTTGTGAAGTGAAGAATGCGAAAACAGCTTCGGTGATGTTATGGATGGATAGATTATAAATAGGGATTTAAATACATGGGTATTCAGTCACACTTCTTACACTTCCTGTTCAGGGGTCTGAAGCTTCCCAAAACTACATTAGGTAGGCCAGTATTGTTACAGATATTTTACAAACAGCTCTCTCTGTGGACCACAGAGAGAGTAAATAATTTCTCCAAAATAGTCTAGTGAATTGAGAGAACAGAATTGAGGACTCCTCTGACTTCTTCCTCTGAAACCACTCAGGAAAACAAACTCCATCCTAATATACTTCAGCATTTTCTCATTTTCAGTACAGTTTGAGTGACAAAAGGAGAACAGCCAGACAATTTTTTTTTAAGTTCTATTGCATATCGCTGTCTTGAAATATATAAAGTAGTGCTACTTACGCCATAACAATAACACTGAAATCCAGCCAGTTCCATGGATCTCGAAGGAAGGTGAATTCTGTCATGCAAAATCCTCTCGCCAATATTTTTATCAATGACTCAAAAGTGTAAATGCCAGTGAAAGTGTACCTGGGGAATAAAGTGGCCAAGATAAGCAAGAGCATTAGCAAGCAGTAGATGGCAGGAATGGCAGAGGCACACTCAACACAATCCTACTCCCATGAGATACTCCTGCCCATCTCTTTGGGGTTGCTCATGTGAGTCATGGCTGCAGCACTGGGCTGTGAATGAGCAGCTTCATGTGTGGACCAAGGAGAATGTAAGAAATGGGAAAGTGCTCAGGACAGCCACAGGATGAAGATAATTTTCACCACAGGGTGTACCTTGATGAATCCTCACTCATTAAGTCAAGTATGAATACTACACTACTAAGCTGTGTATTGGGACTTTTGAAGCTCTGCCTGCAATTGCCAGTGAAAGAGGAATGGATTATGCCACATTCCTTGTTGTTTCTCTGATTTGAAGGAGGGTGGTTGTTCCATTCATACCTCTCATCTCTTCCTGCCCATGCCATTTTGAAGGACAGCAGGTTAAAAAATGTCACCACTAGGTTTTATTAGCTAAAAAGGGTATTCTTCATGCAACTTCCCTTGCATTTCACTATCCATGGTAAATCACACCAGCCCTCAGAATTAAACAACAGAATGCCCTGAAAAAGAGGAAAACAACTCCCACCCGAATACTATATGTAGTAATTTTGACCTGCTTGACAGTAAAAGAGACACAAGGGTGGTTTTTTCCCTTAGTAAGATAAGTTGTTTATTACCAACAGCCTCTTGACTGTGATGATCTTGGATAGAACATTCATCTTACCTTTTGTAATAAAGATGATGCTTGTAATAAAATTTAGCAAATTCTCTGTGGAGGACAGTAACGTATCTGACATAACATTCAGACTTGTATTCACCCAGGGCTCTACCTACCATCAGACATACTTCAGGGCATACAACACCTCTTTTTTAATGTTTCTACCTGAGACACCTAGCCCAATGGGACTAGGTATTCTAGGACATACCTTAATAAAAATAATAAATGTTTAGTATCCACCACTGGCATTCCCTACCCCTGTTCTCCAAATGAAGACTCAGGTGATACCAAAGCCTATTAAAAAAAAACCAAACACCTGAAATCCCATAAAACACAAATCTCATAAGTCATGATGTTAGGGGCTTTCACTGGAAACACTAGCTTGAGTTTTCTGTTCAATCCCTAAACATCAGTAGCTATAATGGTGCCATCACACACAAAAAATTATAACAGCTGGGATTCCTGTTTGGTAAAAAAAAAGGTGTAAATAATTAAAGGTGGTAATATAAGGAAGAACTTCATTATGCATAAAAAGGAAATATCTTCTCTTAGTTGTATTCTGATGATCTGCAACTGGGCACACATACAGGTAGTGGCAAATCTCACACCCTCCTGCCATCATGTCACACAATAGAGCTAGTTACACGTTATAAAACCTCAGTACGCTTCATCTTAAAATGGAGATTAGCAGGACTGGTTTTGTGCAACAGTGGGTGCAAAATGTTTCTCATATCTCCTCTTTGACCATACACCTAAGCATTATCTTGTATCCAGCTTTTCATGGCTCCTATTTAGTTTTGCTCTGGTATTTCAAATATAGGTCATCCATGTGACAGTCTCTTTAAGCATGTGTATTCAGTAATACATGCAGAAAACACATGCAAAGAACTAAAAAAAATACTTAACAGTACATAAGCTCATTAAAACGATAAAGCACTTGTATTTATTCAGCATGTCAGATGGTTTAATTGATTGTATAATCATCATCTAATTCTAAATGGATCGAGCAAAGTCCTCCAGCAACTGAACAGCTTCTTTAACAACAGGAGTCAGGATTTTTTAAAAATTTTTAGTGGGGGTAAGTTGAATTGATTTCTTTTTTCAAAATGGTAAGGAAAATGTTTTAAAGGAAGATCTAGGACAAATATTTGCACAAGGTAACTCTTGGATCCCCTGTGAGTCTCTGGAACAGCAGAACAAAATGGATTAAATGTATCTTTTCCAAATCCAATATTAATCAATTTGAATTAAAGTTTATCGGGTTATTTTGCTCCTCAAAAGTGCTTGCCTTTGATTTCATTCTATGCATTTGAGGAGGAAAAGCTGAGAGGTATGAGAAGACACAGGAGAAGAGGAAACATGGAAAGGAAGGGATTTACTCCATGCTGCATGGGTCCATTTGCATTTGTGCTCTATGTTTCTTGCATGCCCTGCTTGATACACTGATAACATCATCCACATTTTCCTGCCTATGGAAGACACAACATACACTTTGATATTTTCCTCCAGAATGTTCAAATTCCCAGCTGTAGACCCACTGACCAAATTTTGACTCACATGGATGAGATGTCCATGTTTCAGCTGAATACATCATGGCTATGGTACTGTGTGGCAGTTTTCAATAAGAAAAGGACAACGTCAGGGGAAAAGGAAAGTCACAGACATACTTGAGGGTAGTAGACTATGCAGAAATACATGAAACATCCTGGGATTAGGATGCTATTGTGATCGGATGAAATATTTGGTTCAGTGCTATCTATAATTAGTAATTTACAGCCTAGAAGGTGTGCGCTGCATGATTTTATGAAAGCTAAAATAAGGGCATTTTACTGTCTTTCCTTACAGCCATGAGTAGACCAACCACCAGGCTACGGAGCAGCAGATGGCTGTGTTTATCATATGTCAGTCAAAAATAAAAAGTGTGTTCCGATTGGTTCAATGAGCCAAAATAATTGTTTAATGCACTGTAGGTTGATTAGCTTGTGCATCTGGTAACTGTTTCTAACAGGAATATTTTAAAGCAACTTAAAGAAATTAACTCGGCTTTCTGAAGCCCATTAGTCTCTTTTAAAATTATTTAAAAAAACCACCACCACCACCACCAAAAACCCTTCAAGTGATATCTTTGCTATTTTTTCTGAAGGTTTGACAAGCTAAAAAGACAGGAATCCTCATAAAAGTGTTCCCAGACAATTTTATGCTTGCTCATAAAGTATGCCTACCAGCGATTACAGTGGAACACTTCTCATGATGTGCTCAGTCCAAACCAAACTTTTGCTTCCAGTAAGTTTCAGTTTAAGGACAGAACTAAGTATGTCCAGGAAGTATTTTCTGAAATAATTCAACTTAAACTCCATCAGCCTGTTCTAATGTGTCCAACTATCAAACCTCTTGCATGGAAACTGTGGAAGGCTGGACAGTTTCAAATGGAGTTCTCCTCATACGTGATTTCATTCAGAGGTAGCATAGCAGATGCATGTAGCAGTAAGTATAAGCTTGGTAGACTAAAAATTGTTAGTTGACTTACTAAGGGAGTTTTCACAGGCAACAAACACCTGGCAAAATATTTTGTCAGGATGGATACTATGGTCAATATTACTGGAAAGAAATTAGACAGCAGCAAACAAGATGAAAAGAAGAACATAACAAATGGAAGAGGATGGACAAGATAAGGACAGGGCAGCTGTAAAATAGCAAGGATACTTACTCAACATATTTATTCCATGACGGAGTCTCTGATTGTGCCATGAACACACAATTAGTTAAAATAGTGCACATAATAAACATACTGAACAATGTAAATAAGTGAATTAAGGAAAATAATGCATATGTTATAAGACTTCATAAATTTTTGTCATTTCACAGAAGATGTGACGGCTCACTCATAATTTGCAAGATGCTTAAAAACCACTATAGGCATTTGTTTGCAAGTGCATAAGGAAACAAATAATTATATAAACAGAGAAAAAACGAGGGATTCTTCCCTGCTTTTTTTTTTCTTTGCCTACGTCTTTTACACATACTTTATACAGCAAACAAACATACTGACTCTGCAGTCTTCTGAAAATACAATGCCCCAAATTTACAGCTGTCTTGGTCAGATGACAATGTGCATAGGTGCACAACTTTGTATGAAAAGAGGGATTAGTCTCATTTAAGCATCTACAGAAAAACCTGTGTCTGCAAATTCCCATTTTATTTTGCATCCTGAAACATTTCTCAGGCAGTAAGGCAACTTATAAATCTGGTCATTCTAATCTCTCTAATGGGCTTGAGGTCTCGCTTTCAGTATAAAGTTTCACCAAAAGCTAATATGAGTTTCAGAGCACTAATTTTAAGGCTTGGTCTGCAAACCCGATGGGCAAATACACAGTCTTGGTCTGCAAAGCTGACTGCCTCAGCTGAGGCACCAGTTTCCCTAATTGGAGGCTAAAATGAACCTCCCAAGTGTATAGTCCATGCACTTAGCTGCTAAGCTGAGGCCATAAATACGAAAAGGAGCACCCTAAATCGAATTCCTGAAATTGAAAACATAGTTCACTGAAATGCTCTCCTAAAAGCACATGCCACTTTCTGTAAAAAAATTACAAAACATGATGGGATTCTCCTGCATAAATAATAGGTCCCATGTTACTGGAGAAAGTTTAACTAATGAGTTTAAGCAGAGAGAAGATAAAGCAAAGGAAAACAGCCTACAACTCAGTCAATAGGTTGGGACCCTTCTCAAGGAAGAACAGTAGCATCCAAGTGTAAATTTCTTTTGCCTTCTTTAGGAAAAAAATATTTTTTTTTGTTTCACCCCTTTACTAATCCCTTTGGTTGTATTTTTTGTTTAAGAATAGCTATCAAAGAATATAAATTCAAAGGTATGTCCTGAAATGTTTGCATGAAAATTGTCCTTTCGCAGAGCCAAAATCTCTGCTGAATACAGAGTGGAATGTTTTCCAACAGGCCACATAAGCAACTACAAGGTTAAATTGGTAGTAACCAACCTGTGTATTCCCCAGCGCCATCGCAGAAAGCAGTAATTGAACTCAAAGAGACTTCTCATCTCACAAACATTTTCCACTTCTGGGGCCAACACCTCCTGCTGAAGGACTGGATCTGATATCCAGTCGCATTTTCCCAAGTCAGCCTGAGATACGTTTCTAAAAGTTCTGTCCATCTGGTTAACACAATTACGTTGTAAGCTGCAGCTAGCCTGGAAAACGCTCAATTAATTTTTCAAATACAGTGAAATGCTATGAAATGCTATGAAAACAATAATTGTAAAAAAGAATGTTATCTTCAGGCCAGGCCAAACAAATACTATCCTCCAACTGAATTCCAAGCAAGGAAATTCCTCTATAACCACCCATTTTAGCATCACTGCTCTGATTTATACATCCCTGTTTCCTTGTGGTATAAGCTGAATCTAACAGCTTTCCCAGATGCTCACTTCTAGGCAGGTGTGATCACCTTCTTATTGAAACACCAAATTGAATATACCAGAGGACGCAGGCTGAAAATGTAAGGGGTCAGCTTTGGGACACCAAATGCACTATGAATTCAAACTGAGTTTCATGACCAAGCTGAAAACTACAAAGAACACAAAAGAAAGAAACATTTCAGCTGGTTATGCACTAAAGTCAGAGATCTGTGTTTAAAGAAAGAGAATACAGAAATTCCTACAGAATGAGAATTAGCATTCCTTCCTGCAATCTAATGCAATTGTTTGCATTAGAAAAAGTCAGTGATTTTGATCTACTCAGGAAAAACAAAGTAAAGGAGATGAAACTGAGATAATCTGTATTAGCACCATTGTCTGTTACCTATCTTAGAACTGCTATTAATTCCAGTTTTTGAAAGCCTACTGATCCATGAGTTGACATGGCTAACACATCCAGAAGTATGGGTTGGAACTCTGTTACGGACCACAAACCAAATATACTAAGCTACTCATCAGGATCCTTTCTGCAATAAATTAAACCTATTACTTCCAATTTGAAGTTATAGAATAGGCTTTGAGCAAACTGATTCTGAAAGTAATAAATTTTATCTTCTATACAAAGATATTGAGTCAAACATGGCATACTTCTATTCTAGACTTCATTATGATGGATAATTGTTAATTAGCAGACTGAATATTAGAGACTCTTTAAGTGATCATTGCCAAATTACATATAATATGTGCAAGCAAAGGTTAGTCCCAATCAATAGTACATATAATTGGTGCTTCACAAGGTCTCATTTTCCCTTACGGAGGAAAGTGTGTAAAATCAGATGGGAGAAAATTTGCAAGCAGAAAATATGAACAAAGAATGGAAATTCTTTAAGATTTTTTTTTTTAATGGGCCAGAATCCATAGTTCTAGCATCAAGGAAGGTAATTTTGGCCAAAATCCCATTCTGGGTCAGTGTCAAACTGAGAGCAACTATGTATAACACCTAGAAAAACTAGGAATAGCAATTGCTGTGGATTTTATACAGGACAGCAAACTGCTTGGAGAAACTAAGGACAGGTCAGAATGGTCCTTGGCTTGCAGGCAAGAAGAACTAAGAGGAGTCTTTTAAGCATAAGGCATCAAGGGAATGTTAGCAGTGGTTTAATCTTATTAATAGGTGGAGATAGTAAATAAATATGTTAATAATAGCTAATAATGATGCAGAAGGCAAAAGGGTTCATCCAATACTTCTGTTTACATTTGATATAGATGGGATCCAGACCTACACTCCCCATGTCCTCTGTGACAGAAACGGACTAAGGCCTTGTTCTGGGCAGCCGTCTGGGTCATGGTCCTTTCATGAGGACTCCTGGACTCTGAAGAAGAGGAGAAATACCTAGAAAAGGTTTAGGGGTATGTTGTTAATTGAAGTAATTCACATTACTAGGAGGCTGTGGATGTTTTTTTCCCATGGAAGGTTGTGTATTTGAATGACTAGACTAATCAGGCTTGGCTGGATGAGCAGTGAACATACAGGATCTATCCTGCCTGAAGTCTCAGAGGAAGAATGCCATATACAGCTACTTAACCAAGAAATGTGACTCCCACACTTCTATACAGGATGAGTTTACTCTGTCCTCTCTATTCTGTTCTACTGTTGGCCTTCAAGGTACAGTCAGTGACTGGAAATGGAAATATGGCATCTACTAAAGAAGTTGCTTCAGACACTTATGTGACAGGGCACCATTTGTTAATGCTCTTTTTTGGCTTTTACCCTGGGGAAAATAAAGATTGCTTGATTACACTCACGCAAGACAATAGATTTGGTTCCCACATTCATGTCTGTGATATTATCTGCTTTGAGTACTTGCCGATTCAGGCTCCTTTCTGCCTGGAATATTGACTGCCTGCTCAGCCAATTGGCCTTTGTGTTTCAGGTTGATGTGAAATGTCTTTATCGACAGAAAACAAATCAGTGCCTGATGCAGGAACTTCACCGCTGTTTCGCTGGGACTGGAGCTGTTGCCTCCTGCCTGTGCTTGCCAAAGATTGAGCTGTTTGATTTCCTGACATTACCAACACAAGGTGATAACTTGGGTCTTTCTGGAACTAAAATGCTATTTGCATTGTGACCTTCCACTCCCAAAATTTTACACTCCTTATCTGACCATAGTTCTGTTCCTGACATATCTTTAAAATTCACTCTTCTGTGTTCTTTGTCCTTCGAAGTAATGTGATAAGGATTTATTGAATACCTATCTTTTGGTCAACTGCTACCAAGGGCATGTAGTTCCTGTGTATTACACATACCTGTGACCTCTTGGGTTCACCAGCCAGTGAAGAAGAAAGTGAGCAGAAGACAGAACAGGCCTCCAAAGCTGGAGCCAATATTCACACATACATGCTTTTTTCTAAGAAGCTAAATTTTCAAATTCTCTTAGCCATACCCGTGCAAACTCATTGACCTCAATTAACTTCAGCAAGGCTGTGCTGATGCAACTGTACCTAATAAACACTGTTGGGCTCTGGGTAAGCAGCAGCATGTGCTGTAGTGCTTGCACGTATAACCTGATCCCTAAGCAAATCTCTCTGCAAAATTGTATGCTGTATTCTTAGTAACCATACTAATGCTTTGGCTGATACCACATATTCATTTTGCATAGAATTATTGTTACTAGAAGCTTCACCTATTTTTTCTCTTGCTGGAATATCTATATTCTCACTTTTTTTTTTTCCTACTGCATGGACAACCACTGGGAATCAGGTTTCTTTCCATATTTTTTTCCCTGAAATTTGATAATAAACCAATGATTCTAAGATGCTACCTGCTTAGTATTTATTAGTTCTTTCTGGTGGACATGGGCATTGCAGATGAGGGATTGCCATCACTAAAACATCACATGATCATCACAGCAGCATGTGGAGTCTGAATTATCACTGCCATGTCTCCCATATGCACTGTAGAGAAAGCAGGCAACTCATGAAAAAGGGTGTGGTTTTAGTAACGTTCACACAAAGCTGAACATTTGGGTCAGTCTGGTCTTCCAGAGAGATATGACTATGTCAGAATATAATGTTTCTGTGGCCACGTTAAAAATACAAGCCAAAACCAACTGCTGCATACATATATATATATGCATATATATATATATATATATATATCTATATATCTTGCATGACTTCAGAACTAGAGCTAGGGGAAATCAGGCATCTCCCTTCCATTGAAAGGTCCAGCAGGCCAGCCTGTGCTTTCATTCCTAGCTGGATAACACATTGCAATAAACAAACTAAAAACCCAACAAAATAATTTTTTAAATGTTCTGTTTCAGGAGAGCAAAAAAATTCAGTTCTGAGGCAATTAAAAATTAAATCGCACCTGCATATGGTGTCACAGAGTCTCATGGGAGAGGTTGCTTAAGTGCTCAGTAGCGAAGGTCTCCATCAGTGTAGATTTCCCCAGGTGTGCTCCAGCCTCCTGGTTCCCTTCCTTTCTAAGGTACTACACCCAGTACTAAACATGATCAGGCCCTTCATACTCTTTAAACCTGAGTAAACTCACCAGACTCTCCAGTGCAGTTCACGTTATCTGATGCCAGTAGTACAATATAGTTATTTTCATAGCTCACCTAACAATATCAAATGAAACAAACCAAAAATCCAAGTGTGTTTTTGCTTGTGCAAGCAAATTCAGCCAAAAGACTTAAAACAGCTTAATGAAATAAAATGTTTTCTGACTTCCATCCATCTATGTTTAAAAAACATATAAAATACACAAGAAGGGAAATCAACAGAAAGGATATGAATGTACCAAAATTTTAATTGCTGCTCTTCTGATTGGATGGAAAGGACTAAGTATATACAAGGCAGGAGTGGCACTAAATCGAAAGATTGTCTTCCCTTTGTTCAGTACTATAAATGTCTGGAAAACAAAATAGAAAATGAGAACATTCAGTATTTGCATTTATGCTCAGCTTTTCCCAGCCCACGTCCCATTGGGAAATTCCTGCCAGTATCCCATACTTCTTCCCCACTGCCTCTCGAGACCCTCAAATTCCTTTTCATTCAGTGAAGAGTTTTGTCCAAAACCTTCCCAGCAGAACTGTTGCCTGTCCTATTGCAGTATCCCAATTATTTTTTCTTCCTTCACTCCTTACAGGGTCCTGTGCCATCACCTCCATCACAGGGCTGGGAAGAGAGTGGAATCACCTTTAAAAATAAAAAAATGACTGGAGACTAAAATGTGGTGGAGGGACTTTTATGATGCTCTTCTTCCCAGGTGCTGGGAGCCTTACTATGTTGTTACTCCATCTTCTCTACCTTGAGCACTTTGTTGCTCTCAGTCGATGTTTTTTGTCTCACCAAGTAAGAAGCTGCATGAGGCACAGCTCCACAGAAGGATCTGACCCTGGCACTGAGGCACTGTCATTGTACTCAGGTTAATATGGGCAGAGGAAACCAATACTGTGAGTTATCTTAATCCAAAGCAAAGGTGAATTGGATGCTGGCCCAATTTACAGAGCTCTGAAGATGCCCCACCATGCACAGAGGAACTAATATTCATTCAGAGACAGGATCAGGACACCCAATAGATAAACTCTAAGCAACTCACCCACCTTGAGTCTAAGAACTTCATGACACTAAAATTGCAAATCTATATCCTGCTGCTTTTGCCTGGGGATAGCAGTCAAATTAAAAGCTAAATAAATTCTGGCCCTTCCAGGTAAGTAATCTATTTGTCTTTATCCATTTAACTTTTATGCGGTAGTTCTTGCACCTGTTTCTACACTGTTTTAATAGAAGCAGCATTGTGGTCATATTAATTCATTGTTTACAGGAAATAGCATAGCCCAAAGTCAGGAACATCAGTACCTGAAAGAACTGGAAGCTGCCTAAAAATACTGTGCTTCCAAGCCTTATTTTGTCCCCCGTGTTGCGAAATGTTTGGAAAGGGGAATGAACTGTAGTAAGCAACCAGCCCAGCTCTGCTGTCAACAGCCTTTTGACAGAAGCTGTTTGCACTGGTGTGGCTTTGGTCCAGCCTACACGTGATTTCTCATCAGGTGATGCTCGCTTTGGGACGAAGCTTACCCTTCTGCAAAGTGCCAGCATTGTGCATGCTATTCACATCTCCCTTCAGGTCTATTTTGGTCATCTTAAATGGAGTTGATCTATCCCTCAGCAGGAAAAGAACGGCTGCTCTCCAGGAACAGTTGTGGAGGTGCCTCCTGCTCTTATGCAGAGTGCTAGCACAAGACTCAAGTCACCCAGAAGCCCTTAACGTTAAGGGGCTTAAGTGATAAACAGACCTGTGAAGAGTCAAGGCTCATGCAGAAGGCAAGATAGGGTAGATAAAAACCTCTGGCTTAATTTAACTCAGCTACTGCTCTGCTCTTTTCAGACACTGTATATTCATACTCAGAGTTATCTGAAAAAAACCCAAGTTTTAATTATGCTTTTCATCCTTCTTTTCCCTCCTGCTTAGATGTTTTCTGGGAGCCGCGCTCATGCCGAAACTCTGGTCCTTAATCCGGAAAAAAATATTTTTACTGGCTGTAGAAAGATAAAAACCAGAGCCCTCAAAACAGAGATAGTGTTTATGCAAGTCTTTAGCAAAAGCAGAGAAGCAGGATGGCCGGCTGGTGCTCACCTTACGATCATTGTAGAAAGGGTCAAGGTCCTCCAATGGCTCCCCAATGAGCTCTGGAGAAACAGTCCCATAGATATCGGGCAGCTTCTTGCAAGCTTGCAAATCAAACTGAGGCTGAGGTTTCTCTTCTTCACCCAGCTGCTCTCTGTATTCCTGCTTTGCATTCCTTGCAAGCTTCTCCGCAATTCGTTTCTCAATAGCAGCCAAGGATTCAGGCGTGAACCGGTGGAAGCTGTTAGTACCCGGTGGTAACAAGAAGTCAGCCATCTTTTCATCCTGCTTTGTCTTTACTGGTCTTTACTCCTAGTAGTGGAAACAGCTGAAACAAAAAGTACCAAAGGTTAGTGACAGGAGCAAAGCAAGAACAAAGCTATCAGAATGAAAAAAAATAACCCAAATAACTTGTAGGCTATCTATTATCAGGAAACCCTTCATCTGTTTTTATGTGGTTAGTAGAACATCAAGGAAAACAGAAATGACTGAAACTGTAATTTCAATTAGGAATCGCGCGTGATCAGAGCTAAAAAGACTTTGTAGATAGGCTGTGGAGTATTCTTAAATTTTTCAGTCACTTGGGATCCTAAATCCAAAATAAAGAGTAACTTAGATTCATACAAGCTTAAGTTTCATTGAAAACCACAGGTATTTGGATTCCTAACTCATTTTTGAAAATGCAGCTCTGGGAGTGGGTGAACAATGTGCCTAAAATGACTGCAAGGCAGATTTAAATCAGTCGATCTCTGGCCACATGATGCAAACTCTAAAAATGCCCCAGCTGTTCTATTCCAAATTTAAAGAGTGAAGGGTCAAGTAGAGATTCTTAAATCACGTAGAAATTCTTCATAATCTCTGTCTTAGGCTTCTGCAACATAATTTTTATTTTGTTTTTGGGATAGGGAATACCATTTTCAAGACATCTGTCAAGACTTTTGAGCATTTTCTTCTCCTCCACACCCTACAATCTGAAGGATGTTGGAAGCCCAAATGTGCCTGGCAAAGCCCTGGGACCTTCATGAGAGCACTCCAAGCTTCTGAGATGCTGAACAGCCACTGCTGCATGTTCATCACATCTGAAAACCAGGCTCCTTCCATCCAATACCAGTTTGAACATCTAACCCAAACCTGTGAGGTCTGACCATCTTGGGTTGATGGTGCTTCACTGCTAACACTTCCAATTCCCACCTGAATGAAAACAAGTGAGAATTGCCACATCTCTTCAACTTACATGAATAAAGCCAAGCGTGAAAAACACAGCAGAACAAAAACCCCTCTTGTATCTGCACTAAACAACATGGATAGCTGTGAAAATTAATGTAAAACTACTGTTTGAAAAGGAATGAAGCTTATTCCTGTTCTAGTAGCCTGCACAAATCCATCCAAGTTCACTGAAGCCATATTGTGCAATTTAATAGTGACTTTAGTGGCATGTTTTTCCAGCAAGAGAAACCCTCACTACGCAACAATTAAAACTCATTTCACAGAAGAAACACAGCCCTTGTGTTTTTTTACCACCACCAGACCATTCATACTAAATCAGAATATAAGCTGGTGACAAACAAAATAGTAGATTTTGAGGTGGGCTACCCTATTGCATTTGTCGATGTGTGCAGGATACAATTCTTTGTTCAGCCACAATTGTTGTTTTCTGCTTTCAGATGGTATTTGTCTGTTTACAGTGGATAGTTCCAGATAGTTTGCTTCTATTAGGCTCTGTGATGACAGCATTTTTGTCAGCAAACAAGACTTTAACTGGACTCTGCATGACAAATAGCATATTTATTGACTCAATTTATTTGAGTAAAGTACTCTTTCAAATAACTACTGTTTTTCCTATTCTGACTTCATTTTAAAATGAATTCATTAAATTGTCATTGATCACAGTCTATCATACAGGAATGATTTACTGGAGCCTGTGCATTATACTCTGCATTACTCTTGTTTGAACAAGCAGGGCTAAAATGAATTAGACTTCCTGGAGTTTGGGTATTCTGACTTTCCTCTTTATTTAGATTTATTCTTTTTATTCCTTTCCCCTCTCCCCCCACTTCATTTGTTTTATCCCCTTCCTCCTGAAAAACAGGAAATTAGAAGCTTTCCCACAAATTGAGTTTTCTTATGCTCAATGCTTTGTGACTCAGCACCAGTGCAAGCAAATAAAATTTCACTTTCTATAAATGACATCAGTACAGGTGGCCAGAGAATTCTCAGAGTTTTTTTGTCATTTCAATTTTTGTTTCTTCACAGTGAAGCCTGTCTCAGTGCTGAAGGGGACAACAAAAATCAGTGGCCAATCAGTACTTCTGGAAGGGCACAGACTAGGTCTCTAAACGGGAGAGGAGATCACTGTGGGCTGTTTGTTGAGGTCTAGATAATCATGAGCGCCGTCAAGACGGTGAATGGGAAGTAATTGTTTATTTTTTCTCATAATACAAGAATGGAGAAATTTCAAATGACATCACAGAGCAGCAGGCTTGAAACAACCACTGGAGCCATTTCCCACGTGGTGCAGAGTTACCCTGTGAAACTTGTTGGCTGCAAATGGCAAGGATTCACAAAGCCACAAGACAAATCCAAGGGCAAAAGATCCATTCATGGCTTTAAACACAAAGATGATGTCTCTGACTGAGAAAATCCCTTAGCTGCAGAACCTGGGTGCATGCAAGAAAGACTGCTTATGTTTGCCCTATTTTTACACTCTTCCTAGGCCACCAGTTTGGAGAATCCCATCATCTGATCTTACGTGCTTTTGTCCTTACGTAGCACTAATGCCAACACAAGACAGCCTATGCTGCCTTGGGCAAGGGCTCAATCTGCCTGCTGACTCTGTGGCTGGCCTGAGCTTGTGCAGATGCAGAAGCACACAGAGAACCAAAGTTAATACTCTCGTACATCTGCAGGTGCTTGAGATCCGCATCGCACCAACTACCTGCTTCCAGCGCTTCGGAGCACAGGCTGGCTGGCTGCCTCCAACCTACGCAGACATTCCCTTTGCTGGAAAACTGGTGGTAGGCACCTCTGCACCACCTTCTCCTTATAGCCGAACTGAAGGCATGGCCATATAGCATGAGGGACAGAAATTACTCTACTGCGATGATAAGAGAAAGTGTGGAATGTCTCTACTAAGTGCTGCAGTTTTCATGGGTGTTGCTTGATCACAAAAACTGAATCTTCTCCAGAATATTCAGCACCCTTCTCAGACTTCCTTAAAGGCTTCCAAAAGAAGCCATTCTGGCAACAGAACTGGTCAAATTTAAAAAAAAAAAAGGGGGGGGGGATGGTGAGGGAGATAAAATAGCTAGAAAGTTTTAATTCTTTTATTTTGAAAAGGGAATTATTTTTGCTTAAAGCTTTCTCTTATTAGAAAATTGAATCAACTTCAAACTGGTCAAAAACAGATCTTTTCAATTTTGTCTACAAATTTCAGAAAGATGCCTAGCTGCCTAGGAACAACTGGAAAATCCTACACAAACTTCATTAGAGCTTTTGCTACTCTTCTATTTACTTTTCCTTAAAAAAATTACATTTTCCAGCATCCTTATGACTGAAAAATCTTGACAGGTTTTGTCTTCATATTGTATATAAGTTAAAGTTCCAAATTTTAATATATATATTTAGCCTAATTCTTTTTCAATTTCATATGCTTTCAGGAAATGGACAAGATAATTTCCTGGGTCCTTTCTATGTCTAATTTCTTTTAATCTATGAATTGCAAACATTTCTACAAATAGCCAGTGTTAGCCCAGATGTTTCTTAAAAGAGTAAGAAAGCACCACAACTTAAAAAGGGAAATCATCAATGACTGAATCAAAGAGCTGGAATGCCATTTCTTAAGAGATAATAGCTGTTGTGACTCACGTTTTTACAATATAAGCCTGGATTTTTCCATTCCTATCAGGCATATTTTTGAAGTACAAGGCTTCAAACACATTGTTTCTGTGATATCACCATGCACAGAATGAACATTTCCCTCTTGCTTTGTCTTTGTTAAATTCAGTTAACATCGGTTCTTGCTGATAAAAATGTACTGGTTATGTAAACAAAATGTGCATACGAAAGTAAAGCCCCAAGATGCATATTTTCTATGGCATGGCAAGAAGTGAGAACAGTACAAACAAGCAAGATATTGCTAGCACCTGTATTTATTCAGAAAGATAAATGTTGTTTTCCAGTACAGTTTTAGCCTTATTCTCATAGGCTTCAGCCACCCCAGCTCAAAAGACCTTTCACACCATGACCTGCATGCCCTACAAGCCTTTCCCTGACTCCCTGTGGATGGGTGACCATCACCCAAAAGGCCACTTTGGGCAATAGGTTGCCTGCAGGGGCATAAATACAAGGAAAGTGGGTCCTGCTCACCTCCAGCTGGCTGCCCTCCTGCACTTGCATAGGCTTTGTGGACTCGGACCACAACCCTAGTGCCTACAAACCCCTTATGATGGCCCAAGATGCTGACACGAGCTAGCAGGGAGGTGACTCCCTCAGAGCCACCATCCCCCAGAAGCAACAGGGGAAGCAGAGGCTGAGGTCCTTGCTGTGCACTACAACTGGTTGGACACTGACTTCAGAGAAGCCACGGCTTCTTGCACCTCCATCTCCTGTTTGCACAATGGCATAGGATTGCTTGCCTGGTGTGGTATCAAGGACATGCATGCATATATTTCAGACACTTGGCAATGATAATAAAGGAGCCAAACTTGAAGATCAACAGTGTGAAAGTGGTGCTCACAGGCTAAAGGTTAGATACGATCAGAAATGCTCATCTTGAGTAGGACTGTATTCATTTAACCCTACTGATTTCTGTGATGCCACTCAAGAAGCTACTACTGACCATGGGCTGGGGGGATGGAGGATAGCCCGTGGCAGCAGGTATGTTTCCACTGCGATTCTGCTAAACCTAAATCTTACAAAATAACAACCAGGAGTCCTAAATTCTCCTTTTGTTTAAGAAATGTTTGTGACTAAATATAGACTTTGCATTCCTAACTGCTGTGGTAACAAAACAGTCATGAGGATGGGTTTCTTTTAAATGTTTGAGACTACATGGAGCACAGCCGTCTTTTTTTTCCTTCTCTTTTCCATATAATTTATTTGGCATTTTCCTTTGACCTGCAGAGCAATGCAAAACATGAGAATAATAGGCTAGGGAAATAAAGAACAATACAATGACACATCTAATTTAATGTTGCTGGTCTAGATTCGCAAATTCTCATGCATAAATTTACACGTACACACAAACATTTTATCATGTTTAAAAAGACTGCGAGGTGATATGGGACTGCATGAAAGTTTTATTCCAGCCATGAAGTAACAGCTTCATGGAGAACTCCTGTTTTTAATTAAGATCAAATAAAGACCTTCTACATAAAGATACATAAGATCAGGAGGCTAAAGGAGTCTAGGTGACTTAGAAACTCTTCATAATTTTACTGACAATCAACAGGCAACCTTTGGAGAATTAATTCACTTATATTTATACCACACTTCAATTCCACAGCTAGGACGTGTCATGGGAAATTCTCTTTTAACTGAAAAATTTCAGTTGCTGTTAATACACACTCTGAAGGTCCGTGTGCTCACATCAAAACAAAGGGGAACGGAATAACACAGTCCTTGAAATTTTACACAGCACACTCATTACTTCTGCTTAAACTGATATCTGGTTTGTTTCTTTCTTCCAACAGGCATAATTTTGTCAAGACCATAAACAATGCTTTTTTTGTAGTACACATTCATAACACATATAATCAGCCACATCTCCAGCTGGCATAAATCAGCACAGCTCTACCCATCTCAGGGAAGTCACAGCAGCTGGGGAAGTGATCTATTAGGGCCAGGAATATTTGGATAGAAATGCTTTCTTTAAAGAGCGTACCTTCACACCAGAGCATGAACACCAGAGAGTGTGTAATTGGGGTTCTAATGTAACGGCCTAGAAGGTAACCAAGCTTGCAGGGAGCTGGAAAACCTTGGGGGTTTTAGCAATGTGTGAAGGCAATCTGCAAAGGCTTTTTCATCCAGAGACATCTTGTTGAGTGAGCTCAGAGTTGGAAGGTGCAAAAAGGGGTGCTGGAGACACCAATGCCTGCCATGGACCGGGCAGGCTCCTGTGGCTGGCCTGCCGGGGAAGAGTTTTGTGTTCCACAAAATTCTGATGGAAACAGCTGCAATGTTTAGCTCTCGAAGGAGATCTCCTAGGAAAAGCACAGCATTGAAATCAGCCCCAGACTGACGCAGGAGGAGCTCTGAGACAGAGTTCCTTTTGCTGCCCGCGTCACAAGGCAACCCTGCAGGTTGATATGACATTGCATCACACAGATTTCCTAAAACGAGCCCTGTTTGTTCACCATCCATGCTGACCAGGGGCAGAAATAAATAAGTGAGAACTCATTGCATTCACATCGTTGGGAAAAAAAACAACACAAAACATCCAAACTGAAATCTCAGAGTCACCGACCCAGGAGCCTTTCATCACAACCAGCTCTGCCTACGCTGTATCTTCTTTTAAATCCAGTTTAATGAGTTTTGCTGGCATCTCACTCATCAGAATCATGGCATTCTGACATTACCAATGACTTATTGATGAGATAAAGTCTTCAGAAAGCTAACATGTGCTAAAAGGAAATGAATTCAGAAGATTTCATCCCAATATTGAAACAGTATTTAGGGATGACAAATGTTATGCCAAGAATTAAATGCTGGCACTAAGTCTTCTCTTATGATAAAATATATATTTTTAGTGAGCTAAAAATATTCTGCTTTCTTTGCAGGTGTTTTTATTTCAAATTATGCTGCAACCAAATGACATAAATAAGCAAGAGGGAAGCAGCACATTATAGTTACCAATGTGCACCTCTATATTTTGCTGAAAATCATAATTCTCTGCACCCAACAGGTTTTCCTGTCTATTTTAATTAACTAGAGATTGGCCTCAGAGTTATTTTACTATAAACTACTCAGCCTTCAAATCCAGGGAAAGATTTCTCCTTTGCTACTCTGAACCAACAGAGCTTGCAAAGAGCTACCAAGAAAGAGGAAAGTTTTCAGCTCAGGATGCAATCACTAGCTTTTGAACAAGAAATAAGAAATCTACAGGAGAACTCTATGTTGTGCCAAATATAATATAGACTGCTCACACCATTAGGTGCTTTGAATGCTCACATGAATAAAATATATCAAATCTAGTCCATTTTATTCACAGAGTGTTTTGTAAAGAGATTGTAACGGATATAGGAAGCTGTAAAACGGCTATTAAAATATATTCTGAAGCCATTATGGGATACTAATGCTGCTGAAAGAAGGCAGGTTTTATGCTGGCCACCAAAGGCTTGGCTGCATGCTTCTAGAGGAGAGGGAGACACAGCTGGAAAGCTGTCTGATGTATTACCACAAAGTTATAGGCAAGGCATCACTGATCCCCCCCATCTAAGTTATGGAGACACATTTCATCAGCAGGGAAAACCAACAGACTTACAAAAGCCATCACCAGAACTGGCATGTTTACATTGAAAAAGATGGATGAAACTCTATAAGCGAAGCCAGGGCCTCTTTCACAATTTTAGCACTGAACTAAGAGACAAACATGACATAACAACTGAACTTCATTTTTAATAGTGAACAGAGCAATATACGTTTTCCTTCTTTCAGGTGACAGAAACAAAAAGAGGCTGAGGTGAAGGGTCAAAAAAGTCTGGATGTGAAAGGGTGGGAGAGACAAACCTAAATCATACAAAGTTAAGCTGTGGGAGGTGGCAGGTCCCCCTCCCATCCCACAGATATGAGGTGAGACAGTAGGTCCTGCCAAATCTGCAGTATCAGGAGTACTTTGCTCCATGACCACCATCCTTCATTGAACTCCACCCCTTCCATACACCTATGGTACGCCCAGCTTCCCATCCTTCTCCAACTCTATCCCTTTCTTATTCATTAGCCAAAAAAATGAACATATCCTCCCACCTACTTTATTCCAAGTCAACATAACCTTTCTACAAACCTCTCCTTGTCCACAGCAATAACCCCCACGTGACATTCACACCAATCCTATGTGATTTTGGCACAGCTACTTTATTGTCCTCTTTGTCCCATGCAATGCACCTCTGTCTATCATGGTAGGTTCCCCTGGACAAAGATGCAGGGTTTCTATTTGTCTATGGTTTTGGATGGCCTTAGGTGCTAATGGAGCCCCAGCTACTGGTAGGCATTTTCAGTGCTTTTGCAATAAAATACACAGGAGAAAAATGAAAAGGCACAGATTTAGAAGTGCACTGGCAAAATTACCTTCCCTGGTAATAGAAATAGAGACTCACGAAGGACAAATCGAACATGGACCTTGTCAGGGAGTAGCTGGTTGCTGCTTGCTGGGTTATATTGAAGATTTGATTCATTATTTAGTGCACAGTAAATTTGACAATACTATTTGGATTAAGCTAGTGGATCTTCCACTCTGATGGAAGAGATTCCCCCCCGCCAAGAGACAGTGAGAGATTATTGCTGTCCAAAGAGGAGGGATATTCTGCCTGTTTGCGATTGAAAACCGCCTGGGTTTGGTTGCCAAGTTTAGGAATCAGAGTTAAGAGCTTACACAGGCTCTGGGGGTGCAATCCTCAGCTCACGTCAGTCAAGGGGAATATTTCGTGTGACTGCAATAGGCAGTGGGTCAGACCCCTGGCGTCAGAGAGACAGAATTATTTCATTTCTGTCATTCCTTTCAAATACATTTACTTCAGCGACTTGGCGTAGCTTCATGGAAAAGATGCAATGGATGCTGGTGCCTACTGACAGCGATTTGATTTGAATTACATAATGCTCTAAACCATTATGTAAATGAGGCGGACGGAAGCACAGAGGCAGAGAAGTCAGGGATTTTTCATTGTTTTTTTTTTAATACCTAGTAGCACTTTAATGCTAGCACCAAGATTACCTTCTTCTAGCTACTACATTTTGCTAGCAGGTTGGCTGAATTAAACTTTATTTCTCCTGATACTAACCAAAACCTAAAGTGCATCTGAGCAAATGATGGGGAGCATCTAAAGAGTGGTGAAAGTGGATGATTTGAGGTACATGAGTGAGTCACATTACCAGGAGTGGTTTTGGCTATGTCCCACTGATGTCAACGAGACTCACACTTCTGAGAACCCTGTGGGTCTCCTGAATATTCCTCCCCTTCTCCCCTGTATAATTTCCTCATCTTTTTACATGGAATAATTTTTCGGAGTAAATAACACATTGCACAAACAATTATTTTCCAAAAAGTCATGACATTTTCTGTTAATTAGCAATAATATAATCATCCAAATAAAACTGCTGGGGACATTGCATTTACTAACAAGCTACATCCAAACAGGCATTTATGTGTCAACGGTGCATGCTTGAGTGGTTGGTAATACTCAATTGGGCCTGAGGCACAATGCACTGGAAACATACAATAGTGGCCTAGTATTGCAAACCCTGTTGTGGCTTCTTGCTTAATTTAGCTTATGGGACCAAACAGTCAATGAGTAAACCAGAAAATAATACATCAAGTGGCCTGTGAAAGAGAAACATCTGATGATGGTATCAATGCAGGACGTTTTCTAAATGAAAAATGCACTAGCTCCATAATTTGGGAACTTGTTTGCACTTCCTGAAAGAAAAAAACCACTATTCTTAAAAATAACTTTATTATTACTAATAGCAGCGATAAACAGCAATTGCACCAAGAGATCATCCAATATCTTGACCCTAATCTCCTCCTATAGCTAGGGTTCTTTCTATGCTAGAGACCCACAATAATATATGAATACTGGGGGCAAGGTAAGAGCCCCCAAGGGACATTATGTCTATGAGGTATAATAGCACCTACTCTGATAGGGTCCTAATAACTTCCTAACTTCCCATACAGAAGTGACTGTACTGCTTGAATATTCAGATTTTTTTTTTCCTTTCTCAAGACATTTCAACTAAAAATAAAAATTTGACAAGAAAATGGAAGATTTTGGTCAGATCTCTTAATTTTTTATCTGCCATGTAAGGGGCTAATAATTCATGTACTGCCTGCTCCTCTGTACATTCACCTGTATCTTTATCCATCCTGCAGTATAGTTCCTCAGCTTAGACAGGACAAATAATATATTCTAGAAATTTTTGGCTAAACAAATATGTATTGGATATGCAACTCTTGTGAAATAGTCTCATACACAGGATAGAATGAATCAACTAAAATCTAGCTTCTCTGATGCATTGGAACAGATTAGCTAAACCAAAGAAATGCAGGATGTTAGACATTCAGGGAGAAGTAGACACTGTTAGGACATGAGTCATCTCTCCTGTTTTGAATGTCTATTTCAGTGAGATAAACTATGCTTTAGACCCTAGCGAAGGCCCTGATGATTCAATTTGTTTATTAGGACACCTAAATTTAGGTGCTGATATGTACCTGTAGGTACCTGTGAACTCAATGTCTATGCTTGCATGTCTGCTTTTCTCTGACAGAGCAGGGGCATTTGGACTGAAATCCATCCCCCCAAAATTCAGATCATTATGGAATATGATGCAAGGCATGTGATGTGTGTTAGCTTTTCTTCAGCTTGACTCTTCTCAGAAAAAAAGGGACCAGCTACCTCTACATGCACGGTGGTGAAGGAGCGGAGCACACGGGTGTTCCATCCCAGCGCGTGGCCAACTCCAACACTTCTACAATAGCTTTCCAGTGCCCACAATTACTTTACAACATTAAGTATAGATCTTCAGCTTCAACAAACTGCATACTTTTAATTAGTCAATGACAACCACGTTGTTCCCAGAATCATGATCACCCAGGTTATCCTGATACTCAGACCTACCACGAACTCAGAAATCTTGAAAATATTTTGACTTATGTTTTGTTTCTATGAACTAAAGGGATGTTTGGGATCTGAATTGTGCAGTTACATGGGCAAAAGTTGTTTTGAACTAAGATTTTTAAAAGTACAGTGACATACAGGCTAGTGGCATCCATGACTCCTAGGAACCATAACGAAACAACCCAAAAAAGAGGTGAAAACGCACATCCATCCTAGTTCACAGGCAATTTCCTACTCCAGTCTTGGGCTTGTCTTGCAGATTATGTCAAAGCATATAGAGATTTTAAAAGCAGAACAAGTGGGATGACAGAGTTTGTCTCTTCCCACACAAGTGTTTAGCCTGGCTCCAAAATATGCTTCCCTGACTCTACTTCCCTTCCGAAAATATTCCCAAAACTTGTAGTGCTAACTCCAGAAAAGCTGTCTGGGATCCCAGTGGATCCCTACTGTCAGACAGAGAAGGGAGACATGTAAGTGGGGGTAAGAAAAGAGGCAAATTTGGATGGCTTTTCACAGATTTCCCTTGTCCATGTCTCCAGGATGCATTTCACACTTTCCAAAGGCCTAATAACCGTCCTTTATATAGGATGGTTATATATTAGGTCCCCCTTACCTAATAACCACCTATGGTGGGTTAATCCAATCTGAGGAGGACAGAGTGAGAGAGCAGCTTGGTGGGCACCTGGCAGCCAGACAAGGTTATCCCACTACACCATCCTTTGTGTAAACTGTGCTTCTCACTTGATCTCCAAGTCAGTGAGCTGCAGAAAAGTTAAAGATGATGTCCTGGAAGAAATTGTCACAGCAGACCAGATTGCAGCTTTGTACTGCAGCCTTGGGCTACATCATGACTTCTCTTACCTCCCCTTTCCATCCCCCTGAAGGGATGGAGCCGGCAGACAGAGACATGTAAAATACTGTCACAAAACACAGAAGAGAGCCTGTAAGCTATCCCTTAGGTCCAAGCAAGAAGAACATCTAGCTTGAAAGATCAGACCATTAAAAGCATTACTGATCCTCTCAATTCTTACAATTTATAATATTCCCAGGTGAATCTAAATTAAATTGAAGGTTCACATTAAGAATGTAATGGGAAATCCCACTTCACATGCTTAACATTTACTCTTACAGTGGCTAACAAGAATAAGATAGTCCAGGACAGAGTTCTGCTGATTTATTTTAACTCCCTTCTCCTTACACACCCAAAGCAGAAACCCATCTCAATGTCTGGTCTAGTTGTATCTAGTATTTAGGTATGGCCTGATAGCACAGACATCACTGCCTCCATTTTACCCAATACACACTGTAATGATCCCAAGAACTGACGGTTTAAGTGTGCTTTGCTTTCTGCTGGCTGGTACAGATAGGTAGCAGAGATACAGGCCTTAGTCTTCAAGTCTTTCCGATGTGGCTAGTGATTCCATCAGCTCTGGCCATCTCACATCTCACTCATCGCCTCCTTCTCCCTGCCCTGGCAAACACAGTCTGGGTTCCTATTTCCAAAACTGCCTCCAAACCCAGAGCCAAGACTGTTCACCACACTGACCCTGCTGCTCCTGCTCATTCTCACATCTCTGTCTTCATTTGGAGGCTTTGATTTAAACTAACATTACTACAAACCAAACAGAAATGTTTTACTGCGCATGTCTAAAAATAGAATTGCAATCATCTATGCTTCCGTTACTTTAAAACTAAATTTATCAAGAGATTATTCTTCCGTGAGGTTTAGCACATGAGAAGTCTTATGTTTTAAAGTTCAATCATTTCACAGTTATTTAGGAGCAGAAAAATCTTATGGATTAATTTTATAAAGAAGCACAATCAGCTTGGGGATCAGATCTTCTTTTGGTGTAAATGGTCAGAATAAGCCTTCAGCCCATCAAGACTGTTTTTGGCTTTTTTTATATATTGTTTGCTATGTTCACAGATAATGTGTACCTAAGCACCAATAAGATAATATATAAAAGGGTTACAATTCTGTTTCAGAAAAATCTTCCCAGTAACAGCCAAGACTCCTATGACTGAATAAGGAGAGAGAAAAAACATTTATTTCTCTGGGTTTTTTTATTAGTTTAGTTTCTACATTAGACAGTTCTTTGAGTGCAATTGATTTTGTAGTTTCCTCTGTAGTTTCCAATTAATCACCCTCCTTCTTTGTGAGGATGTTTTACACAAAAACAGGAGACAGGAAAACATTTTAAAATAGGAAAATGTGCTTATAAAACCACAACAGTGGCATGGATATGCAGAAGTGCAGGTTCTGTATGAAACCACTCTTTCGAGAGGAAGGGGGAGCAGCGTTGCCTGCCATATGTAACAGCTGACTGCAAATTTCCTATTGAAACTCTATTTCTATAGAAAAATGCTTTTCCAATAAGAGAAGCATTTTAGTAAAGAGCATCTACTTTGAGATACAAATTTCTTTGTACAACAAAGAAGCCTCCAAACTGAAAAGGGAACAGATTTCTCAGAGAAAATCACAATTTTTCATTGGGAAAAAAAAATACTTTCTCTCCAAGAATGATGGGAAACAGGCCAGAAATCACCCGAACCACATCCCATTGCTGGTTCTCCCACTGGCTTGACATCCCTGTGTTTGTGTTTTTGAAGTATATGAAAAAATTGGGAACTTTACATAGTCATTTTGATCAAAATATAAAATGGTATTTTAAAATTACTCAGTTTTGACCAGACAAATGACATCTCTTTAAATCACAAAGCAATAAATGCGACAATACTTACTCAAAATCAGGAAAACACACTTTTCTTCTAAAAGTCACCATTAGAATCTCATCCAAGCATAAAACTTTTGACTGAGCACAAGGAACTTTTGGAGCTTTGCATGAGTAACAACGGGACTATTACAAAAATAAATAAAAGATGAGCAAGCTGCCACTTAAGCTATGGATTTCCCACTGCAACAGCTTCAAAACTTTCCTGAAACACAACAAATTAAAAAAAAAAGAGAGACAGACGATAAGACTCTGTCTAACTGATAGCATGAAAACATCAAGCACTTTGATTCAGATTAATAAATAATGATGGCGTGTTATCCAGGAAACAGTGTAATGCCAAGTCTGTTTGATCTCAGACCAACTGTTGGGTAAAAGTATTTTGAAACGCTCTCTTGGGCAAACGGGCTAGTTGCATCTCATCTCTGGGACTTTGATTATTTAAATGGGGCTTTTATTAAAAGAAGGAATTTCATCCTAGAAGAAATTTTATACCATATTACCTTCCTAAGGGCAAACTCCAGCTTTACCTGGCTTATTCGGGAGGCTAGGGTCATAGGAGAGGGGGAGCTTGGATCATCCTCTGGTTTTGCCCTCCTACCTCCTAAATCAGGATGGAAGCAATGGGAAAGGAAGAAAAGACGCTTGCAAGCCCTGTCCCTTGCATTTCAGGGCTGTCCCAGGAAAGCCATGAAATCATCCTCACTGCAGCTCCCATGGCCCACACCAAGAGCTGTGAACCCCTGGGAGCATCTCTTCCCCCTCGGCCATGCACAGCAAAGAGCATTACCCTCATTTTATGGCTGGGAACACATGCCAGCCCAGCTTAGGTGCACGGGGATGTTGAACACTCAGTGCCACAGTGCCATAGCACAGGGAACGGACAACAAGACTGGGTGTGGATGTACGTCCTTGGCCCTCCTGGAGCCTTGTCCTCAGGTGGCCATGTAGCTGAGACAGCATGTGATATGAGGAGGCTTTCTGGATGAACCAGCTAGAAACTCTTCCCTGGCTCCAGCTGCCATATAACCCCCTCCATTGCAAAGCATGGCTCCGAGCCTCAGCCTGACCCCTAAATGACATTCCAAAGCTGACAGGTGAGTTCATTGCAGTCCACTTTCAGACGGCAGAAAGTGCTGCTTTCCCCCAGATCACTCTGCCACAACCCACCTTCTCTCCAAGGGAGAGTCCATCATCTCTCAGACTAGCACTTCCACTTCACACCCAACTTTTTTACAGGAGAGTTATCTCCCTGTCCTTCTCAAAACATCTAAAAAACCTCTAAGTTTACAAACATGCAGGTCAAGGCAGGTGTTTCTGGACTTGTTCACTTTTTTTCAGCATAGTCATTCCCCCCATGAAACACTCCACTGGACACATGGCTCTTTCCCTACCAAACAGGGTTTCAGCAGCCTGAGAGCTCAGCTGAAAAAAACCCCAAGCACTAATGCAGGAAGCGTAAAGAGATCTGATAAATGCTCCAAAGCTTCAGCTTCCAATAAACATATGAACTATAGCAACTGCCAAGAATTATGACTGCATGACATTACATCCAGCTCCTTGGTTTTATTAAAAAGTAAGCATGGGTATCCAATGTGCAGATGGGCAGTATCACACGATCTGCTCTGCTCCAAAACCTGTGTTTTAATGGATGCTCATAGGTTGTCACAAAACAAAAGTTTTCATCTTAAAGAAACATGTGAACTCTGCAAACATCTGCTTTTCAGGTTCACTGTAGTAGGCGGACAAAAGTAATTCTGGACTTTTGGTCAGTTTTTGTATGCTCTGACACAAAATGTCTTCCAATCTGTTTCCTACTACAGAAAATATAACGGACTCTGATCGCTAGTTTTAAATAGAGGAAGGTAATTTGCATATTTTTTATAAGTGAAAGTTAATGTTTCTGGAAAATACAAATCTGATGAGCTTCCTTTTGCCTCCAGAGCATGAGAAGTGACAAGGTAAGATCCAGAGCAGCAAGATCACCGAGGTACTCCACACTAATCTGGAGAGATCAGCTCTAGCAAGACAAGGATTGTTTTACATTCATAATCCCTGATCTTACAAAGTGTCAGTTTACACAGTTGGTATTGGGTGTAGGGTTATTGAGATCTTTGCGTGATCACACCAGTAGCACTTGGCCTCAAGACTCATAGCTAATAACAGAGAGGTGATGTTTTGGAGACTGTGAACATTAAACTGATTTTAGTCCATCAAAAACTTTTGGCACTATTAGCTGCAACCCTGAGCTGTGAGAAAAATATTCTGTGCCTTTTTAATAATAGTCCTGATCTATCCATCCTCAAATTTCCAAAACTACACCTGATCCAAGGTGGGATAGATGGGCAAAGAGGGATACAGAAAGAGCTGTAGGCAGGAAAAGTTTGAATCTGGCATCCTCTAAAAACAACATCATCCTTACTGTGCTGCGGGATCCACAATAAAGATGCACTGCCAGCATCAAATTTGCATTGCCAAAATGTCACTTCTGGAAATACACTTCCATCATGTTCGCTCTCACTCTGAGTAGCAGCGCTATAAGTCTTTGTTGAGACTGCTCAGATTTTCCCCTTGCTTTTATGGATATTGTTCCTTGGTGCACTTCTTAACAGAAATAGGACAGCATAATTTATTAGAAGTGATGGTATTTTGATCTGTGACCATCAATAAGTCTGTGGCCTTCAGACCAAACACTATTATCAAGACGTCCATTGAACTGGAAACAGCATTAAAGAAGAGACAGCTAACTCAGCGTTAATCAAGACTTTCTGTTCTTCCAGTATCTGAATATTGCCATCAGCCTTTCTGATAATACCAAACCTCTGGCAATTCCAGGCGATCACACAGTGATTTATTAAGGTGGTCATGTAGACAGGTGACTTGTGATACTGCACTGCAAGGATAACATCCCAGATTGACAGTTAACATAATCATTTCTAGGGCCATGCACAGGGTCCAATGTTCACATCAGATTTTGCATGTCAAAATTCAGGAAAGTCTGCAAATAAATAAGAACATCTAGTCACAAATTTGTCTCGCTCTACTAGGAACAGAAATTAGACAAGGTACAGTATACATTTGGAGACCAGCCCAGGCTCCTGAACAAGCCCTTTAGTGATCTAGTGAAAATCATCAGTATAACTAGCATGTTTGCTTCTCTGCCTGACCACAAGATGCTACTCAGTTACAGTCCCAGCTAAAACTTTAGCTTAACCTGCATCTACAGGCTTTTAAATCTGGAGCTCAGATTGCAGTTGTGTTGGTCAGCTGTAAGAACAGCATCTCCACCACTGTTCTGCATAAAGAAATTGCAAGTCTGGCTCTTTCCGCCTTTCTTAATATTTATGCATCTGGTCTGGCAGCATCCATCATCGGGGTAGCCTTAGTAGGTGCCCCAGAGGAATGAAATAATAGCAATTGCAAAATGAGACACAAGATGAACGGGAATAAGGAGGGTGGGAGGGAGCTAGTATCAGGAGTCTTTCAGAGTTAGGTTATATGAGGCTATATCTCTTGCAGCACAGGAAGAAAATACACCACCACAAATTAGCAACAAAGGAAAACAATGAGTCTGAGCTGGTTTCAGTGGGGGTTGGGAGAAGCATTTGGTAGAAACGCATACAGAATATACATTGCCAAGGGATCAAGGCCTGGGTCAAGGCATAAAGTACTTTGCAAGGCATCTTGCAATCTCTAGGCACGGGCAGTGACCCACTCCTGGACCACACAGCACACAACCAAGACTCCCTTAAACCAACCCAACAAAAGTAGGGGCAGAAGCTATCTATCCTCAACTGCCTCTGGAGAGCAAATTGCCAAAAAGCAGCAGCTCTGGAATCCCCAGGAGGAGAGGAAATGTCAGACTTCAGGTGGGAAACTGCTTTCTGACACCGAGCCACTTTCAGAGCTTTCTTCCGGCTGCAGTGGGAGATGGTGGGGTTCCCCCCAGATGCACACTTGATGTAGCCAAGGTAAAGGCAGCTTGGCTCCTCCCGGACAGCAGGCTCACAGATAATGATCCTTTTGAGCATAGTGCTTCATTACGCACACCAGATTAATTCCCTCCTCCCAGACTTCTCCAAGAAGGAACTCAGCTGAATTTTTGCTGCATAGTCAGGGGCTTTAGATTAACACAGACAACAAAGCAAATTACTAATCCTGAAGACTAGGCATGGTACCAAGTGTTCCTTCACAATATTAAGTGCCCAGCTGAGGGGGAAGGGCTGGGAGGGTTTGTGTGCACAAATTTTTTCAGCCTCTGAGCTGAAGCCGAGCCCCAGAAATTCCTGTTGCTATTTTTTGTTCATTGACAGTAGCACCCAGAGGCCCCAAATGAAATTATTTTGGTGCTAGACGCTGGACAAACACACTGTGGACTGAACAAAGGGCAAGAAGGTGCGAAGTTACTTGCATCTCCCACCAGCAAGATGAAGGGATCCCAGCTCTCCCCAGCTTTACCCAGCAGCCCATCCTCTGCCTCCCCATGCAAGAAGTGCAGCTGCACCGTGAGCTGGGGTGAGACACCCTCAGAAGGTCTGAAATCCCAAGAAAGCACCAGATGAAACCTTTTCCTTGGCAGGTGTGAAATTCATCTGGTGACCATCACCTTGAACAAACATGTTGTCCACCAGCTCATCCAAATTCCTCCAAATAGAGTTCAAAGCACTGATTTTGAGCCATAAAACCTCTTCTCCCTGAGAGAGCTCAAAACTACAGGTGCCCAGCACTACAGGTGCAGGGGGACAAGGCAGTTTGTCCAGGCCATCATCTGGAGCTCATTCCCCATCCTGCTCTGGAAAGCTGCCTTGTGGGCCTCAGCAACGCTCATAAGAGCTCAGGCATGTCGTGACGGCTGAGACGACGGGGATATCAGAGGAGCAGGAAGGGAGGGAGGAGCGCTGTAGCCCAGCTGGCTTGCTGGATTTGTGTGCGTGGGTGGCAGGTTCACAACCAGCTATTCCTTTTATTTCTGGATTTGTGTGTCTGCTTGAAAATTTGTACTAGCTCTGCTATATAAACAGGAACACAGGAAATTGGGCTAGAAATGCCAAGATAATCTAGAACCCCAAATCTTAGCCTTGTACCTTTCCTTCACATCTCAAAATCCATCTCCCAGAACATGCCTTTATTTAGCCTGAAATTAAATTCCAAGTCTTAATACCTTCACAGGCTTTAACTTTTTCTTCTTGCAACTGAGGCTGGCTTTCATCCCAGCGCCCTTCTCTCAGATGAAAGGCTCCATTAAACCCAGCCCCTTTCCAGCACTCCTCCTAGATCATGAGATTACAATTAACAGGGTTTGCTCTGAGATGTGCACGGGGATCAAAGGGTCATTGGTTTTGCTGTACATGCAAAGTGGTAACCTCTTATCTAGAGACCACGGACAGCACCTCAAGGATTTCCCCACCTCCCCGAGTCTGTAAAATTGATTTATCAATCAGACTGGCAGCTTCTAGACAGCAAAATGTTGCCCACTGTGAAAGGTGCCAGTCAAATATATATTTGGGGCTGAGGTGGTCACAGCCTCATATCCCTACTCAACTAAAATATTTCCATGTTCGCACCTAGACTGATGAGAAGAAGCAAAGTCCTCATCAGCTGCTCAAGGATACAGAATGACCAACCTGTTGGCTTGTCTTACAGCCCCTCAGCAAACAGTGACTAGCCTATGGGGCTTGCCTCCTGGCAGCTAAATCCTGTTTTGGGCAATGGGGTGTTCAGATGTGGATAACCTGGAGCCACTTCTCACACACACATGACAAATTTCAGCTGCCGAGATGGAGAAGACTGATGCCACATCAGTGGGATGACCACATTCAATATTTCAGGTGTAATGTAAATAAACAGTCAGAGCAAAGGGCAGCAGCATTGCTGTATGTGCTGCATCACTCATTTGTAAAAAGTCAGAGCTTCCAGTATTAACTACTGCAGATGCCGAAAAAAACAGGATGTACAGAGGACATCACAGGAGTCCTTGCACTAGATTTTTTTTCCCTTTTTAGCCTAGTTTTCTGAGGAAACAGGCTTATCTGATCATGCTGTCTGTCTTTTAATCCCCTCTAATAACTTTTGAATCCATTGGCCAATTTCATCCACACTTGAGACAGAAGTAGACATTTCAGATACACTAAATGCCCACTCATCCTATAGAAATGAAGAGCTAAGTAAAATAAATCAAGGGTAGTTAGTGGCCCCACTACAGTGTAGCTCCAAGCCCTTATCTGTTCTGCGAGATGGCAGTCAGCATGTCAATCAGTTTAGGGATGCAAACGAATCCTCAATAAGCCATTGCACACATTTCCACTTACCCCCATAAGTGGTCAGGAAGAGACTATGGGCTTGGAAGGGCAAGTTAAACATAAAAGAGCTAGATCCATAGGAAACAACGCTGAATTACTTTTGTGACTCACAAAGCAACAGGAGCTTTATTTTTCCTGTTTTAGGATAATAACCTTAGAAAAGCAGAATCAGTGTGGCTGTGCAGGGATTAATATTGTGGCGTCCTCTCTTACCCTCTTCTGCCTTGAAATAGCAAAGTCTAAAACTTAGCTCCTCAAGAAAGAGGAGACAAACACTGATAACATGAATCAATCCCTTAAAGCAGCACCATGCAGAATAGTGAGACCACGAAAGCCATTCAGCCTCCTTGGCTGTGTTCAGTCCTCATTTTCGTTCAGGGATAGTAACTTCATGCAAAGCCTCTGACCAGGACAGCAAAGCAGCAGTGAAAGACTCCCATAGGAGCCTGGTTGTTGGGCTGAAATCCTGCTCTCCTGAGAGCAGCATACGGTACACGAGAGCTGCAAAAGCAGCCTCTGAATTTACACATACTTTTAGCTTTATTTCCCTGACTACACGCACCACATTGTAGATCTGCACCTAGAAACAGGATCTTAGTATCTTAACAAGAGATCTTGTGCATGCATGCACAATGTGCTGAAAGACAGTTTTAAGCCAGGAGCAGAAATATGCTCCCAAACTCATGTGCCCTTCCTACAAATGGATGCAGACAAGCACAGGACTAACAGGACTTTTTCCCACATGGTAAGTGTAACGTGTTTCAAAGCTTCCACCAAAAAAAATCTAGCTCAGCTGCTGTATATCATGAGAAATGGCTGATGCGCCCAGCACACTGGCAGACTGCCTGGCTACCAGCTGTGGTCCGATTTCTAACCCTGCTAAAAACAGAGGTCTGCCAGTGGACATAGTGCCACAAAAAGTGCAGAAGACAAAGCCTGCCTTTGGATGTGTCTGTAAAACTGCTACCATGGCCAACAACGTGCATGTAACGCTGTAGGCAACACTTTAAGCACCTGGGCTCTCTTCACTATGGCTAGCAATGACCAGGCATCCTGGAAGTCAGCAGGAAAACTCAACTCTGGATTCTGCCTGGAGGGCAAGAAGTTCAAAGGACTCCAGACTGGCCTGTAGCCAAACTGAGAGGAGTGTTTAACGGGGTGCCTGTAAGAGGCATTTCAGACATTCCCATAAAAATGCCATTTCCATGTAAGTCCTACACAGGCAGGCTTGCTCTGCTCCTCTCCCAGTCAAGGAATGCAGCAATTATGCCCACAACAGGAGGTCATCTTCCCGCTCAACAGCAAAGCTGCTTTCCCATCGGTCAAGCTCTGGTTCTGGAGGCAGCTCTCACCTCAACATCAGTGCCTGACAGGCAAACCAGAGCTGCTGGCTTTGAAAATCGGAAGGATAAGGTACAATTTAGGTGCCTGGGAGGCCAAACTGGACTTGGTGGAATTGCTTTTTGTAGGTTGGTAGTGGAGGCCTAAAAGATCAGTCTCCATGGTCTCTAGGTACCTCATGCTCTGTCCTTCTCTCCTTCCCACGTAAGCACTTCCCAGGCAGCCTGTAGACACTCTTCTGATATATTAACCCACAATTATTAACAAACCTGTGATTTTCAAGGCCACATCTGCTGTACCCATCTCTGGGATTCAGTATTTACTGTCGGCATGTCCTGCAAGTCTTGTCTTGAAGGCAGCCTCAAGGCCGCCATCAGAAAGCAAGGTACTACAAACTTTTTTCCCACAGGAGTTCATCTAATTGCTCTTTCTCCATTACTCTCATCTCTGTATTCCTTTATCTTGTGAACAGCTTTGTTCAGGTCAAGATGCTGAGAAAAATCTGGGTTGCAAAGTTATATACACCTTGGTTACATAGTTCCACCATGAAAGCCAACGACACTCTATTTTGCAATCCTTTTTCAGAAGGTGCAGCTCACTTATTTCCCTGTTCATCCAGTTCCTGGAACAGACAGGAACCTTGATGAAAGCCAGGTGATTTTACCTCAAATAAGATAAATCAGAGTGATGTCCAGCAGAGAACTACCTTCAAGTGCTTTTAACAAGAGTAATGTGGGCTTTCTTCCTCCTCATCTTATCCTTTCTGGCATGTGTCCTCTGGGTCATTTACCACATGGGGAATTATTTCTGGCTGCGCTGTAGAGGAGTGCGTTTCTTTTGTTTCAGGTATCCAGAAGATTGTACATACCTTTATAAAACAGAGTTCTCACCAAGTTCATTCGGGTCTCTGCAATTTCAAGGTTGCACTATTGCAACAGACTCAACTTGGGGCTACCTTTTAAGACTGTTTTGTCAAGAATCTAGGAAACTGCAGTGTGAGGCTATCTGTCTTCTGAACAAACCAGACCACCTGAGTACATTACTCGTGAGATACGTACACGTCTGACTGCTCCCGTGTGTCATTCAGTGTGAAAGTCCTTAGCAACAAATTCAAATAAAGATTTAAGCCCCAGCTGTACTGCTGCCCTGATGCAGCTCTCTGTGATGAAGCTAAGCTGTGTCTGTAGGACAGATCCTACCCCTGGAATTCAGCCATATTGGGAAAAACATCTCGCCTCCATCCTGGTTGAGTTCAGAGTAAGATAAATAATGTCCTTCAGCTGAATGCAGGTTTCTCCTTAGATTAATCTCTGAGCTGCCATTTGGGATCTGAAGACAGCTGCTGCTGTGCCCTGCCCAGTCCTAGAATAAAGATTGGTCCTATCTTAACTACAGCAAAGTGAATCTCAGCTGTAGGGTGATAGGTGTCTTTTAAGTACTCCTAGCAAAATAGTAGATAATACCACCACTTGAGGCTTGACTTAGCACTTGGGCTTGATCAACACCCAGTTCAGAGGAGGTGGGAAACAAAGTGTGACCCCAATTCACATCTTCACTGTTTCCCCTACTTGCTAAACAGTAGTATATCTGCACAGGCGGCAACTGGTGCTTAGTTTATGTGCCAACGTGAGCTGCAACTCCCTATGCTCACTGGTTTATTGCTAATGCAACAAATAGCCTTGGGTGTGCAGTATTTGTTGTGACAAGCTGGAAGAAGGCCATGCGTCAGATGATGAAGTTGTTCTTGCTACTAACAGGTACAATTGTCTTTTCTGCTGAACTAGCAGCAGACTTTCTTTTCCTCTTGCTCTTAACTTTTTCCCGGTTTTGACTACTTTTTCAATATTTTACAGATGTTGTACGCTCATGGCTAAGCTCTCCAACACATTTTCAGCAGTTTTGTTGAGTCTGCATTTTCAGAGAGTATACGGGGCTAGGATCAGGGTTAGAGCTACTCATGCCAACACACTTTGAATGCTATGTTATTCCTACAGCACGATGTTGACGTGCATGGCAAATTCCATGCAGAGAACAAGCTAGGCAGGCCCCCATTAGAGGTCCATTTCAGGGACTGGAGAGCAGCATAGACCTTGGCTGAAAAATTCAGCAACCCTGAAGACAAGAGCTTTTTAGACTTTTATCACCTAAGCAGCACATTTTAGCCATCCTACTTCAGCACAGAACATGGGGAGAGCGCAGATACTCTAGGTTCATATGGCACCAGTGCAGAGACAGAAGCACCTCCAGGCAATGTCTGAGGTCATACAAGAGCACTGCCATACAAGTTGTGTTTTCTTTCTACACCGGATTAACTGTATAAGGCATGCTCACACACTGTTCCTGTTCACGAAAAGCCTGAATCCAGTGCTGTCTCTTGGGGTGGGAGGTGCTCCTGCTTGGAAGGAAGCAAAAGCAAGGTGATGGGGAATGTTCTCCTAAGCAGAATTTGAGGCAGAAGTGGGAAGATTTTGGAGAAAAAAAATGAATGGTGGTGAAGACAGAAACTCTGGAGAGCCTCGGGTGGAAAGATCCTTCATCAGGGCCCTGGGACTGGAAGGTGTGTGCTGGGGACTTCTGTGGAGGCTTGAAGAGCTGGTCCAACAATTTGTTTGCTAGTGTAGGGTGCAGGGCCAACTCTCTGCTGTGCATTTTCTACAGGACTTCGGGCATGCAATTTGCCCTCAGCTCTACCTCTGTAAAATGAGAAAAACAGTGCTTCCTGTGGTGGAAAGATGCTGTCTAAATGAACGCAGGGGATGTCACTTTTTGGTGGTTTTGGTTTTTTTATCTTCTTTTTTTTTCTCAAGTAATTAATTTAGGTAGCAGCTATCTCATTTTCTCTTCATTAAGATCCAGTCCTTTGATTTTCCAGCCCAATTTGGCAGTGTTGTCAACATGCCCAGGTACCTCATTCAGGAGACTCAAAAGCACCCAAGGCAAACATCAGTCTCAGAGTGACCTCCACCTCCCATTCTCCAGCAGACACAGGGTCTCCTCCCTGGAGAGATGGCCCTCTCCTCCAAAATTACAATTCCCTTTGCCTCAGCTGCTGCAGCCTTTCCTTTGGAGGATATATCAGCCCAGCCCAAGCTTTCTTGAGGCTGGTTGAACTGACGGTAACTGCAGAGCTTCCCAGCCCAACTGGATCAGCCTTTGAGAAGCTCTGTCTGACCCTCACTCCAGCCCCATGCTCAGTCTGTCCTGTGACTTCACCCATTCTCCCCACCCGGAGAGACAAGTAAAGTGTCACAGACAGTAAAAGCCAGGAACAGTGTTTGGACAAGCAAAGCCCTGCCCTTAAAAAATAACTTTTAAAAATAATGGCAAGTAACACGTATGAATACCTCCTTTGACTTAAAGCTACACACGAGAGCTTGTGCTCACAGTACCCAACAGTAAAATCACATTTTCTTCCAAAGCTTTTACCTCCATAATACAAAATTTTTGCCACTTCCAATATGAAATTGCTACTTTGGTAACAAATAAGAGGTCTTCAGATTTTCAAAATATGGACAAGGTCCTATAGGCTATTCAGGCATACAAGTCACTATTTACCAAAAGAAGGTTTTCTCAATCTGTATTTAAGCATCTCAGAAAGAAGTTGGCCTCACAACCAAGATGTTATTGCCTAGATCAGCATTTTAAACATGGGGGGGAAAAAAAAAGTAGAAAACTGTACCAAATGTAAAATGCTGTTAACTGTCAAGAAACTATGAAAAGCACAATAAACAGCAAATGTTCACTTTAGCAATTTGAGGCTGTAGAATGGGAAAGAAGGTCAAAACTAGCAACACAAAACCACACAAAACATAATTTATATTACTAAATATACCATTGTGGTAAATGCTTAAAGGGCTACAGATAATGTTAAGACCTGTTATTTTGGCCATGGGAACAATTATAAGACAGGGGGTGGTCCTGGTGATGGGTCAGGATGAATGAGAGCTCTTTCCTCACCAGCACTCTCTGCATTTTCCTCCATCTTCCTCTGCCTCATCCTTCCTCTTCCCCCTGGAGGCTCAACCCATCGGAGGAAGAAGATGGGATGGAGTAGAGCAGCCATGGCTGCAAGACTCCCGGGCTCAGCGGTGCGGGGGAAGGTGAGTCCGAGAAACCATCCTTTGGTCATTTCTGATTTGGATGCTCTCAGGTTTCCCATTAGCAGCAGCGAGGGATGACTCACTGCTCACCGAATCCCCCGCACACCAGTGCTTGGACTGAAAGAGCTCTGCACACACATGCTGAGTCCGCAATGGAGCAAAAAGGAACCCATGGCCTCGTGCGGTGATGGGGACCACAGAGGCGTCCCTCCCTCCACCCCTCCCTGGCATCCCCTGGTACTCTGCAGGATCCAGACCACAGCATAAGGTAGGGCAGGCTGGTGGCCTAATTCCCCACAGCAGTCCACAGCGGTGCGATAAAACAGCTTTCCCAGCGCAGAGGTTGGTGTCATGCTGAGCACACCTAGGTCATGCAGTGCAGAGCCCCATTAGAGATCCCTGGACCAGCTCCAAACGAGTAAAAGCATCCATAGCACATAATACAGCAGCACACAACGATAGTAGGTCAGGTCCTAGAAGCAATAAAACCACATTAGCAGCGTGTAAAACTATGCTAAGTAGCCTCTCCGGTTGTGCCCTGAAAAAAAATAGCCTCCTCTGGTAGCTCTTTACTGCAACCACTTATATGAGTGCCTGTGATTTTTTAGGTGCACAGCAAAAGCTCTTGGGGCATGGACTTCCCCTTGGGCACAGTGGGAGGATGAGGGATGATATGGACGCTCAACAGCTCATGCAATCAGCCACAGAGAGATACTGCTGCGCTTGCAGCAGAGCTTCCTTGCACTTGGTGTGTGACTACCTGCAAGGTGCCTGGGGCAAGAGGCCTTGGGGTGCTGGAAGGAGCAATGCCTCCTTGAGGTTAAGGGCACTACTTTGACCAAGAGTACAGGAACCTGGCTGCTTCTGAACTGAAGAAGGAAACACTTGAATCCAAGAGTAAGATTTAGAAATTCTCAAAACTAAAAATACTTCCCCAGTAAAGCCAGTGAAGCACAGCTTTCCCACAAAGTCAGCTTCATCATTATTATTAATATTTATTATTACTCTCAGGGCACATAAGAAAGGTAGATGGTCCCTGCCACAAGGTGCTTACAAAGAGCCTAAATTCTTTACACAGAACCTGTGTTTCTTCCAAGGGACACTATCCTACAGCTGATAGTAGGATGAAAGGGAACCCAGCAGAGACTGCACTTTTGTTACACATTTTTCCAGCAAATAACTGATTAAAGTTTGCATTCCAAGTACAGCTATGCTGTAGGCTTATGAAAAATCTTCTAATTTGAAAGTCATTTTCCTCCCCTGCATCTAGGACAATCAGCAGCATGAAATAGAAAATAATAATAAATAAATATGCATCAGCCCAGAGTTCATGCTCAGTCAAAGCCAGGAGGCCTTGCATCTCTCTCTAAAGGACCCCAGTAACAGTGGGTTTGAAAGACTGAATTCTGATCCCTTCAGTAAATGGAAGAAAATCTCACTGGCTTGTAAGGATTCGGCCATGATTTGGGAAGTTACCCTTCCTCCTCAAAACCCTTGCTGTTCAGCTCATTTACCCAGTGCTTGTAGCTCACCTCCCAGCCTGGGCTTTCCCATAGAGCAGAGGGCTTCTCCTGAAGTCCTGGATATTTCAGCCCAGCAAAAGTGTGCTGAGGCCACTGACTATCCCAAGGATGCTGTTTTGTTGCAGTCTCCAGCTTAAGACAAAGTGAGAGAGGAGCGATTTGCTGCTTGGCTGCAGAAAGACAGTGGCTGTAGGATGACGACTCTGGTTTTGACCCTGGTATCATTTTCCTAAGTCTCAGTTATGTGTGGGCTGTCAGCAGAAACACAGAAGAAGGTGGTGTGATATTGCAACCACATTTCATGGGGGGAAAAAAGCATATTTGCTGTTGCCATCATGTGATATGATGTGGGAACATGTACCAGACTGCTCTGTATTAACGGCTGGGGGCTTGTAGCCCCGCTTAGTCTCTCCTTTATTAAAAGGGATGCATCAAGGTTTGGTGATGTGAAGCAGATCTGTTTTACTGAGGCTTTCTGCAGAGAAAGGATTTCACCCTTAATGAGATGTTGGGGGCTTTTCCCTTTCCTAGTTTCCCAGCTCTCCAAATACCCGCTGCATCGTCCTTCAAATCCCATGTCGGCCATGTAGCACAGAGACTGTACAGTCACTCTCCCTGGGCACTGAAGAGCTCAAAAAGTTTCTACCTCATATCTTACGTCAACCAAAATGTCTTGCATGGTGCAAAGAAATGCTGCACACACTGCATAGTGCAAAATGCTTTTAAAAAAAAAAAAAAAAGAAAGTCAAGAATAATACATGTAACTCAGGTGCCAGTGATAGAGTAGAAAGACACTGAGAAAACTGTAGCTAGATACATTGCTGGCCTTTTTAAAGACAAGAAGGAACTTTTCAAATACATCAGGAACAAAATATATCCTGTAAGTACTGTCAGGCACAACACCACGGAAAGGGCACAAATGTTCAATACATATTTCTGTTCTGTACTTGGGAAAAATCCATGTGATGGAGCAATAATATGCTGAGAATGACATTCTTTCCAATTTAAGAGTGATAAAGAAGTACAATATACACCAGCTTCTTTAGCTAGACTTTTAAAATCAACAAGTCAGGGTAATTGCACCCAAGAGTTACTACAGACTTGGCCAAGATGTACTCTGAATATCAGTGTTGCTTTCCTAGGTATTGGGAGAGTGTTGTAAAGCACCAGAAGAAAACGACAGTTGTGGCAGTATTTTACACGGATAAACAGAAAGATCTGAGGGACCGTCAGCCTCTCTGCTTTCTGAGCAAAAGAGCTGATGCAGGGCTTGGTTAATCAGGGCTCAGAGGACAGTAATATAATTTGATGGGAACATTACCCCTGTAGAGCATTTCAGTTCTGCTGTCCAAAACGCAAGGGTTATGGTGACAGATTAGAAAGGTTTAGGGAAGTATCGCTAAGGACAATTACGGGCTGGAAGACAGGCTCCTAGTAAATGCTACAGAGTGCTCAGTCATACCAAAGAGAAAGTGAAGGGATGAATTAATCACCGTACCAGCACCCTTGGACAAACACAGCTACAATACTACTACTCCACATATTACAGAGTACTTTGCAGTCTGTCAGACTAAGATAGAAGAAATCTAGTGGCCAGGAACTGGAACAAAAGAAAAATAAATCAGGTGTAATGTGCACACTTTAAAGAAAATAATTTAACCATGGTTTACCAAAGACTGATAATTTACCAAAGACTGAAGGATGGAAAATCCATTCCCCTCAATCCCTGTTTTCTAGATGGTATCTACTGTAGCTCAAACAATACTTATTATGAGAAGCCCTCTGCTGTTCTGGAAACAAGAGTAGATGATCACAGTTTTACTTTACAGTTTTATAATCTCTAAATTATGAGGTTGAGCCTAAATTTTATAGCCTTTTTTTTTAATCCCACTACCAAATGAACAGAAAGGCACAAGCCGAAATCCTGTACTGGGGCTTCAAAACACTGTACGACACTGTGTGTATGGAGCTCAGTTATAGAATGTGATGGGAGTAACGAGAAATCCAGTTAAAAACAACCAGATGCAACAGCAAAAAACAAACATTACTGCAAATCTAGACAGGCTCAGGGTCCCTCGCTGCAGAAAGATGGCTCAAATCTCTGCTCCTTTTCTGCTCCAGCGCCTGTCGCAGCCCGGCTGCCACTGGGGCTGAGTTACAGACAGGCGAGCGTCGCCTCGCGACACCACCTGATTGGCACCCAGCCTTCCAGGGAGTGGGAGATAGTCAGCCTAAAAATAGGCTGTCCTCTGTTTTGGCTCTCCCCTCCCTCCATCCCCCCGCAAAGGCACAGGGCTGGCGGTCCAGGGAAAAACATCCAGAAAAGCAGCAGCCTCGGTGGAGGCAGCCGGGCGGTATTTTTGGAGATGGAGGAGCAGGATGGGGTGCTATCAGGGTGATGCTGAGCATCGCGCGGGGGATCCCTGCCTCACCTCCCGCTTCTGGGAAAGAGTGATTTCCACCACCTTTAGCACAGGAGCTGCAACCCGAGCCCCCCCAGCCCCACTGGAGGTGCGGGGACAGAGCGGAGCCACACAGCCCGTCCCTGCCCTCTGAGATGTTGTCCCCAGCCGACCCACAGCCAAAGCAAAGCAGCTGAGCTTGGCTCTCGTGGCAGCTCCCGCGGCAGCTCCCCTGTTGTTCCCCACTTGGAAACTCTCTCCAGCCATCCCATTATCCTGAGGAGGCCTTTGCTTCAGCAGTCCGTGCAATTTCTGGTCCAAGGAACCAGCATTTACAGGCAGCAAAGCCTCACAGGACAGTTTTTAATAGGAATTTCATTGACATTGAAGATCTTCATAGGACTTTGATGAACACTTGAACTTTAGTCTGACATTTAAGTGCCTAAAACTCTGTATGAAGCCCAAATTAAGAGATCTTATACTCTGCTATTGATGCTACATACGCAGCTCTACAAAGATTCCAAACATCAGTAACATTTCAGAAAGCATTGGTTCTGCTTTTAACTGGATACGACAAGTCAAAATCAATTAGAGATTGATCTCAATTCTGCTTTTTTAAAAATTTATTTTTAGCGTGCAGTTCAGTAACCAAAGTAAAGAACTGCAATCAATGAAGCTAACTTACTTTTTAGCAAAGCTGTTGCCTAGATTATAAGATGTTTTGCAAAGTTTCCCAAGCTCGTAAAGGCAACTGTGTAAATAGTGTCACTTATTGAATTCTGCGGAGTGCTCTAACAGCAAGACTGACGGGTAGCCTAATACATTGTGTAGTTGCTATAAGCAATAATCTCCCATGCTAATCACAATTTTCACATTCATTAACATTATAGGAACCTCCTGAAAGAAATCATGTGCCAGGGACCCATTCAAACATATGTGAAGCTAGCTATGACTATAAAACTAGCTTTCAAACTGGTATTGGGAAAAACCTATCCAACATATTTTACATCCCACAGATCCAAATGTGCAAGGTGCTGCTTTTTGAGTCCTGCTTTGGGCCACATGGTCCTGCAAACCATTGTGTGTGTTCAGCTGCCACAATTTAAAATGAGCATGAAGTGATGGTGCTCTGCATTCAAGGTGAGATCTGGTCCACTGAAGTGGGAGGAGAAAATGCCCCTGTAAGAGCATTCCTCCACGTGTCGCTGCTCAGCTTGTTTCCTGCCTGAGCAGGACTTCAGGTAACATTGGGGATAGCTGAACAGACTCACAAAAGTTGAGGCAGTGTTACTCCTTGTAGCCACCCCCAGGGACCATCTCACCATAAAAACAGTACAGCTGGCACAATCCCCACCGTGGAAAATAAACCTGTTAACCATGGGGCTGATGGGGCTGGATGTTGGTGGCTTTATGGCCGTGCAGCGCTGGTCAGCAGCAGTCCCTGCTTTACAAAGCTGCTATCAGTCCAGGGATGAGAAGCTGGAAATGAAAGTGCCTAAGGGGAGTGCATGGGATGAGGAACCTCCCTGAAAAGGCTCGCCCATGCACAGGGAAATACCCTCTGCATTTTGGGGCACGAAGGCTGCTGGAGCTGATGGGGATGAGCTGATCGGGACAATGCTGATGGTCCCTCCAGAATATGTTTTAAAACATCTTCCTCCTGGTCTTGGAGACAAGCAGCCCTCCAAAATAACCCCTCTAACAGAGATAAAGCTTCTTAGCCAGGCCACCCGCTGCAAACCAAATCGAGTGCACTAGCTTGCCATTAATATACAGTATTTTCAGTGCTGGGTGTGCACATGCCTGTGTTTTCCCTGGCTTCTTGAGACCTTTTAAACTCCAAAAGAATGATGCATGCAGTTCCCTCCTGCTCCTTTCCTCCTAGAGGAGGCTTGGCCAGCATGGACACTGCAGAGAATGGGGCACAGCTCATGACACGCCTCTGCACTGGATCTGCTTGTGAGAACCTCATGATAGTTCCCAGCCTCACACTGTCATGATTTATCATTTGGGGTCAGAAGACCCTGTTTCGGTTCATCAAGAAAAAAGGCAGGCAGCACGCATGCATGTCGCTCCCCTAGCAAGATGCTTAAGAAAGATGACTATATGCCAATTATTAGCTCAGAACGCGCGCCTGGCTGTAAACATCCTATGCAATATATGGGGAAAAAAACATTTTGATCTGCAACCAACTGCAGAGGGTGGGTTTGATTTATCAGAGAAGGCAAAGGCTGTTGCAGAGCGGGGCGAGGAGGAGGGGCCCAAAGGTGGCTCTCGGCCACCTCTGTGCTCTTTGATCCCGGGGCCGTGCTGGCCACAGGCCAGTCCCCGCTGTGGGCTGTGTTAATCTGCGCTGGCCGCGGGTGCCTCCCGGCAGGCTCGGTGGCAGCTGGGGATTACCGGGGTCAGGGACACCCTCCATTTTCCCTTCCTCGTACCACTTGCAGCGATGGTCAGGGCAAGGGCTGGGGGAGAAATAGCTACAGCCTCATTGCAAGGGTGGACACATGTAGGGGGTGTCCTCAGTGTATCCCCTGCCGCCTCTCACCCCGGTTTGGACCAGCTTCTTGCAATAGCTGGGCACACATGTCCCATCTGACACCACAGATATGCCAGTTCCCAGCAAAATGGCAAGTATGGAACTGGTGGAGCTGGAAATTGCATTTTCAGTATCCCTGCTCCATTCCTCATTTATTTATTTATACATATATATATACATATGCACATATATATGGTTATTAATCCATACCTGATGCACGTAAGCAGGCAGAGGTGCCAATACAGTCAAACACCCCCAGACATGCAGGGAGAGCCAGCTGTAATAGTGCGTGGGGCAGGATTAGAGCAGGAGGACCATGGTCCTCTGGGACATCATCTTTGTCCCTCTCACCTCCTCTGGTCTTTCAACAGGACCACAGGCTCACTCACAGCTGGGGGCACCTTTGGTCCCTGACTCCTGACACCCGCGCTGAAGCAGACGGCACATGCACACCTATCCACAGCCTCCTGAAGCCAATGGGGATCTTTGGCAGGTCTGGATCAGGCACTAAATCCATATGATGGAGCCTTTTCAGATGTGACTTCAAAAGGGGCTGAAATCCCAGGATTTTGTTTCCAAGTTCCCTTTAAAACTACACAACTATAGCCTTCACCTGGCATTACTCGATCTCATGAGCCTGGTTGATGTAGGTTAAGCTGTCACTGGCCTGACAATGGGATACTAAACATAAAATACAATACAATATGGTATAACACAATAAAAATTCTGTGAACAAACACGTTACCTAAGTAATCTGCTTCCCTGTGGATCTCTGGTGGATTCATTGCTGTGGTTGAGTCACCCTACAGCCACTTTCTTACGTATGACACTCCTTTGAGTCTCTCTACTCTCTGTCTAGGAACATCCTTAAATAGCTGTTAGTCCTGAACCTCTGAATCAAATTGTCCAGTGGGTTCAAAAGCTACAGGATAGGACAGATACATAATGAGAGCAATGGTAAACCAACTGAGAAACTGAGCAACAAAAGATGATTTTCCATGGCTTGAGCAATGAATGACTAAATACATGGAAAATCATAATTTCCTGTGCAACACAGTAATTATGCTATTTCCTTCTTATATGTAACCAATCCAAGCACTAAAGGGATACAACAGACATTACATCTGGAACAATAGTTAATCAAAAAACACCTAAAAGACAGCTTTAGAAAATTCCAGGGAGGGAATGATGTTTCAAAATGTAATGCCAGATCCGAAGAAGTCAAAAGGAGCTTTACCTTTGGCTTCACCAGGCTCTGGATCAGGCCCTTAAAATAGTTCTGGAAATGTTCCAGAAAACTTATTTCAGGTACATTTAAGCTCTGTGCTTTGCAGCTATTCAGTAATTTTCACTGTTAGTGTTAAACTGTCCAGGGGACTTTTATGCTTGTAAACAAATCCTCCATGTCCCTTATGTTGCTTTTACATTGACGCTGCATCACTGACTTCAAAAAACAGTCTCCTGATTCACCCTGTTATGAGACAGCGAGCAGAATTAAGCACCAGAGATGTGTCTAAAAGCCTTGGTTTCAGATTCTGAACATCACTTTAGCTAATTAATAAAAGAAAACCACCGCCCAGAATCTTTCAATGTTTTCAGACCATAACCTCATATTCAGCCACTTGCTCTGTTGCCAGGAGTCTACAACCACCAGGACTTTTTTTTTTTTTAATTATTGTTATTGTTACTGTTATTTTGGGGGTCTTTTTTGCCGTTCTCCATATTTCTTTAAAAAAGGCAATGTGTAACCCAGTGCAGTGTTTCTAGGTTCTTTCTGGCCTGCCCTGAGAAGCAACTAAAAAGCAGAGAGCTTCGCTGGATCCTGACTATTGAGCTCACAACACACAGAGCAAGACTTGCCAGCCCAGCACCACTCAGGTTTCACAAAATGGGGAAAACATGGGGAAAGCTGGAGGAATCTTTTAATGAAAAGAACAATTTTTCACAGATGTAAGAGCACATCGGGAGCAGTGCTGCATTTCACAGCTACAGGAGAAAGCACGTTCTCCAAGCCATCCTGGGCAGCCAGAAGGACACCTGTACACCTTGCAGGTGCTTGTTCAGACACCGTGTGATCATGACAAAACTTTTGGGGGTTGTCAAGTTCAGGCAACTTCATAGAAAAGCAAACACAATGTAACTCAAGTGAAACTTCCACTAAGGGAAAAGGAACCCAAGAACTCAGAGAGTTTCTACCCCGATTTCATCCCCCTGTGAAGAATTCAGAGCCTTGATTCAAAACTGCCTGAACCCAGAACAAACAGGAGCACAATGGACCTACGGGAAATTTGTTCTCGACTAAAGTACTAAAGTACTTCTTTAGCTAAATACTGCTACAGAAGTATGAAGAAAGGATGGGGCAAGGGGGAAAAACACAGAGAGGATTTATTCTGCCTTTTTCTTCCCATATTCATACGTTGATTCCTTTTTTTTCCCTTTTAGCTATGACGTATGGTTTCATAACAACTATTTACTTTTCTGTCTTTATCTAACAGCTGTCTGCTGAGAAAGACGGAAAAATAAACTAAACGTTAAAAACGAGAGAAACTATTCATATGCAATGTATAATTGCATGCTATATTTAAATCTTTGTACATTATCTTTCAAATTATATTTAGTTTCAACAGGAGGGGGAAAAAAAATCCCCTTTACTTTCTAAAATTAGCAACAGAATTTGTATATTGTTTTCAAATACAACCACTCTTCCTCAGAAACTTTTGCCAGGGAATAGTTAATGGTAGGAGACAGGGAATCTGACTACATCAGATGTATTTTGACATTGGCCCACTAACAGTCACCTAGAGCAAAAAAATGGGGAAGTCCTCAGGGAAAGGGCTGTGTAAATCTGGATTACCTCCGCCAAAGTCAAATGAATCAATCTGGATTTACACCGGCAGAGCCAAGGAGGAGGATTCATGCCTCTGTTTGATGGACGCAGGGAAGAAAAGAGCTATGAGGACTTCAGCAAACCAGGGTAACTTTGTCACGCACTACAACTCTGAAGGGGTTTTTTCCCTAAGACACACACAGCACACGCCGGCAGCAGCCCCTGCACTCGCATGAATGCGAATTACACGCACGCATTGAGGGAGATTAGACCTCTCGACGTGAAACACTGTTGAAAAGAGATAAAGGACAAAAAAAAAAATTCTTAAGATACTTGCAGTGTTTTCCAGACCCTCTTGCTGCAGACACCGCTGGCAACGCCTCCGGCCCCTCCAGCAGCACGGGAGCCGCGCATAGTTCAATGTCAGAGGCTGGAAATCGGGCTTGGGAGGCAGCGGAGACGATGTGCTCGGCCCCAGGGAGGGAGAGAGGGCAGCTGCGTCACGCCGTCGCGCTGGCTGTACTAATATGGGGAGCAGCGGTGGCCAGAAATCCTCGTCCGGAAGGAAAGGACAACCCTTGTAACACGAGAGCCGGCGCAGGAGTGCGAAGCGGGGAGCAGACACACAACCGTGGGGGGCTTTGGAGGGTTTAGGACTTCCCCAGGCCAAGAGGATGGCACCGTTGGCTGCATCCAACATGGCAGGGAGGGGAACAGGCTTGGGTGCAGGGGGGTCCCTTCCCCACAGCACGCAGCTCCATCAAACACGGCATAATTACCCTGTTATAATCAGGCAGGTATTTAAAAGAGGCTTCAGTGTGATTTTATAATTGTGCATTATGTAACAGTTACTAACGTGTCAGGCCTCAGACAACACTAAATGCCTGTCTACAGGTCAGGCTGTAATACTTTAATGATGTGTTTCAGACCTGTTCAGTCTGGGCTGAAACCCTCTCAGTATTTCGCCTACCCCTTCCACCCCCATCCACCTCCAGGGGCTTCGGCTGCATCTCCAGCAGGGCAGCCGCTTGCAGAGCTTCCTCCCGTCACCAAAAACCTCCCTCTAACATTTCTCTCCATAGCCCCATGCCCACTTTTGGTAGCTACATCATGAGGAAAAACAAAAACTTCACCACAGAGTTACTCCTCTTTATGAGCTTTACATGATGGTGAGGGTTTTTTTTAATTTAATCATGACTTTTTTTTAAAGTTCATGCTTTTTGGGATTTCCCAGGGGCAGTGTCTGCCCTTGTACAGCCCGGCAGCAGAGATGCTCCTCGGAGGACTGAAATGAGCTGGCAGCAGGGCATAAAATCTGAGCTGGCTCCTACAGGGGTGAATTTTTGCTCACATAAAATCACTAGAAATGATCGCTCTGTGCTGTCCTGTTTTGATTACCCAGGACCAAGGTTCTGTACACCTGGAGCCGTGATGCACACAAAGCTTGTTAGACCCCTTTTCAGCATGCTGTAAGCCAGCCGGGAGGAACGGTAGCGTATTCAGCCACCGAGACACTAACAAAACCATCCATTTCTTTGGATGAAGTGACCATTTCATTATGATAAGAAAAAGAATGTTGGAAAAATCACTTTATAAATAATACAGTCTTTGAGAATGGATTTTGGCCTAAAATGTTAATATGCAATCTATCTCCAGCTAATGGGTCTTGAAATAATTTGTCCATGGGCAAGTTTTTCCATAACTTCTTTTTATAGAGAGTTTTCAATTTTCTCTAAAGCCTTTAGAAACAGCAAAACCCCCCCACAAAACTCCCCCCTCCCAGGACCCCTCCAAAATCACAAAACCTGGTTTACTGGTCAAAATCAGCCTGCAAATGCCATGAATATGGAGAGAGACTCCTTGCTTCTAACCCAGACACCTTACTTGTGCCCATGGTCTGCATTCAGTTACCTAACTTTTATTCACTTAAACATGAACCTGATGTCAGTAAGACTTTTTAAATATCCCATATTAATACTGGAGTTTGATTGAAATTAATAAAGCACAACTTGCAGAGATCTTCGAAATGATAAATTGGATGCAAAGCAGTTTTAGTACCTTAGGAATCCAGCAAGCTTTAAAAAGAATCTATAACTTGTTGGTAGGGCTCTCTAGCATTGCCGTAGAAAGCCTCTTTGGCAGAAGTTTAGTGAACCAGGAAAGTTCAATTCAAGCTGAAAGATGAAATAAATAACCTGGTTTAAAAAAGGACTTATTTTTTCCAAGATAGAAAAGAAAATCTTCTCATTTTAAAATTAAATTTAAAAAGGCAAAGGGAAAACTCAGAGCTTAACAGCATTTTTAATTTTTCTGCATGTTTTGGTGCAACGTTATTATTTGATGTGGGATATCTCTACCTTTAAAATGCTCTTGCAATATTATGATAAAAATAAAAAACAAGCCATTCTTGCCATGCAGAACTGTGATTAAAAAAGGCTTTGTTCATTACAAAGAGCAGGGAGGCATGTTTTTGCCATGAAAGATAAGAGATCTTTTGACATCAATGAAAATTTTGCACACAAAAGATTCACAAGGTGACCTCCTTGCAGGAGGCCAAGTTGCACCTCCCCAAAGGTGGGCGTGTTAGAAGAGAGGGAATTTTTGTCGTTCATTTGCTGTCTTTCCTGGGAATATGCCTCTGTGAACTGGGACTGATAAGAAACCTAAAAAGGAGGGGTACAAACCGCGATCATGGCAGCTGGTACTACATGCATTTAATAAAACCAGTGTGTGCACTCTGTCCCCAGCCTGCTTAGGGACTGGTAAATGTCTCCTCGTTCTTCTCCCAGGCTGAGATCTGGGATCTCACCCGCTGCAACCAGGCAGCCCGCAGCTGGTCCAGTAACACCATACCGGAATGAGTGGGAAATAAATAAGTAAACGCTGTTAATCTAAGGAAAAGAAAGTAAGGGTGACCAAGTCACCTGCAGCTACACTTAAAGAAAGTCACTGACTGTATAAAGGAGCAAAAGGATCCTCCACAACAAACTTTCTGAACTACCCGGATCTCTTTGGTGACACAAAAACTGCAAGAAGGAGAGAGGGGTTAGGGACATTCCAGTTCTGGAAAAGTTTTCTTTTCCTCATTATTAGTAACTCTAATTACTTTGAAAGAAGAGCAATGAGATAAAACCTGCAGAGCCAGAAATGTGACCTGATTTCCTTCCTGATTTAGAAACTGTCACTTTGCAAGAGAAACCCAAAGAGACAGAGCCAGGTCAAAGTGGGCCCATCAGTTTGGTTTGCAAAGTAAATAATAAACCAAGATCAATAGAAATATAACCAGGATTTTCTTTTAGTAGATGTTCATCAGGACGATGCTATTTAAAAGATAAACAAACACGTTTATCTATCTGAACCATTTGCAGTCATACACGACACTGTGGAAGAGATATTCACTATAAGCAAACAGGAATACACCCAACTGACTTTATGTATTTTCCTCCAGGTTAGACAGTAAAAGTGAGAAGCAATGTCAGAATTTCAAATATAAATTGCTTTATACTATGATTAAGGCCCTCCCTCAAGACAGGGTGTAAACAAAAAGCAGAAAAGTCAAGCATATACTTGAGTGATGCTGCTTCTGTGATACCTGAGTTTTATTTAACAGAACTGAGAAATTACTTGTTGCCTTTAACTACCAGAGCTATAATTTTCCAAAGTAATTCTTGAGGATGATTGGAGACAACTTACAAGGTAGCAATTTTCAGGAAGAACTGAGCACCCACCCTCTGAAAACAACAGGTCTCTTCTATGTTTTTCAAATTGAGCTTCCAAAAACTTAGGCATCTGAATAACCTGTTCCTTCTGAAAAGCATGACCAGGATTTCTGAACAACTGCCCAGCATAATTTAATATGCAATCCAAAATGTTCTGTGCAGAGCACTCCTTCAAGATACTGAACAGAAGATGGTAAGAAGGAAAGGAAAGGGGAAAGGAAAGGGGAAAGGAAAGGGGAAAGGAAAGGGGAAAGGAAAGGGGAAAGGAAAGGGGAAAGGAAAGGGGAAAGGAAAGGGGAAAGGAAAGGGGAAAGGAAAGGGGAAAGGAAAGGGGAAAGGAAAGGGGAAAGGAAAGGGGGTCAATCCCTGTCTAATATAATAAATAGGATTTTTTTTAAGAAATTAAAACTAGCTATATTTCATAAATCTCCTATGCCCATCAGGATGTCATTTCCTATCAGTACATTCTAAAATATTATTTTGGCTACACATTTAAATCAAGAACACAGCAACTACTCAACGTTTTTCTGTAGCTTGTAAAAGTCCTGGAGGTGTTAGCTGGTGCCACAGGTGTTAGTCCGTCATAGCGAGAACCGAGGCCAGTTTCTGATTCAAGTCAGGAATATAATGCTTTCAACTCTGTTGCAGTTTTAAAGTCTGTACTCATAAGCTGTCATTCAGAGTCAGGAAGCCTCACGCTCTACATACACCCTTCATGGTCAAGGTATTTAGGCTACATACCCAATGATGCAACCGAATACCTTCATGAGCTCTGACGAATGATTAAGGGTATGAAACAATATCAGTTCTCTACCATACTGTACAGAGTTTTTGCATGCTTTAAATCTGCAGGACTCCTCACAGCATAAACTACTTCTCCGTGCAAACACGGGCATCAGAATCTGACCCTTTGTGTTTGTAAAACACTTGGAGAGTCTCAGCCAGAAGTACAAAGCTGTATTATGAATGGATTCAGAGTGAGTGTCAAGAACTGAGAAAAAACACATTACAACATCGAACTCCAATCATGTACAAGTTAAGTAATATATTCATCTATGATTATTTCTGGCAATACTATGATCTGCCTCATACCAAAGGTTACATAAACTCCACTACTTAAGGCTGAGACTTATTGGCACATTAATCTAAAAATATCACAACTTACAGGACAGGCTTCTATTGCTTAAATGTTGAGACACTTGCCCCCAGAAGACATGCTTTTTTTTCTCTATTTCTGAAGCTCGCTGTCAGCCATGTTTGCCATTTGAAAAGGCTACACCAGAAAAAAAAAATATTCCCCAAATAAGTAGACATCAGTCCAATCCCATTTGCATCATTCCCATCCTGTCCTGACACTGGGCTCCTCTAAACTTTTTTCGGCACCAGACATCTCATCGGAGGCAATGCACTCAAACCAACAGCAGCGACACTCTCAAAACCACCACTTTCTTGGTCCATTAGATCAAGGGAGTTTCACTCCTCACTGCCTCACAGCTCTGACCTTTCCAATTCTCTGCCACCAAAAGCTTATAGGATCTGCCGGATCCATCTGCAGCTCCACCTGGCCTGCTTTCCCACGCCAAAAGGACGGATCAAATATACGTGTCTGAAAACACATCCCTGCTTTCTCTTCATACCAGCCGGGAGGGAACCCCCCACCACTACCGGTTTCAAAAGAGAGGAAGCCTCCAAGACCACTTCTGCAAAGCCCCGAAATCCTGGGAAATCACAGCAAAATGAACTTCAGCACCTTGGACAGGACACACGCACGGAAAATCGCCGAAATCGGCCCATCGGCCCTGAAAATGCTGCGCCTGGACGTGACCCTCTAGGACACATCTGCGGGCCTGTTTATTTTTAGTATTGACAAATCCTCTTTGAATCGCCGCGTTTATTCCACCATCCGCCCTGTATTTCGGGAAGAGCTGCTCGCCAACCCGGCGGTGGGAGAAATTGGGGCCAACAGCTCCGGATCCGACGCCCGTCTGCAGGATCAGCGGCTGCCCCAGTTGCAACTGGAAAAGCTCGGCTCAAGCACTCACAAAGCTCAGCTCATCCTTTCCAGGCAAAACGAGACCTGTTGCCGTAGGTGTGTGTGGCTCGTGTGTTTCTCTGCTTTCTAGAAGCTGATCTCCACCTCCTCACCCAAATCTCCAGGAAAAATAAAATAAAAAGGTCTGATTTATTCCCATTGCAGCCACACTTTGGTTGCATAAGTTTTGCTTTAATTTAGCTTTCATTCTCTCTCACAGTGCTCCCAGTATGCCACTGTTCCCCTCGGGGCTGCCTTGATAACATCATGATCACCTTGCCGGAGCGCAGCACAGCTCTCCCCCTTTTTCTTTTATTTGCATAAGCCAAGTCGAGTTTTTAATTTGTGCCAGTAAAAACTCCAAATGTTTTAAGCAGAACTACTCTACAAACAGCTTTGAGGTGAGTGGTGCCGTTAAGACATATACTTAAAATATGTCAGTTCTTACAACAAGTAATACCAGTAATATTGTCATGATACAGGAGAACGATAGATTTTCCCTGCCAACGCAAAAATACCCATTCTAGTTCATTTCTTCCTTTCAAAACGTGCCACTAAATTTCCCCTCCAACACATCTGACGCCACATGACATTAACCGAACAATTTGCAGAGTATTTGCTGTGTTGTTATTTCTTCCCGGCACTTCTGAGTGCGGAAGAGAGATGGAAACTAGACCAATTCCCCACCAGAGTTACCCTTCGACAGAAAAATATACATCCCTCTAGATATCCTCCGCTTTTACACCCCGGCGCAAGCTTTGCTGAGCCAACTTCTCTCTCCTCCAGCCCCCGGTAGCCTCTCGCCACCCTGCCCGGACGGGACGGCCGCGGTGCCGGTGCCACCGCTCCTCCCGCCTCGAGGGGAAAGTTCGGGGAAGGGAAAATCCCGGCACTACCAATTCCTCCTCCACCACACGCTCGGCACCGGACGTCTTTTTGGTTTGGTTTGGTTTTTTCTTCTCCCTTTTTCTTTATTATTTTATTAACAAGCAAACAAAAAAGAGAAACTTACATTGGTTTATTTAATTTTTCCTGCTAAACCAAGAGTCCCAGAGCCACTTCATTGTATCCACAGAGTTTTAGTCCCCGAGCGGCACCGTCCCGCGGGAAGGGCCCGGCTGCTGGGCGCGGAGCGCGCTGCCCGCCCGCCGCGGAGGGCGCATGGCTCGGAGCCGCCGCGCCGTCTCTGCGGCTGCCGCGGGAGCGCAGCCCCGGCCGGGCGGCGGGGGCGGGCGGCAGGGAGGAGGGAGGCACCGCCCGCCCCTCCCCGCCCCGCCGGGCCCGGGCGAGCCCGGCCCGGCCCGCAGCGCCCCCTGCCGCCGGTGGGGGAGGGCTCGGGGAGGGGGAGGGGAGCGGGAAGGGAGGAGGAGGAGGGGGAGGAGGGATGGGCAGGGGCGAGGGGGAGGAGGAGCGGGGGGAGAAGGGAAGAATGGGGAGCGGGAAAGGAGGATGGGGAAGTGGGAGGGATGGGGAGGAAGAGAGGAGGATGGGGAAGTGGGAGGGATGGGGAGAGAAGAGAGAGGGGAGGGAGGGGGAAGAGGGAAGGGTGGGGAGGGGTAGAGAATAGAGAGGGGGAGGGAGGAAGGAGGGAGGGATGGGGAAGAGGGAAGGGTGGGGAGGTGTAAAGAGTATGGAGGGGAGAGGGGGAGGGAGGGGGAGGAGGGGAAGGAAGGAGGGAGGGATGGGGAAATGGGAGGGGTGGGGAGGAAGGAGGGAGGGATGGGGAAGAGGGAGGGGTGGGGAGGGGTAGAGAATAGACAGGGAGAAAGGATGGGGAGGAAAGCAGGATGGGGGAGGGATGGGGAAGAAGGATAGGCAGGGGTGAGGGGTGGGGAAGGAGAAAAGATGGGAAAGGAAGTGGGGTGGGGAGGAAGGAGGGACGAGGAGGGCTGGGAAGAAGGGAGGGATACGGAAGAGAAGGGTGGAAAAGAAGGCAGGAGAGGGGATGAGGGAGGGCTAGGGAGCAAGGTGGGGTAAAGGAGTCTGGGGAGAAAGATGGGAGAGCGAAGAAGCAGGGATGGAGCTGCAGTGGAAGCTGGGGGTTGCCACAGGGGGCTTGGAGGGAGAGTTCGACCAGGGCGAGGGGACACAGAGGAGAGGAGAGCCTCTGGGGAGCAGGACAGGGCAAGGTGTCCCCAACACACAGGGGACGGAGGCAGGTGTGACCAGTGCCAAAGCTGGACCCTCTGTTCACCCCACGGACAACCGAACCCAACGCCTCCTGCAGCTTCCTGCCCCCGAGTGCCTCAGGCCTTAAGGAACAGATGCCTGGGTCACGCTTACAGGGCAGCAACCCCAGTGAGCAGGAACAGCGGATTTTACCAAAAATAAGCTGCCCAGAAATGTCTGGGAAGGGCGTAGATGGATGCTCATAGGTGGAGAGAGGGGTGGCAAGAGTTTGCTGGAAATATTGAAGTATTCAGGGTGGTAAAACTTGAAGAAACTTCCGGAGAACTGCAAAAAGACCTCAAAATACTGAGCAAGGTAAAATAGGAGGGAGACGGGCATCGCTTTGCTGGCTCAGTGATAGGTTGTGAAGTGGCTGTTACCACTCCAGAAAGAGTCTGGGGCTGTAATAAACACTCCTGTGAAAGCATCTCAGGGCTTGGTAGTGATGAAAGAAAGCAAGTGCTGGGAAAGGAGCGGATCATGTAGGAAAAAACTGAGGCGGCTACAAAACAGCCCAAAAATGCAGCAGTAGCCCCAGGAGGGTGGATGGAGAGCAGGTCTCCATTCAAGAACAAGTTCACGCTCAAAGAAGTTATCGAGTGAGGGACTCAAAGTATGCAAAGGTGCAGAACTGGAAAAGCAGCAAATGAAGAAGTGTCTCACAGGGAGGAGCAGGGTGAGGAAGAGGAGGAGAGAGGCAGCTGAGAAGAGGGGGTAGAGGTCAGAGACTGGAAAACAAAGACTACAAATGAAGGGAGATGGAGGGGAATGAAGACTAGGAAAGGCGGAGGAGGGTGGACATGAGCTCCCTGGTGGGAAAACAGCCTGTGAAAGCCTAGAGCAGTGCAGAGGCGCAGAACGATGTGCGAGGTAGGAGATAAAGGAAGGCAAATCCTCAGGGATTTAGTCACTCACCGTGAAGCTGAATGGTGGCTGTGCAAAGGGAGGGATGTTCTCACGAGGACCCAAAGTGGACAGAGGGGGGTCATGTCTTCAACACCAGAAAGGCAAACTGTGAGTCCTTGGCAGCTCAGTCCCTGCTGTTGAACCCCTAACGCTGTGCCGGCACATCTCTGCAGGACATCTCTACCTTACAAGAGGAACAGCTTTTTTTTCAGTGGAGTTTAATGGATTTTCAACAACATTTTAAGTTCAACCAGAAAAAGGAATTCACATCAGAGCAAAAACGCTGCGTAGGGATTGCTGCTGGCCTGAGCCCAGCACAGCCCTGGTAGAAACCCTCCTCGCTGGGATGGCCATGGTATGGTCCCACCATGCAGATGCTCTCAGCACCTAGAAACACCCCTAGCGCTGGGGCAGCAGGTCCAGCATCATTGCAGGGGGCTCAGACCTGCACAGACTCCGACCATGGAGCCATGCCCTTCCTCACTTCTGAAAATGGTACTTCCTCCCTCTAATGACCCAAACAGCTAAAAAATATTCTTGAGGCCTTCACAGGGGAGCTGGGCTGGTGCAGAGAGAGAGCAGGAGAACCTATTGCTTCTTCCTATGCAGGAGGAGTTAATAGACTGCCTTGACTGTGGCATAACGTTCTCTGTGCTGATGACAGGTGAAGACGTATGTTTTGGGGCTGACTTACGTGTGTATGCATTGGAGGGAATTTTTGGGTTGGTATATCCTCACCTGTGCTTTCACAGACCAGAGTTTGCCTCTGCAGGTTGATGTTACACAGACATTGCTGGAGCTTTAACTTAAATTCAGAAATTTCATGTGGAAGGGGCCTCAGCAGCTAAAGGTAAATATTTTAGTCTCTTCCATCCAGTTCTTGCTCCGCTCACAATCCATGAATGAAGATCCTCATCTCTGTCCTCCCTCCTTCCTTAGTAATCTCAGTAGCAATGGTCTCAGGGTTGATCACAGAAATGAAGTGGGAGTGGACAGGGGGAGCCAGCAGTGTCCCAGTGGCACAGGTTTAGCGTCACAGCCAGGGAAAGGAGAAGAAACCCATGAGCTTTCACTCAATGTAATGTCCCATCCACTGTCCCATCTCTTGTCTCTCTTTTGCAGTCTGCAATATGTAATGCTACTCTAAATTTTCAACTCTACCACTTGTTTATGGAGGGAGGAAATACTGTTGAACCCTGGTGAAGCACCAGGAAGATCTGTCTCTGTTTCATCTGTCTTTAGAAATTGAGAAATTATTCCTAATTCCAGCAAATCCTCATTCCCGTAATAATGAAATCAGCTCAGTCTAAACCCAGCTTATAGAAAACACCGAGCAATATTTACAAAGGAAATAAGATGAGTAAAAGGTAGGAAGAAGTACAGGAGGAGAAAGCTACCTGTCAAATTTATTCCATGCTAGGAGCAGGACTGAGATGGTTCCCTGATTTCCTACCACCTAGTTCAGCTCGCAGCCCAGAAAACCGTCCCTTCCCCCAGTTTTCAGTTCAAATATGTACATGTTATTAGGGTACTTGTTTCTAAATTGCCTCCCTTTGAGCATCGCTTCAGAAGACACAGAAATGTAACCCAGGAGCATACGCTGAAGGCAGTGCTTCAGGTGTGGGTTCTGGGTCTGTGCAGCATCAAATTCATGCAGCAAGTGGGGAGCATCCTTGGCACAGGAGCAACTCGTAATGCAAACACTAATCATAAAGCAACCACATTAATTGGAACCCTATAGACAGACTGATCAGAGAGAGGAAAATTGATTAAACATGTGCTGCCCTGCCAAAATCTTCCTTTCTGCAAGAAACATTGAGGTAATGCTGGCTTACCGAATGTCTGAAAAAGTTCAGGCGAGTCAGCTGAAACCAAATAAATGTGCATGTCAGATGGAAGTAAGTACCAGCAGCAAAATAAATACTATGCGGGAGATCAGTTGATGTCATCTTTCTATTCACTTCTCTCCAAAAACATACCTTTTTCCCCACAAAGCAATCACTGCTTTCTTAAAGGGATTATAGACAGCAGTGCTGGTTGCAAAGACCCATTTATTCTTCCAAGATGTTTATAAAGCCTTTCTTTCATCCCATATCCCTACACATTTCTTGCCACCTTTTTTAAGGAAACTAAGAAATTGAAAAATGTGCAGTTCTCAAAACTGTGAGTTTGGAGAATAGTTTTAGTTCAAAACACATCGTTTGTGTTTTCTTAAAAAAAAGCACGCTCCTTTAGAAATAGTTTTCTTGCAAAACTTCATTTGGCAAAAGAGGAAAAAAAAATATTTTTCTTCAAAATTTGAAAGGTTTTTCCCTGCCCTCCCACACTGCTGGTGCTCAGTGGAGTGCTTTTGATTTCCAGAGACTCCGGCTTTCTATAAAGCCTTTTACTACCTGGGATAAGTGCTGTGAGAAGCTCCTTTAGCACTACGTGCCATGAGGTTGTCGCACGCAAAAATCAGTTTAGCCAATACTTCCCTCTACCGGGAAAGAAAAATACTGCGATTTGTTATAATTCCCTTTGAAATAACGGGAGATAGCAGGACAAGAAGGGTTTTCCTATCTAAAGATGACAGGAGATTCGGGGTGCGTGGGATGAAGAAAGGGCATCAGATTCAGCGTGTCAACACGTTGCTCATTTATTAACCGGGCAAGAGGGTTTTGGCCATCCCATATTGCCCCCCCTTTAATGAGGATCCCCCACAAGCTCCCTTCCCCGCTGGCTTCCCAGCCCCACTGCCAGCGAACGGAGCAAACCTGCGGGGCTGGGTCCCCTCCACATCCCCACCTCTGTGCTATGGGAAGCACAAGGTCAGGCCACTACTTGCATCAGGACCGAACCCACCGCTGGGTTGCATCAGGGATGCTGCTAAAGCTTCATTGTATAACATTGTCTGGGATCTGGGCTTATTCCTTCCTCTGTAATAAGTGCCCTGATTTCTTCTCATCCCCCACTTTAATTTCAATAAGCAAAGATACCCTGACATAAACCCAGCTGCTGTGTCAGGATACATCTGTATCAGTCTTCAGCTTCTGTCTTTTAATTAAGTGTATCATCCTCATGGAGCATCTCTCATCAAGCATCCATGGGGAAATCCTGTAACGCCTGGCTAAATTGCTACATTTGTTCAATCAGACTCAAAGATATAATCCTAAAGTGAGCTAATCTAATTTAATGGCGGGGAAAAAAAAATTTACAGGCAGGCAGTGCCTCTGTCAACGAACGTGTCCAAGTGTGAAGAAAGCGTTCAGTGCCCTGATAGACACATAACAGCTCACATCATTAAAGTAAAATTTATTTCATCTGCCTGAAATGGCTCACCCCCATCCCCAATTAGTCCACTTGTGTCACACTAGACTACAGCTGCATTTCAGTTTAGAAGGGGATGAAGGTTATGCTGTGCTAGGCTGAATTATGTCCCATTATCACACTCTTGCCGCCTGTGGACAGCACAAATATTTGGTGATTAGGCAGTTCAGAGAGCAGAGAAACAGTGCTTCTCTAAGTGGGGAAAGCATTTACATGGGGTTTAGTGATTAGCGGTGTCAGAAAGGCAGAGCTTGGGTTTCCAGCAAAGCTTTCTGTTCCTCCAGTGTTCCTTGCATCGTAACGAACCGCAGGCTGGATGAATTTCTGACACCCAGAAGACTGGAAAAAATTTCACCTCACACGAACTTTTCTTTGCTAACTTCCTCAAAGAAGTTATCCAACTCCCTGCTTTCCCAGATTAGGTAAAGCCTCCTGTGAGGGAGTGGTCACACATTGAGCCTTTGCAAAGCAACCGAGAAATACAAATATATTCCCTCCTTTTTGGGTCAAAAGCAGCAACTCATGACACTGCAGCTGCTTTACCCCTGCAACCTCTCTTGCAGAGGACACTGCCATCTCTCCAGTGGCTTTAAGGACCAGCGAGGCTTAGTCCATGGAGGGAACCAAGAGAGCTCCTAGGCACAGCTGGACTTCGGGTGCCACAGGGAGAAGTTTTAGGGGGGTGAAATCTAAACTTTGCCAAGCTCCGTGGGAGTTTTGGCTGTGATTTCCGTAGGGCAGATTTCCATAGGCTGTGATTTCCATAGGTCTTCAAAGCAGACCAAAGAAAGGTTAACCATTTCTAGAAAAAATTTCCACATAGAGTCTAAAGCATCTAGAAATCTTGGTGCTTTATAGATGCTGCAAGATCAACCGTACGTGACGTAAAATCACATTTGATTTGTGGCAAATCCCATTTCCTGCATGCTTTCCTTCCCTTGCACAGGCATTTTGAGCAAATCCTTGCCTTACGTCTGCCTCCACAGCCCCCCCTTGTGCATTATATAGGGGATCTCCAAGGTATCTCACTGCTGTTTCCAGGCTGAAACTAATACCGGCTTGTCCTTTGCATTTCATTGTGTTAAAGACACCAAACAAAAAAAAATCTCTAACAGAGTTAGAGAAAGTTGGTTGGTTGGTTTTGGTTAAACACTACCTGCAAGCCTGCAGTTAGAAATGTGCCCTTGGGTGCATCGTGCAGCCACAGCTAATGAGAAGACCCCCACAAGGACTGGAGGGAAACTCAAAATAATAAAGTAATTTTCTGCTTTTAGTATGCCAATCTCTCTTCTTTCTTTCATTGCAGTCCACTATTCCCTTCCTTCCTCCATTTTAACCCTAATTAAAGTCAAGCTTCCTTCCAGTACATTCACTTAATATTTTACATGAATCATGAAACATTTCCCTTTTTTTTTTTTTTTTTTAATTTGAGTCTTCTAATTAATTGTAATGCCTATTAGTTTGTATTCAGACACTGCCATTTCAGTTTCTGGGAAGTGCTTGGGCTAGAAAGATCCAATGTAGCTAAGCAATAAAGACCGCAATGTCTTTCAGTACAGAAATAATCCTGTGGACTTCTCTAGGACTGCTCTAGACCTATTGATGCTCACATAGCATAGGCCAGGTCTCGGGCAAATTGTAGTTACAAGTGGTTAAGTGACTCAGAATTTCTGATAAAAGTTTGACAAATCTGAAGGAAATTAAACTGAGCTATCATCCTCTTCCTTTTTTTGTTGAGTTTCCTGTAAGGTTTCTACATCACCTTTATCCTTCAGTGCCCTTTCTCTGGTGCTCCTCACTGATGTTTTCATCCTTACACTAAGTTGCAAATCCAGGGGTTGTAGGCTGCAGGGCTGTGATTGCCCATGTTATTTAACTTGCAAAAGTCTTCAGTTCACCAGATCACTTCTTTCTGGTCACTTTTCCCTAGCATACCTGCTTCTCCACCTGTTTCCACCCAAGTCTACTGCAACAGCATAGAGATGTGATAAAACAGTCTTCCCTTCTGAAAAGAGGAAGGCACTACTGAATTCAGGAACTGTAATTAGTACTTTTTCAGTGTCTTTAACCTGAGCAGCTGAAGGAGCCCCAGGTGGACAGGGGGCCTGCCCTGAAGCTTTTTCAATCTAAAACTCTTATCCTGATACTGCATGTGCATGGGCAACTTGTCTGAGCCCCATTGCCTTTGGGGATCGATTGCATGAGTGCTGGTACTCATCCTCCTGGTGGGATGAAGGCACAAGGAGGATCGGTGGTCAGCAAAAGCCTGGGTGGAAGGTTATAAGTAGAAAAGGATTCAATGACAAACAGGCACTCACAAACTGGTGGTTGTGTTGGGCTGACCCGTTCCCTACTTGGGGAATGCAAAGGGCACCAACAAGACGAAAGACCAGGAGACAATTTCATGTGCAGATCTCCACGCTGCACCTTTGAGTGAACACTACACAACCAGAAATAATTACCAAATATATCCACCAGCTGCCTCTTTTGCCTAAGTGAAGAGTGAAGCACTAGCCCTCACACATCTCTTTGGGCTTTCTTCTTCTCTCCTTTGCCTACCTGTTTGCAAGTACAGTCTGCAAACATCTCACCCTGCACTTGCTTAGTCCCACTTCCAACTTGAAACGTCCGTCAGGTCCCACCACAGATTTTCCCCTCATCTTCCTTTCCCCAGCAAGCAGTTTTTAGACCAAACTATTGAGACTAAGTTAGAGCCTCTACAAGAGGACCCTCCAGCATAAATCACCTGTAACCCTAATGTAATAAACCAGCCTGCCACTCACAATAACAAGAAAGGGCAGGAGGACAACAGCATTCAGCCAGGATCTGTCTGCTAATGCCACAGGCCCAGTTGCCTGCTGGGATAAACTGCAGTAAAGTCAGTGGGTCCTCCAAACATTCGAAAATTTGCCCTGTTAAAAATCAAGGAATCCTTTGAATCCTTCTGTTTTGCCTCTTTGGAGAAGATTTTAAACAAAGCTATAATTGCTCAAGGCTCTCAGCTTTTCATACTTCATCCTTAATGCAATATCCTACCTCTGACAAATGGAGCCTTTAAGAACTGTACTGCCCTTAACTGGAAATCTAGCATTAAACCACATCAATGCGCACACTGAACAACCGCATTTTGCTTTCCAAGCTGACCCCCTCTGAGTGCAGGGTCAGACCCTTGCTGGATATTGAATGCTCTCCTCAGCATCAAGCAAAGTCCAATTTTACTTTTTTTCTGCAGAGTTTCTGAGTGCTCTCTCAGAGAGAGTTTTTTTATTTATTCTTTCATCCATTTTCAAGGATTGATTTGGGGGTGACTTTAAATGGGACAGGACTGGGGCTTCTGCCAGGTATTTTGAAAAGGATTGCTATCTTCCACACAAACACAGCAACCCATGGACGATAACACAAAATCCTAACAATTGACTTTGGTCTCCATAAGAGTTCAATGGGTTCAAGAGTGGCCTCTCTTTGTGGGCATTTGGGTGTCTGACAGAAAAGATGGATGCTGGAGAAGCACTTTTCATATTTTGCTTTTTCTAATGGATTTTCACTTCTGCTTTTTCTGTAGTCATGTTCATATCAAAAGAGAAGGGAAAAACAAGACAAAAGCTGGTTTAAATGGATGCTTTGAAGTAAAGGAAAAGTTGAAGCATAAATATATGTGAAAGGCAGGTACCCACTTCTGAATTGAGTGACAGTTTACCCCATTTTTCTTACAAATGGGGTCACCACTTTATTATTTTTGTACAGCACACTGACACCAGTAACTCACTCATGTCAGTCCCTCCCCAAGAACATCCCACCACTCTGCAGTCTCAATTCACACCCTAAGTTTTATCTTTGACACAAAAGACAAGCACAGCTATGAAACCCAGCCTGTACAATGGACCCAAACTATCATTTATAAGCAAACAAAAGCAGTCATTTCTTCCAAAACAAACAAGCAGGGTGAACTCTCCAAATCTACATGCTTTGAATGCCTGGCTCCAACAATATTCTCAGCAAGGACTTCTCTGAGAAATACAGCAAAAATCTCTCTCTCAGCCCTATTATCTCATCAGATACAGAGGCCATGCCTGGTTTAGAGCTATAATGCAGCACAAGAAGCCCTGAGACTGAGACAAAGGAGGGTACTCACTAGACTAAGCAGATTTGGGCTCACTGCAGAGTCTAAGACTTTCTCCCAAAATTGTGACTGTCCAGTAAACCTGTCAGAGGTTGGTGCTTTACAGTTATGAGGTTTGCACATTTTTTCCAATCTTGTAAGAGTTATAGTGGGATTCATGTGCTCCCATTAAGGTGTTTAAAAGTTACACAAGTCCAAATCTGAGTAAGTCGTATCATGTCTCCCCTCCTAAGTGTCAGTGCAGGGATATATGTGATTACCCATGCCTAGGTGGATAAGATCAACCAACCTCTGGAGATGCCTTTCTCCCCTGCATTGACTGTGTCATGAGCCTGGAGCTGAGGTTGTACTGTATTATTGATAAATTCTATTGGGTTTCCCTTGCCACATAAAGCCAGTACATAAATATGCACCTCTTCCATGGGGTTCTTCCTGCTTTCACTGACTTGTAAGCAGTAAGATATAAAGGCATCCAGTTCCAGCCCTCCCATTTGCTTTCTATACCTTGAAGAAAGTAAGTCTGCCAGAAATCTCAGCATTATTTTTATTGAATTGGGATTTATTTCAGATAAGTGTGTGTGTATTTTTATATATATATTGGGGGGTTTCATTGGCTTTTTGTTTTGTTTTTTTTCTTCACTTCAACAAACCCTTACACCGACAATTTCTTCAGTAGAGGTGCTAAGGAGACCAGTTCTCCTGGAACTGGTAAGTCCTTCCCATAATCATAACCAGAAGACCTCACTTATGAAATAGCCACTGCCTGAACAGTTCCTGCTTCCTAAAGATTTTTCTGTCATTTGGCTGTCTGTAAGAGCCACCATACTTCAGATTTTTCTCAGCTTGAGAGAAAGGTGGAGACAATGTCCTCCTGAGCAAAGAGCAATGCCTGAAGGTATACTCTAGAAAGACACCACAGGAGCAGGGATGGTGCCCAGAGATGTTGTTTGGAGGAGATGTTGGGACTGATGTCAGCTAATGGGCTGCTAAGGCTTGTGCAAAAAAATGAAACATGGCTTTTTAAGGAAGTTTGCAGAATTTAAGTAATAGAGGATACAATAGTATTTGCTAAAAGGCTTAGTAATGCACATAAGACTGGCTCAGAACACAGTTTAATCAAAATGCAAAAAAGAAATTCTGGATTGTTTCTAATGTATCAATTTCATATTAGCTTGTCTCATGACTGACCAAAAAAATTTAAAAAACCAAAAAAACCAGCAAACCCCAAAATCCCAAACCCCCATAACTTCGGTTTAGTTCATGATGATTTTAGCAGACCTCAGTCCTCAGCTGGTATAAATGGGCTCAACACCATCAAATTATACCAGCTGAGGGCCTAACTCAGGAATTGCTTAAAGAAATGAAAAGTGGGTAAAAGTTTCTAGACAAATTAAAAATGGATTAACAGCTGAAGTTAATTTATTTCTGGGTGATGGTAGGTTTCACTACAATTTTTCTTGCTACTGTGCTGTAGCCTCAATGGAAGAGGGAACTAATTGCCATATAAACCTGAACATTTGCCAGCTGCCTTTTCCCTGAAAAAACTCACTCAAAAATAAGTCTCCAAAAACTTCAGGGAAGAACGGGGGGCAGGGGGGAAGGGTATTCTGGAAAGAAAGTACTGAAATTGAGGAAGATCTCTGTCCTTAGATAAATGAGGTGGGATAAATTAAAGTTGTATTTTGCACCTGCTACACATAATGCAGATGGGAATGGGTGCTGAGCAGCCAGGAGGAGCTATTTGCAGTGTCCCTGCCATCCCACCAGCATCAATGGAGCAGCCTACATGTTTAGGTCTACATGGTTTACATCAAGCATCCTGCTCCCTGCCTCGAGAATCTGACAAGTGCACTTGCAGAAGATTTGTCTGCATATAAATCCAAGTGTGTGATACAGTATGGTCAAAGCTGGTGAGAAGAGCAGTGTGAAGAAAATAAGGACATCCTCACCCCCACCAGCCACCCTGGCTTCCAGCACTGCTTGGTGATACATTTTGCAGCAGGGCCCAAAATAGCTCTTTTTGGTGGTTGTTGTAGTTTCAGTCATCTTCCCAATTTGTAGCATGGGCATATCCAGTCCTGCACAGGGTTTTTCCATAGGATTTGGTTTTACCTGTGTAGACATCTTTAGCCCAGGAGTGAGCCACATTTTTCAAGAGCATAATAGCGGTCACTCTTACCTGTGATTGACAAACATGGTTATACGAAAGGGAGAGTTTTGGCATCCTCCACTTTAGTTAAACATTTTGATCCTGCAATCAATGCCACCAAACACAGTGTGCGATATATGATACCTGGTCCAGTGAAACACTGAAACTGTCAATGGCTTGTAGCATACGTGGGGAGTAACAGTCCCCCACCCTGCAGCTGGGTATCAATGGAAACACCATCATTGCTTTACACGTGTCTTAGCACCATTTCCTGAATCCAACTATCTGACAAGGTCATTTCTCTCCTCTGCCATTCCCGAGATACCTGTGGCAGAGAATTGCTCCTGTGTTGAACCCTGTGATGTAATATTGCATCAGACTCTTGGTTCTCATTTCAGAATAAAGCTGCAATTCACACTGTGAACAGAAACTTGAAAATATGACTTGAACCTCATTGAGGTAAAAGATCTGCCAAAAACATGAGCCTGAGGTGTGAACTGCATCATGCATGTTACCGAGAGATGAACTCCAGACCTCGCTGCCCCAGGGACTCACAGCCAGCAGGGGGTTTAGCCATTGAGAAGTGCCAAACCAGAACAAGGGAACAGATCTATTTGAGAGGTCTTCCTCTTTTTTTTTTGGGGGGGGGGGAGGGCATAGAAGTTGTGCAAGAAGGTGTCTGAAGATCACCAAGTAGAACAATCTAAAACTTCACTAAGCGAGTGCTCCCTTTGTCCAGAAAGATGTTTCCTTTCAAGATTAAACATTGATTTGAGGGGAGAAAACATGAAGCAAGCCAAACATTTCCAGGTTACTAATCTTATGAAGAGATATACTGACTGAATTTTCTCCTTTTAGACATGTGAAAACATATATTATTTTGGTAAGCAAGCCCAGCTGCCTCTCCTCAACATCCTGCCAGACATCCATTTTCTGGGCTGGCTGAGACTCAGCCTGACCCCTCTCACAGCACAGGGTCATCTCCTCCCACCAGGAGGTTTGACACCAGAATAAAACATCAAGGTACTCCACAGCTCACCTCCTTGAGATCCTCCTACCCACAGAAGCTCATAGCTTACCCAAAATTATCCAGTCCCATTAAATCCATCCAAGTCTTCCTCCAGCTGCTAATCCTCAGACCACTTCTTCTCCCACCAAAACAGCACCCAGCTCTCCCACACCTTAACTCACTAGAGCTGAGACACCCTGTCCCCAGGCATTCACCTCTACCCTAAGCAATCACCTCCTCCCTTATGTATTTTTTTTTTTTCCTGATCTTTTATATCTTGCAGCTGGCTTCTGATGGCTGAATGGGTTAACTCTTTCCCTGCTACATCCAATAAAGCTCCTGACAGTTAGTTCCTGCTCTTCAGCTCCCAGGAGAGGGAAAATTGGTTGCATACTATCAGGGCTACAATGATCATGACAGGCAGTAGCTATGGCATTTGTGGGTCAGATATAGGAAGATGCTGAAAAGCGCCAAAAGATTGTTTGATTGATGAGATAAATGCCTGTGTCAGAGGCTTTAAGAGGTCATTCCACTCACATTAAAATAATAAATAGAGAGGTGATAGTGAATAAGAGCCTTCATTGAATGAAAATAGCGAGTACTAAAGAATTTTTTAATGTAGTATTAAAGGTATATCAAGAACCAATGGCTTGAAGCTGAAGCCAAGCTAATTTAAAGGAAAAGGTAGGCTTGTGATTTTAAGTGTAAGGCTAGTTAACTGTGAAACAAATTACCAGGGAGCAGACATTCTCCTTGATGTCTTCAGGTCAAGAGCTGTAACCCCAGCTGGACAACTTCTTTTAGTTAAATGCAGCCCAACACTCACCTGGAAGATATTTGGCAGCCTTTAAACCTGTGTTTCCAGTTCCTTTCAGTAGAGATATGACATATTTATATCATAGTGACTTGCACTAAGGTCACACAGTTGGTTTGTGCTCGTACTATCCAAAAGCAGACCTTCTGGATCTGCTCTTTGTATCAGCTTGCAGAAACCCTAGTTCAGCACCTATCCAACAAGCTTCTGCACCTATTTGCCTGCAATTATTTTAACACTTGTCCTGCACGTGGCTTGTGAGCATGCCAGCCTGCTCTGCTACACCCTATACCCTCCTGCAAAAGTTATTTTGCACTTGTTGCAGGAAAATCTCTTTCCACCTTCTGGTGTTGCTGTCCCAACACATATGAGGTCTCAGTTAGGGACCATTTCAGGTGACTGGATGGGATAAGCAAACATATTTTGGATGACTGGATCTTGCTGTTCTGGAACAACTTGTGCTTTGAGATCAATGGGGTATGGATGGCAAATGTTCTAGGTGCATTGTCCAGCTTTCTTCTGTGCCAGATGTCTGACCCATAGCCATGGGATCATGGAATCACAGAAAGCTTCCACAGGGAAAACTGACCACAGGGAAACTGCACCCCTCCTATACACCTGGGAGGAAGGGTGGTTGATGCAGGTTGTATTCAAAATAGGCATTGCTCAGTGATCTAGTTTAACCCTCACTGACATTTATTCCCCTCTTGGGAACAGTCACATCTCTCCTCTAAAATTCCACTTTGCGGGATTAAACAAGCTAGGATTCCAGGCTTCTTTCTAAAGCCTTTCTAATCCCCTGTCTATTGTAGAAGTCCTTTAATTCTTGTTTGATTTGTATGACTCTTTCTTGAGCATCATTTACCAATGCATGCACAGCTGCAGATGTGACCTCACCTGTCCCTTGCCATTGCATTAACACATCCTGCACTCTGCGGACTGTGTCTCAGCTAGTAGATCTTCACTCACTTTTCGCTGTTTCATGATTACATCACGTTACGCATCACAACCATTCTGTTTCAGTAATTTATCCAGGTCTTTGCAGTGCTCTGCTGTTTCCACCACCTGGTAGCAAATGTCCCCATTTGGCCCCCAGCAGAGGACTTCACGCTCTGAACTATTGCATTTTGTTTATCAGAATACAAGCGGATAAGATCTACCACATCCTTCTTTCTTAGCAAAGAGATTTCAAACCTATTTTATTCAGTTTTCCACTTTCTTCCTAGTCTTTCATTATGTCCCCTTCAAAATGTGTTCCACAGCCCTGGAACACACGCCGTTCAGATTAGCAAGTCTCTGATTGCTTGAATTGCTTCTAACCTCCTTTTCAAATACAAGTATTACATTTGGGTTGGGTCTTGTGGATTTTTTCTTCCATTCTGCTACCTTTCCCGATTCAACAGATTCTCACAAAATCCTTACTGACAGATTTGCAGTTTCATGTGCCAGTTCTCAACACTATTTTTGAATAAGGGTTATTCTGGCCCCTGGCTCCATTGCCTGTAGTTCCTTTCTGTGTTCATCCTTGGATGTACTCTCATTTCCATTCAAACATTTCTTGTTAGCCAAGGAAAATATAATCCCATATTGAATATCATCTTCACTGAAAGTGAGGGAGAATATTTACCTGGTCTTTATCATATACATATATAGATAGATTATCTTTACCATAAAGCTGTCCACCTCATCCCTGACCCATTTTAAGCCAATCCCACATCTTCTTTATTTTTTCTTCTTCTTTCTTATATAGCCAATGAGTTATTTATTATTGTTTCAGATTCCTATTCATGGTCTATTTCTCTTTTACACTGGAAATTCTCACTCATGTCATTTTCAGACCTTTAAACTGTAGCTTTCTTTTAGCACAACCCTTTGTCTCACTCCCTCTAAGCTCTCTGCTCGCTGCTAATACTCCTTTTTAAGGCAGTTATCTATCTGTTTAGGTTTCAATCTCTATACTTGGATAGAGGTCCCAACTTTTTTTGCACTTTGAGTATGTCATTTTGATCTAAAACCACTAGGAGGAAGCATTCAACAAGTTTCACTGTCCTGTTGCAGATCCCAGTCTTAATTTTATGAAATTCAGAGAGTTTTGAGCAGGAACCAAGGGGCCTGCTGGGTCACAGATCCCCTTGAAAGTGCCATGGCACATAATCCCTTCAAGAAATGTATAACTATTCACCTTTTGGTCAGACTGGCTCCTCTGCTCCTGCTGCAAAGCAGTTTCACGATTCCATCCTCTGAAGGACAGAAGCCACTTCTAATTTCCAGAGTAATATTTTTCCTGACTATTCTATTTGTCCTTTAAACGTTTTTCTCCCTCGCTCATATTTTCCCACCTGCTTTATTTACTGAGAGTTATGATGCATTCTCTCAGCTGTTATTTCTAGGCTGAAAAAACTAAACCTGAATCTATTTTCATAACATAGTTTGTTATTCATTCTACTATTGCTTCTCTGCACTTGACCCAGTTTTAATTCACAGGTGTTGAATTGCAAAGGTATCTGGCAAATGGGAGGAAAAAACTTCTCTTTTCTTTAAAGTGCAATAGGAGTTTCATGCCATGCAGCTCCATTGATTTGCCCAAGAGCTGAGAAACACTGAACTAAATTATCAGTATGGTCCCATTAGTAATGATTGTCTCAATGGTAAAGTCAGTCTAGCTTATGCTACAGGTCCAGATTTTTGCTGAAGAAAATAGCTTTTTATTGGTTAGTTCCACATAGTCCTTTTTTCCCCCCCTTTAACTCTTTTGACTGGAGTGCAAATATTCAAGACCTTTCTGTTACTTTGATTTCCTGTGAAAAATATGTGTGCTTTAGGTAGTGAAATCAAGCCCACTACAGAGAGGTACAGTTGTTCTGGTATTCTCATGTCCTTCATTGCTATATTTGTTGTGCTACATCACTATCAAAGCAATAAACAAAAACATCATGTTATTGAGCTGGTGTTTCTCATGGGCTGTCAAAGTGAAGAGCTCTCAGCCCTCATGTTTGTGTTGTCTCTATTAATAACCTCTTTAAAAGTGCAATAATTTGGGGTAAAATTTGTAAATGATACATAGATTATGGAAGAGGTAACTGTTGAAGAGACCAGGCTGTTAATGCAATGTTCTCAGAATGGTGGCTAAAAGATGGCAAGCACATAAAATATTGTTCAGTATGACCAAAAAGGATGGCAATCCATCTGGCAGACATCACAAGAAACTAGGATTTTAGTATGGACATCAGTAGGATCCAAAATTAAAAGAGTTCAGAGGAGAACCAGAAGGATTAAAGAATAAGGCAAGGGGCTTGCCTTCCCCAAAATGGTATCACCTTTACTCAGAAGGGTTTCTGCAGAAAGTAAAGTTCACCCTAGGAGGTACTTGTCATTTCTTGCACCAATAAACAATTCACTTAGAGTACCAAATGATCTTTTGCATACGATCACCTACACAGTGGAGCTCTAACTCAGCTTCAGGGTGGCCTTCCCAGACAGACGGACTTCAGTGAGGTTTGTATGTAGCTGACTGTCAACAAACTATTCTTACAATCAGAAATACCCCTTCCTGGCACACAAACTGGCAAAGATGAGTTGCACTACCTTTGGGTACGGATGTGTTTAAACACATAATCTCCTGAGAGGATGTGATGTCAGGATTGTTCAGTGCACATCCAAATCTATGAGAATAGTACGTGTGGCTCATTACTGCTTCTCGATGGACCCTGCACATCATGGGAAGCAGCCATCGAACAGGCCGGAGCTGGGAAACACCATCTCACAAGTGCCATGTAGTCACAAGTGCCATGTAGTCAACTCCTGAACTGTGGTGGCTCACAAAGTGTGTTAAAAATCATTTTAGCCAACTAAACCCATTTAATTTTATTAATTATTTTGTAATTGTTAGTTTTATTTTTTATTGTGAAGGAATAGAGTCCCTTGGATTCCAGTGGCACAGAGCTGTTGACTTCTCTGGTATAATGCAGATTCACTGTGCACCTATCTTAAAATCTGAGGGACTATTAGTCAAAACTAATTAAAGATGCTATGGTGCCAGGAATGGCTAGGAGAAGATAAGGGAATACCACAGAGGAAATGAAAAGGTACTATAAATATTATTTATTTGCAATCAGTGTTCAGACAGTATTAACTGCAAACAGAGTCTCATTATTAGGTGTAATTTACCATTCATAGTAAAAGAGAATTTCTGTCCAAAAAGCTTACAATCTGAAGAGGTGAAAAAGACAGGAGAAGAAGAAAGCGACACAAGACAGGACATATAACTGCCACCGTAAAGAAGGGGTGTTGAAGAGAGTAGGCAACTTGCTGCAGGTTGCAAGCAAAGTGTACAGCAGGTCCCACTCAGTCTCAAAACCCGGTTTCCTTTCTGGCTGAAATCAATGTGGAGGGAAAAGCTCACCCAAGCCTTGCCAGAACCTGCCAAACCCAACAGTCACCACACAGCTACAACCTTGTGACCAAGAAAAACAAAAAGCATCTTACGCTAGCTTGTGTGTAACATGTTTGAAGCTTAAATAAGAAATTAAAATGTCAAGGGTAATTTGTGACCATGTCTAGTGCATGACAAAGGATAACACAACAGTCATCAGACAGCAAAGTGCATCAGCTGGAAATGACAAAGGACAAAAGACTGAGTACTGTTTGGGCATGTGTTTTTCTGAGAAGCCCAGGTTAGTAAGGACATGAAGAAACATAAAGGACTTTATAAGGAAAATGCAGTGAGGATCATGAGAGACCATGGGCACACGTCGTTTCAGGACAAGTAGAATTTAGGATTACATCCTTAGTCTTATGTTAACCCCAGACCCAAGTGCTTGTGACAGTGTGCTTCCCCCGCCCCACACCTTTGTGTCCTGCAACCCTGCCCAGGTGATAACCACCAGTGGTGATTGCAATGGATGCATCTGGTCATGATGGCTGCATCTGGCTCAAAGTGGATTCAGGAGACAAATAACAACACAATAGCCTAGGGCTATTGTGCAATGCACCCACTGAAGAAACTAAAATCTGTGGCCGGCATGCAAATATGACTATGGGTCAATCATCTTATCCCCCATAAACAGTGAGCAGCCCAAGAGCCCTTTGAGCTCCCTTGCACGGCAGCGGGCTGCACGCCAGGATCTCCCCTTGAGCAGGGACGCCTCTCAAGGTTACTCCTTGAGGTTGAGAGATTCCTTGCCACAGCAGATCCTCGGTAAGTGACTAGTAGCATGCTAAACTTTGAAATCTTAGCTAAGTGATATAAAGGATTGATTGCACACATATAATCCTTTAGACATAAACCGTTGAGCAAGTCTGGGACTAGGACTGGATCTAGCTGCACCTAGACTCCTCTCTGAGAAGGAGTTTAGAAACCAAGGGGATCCTTCCGAACCTCATGACTCAACGGGAGGGTCTCCCTGACAGTTTTGTCTGACCCTGTCCTCTATGCAGTAAATAATCAAGTGTACCTCGCCATCGAATCTTGTTAAAACACTGTTGCACTGAACTTTGTTAACTCCCTATTCTATGTCAATAAACTATATTTTTACTTCTCTCTTACGAGTGAAGTGCACTGTCACTCCATCCGCAACAGTGCTTCAACACAGATTTCCTAGTTGCCCACGTTACTCGTACTTCGGTTTCTTCTAATCTTTGCAGGAGAGAGAAAACTGGTCCTCCCATCAGAGAAGCACAGGCAGAAGGGAAAAAGGCTCCTATTACCAATGGAACACATCTGTCTTAGGTCAAGGCCTCATTCCATGGCCATAGATGACGCTTATCACCACGACCAAGGGCAGCTCAGACTGGGCCCATGTGGCGCTCCCCAGCCTGGGTTTCTGATGTCTAAGGGAGTGGTTGAAGTCATGCTGCCAAGTTCCCCCCAGTGGAAGTGCTTATTTGTGTCTCTCTTCTCTACCACATTGGCAGGAATGAACTTGAGCATGAAACTTAACCATTCTGTGAAGTTTGAAGAAAGTATGTAATAAACACAATGTGTTATGGAGTGACTGACAGACACACAGCACAGCTGCCTTTACCTCACTGCCAGAGGAAACCAGGTTAAAAAAAAATAATCCTCACAGACAAAATATAAAGCAAAGTCTTACTCAGCTCAGTACAGCTTCTGTAATACTAAGAGTTGTGTTTATTATTTCATTAAGCTGCAGTAACACAACTACAACAGCATACATGCCATGACTTATTCTGTAAATCGATCATATTGGAAGAAGTCCACTACACTGTGGCATATCTGTGGATCATGCAGTGGCTATGTTTGTAGTACATCCATCCCCAAACATTAAAAAAATAAATAAATAAATCGGCAGCCATTTGCTTAACAGGTTTATAACGAGAGTATCAATTAGGAGCAGACTAAGGGTAAATTTTAGCTCCTTTCCCTTCGGCAATTTATCTTAACACTGACATTCTTTTTCTGTTCTCCAGTAGATCTGTTGGTGCTTGGGTTTTTCTCTGCTTCTTGCACCGGGGTTAATGTCAGCAGACGTTACCTATCACCACTGTGAATATGCCACAGCACTCAGGTGCTGTAGGACCTGCTTTGCAGTGGGGTGCCGTTGATCAAACAGATCCAGAACTTTTCACAGCTTTTGTCCCTGCACATGTAAATATTGAACAAAGATGAACATAGCAGAGTCAAAGGCTACGATTTAGCAGCTACCACAGTTAAGTGATCATACCCAACCATGGTTAACTGATCATGATCAACAGACATTGTTTAATAGGGAGGCTGCCTCAGCTGACATGTATTTACAATAACAGCTTCTGTAAACATTTTAAAGTATTCTTAACAACACTGTCACTGATGAACTATTTAATGTCTGAAGATTGCTGATTACCTGTAATTTCTCCATTCTCAAACTGGAGATTGCCACTACTGGCTCTCGTGATGCTGCCATATGATGGAGGAAAGGATGCTGAGGACAAAGTTTCAGACTTGTCAGGACTCCTACCATAGTTTTCACCCATCATAGATGCAATAAGTCCTTCTTTTTCTGGAGCAGCACCTCCAAGAGCGTCACTGCTGCAAGTTCTGTGATGGTACAGGTAAGAAGCCTGCTTTATGGAGCGCAGGAGCAAATGACTCCTGTAGGCACGCTGGATGACAGTGGCAGAAGCTTCCTCTAGTCTGTGTCTGAGAGTAGTGGAGATTGGCTCGTAGGAAGTTTTGGATGGATTGGCAGCCATGAACTTCTCTTCCATTTGTACTTTAAGAGTATCCAGCTCCCCAGAATCTCCTAACACTCTTTTGGTAAAAGCAAACAAGATATCCAAGCAGTGGATCCTATCTCCACTGACCATAGGCAGGTCCATTGCTATGAGTTCAACTTTGTTTGGTTTTGGTACACGTAAAGGTTCAGCCAGAGCATCTGCAAAGTCTGAAAGTGCAGAAAAACTTATAAACTGAGTTGCCTCAGGATCAAACTTCTCCCAGATTTCATAAAAGATGTCAAAGTCATCTTCCCCTAAAGGCTCTGTACTTTCCTCAGTAGCAGCATTGAAGTTCTCCAGAATAACAGCTATATACATGTTTACAACAATAAGAAATGATATAATGATGTAACTTACAAAATAAATAATACCCATGGCAGGTTTACCACATTCACCTATAATACCATTTATGTTTGGATCACAGTATGGTGGCCCAGTGTTTAAAATAGGACTGAGAAGACCATCCCAGCCAGCTGATGTGGTGATTTGGAAGAGACAGAGCATGCTGTTAGCAAAGGTTTGGAAGTTGAACATGTCATCAATGCCATCTTCCATCTTCACATAGGCAAAGTTAGCCATGCCAAAAATAGCATAAATGAACATGACCAGAAAAAGCAAGAGGCCAATGTTAAAAAGAGCAGGTAAGGACATCATTAATGCAAAAAGCAGAGTTCGAATTCCTTTGGCAGCCCGGATGAGTCTCAGTATTCGTCCAACCCGAGCCAAGCGAATGACCCTGAAGAGCGTAGGTGGTAAGAAATGTTCAAATGCTTTACCGATGCCGGAGAGCAGTAAGGCTAAAATGGAAAGGATAACAACTGGTTAGAATATCACATTTCTGCTTAACTAGTAAGTAGGATTAAATTATAATGTCTGTACAGTTGAAAAAGACCTGATGTGTGTGTGCTAAGACCCTAGCAGAACAACCTTCAATAGAAGTTAGAGTTGAAAAAATAGCTGTAGAAGTCAGCAATTATGAACTACATTCTTCAGCCACCAGAAGACAGTACCCATTGCACTAAGGATGGCAAGCACCTTTCTATGCATAACTTCAAATATCCATATCAATCGACACTCGCTGACTGATGGTTTTCTTTGAAACTGGTTGCATGAATACTTCTGCAGGTGCAGGTTATGTATTTACTTTCTAAATTTTACTTCAAATACTGACACTACAAAGCTAAACTAAGAAAACAAGATATAATAACAATGTCATGGTCATAATTTAGATAATATAGTCAAGATATGTATATCAAGCAAACCCAGTGATGAACATAGAAGTTCTGCATGCCACTCTACAATGGCTTTTAGTTCATTCAGGGACATAGCTACACATGTGTCCTGGTTTCGGCTGGGATAGAGTTAATTTTTCTTCCTAGTGGCTGGTATCGTGCTGTGTTTTGGATTTAATATGAGAATAATGTTGGTAACACACGGATGTTTTAGTTGTTGCTAAAGTAATGTTTACACCAGTCAAGGACTTTTCAGCTTCCCATGCTCTGCCAGGAGCACAAGAAGTTGGGAGGGGGCACAGCCAAGACAGTTGATCCAAACTGGCCAAAGGGCTATTCCATACCATAAGACGTCATGCTCAGTATATAAACTCGGGGGGGAGTTGGCCGGGGGTAGTGATTGCTGCTTGGGGACGGGCTGGGCATCAGTCAACGGGTGGTGAGCAATTGCATTGTACATCACTTGTTTTGTACATTCTTTTATCATTATTATTATTATTACTTTCTCTTCCTCTGCTGTCCTATTAAACTGTCTTTATCTCAGCCCACAGGTTTTACTTTTTTTTTTTTTCCAATTCTCTCCCCCATCCCACCAGGGTGGTGGGCGGAAGGGTGAGCGAGCGGCTGTGTGGTGCTTAGTTGCTGACTGGGTTTAAACCACGACAACATGGATGTTATTTTATCTTTAGTTTGCATGGAAAAATGACAGATCTAGTAGCACTAGAAGAGGTTTGGCTTTTCTAAGTTTAGACATTTTGGATACATTTTTCTGAATTTCCACTCCAGGAACTTAATTTCTCAACAAAGAGCTATATTGTTACTGGAATCTTACTTACCCAAAACAGAAGCCATACTAAAGAAACAAAATATTTTTCTTCCCCTAAGTGCCTTCTGCTATTTCAGCAGTACTGGCCCTAGGAATGGCTAAATTGACAGAAAGCTCAAACTGGCAGAAAAGCTCTTTACCCCATTCTTCCATTGCAATCCCTTCAAATAAAAGCGAATACATTTGTGTTGTTCTTTTCTATCCTGTTACACTGTGTGAACCCTTGTTTTCAATCAGCTATGCCTGAGTTTCCAGAAACTGAATTCTATAGTCTATAATCTAATTCCAGGCTTCAAATTCTCTATATATTTCAATTCTCTGTTACAAACACAGATGACAAAACCCAGCAATTTTTATCTGATCAGAGATTTCTTAGTTGGCATTAAAACTGTAACGATGGAAATTATCACATAATGTTGTACTGGTATGATGGGTTATTCATTCTGTCTTTCAAACTAGTAAAAAACAATATAAAGAACCATTATGAAAGATTTTACATAACACAGCTGCCTTTTTTTTTAGAATACTTTTATTAAAAGACAATAGCAGAAATTGTTAAAAATCTTATTTCATATTATTTTAAAATAATCATGGTGGGTTTTTTAGTTATTTTTCCTCAAGACTTAACAGTATTATGATTTCCATTTCAATATCCATTTGCAGTTGATACATTTTAACTATTTTTTTCTGATAAGAATAATAATTGATTTAGTAAAGAATTTGTCAGACCAATTTTACTTACCAATAAGTGACATGATCACAACAACTAAATCAAATATGTTCCAGGCATTTGAGAAATAGTACTGCCTCAGAGCCACCAATTTTAGTACACATTCTGTAGTAAAGATGGTAACGAAGAGTATATTGATTTTGTTAAGGACGTTAGTCTTCGTTTCACTTTGCTCATAGGTTTCCACCATCATGGTGATCATGTTAAGGCAGATGAGAACCATGATTACAACATCAAAGGCCTGGCATGTTACAATGTCAAAAAGGAACCCTTGGTATCTGTTCTGGAGGAAAAAAATACATCTGGCATCAGTTATGAAAGTAGGGAATACTCATCTGTACATGTTTCCAACAGCTCCAATTTTAATGTTGCAAAGTCACTCAACTATAGTGAAGCTGGAGAAATTTGAGGAAGGCAGAACGCAAAAATGACATTAAAAATCCCTTCCCATCCTGAAGTTTAATCAGTTCCAAGGTGAATGTAAACCCCAACAATATCTATGCAGAGAACTTAGTAAATATTTAACCTGTAAAATATTTCAGTACAACTTTTTTGTATGGAATTGATTTTCGAGCACTGTCTGAGTATCAATGTAAAGACAGTATAAATAATTTATACGCAATATATAAATATGCACCCTTTTCAGTGAATTAAATTGCACTTTTGCAGTGCATTTTCCTTTTGAAGAATTCAGACACTCTTACCAGTGGTCTTGGAGTGGGTTTTTGAGGTTTCTTGGATCCCAACTTTTTCATTGCATTGTAATATTTTTTCTGTTCTTCTGTCATAAAGATATCTTCCCCACCTAAGTATATAAAGAAATGTCACTGTTATTTGGTGATAAAGCAGCACTATTGTAGTTACAAAGTCTAAAATGCTGGAAACTAGCATTCCTTCCTTTTTCACATCCTGCTGGTACTAGCCCTTTCCATACTGCGTAACTGTGTCTAAAAATCCAGTGTCACAAACCACACATTCACAGAGCAGAAGTCCTGGGGTGAAACCCAGCTAGCTCAGAAAGCATGAAAACAAAGGACCTACTGAAAACCTGGACAGGAACAAATCTTTCCCTGGCTTCCCACATCCTGGCCTTGTTGAGTATCCAAAATACTTCTCAGAGCATCTGTACCAGACCACTTTCTAAATAACGAGTCTCCTGTTGTGCTCAGTTCCCAAAAAGGAGCAAAATTTTAAGGAGCTGCAGAGAATATGTCATGGCCTTTGATATGTGGGGAAAGAGCTGGGTGTTCAGGTTATAGGGGAAAAGAAAGGAGGAAGAAACTCAGCCTGGGTGCTACTTCTGCTAACTTAATTACTAATGTTCTTGTAAATGCCAATAGAAGTTTTAGATTCTATGTATAGCAAGGACCTTGTTCTCTAAAGATAGCATTGCTCGAGATATAGTAGGTGCCTGGGAGCACAACCAATATACTTATCTTTTTCTTTTGTTGGTTGAAGTTGTCAATAATAACACCAACAAAGAGATTCAGGGTAAAGAAAGATCCAAAGATGATGAAATTCACAAAGTAGAGATACATAAATAGACTGTGCTCCATTTGCGGCTGCTCATTTTTCTGCAAGAATGAGAAGCAACATGAAAAATGATCAATAACAACATGGGCTCAATTCAGAATAATCTTCCTGTTGCAGATCCTCTCACAAATTGATTCCAGGAGGAACTAAGATTTACAGCCCTACTGCTAATTCCGACAAAATTGGTATCGCTTAAAACTACCAATAGTGCATAACACAAAATATTATATGTATACAACACTTTTGGAAGGGGAACAAGATGGTGGAAGAAAGTAGCATTCATATTGTGACTACTAGATGCATCAGAATTCTAGGACCTCGTAGAGACATTATCGCTCAGATGCTGACTACTATCCCTTTTGAAATTAAACATGAACCTATGAAATGATACACCAAGCACAACACCTGAGACATAACTAACCAGAAAATAGGGCTCAAAATAATAGCACTACAAAGTGTTTATACTATGACAGCTTGTTAATTTGATTTCTTTTACAATGTTTGTTTATGTAGTTTCTGGCTAAATCATTGCAGAACAGGATAATTTAATTCATACTGATATCGAATATATTTGCACTGAAAAACTTGTAGAGCAAAACTTAGTCTTTGACTAATGCTGAATGAGGTTTACTTTTATTTTAAATTTCTTTTTTTCACAAAAGCTGATTGTTGTGGGGTTTTTTTCTTTTCAAACCTGACTTAAAAACCTACCATTTGCAATTGATTGAGGCCCTACTAAAGGCAATAGAAACAGTTACTGAATTGGACATTCTTGACATGATTTTCACAAGCATTTCAGAAGCATCAGTTCAGCTTCTTGCAATAAGAATAGGAGCTGTAAATTGCTCAGTACTTGAAAAATCAAGAAAACTATTTAGAAGTCTAATTCCAAGCTCTTGCCATTAAAAATCTTGGCCTAGATATGTTTTTTTCTTCTTACCAAAAAACTTTTTCTATGGTTATTATGGATAAAAACAAAACCAGGACAAGAAAAATAGTTTTTCAAATTGAAACACAAAAAACCCCATTGAAACACAAAAAAACCCATTTTCATATATGGTTAATTTTAAAATTATTTGATTCCTTTGAACTCATGATCAAATTAAGATAGCCTCTTCATATCAAATTAAGATAGCCTCTTCATTTCAAATTATTTGCCTCCAAAGACATACCGCTTTGTTCTGTATAACATTGGATGATACTTCTGATAAGACAGCAAATGCGAGTGGCAATATAAACAGTAGGCAAACCAGTACTAGTGATGCCTGACAATGTATTTTAAATGGTTGCTTAGCCACAATAGCTCGATTCTTGATTACGTTTGGTTTTATGTTTCGAAGTGAACTTTAAACTATGTTGCTGTAAAACATTCAGGTTTACTCCAAGCTTGAATTTTGTTAAAGAAGATGCGTGAAGGTAGGTGCCTCCATGTGGGTGGGAACTCTCAATTCTCCTGCTAGCCGGTGGACATGCAGTTATTAGTAGAGTCAATGTAGTATAAGGAGATGCTCAGCTGAACAATATAGGTATCCAGGGTGAGCTGAAATGCTCCATAGATCCCTCTGAGCATATTGACTAGATCTCCATTAGCCATAGACGGCATTTGGAGGTGAAACTCACATGGAGACCTTACACTACACATAACTGCATTTAGGTGGGTGGATCTGGAGTTGAATCCCTCTCCCCATTACAACAGATTAGCTTTAGGATACTATGAGTCATTCGCAGATGAAATGTTTACATCAGCTGATAAAAATAATTACTGGAAAGATTTAGCACAGACAAACAGCAGATGTAAAGGTGCAAAAATCATAACACTTGCAGAAAGCAGTAGCATTAACAAAAAATATAGCTTGAATATAGTAACCGACCTCTCGTGAATCTACTGCAGCATACATGATGTCCATCCAACCTTTAAATGTTGCCTAGAATGAGAGATTATGGAAAATGTGTTGAACTTTCAGGGTAAAAGTCTTCACACAATTTGCAATATCTGAATGACTCTGGCTGGAGTAAGAGCCTTTGGTATGGTGACACACAAAGCACCAAGCTCTGGCTTTAGGGACACTTGCCCCTGCTGTATGTGTGGCATTCTCAGCCTTATCAGGATGTGAAACCTTGCTAGGGTGGGACAGAGCACGTTGTCCTAGGATGCTGACAGAGCAAACCTTCATTAGCATGGTCTACTAAAGGCCTTACAACCCTCATGGCTGAACAAGTCTGTATTTTGGCAGATTAGGTCAGCAATTGCCCCAGATTTCCTTCTGAGATTGACTCCAGTTCTCAGGCTCATGAACCTGCTGGAAGCTGAAACAGCACTTGTCTACCAGATGCTTACTTTATCACCTGGAAAATCACAGCAGGGTCTAATTTGTCCCCCTTTTCCCATTTGTGTGTATGAACAGAACTGGTGTTTGAACAGCCAGCTACAAGGGAAGAGCAAGCTGTATGATACCACTCTTTTCCATCACCCACAGAGATGAGTTAGGAGTTGACTGGAGAGCAAGCCCATCTGGCATGGTGCTGGCTAGTGAAGGCAAGCAGCACTTACCACCTGAAGAAGAGCCAGGTAGCCAGAGCCAACATTATCAAAGTTGACTTTAACATTGACCCAGTATATTTTTCCTGTGTTATTATACTTTCTACAGTCTGTTATGTCATTGATAGAACTATTTAATTCGGAATCTTCTTCTGTCAGATTGACACATTTCCCAAACTTCCCAGCAAAGAGGTTCACTCCCATGATGCTAAAGATGAGCCAGAAGATGAGGCAGACGAGCAGAACATTCATGATGGAAGGGATGGCTCCCACGAGGGCATTGACCACCACCTTGGATGAAATGGGAGAGGAAAAATACACTTAAACAAAGATGGGCTCAAGTATTTGCTCAGTGCAATAAGCAGTCACTTAGGCATCTCAGCAAACAGAAACGTAATGTTTTCCATGTAAATACAAGTCACAGCTGGCATGGGTACCTTGAACAAAGATTCAAAGGTCCATAGTATCTCTTAGGCTTTCAAGGGAATAGTTGATACTTTTTGGGCTGCTGTGAGCCACTACCACATAAGTATACTACAGTGTGAGTCCATCCTCTTTTGATGACTTTCCCTTGGTTTTGGAGTGGGGGATGTTTCGTTTGTTTGTTTGTTTTAAAATTTTATAACATAAAATTTTTGAAGTATTCATCCATAAGTACTAGTGCAGAGGACTGTATTATTAAGACTGTAGAAAGTAGTTTTTAAAAGCACCAGTAATAACTCTCACTAGTATTTTGCTAGATCTATTATTTTTAGTGGATGATGATTGCGTTTGGGGTCTATAACCATGAGCTAGACACTTTTCCTGTGCTAGGTGCTGTATAATCACAGAAAATGTCCATGTAGGTTTTAAGCACATGCTAAGACATAACAGATTGCTTCATAAAATGGGGCAGTGTAAGGAAACAATGAGACTGTATCTTTGAGTTTGACAGTGAAGGCAATGAACTCAGCAGTCAGGTAGCAAAGAACAACTTGAGGGACCAGAAGAAAAATGAAAAAGCTTTGTGAAGGTTTTTAGACACCAAGTCACATACATTCTGCATAGCAAGACAGAAAGTATGATGGTACCTGTTTCAAAATTGACTCCAGAAATGGAAATTTTGATACATTCTGTTAATTAATTTAATGCAATTTCTCTCTGCCTTCACAGTGACAAGATTTCAATCAGAGAGCTTTCAGTCTCACTTCCAGAAGATATCCAAAAGCAATCTATATCATCTCAGCTGCATTGAAGCCGCGTTCCCATGTAAAGGTGTGACAGTGATGCTATATGTATTTCTATCATCCGTTTTCACATGACAGAGTATATTCCGTAGACCAGACTTTTGCCCAAATACTATTGTGGTTATCACACTTTCACACTGCAGTGTACGGATGTGTTTTGCACATGGCTGAGGGAATCTTTCTCTGCATTTGCAAAATGGTAATTTGTAATTAAATGTAATTAATGTCCAGCAGCATCACATGGTACCAGGTGCTCCTTTGATGGAAACAGGCAGCAAATATTCTACAGACAAACACTCCTGCTTTTTGAAAGAATAAGTCTATTTGGAACAAACATTTGAGCAAAGTACCTCTTAATAGTCTAAAGTTTTTGTAAATGAATCCAGTAAAAACTTGCAGAACGGAGGTGATTCTTTCCTCTGAATTAGCTTGCCATCAGACTTCAAAAATGAGAATTGTGCTCACAGTTCTTATTTTCTATTTTATTTTTGACTATCTCAGCAAGACAGGAACACAAGAATGACTGAGCAGCAATGGAACAAAGTTCTGCCTAGTCTAGCTTTAGTTTCAATGGCACTTACGATCGATCACTCAAGGAAAGTCTATAAGGAGCAGCCAAGCACCCAGGAGCGCAGCAAAGGTGCCTTCTAAAGGAAACAAAAAAATTCATTTTATAGGTCCTAAACTCAACCTGGGGTAGACACGTGAACTTCATAAAGACACAGTCATGAGTTATGAACCTGTTATGTGCTTATTAGTACTGACAGGCTTTAATTTGTATTCAGTCTTACCCTCATCCCTTCAAATCGTGACAATGCTCTTAAGGGTCTCAGAGCTCGGAGAGTCCTAAGAGATTTCACATGGCCAAATGAACTGCCAAAGAGGTTTATTAAAGACACCTGAATGGGAAGACAAAAGAAAGTATTAGCAATGTCCTGGTATCTGTTTCCCTTATTTCTGTTTAAAAAAAAAGAAAATCTCCCCATATTTTCAGTGCCCAGAGTGCAATATCCTGAAACCATCGTTAAAGGAGGTAAGAGTACTCTCTTAGCTTCGCATCCAGAAAATAGTCAGTGATTCTGCTACTGCATCCTGCATCAGGACCTGCGTAGAAATGCCAAAGGCAAAACTGTGGTGGGTTGACCCTGGCTGGATGCCAGGTGCCCACCAAAGCTGCTCTACCACTCCCGTCCTCAGCTGGAGAGGGGGGAGAAAATGTAACGAAAGGCTCGTGGGTCGAGATAAGGACAGGGAGATCACTCACCAATTACTGTCACGGGCAAAACAGACTTGACTTCAGGAAATTAGTTTGATTTATTACCAATCAAATCAGAGTAGGATAATGAGAAATAACACCAAATCTTAAAACACTTTCCCCCACCCCTCCCTTCTTCCTGGGCTTAACTTCACTCCCAAGTTCTCCACCTCCTCCCCTCCAGCAGCACAGGGGGATGGGGAATGGGGGTTGCGGTCAGTTCATCACACGTTGTCTCTGCCGCTCCTTCCTCCTCAGGGGAGGACTCCTCACACTCTTCCCCTGCTCCAGCGTGGGGTCCCTCCCATAGGAGACAGTTGTCTATGAACTTCTCCAATGTGAGTCCTTCCCACGGGCTGCAGTTCTTCGTGAACTGCTCCAGCATGGGTCCCTTCCACAGGGTGCAGTCCTTCAGGAACAGACTGCTCCAGCGTGGGTCCCCTACAGGGCCAGATGTCCTGCCAGGAGCCTGCTCCAGCACGGGCTTCCCACGGGGTCACAGTCTCCTTCACGCATCCACCTGGTCTGGTATGGGGTCCTCCACGGCTGCAGGTGGGTATCTGCTCCGCCATTAACCTCCACGGGTTGCAGGGGGACAGCCTGCCTCACCATGGTCTTCACCATGGGCTGCAGGGGAGTCTCTGCTCCGGCGCCTGGAGCACCTCCTCCCCCTCCTTCTTCACTGACCTGGGTGTCTGCAGAGCTGTGTCTCTCACATATTCTCATTCCTCCCTCTGGCTGTGGTTGTGCAGTTTTTCCCCGTGCTTCTTAAATATGTTATCCCGGAGGTGCTACCACCGTCACTGATGGGCTCGGCCTTGGCCAGCGGTGGGGCTGTCTTGGAGCCAGCTGGCATTGGCTCTATTGGACACAGGGGAAGCTTCTAGCAGCTTCTCACAGAAGCCACCCCTGTAGCCCCCCCGCTACCAAAACCTTGACACGCAAACCCAATGCATTAACTTACGTCTACAATAAGGAAGTCCAGCCAACACCAGGCATTGGTGAAATACTTCTTGAAGCCATAAGCCACCCATTTCAAGAGCATCTCCAGAACAAAGATGAAAGTGAACATTTTGTCAAGAAATGCCAACATAATTTTAATGCTTTTTCTCTCATTTATATGGATGTCTTCAAATGCCTGAAATCATAATGTACAGATAAATGGCAAAAGTCAGAGATGAGTTTTATAAAATGAAAGTCTAGCATCATTAAGGCCCCTTTGTCATTCAACGTGTGTTTTACACAGGTCTAAACCCCATCTTTTACTCAAATCTATGTCAGCTGATAAACTTGTAATTTTCTCTGTCCCTTCTCTTTCTTTTTCTCTGTCTATCTAGTACACCCCTGTGGACACACACATCATATGCGCTGGGAACCTAGGAGGAAAGTATAAACTTCTTGAAATGAATTTCTAAAAATATATTTTCAAGAGAACCAAGTACTATTTTTTCCAAGTACTAGAGTAATTTATTTGTTTTAATGACATTAAAAAAAATTTCACAACTGTGAAATAACTTCCAGAGAAAGACAGAAAAATCCAGTATACAGCCAGAATAGAAACAGCTTCTGAGTATTATATATTTTTAGCATTGTTCACTCTCTCATAATTTTTATTAATATGAATAATAAATTTGCAGTAATTGCAACAGTGAATAAATGACTGCTATGTGAAGCCTCTTCTTTTTTCTCCTGATGAGTTCAAAGATATTCACTGTTTTCTGCTAAAAACAACTTCTCTGGGTGCAAATTAAAGCTAAAAATGCTTCTAAATAAATAAATGAAATTGTACTACACTAACCAGGGCTCCACTGCTCAGAAGAATCATGAATATAATAAAGGATTCAAACCAGGAGTGTTCAACAATCTGGTAGCAGGTTTTTCTCAGATTCCACCATGTTTCTCCTCCAAACTTTTTGGCACTACCCACATAACAACGAAAGTATCGAACACAACCTGAAAGTGAGAGACAGCAATGAATGTATGTAACGAACGTACATGCATGTGAAGGGTTGCTCAAGAAAATTCTTGCAGCAGGAGAAAGTCCATGGTCACCTGAACTGCATCATTGTTGGGTCTTTTTCATGTTTTGCCATGGGAAAAAAAAAAAGGAAACATCTCATTTTGTTTCCCTTGTAACTCCTATTTATATACATATAAAGTAGGTGGAGCCCCTTTAGACATCTTTCCATTTTTCAAGATATTCCTGAGACACCGGACATGCTTTCAGTGACCTGCTGTTTGGGCACACAAAAATTCAGGGCCATGGGAAGAGTTTTGATGTTACAAAAGCCTTTCTCAGTTTCTGCACACTGTTTGGAAAGCAGGGACAAGATACCCCGGAATGTAAAGACATGTAGATGTGGTGCTTAGGGACACGGTTCAGTGGTGGACTTGGCAGTGTTAGGTTAACAGCTGGACATGATGATCTTAAAGGTCTTTTCCAACCTAAACAATTCTATGATTCTATGAAAAGGCTTGGAGACAGAGAAGGTAAACAGTTGTCTTCAATATTGCAGCATTATACCCTGCTTTGCAAGGTCTATTCATTTATTTATTTGCTTCTGAATGTATGGAGTGACTGATTTTATATCATATAACCTGCAAGAATATATCATATTCTAGCTGACATCTAGGCTCCATAAAAGGAGACATCTCCTTTCAAGCTCAGCAAATTACTTCTTATAACAGGCAATGACGCCAGGGCCACCTAACGTTTCCTGACCGCCCCATTACAAAATCCTGGGTTTGATTACTTATTAATTTTGCCAAGAATTAACTCACTTTGGCTAACATTTTCCTTGCTCTGTGCTCTATGCTAATTCATCTTCTCATTACAGCAAAAAATATCAGTCAGAAGGCTTCTGTCATTTCTAAGCATGAAAAAAATAATGTATGTGTCATATATATATGATACCTTATACACATGTGATATAATACCATGTATATATTATTTATATATAAAATAGGATATAATATATGCAAAAAACTCTGATCATCTTTCTTTCAGTAATGCCAGTGCCCCCAGTAACGTGGATCTGGGATTTGCGATGCGGCAGGGAATGGCACTTGCACAAGATAGGAACTTTTTTTGTTCAGAAATCTTAGGCACAGATTTGCTGCACCTTCAGTTGAGCTCTCTAATGGTTTGTCCACAGCAGGCGCACTCCAGCCTAGGACTACAGAGCACAAAACAAGACATTTCACATTTCTTTTCTGGAGCAGGGAAAGAAAATTCTTTATTTCTTTTGTTCTAACGGCTGTACTGGCAAAAAATGCCATTGATAAAGTAGTTTTGAAAAAAACCTGTAGGTCAGAAATCTGACATTTATATTATTAATGTAATAATTGTGGTTTTGTTCTGGAGAAAGCAAACTGCAATGTAGGTACAGTGGATCTCTCTCAGGACTTGTGATATATAACATAACAGTAAAAATATATATTATTACTACACAGACAATACTTTGTATTCAGGCACAACACCTCTCTAGCTTCGAATAATTTCTTCATGCTTCACTGTTATTGATTCAGTCCTAAAACTGCATTAGAAATTTCATTGACCCAAAAAGGGCACAGAAAAAAAAGAAAAAGGCCAGCTCTGCAGAACAAGGCAAGGAGGGGATGGAAGTAATTATAGCCAGATTTGATTTATCCATGTTCTCATCAGATAAAATATCCAGGAAGCGGTGCTTGAATGGGAAGGCAGTGATGAGAGAAAGGATCTGGTTTTGGAGGAGGAGGAGGAAAGCAAGCTGAGAGCTGTGGGACCTGCTGCTCGGCTCCACGTATGCAAGCTGGAGAAGTCCCTCCTGTTCATTTTGCAATACAGGGAAGGTTGAATTGGCAGAAAACAACTGAATCAAAGAAAACTTGGGGAATGGGTAGAAGTGGTGGTGGTCAGCCAGGCTGACTGGGTAAGCAGAGAGCAAGTTGGAGCACCAGGAAGAATTTTGCCACAGTTATAATTCATTTAACATAACACACTTGGAAGAAACGAGCCTATAAATTCATTTGATGTAGTTTGTTCTCTCACAACTAATACTGAGAGTGCAGTGATTACCCCAGCTGTCAGTAGTGACAGTTATTTGAGAAAAATCTCAAGAGCTATTTCTTTGCATCTTATGAAAACCACATGTTGTTACACATGTTTGGGTAGGAATTATTCATAAAAGTACTCAACGCATCCTGTAACTACTTGTAAGGCTAGATGTTGTACAATGATTTGAGAAGGGATTCCCAGATTATCACCCGATAGAAATTCAGCTTCATCCTAGCAGTTTCTCTCTGTTTATTTCACTCCTTTATTTGTTACAGAGATTGTTCTTTAAATGCTATTCAAGGCATAAACATTTACACTGTTGCAAAGTATTAACAAATCTGATGTGCCAAGTGCCTTGTTCCAGTGACCATTGTCAGGTGAGATCTGATTCCATACATTTCTCTTATGTTAATCCCCAAAAGTGACTTGAATGCTGTCCAACAGAGTGAAATTCATCTCACTTCACTATAATAATCTCATCTTTTGGGGTTGGGTTCTATGCCATTGCCCAGGTCCCCGTTAGAAGCAATTGGCTTTAAAGGTAAGGGGGTTTATTTTTCAGGTGCCATGATCTCTCTCTTGACTAGACAGAGGCAATGATTTGGACTATTTATCTGATTTCCAGATAACTAAAATTAACTGAAAATAATCTCATCCTATTGGCTCAGCATCACTAGAGAAACAAGTCTGGTTTTGACTCTGCTCACTTCCCAGCAGTGAAACTATGAAAGCCTTACCTTCTGGAAAACATTTTTCTGGAGTCTTGAAGTCTTCAGCAAACTCTGGAATTTGCCTCAAAAGATCTTCAGGATTTGTCAGATCCACTGTGCTGCCTTCAGAAGAGCTGACACTGCCAAACTACCGAGCAAAATAAGATCAGGTATTGATTCTTTCTACATTCTCCAAATGAGTAAGTTCATCCATGAACAAATAACATTTAAAATTAAAACTTGGCTATGTACTAATATTTCAAGTAGTGTTGGTGATGGAACAAACTTTGTGATTTTAAGAGTATGTGAGTTTAGAAGTACCAACAGATGCATTCAAATAGGGGCCAAAGCTATATAATTACAATATCTATCTACATGAACCAGATTTAACTGCCTAATAAGCTGGTAAATTGAAGAGCTTTTAAATTGCTTATCAGTATATGTAGTCCTCAAAGCAAGATAAACTACTTGGGTTAAAACCATGAAATCATAGGAAAATACATTCAGACAGGAGAACCAGATATATTTATCTGGTATTGTATCAAGAACTGAAACACCCATGACAGTATTTATGAAGTAGAAATTGGAATCGTATCATATATTCTCCAGTTACAAAGCTTTTCGCTATCCCATCACACCATATATAACGTATGATGAGTCAGCAGTTTATTACAAATTACTTACTCTATGTTTTTGTTCTTTTATGTTTGTGCAGTGCTTTGTTACTTTTTTAATATATCATTTATTCAAAATTATTCTAAAAATATTTTTAATTAATAACTACTATCTTTAATGTCATAGTGAGAAGCTCATTTAAAGTATTACATTTCTTGAAACTGAATACTTAGGACACGGGCAGACATGCTGGAATTTCCTACTTGGAAGCATCTCTCTCTTTTAATGCCTTTTCTTTTTTTTCTTCCTCTCCTTTTTTTGTGGACTCAGATTTCAATAAATGGAAAGTAGCAGAGAGAATTTTGTAAATTATTTATTTGAATCAAATTATTTTGTAGTTTTTCCATTTCTAAACACTCTCTTTCCTATACAGACATTTTTCTTAGAAATCAATACCTAGAAAGCCAGCACAGCTTCGATTTCATTTACAGAATTCCAGCTCCGTCATTAACCAGCCAGAGCAGCTACTGCGAGCTCAGAGCTGCTGCTGCCCGTAAACTCCACTCCAGCAAATCCTTGAACAGAAACGTACCTGTGCTTGACCAGTATTGGAAAGTCAATGCCATAGAAAAAAAAAAAGTTTACCTCTTTTTGTTCTGGCGATGACAGTTCAACCTTCCTATCCTTTCCTAGGTAAAGCGCACTGAATTCTTCAGAGGAAAATACCGATCCTTTACTCCAGCTGCCTGAATTTTTCCCTCTTTCTCCCCTTTGCCTCAGGTGATTTTCATCCTGAAAATAATCTGCAGATTAGAGGGGGTTTCTTTCCCCTTTTCAGGGAGTGGACAAATTGGAAGGGAAAGAAAGATAAGATATGCATTTCATTTTAAGTGGGGCTCTCCAGAGAAAAGTCATAAGATACGATCATTTTGAGTCTCTGGTTTTACCTAAGGATAGAGAAAGGGAAATTTTACCCAACGGACATGCAGCAAACTAAAGAATTAGTATTTCTGTGAACGACCCAAAAGGTAAGTGAGAATTTTTGCATAGGGATTGAGATGGAAACTTAAGGTGGGAAATCTTGAGACCAGAATGGCAATCTTGTGGTTAAAATAGAACTGAAACATTCATAGAAAACAATTGAATAGGATAATATATACTATCATATAAGAAACATGACCTTAATAGAGCTACCCCTACATTGTTCTAATAATTACTATATACTACACACAGCAAGGACAAACACAAAGAATGGACCAGAGCTATAAATTCATATTCTGAGTCCATGATAATGTTCTTTAGGCAGAACATACTTTTTTCCCCTCTCTCATGTAAATAATGCCAAAATAGTTGGCGATATTTACATAATTTTTTACATAATAAATTCCAAGTTCACAAAGGGCTGCCACAATTTTCTATGGACAATCTACGGGCTATGTAATTACCCATGTGTACCACAATGTGTCAGCTGGAATCCCTACAGCAAACCCAACAATTTATGGTCTTTATTTTAAGATCATGAAAGAATCTTGATTTTTAAAAGGCTCCAACTGTTAATTTACCCTCGCTTTAAACATTCATACTTTTGGTTCTAGTTCAAAATTTGGTAACTCTCTGGAAATGAATCAACATATGCCACCCTGTTCTGCTAGAGACAGTCTTCTACCATACATGCATCCCTCAATATATATATGATTCTACTGTTCCAACACAAATGAAGGATTTATTACCTGTTTGCTGTATTCTATGTCTGTAAATGTACTCAGCTTATCATCATCTTCAAAACCCTCACTTGTATTCTCTGCCTCAGCAATAGGGACACAAACAAATACATTGGGGTTGGTAATAAAATCTTCAAGAACTGAGCATTTGTCCCCATTTTTCTCAGTCCATTCATTATTGTAATTCTCTTTGCAATTTTTTATTTCTTCACACTTGAACCCAAGTGGGTTCTGTGCAGTCAATTTAATTTTCTTCCTGTGTGCTTTCTTTATATGCCTGAGCTTTCCACAACAGATATCCCACGTAACACTCTTCACAAAGTGAAATCCCTTGTGAATCCGAGCAAAGGCAATCCGAAGATTGTTCATCTCCCCGTCATCCTCTGCTGTCTGAAGACAGTCGGTACTGAAGGAATTCAGCAGTAGTGCAATGAAAAGGTTGAGAACCTGAAGGTCATTGAAATAATAATAAAATTAAAAGTCAGGAGAGTAGCTTTCAGAAATCTGAATTCTAACTTTGAAGAACACAGATACTATCAAAGTTCAGTCTTACTGAGCAAACCAAAACAAGGTAATAATGATGACTATGACTGACCACATTATGGATGATGGAGTAAACTTCTCTCTCAGAAAGCTCTGTGTTCCCATGACCCTCTTGCCCCAAAAAGTTATTTAAAATAGTAGCTAAAACAGATCTGTGCATGCCAAAAGCATTATTTGGCCAAAACAACTTTTCAAAGGTTATAGTAGTAACAAAGGCTATGGTTATGCCTTGTCAGTTTAATAATGTCTCTTCCTTCTTCAAACTAGAATTAAATCAGGCTTCTGTGGTGCTATGTCCAAAGTCCTGTGAGAATCAGATTCAGGCCCAGCAATTCCATCAAATCTGCAACACTGTCACAAAAATCAAAATCAAGAGAAGCTCGAAGTGAGGTTTCCTCCCTGCTTTTGAGTATGTTTAAATAGAAGAATTTATAAACCCCACTTTTTTAAGGGAATGGGAGAATTGAATTTTTTTCCTAATGTTTCAGTTTGGGATGGGATCCATGTATCTTGATTTTTACTGTGTCAGAACTGGGCAGATAGCACCCCTGAGTCATCCAGGGACCACAGTTAGTGGAGAACATTAAGCCTCCAGAGACCAATTCATCCCATCTGTCTTAGTTACTGACCTTAGGTTGGAATAAATCTCACTCTCGGATACCTCTCTGTTTCCTTTGATAATAAGAAAGCCTAAACAAGGAGCGTAGGCTAAGCACTTAATTGTTTGACACTTAACATTATGCGATATGAATATCACTCACAGCATTTCCTCACTGAAATCAATCATTATGGTGTAGAACAGGCAGGACTTTAAACCCGGGGATTTGGGATTCAGCCACAGAACAGATATTTCCAATAAAGGACTGCCTAAACTTAATTTAAGAAACCGCTGAAAAGAATTAAGGGAAGACTGGTATATGAGTGATAATAAGAATGACATGAGAAACAAAGCTAGTAAAAAAAGATTTTTGTGATTCGGGTAGAAGTGATGGAACAGGACCACCAAGGCAGCCTGCCCCTTATGCCCCAGCACGGGTGTGCAAGGATGTGTAGGGTATGCCATAGCAGGATCTAGCTCTTGCATATAAACATACTTAGACATGATTAAAGAAAATCCTGATTTCAGTGATAAGAGTGTAGATTCTGTCATTTGCTGATAAAGAATTCAATACTTGCATGAGATCTTAAAAAATAAAAAAAAATTAAAAATTGATTTACAGAGGGACTTAAGCACTCAGCTCCATTAATTCAAGCAGGTAAACCATAAGCCTTACTGGTTATTTACTTCCAAATCCCAAGACATGAAGAAACATAGTTGCCTGTGTTGTATTTACTGCAAAAATATTACTTGTCACATTGCCACATGAAAAGGTCAAGTCATGCTGTGTGCAAAGCACACGAAATGTGAAAATATGGACAGCAGCTCAAAGGTGAAAGGCAAAAGAGGCTTTTGCAGACTATAACACACACAAGTAACTCTTCCACCTGTGGTTAGGGAAACTGCCTTTTGTTGACAAAATGGCAATTAAGTAGATCCTACCATTCTAGGATAAAGGATCTACCAGGATAAAGAGAAGAAAATATTGGAAAACTCACCACTAAATTTCCTATCACCATGACCAGCAGAAAGACAAAAAGGCACAGTGGCTGTTCAGCGACCACCATGCAGTCCCACATGGTCTCAATCCATTCTCCACACAGAATTCGGAAAATGACGAGGAACGAGTGGAAAAAGTCCATCATGTGCCAGCGTGGCTTGCCATTTTTGGTTATTTTATGGCTGTTCTCCACATAGCTTCTCCCAAAAAGTTGCACCCCAACTATAGCAAAAATGAAAACGATGATTGCCAGGACGAGGGTCAGATTACTCAGTGCGCCCAGGGAGTTACCAATTATTTTAATTAGAGTGTTTAAAGTTGGCCAGGACTTTGCCAGTTTGAAGACCCTCAGCTGTGTAGAAACATGAAACATAGTGTTAGACATCGGTAGAGATAACCCGTCTTTGCACTGTTCAAATCCTGCAAAAAAACATTTTACAGATATTCTGAACTACTCCAGCAATGTAATATTTGTGGCACAGTGACACTAATACCTTTTAAAAAGTATTTACAGGTTGGGGTTTTGGGGGTTTATTTTGTTTGTTTTTTTAAAAACTGGGCAACATTGCAAACATAAACTAATCGTCTCGTAAAGGACCAGGCTAACGTGAGTCCCTGGTAAGTGTTTGGCCCACACCGGGAGGTACCCATACAACGCACTTGATGTAGATTATGGTGCCTGACTTACATGCAATACAAAGGACCAAAGCTGGGAGACCGGCTGCTATATTACTATAAAAGGAGTCTGTGTTTTGGTAAAGCAGCCTCAATCAGTCCACGATATATGATATGAATACCTTAACATCATTTCACGTCTATTTTTAAGTATTATTTTTTCTGTATTTGTATTCTGACACCTTCTTCCTAAGTTTCCTGTGCTAGATTTTAATTTTTGACAACAGTTTTATAACATGTCTGCTCTGGAATATTTTTTCCTCTGAATATTTCTTAATATATTCAAAAGAAATATATATGTCGTTAAACTCTGACTCCAACATCAGAAGGAGTTTAAGAGTGTGTTTCTTATTTCTAGTGCCAAGAGGAAGAAAAAAAAAAAATTAAAAAAAATAATAATTTCCTGCATCCTAACTGCAGATAACAGAAGTATCCTCTATTATATTCACAACATAATGTTTTACACAACTGAGTAGATGTGAGGCATTACCAGTCTGAAGGATCGTAAAACTGACAGGGTTCCTCCTTTTCGCCTTTCTTTCTTGCCTTTGTGTTTGGGTAAACTCAGCTCAATTAAACTCAATGTGACAATTATACTGTCAAAAATATTCCAGTGCTGCTGAAAATAATAATAGGGATCTAGAGCAATGATTTTTAAGATCATTTCTGCAGTGAAGATTCCTGTAAAAACCTGTGACAAAGAAACAGTAGCATCAGCCTAAAAGTAGCCATGAATTTATCTTACCTTTAGATCATGTTCCCACAAATAACATCCATGGACAGGTCAACAAAACCCATTTTTATGAACTTGTAATGCACTTTCAATTAAAATGGAAGGATTGTTTTCTTCCTTCTCAGGAGTGTGTTAGAAATGTATCAATAAAATCTAGGAATTGCCTGTATTAGAAATTTAGAGTTTATAAATGCAGAGTTTACTCATCTTTAACTTTTACAGTTACTCTTTACGTCTCAAGTGAAAACACCCATCAATCAATCCTTGGTATAAAATGTCACATAGCTGAGAATTTGCTTACCAAGTTGCCTACGTTAAGCATCAATTTAAAATTATCTGACATATTATTGTGCTCCAGTGCCATGAACAAAGTGTTCATCACAATGCAAACAGTGATGGTGAGATCAATAAAAGGATCCTTTATGAAAGCAGCCACTTTTTTCTTGATTCTCAACCAAAGCGGACAACAGTCCCAAATTAGATACTTCAAAGCAAAATCATTGAGGCACGGCGGGCATCTCCGCTGAGATTCTTCAAGTTCTAAATGCAGAAGAAAACCCCACTATAATTAAATAGTTATCACTGAGCAAGATGGTGAAATAACAACTTCAAGTGCTCAAAAGACCAGAGAAGAAAAAGGAAACCTCACATCGCACACAAAGCCCCAAAGCTTCCCTGCACTTTCTACCATTTGTGTCCCTACATCAGCTAGTGAACATGAAGATGAAATTCAGAGAAAATTGGATTCAAAATTCATTAATGTGAACTTACTTCAAAAAACCTTTGTATCAGGTTTTATTTGTCTTAGACCCAGACTTGTACTACAATCCTTTGCCTAAATACGGATGTTTATGATGCAGAGGCCACGCCGCAGCCTCTCACACTAGAAGCTCTTGATAGTCAATACAGCAGCTAAGGCACTTTTCACCTTATCCTTACGTAGATGTCTAGGACATTGGCTGTATTACACCCAACATGTCTTTGTCTCCTTTGACTCTCAAGGGAGTCTAGAGAGTCAAGGGCAGCCACAGGCATTCTGATGGTAGTTGAGGCAAATCCAAACCACAGAGCCTGAACTTTGGCCTTGGGCCACTTCTACTGGAGAGGCCATGCCTACCATTTCCCAGCAGATGCAAGTTGCCACACCTCTCCATTTTCGGTAGGTAAACATGGGATAGAAGCTGTTCTGGCTTTGTCATTTACATCCTGTTGGTCAAATATAAATCTCATAGCCTTTCTTTCTTCACCATCAATATTAATGAATCCTCCAAAATACTTTTCACCCTGCTGAAGTCCTGAATTTGCATCATTGACAAACTGGAGCTTATTTAAAGTTAAATAAAAGCATAGTAGGAATTATTAGTAACCTGGTTTTCAGGGACCTGAAAATTTTTCAAAGATCAGATGAGCTGATGAAAAAAAAAAAAGATTAAAAAAAAAAAGTCTTCCTCATCCTGGTCTCCTGGTCCAGAAAACAACTAAATAATTTGGGCCAAAATTTTTCAGAAATTGCAACAAAACTATTAGTCAGCATAATAACAGTCAGCAATAAACCCCCCAAAAAGTTCACATGGAAAGGTAAGCTAAAGGAATAAAATAGTGAGGTTAAGTATTCAAAACCCAGAAACTGCCACAACTGATCTTGCTTGCATAATCTTATTGTTAGATTTTGCATGTCTGTATCTCTGCCAGTGACACATCACCAATCACAGAGTCAGGAGGAGAAGACAGTGCCCCAGTCCTACACCTCAGATGTTAGAGAAACTCCTTCCACCCACCCTCACTCCATACACTCTCACTGTCTGTCCTACAAAACAAGATCTTACAATACACAAAGGACGTGTTCCAGTACATAAAGACTGTGTGATAATGTCTTTTTTTTTAAAAAAAGAGCCAAATTAACGACAAAATTCCTAACTACACACCTACAAATCTCTGTTAACCTTTAAGAAATGTATTGACATTTTGGTCTTTCATGCTAGCATTACCTGAGGATTGAAATAAGCATAATGAGGAACCACTTACCCTCCAAGACACTGGTAATTATGCTGACTGCACTTGCTGCCCTTTGTCTCTGAAGTGCCTCGTTAAAGTACTCTACTGACAGATGAGAAGGCAAATGCATCGTGCTGCTCTCATCATTTACAGCTGGCTGCTTAAAGGAGTAAACATGATTAGGGAGATACCACAGGAATAAAATGAAGTAGGATGTGATGATGGGTAACTATGAAACTTAATAGGAACAATGACACACAGCCAAATAAATGTACCTTTTTACAAGAGGTAATAGACGTTGAGAATGAAGGTCCTACTCTTCAGTAATAACGCTGCAGTAAATGGATCCTGCAAGCATGTAATAGCAACAGGGCAAGCACAAACCTTGGAAATAAGCGTATGAGGGGAAATAGGCCTAGGAAATATTCCAGATACTCACGGAAAATGAGAGACATATGAGGGATAAACTGGTAGAAAAGCATCTCTACCCACTTGGGGAACTTACAGACAAAGCTTCTGCATGATGCTAAAGGTGCTGTGAAGGAGAAGGAAATTACAAGTACTGCTCAAAATGACCTCCCTGGACAGGGCATGAGATAAAAAGACTCTTTGGTGACTAGTAATTCCAGCACTAGGAACCTTCAGAAGTATGTTAGTACAAGTTGTGCGTAGCAGAAAAATAGGGTTTATAACATGAATGCTGAAGCCATGAACTCTACTTTTTGGGAACTCATCAGAGCATTAAAAACCACGTTCTCCTGACAACTTATAAACTTCCCACATCGGTATACTTCATTTCACATCACTGTTTGCCGTTTCACTGAAGCTCTTAAGACAAGAAAAACCTTCCCCTTATGGAGAAACCATAATATGAAGTGCATACTTAAAATAATATCTTTGACTTACCAGATCACCCTTTCCTGGGTCTTCCATCACCGGCGGAAGCATTACTCCTTCAGAAGTCACTGGATCTAGACTATGTACCCTGCTGCTTCCTCCTCCCATCACCGAAATCACCCCATTGCAGTCGTCCACGTTAGTCCACTTGCTGCTCTGCACGCAATTTGGGGTAGCGGGGTGAGAGCTGTGGCTGATTTGACTTTGCACGCTGAAGCGTCTTCCCATCTGCGCGGCCGACAGTGACTGACACTGGATTTCGTGTTCCCCGGCACTGCGGGTCTCCTCATCACCAAAATCCGTTCTGGAATCGACTTCTAAAGCAGGTATTTGGAAATTTAACACGCTGCCATGGCTAAGTCTGCGTTTCACCTGATTTGCATTGGGACCGTATACCAGGCCAAGGAAAGACTAAAAGGAATAAAGAGAGAATGGCATAATATCATAGAGAAAAATCGGGGAAGCCATAAATATTTAGAGTTTCATAACATTTCCTATCAACCATACCAAGTCCAAAACTCTTATTTAATTTAGATTTTTCAGGAAGGATTTTGCTCAGATTTTAAAAGGCAGATAATAAAATCCTACCAGCTGTAGCAGCCATTTTTGTAATAAGCTTTATATTTAAATTTTAATTAAGATTTTTTTAATAGAGAATGATGGCACAGAAGTTAAATTCTGATAGTCATTCACTTTTTTCTATTCCTCAGCGTTACAGAAAATGTATTTTAATTGTTATTATAACTTTCCTTCCATCCTTTGTTTATAATATTTCCTTTTCAAATGAAATTTTACATATAATTCTTCCTTATCCCAAAAGGTTGTTAAAATAAAGACTTAAGAGTGATCAGTGTTTGTAATAGGATTTGGTTTGTGCTTTCAAGCAATTTATTTTAGTATTAAAATTGGAAAAGCTGTAAGGATCTCAGATTCAGACAATAGATTACCAACTTTCGTTGAATGTCTGTGGACTGTGACTTGGGGAATTGTTGTTCTTCATTATCTTCTACCCCCAAGGACTTATTTCTCTTTTTCCTATTGCTTCTTTCTTTGATTTCTTTGGTAGACAGAGAAGAGGCTTCAAAGGAGCTAATTGACAGGATATCAATTCCTTTAATAGCCAATGACTGAAATTAAAACAAAAACATGGATATTTTTGCTGGGTACTTTGAATATAAGCGGAAAGAACCACTTCTGTGCTCTATATTATTTCCTCTGAACAATTTGCATTTCACAAGACTCATTAAAAATCTTCCAATATGTGATAAAGCTAAAAGAAAGAGGAGAGAATTTCCCCAACATATGGAGCACTGAACAATTTGCTATTTGCAGTGTGTTACATGATCGCATCTATTTGGCCTGCCAGGGGCAAAATAGTCACATTATAGCTCCTATTCCTCCATGTGGCAGATTTGCTTACAATAAAAACACTCAGTTTGAAAACAATGCTGTAGAATATATATTTTTCCACAAATAAATGCTCAAAGAGTATTAAAATTCTGTCTTTTCATTAGGGATCCTTGGGACTGTATTCACACTGTTGCTGACTTTCCTTCCCATACTGAATTCAGGACAATATTTTCAAAACACAGGAGTATTTTGTTCCAGAAGCTTCTAAGCCATTTAAGTTACCAAGAGACTTTTCATTCAACTACAATAGGTTTTGGCTCAGTTGTTAATGCAGTTGATGAATTGAATTACTGTATGTTTCTCTGCTCAGCAGTCCACAATGATAAAATAGAAGAAAAATTTTAAAACGACTACATTTTCTTTTGGAAACTTCTAGCTGATGGAATTTTACATTTTCCAGATTTTAAAATACTATTTTTGTTGCGGCAACAGCAGCCTTTAATGCTCATTATCCACAACAAAATTCATTGTTTCACAGGAAAAATACACAGCTGAACAAGGAATTGCTCTTGTAGCTCTAGGAAACGCTACTTTCAATAAGTTATCGCTTGCTCCTGTTCCCATGAGTGACTACTATATACAGCTGTATACAAGGAGTGATGCTTTTTCTTATGTGACTGACAGCAGAGCACTGAGACTAATGCTTGCAAGGGAATAATTTACATACCTCCTGCTCCTTCTGTAATAATTCCATGGCTTCCCGAAATTTCCTTTCCTTTGCCTCTGTTTCAGCAATGGTGGCCTTGTTCTGATCCTCGTATGCCATTGTTACTACAGCCAGAATCAAGTTGACTAGATAAAATGAGCCCAGAAAGATGACCAGCATGAAGAAGAGTATATACACCTTCCCAGAAGCTCTGAGGGTCTGTAAGCAACACACCCCAGAGATAAAAATTACCATTAAAAATACCAAATAGGCTTTCAATGTGTCTCTGAAATCTTTAGAAGCGCTCAGCTTCCTAGACACAATGCTTTAGGAAGCTTAAAGGGAAATACATCTTCCTTGGCCCTTCTTCCCCCTCTTCCTGTACCGTTGCCCATGAATCACTGATCGTACACCCCATGAGGATGATGGAGGAGATATGCTGGTATTTTTGAAAGACAATACAGGACCCTTTTAGTACTCTATTTTAAGTCCCTAAACCAGTAAGGTAATAGGGCTATTGCTGGGAAGCACTTCAGCATCCCTTTTCACGGGGTCACAGCTTGCTGGAAGGGAGAAGGGAGGATCTGGGCTCAATGGCTTGCAGCTATTGCTTTTATTTGAGGTTTCTTGTCCTCTCTACACATTTTCTGCTTCAGCTATTGCTCTCCCTGGAAGACTGGTTCTGAACTATGTACAAAGCTGGTACCTGCTGGTACAGACGCTCCCAGTAGTCCTGGGTCATCAGGCGGAATAAGGAAAGAAAAGCCCAGCCAAACGTATCAAAACTAGTGAAACCGTAATCAGGATTTGGCCCAGTTTTCCGGCATATATAGTCTGGAGGACAGGTCCTAGAAGTAATAATAAAAAGTGGAGCTCTTTTAACCGTGCAGATTTCAAGCAAAACTTCAGCTTATGTGAGAGTTCTGATTATTATTCAGCTCTGCGGTTTATTAGATTGCAAGCCAATTTTCTACTCCAGGTAGTATTGGCTGGAAAGTGGGATGGAAAAAGCAGCACCCACAACCCCTCCAACAAAGGAAGAAGACAGGCTGGAGTAGACCACCAACCCAGGACAAGTCCCTCATCACCAATCCTCATCCCCTGCCCCTCAGTGCAAAGCAGCCACACTTCCCTCCTTGCCCAAACCTGCCCTCCAAAATCCATGTTTTGTTTTCCCAGTTTAACACTCATAAGCCTTTACGGAGAGGAGTGTGCCTGTCCTGTGCTATATCTGAGATCCTTCATGTTTTCAGTTCTCTTGTACATCTGTGGGGAAGAGAAAGACAGCATTTCTGGAAGGCCTCAAAGGAATTTAGACCTGAATAAGCCAACTGCAGGTTCATGCTTCATTCTCTACAAGTATTAAATTATCTGACTGTTTACTGCATTTTGTGGTCTGTGTTCCTGTTTCTGCATTCAAGGAAAGCCTGGAATTTCTGCTTTTGTCTCATATGGCTGAGTGAATACAGAAGCACTGAGGCAGAGAAAACTTCCAAAGAAGAAATATTCTTAAGTGCACTTACCCAGCACCAGGACCACATAGCAAAATATCTGAGGTGCCCCCTTTCTTAGCAAAGTATGCTATAAAAAAAGGGGAAGAAAATTTAAAAACAAAGCACTTTTTAGCCCGAATCCTCTATCCTTCAATACAAGTACTGATGAGTAGTAATCAGTGACCGGTAAGTGTATATGCACACACATAGACAGGTTTCCCATGCTCACAGTAACTGCACCAGATTGCAAGATGCCCTGTCCTCATTTATAAACATACATATGTGTATGCACAAATTTCAGACTGAAGGCAGTAATTCAAGCAGAATTTTAAAAAACATTGTCATTTTGGCCACATCTGCATAATGGAAATCAAGAATTGGAGGGCACAGGCTCAAGCACAGTCCCTGGTTTGGTAATCATTAGCACAAACCCTGGCACAGTTTTGGCCCGTAGAAATTAGCTCTCTCCAGGACAGCATACAAACATCTTTTGGGGTAGCATAGACCAGCTCTGTTTCCAATAAGCAATAAAAACAGAATCCTATTTTGAGGAGGAAGAAAGAGTATTTGGCAGAGTGGATATACGCCATGCCATGTCACTGCTCTGCTGGGCCAGGCAGCAGGTCCTAACCCTGCTTAGTTGAGAAATACAGATTTGTCCATTAGGATGTTGGAGCTGTGCCCCTTTTTGACCTCTTCCCCTACTTCTCTTAGCATGAGTTACTTTGATACCTGAGCTAGCAGCAGACTGAAAGTAATAGCTTTAGTGCTAATAGCTAATTAGCCCCATTAAGATGTGGGTTTATTATCCCAGGTGCAAGGGAGGTCTTCCTGGTGCTCCTCAAACCTCAGCTGTGCTCATCAGGTAAGTCAGCAGGATTCAGAGCCAGCAGGAATCTTTAATATTAGCTGTACTGTACCATGTAAATACACCATAAAGGAATGAGTCACTATCTGGGCTACTTTCCACCCAAATTTTGTCCAGCTCTGCTCCTGCCAACTGACAAAAATTTTTTTTAAGAAGATTCAGTGATTGAGCTTCAGATACCTAAATAACATGTAGTTCTCCATGTTGGAGATGGGAACTTCACACAAAGTCAGGACCAAAGCAGCCCATTAAAAAAATACAAAAAAATCATTTAATAGAAAACTGCTATATTATTTAGGACTTATAAGTGCTATAAGTCCTAAATCCTGTAGGAAAGTCATCTAGCTTTCATTAAACCTGTCCAGGCCCTCCTATTCCTTTTCCATCATTGCAAATCACCCTGAACACAAGATGTACAGCATAGGATGTGAACAAGACAAAGCTTGTGAAGCAACACAGATTTTTAATTTCTTGAGCCCTACTTTCTCTAGGTCACTGCCTTAATACACCTGCAATGTTCTGCATTTAAAAAAAAAAAAAAGATGTTTTTGTTTCCTGTTTCTTCAGCATAGAAAAATTAGTATTTTTAGCCAAAGTTTGTCACATCCATGGTCTCTTGTGTGCAACTCTAGTCACTGCCTGGTTTCTTTTGAAGTTTGCTTTCAATTATGATTTTTACAACATTCTGTATATGTAAATGACTTTGGTTTTATGTGTGGGGTTTTGGTAGGTACAAGAGTTTCTTGCAAAAAGTTTTTCTCAAAAATCTTTTATATAAAAGACTTTCTCCCTCTGGACTATGAAGTTATTAAGAAATCCTGTCTGAACAAATCTCCCACATGGAGTGTATACAAACAGCAATCCTGTGTGGCTTTTTTATGTATTTCAACACTTCCCCTGGGAGAATGCTTTTCTCCCTGTATAACTGCTGCTATGTCTGAACTTGCTGGTGGAGATTTTATTCAGTGATGAAGCTTTCTTCATATTTCTGGCATAGATATTGTTTACTTTGAGTGTATTTTTTTCATGCATATTAAGGTTTTTCCTTTCTGAATTGCATCTTACAGTTGCTGTTCCTCTGAGAATACTTTGGTGTGTTTTCAGATCTCTGCTCTATGCTTCCATCACCAGTCTCAGGCAAGACATATACATGAAAGATGTGTATTATATATATCTTATATAAGACATAAAATATATATCACATATATCAGATACATATGATGTGAAGAAGAAAGGAACTTAGAATGAATTCCTCTGTTTCAAGCTGAAGAGTTCTTCACTGGGCTTCAAAATGAAGATGTACGGACTCTTCAGCATGTAGTAAAAGGTGAACTTTGGGGAATTACTGCAGAGAATGAGCTAATGCTTATTTCAGTTATTGTCATATCATTCTGGGAAACAGAGATGGACATTACTGGAAAATTTGGGAGTGCTGTTTCTTATAATGAAGGGAAGGGATGCATTCCTGGATGCCTGCAAGCTGCTCCGGCAATGTGAAGGCCATTAATAAGTAGTTACTCATCAAAATATCAATCATCAGAACATCAATATGATTTACAGCAGTGGTTATAGATGTATGCATAGGTGTCTATACTATCATCTAAAAAAGAATGAAGGAGAAATATTACCTGTATCATTAACAAACATTTCATAGGATTCCCACTTTTTGTCAAGGAAATCAGGTATTTTACTGAACTCTGTAGAGTTCCTGATACACTTTTGTCTTAGATTGCCCTTAAAAAGCTGGAGGCCTATGAGGGCAAAGACACTCAGGCAGAAAACGGTCAGGATCATCACATTGGCAAGTTTCTTAACAGACTGGATAAGTGCCCCTACAATGATCTTGAGTCCTAGGAAAACAATATACAAAGGAAAAATAGGGTGAAAACCTGAGATTTTAACTGAGTTAAAACAATGTATAGTAATCAAAGTACCAAATTACTGGATAATACATGGCAAATATGTTTGCAATGCAAGTACAGTTTGGATGAGAGAGTAATTACTATGTAAACAATATTTTTTTTCCTCATTTGTTTGACCCTACAATTTCCAGATGTTCCTTTAATCCCTGTAAGATATTTAGGCAAGGATGAGGAACCAGAGATAGTCTCGTTTTTCTTATCTGGAAAGAATAATATGCATAATTCAAATGAAATTTCCAACACTGACAATTGGTGAAGAATCTGGAAACACTGGAAACAATAATGAATATGATCAAAAAGACCAGAAGGAGAAGACAGGGGTAACCTACTGGTTCTTAATTTGTATTTACTCATGAGAAAAAATTCACTGACTTTTCCCAATAACTAAGGGAAAAGTGAAAAAGAAAGTGTTTTCCCAGGGATGATGTAAGACCATTAATAATAAAGTCCATTCAGTCACCGGAGGTGTTTCTGTTGAACTATAACACATAGACCAGCTAGAAGAACATTCTGTAAAACTGACGTAATAAAGTGTTAACAAAATCTTTAAAAGCATAATGAAAATAAATTAAATACAAGGTTGTTTCTAATGATTGATTTATTCTGGTTTGGGCCAGTGGACTGAGACACTATTTGTGCCCACGAATTCAGCTGTGTCTGCAACCAATAAAAGATTTAGAGTAAAAAAAAAAGGGAAAAAAGAAAAGGCAAAAGCAAACATTTTGTTTGGAGTAACGAACTGGTTGTAAGTAGCAGAAAACATTCAGCAAATAGTGTTTCTTACCTGGGACTACTGAAATGGTTTTTAAAGCTCTCAGAACCCTGAAAGTCCGAAGGACTGACACACTCCCCAAGTTACTAAATGCTCCCACGTACCTGTAAAGTCAGGATGTGGTATGTCAAGTGGTTGAACGGAGTAAACAGGGCTATTATTTTACGGTGGTCATTCTTAACTGTCAATACTTCCAAGCATATTTTAAGTATTAATAAAATACATATCAAGGATTTGTCTGAAGACTTATAAAATAGAAACCCATTTCTTGATTATTAGAGTTTCCTTAGGAGGTAGCTCTTGGCTTGTGCACAGCTGCTTTTGTGTCAGCATCTTAAAATATCATGTGTTTAAAATATAAACAAAGATAACACTCAAAATTACTCATTTCAGGCTGAAACACTGGCTGAACTTGTTTGATTCTATCTATCTCCCCTCTGTGGCTGCATCTAACCAGTATAAAAGCTTTCTAACTACTGAAAACTGAAGCTCAAACTATGATTTTTGCAGATAAAAAGACCAAATTTAATCCACTGTCCTGGTGTCTATACCCATTGCTCTATTTTCAAACTGACACTTTCATTCACAGGATCAGTATGTCTGTATTTCACAGCCCCGCTATTACATTTTAATGATTGCAATGCATCCGTTCACGTACACTCACCACAGAGTATATCTTGTTCTGCACAGCTCTATTCCCTTGAAAGACTCACACGTAGTTGTTATACAGTGAGTGATAAAACAAGGGGAAGAGTCGATGTCCTAGATAGTTTCAGATGCAGTTAGGACCCACAGGGGTTTTTTTTGTACTGCAGACAGCCTTTTGCACCACGGCAACAAGAACTTCAAATACAGAGCACGAGCGCAGGAAATCTATATTTTATATGTTCCCACTTACGCCATAACGATAACGCTGAAATCCAACCAGTTCCAGGGATCTCGAAGGAAAGTGAATTCATTTAGACAGAATCCTCTTGCCAATATTTTTATCAATGATTCAAAAGTGTAAATGCCAGTGAAAGTAAATCTAAGGAAAGGAGAAAAGCACCAAAGCAAAACAGCAACATTAGCAATTAACAGAAGAGACACAGTCAGACTATCTACTGTCTAGGCCAACAAACCAAGCCAATGCTGCAGAGAAGTAATGGAAAGTGCTGTTGATTTCAGTGTGTTCTATCAGTATCTGACTCATATGGAGTCTGAGACAGTAGTTGACTGCAATCTGGACATGGCTATTAACGTGCACGCCTGTGACACGGCTTTTTGGCATTCAACAATTTTTTTCAAACTCTTTCATGTGAGTCCCCATAATTTGAGAAACACAAACCTCCTAGCTGCTTGCTAAAATAAAGATCAAAATTTGTATCTTCCTCTGGTTTCAAGTGGCCGAGTGAATGTGTGATACGCTGCCAATTATTTACTTTGGGCACGCAGCATCTATTTCTGTGCAGAATGTTTAAAACACTTGGAGTGTTTTAAAGTAATACAAGAGTACAGGATTTTTGATTTAAGATGGCAATTATTCTTATTAATGGAAAATTATCAGTAAAAGCTCTTCTGGACTTATTGAGTGCACTTATAATTTCAACAAGAGAGCGATCTCCCCATGGAATTCAAAAGGCATTCATTTGGTAGTCAGCAAATGCACTAAGAAATTATATGGATGTAATGCTTCCCTTTTCATTTGGAAAGAAGTATTCTGAAATTATTATTGAAATGCATTTGAACAGTAGTTTTGATGCCAACAGCAGATACAACTATAATCTAACCTATATGCTCTCATAAGTAGGGAAGTATCCCAGCATCTTCTGGACATATACATATATTAATACCATGCAGAATCTTGTTCCTGCTTGCATGAGGATTTGCCATTCCCAGCTGTTTCAGTGTCATATAACGTGACATAGTCAGAAACAATTTTAGAGCTGTTTTTAAAACTAAGTATTTCAGAATCTTTTCCTTTGCGTTAGGTGCTAGAATTATCGGGGTTCGTATTCTAACCTTTTTATGCCAAACTGAAAAAGTGAGAGCTGAAATATTCTTTAAAAAAAAATAAAAACATGGGATTATCCAGCTTAAGTGTGACTACAAAGGCATGGATTTTTTGTGCTTTAACATTGCAAGTATTGGCAACACTGAAGATAAGAGCTTTACTTTCTAACAGCGTCCTGCAGGCCAGGAGCTTCTGACAGAACGTTTTATTAGAGCAAAACTCAGCATTTCAATATTATTAGAAAGAATTTTAAAAGACAGCAGCTCTTGATGTGCCTCATCAGCGTCAGCAGCAATGGGAAATGTGTCTGGATAAAGAGCAAGTAATTACTGAGTAACTTCAGAAAGTGGGATAACAAACTGGAGTAGTAGGACAGACATGAAGCTAGTTTAACAGCGGAACTTAATCTACACTTACTCTCTCCTGTAACACCACAATTATTGTAGATATTGAGTTTAAAGACAAAAATACTCCCTCAAAGCAAAAAAACCCGACGAAGTCCTAACACAAGCAACTTTCTTTCTAAATCCCCCATAAACTATCTTGAGTGAAGGCGGCAAGATAAGTCTCAATAATTCAATACAACTACAGAATCAAAAAACATACATACCCACAGATACTTACTCAATATACTTGTTCCACGAAGGAGATGGAGAACCCTTAGAGGACTCAGTCAGAGCCATGAATACACAATTAGTTATAATAGTGCACATGATAAACAAAGTGAATAATGTAAGTCACGGGAGTGAAGGCAAAGAATATGACATTGATTCAGAAATGTAACTAGATATTCTATCAGTCATAGATGTAGTATGTTTTTGAGTTTAAAGCACATGTAAGAACAGCATGCACATGTATTTGCTGATTTTGAGTCATATTAGATGACAACACACTACCTTTGTTATTCACGCCGTCTGGACTTCTGTATGGGCTAGAGATCTGCTGCTCTAAGCATTGCAAACTTGGTAAAAGGATCCTCAACCACTCAAAGAGTGGGAGGAAGGATGCATTTTTAGTTTCATTTTATAGCATAAAAGTTAAAAACTTGCCCAGGGTCACACAGATGAAGCCGAAAACTGACTCTAAATTGGAAGAGCTGCGCTCTTCTGAAGGGACAGCGTGAAGTCTGCCAGGATACTTGCAGGTGTCTCAAAGGACTCTAGATGCCTGTGTTTAGCCAACTCTTGGGGCTGCCCAGCTGCTCTCTGGGACGTGCTGAATATAGGGGGTGAACAGGAACTAGGGCATCTAGGTCACACGTAGACACCTAAGCTGAAGCACTTGGCTCTGGAGCTGAATCTCATGCCTTGAGTCATACCACATGTTTTCTCAATCCAGGAGGCAGATGTCCATGGGAAAGACATCTAGCCTTTCCGTCATCCATCCTCTCCATCCCCACAAAAAATCTCCTGGCTTTAGCTCTGGGCATGGTCAAACTGTCACAAACCTAGGAGCTGGACCACTAGTGTTGAAATGCCAGTATCAGCCTACTTGCTACCTGGGGGAAGCCTCAGATGAGAGGCATCGCTCCTCCAGGGATGTCTGTACCCTGCTATGATGACATCTTTGGACCCATTGCAGCTAACTCAGCACACACAGCCAGGAGATGGCTGGAAACCTAAAATCCACACAGGGATACCACAGACTCTGCACTGGGCCTGATTCAGCCCCGAGCAACAGCGTTATTGCTCTGGTCTCATTCTCCAGTGCCAAACTGGAGCAATACACTAGTGATTCTCGTCCCCTAAATTTCATGTATAAGGTGGAATCTATATTACTTTTATATTCCAAAGGCATTCCCTGCAACAGCATCCCTGGAAATGTTCACTTTCATATGCCAAAGATATATATTTTTAATCTGATTTCCTAAAGAAACTAAGTTTGGATAGTTTTTCTTTCTGTGTGTTTTCATATGCGTGCCTGCCTATCTCAGCCTTTTTTTCTTAAAATTGGCCAATGGTTGATCAGCTTTGGCACATGAGTTGAATTTAATTCCTACAGTTAAGATGAGAAAGAAGATAGAGATCTTGTTAGTCTTCCCACTGAGAAAGGCTTCAGCATGAGATACTTGTTTACAAGACAGGAGGAAATCAACATCAGAGATCATTCTCAAAACACAAATCTGTAGAAAATCAGGCTTCATACCCCCAGTACTCACAAAACTATTTCTAAGTAGCACAAGAGCACCAAGACAATAATAATTTCTAAGGTAATTCATAATTACAAGTAATGGAGTGAGGAAAAGACTAGATTCATTGAATGCTCTAAAATACAAACGCACAGGATTACGTAGGGTTTCATAATCAAAAAGAGCGAATGAAGCCAACAAAAGGATATGAATGTACTAAAATTTTAATTGCTGTTCTTCGGATTGGATGGAAAGGACTGAGGATCCATAAGGCACGTGTAGCAGTAAATCTGAAGATTGTTTTCTGTTTGTTTAGCACTATGAAAATCTTTAAAAAAAATAAAGAATCATGAAGTAAGGTTTTCAGGAAGTTGAACATAGAAGATATTTTTGTACTATATCCTGTTGCATCAGTGATGAGCAAGAGCTTGATTTTAACTTTAGTCTGTTTGTTTAAATGGGTAGACTCTTTGTAATACTTTGCTATCCTTTCATCATAAACTGATGAAAGAGTTAATACCTATTAACTGTCAAGCTGCAAAAAAATCCTCAGCATTAACTTCTTTTTTTTAACCTTAAGACTTGCAAAGAGTTGTGCACAGAACTAATTTTGCTTATGACTATTCTCTTAAAATAAATTGAACCTCTCATTGAGTCAAGATATACAGAGGTGGAAGGAAGAATTGCAGCCTTTATCATTATTTGCTGTTGTTGATAGTGATCCTTTAGCTCTAAGATTGTAGAAATTATTTCAAAGTATTAACCGTTTCTCAAGCAATAAGCATAATTTCCAATGGATTAGTTCCCATTTCTCTGTTCTTTACTGAAAATAATATTCTTCAATACTTCATGACTAGAATACAGAGCTTGAATAACTAGGTTTTAAGGATTCATCAGCAAATGTTTTAAAATAGTTTTTATACTTAGGTGATCATTTATTGGACATGTAAGTGGAGCAAAAGCATTGAGATAGAGAGGAACACATTGTTTCAGACCATGGAATTCAAGAAAATTTACAAAATTATTATCATTTCTTGTAGATCTGACTCAAAACCCCCTTTTCTTCCTTTATCCATTTTATTGTTTCTGCTCCCATTCTGATTCAAAAGATAATCAAGTTCATAGTATTTAATTCCTATGATTAAAAATTAAGCTTTTTTAAAGAAGTTTACGGCATGTCATTCAGCTGTGCCAACTACCTGCATTATTATAACCTAGAAAGGGATGATAGTTTTTCCAAAGGGATGTAAGCAAAACTGATAGATCATTCACATAAACGCTTCTTAGCAACACAATAAAACAAATTAAAATCCAAGCATCTTGGTTGGCTCTAACCTTATGATCTTTGTAGTATGGGTCAAGATCCTCCAGTGGTTCCCCAATGAGCTCTGGAGGAGGATTTCCATAGAGAGCTGGTAACTTCTGGAAAGCTTTTAGGTCAAGTTGAGGACGTGGTTTCTCCTCAGGTTGCTGGTCTATAGTATTTCTTCGACAATTCCTTTTGGCAGCAATTCTCTTTTCGATAGCAGCCAAGGATTCGTAAGTGAACTTACGGAAGTTGTTGGTACCAAGTAGTAAGAACTCGGCCATTTTTCATTCTTCTCTTCCTGTCACTAATTCTGTCCAAATAATAGAAACAAGTAGAAAGGAAGTTAAGTAACTCCAAAACATGTAAGTTATGAAAATTAAACAACTGGTTGCCCATGCATGGATAATAATATAAGCTTTCTGAGCCATCAGCTTCTAAAAAGAAAAAAAGATGTGATCAGTACCATTTTCAGTGAGATGTCTGTTCAGTATTTTTTTAAAAATTATGTGTATCTGCTAGGATGTGGGCAGACCTCTACAAACTTAAGAGTGTATTTGGAGCACCTCATTTAAGACCCCTGTTATCCTAAAGGCTCTTGAGCTATTCAGAAAAAAACATAAGGTGCTAGTTTAACCCAGTATTTGGAAATGGGACAGTAAAACCCATCAAACTGCAACAACATCAAATATGTGGAAGCTGTGTCTGCAACAGAAGGACCAAGTATTAAAGTAACTGGTGCAGATGTAAATACTCAGATGGATAACCCATCCTGGTGGTGTCAGCACAGGAACAAGCAGTGTCCAAGCGTCAGAAGATTTAACTTGTGACCCACAGAGTCAGTACTGACTGACATGGTGGACAAAAATGCTTGATCTGACAAGTATCAAGCACAAAATTTATCTTTTATGTCTGCTTGTCAGAACAACAAAAGTGAGATTATACTAGAAAAATACTTTGCGTTGTTTAATGGAGAATTTTGGTCAGGTACTGGATAGGATCCATTCAGCTAAATGCTACCTGAGTCCATACTTTGGCAGTACAGTGAATCCAACCTTCTACCTTAACACTGTGAAAAGCTTCAAAGCAGAGCCATGAAGTGCACATATACTGACAGTGAAAAAACTGAAAACAGTACATAGGGTAAGATGATCCAGACCTGCATCCTTCTGCTAAACTCACTCAAAAGCTCTATAAGGAGATTTCTCTAAAATATTTTCTTTGATTATGACCTCTGGGAAGACACTGTTGATTCGGTAGAGTCATGGAGCTACTGAGCCAGCGCAGTCCCACCTGCAGATTGTGAAATGATCCCATCTGGTCGAGGACTTTACTCAGGATGGATCACTGCTGAGTCTGCAGGGAAGGTCACATTACAGGCACACAGCCAGATCTTTCCATCCAGAAGCTGCCACCACCACTTCAATGTGTCCTTCAAATTTGACTCCATAACTAGCAGTCAGAGCTTATCTTGGAAAGTTTAAGCTGTCCTTGCTGGACAACAGCCAGATGACCTGCTCTTGCACCTTTCCTTTCCAGGCGCTATATGTGACATCCCAGGGAAACACAAAATCAAGAGGCTTTGTTTTATTAAAAATAAAAATTTTACTGCCTGTGTGCTGACTCCCTGTATCTTCCCCTACCATGCCACACCATTTCAGTTCTCACCAGATACAACATGATTTCAGTTGTCCTCACATTGCTGAACTGTACGAAACCATGGCTGTGAGAACAACAGCTGGAGGCCAGTGACAAATTAGCTGCAGTGAAATCTCTTCATTTTTGCAGTCTGCCTGCCTCTCCCATTAAATAAGCACACAAAATTATAAATATGAAAAGTAACCCTTGCTTCCAGCACAAAACAGCAACATTTCTGGAAGAGAAATAGGACATTCAGGCAAGAATACTCATTATTTTACATTTTTCAAGATCAAGCTAACAATCTGGAAGCTGTGTGTAGTATCATGGCAAAAATGAAAACAATAAGATCCACCCCCAAGTTTTCAAGTCTTCAGCCAGCCAAAGTGGTATTTGTTTTGCTGATGCTCAGAGTAATTTAGATGTTGTGGTATTAGTAATGAGACCTGTGAATGATGCATGAAATGACACAATTTCTGTGCAATGCACGGAGGGAATACAATAATTACTTTATTCTGCTTTGTGCCAAATCATACAGACATACCCATCCCTCCACACAGCACTTCCGTAAAAGTCTACCTGATCTCAAAAGTTCACCATTAAAATTCTGGGTTTGTTGCAGATTTCTTTGTGGTTTTCTCTACTCTCTTGCATGAAACCATCTTTCAAATCCCAGAGAAGAAACTTTGATTGTCGCACCGTTCTCCCTCAAGACTATTAGAAGGCATAGTAAAATCTAGGAAGACAAGATGTTGCTGGCTAAAGCCAAGGATGGGGAAATAGGAGGAAGCATGAGGGCACGTAGAGTCTGCAGGTACTTGGCCAGAGCTGGAAACCAGGCAGGGGAGCCTTTCCTGGTACAGGTGGTTTTATAAATTGCTCCACAAGTGAACAAACATTAAGGAAAAGAAATAAAGTCTTATGCTTGCTGTCTCACACATCAGTAGCAAAATTTCCATTGATAGCAGCTGCAAGCCATGGGGTAGAAGGCTAAACTACACTTTTCATTCATGGGCAATTCTGAGCTACTCAGCCTAGTCCTGAATAAAATCTAATGATTATTAAAAATGGAGTAGTCCAGAAAAAATGTTTCTGATTCATTCAAGCATCTTTAAAAATATCCCCAAAATAATTTCTGTTACTCATAGTCTCAGGGAGGATAGCATACAAAGTACAGCTGAGATGTATTTAGTTTTTTATATGGCCAGGGCTAGATTTAGCAATTTGACCAAAAGAAGTGAAAAATGTTAATGGAAAACCATTTTTGTCCTTGATGTCACAGAAGCAACAAAGTACCATTTTGGACATTTCTCAAGACTTGAAATACCTACAAAATGGTGTGATGTTTAAAACAATATTGTTTAGTCTCTTTAAAACAAAATGTTTTCTTATCCTTTGACTGACTGAATGCTGAATGACATCAACATGATTGAAAAATAAGAAGAAGAAAACCAAAAAAGCATTTATGATTTGTTCTTTTAGCTATCAAACGTATTTTCTATGAATTACTTCTCAAATACCAAAATGTCCAGCTAGATAGCTTTCTGAAGTAAGGCTGCTTTCTTCCAAATGTGTTTTACTCTTTAGGAATATTCATTGTGACAGACTAGGAAACAAGGTTGTTGTCAAAGATGTTTTCTCTCCTTTTCTTGCTATTACAATCACCCCAATTTAATCCTCAGTTAATGAATACAAGTTGTTCTCAATTATTTGATTTCCTGGCTTCATGATCTGTTATGGAAAGAGGTGAAAATATGTTGACAATTACTGTGATCAGCATGACCAAGGTTATTAGTATGATCAGAGCGGCCAGGTTTACCTTATCACATTTTTTTTTCTTTAGCTCGGATGATTGCAATTCTTGTCTGTTAAACCTGTGCCTTTGGTTTAAAAAGGCTTTCATAATATGCACAGAAATTATCTCTTAAGTAACTGGAATAACAGTTGTTTAAAGACTGTATGTGAAAAGCCTTGTCCTATTGGAACAACTGAAATGTTATTATTGTCTTCAGTATAGTTGATTTTTGTACACTTTTGCATCTTATTCCATGATAATATCCAATGCCTGGAGGAGCAAAGTTAGGGACTTTAGACTGATCCAGCTGTTTGTGTCTCCAGTAATTATTTCAGGAGCCAAGAACATCAGTATGAACCTTGGAAAGACATGCCAACTGCACCACCCAAAGTTACTATGGTAGACTTGGGCTGTGTTGCATCTTTCGACATCTGAATTTCCAGCAGATAAGACAAATCTTTCTAGAACTGAATAAGGAAAGATTTCATTAACAGAAGTTCAAAGCTTCTGTAGAACTGTTCTATTCTTTCCTCAAAAACTTTTCTATATTATGAGGCAGATGATTTAATCAAACCAAAATGACATTGTCTCAATGATCTTTAAAACATGTATGAAAATAACTTTTGTATATTAACACGTAATTTTTTTTGTCATAGAATAATTCAGGTTGGAAGGGAACTCAGGAGGTTTCTAGCTTAACCCACTCCTCAAAATGGGTCAGTCATGAGGTCAGAGCTTTATCCAGGCAAATCTCCAAGGACAGAGACTCCACAACCTCTTCGAGCAACCTGTTCCAATACTTGACTCACTCAATCCATTTGGACTCATTGTTTCAATTTATGCCCATTGCCTCTTGCCTTCCCACTGTAATAATAAAATGCACCACTGTAATAATAAAAAAGAAATAAAACATTGCATTAATTTGACAGGTAAAAGGCAAACCCCACAAAAATGCCTTTATTTAAGGAAAACAAATACTATACCTACTTCAGCCCATTTAGTCTACCTATTTAGAGCAGTCTACAAGAAACATCTCACAGGTCTGAATAACACCATCCAGTGTAGCTCCACTGAGATTGCCAAAGGAGACAATGATCAGCATATTTGCTCATTAGTTTCCCACCATTAGAACATCACACCTTACCTGAACGGAACTGGGGCACCATCCTTTCAATATGCCAGGTTCAACTCTAAAATTTGTTTACCTTCCCTAGACAACCTGGCCAAGAGCTCCAGTCCTCTAAGTCTCCCAGCATGGTGTCTGAATGAAAGGAGGTGGCAACAGCAGATCTAGCTACCCTATATCCTCTTTGCAGTCAACAAAACTGAGGACACAGACCAGCTAATGATAAGTAAACATATAGGTTAAGACACATGAAGAGTGCCAAAAAATGCAACTGATTTTTTTCATTGCCTATAAAAGAAAACGTAGCATGAGATAAATCCTACTCTTTCAATGTGGGATTTACAGCTTACAGTTCCCAGCGCCAGGGAATGAAGGTAGTAAACAGTGTGGAGATTCATAAAGTGATTTACAAAGACCTGATAAAGTCTGTTAGCATTCATCCAGAAAGCCCCTTTGGGTGGGATTGCTCTCACCTCACTGCAGACATCTCAGAGTTAGGCACATTTTTCACATTTCTTTCAGGATGAAATGAATCACATCTCAGAGTGCCAGTTGACTACAATTGATGACCTGAGATGTCTCAAGTGAGATGAGATAAATTCACCTTTTGCATCCATTAGGCCTACTCTTCTTGCTGCCTCAACTAATGGACAACTACTAAACTTCCAAAGATTAGTAATTCTACAGTCAGTGATAGGACTGGGCAAACATCATTAGTCACCAGCAGACTGTGAACATATAACAATTCTAGGATTGCCTTGTATTACATTGCTTCCTTAATGACTACTTACAGGACAAGCCTTCTTAGCAATTAGTGAAACGTTAAGTCACATTTTCTTTTGCATGGTAAGGGGGGACTAATTTTCAGCTACTTTGCTATCATAAATAATTTAAATCTGTGCAGAGATCACTTTTTGTAAGTGCTTGAGCAGTCAATTGACAAGTTGTCAAACGGCCAGTTGCAAGCACTGAGGAAGTTAAACGCTGTGGCAGCACAGGAATCTGAGTGAAAAGAGCTGAAAAGCTTTTAATGACCATAGACTAGTCCGTTGCTGTAGGAGTTAGGATGAGTTAGACATAACCAGCATAGTTATTAGCATAAGCCCATGAACTTTAACTGGTAGCTTTGGTGTGCCCAAGGAAATAGCCAAACCATGGAAACAACCTGTTGGTCATCAACAAGTGCAAAAGTGTTCAGAAGTGGCCAGAACAAGATTGTGAGTGCCAACAGCAAATCTGACAATGACAGTGCAGTTTGAACTGAGTAATCAACAAGGGATTCCCTACTCAGCCCTGTAACTAAGGATAATGGGGGTAACCAGAGGACAAAGAAAGACTCCGGTGGGAAATTCCATGACCCAACGCCAGGATTCAGGACCATCTCTCCAACCTATGAGGAATCCAGGGAGTGGAGAAGACCCCAAAGCACCCCACAGCCCAGGAGTATGCATGGCATGACTGGAGCTGTGGTACAGGAAAGCCATGTAACTCATAAAATTGCACATATCTGTGATTAAAGTGTGTTGGTATCCAAGTCTGTTGACACTCCACACTATGGTCTCATACGGTGACAATTGCATAGAGACCTGAGATAAAAATCTCCTTCCTATGCTGTTACCAAGAAGATTGACCAGTTGCTGGACACAGATGATAGGGCAATAAAGCTTAGGTGTGGAGTTTTAAAACACAAAAAGAAGAGACAGGTTAGGACTCAGCCCTCTCCTAACTTGAATACTATGTGTGCTTAGAAACCCTGAGTGAAATGGAATATATCTTGATTTAGAAGTTCCATACAAAGAAATATCAGCTGGTCTGGGGGCAGCTTTAAGAAGCATGGCAAGAGAGTGAGCTGCTCATTTTTCAGCTCTGTGAAGTGGGGAAGAGGAAGAGGAAAAAGAGGAGGAGGAAGGGAAATTCATTCATTTCACTAAGCTTGGCAGTCTGGGTCCTGCCAAAGGGACAACAGTGGAAGGAAGGAGCATGTGCTGCAGGTTACATTTAGCAGCCAGGAGAGGGACCAGTTGTGATTTTTAACCGCATATTTTCTATAGTGCTGGACTGAACCATCTGCAGATTTTATGGATACTCAGACTTTGCAGCAAACAGATCGAATTCGAATTGTCTTCACCCTTAAGGAAGGAGAACTAAGCTCTCACTACCTCAAATTTGCAAGAGGCTAAGGACACCTTTGTAAGCATTACTGTAATTGTATTTAGACGGCATTACCAAATGGTAACTTGGGTTTTTGCATTTGAGATTTAGGCCTGTAAAGGCCAGACTGCCAATACGCCAGATTTTTTTCTTGCCACGTGTAAGCAGTGTTTCAAATGTGGTTAACAGGATTAATGGTTCTATAAACTTTTAGCTCATATTAATATGACTTGATTACAACAAACAAAAGCTATAGAAACTCAGTGAAATACATGGATTAGATTTTGGACTGTTACCATTAACAGAAAGTACTGAATGCACTAAAAGTATCACAGATTTGCCATTTTGTAGTTCTGAAGATTGGTTTCATCATGTACATTTTGATACAGAAAGGTCTTTTAGCAACTGAATATATGCTTTGGAGGTCAAAAGCTTAGATACAACATAAGAGAAACATTTTTCCCCAAGATCATAACAAAAGTCAAATAGTCCATTAAATAAAAACTGAAAAAAACCCCCTGTTAATAAAATACAGTGAGAAAACATTTAACATGTAAGTTTTAAAAAAAAAACTTATCTCGAGTATACAATCTAAATTTTAACTTTGATTGCCAGAAGTTTGTTGATTCCACAAGTTGTACGAAATTTTCAAATTACATGGTCTTTCATCTGCCACAGTTTTCTTCCCAGAAACATTTTTTTAAATAAATTAAAATGTATCTAATCAGAAGTCAGTTCTGAACAAGCCATTTGCATTAGGTATGTCATTTAATAATGTCTTTTAATAATGACATACCTAATGTCAGTATTAGGTTCCTCACTTTTCATTATTAACTTTAACATTTGCCCTTTTCATCCTACAGAAAGAAATCCAAATTTCAAAGAACTTTCTCCATCGATAAGGAAAATAGTCTCTGGTCAAGTCAATTACAAAGAAAATCAAAATGTAGTAAAACAAAAAATCAAAACCTATGAAACATGGTAAAGGAACAGTACCAGTACCGTGGCAAGAACCCCGTGAGCAACTGGTTCTATTAGGTCTCTGTACTGGTTACCTCCACAGTTTATCATCCTTATCATCCTAATAAAACACCTTTGTATAAAGTACAGCTCTATTCCACTTACTTAAAATCATTTCTCCAGAGGTTTACCTGTTGTTTCTGTGGTGAACTGAACACACGTAAGCCACTCCTAGAAGATAAAAGCTATGGCAGCTGCTTCAAACGCAAACCTGAAATGTTTAATCTCTTCTGCTTCATCAAAGCAGAGACCCGTTTCTGTGAGTTTCAAAAGATTGTCTTTTCTATTGCCGATTCACTACCAAACAGCCAAATTTGTGTTCTTCTCTTGATTGCATCACTTGTTAATTTACTTACCCACCAATATTCACTGATTAGTTTATCTGTCCCACAGTTTATCTTGATAAAAGCATTCACCACAGTCCAGCACATTCCACAAATAAAACAGATTTAATTAACCTTTTGTTTAAAAAAAAAAAAATCAATTTAAAATAAGATCCATTCTTCTTAAGTCTCAAAAAATAAATGTTAGTCTGTATCAGAATGATATTATTAAGCATAAACCTATGTAAGAGACAGTAATGTTATAAAACTTAAGGTTATTGAAATTTTTCTGTCTTTAATTTGAAATAAAAATTATAACTAAAGAATCTGAACTTTTTATATAGAATATGTATCTCTGCCATTTTTATGCACAGAAGAAAAACTTCCTTATATACCTATTCACTCTTCTATGTGTTATTTTTGACCTTACTTAACTCATTTCAGCAAAAAAACAAGTCAAAAACATAGAGGATACTCCTATGCAAACATATTGCACTGGAGGGATTAAATATTCACTCCTCCCCACTTTCATTTTCTTTTACATACCACTCACCTACAAAAAAAAAAGTTTCTGCTCAGGTTCTTTAATGTTTTTTAGGCAAATAAAAGGTCACTGAATCCTATAGAAGACCACTCTATAGAGAGTGCAAGCCACCCTTTTTCTAAGAAGAGAAAGTGCAGTAAACCACAGGACTTACATTATTTTCCATCTGCTCTAAGTGAAGGTTCGAGGAGTCACTTCTTTCTATGCAAGAGAAACATATCTCAGCCAAATTATCTCCCAAGAAATAGTTGGAAAAACCTCCTCACTGCCTTTATCATCTCTATTTCCCCTTTCAGCAATCCCTCACCACTCTGGCAATACTCTTCCTTCAGGGACTGTGTTATTTGTACATGGGGGGTGTTGAGGGAGGCGTCTATTTAGCCATCAAAGTAACTGATGTGATTGTACAAGGTCTCATGGGAAAGGCTATAACCTCAGTAAGCAAAGCTGGGGAGGCTCCAAACTGAGCATCTCTTTAAGATATTGCTCCATCCCTGGATTTCTGAGTGTCTTTCACAGAAAATAAGGAGTGAAGCAGAACAAAGTGGTCGGAAAACATGGGGGCAAATGTGTTTGTCAGCCTCACAGTGAGAGCTGTCTGTACTATAACAGGTTTTTTATAAAAGGCATTGGGCTTTATATTTTATTTGAATATTTCAGTTTGAGTTCTCTGCTTCAGTAAAATCAGAAAATGTATGATGATGAATCTATAAATTATACTGAAAGCCTATGACTGAAGCTGGTTAGAAGGCAGGAAAACTGATGACTTACCTCTCTGTATCTGTGTGTGCATACATGTTTATATATATGTGTGTGTGTGTATGCAGATGTATATAAATAAAATGGCGGTGCATATATATGATTCAGATTAATTATGTATATATGATGATATATGCAAGGAGCAGGTGAGGAGCCTGGAAGAGTTCACTCACTCCTGAAACCTGCAACTCCTCCACGGCTGAAGCCACTGCTGGATAGGCCAGGAGAGAGACTTCATCTTTGCAGCTATGTCTGCACTACTAGAAAAATGGGACAGGGCTCATTCTCTGGCTCTGAAGCTAAATGGCACAGTAAATTTCTATCCATAAGACTAAATTTTCTTATGCATCAAAAAGAGGGAGGGAAAACAGGAGTCATCCCCTCCAAGGAGGGACCTGTGCAATCTTAGGGGATCCTGCCTCTCCTGCAGGAGAACCAGGATTTCTCTTACTGAGCATACTCATTCCTCCACGTGGTTTTGCTTAGGGACAGAGAGTGTGATCTCGCTTATAATCAGTCCAATCCAAAGGGTCCTGAGTGCTGTATTTCTGAATTAGCCAGGCTGCTGAACATTTTAAGGGAGAAGGAAGACATCTTCTTTGCATTAAGTATTGGCCATACAAGAAAAAAATTCATCATCAGACACTAAAGAGAGAAGTTAAGGCTGATACATTCGTTTCAGATTATACTTCACTTTCAGGATGTCTAATATTTCACCTAGTTAAAATGGGATGAGTCAAAGGAAGGAAAGCCAACGGACCCCTGGGTGGAATATGAGATGATACCCCTGCAGCATGAGAATGCATTAAAAATGTGAGCACTGTTTTGACCCAGAAGATCTGGGTGATGGATCCTTCCCTACACTAAATACAATCAGGATCAATAAAACAATTTTTTACCCCATCTGTATTTTGTCCTTGGCAGCTTTGGTTGAAGTGGAAGAAAAACTTTCAAGGAAAGTGGTCTTTGCAATATACTGAGACAAATGCTATTTTATTTTCTGTTGAATTTGAGTTAGTTGCCAATCTCCTTCTATCTTTAAAGTTACCTTCTTTCAAAGTATGTAGGACTCTGAGAAATGAGGGAAAGAAGTCATGATGGTACACCAGGTCTCTAATTTTGATGTGTTGGTGGAACATTGCCATCTTTTGGCAAAAGCTTTGGTTCATTAGGCTCTAAATTTAATAAGACTGTTGCTGTAGGAAGTTCAACTCTGTCTTGGATGCTTTGGACAGGGCACTGCACAGAAGGTTTAATTTAATGGGAAGAAGCACAACTGTAATGATCAAGAAGACTATCCACAAATGAAATTAGGAAACCTCATGGCAGGTTAAAACAGATAAAAGATTAATTAATCCATCTGGATTCACAATTGTCACCACTATCACACTTCAAAGTAACATCACCTACAGAAAGTAGCATGTTCAGATCAGTCACATGAATCTCAGACTTCACGACACAAATTCGATTCATATTATCTCTTGTTCCCTGTAAGCTATCTGTCTGTCATAGGTCTTATACAGCTTTAAAACCTTCTGACATTAATTTTATGAAGTTTGAGCTGTTTGAAGCTTTGCTTAGGTATCTGTGAAGACAGGTAAAGTTCATCTCCTTTGTATAAATATCTGCACCTTGCATTCACAAGGAAGGAATAGAAAAATAATAAGGGTAGATGTTAAAAGATATTTATGCCCTGCAAAGAAACATATGGATGTCCAATAGGATTTCCAGTGTCTGAATGTCATTGCAATCAATGCGACTTAAGCTTCTAAACACTTTTAAGAATGCCACTGTAAAGTGTCTCTAACGTCAGTTACATAGATAGCTTTCATATCCATCTCCAGTGCTAATTTACTTGCATTTCACACAGAGTTATAGATGAAAAGCAGACTTGAAACAGCAGCTAGTCTTGGCTTCCTGCCTATTAGCAATTCTCCTCTGCTTTGGGGGAAAGATAACCTGCAGTTTCTAGAGGCGAGAAGGAATTATTGTCATCTGTGGGTGAAGAAAGCAGGAACAGCATCTCATGTTTATCTCAGACTTTCCCAGGTCCTTGCACTAACCTTGAGATGGGCAAGTTACTTGTCAGCTCTGGCCCAGACTGAATCAGAGATAAGCTTAGCTCTCAGTAATTAAAAATATCCCAGGGCACTTTCAAAGGGCACTTTCTTTTACAGGTTGCATTCAAGGTATATTCCTTGTGTGTCCTGAGTTATCCAAGCCCATTGACTCCTCATGGCAAAGAGATAACTAAATCAGTTCTAGCAGTCAACCAGTTTTACCCCAATGATTGCTTGAGAAAGCAGGTGTCTCGCATCGTCTGTGCTGTGAAGTGGCTTTGGGTCACAACTCCCTGTGTAGCCTACAAAGGGCAGCAAATACATGAAAAACGCAGAAAGGTTGAATTGCAGTAGCAGAACAAAACGCACTTTTAATTGAAGGTGAGAGCAGCTGTCTAGGCTCCGTTAACTCTGCTGATGAAATCTCCCCTGAGTATAAACAGGAATTTAGATGTGTCCCACCTCCTTTTAAATGTGTGGGGAGAAAACAGAGGTTCCTCGCTGGACAGGGAAGGGTGAGGCACCTTTGGCAGTGACTTTTCCTTCCCTGTCTAAAATTAAACCCTCATTTCCCCCATTGTACTCACAGCAAGGCTGAGTCCCCACTCTTCCATCGGTAGGAAAAGTGAAGAACCTCCAACCTCAGCAAATTCGAGTCAATAAGAGCAGCTGGAGGGAAATAAACCTCAAGCTAAAAGAAATGTGAAAAAGTAGAAATGTAAATGCTGCCATGAGAAAATCTTAACCTTGCTAAATGAAGAAGAGCCAAAAAGCATTCCCTATTTGTAAAGAAAACATATGGAAATAGTCTAGAAAAAATCTAGGTGTTTAGAGGTAAAATGTAGAGAGGTATTTAAAAAGCTGAGCAATATCTGTATTTGCAAATGATACAGAAATGGCTTAATGCAAGTGGGCAAATATTTGAAGTTAATGGATATTTGAACTTAAGAAAAATTAATACTTAAAGACAAATGTAACATATTTATTTGATGTATGTTTGCTATTTGAAAAGAAGAATATTCATTAAATGTAAAGTAGTTTAATCTACAATAAAGCTGAACAGTAAGCTTCAAGTGAGGTTCAAATTGCCCTTCAGTTTTACCCTCCACAGTGTAGCAATAACTTTGGGGTAGGGAATGGTTACTTAAAAATAGTACAAAATCATTTCATTTCTTAGTTCTTTTAAAAATAACCACCAACTTATTTCTGTATGTTTCCTGACGATGCTGTAATTGGTATGTGTGTACATACCTATCTGTTATGATAAATTATGCTATTTTATAGCAATTTAAGAAATAATGAATGGAAGGTAGATTGTGAAAAATTATATATCAGGTGCAGCAATCAGTCAGTATCCATCCAGGTTTTTACATAGATTTCATTGCTATAGTAACAGGGACACAATAGCGAATACAATTGGAGCTTTAATTGAGAGAAAGCAGATGAGTTGCACAAGCACAATCACTTTTGCATGTGTTTCTGGAATCTCACAACACCACCAGATTTAGTAAAGATTAATTTCTGGTCCTTTCTGAGAAGTTAGATATGATTTGGAAATCTTAGCTGTAAATTCCTTTTGCATTTCACTATCATCTTCCTTTAAGGATACAGTGTGGGTTTTCATTTCGTAACCGATCCTAGTTTTTCATTTCATAAAGATGCATCAATCAGAGCCATTTCAACTGTAGAATGTGGAAGAAAGGAGATGAAAACCAAATAGAAAATGTTAATATCTGATGTGTAAAACTGACCTGAATTCTTCATCTGGGAAAGGAAAAATGTCAGTGTTGTGATACCTTTTCTTCACTGTTGCTAACAATGTTTCATGTTAAAATTCTTTGACAGATTTCAGATGTGCAATGCAGAATTATATAGTCATTAACCAAAAGAAATCCTACATACTCTGAGCAGCGTACCTATAACTAAAATAATAAATGATAGCTTTTTGATTGCAAGTATTGTGATTTCTAATGCCAACCAACACAGACTGGAAAAAAATTAATTTTGCAACTTCTGTGTATATACTATTTCAGTATAATAATTTCAGTTAATTTAGAATTGCTTAACTGATATGGTTTTAAACAGATAAATTAAGGACATATCACCCCTCTTATGCTTTCTCTTTCCTATAAAGAAATGGCCATGATGAGATTTATATCATAGCATTTCCATTTTTTTGGGATGTGTTGTTGATTTTATTCTGTCAATGAAATTATGGTATGGAAAGTAACCTCCAAAATGCGTAACTGTTTGTCAGCTCAGGAGCTGTGTTCATCTGTACAATGTTCCTGTGACTTTAGAAAACCAGAACCTTTTCAGTGTTTTTTTTTAATAACACTTTTATAATACAATGGAGACTGAGAGCTTCTGGTCAAGAGGGGAAACCCTCATAAATTGCTGTTTATGGGATGGGTATTAACATATGTGGGATTTGAAGCCCAGTCTGAAACTGAGGAAATTATGCTGCAGAGAGCTTTTAGTGATTTATGAAGGCCTTTTACTGCACAGAGATTAGAATAGCTTTTATAATATATTACATTGCTGCTTTATTTTAAAAGAATAGCTGAAGCCATTTTCTGATCCACATAATAGTGAAGTCTAAATGGTATAAAGTAGTTAATTGGCATCTTTGTCAAAATAAAGACCTAGTATAAAGGAATCTCATTTCCTTTTATCAGAGAATGAAATTATATAAAAAAAAATCATGATGATGTAAAATTCAGACTCTTTTGAATGGATAATTGGTATTACAGAGTAACAGGAAATTGCTTTCTTTGTAAGTATGTATTAAAATCATTCTGTTACATACAGTAATCTTCAACTTTCTAAATGGTCCGATGCACATTTCAATCAGGAAAATTTGCTTATCATCTACTCAAATGGAAAAATATGGCTTGCTCTTTTCTCTCTCCTCAGTGGTCTATCAAAATAATACTAAGAGAATTAGGGTAGTGAAATAAATCAAGTTAGAAAATTAATATTACTAATATTATTTCGTTAAGTATGTCTAGAGATTTCCCTATCTGTATCAGACACTGGATATTTACTCTTTGAGAAATTTTTTTTATCCATTATATTTCTATTTTTTATGAAGAAGCAAAACACAAAAACCTGATTACCTGAGTAAATCAGAGGCAACTTTAGTTAGTTGAAGATATTATGCCCTGGAATGAAGGTCCAGGCTGGTAAGAATAAACGATTGCCTTCAGGAGCAGCCAATTTTAAGGACCTATACACAGAGTACAAGTGGATAAGCTATTTAATACATAATAAGATGACTGACTAAAGCATCTGTTTGGCACAGGATGGTGATTTAGAGACTGTATTATTCATCAGGTTGGAATAGCTGAAAAAAATGAGTGTCAAATACTGTTGAGAAAATGAGGTCCTCTTCCGTGTGCAAAATAGCTGAAAGATGATCTAAGCTGAACAATCCCCAACAGCTTGTTGTGCCAGCTCTGCACTTTGAACTACGTCCTTTACTCTTTCCACCTAATCTGGAAGAGAGGAGTTTGTCACTGCCTACTATCTTCAACAGTTTTCTGCAGGAATTTTCACTTTTTCCTTTGTCATCTTGGTAACGCAATTCTGCATCTATAACGTGTTTCTGTGAGGTCTTTCTTCAGCATCTCTGCCTCTTCTTTTGCAGTTTTCTGTCTGATGATGGTCTCGCTGGCTCTTGTAGTCTGTGGTAGAACCGAGCATACACTATTTTTCTTTTCCAATTTTTGTACATTTTCAGTTGATCTTTAAGCTTCTTATGTAACAGAAGGAGTGTGAGAAGAGGCGAACTTCATAGCCAGGGCACCAGTTCACTACCACAAGGCTTTTCAACCTGGTATCTCAAGAGAGTTGAAGAGCCCTAATCCTGCTGATTTGAATTGAGCACGTTCATTCCAGGTGAGATGTCTAAATGCTCAGATTGCCATCCCAAATACCTGCTCTTTTACGTGGTCTACCATTAAACCTGGGAACAGCAGCAGAAATGATTTGGGGAAGGAAGAAAAGTTTTGTATACAAGAAGCCACATTAATCATAGGATAACTATATGGGTATTTGCAAATTGAGAAATTGTTGTGTTCTTTGAGCCAAAAAGTAATTTAATTTGGTGACATTAAAAAATAATTAATTATCTTTTTAAAGATATGGGAATGCTTTCTTTCACTTTTTTTTTTAAGTTATGCTCATGTGGAAATGAAGATCTTTTAAATTTCAGGTATCAAGAACTTTCTTTAAAGAACAACGGGAAATGACTAATACAAATATACAGTGAAACCATTTGGTCATTTACACAAAGGAATCTTCCTCCAGCTCTTTAATGGACTAATGCATGCTGAGTTGTAATGGGGCTAATTCGCTCAACACCTACTTAAGGAGAAGATGCTGGGGTGCCTGATTTTTCCCCTCTCTGGGGTCTGAAAAAGCAATATCTTGCCTACATGAAAGCATCTGTGACACTTTGATAGATACAGTGAGCTGCAGCCAATGCATAATTGGACGATGCTAAGAGAAGTGTCTAAATTGCCTCTCAGAAGACATGCTTAAAAGTCTATCAAACTCAACAAACAGAATGGAAAAAATCTAGGATTTGTTTCATCACTCATCTCACCCTTGTCTTTTAAAGCTAAAACTAGAGCTTTGAATTTGTGGAAATAGGAACACGCGATTGGAAGGTCAAAGGGATTTTCTCTTGCTATTGCAATGTGTTATGTTCTAAGCATCTGCGCTTTGTCAGCCACAAGTATTATTGTGTCAAAATAATATAGAGGCCAGAGGAAGTAATAATCTGAAATAACATCAATGTCTCACCTGTGTTAGTGATCCAAATATTTCTTGCAACATGTGAGCTTCATTATCCTCCAAAAGAGAAAATTCAAGCAATCTGTCTACTGCAGTTGGCACTTGTAACATATCATAAACACATAAGCATATTTGTACATATAAATGTATACGTTTGGGGGTTTTTTCCCCAAGTAAATCAAATGTCCTGTAACTGGGGCCACACTTTTATGTTATTTTATAAGCACTTTCATTCTTATTTACTTACAAGAATATAAAGGTTTTCTAGGTACCAGACATAAAACACATAGGGCACAAGATATTTAGAGGCTGGTTTAATTCTCATATCTTAACCACAACGTTTTTATCATGCAGTTTCTTGCAACACATAAAATATAAAGACATTAAAGTTGAAAAGGAAAAAAGATGGGAAGAGAAAAGGCGAGAGGGAAAAGGAAGGAAGTGCTTGTATTTATCTACAAGTTTCATACAGCATCTCATTCAGTTACTGAAACTGGATTCAGTTTCTTTTTTCAGTGAGGGAGGCTGACTTTTAACATAAAGGATCTCTTCCTTTGCAAACAGAATCATCAGTTCATAATACCAAAACTGGTGCATTGGGTAGAGATTACTTTTTAAGGTAGCAAAATCCGACATTTTTCACACAAAAAAAAGGCTATGCTATAAAGCAACCATTACTTTGGTACGTTAAAAGCTTTTGTTTGTGAGGTGTTTGGCCCATAAGCACTCTTTGGCTTAAAGAACAAGGAAAAGCTAAAGAGATAGTGTTAATAGTTGGGTTTGATTACATCCAAAAATCTTAAAACTATTGGTATTTATGGGAACATGCAAGCACGCTTCCACTCTTCACTTAGAACACTGGGCAACCGTGGGACTGTCTGTGTTTATTAATTGGAGTACATATATCACATATAATCCAATTGCTAAGTGTTTGGGAAGGGCAGACTTTCTTATAAGATTTCTGGGGATTTACTTCTCTTTGTGGTGTCTGAGGCCAGCCAGAGACTTTTCTCTCTACTGTAGTAAAAGACTTGGGAATTCAACTTTGCATTTAGTAGGACTGGCACCAGCAAAAAGCCAGCAGTGTTATAAACCCAGTAAAAAGCTTATGCTCTTCAACACCATAGAAAGATGGAATGAGACTAAAGCCTTACAAGAAGGACGGAAAGACATTTGGTTATGTAGAGAAGCAGGTTTACTAAATCACGTTCAGAAAGGAGAAAGCGCCTTGTGAAGAAATGGTTATTACTCCACAGACATTTACAGTGATCCTCTTTGCTTAAATCTATGAAATATGGGCACTGTTTAAGCAGTGGCCACAAAGCCAGATTTGAACCATAGCATTTTGCAGTGAAAAAATGGCTCGTTGGACAGCGTGCACTGTTATGACATGAGTGGGGCAATGACGTGGCACTTGGAAATGAAAGCCTCTGCCAATCAAGACCATTGTTTTCTCCTTTACTACAGCTGGATGAGTATTCAAACCCGCTAATCAGCATCATCAAACCAGGAAATATGGAGATAGATTTCACTTTACTTCTTATATATTATTCATGGCATGCTATGAAACATTACGAAGTTAATTTAATTGCACTGCAATTAAAATACCTGCTTCTGTATACATAGATAAACATACAAAATTTATAACCTTAAATGAAGATGGCTGTTGTCACTGTCTCTGTAATCATTAAGGTGAGTGAATAGGTTCTAAAATCATAATTTTTTTCTTTTACCATTGCCCCATCTTTAACAAACAGAAAAGCCTTTCTCTAAATGTTTGCTCATTTATATTCTTGACTCTGGATAATTGCAGAAAGAAAAACAGCCATGTCTGGCTGGCAGAGGCCAACAGTCTCTGACCAGATTCTTTTAGATATTCCATGTGTGGAGGGTGTGATGTTTAATACCAAATTTACTTACCTGAAGATATTTGATGTTACATAGGATTTTTGATTTGTAACCAGATGTAACCAAAATGATTAGTTCGTTCTTTTGTAACTAAGCAACATAGAGGTAGGAGCGGGGTAGACAATACTTTAATGTTGTGTTTGTACACCTATGGCTATGGATATGCTACTGTGCCCAAAGACAATTGGACGAGGAGTAGTACGGACATGCTGCTGTGCTCCCAGTACAGCCCCAGCCCACCTTGACGACGAGCCGAGGGTGGTTAGAATAATTGGTTTGTGATAAGGGTGCCAAATCATTGTTAGGGACCATGCACCATGAAGAAGGGAAGCGAGTTACATAAGCAAGGTGATATTGCGCACGTCCAGAAGAAGGGCTCAACTAAAGGACACACCTGTACGACCACCAAAAACCACCAGAGACCCCCACGGAAGCCTCTTGGAGTTCAAGGACGCATGCGTAATGACCATGCAAATATGAAAATTAGTTCTGGGAAATAGAATGAATATGCATGATCATTCTGGGAAATTTGATGCATATGTATGTAATCGGACAATATAAGTTCTGGTTGATGTAACCTGCGGTATGCGCGCTAGGTGGAACCATCCCCCATGCATCTGGAGCTGTAATAAAGAATGCCTGCTTCTTAATACTACATTGGTGTTAAGGAGTTTGATTCCCTATTTCGATGACAATTTAGCAGTGATACATAATATGTTGAAATCACAATACAAATTTAAGGTTACACTTAGCAAAATATAGCAATTGCAATATACAGCTCAATCACAATACCAATGTGATCTCCATTATCCTCTCTATAATATGTTCACCATCACAATGCTGGGCGCCCCGAGTCACTGGGAAGAAGTACGTGGGTTGAAGCAGCTCAAGTCCACTGATCTCTTCGAAATTCTTTTGTTAGTTGTTCAGTTTTTATACTCTCTGTTGGGCTGAGCCATGTATACACTCCCCCCATGCTGTTCTTGCTAAGTCAAGGAGACATTCCCTTTTCATGAACTCAGGGAGAAACATTTACACCACCAGCTGATCCATTCAACTGTTGATAGCTGTTTATCTAAAACAAAGGCCACCTTCCCATCCTCTTTGTGTTGAGATAAATTTGCAACAGTTTGTGGTCAGTCACATCCTACATTATTCCCTGAGCTTCTTGGGCACATCGCCTTTGCCCATCTCCTCTGAGCCCTCCTCTATTGTAGGGCTTTATTGGGCAGTCATACGGGAAGAAAATGCCCTGGACTGAAAATGGTTTAAATGTAGAAAATTATGTTGAGCGAGATCAGTTTAAGAAGCAACAAGATTCTTTTTTGGCAGCCAGGTATATCCATGAATGTCACCATGCACATAATGAAACAATATGACATAACAAAACAAAATAACACTGAGATAAGTTTTGATTTTAAAAAACAACTTCTATTTTATTTGAGATGTTATTCAGCTGAAGCAGAATATCGGTTTAAGCATTTTAAGCATTTATCAGTTTAAGCATGTTTCAGGCTGAAACTCCAGGCTGTAAACTGATCAGAACATATAGTGCAAACATACTTTTAGATATAGCATTCTCAAATAAATACCAGCTAGTCACATGAGCAGCAGAATTAACAAAACCCTAGTTTTTCCTATGACTTTGTATTTTGTTGGTGGATTTCCAGGTGTATAAGAAAGTGTGGCTTGCACTGACTTTATCCATGCTTGTACATTAATACTCTCTCTTTCCTATCTGGATTTTTTGGGGTGTTTACCACCTGGATTATTGGCTGTTTGTTAAGGGATGAGCCCCCTACTCAGGGGGAAGTAGAAGACCTTAACTGTTACCCATTATATTTGATGTTCTCGCAGCCATCGGATATTCTGCTTTTTGCACAGCTGGCAGACAAAACAATTTATAGGAGGAAGCTGAAGATAAGTAGGGTGGATGTAATGGACATAAGGACAAGTTTTATATTGAATGGGATGTCAGAGAGCCTGAGAAATGAGTGATGGGCGCTACATATGTGTAGGGAGGAACTGAGTGTCATTCTCCGAAGGTGCTGTGGTGGGGTCTTGTTGCTGCTATTTGGATTAAAACTTACTGTTGTTTCATTGAAAAGGGGGAGAAATTTTCTACAGATGCTGTTCAGAAGGGCAGGAGGGAAGCAGCAGCTGGAAGTATTTTAGTGAATTTCTGTGTACAGATATTGAAGCATCTGTCTTCTTACACAAACACGGATTTTTGGCTGCAGCAGTTACAAGCTTCGCTAGTAACAGCAGCAAACAACATATCAAGTGAAGAACAAAAAGATGACTTTCTATTTGCCTCATTATGTCTGTGTTATTACTCCAGCCATAGCCACACAAAAAAATAGATAACTGAAGTAGTGGTATGAAATCTTTGCTGATAAATTCTGCAGAGAATGCTAAGACTGGTAGCATAGCAGGACCACTATTAAAATACTATCTCCAGTTCTACTCTCTTCATTTCCAGAAGGGTATGAATATATAAAAGAAAATTTATATAGGAGTTAGTCTTTCCAGTGACTACTTTAATTTATCTTCGGGGACAAATTCTACCCAATGTTTGGGCAGCAAGGTAGGGTGGCTGTTGTCTTAAGTCTAACCTATGAATCGCTAACCTTTGGATGTTACTGTGTAAGCCCATCTTCCCTGGAACCTGGAGAGAAGAGGAAACTGCATTGCCCTCAATCTGCCCAGAACTCTAGCAGCTCTGCATTAAAGTAATGACTATTACCAAAATCAGCTTGGCCTGTCTTGCCTTAGCTCCATGAAACCATGAAGCAGATAACTGCAACGGATTTGCTCAAACAGCTATATTTTCCTGAGGGGTTGCCAAAACATCTCTTCTGCTCTTTCAAAAGTCTCTGTAGATCAATAAAACCACTTACTAAGTCGATGCCTTCACGTATTTTCTCTGGAATTGGCAGAGCAAAGAGCCTAAACTTGTGCCACCACATTCAGCTCTGAAACCACTCGATATCTTTATCCAAATATTTATAATGGATGGGGGTACTGAGGAAACTTTCAGAAAGAAATCTGACATGATGTTGTAGAAGTTACAGAGGACTCATCATTTGGTTCCCAGGGGTGGACAGATAAGAAATCTCTTGTTAATTTGCACTAATTTGTCACCCTATCATACAGAGACACTAGAACTGCATACCCAAAATAATACTGATTGGTATAGACTCAGACTCCCAGATAATACAAATGGCTGTTGATTAATGTGGGTAAGTAAGTCTTGTTTAGCCATAGTATTTAAGTTTGAAAAGCGTGTGGCTACTGTCATGGAATCATAGAGTAATTTAGATTGGAAGGGACCTCTGAAGTTCAATTAACCTAACTCAAGGCAGCTACACCTTCAAAGGTATATTCAAGTTTGGAGCCAGATCAGGCTGGTTAGTGTCTTGTCCAGTCAAGTTTTGAATTTCTCCAAGGACAGAGATACCACAACATCTCTTGGTGATTTTTTCCAAAGTTTATCCACCCTCACTGTGGATTTTTTTCCTAATGTCTAATCAGAATTTCCCTTGTTGGAACTTGTGGCTGTTGAGTCCTATCTGTATCACCCTCTACATCTGAGTTTAGCTCTCACTTCTCTACAACCACCCCTTGGGTAGTTGAAGTGAAAAGTAAGATCCACACTTTCACCTTTTCTTCTTAAGACTGAACAAACCAATCTTTCAGCTTTTCCTTATATGTCACATGCTCCAACATTTTGTTGGCCCTCCACTGGACTTGCTCCGATATGTCTCTTGTTTTGAGGAGCCCAAAACCGGACAATACTCCAGTTGCATTAATTTGCAACAGACGTGGAATTTGACTCTTAATCATTTATGACTACCACTTGGTAGTAGAGCACTGGAAAGCTGTGGCTGAATTTGTAAAACCTGAGATAAACTGGGACAGTACGTGCCCGTTTAAAGCAAAACTTTTTGTTGCCAGATGGAGGTTGAAGTAGGAATTTTCCTTCTGTTCAAAGTATCAGAAATATTGGACATTTTGACTTCCAGTGGAGATCGAATCAAACAATTTGCTGGGAACTGTTTATGTATTTCTTAGGAACATAGACCTCTAGGATACTGGTGGAGTCTTTTTTTATGATACAGTTTTCACTTCTGGAACTAAAATATTCTTTTTGTTATGTGGGCAGGGAAAGCATAAAGGATGCATTCTTCAACCTTCCTAGATTTAGCAGGCAATATGTGATTGCCAGTGATTCCCAAAGTGTGTATTCAACATACCAGATAGTCCTTTCTCATCCAAAGTTCATCTCTTCTTCCCATCCCTTTCCATTCTCTTTTCCTGAACTATTATTTCCTGTTCAAGGTTTCTTTTTTACCAGCCGCTTCCAATCAATCTGACATTTTGGTTGTACCATTTCTTGTTCTTCTAATCTCTCATTTCAGGCTATCCTCCTCTTGCTAGAAATTGATGACACTTAGGGATACCAAAGGGGAAGGACCGTTACACTGTTACTTGGTTAGTCATCACAATTTGTGGCATTTTCTTACTGTTATCTTGCATCTGTGATGGATCCTGTGGTAAGTGAATTGGCTAATGGGATTACTGATACTCCATTCTTAACTTCCTGTTGTGTTTCTGTATCATTCTTGGTGTTGACAAAATGAAAGCTAGGCAATGACTTTTTTATAATGCTACTAAAAATATTAATAACTATGAATTTGTGAATTCAGCAACTGTTAAGCTGCTAAAACTGAAAAGACTTATCCAAACCTAGGAATAACTGAAGAAACCATCCAATTCATTCAGATATGAGATGAAAGGAGAAGGGAGAGACGGCAGAAAGTCAAATAGTTCTTGCTTCCACACCATTATCTACATGTAAGAGCCAAGTTACTTAACATGCACATAAGTTTTGGGAATTCTTTCCATGGGCTTCCACCACACAGGCTTAGCAGACAGTACATTAAGCTAACGTTAAACAGTAAAAAGGAAGAAGGCTGGGAAACCACAGAGGAGGCTCACTGGAGTGAGACGTGCCCAAAACATGGTGATCTTACCTGCCAGGACAGCAATACGCTTGCTGAGTTAGGTCTCAGTAACTACAATTTATCTGTTCAGCTCTCCAAAGTATCTCCAAGGCAGTTCCAAGGCGAAAAGGGACTGATAGCTGGAATGGACGTTACTGATCAGCAGATACTCTGGGATAGGGTCTAGGTTGTTCATACGGAAGGCAGTCCATGTTCTGAGGAGCAAAAGAGAAGGGCAGCTCTGCATGTGCCAGGCCCATTTTATTGTTTATCTCTCTGAAGCAATGGGCAGAACCTTTCCTTGGCAGGTGAGAAAGACAGACGTCAGAAAGTAAGCCTGCAAAGTCTGCTGAAGCAAGTCTAAGTCAGACCTGCTATTAGCTGGCAGTAGTTAACAAAAGTATTTAAAAACAATTCCTCCGTCTTTGTAACTTCCTTCTTAAATGTTGAAAAATTTGTTCTTCTACTCAGTTTCAGCATAATATGATAGACCTCTTCTCCATCATTTCTAGTAATAATCCTGACCTCTACCTAAAGCTGCTACAGTCATCGAGTTTGCTGTTCTTATGGGAACATTCATTCTAAATATGGGCTAGAAAAGCATATTTTGGCATGTCTTCTTGCATCATATAAGTTGCAGGGATTTCTCAAGTTGAGACAGAATGTTTACCTCACTGATGGCTTTGGAAAGTGACACTGCAGAGGACACACTTGACAAGCACACTTGTCAACCTTTGGCAGGTTCACGGAAAAAAGGTCATGATAGATGCTCTTTCTGCTACACTTCAAATAACTTAACTACATACGAGGCCTCTTTGAGTCCTGAAGATACACTATGGAGAGTGCAAAAACTGCAAGGTTAGCAGTAATTGAAGAGCTCCAGAAAGTAAAAGAACAGTTTCCACAAAATTTTTATGGAGCCTATTCTCAGGGATGCAGGGCTATCACAAAAGTAGGAGAAAACTCTTAATTACTGGTGGTGAGTTGCTAACTATTTCTACAGAGGAAAGTGATAAATGGAGATGTAATAATGGAGTTCTGCACCACCACTAAGGAGGCAACGTTGCTATGTATTATATAGCTGGTTCTCAGGAACTGACTCGTAGCTTTACATGCACAGTGTTTCCTAACCGGAGGGATCCAATATTCCTTTGGTTTTGCTGTTCTCTGATTTAAGTATCAGACTTCATAAACAGAAAGGAATATTCTTTCACTGTGTTCCAAGCATGCCTGACCACCTCTCATGAAGTTCACATATATCCAGGCAGTTTTAGTGAAACTCTACGTGGCCTCAGCAGCTGAATTGGCTTTTGGGCAATTCTAGCATGAAGAAGCTGCAACAGCTGGATATCACCATTATCTTTTCAACCCCGCAATAGCGTGCTAAGGCTACTTTAATGCTTAAGCAATGCTAAAAAATTGGTCAGACTTTTAAATTTGCACTGTGGTGAATTCAGATGCTTTTGTATATTTCTGAGGTAAAATAATCACTAAGGATGTGTTTATGTCACGTGTGATTCTGTCCAAAATTGCTGCTCATACAATGGAAATAAAGTGCTCACCTTTGAAGTATTTCTAATTCTGGACTAAGGAACAGCACCTGCTGTTGCACTCAAACAACATAATTCTAAATTGTAAAGGTCAGATTAATTTTAAAAAAATATTGGCATTTATTAGTTACATATTATTAGTTTTTAAAATTCTCTCATACGGCTTTTGCAGTCTTTCCTTCTTTTCCAATACGCAAGAACAAAGCACTCTTTCCTAACAAACGTTTCTTGCTACAGTGCTATAGAGTTATGCCTGAAACTACCCTCCTGGAAGATCCAAGCACACAGGAGACAGACTGTTTTTGTTTTTCAGGAGGCAGTACTTCACAATCATTAAGGTCTGTCAGTCCTTAATGTCAGTCCTTAATACATAAAAACCAGAACAGTCAATGAACAAGCACCTACTGAGAACTGTGGCTAGCTTGAGAGCCCAGAACAGAAAAAAAGAGAGTTATGACATTATTTTCTATAGTTATTTACAATTAATTTAATGCCTCCATGTTGAAGTGTAGGAGTTCGACATCTGTTTCACTTGACTGGCTATATTCTAAAGCGTAGTGAATGCTGCCATCTAATGGTATCCGATCCCTGAACAAAAGCTGTTGGCTCATTCCAGCTCACACCAAACAGAATAAATAGTTTTCACCTCGAAAGCATCACTATGCACCGCAGGCACAAAAGCAATCCAAGCTGGACAGGAGTAGGTCTCAAGCAGACCCACCAAGTCTCTCTGCATCCCGCTGGCCGGTGCTGCTGACACCGAGTGCAAATTTCTGAGTTATCCTAAGAGGTCTGCAGACCTTCTTTGTCAACTTTTTTTCTGAACAAAACCTGCTTCTGGAAGGAATAAAGCTAGTTGAAATTGTACTGTATTTGAACTCTTTAACTCTCAGCTTTCACGTGCATTTATTTGTCCTACAAATAGCTTGGATTTTACTGTATCTGTCATAATTTAATAGTATTAGAAGGGAAACGACAGAAAAATTGAGTAATTACCTTATTGTTCCTGATATTCTTGGCCTGAAAATGCTAAATCTTTTCTGATTCCCTGTACAAAGTAAAACATTTTCAGTTTTCTTGTGGTAATAGGTAGCTATTTTTGGAAAATTATATTACTGTGGTTCTACCCCTCTAATAACAGATTATGTCTTGTAATAAACTGAAACTGAAACTGTAATAAACTGAAACTTAGAAAACAGACAAAAACGCATTAAGCATCTGAACTCTTTATTGAAGAACCTAAAATAGTCCTATTTCATTAGCAGTTCTGAGGCCACCATGACACTTCACCTGACCAACCTAAACTGCAAAAATACAGTAAAAGTAATATTAATACACATTGTTCATACACATTTTATTTTTCAGAACCAATGAAATAAATACTTCCTCTAACTTTAATAAATGTTGTCTCATAAGATATACCATGAACTCCTTTTCAGATTACTAAGTGATACTTTCTATGACATTTGGATGAAGTATAATAATGAAATTTTATGTACAATAATTCTTAAGGTATTCCGGAAACAATACCTCTTGCATAACATCCTTTGATTTTGGTAACTATTATTATCACAATTTTCATACACTGAATGATACAAAGAACAAATTATACACAACTTTCAAGCACAGACACCTGAAGATGATATGTTACATCCATTTAGGTGCATGTGTAAAGACACCTCAAAAATTCTTAAGCATAAACAAATCCACCCAAAGGCACTAGGAGGAAGATGGTCCCAAACAACAGAGAAATTAGTGGCTGATTATACTCAAGTGTCTTGAGTGAGCTTTTTTACAGAAAATGCAGTAATCATTTAAGTTTGCTACAATAACCAATTTTTCAAACCAGGCTTTATCTCTAAAGAGATATACATTGTTCTACAGCCTTGTGTGCTTATAAATCATATTACACTTACAACTGATTTTTTAGAGATTTCTTCTGTAAATACAGAAATATGAAGTAATACAAAAAATGACAGTTGTAAAAATTAACTCACCTACTCCAGTAGCTGAGGAAAAAAATTCCATGGTTTGATTTTCCTCTAATATTTATGACATAGTTGTTCAAATCTTAATTGTTTTAAGGAACACTTGCAAACTGAACAATCACAATACTTAAAGGCTACCATCATTATTCTAAATTTAGAGTATTGTGCTCTGGAATCAAAATACTTTCTCCATCTGAAAATAATTGATATCGGTTTAATCAAAAATGCTGCAGCCTGGGGAAACCTTATGTGTCCATGTTATCGCTATCTGTTTCAGCAATACCATCATAAAATAAAGGGAGAGATATGGAAGATGTAGTCGGTGATTTATCTAGCTTCCTACCATTATTTTCATTAAGCATTGATGCAATAAGACTTTCCTTCTCATGTGTTTCTTCTTCAAAGACAGCACTGTTACAATGTTTATGACGGTATAAGAAAGCTTTATTTTTAAAAGAACGCTGCATCAAATACCTTCTGAAGGCCCTTTGAATAATAAGAGCCGATACTTCCTCTTGTTTTCTTTTAAGGGTAGTAGTAATTGGCTTGTAAGAAAGTTTAGATGGATTGGCAGCCATAAATTTTTCTTCCATGTGTAATTCGAGACCATCCAAATGCCCAGATTCTCCCAAGACCCTTTTAGTGAAAGCAAGCAAGATATCCAAGCAGTGGATCTTATCTCCACTAACTATAGGGAGGTCCATGGATATAAGCTGAATTTTATTAGGCTTTGGAATGCGTAAGGGTTCTGCCAGAGCATCTGCAAAGTCTGAAAGAGCAGAATATTCAATAAACTGTGTTGCCTGAGGATCAAATCTTCCCCAGGTCTCATAAAACATATCAAAGTCATCCTCACAAAGAGGATCTGTGCTTTCTTCAGTGGCAACACTGAAGTTCTCTAAAATGACAGCTATGTACATATTTACAACAATGAGAAATGATATAATGACATAGCTTACAAAAAATAAAATACCAACCTCCTTATTTGTGCAATTTTTTTTCTGTTCACCTGTTAAATTTAAGTTGGGAGCACATGAATCGGATCCTTTTAACAGAGGGACCAAAAGACCATCCCAGCCAGCTGATGTTGTAATTTGGAAGAGACAGAGAATGCTACTATCAAAGGTTTGAAAGTTGAAAAGGTCATCAATCCCACCTTCCCAGCCAAGACAGGCAAAGTTTGTCATGCCCACAATGGCATAAATGAACATAACCAGAAAAAGCAAAAGACCAATGTTGAACAGTGCAGGAAGAGACATCAGTAATGCAAAAAGAAGAGTTCGAATTCCTTTAGCTTTTCGAATTAATCTCAGGATTCGTCCAATTCGTGCCAAACGAAAGATTCTCAAAAGTGTAGGAGAGAATGAAGTTCGAAAGCCTTCAGAAAGTCCAATACCTTTGAAATTAAAAAGAAAACAAAATGTTGTGAAGCCGTACCAGTGAAATTCCCTATTTATGTCCATTTTGTTATATTCTATGCTTCAGCTGTTGAAAGTAACATTGATCATATTACATCACTTTCAACAAAAACATTATCATCAATACTGTAATTGCTTACAAAAGAGCTTAGGAAAAGAAAGACAAATTGTAATACCTTTAAATATTAAAAAGTTATCAAGATTATATATGTATAGTTTGGAAACTGCATTCTCCCAGATTTCTCTAATTCAGGGGATGGAATTACACATTGCTCAAGTACTTAAAAAATCCTTTTAAATCCATTCAGCTCCTGTGCTGGAAGTTATGGGGCTTGTCTCCTAGCTGCCATCTGATTGCTGCTTCTTCTACAGGCCTAAGCCACATGCTAAATGTGAGACTTTAATTAATGCTTGGTACTTGAATGAGATCAGAGCAGAGCAAGAAGAAAGTAAAGGAAAACTGTCTTTCAGTATTGGTCCTCCCTCACACCTCTTTCTAGGATCCTACTACCAGAGTAATGAGTACCTTCAGCAATACAGTAGTAATGTAAATGATTACAAACAGAAGACTTAAGAACTTAGCATTTTTCTGGGTTGCATGCGATAGCAAAGGGGTACTGTGCTTAGGGATGAAGCAGAGACTCAGATCAGTTTTTCTCTTCTGTCCTTTATTCTGTGATATATCCTGAGCCTGAGCAGGAAGCACAGACCAAATAAACTATACCAGAAACTAAAGGTATATATGACCTTTTGTAGAGGAAATGACAAGCATCTAGTCTTATTTGAAAAGCAAAACAAAACCAAGCCAATTTTAGTAAGACTTTTCACAGTCACAAATAGTGGCCCAGATTTAGAATGGTGCTGAGCTTTCCTGAGCTTTCTAAATCAGCCCTCAGGATCCGCCTTCTTAAAAGAAAGTCTTGGAAAATGAAATAAATCTTTCCCATTTTTCATACAAATGTATTTTTAACCTGAATTTATTTTTACTATGAAAGCAACAGTTAATGTGATTACATGTAAATCGAAAGCATAAAAACATTAAGACAACACTTTAAGTACAATAGCTTAGAAAAGATGTTACTGCAAATTCCTATTCTGTTAATTACTCAATAAAACTCATACTTAAAAAAAAAATTGAAAACTATCCATTTACTTCTTAGTACTCTGCAAAAATATAAGGGAAAACAAAAATATATACTTTTAGAAGGAATCACTTAGCATACGGTTTGAAAAAGTACAATGGATCTGGAATTTATGAGATATATGTAAGTGGTTACTTCATACTGAAATTTGGCTGGCATTGGTAAGACGCATTACGTGATCTAATAACGATTGATACTTACTAACTAGTGAAAGGACCACAACAGCTAAATCAAATATGTTCCAGCCACTGGTGAAGAAGTAATGTCTTAGGGCTAGTATTTTTATGACACATTCTCCAGTAAATACTGCCACAAAAAAAAAGTTGATTTTATTAAGAACATCCCTGATGCTGTTCTGGTTATTTTCTGCCATCATAATGACCATATTTAGACAGATGAACATCACAACGGTAATGTCAAATGCTTTGTGCGATACTATATCAAACAGTAATCCTTGGAACACATTCTGTGGAGAGAACGAGAAGAACTGCTTAATGCTACTTCTAAGATCTAGGCTACATTCAAATATTAATCAGTAATTTGTGCTTAGAAAGAGAATTTAAGAGAATATAAATTTAACAATAAGGTACTAGAAGCATTTTTAGGTGATTTCTTTAGATCTCCAAAGAAAACACTCGGTACTTGGCTAAGTATTTTCAGGTATCATGCAACCACATTTCCTTAGAAAAAAATTATACAGCAGGAAAACATTCAGAGTACATTGTGATTGCTCTTTTAATAGAAATACTTATCGAAGCAGGCATTTTAGGACATTTAGGATAATTAAAATGTCATAAGCAAGAAAAACTCTGAATAGTTACTGTGTGAAGCCAGGCCTGGAATGAAATTTAAGAAACTATAAGAAATAAAGCATAAGATTATTTAAAAGTAAATAACAGCCATGGGGCATGCACTACTCACTATTCATTCTCACCTGCAATAATCCAATCTAGTTGCAGAAGCACTATCATGCAAACTTAAGTAACCAAGATCATGTTATGAATAGCAAATACTTAATATGAACCTTTATAAATAGATTGTACATTTGAATAGGTGATAAATAGGCTGTAAATTTCCTTAAACTAACATCCACAAAGAAAGACTGCATTAGATGGAATTAAGAAAAAGAGGGGAAAATGAAAATACTATATTGAATGAGGAAGATGATGGGCTCTAACATGAAGTTTATTTCCAGATGACTGCCTACTGAGTTTAAATATGGTCACTATCTTTATATCTTCTATCATACTCTACTTAAGATGGTCTCACCAATGGTCTTGGGATGGGTTTTTGAGGTTTCTTGGATCCAAGTTTTTTTAGGGCATTATAGTACTTTTTCTGTTCCTCAGTCAAAAATAGATCTTTTCCACCTAAGTAAAGGGAAAGAATACTGTTGTTCAGCTGAAGTTTAAGCAGTCAACTAAATAAACACCAGCAAGTTTATGTAAAAAAACATAAGTTACATCTGTCATGAATGGGATCTAAGGGAGCACAGAGACAAAATGTGTCTTCACCATTTCTCTTTTTCCCCTTTTTCCTTGAAAAGATGTACTGCTAAAAGCTGACCAGGGTTTGATCCTGAAAATCTAGTCTAGGCAGTGTTCCTGAGTCAGTTTCCTCAACTGTGAGAGCCTTTCTGAAGTTTTAAAAATCTATTTCATATTTTTAAAATTACATAAGACTCATCAACAAGTAATATACTTTCTTGTTATACTTTTGGGAAAGGTAGAAACATAAGTATATTGCTAGGCTAGCAAGTAAATGAAGGATTATGAATAAGCACTTTGGGACCAAGTTCTGTGGGGGGTTCCTGATAATGAATTTCTGGTACTCATCTTACTACCATCTGTGCCACCTGTGTTACTTAGCAATCACTTTGAACCAAGTATTGAGGAGAAGCCACTCATCATAAAAGCATTGAATGATAGCATTTCGTAAAACAAACGTAACCATGTTCAGCAGGGCATCTGGCAAGACCTCCGAAAATTCAGTTTAACTTCACTATATGGAATCTCAATGAAAATCCCCAAGAAGCAGCAAAGTGAAAAAGAAAAAATGCACGCTTACAGCATGTGCTGAGAAAAGAAAGAAGTGTTATGTCCACATTAACTTCTACTAAGTGTTCAGGCTCATAAGCTACTTAACCAGCATTGTTTCCATCTGTGGGGATTATTATAACTGGGACTTTGTTATAAAAGGAAATTATTATAGTGAAGTTGGACTGTTGTTCCTCAACCCCTACATATCCTTTCTCTGTTCAAATGCAGAGAGCAGAAGAATTTCTTGTGGGCCTTATTGCTATCTATCTCTACCAAAGGCAGTAATTCTTCGACACTTGGTGTATAAGTCAGGCTATGGAAATAATAAATGGCTCCTGTAGAGATTCTGTCTGCCAAATGTGAACCTTGAAATTGTAAACCTCCTGTTGGGGTCTGCATTTGTGGTATTTTTTTAATGCGCAAGATGCTTATTTGTTTTAAGACTTCCAAGTGGATTAATTGACTCAATTTCCCTTGATATTCTGGATACTTTAAGCCCCTAAATGAACCAGGGAGAGAACTCAATTGACAAATAAACTTGGCACAAAGAAGCTGAAGTATACCAGGGAAGGCTGACTGTTGCTTTTCTTTGGTTGTTGCATTTTCCATTCTAAGATTTGGCCTTCCATTTCTTACTGAATAAAAATAACAAGGAATCTAACAACTATGAGGAGAAAAGTGGAAGAAGTCAGTGCTTCATGGGCTTTCAGAACCCTTAAAATTTCTAAGACAGCCTCTTCCTGGGGCCACAGCTTGGATCTCAATGCACAAATTTTTAAAAACCCCAGTAAATTAATCTGTAGGGCTACTTTATTGATGACGGGATTTTTTAAACATATCTAGTTTTAGAAGAAGTTCTGATTAACAAGATCTTTTCAAGTTTCTTTACCAGGAAAGCAGTGATTACTTCTCCCACGAGCAGTAGTGTTTCTTGATTACCCTTATCACAGTTGTTATGTGTTTACTCTCAGCAAAAAGGGTTATTCTGTTCTCCAAAGTAAATCTTCAAAGCAGAAGAAAAGAATTCCACTCTCCTGTAGCAAAGTCTATATAACTTTTTTTGGCTTCTCTTTTCTAAAACTACCCACTCCTTCCTCCTCATCCTCCTCCTTAGAACACATTAAGGACTTGGCACAAAAATAGAATTTACAGGTAAATTACTAAAAGTTTTGAGGAAAAGGGGACTCCTATTTTCAAAACTTGGTATCTAAATATTATTTTAAATTTCTCCAGTCAAATAGTTATCTGAAAATGTTAGACAACTAGATGTCAAACTAGCATTCACTTAATCAAACTGGGATTACAAGAGACCCTGAATTAGCTCATGTAGTACTTATCTTTTTCCTTTGTTGGTTAAAATTGCTGATAACCACTCCAATGAAAAGGTTCAGCATGAAGAAAGATCCAAAAATAATGAAAATCACAAAATACATATACATGGCTAAGAATGCTTCAAACTTTGGCTGTTCATCTATCTGTTAAAAAAAATCAAAACAGAAAAATAATATTGGTAAAAATCAGATAATCACAGCTTTATCATTTCCAATTTATAATAACAAATCTTTTTATTGTCAGGAGGAATAAATTATTTCTACACATTTAAAACTTTATTTAGAGGTACAAGTACAACAACTGTCTTGTCCTGTCTTGTTACTGTTTGTAAAGGTAATTACAAAGATATATAGCCAAATCCAGCTCTAGCAAATTCTTAACTAATAGATAAACAGTTCCAATCAGAAGTGATACTGTGAATGCCTACACTAGAAAAACAGCTCAGACTAAACATAATGGTGAACCGCCATCCCCTTGAATGCTATCCCAGACAAGAAGCAGTTTTAAAAAGCCAGCTCACTATGATCAGGCCTACAAGGAATGATCTTGTTAATTAGCAGCTATTTCACTACATTCAAGAGTACAGCACTTGAATGAATAAGGAAAATGCAAATTAAATTAAACAGAAAAGTTTAGAGAACATAGAGAAACAACACATGGAAATGGGGAAGAAATAGTAAGGATGTCAAATATAGGGAAGAAAACCTCTAGAAATAATGGCTAAACATGCATGTCATTTTAATGCTACTGTACACATTTAAAAAAGAAGGAAATTTGCTTCAGAGGCACAGTCCCTCCAAGACCTTCTACAGTAGGTTTTTGTGTGGTGTCACTCTATTTTGACCAGTTTTATTTTGTCTAAGTTCCAGATATTTTGCACTCCAAGGATTATTGTTTCTCTGCGTAGTTTGAAGCATTCATCCGCTTGTATTTCCGACTTGATATTGCAAACAAAGCTGAAAAATGAATTGTATGGCTAGAAAAGGAAAGAAGGGAAAAAAACTAAAATTTCATTTTAGTGACGTACCTTACGTGAATCCACTGCTGCATACATAATATCCATCCAACCTTTAAAAGTTGCCTGAAAAAAATGCATTATTAAGGTTACTATCACTAAAATAAAAATAAATTTTAAAATAGGTAGAGCTAATATAAGAGTTCTGGAAAAGTGAACAGTGTGCTATAAAAAAATGTGCATCACTTCCAAAGATCTGCTTGGAAGTATGATTCACTGGAGTTCAGTAAAGACAAAAAAAAAAAATTTCCTGAAAAGAAGAAAAAATTGCCATGAATCCTGTGAAATACGTTTTAATGTTAAGTCTTGTTAAATTGAAATTTTTGTAAATTCTCTGCTTTTTGAAAAAGCAGTAAAAGTTTCAGCTTAACTAGCACATCTATCCTAAAAGGATAAAAACAATTTCTAAGAAAACAGCAGACGATTCCTTCCTGCAATTTTTAGCAACTCTGCAGAATCCTAAGACACTTTGGAGGATACAGGGCAAAGACCTTAATCTAGAAAAGATACAGGGATAACAGCCACTTTTAAAAATGCCTTTCTCTCCTTTGTTCTGGTATTAGAGAGAGCAATAAATTAGCATCCCAATACTTCATGACTTATATAATAGAAGAAAATATATAAACAAACTGCATCGTGCTTTTTCTTTCTCATCCACTCTGAACTAACTTTTTCTAAAGAAAATGAGAATAACTTTAAATTAAACGTGCGGACTATTTCAGGCTTAGTATGTTAATCGAAATTAAAACAAAATTGAAAAGCCATGAAAAACAGTGCTTGATTTTAACACAAGGTTGCATATGCTAAAGTGTTCTTTAGGAGGAACTGAGCAGCTTACAGGTAAGAAAAATATTTATGGAAGCTAAAAAAAATCCCCATTTTCAGCGAGATAAACAGAAGCATAGTGGTGTCCCATGGTTGGGCTGCTCAACACATTTACCTGAAGAAAACAAAACTGAGCACGTTTTTATACAACTTACCACTTGGAGAAGAGCCAAGTATCCCATCCCAACATTATCAAAGTTTACATCATTATTCGTCCATGTTCCATTATAGGAAGTACAATTATGTTTGTTATCAATTAGACTGATATCTCCTTTCTCGAGTGTGCATTTCGAAAATTTTTTTCCAAGTAATTTTACTCCTGTAATGTTAAACAGGAGCCAGAAGACAATACAGACGAGCAAAACATTCAAGATTGAGGGGATAGCTCCCAAGAGCGCATTCACAACAACCTTAAATAAATAAAATGAATGAAAGAAATGAATTATTCACATTCAATAGAACACCTTCCCAGAAAACTACTTATTTTTTCTTCTTCTGTATCTATTGCAGATTCTCACCCATAAAAAAACTAGTAGATGACAAATTTAAAGCCCGCCTTCAGCCCAACTTCGAGCTTGTTTTAACATGTAATTCTGTGGTATCTATCTTGCCTTTTTGAGGAAGGAAGTAAAACAAATGGCAACCAGAATTATCCTTTGGTAAAAGAAATACATAAAATAAGATTATGAGTCTGTAGTAGCTATCAGATCTAAAAATCAGGTATAGGGGAACGGGTTGTATGATCTGCATTTACTACAATATCATAAATAACCCTCTCTCTTATCTTGGAGGAGATTTGTAAGAGAACAACAGCTTGCTCTCCATAACAAAACAAACCTCACCCAATAATCACTGTCAACTGACTGCACACAGTACATAAAGTAGAGACGTTTGGCTTCCAGAAGACTGAGTTGTTTTGGTCAGCACTCTTCCTTCATTTAGGCTTGCTTGAGGACAAGGTGATAAGCAGTAAGCCTCTTCCAGATATGGTACCCATGAAAATGGGATTCCAGCTTTTGGTGTCTGTGCTGGTGACATCAAGGCACCTGACACAAGCAGTGATAAGAACTCATATTCACAAAGCCAGCACGGTGATGCTGACAGGCAGGACCACGCTTGTTGCCAGTGGGAATTTGAGGACTATTATCTATTTCTTACCACCATTCTTCACCACTCTGTCGTGGGGCATAGTGAAAAATCTGTCTGGAAATGTTTAATTGCTATCATTATGAGAAAATTCTGAGCCTTTTATCCTGGCCTTGGCTAATATCTGTATACTAGAAGTATACAGAATGAAGCACGTTGGAAGGAGCCTCTGAAGATCAGCTGTTCCAACATAGACCAAATTGCTCTGCATCTTGTCCAGTCAAGTTCTGAAGTTTTCCAAGGGTGGAGATTCAACAACCTCTCTGGAAAATCTATTGCAATGCTATACACCCACACTGTCGTCTTTTTTCCAGGATAGCTAACTGGAATATACCTCACAGCCAACTCGTTCTCTCTCATTTTCTCACTGTGGGCCTACCAGAAAACATTAGTTTCATTTCTTGTGTAACCTCCCATTAAGTAGTTAAAGACAACAATTAGATCTCTTATCTAATTAGATCCCAATCAGATCCTCCCCTTAACCTTCTCTTCTCCAGACAGAACAAGTTCCATTTGCTCAGCGTCTCCTCTCCAGTCCCCTGACCATCTTGGTGGCACTTTGCTGGACACTCTCCAGTATGTTAATATCTTTCTTACACTGGGGAGCCCCAAACTAGACACAATACTCCAGATTCAGTCTCACAGATACCAAAACCAGAAGAGTGAATTGCCTCAATGTGCTGGCCAGACGTGTGGTAAAACAGCCCAATACGTGGTAGATCATCTTTGTTGCTCTGCTGACTCATGTTTAACACACTGTCCACCCCAGGTCCTTTTCTGCAAAGTTGCTCATTTCTCAGCGTGCCACAGCTACATGCGGTTATTCTGGCTCAGGTGCAAGACTTTGCATTTGCTTTTGCTGAACTTTCTGAGGTTTCTGCAGCCCATATCTCCAGTCTGTCAAGCGCTCATTGCAGAGCAGCCTTGCCCCCAGTGTATTAACTGCTCACCCCAATTTGGTATCACCTGTGAACTTGCTGAGGACAATTTCTACCACATTCTTCAGGTTGTTAATTAAGTTATTAAGCAGTATTGGTCCCAGGACTGACCTCTGAGCCACTAGTAACTAGCTGCCAGTTGAACTTCATTCTGATGATGTCTGCACATTGAACCTGGCAGTTCAGCCAATTTTCTGCCTAGCTTATAGTTCACCTATCCAGACCAGATATAACCAATATCTGAGACCACGGATGGCTCTTCTCTCCCTCAGCCATCTCATCATAGAAGATAATCAGTTTTGAGAGGTAAAAACTGCCCTTCCTAAATTCCCACTGGCTGTTTTTGATTCCTTCCTGTCCTTCACAGCTTCCAGGCTGCTCCATATCCATCCCGGGGCCTGAAGTTAGTGTCTCATCACATTCTGTGATCTAACATAGGTCAGATTTGCATTATACAATTTTTTACTTCTCCCCATTGACTTTAAAGATTCCAGATATTTTGCTCAGAGCAGCTTTTAAAATTGAGTTAGAAGAATCCCCTCTCCTATTAAGAAAATCCCACCCTATTTAAGCTTGAAAGGATTGTTTGTTATCTTTCATATCCACCCTGGAGAATCTGAAATGTGGCACATCAGCCTGTCTAGATAACTGTCAAGATGAGCCGATACAAGCACAGCAGTCTAAAGAGGGGGAAATATGAAAAGGAGTTACAAAAAGTGAACAGTTTCCACTGAAGCAATGAATTAATGAATCCATCTTTCCAGGTTCCAATTTCTTACCTCAAGCAATGAGAAAAAATTAAGAAAGGACTGTGGTCACTACATTTCTTATGCCATGAAGATTGATAAACTACAACTTTCACAGTACAGGTTTCTTCCTCACATTACAGTTTGTTTTCTGTAATAGCTGTATATATAGCTTCTTTTCTATTGACAAGTAATTAAAAATGGTTCCTATTTTTTCAAGCATATTCATTTTTTTCAGAAGATTTTGCCAAATACACTGGACGAAATTTTTCCAGGTCTAAGATAAACCAAAGAATGGGTTTCAGGAAAGTACAAGTCTAAAAAAGTTCTTGTTTAGTTTGTTCTGCAAATTGCACTGAAACTGGAAACACGGAAAAATGTTCCAATGTTCACATTACTATACGTAATAATTCCTTGTGGTAGCACATTGTAATTCAATATCCTTATTTCATTTGTATTTATAAATTTCTGTGAAAGTGTTAGGTGTTATTTTAAAATAACAACCATAAGATGTAAATAGGCAATCTGAACCATCTTAATGCCATCAAGTCCCAAAATAGAGATTCAAGTTGTAATTTTCACAAAAACTTCAAATGCGGCTGTTACAAAATATGCACACACACACCCCCAATATCCTTACCTTTATCCCTTCAAATCTTGACAAAGCTCGTAGAGGCCTCAATGCTCTAAGAGTCCTGAGAGATTTCAGGGCACTCCCAGAGGAACAAGGTGATGTGTCTTTGGAAACAGTATTTAGTCCCCAGGAAACAAATGACAGCTGTGTTAATTGAATTGAAACTGAGATTATTAAATGGTATACAAAAATTTATTTTATTTGTGTCAGTAGACAATCATAGGCTGAATGTTACAGTATTTTGGACCAGTAAGTCAAATGCAGAAAATACACATTCAAAGTTATCATAATATAATTTTACTTCATTGTTTCCTAATATTTTAAAAATAATGGAATTATTTCATTCTAATTTGAAACACTTCTTGACTTTTTTTTTTGCCTTTTATTTTTTTTCAAAACCAGTTCATATAATTTTCTTGGAATGCTAGTATATAACCACCAAATTGGTAACTATGGTAATTTCATACACTACAAGAGCAGAAAGGATTATTCAAATAATATACTCCCATTTTCTGCACAGTTATTCTCAGAAGTGTATACAGTAATTCCTTATCATAACTTAAGATGGTGATGTGGAAACAAAAATCATTTTTAATAAGATATCCAGTCTTCATTTTAATTTTTTGTAAGAGAGAAAATGAACTGAAAACATTAGAAAATTGTTTCAATCATCAGGGGTTTTTTTCACTGTTCATGATTTGCCTCTTCCTTCCTATTTGAATTTGTTGTCTCATTGCTAGCCATTGGATATTTTCATGCTTTTCCTGTGTTTTGGACAGCACTGCTACTAATATTACAGAACTGTAATTGCTAAAGTCATGCTATATATTCTTTGTAAATACACATAATATTATATTTTTCTGTTGAAATTTCCTAGTACTTCACAACTTTCAATGCTAACTATTCAGAGGCTATCAAACAGCTACTTTGACGTTACTGGAATTCAGCTGTTTAGATGTCCTTATTTTAAAATATTTAACTTCACTATCTTCCTGTGTATTTTTGACAAGCAAAAATATTTCATTTTTATATGGCAAGTTTATATCATTTAACTTTGTCTGAATCCGGAATAAATATGCATATATTGAATACTGCACTTCCTCCATCTCACTATTGAGGACTTCAGCATTTCTCTTTATTGCTATATAAAGGATTGTTAGGATTTCTCTGGTTGCAAAGCAAAACATACTTTCCTATGTCTTTAACTCTCTGGTAAATGATTTTTCCAACAATACTTTTCAACTCCCTTTACCCTCTACATTTCGTCTCCTTTAAGGAAGCAATCCCTTTACCCTCTACATTTCGTCTCCTTTAAGGAAGCAACTCTACTTTTTTCTGTTTCTAAATGCCAGAGCTGCCAGGAGCTTCACATTTTTCCATCATCTTAATTAATTTATTTTAGTTTTATTTCTGATTGCTAATTGCACTCTCTCTCTACGCTCGAAAAGATTTTTATAACCAACATCGTCCTCAATGATAGTGATACCCAATAAAACTTTCTTAAGCAACTTCTGATTATTATTTATAATTTCCATTTAAATTTGTCCTAAAGTCTCTTTTGATTGCAATTTTTTTCAGCTTTTGGAAACTGCCTTTAACACTTGTGTTTATTCATAATCAGATTTTACAGGTAGTTCTCTATAAAGAAAACATCAAAATTCAAAGTGTAAGACAAGCTGAATATAATACTTACACATACAATGATGAAGTCAAGCCAACACCAGGCATTTGTAAAATAACCATGCAAACCGTAAGCTACCCATTTCAGAAGCATCTCCATTAAAAAGATGTAGGTAAATATTTTATCAGCATACTCTAGGAGAATTTTCACTTTTTTTCTCTCCTGCAGGTGAATATCTTCAAATGCCTGGAATTTCAGAATTCAGTTTTAAAACAGTTCAGTAGTTTTATGGAAAATTATTTTAAAATTGCACAAGAATATACAGTTTGGCTTATTATAACCATTTCATGGTTGCCCATAATTTATGGGCAACCACCATTTAGTTTTATACTTAGAAGTAAAAATCGAAATTGTAAAATAAGTACAAACTAATTTTCAGGTTGGTTGAAAAATCACATCCTTTCAGTTGTTTACAGTCAACACTTCTTCAAAAAATATCTGATGAGGGTCAACTGTGGCTACCAAAAATCTTGGCTTCCCAAGTTAGTGGATAATTTTGAAGGAGCTGGTCTAAAATTCTTCATAATAAAGCTTGAATTAGATACATTAACCACTGTCTTTCAGACCTAGACCTTCCAAAGGAGTCATCTTCAGTCAGCTTGCAGAGTTGTAATACAGATATGAAAAAATATGACAAACACTTTATCTGGAACTGTTCATTCCTGGAGTTTCACATTTTTTCACCTAAACCTTGACATTACTTCGATGTCAGTAAGGCTTTAGGAAAATGTTTTATTGATTGCTGTAGTTTACATCATTGTTCGCTTGTGTTTAATATATTTGCTGCCTTGCTAATTTATTTTAAGTTTTTGATATTGCCAACCTATTCCTCATTCCTTTTAACACCTTGCATTATTTCCTCACCAAGCCTCTGGCAATGTCTTTATTCTTCCTTTCATCCATTTCTCCCCTACCTTATAGATCCATCTTCACTTCATTTCTCTTTTGTTGCCAACATTTCTAATGATCTATCCATCCATTTTCACCACCACTATTTCGCCCTTACAAATCCATGTCTGTCATTACTCCTACTTAAATTTTTTCTTACTTATGTAGATATATCAGAAGCCACCCTGTACCACACCCCTTCCCACACCCTGTGATTCCTAGACATAAATTACTCAATCTCCTCTTGTCTCCTTCTCTTTCACACTCTGTCTCAAGAGCTCAACATGTCTCTAGAGCACATCAGGGCATTTAACAACTTCCCTTTCTCTTATCCTCATTCAAATCTGTGTCCCCTTCTCTGATGTTGCCTCTGCAGCTGCTAACTTTGTCTTATTTCTTGCCATGAGACAAGAAAAAAAATTGAAATGAGAAGTTTAAGACTCTGCCCTCTCAAGAGGAATACACCATCTCACATCCTTCAGATGTTGGAACACAACATCTTTATTTATAGAAGAGCAAATGAAGCATAGAGAGATCAACTCATTTGCCCCAAGTCACATGGTTGTAGACTGTGACAAAGGTCAGGAACCAAACAGAGGGTGTCAAAACTTTAATCCATATCCCGTTTCAATCTATGTCAGCTCTTCACTTAACAGCTCCTTACCTGACTGTGAAATCTCTTATTTTGCTATTATTTTTTAATAAGTTCATTAACAGTCAACACCCTCTAAGGAACTAGCAGGCTGTGTTACATGGGAGACTGACCCAGATGGTCCACAGACCTTTGGTTCAGGGGAGCATGGTACCAAAGACACCTCAATGGTTTTGCAAGGATTAGCTCAGCTACAGCAGGCCTTAACAGTTACAAGTTATCACCAATCACATTAAATGATTAAATGTGTCTTGCAGAAACACCTGAGTGCCTCTGCTATGTGTCTCCAGTGCTCTGGGAGAAGATGATTATTTAAGTATTATAGCAGACCTGATTTGATCCCCTGTATTTATGACATGCTAAACCCAGTCTAAAAGGTCACCAATAAGGAGAAGCAGGAGCATAACCAGGTGTTTAGAACAAGTGAGACCTGAAACAATAAACACATGGAAAATCATTGCTGTGTTTCCATTTTATATTCTCACTGAAAAAATGCGGGGCAGAGATGCTCCTATGGACTCCTGCTCTGCAGTGTAAGAAAACAGTAACACTGCTTCTGGAGCTAAGTGGTCTTTGAAGCAGTGGTCATTCAATTGTGCTACAATTAGGAGAAATGTCTACAGAGAAGAGCTGTCACTGTGTCCACAGGACTAGTAATTTGACTGTGGGTAATTGAGAACTCCCAGCATTCATTTATACAAACCTGTTTATCATTTCCTACCTTTTTTCTGAGCAAGTTTGATAATTAGCATCGTCTTTTTAGTGTTTAACCTTGGCTACCTTGATTTCCATCTGCTAGTCAAATCACCTGTTCCTTAGCAGTGATGCTCTTTCAGACTTCTAACTACTAACTCTTCCTTTGCTCTGAGCACTCACCACGTACTTTTCTATGCATTCGTTCTATGGTCACCATCTCATTTAATTTACTTTCAAGCCATGGACATGCCTGATGGTATTGTATCCCTTCATTCTGGCTGGTTCAGGAAATTAATATCAGCAAACAACTTTATAAACAAACAGAAAATGGGTAAGTCCCTTTTTGCAAGAGGACAACAGTATCTTAGAAATGTGAAAGTTCTCAATACCACAATACATCTTTGATGAAAATAAATTGTTATTGTTTTGTTATTTTGCATCTGGATGCCAACTAGTTTTGTGTTCAACTTAGTCAGATCCTACAGTACATTAAATAATAACTCAGTTTCCTTCCTTACTTCGGTTTGGTTTACTCTTACTTTGGTTTACTCTTACTTTGGTACAGAGGAGCCCTCATGGGAATCCCAGGGAGTTCCCTTGGAGATTTTTCCACGGAAATTTTAAAGTGGACAGTTCAAACCTATGGTTCAGTGGACAACCTAAACTTAATGCACACAGAACAGATTTTATTTGGAAAATTCTGACATCTACCATACAGATCACTTTCACACTAGTTGGTTATATTCCTTCTACACTATATAATGTTTTATTTAACAAACTACTTTCAGTAGACTTAGTGAATATGTTTTCAAATCAAGTAAAACTTCCCTTATTCTTCAGTAGAAATGGATATAACCAGAGTAGCAAGGAAACATTAAGTCACCTACCAGTTTACAGCCATCTTCACTTTTAGATTCTGATTATCTTAATGTTTGGATGATTTTAAATCTAAACTTTTACTGAGAAGTTAGTCTGCTTTACAAATTTAGAAGTATTTTTTTAAGCTTTCCTAAGTAATTTCAGACCCTGGTTTTAGCCTCCTAATTAAGCACACAAGCGTGTGAAGAACTATGTTCCATGAAGAACTATGAAGAAGACTATGATTCCATATATTTAAATATCTTATCCAAGTGGGGGAAAGCCTTGTAACTTCTAAGGGATATGTTCTTTATACTCTTGTCTCTCCCTGGGGAAAGGAATGTGAGAGTAGAAGAAATAAATTAAATATAACAACATGATTCTTTTCCTTTACTGACAACAATCAATTAAAAATTTGAGAAATTAAATTGAATTTACCAGTGCTGCGCTGCTCAATATTATCATAAAAATTATAAAATTTTCAAACCAGCTATGTTTAACAATTCTGTAGCAGGTTTTTCTAAATTTCCACCAAGTTCTGCCTGGAAATTTAGTGATATCCACTACACAACATGGGAAACATTCAACACAACCTGAAAAAAGAAAGAACAGCATATTGGTTCCATGGAAAATGTGGAGACATGGAATCTAAAAAGTGTAAGATCTTAAAATGAACTTCTACAAACTATACAAAGAATGTGCTGTTTTACCTATGCGGTGATGCTGTGGCTGAAACGATCTAAAGCTAAAGAAAAGACAAAATTTGTAGGACAAAATAATCTCTTTTACTAGAGCGACTCATACATGGAAAAAGCAGAGAAGCTTTTGTGCCCACAAGCCTTTCTGCAGATGGGCTTGTGGGCACATAACCACCATTACTTCTGTCTAAGAAAGTTGCTTATTTTATTTTCTGCATTTATTCTTTTTGTTTTGAAAAGAGATATTATCTTACTAGTGGTTTAGTAAACTATTATTTTTACTGATTATTTCACTTGATTGCACTGCAGAGACATTACAATTACATTCTCTGTTCATTGTTTTGCACCAGAAACACAGTTCTTCATTAAACTGTAAAGGTAGTAGGATTGAACCATGAAAGTCAATGGAGTGTAATGGAACCATTCAGGCAATCAAGGGTCGGTGTCCACATTGGGATGAGCTGTACAGTCCTCTGAATTCCATTAGCTGTATTGACCGGATATTCATCCACTGTACTTGGGAGCTCAGACAAATTCAGTTGAATTGCCATTTAAGATACCAGGTACCAACATACATATCCTAACTGACCTCCAGCTGCTCCTTCAGAAGTGCTTTGAGTGCCTTTGCTCATATACAGATACCTACAGTCTGATGTCTCAATATAAGACTGAATCACACTCCAAAGATGGCATTTTGCTACCTAAACACAGGTGTTTAGAACCATTTTAGGCCTCTCTGGATATTCTACAGCTTCTGTCACAGTTCTGCCAGCTTCATGCAGTTGTCTTGCATACTCTCAGGCACCTCATACGGTACTAAATGCCTGGGTTCTGGCATCCCAACTCTGCTCCAGTCCTGTGCTGGCTTCAGGTATATTTATTTGAGTTTTATTTTTATAGACAAGTGTCTCAGCCAAAAGAGTTTCTGCCAATTTGGAAATGTTCCAAACAGATGTCTTTGAATACTGGTTCATCTGGCGTCACCACAATACATGAAAGATTCTTACTTTCTGCAAAACAGTCCTTAGGTAGGTGTGCCTTTTTAGGCTGGGAAAACATCTCCAGAAGAATAACTGGATCCACAGTGCTGGCATCAGAATAGCTACCAGTATCACATTTCTGCACAGGAGAAGGGCAAAGAAGAGAATTTATTTGCTTTTCATTACTAAGGTTACTAGATTTAAAATAAATGAAACTTACCCCCTCCAAAAAAAAAATAAATCTGCAGCGTATAAATGATCTCAACGTTGCTGAACTACCAAAATAAAATTACAAATAATAGGACAGAAAAGGCTAATCCCTACTCTTTGTTTCCATGGCTTTAATTTAATAAGTTTCTTGGTTTCTTCTAGTCATCTACACTGGACTTGCAGGAAGGAAAATGTTTAGAAGAGATTATATTATGCTACAACATTACTTTAGAGAAAACTCTGGTTTCTTCATGCCAATCCATTCCCTTTTCATTTTCAGAGATACAAACCATGTCTCAAAAGGCTTGAAGATGGGAAGGCCTAGCAGGAAAGAAATGTACATATGGTCTATGCATCTCAAAGAATTGTAGTTATTGGTAGGTAACCTACACACCTATAAAACTAAAGACAATAAGGAAAACAAGCATAAAGAAAAAGGAATAAAGCAATCTATCAGCCATAAAGTGTAAGTGCCCTGTATGACATGGAAAGGGAAGGTATGAGGACAGGGATAAGAATGGGAAGGCAGAAGAAGGGAGAACTGCCTCTGTTGACAGCCATGCTGCTCTACACTAACTTAAGGTCCTAGGGAATCTTCAACATAGACAAAAATGCAATTATTTAAATTCATGGGCATGTCAATATTTTAAATATTATTTTTTAATATAAATATAATGAAATAATGCATAACAAACAAAACTTCTGGCAACTTTATCTAAAACCAGAAAATGATAAAGTGGTTTGACTTTTGGAGGTAGTAATCTAGAACGTTGCTGAACTTCCATTTAATTTTCTGGGTCATGGGAGGCAAGCCATGATTCTTCACCTTTTGATGTGGAACTGTACTGTATTAGAATAAGCTAAGTTTCTAGACCAGAAAAAGTATGGTTGTTTTGGGAACCGTTTCTAGAGAATAAATTTTCACATCGAAGGATGACAGCAAACAGAATTATCTATAAAAATGAATAGTATGCATCAGATATGTTTAAAGTTAAGTGTGTTTCTTGATTAATTTGTTCACTTATTTTGTAGAAAATAATATATTCAGTTACACTGTTAGCCATGGCTGTTTATGAGAGACAAACCTCCATGCTTTAAACTATTATTACCTCTAGAGAGATGTACCATCTTCAGGTACATGGATTATACTTGCTACTCTTCGGAAAACCCCAGCTTGTCCTGTCATTGCTGAATGAGAGAACTGCTGTGGCAATTTTCATCTCTAGCATATTCCACAAGACAATAAAAGTTATAATTACCTCTTTTTGCTCTTTCTTTTGGTGTGTTTCTGAAAAACCACTTATAGTCTCAGAAGTCCCAGAAATCTGACTGAAGCCACTTGAACTCTGGCACTGCTCTCTATGTCTTAATCTGTCTCCCTGCATGAAATAACGCGAAACAGTTGATTTTCCACATTTTTCTTCCTGACAGTCATTCTTAAAAGTCAAAATTCTTTAACAGAATCTCAAGCATCCACAAAATTTAGCATGTTTGTCTTTTTACAGATAATTAAATGATATCCCTAAAAGGCAAGTAAAAAAATGGCTTCTTCCTCTATTTCAAATACTGTGGTCCTGTGGTTATACTGTGGAAACGTATAATTCCTCAACATCTACATTTAGCCCCCTGATGGATTCCTGCATCCAGTTCACTAAGTTCTGATGAACTGGCTCAGTAGCAACCTTTGCAGCTGGACCCCAAAACTCTCATGTTTCTAGTTACAGGCAGAAGAGCTAAGTGATCCCAATCAGCTGTCAGTCCTTTTGTCACTACAAATTCCAAGCAATATCAGATTCCACTGCAGCAGGGAAATAACTTCTGTCATCAAATGCTTATGAACAACATATTTCAAATAGCCGCAGATGATTCTAAGGTGATCAGCAATTTCTGCTTCTTTCAGAACTTGTCCAAAGATATTCCACTGATGATGACCAAAAACATAGAAAATGGATTCTACCAGTCCACCTAGACACTGACCATATGATAATCCATCCAAAAAAGGCACCTGCTTTTGACATTTCTGCCATGGCACAATACTAGGTAACTGCACTTTGAGCCCAAATACCTGTTCTGATAGATTTAAAATATGGTGATATCGCAACCATAACACAATTGACATTCATAAAATACAATCTTTCACAAGCTAATCTAGGTACAGTAGAGTCATCAAAGCCTGGTGTTCCACCTGAGCCTGCTGCTCACACATGTGGATGTGGTTTTTAGATGAGCTAAACCCCATACTGCCACAGGCTTACACCATCACTTTTACCTATGAAGAAAAAAAGCACAGTTGCAACATCTTAGAAAAGCTCATTCCTACTTGAATGTGGTAGCTCAAGAAATAAGCAGAAATGAATAAAAAGACTTAAATGAAAATCATAAGCTACTTTCTGTAAGAGGCTTTCTGTCTTGCTTTATGTGAAGAACCTGCAAAACAGCTCATTCTTCTGTTGTATAAGCCAGCTTCTATTGGTACTTCCTTAGTACAGGTCTGAGAAGGGTTAACATTTTTTTTGTTCACCTTCTGACAAAAGATTGCAGGGAAGGTATATTGGAATCTGCTGCTTCTTATTACTACTGCCTGTGAATAAGGCAGGCTTCTGAAGGAAATTAACCTGAGGTCCTTGGGTGCTGAGCTGAGCTGAAACTACTCCTGGATGTTTCATACACAGCTGCAGTACTGTCAATGGGCTAAAAGGTATCACCCTTACCTTCTATAGGCAAAAATATTTATACGGGAATAAGAATCTCAGAGGATGATCCAATGATTCTGAACTAAAATGCATTCATGCAGACAGATCATCATACTCAAACCAGCATTCATATCCTTTCTAAGCAATCACATCACATATAATAAAAGTAATGGTGCTGTCACAAACAGAATTTCATTAAGACACATCACCCTCCTCAAAGGAAAGTAATTGGGTAAAATTCCATTTTGTTAAAAGTATAACACATCATTAGAGAGAAGAAAAGAAAGCAAAAATAAGGGAAAAAAATCAAGAAAGCAAAATGGGAGAAAACACGAAGTGCAAAAGCGGGCAACATACAAGTAATATGGACATGCAGCAAGGACATTACTGAATGTAGTGAGGACACAAAGGGTTTAATTCAGTTGCTTGCCCTAAACTGCTTAGTATCTGTTAAGATACGTAGTAAGACATACACGTGGCATAGTTAAATACAGCACAGGTTCTAGAGGAACTGATAAGTACCTTTTTGGAGGTGCAGTTAGAAGCCATATGAGATAATCCAGTACCTCAAATGGCATGTGGCATCTATGAGGTGAGTAGTATGTGGAATCTTGAGACTCAGATATCGAAATGGAGTAATCTAATTGTGGCTGATACCTAGTGTCATCTGAGGTATTTCTACATACCCCTGGCCTCCAGATGCCAAAAAGGGTTTCTATAGCTCCTGTATCTGTCTGTCACATCCACATGGGACTGGCACCTGAAGTATCTCAAATATCCCTAAATGCCTATGTACAGGCAAATGAATTGCACCATTATTGACTATCATGGCAGTATAAATGCCTCACTCACATGCAGAAATCTGTATTTAGGTATCTGTATTTACGTGCCTAAGACTTGAGCTTAATCCTGCCCAACACAACAAAATCAAGAGATATAAAGGGGAGTCCAAAGTATCATAGAGGTGAATAGGGGATTAAAAAAACATTAAGAAATTATTTTTTTAAGGTAAAGCTTTTATTTGCATTCCCTTTGGTTTCCATGCAACTGAGAAGCAACATATAAGCAACACAAGAGGCCTGCCTTCCAAAAATTCCTGGTGCCATCTGTAAGGCAAAGGAGACAAAAAGAAAGAATGTCTGTCTTGATCAAATTTCATTTAGCAATTGACAGCAATAAATGGAAACAAAACCGACAGAAGCAGAATTATGGCTATCAATGAGGAGAATGAAGAAAAAGGGGATATTCAACATCTCTTATGGAATAACTAAGACTATTTGGTAGCTCTTAAATTTTGAAGCTACTAGAAGAACAAAGAAAGTAAAATGGCAGAAATGACAGAAGGGATAACATTTACTGTTGAGTCTTCGAGATTATATTTACAGATGCAAGTTACAATAATTTTTCAAATATTAATATTCCTCACCTGTTTTCTGTATTCTGTTTCTGTGCATACACTGTAATCATCATCACCTTCATCAGTGTAAGTCTCTGCTACTGCAATGGGAACACAGGTACTACGACTGGTTAAAAATTCTTCATATTTCCTTGTTATTGAGGAACTCTCTTCAGTATTGTAATACCCAATGTCAAAGCAATTGTTGTCTATAACCTTTCTGACATCTGTCATGGCATAGTTATTTTCCTCTATGTCTTTGGTAGAAATTTTCACCAAAGTCTTCTTTTTGGCTGTTGTTTTGAGGCTTCGTTTCATTATTTTGCCACAATGATCCAAAATTCTGTCTTTCACAGACTGCAGGCCCTTGTGAATGCGTGCAATGGCAATCTGACATTTAGTCATTTGTCCAGTTTCCTCTTGTCCCACTGAGGAGTCAGTACTGAATGAACTCAGCAGCAAGGCAATGAATAGGTTGAGCACCTTAAAATAGTTAAAGTAAGTTGGAGACACTACTACTACTAACAGAAAAGACATTTCAGAAAACCCTCCTTAGATAAAAAAATTTCTATCTCACTTTCATCAACCACTGCAATGAAATGATTTACTATTACACTGAAATATCAATATAGTGTGATATGGCTCCTTCTGGAAGGAAAGGCAGGAGAAAAAGGAAGGAAGTGAGGCATGGGTATATCAATTATATTTTCACATGCTCTGATGTCCGTAATGTACGAGGAGGTAAATACGTTGAAAAACAGCAGGCAAAGATGAATTTTAATAACACCACCATCAAAAAGGATCTGGTATAGACCAACAAACCAAGCAGATGAAAAAGATTTCATCTTCCAGTATATATACATTAGATTTAGTATATGTCATACAAACCAGAAAATCTGGGTACTGTAGACTTTTGATAATATAAGGGTAAGTTGGTAAGCATTAAAAGCACTGAACAGTTTGGTTATTTGATCCTAGCAACACAAAAGATGAAGAAATCAGACACCAAATTATCAAAAGCACTGCACTTCTATACTCTGGGTAGAAGGAATAATTTTGTGTATTTTGCTTAGCAGCTACCTCTTGTGGGAGAAAGAGAAAGACAGGGGCAAAGGAAAAAAAGACAGAAGAAAAACATATATTAAGTAACATCCAGAAAATAGAATAGTGTGAATCCTCTTCAAATGATGAAGTTTGCCTCAGAAAAAAAGATGCCAGTGTAACTAGATGCATTCAGTAGGGACTGAAAAATAGCTTGAAACTCACCACCAGGTTTCCTATCACCAGGACTAGCAAGAAAATGGGAAGACATAGCTCTTTTCCAGCCACTTCCATACATTCCCACATGGTTTCAATCCATTCTCCACATAATATTCGGAATATAATCAGGAATGAATGACAAAAATCCTTCATATGCCAGCGTAAATTCTCACTGGTGTTTATTTTATAGTAATATTCCTCATAATAATCGCCCAGAACCTGCTTTCCTACTACAGCAAAAATAAATACAGTGATAACCAAAACCAGAGTGAGGTTACCCAGAGCACCAACTGAGTTTAGAATTATTTTCATAAGAGTATTTAAGGCTGGCCAGGACTTTGCCAATTTGAAGATCCTGAGCTGTAAGTAAAACACAAGAGAACAATGTGAGTGGTGAACACTGCATAGATAGCACAGCGCACACAAAAACCAGACCCTGAATTTATCATGCTGTCTTTACTTCAGTAACATCATCATAATTCTTCCCCCAAAGAAAGGTTTTTAATTGTGCCTATCCAAAAGCTCTGTGCTTAAGCTCAGATGGTTAATGTTACTGAGAACAGAGAACTGCCAAAGGAAGCTTTCAAACTGTTTGTGCTAAGTTAGATATGAGCATGTGTAAGTCTATTAATGTTAATAGCAATAACAATAATAATAATAATAATCAAGTGACTTATAGGTACTTGGATGAGGCTTATGAAATGACTGCATTGTGGACTAAATCAAATGTAATCAGACAAAAATTGAAAAAAGAATTTTTTCTACCTCTCACCCAACGGACTTAAAATAGGATCTGAAAAGCCAGATGGGATCTATTCTATGCACCCTCATGAGTAAAAAGGACATTTTTTGTCAAATTAGCTTTCAGGGCTGTTAAAATCTCTCAGTCATGATACACAAGATGAAACAGAATTCAACTGAATTTCTAGGTGCGATGACTCTGAAAAGCTACGAAGAATGTTAGAAGTAATTAGTAAATTGAGTATTCTATATACACAGTAAGGATGTAAGCAAAACAGTAACATTATACATAGACATCTCAGAGCTACTCCTTTTCCCTAAGAGGGAGGAAAGCCTTGAGGAGAGCTAAAGGCCAAGTCTAAGCCTTGAGGAAAGCTACATTATTTTACAAATCTCAACTCAAAAGGAAAAGCTGTGAAGAAACCTTTGCTATCCTTAAGCTCATGAAAACACTCAGATAATATCTTTTCCTAATTGAAGATCTGGAACGTAGTTCAGCAATGCCACTGTACAGACCTAACAGGGAACCAGTGAACTCTCTGCTAGGTCAGATCCCCAAGTGGGTGCACTGTGCCAGAGGATTTGTAGTATCCAATATACACAGTATAATAAACATATTGAACATATTCTTTAATATTCATTTAATATTCACTTGAATTAAACATTCATGTTGGCTTACTATTTACTAAACAAAGAGAACTGATTTAGCAGATTCATCACTCAAATAATTTGAGGGTATTTCACTGTAACCTTTTACAAAACTATACAACGCATGTACTTTTAAAAAAGAATAAAGAAATAATTACCAGCCTGAAAGATGACAGATTTTCTTTAAAGCTTATTAGGCCAATCATAACAACTATGCTATCAAAAATATTCCATTTTTGCTGAAAATAGTTGTAAGGATCTAGAGCGATGATTTTCAAGATCATTTCTCCTGTAAAAATCAGGGTGAAGACCTAGAAAGAGGAAAAAGAAATTCAGCAAAAAGTCACTGAAAAAGTATGTGTCCTTATGGGACTGTTCCGGTATAAATATGGGGTTATAACTCCATATGCACTCTAACATAGACCTAACTTACCTTGTCACTTATAAAAATCATTTGTTGGTAATTGCACTGCATGTCAGGGTGCTCCAGAGCCATGAATAAGGTATTAACGATAATGCAAACTGTGATTAAGAGATCGACAAATGGATCCAAAATTACCAACTTCACCTTCTCTTTGATTACTCTCCATAATGGACAACAATTCCAAATTAGATACTTTTGAGCAAAACGTTTCCATAATGAAGGGCATTTCAGTTTTGACTCTTGCAGTTCTAAATGACAAAGAGGGAAAGTGACATATGAATAATCTTATGTGGAATTTCATAGTATGGAGAAAAAAAGCAGACAGTCATAGAAAAGATTGAAAAGAAAAATCAATCTCCTGTGAGCAGAATGGCATAATTGAAAAAAAATTGTTTCACTCATTCTACACAAACTAATCCCAGGCTATTCAAAGGTCACCATCAACAAATCTCCTAACTACAGAAACAGGTGATAATACCTAGCTCTTCATATGTTTATTATGCTACTGCAGGATGATAGAGGATCTGCATTACAGAGAAATAACTGTCTCTGGAAAAACTGAAAACTCGTTTCCTGTGAGTTGCACCTGTGCAATCACAGATGCAGCACAGGTTGCAAAAAAGTCCAGGATAAAATGAAGAAGGGCGTCCCCCATATCTTGGTGTCCATAGTTATGAATAGGGTTATAAGATAAGTCAAGTTGGAAGGGACCTCAGGAGATCTAGTGCAACCCCCTTCTCAAAGCAGGGCCAGCCATGAGGTCAGAGACTGCATAACCTGTTCCTCTGTCTGACTGTCCTCATGGTGAAAGCTTCTCCTTACACACAGTTTGAAGCTCTCTTCTTTCAATTTATGTCTGTTGTCTTATCTTCCCGCTGTGCACCACTGTGAAGAGTCTGGCTCCATCTTCTTGATAACATCTTCCTACACACTGGAAGGCTGATATTAACCTCCCCTCAAAACCTTCTCTCCAGGCTGAACCAGCCCAGAACTGGGCTACTGCTCCAGCCCCTGACTTGGTGGTCCTCTACTGAACTCAATGTATTTCTTGTACTGGGGTGGTTGGGGGGCAAAGTGGGCATAGTATGTGGCCTAGCAAGTGCTTAATAAAGAGTGATAATCACTTTTCTCCTGGCTATGCTCCTTTTAATATAGTCCAGGATACTGTCAGCCGTTGCTGCTGCAAGGGCATGTTACTGGCTCATGCTCAGCTCAGTGCCCACAAGGACCCACAGGGCCTTTCCTGCAGAGCTGCTTCCCAGCCAGCCAGCTCCCAGCTTGTATTGTTGCACGAGCTTCTTGCAGATATGCAGAAGTTTACATTTGTTCTGGTTGAATTTTTGTAAGGTTCCTGTTGGCCCATTCCTCCAGCCTGTCTAAGTCCCTCTAGATGGCAGCCCTTACCTCCAGTGAATCAAGTGGTTCCCCCCCTAGTTTGGTGTCATCTGCAACTTTTAAGAGCAAGTCCTCTGTTGCCTCCTCCAGGTCACTTAGGACAAGATGTGTCCCAGGATACACCCTGTGGTACTCCACTTGTTACCTGTCTCCAGGCGGAATACGACCTGTTCACCAGACACTTGAAGCCCAAACATTCAACCATTTTTCTGTCCAGCTGGTTGTTCACCCATGCAGACCCTAACACCCTAAGTTGGATGAAAAAATACTGTGGGAGACAGCGTTGAAAGCCTTGCTAAAGTCAAGGTAAATGAAAACATTGCTCTCCCCTCATCCACGAACCCCAGTCATTTTATTGTACAGGGCAGTCAAGTTGGTCAGGCGTGATTTACCCTTGGTAATTGCAATTTACAGTTGCAGTTACGTGAGCTATGAGAATATTTATTTTACTGAAAGTTACATTTGATTGCAGCATAATTTCCCCTAATGACTTTTAAAATAATGCTGTTTGTGACATTTTGATGTCTTAGGTCAAGTTACAAAATCACCATAGGAAAAACAGTAAAGAATTACTTACGCAAATTATCTGTAATAACAGTGGCTGCACTCATTAACCTCTGTCTTCGAAAGGGATCATTAATAGAGTCCACTGACAATTCATAGGACAGCAGTATCTGCCTCTTTGGTTAGAAAGACAATAGAAGATAATATAAAATGGAATATGAATAAATGGCAATACAAAAGTTATGTCCAGTGTAAGATAAATATGCCTTTAAAAATACACATTGTAATGAAGCCTTACCTTGCTGAAAGAATGTAAAACAAAACAATACAACAATATCATGTGTTTGCCTTTGAAGGCAAAGGACATTTCATCAAAACCAGTAATATTTTACAAGAAGTTGTTCCCTTCTGAAAATATTTAACAACTATAATAATGCCATTATATACGAAGTATAGAATCATTAACAGGGGAGCAAAGGAAAAAAATCATTCCATCTTTTCAGTGACTGATAAAAAGTACATACAAAAAGAACACTGACAATCGGTTTGAATAAATTATTGGCTATTTAACTATGAATTATTGATTATTAATAAATGATAAATAGTTATTAAGAATAGTTATTTAGTGAACCAAAACTATTGGTTTTCCCAGCCCTATTAAGCCTATTGAGATCTATACTAATATCGAACTGCCTAAAACTATGAATGGGACTACTTTTGTTTTCATTAGAAGTTACAGAATGCTAAACTCAGTGTTCCTGATGTGCACTGAAGAACAGACAGGCCAACACCTGTATCTTATGGGACACTGAATTATCATCAAAGACTCAGTTCATGACACATTAAAAAGTGTGTGTGTGGGGGGGGGGGGTATTAAAGACTGTCCTGGTTTTGGCTGGGATAGAGTTAATTTTCTTCCTAGTAGCTGGTATAGTGCTGTGTTTTGGATCTAGCATGAGAATAATGGGATAACACACTGATGTTTTAGTTGTTGCTAAGCAGTGCTTATACTAAGTCAAGGACGTTTCAGCTTCCCACGCTCTGCCAGCGAGGAGGTACACAAGAATCTGGGAGGGAGCATGGCCAGGACAGTTGACCCAAACTGGTCAAAGGGCTATTCCATACCATATGGTGTCATGCTCAGTAGATAAACGGGGGGGGAGTTGGCCGGGGGGCAGGGACTGCTGCTCGGGGACTGGCTGGGCATCAGTCGGCAGGTAGTAAGTGGTGCATCACTTTTTTTTCCTTGGGTTTTGTTCCTCTCTCTTTTTGTTGTTTCCCTTTTCATTACAAATTATTATTATTGTTATTATTTTTGTTGTTATTATTATTATTTTATTTCAATCATTAAACTGTTGTTATCTCAACCTGAAAGTTTTCTTACTTTTGCCCTTCCAATTCTTCCCCCCATCCCACCACCGGGGGAGGGTGAGCAAGCGGCTGTGTGGTGCTTGGTTGCTCACTGGGGCTAAACCATGACAAAAGACTAAGTGGACAGCTGTAAAACACGGGCTGCAAAGAATAGGTAAGACTCTGAGGTAGAGAAAAACAGAAAGAATGAAGATTCCAGTATCAGGGAGGACATAATTAGAACTACAGGCTGACAGGAAGCTACTGACTGACCACATCATATTGCACAGTACCTTAGTATTCCCTTTCAGCACTAATTGGTTTGTTTCATTTTCTTTTTGCGGGGAGGGTATATAAGTAAAGATATGTCACATCATTACTTCAAGCTTTTATGATAATAGGATTTTTAGGAACATATTCTATAAAACTGTTATTCAGGGAATGAAACTGATATCCTTGGCCTCAGGAGTTTAATAATAATTATTCCTTTTTGCCTCTCTGGTATTTTAATGACTTGAAAAGCTAAGCAAACCTTAGCTGATAGAACTGTCATAGAAAAGACATATAAAATGAATTTATAATACAGTGCTAAAATGTTCATTCTTCTACCTGCATTTTTTCAGAATCTAAGAGACTTAGACTATTCTAATCACATCCCAGTTACCAGTGCAACTTGTCCTTTCATTCCTTTCCCTAATACTTGGTGTCTCAGAGGAGAGACTAACCTAGAAAAATTTGTGTGCCCGCCTGACTAAAGTTCTCAGTCTTCTTGTTGAAATTCACGTCTGTTCAGAAGCATTCAGAGTTAGTGTTTTTAGAAAGGTTAAGAGCATTCATCAACACTGAACCGGTTACTGCTGCTCATCTATCTTTAGCTGAAGTAAATAACTGTTGATGCAAAGTCCTCTGACAAATTGGGATTTAAAATAGGGATACGCACCGGAGAAATAGTCCAATTTTTTATAGAACTGATTATGTCCTACCAAAAAATTTCTATCCAGTACACTTTTTTTTCTTTGATTTAGCATCTTTAGCCCCTTTTTGTGACTAAAGTAGAGAGTGCATTGTTTGAAGAGTCCTCAGTTGCAGCAGAGCTAGTACTACCAGTAGTTGTCATAACATGAAACAAACTGCCATGTTTGTTGCAATTATATTTATTTGACTAATGGTAGAACTCTACATTGGAGCAGCTCACACTGCTTGGATCATGCTCCAGGCCTTCCTTTTTTTCTTTTTAATATTTTTAATATGAAATACCAACATTTGTAGGACAAAGTGAGAACTGTGATGTAGGGGAGTGATAGGAAGTGAGTGTACAGGTGGACTATGCATCTTGAAGAACCCTCATGATTGATGAATAGCTGCTTCTGCTGTCAAATGATCATCTGTAAGTATGTGTGGGACAGCATAAGACTACAACCAGGATCTCACATGGTGACAGTTACCTGGAGCTGGGTCTTGGAATTCTTCATGTAGATAGTGTAGAGGCATCTGATAGCAAGCACAGTAATGTAGTTTAAACTCTGCAGAATATACTCCTGAAAAGTGGGTTCCACTTAACATTTCTTGTACCAGGTGCTAATGCAATCTACTATCTGTTTCCAAGAGTTCCTATACAGCAATGTTCATAATTTTGCCATTCTGTGCACATAGAGAGGGGAAGGGACCTTGGGAAGTGTCTGAAAATGTTATTTCTGAAATTTAAAAATACAGATTGCATTTGGCATCCAACCTGTGCAGATTTTGCAGCCATGGAGAGGTAAGGTCTAGGAACTAAACCAAATTTATCTCCTGGCTCAGTCATTTCCTGCAACACAGTCACAGACTTAGAAGAAAAAAATTAAATAGGGATAATCAGCCGTAAGAGGTGATTTTTATACTTATAGAAGATATGACATCTGCTATGGAAAGACTTTTTTCCTCAATAGGTGTAATAATACACTACCATGGACTGTGACAGAGTGTTCTCTTTAAGTACAGCAGAACCAAATTAGGTCACAAAACGGCATAATATTCTTAACACAGAAGGGGAAACGTTAATGACACTCTATAAGAAGCAAATACTATACTAAAGGAGATGACAGATGGCAGTTGCTGCCAAGTGAATGATTTTGACTCCTTCAGCTCAGACACATAATTTAATATAGCTAGGATCATGGAATTTAGAAGAAATTCTGACCATGCTGACTGCCAGAATAAAAACCTAATCCATTTTAGCTAGCATGACATGTCTGATTAAAAACTCCCCTACAAGGACACTTTTCAAAAGTAAGGAAGCTGGGCCATTACCCCTTTAGCTCTGCTACTGTAAAGTTGCCATTTTCTATGAGATGGGAACAATTCTGATGTACTCCCAGAAGCAAAAGAGAATCTGTCACAAGATGGAACAGACTATCACAGGAGGATCATAGAAAATATGTTGGGAGACAGAGGGGTGAGGGATAATATCAAAATGAACAGTGTATGTTTTGATGATGATTTCCAGCTCTCTCCACATCTAGAGACCCTGCTCAGTCATGGTAAATGATCAGCAAAGAAATTGAAGGAAGAAATACATCTGAGAGGGTGAATGAAGACTGGTTTGAAACTCCAGACTACATTATCAAAGTTGTGCCTGGGAACCAGGGTTTCAGTCAAGGTGTTATTTGGACACAAACATCTACTTTTGCACCATCTGTTCTTCTGGTGGACCCTGTTTGGTCTAAGTCACAAGCCTGTACTGGAGAATGCCTGTTATTGAATCAGTGTAAGGGCATTAAAAGCTTTCTTTTTAGGCATTGTTGAAAATAACTCAGTAATGTGGATAATTGCCTGAAAATTATTTTGGAAGATTCAGCTCAAGGAAATAGCCTCAAGTTGCGCCAGGGGAGGTTTAGACTGGATATTAGGAAATTTTACTTCACTGAAAGGGTTGTCAAGCATTGGAACAGGCTGCCCAGGGAAGTGGTTGAGTCGCCATCCCTGGAAGTATTTAAAAGATGTTTGGATGAGGTGCTTAGGGACATGGTGTAGTGGTGGTCTTGGTAGTGTTAGGTTTACGGTTGGACTCGATGATCTTAAAGGTCTTTTCCACCCTATACAATTCTGTGATTCTGTGATTAAAACATCTAAACATAGGCATCTAAATGTGGATGGCTACACAGAGACAGAGAAAGATTAAAGTTGGGAAGGTCCTCTGAAAGTCCTCCCACTCCATCGCTCAAAGCAGGGCAAACTTCACTTGTAGGGCCTTTTCCAGCTACATTCTGAATATCTCCAAAAATGAAGATCTAAAAATTTCTCTAGATTACCTGTTCTAATGTTTATCCTCTGTCACAGTGATTTTTTTCCCCTTAATAACTAATCGAAATTTCTCTTGTTGCAACTTGTTCCCCTTGACTTTCCATTGTGCACCTGTAAGATGATCTTGGCTCCTTCCTCTTTATACACTCCCATCAGATATTAGTAGACAGCAATAATCAGCTTCTTCCCTTTCCCTTTTCTCCTTCAGGCTGAACAAACCCAACCTCTCCACCCCTCCTCACACATCATGTGCTACAGCCCCTTAATCATCTTGGTGGCCTTCACTGGCTTTGTGTGATATCTCAACGTAATCCTTCTTCTGGTGAGCTCAAAACTTGACACAATACCCCAGGTACAGTCACACACCCACTGGTCATGCCAAGTGAAGATACACACATGGATTAAGCATTGGAAAGGTAACAAATCTATTCTCTACATAGATGCTGGACCGTTGGTAGCATGATAGTAAGGACTGTCCATGAGATATACGGTATTTTCCCAGTGTCAAAGGTACCGTGAAAAAACCCAAGATTAAGCAAAGTAAGAATTACAAGTCTTAATAGCAGCTTCTTAATGGATTTAGAAAGGAGTGATGAGCAGAGGAGCCAGAAGTCACTGCTGTAATCAAGATGTGAAATAGCACATGTGGGATTCAGCCCAATATTCAGCATCCGCATTTAATTTGTCCACGTGCACAATGCATCTAAAATCCCATTAGAATTGATACATTTTTTTTTATAAGTTTGATTCACTTAAACGTAAGTGTCTGAAGCCATTTGAGATGCTCTATTGAGACATTTGGTATCTGAGACATCAACAGTCTCAGACTAAGCAGACATGACACATCATGTCTGTACCCTTCTGTAGAGTACGTGGAGGCCCAGTAAGACACTCTAGAAGTTCTCTAATGTCACTAGGTATCAATTTGTGACTCAAAAAATTAAATCTCCATTCAACTCTGGGAGTTTAGAACCTACATCACACGTAGACACCTGCAAACAAAAACCTGGAGCACAATCCAGTTGCCTAAATCTAGGAATTTAGTTACATTTGAGATGTCATAATGTATTTGAGATATCCACATAGTGCTGGAAGATGTGCCACAGATGCCAAAGATATCCAGGATATCCAACCTGTCCAAGAACATCTAAAATGGCGCTAGATGCTTATAGTTAAGACAAGTGAATCATGCCCCTAACATTAGAAGTCTTTATACTGAACTAAATCCAACCTAAATATTTAGGCTAGAGAATCAGCAGTGTGTACAAAAAAAAGAAAGGCTAGGTCATTAGGGAAATTCGAATTCTAAAGCCTACAGGATTTTATATGTTTGTTTATGCAGCACAATAGAGATGCCGACAGATCTTACCACAGCTGTAAGTGCAGAGGGCTATAACGTATCGTAAGAATGCCACTGATGGCCACCTTGAACTTTCCTTTCAAGTTCATATAGTGCTGTCTCCCTCTGCTCCCAAAAATCTAACTTTCAGATTGCTTTAAAAAACAAGTTAATCCAGTGCATGCAAAAAGGAAAAAAAAAAAAAAAAAGAAAAAGAGGGAAAAAAAATTGCAAATAAAGGAAGCTTTTCTGCTCATGAAATTGTCATATCACATGCAAGTCTAATGAATATATCTTCTATTTCAAATACTTACAAGCTTCTTGTGGCAGTGACCAGGCTGTGAATGAAATATATGCTCCTCTTTGCCATGATCACCTGAAATTAAGCTTTGTCTTAAAATAGGTTTTTCTTTCTTCATCTCTTTTTCTTTTGAATTTTTCAAGTCAACAACTGACATTTCAGATGCGACAGGTAAGGCCTTATTACTCTCTCCAGCAGCCAACATCTTTAACAGAAACAGCAAAAAGTCGGTCTATTAATACAATGCAAATGGACTAGGATCATATGCAGTTTAATTATTATGCTATCTGAATGCTTTGCACTAATAATTCTTACCTTTCAAATATTAAACTACTATAAAAAGATAGGAGTACAAAATGCTATTCACAATACCGAAAGATAAAGCAGGGTTACTTATCGACTACTATAATTAAATTTTGTCCTTGCCACTTTAGATACTGTATTTTTTATCTGAATTACAGAATATTAAGGTGTATCCTTTTACTTTCCTTTCCTTGCTTTGGAAAGGGCCTTGAGCCCAAAGACAACAGAAGACTAAAGGCTTGAACTAAATCCTAAAGTGTTAAACCTTTCTTAACTACTAATCCTGTTGAAAGAAAAATAGAAGGAAGAAAAGCCTAAGTAAAGCTTGGCAAGCTGGAATTTCAGACAGAGAAACACTACAGGCCTGTTGACAGCTGTAGAGGAGGAATCTGGTAACCCGGTGATGCCTCTCATTTAACAATGAAACTGGAGAGTTGCTAGAGAATATTTGTATGTCCTCTTACAAGTCTGACTTTTCTGATTGTTAGCAGTAAATCAAAGGTATCTTTTATAAAAAGCTAGAAGATAAAATATGTCTTACAATAATTTTCAATGTATCTTGTTGCCTCAGCTCAGAGCTTCACTTCTCAGGAATAAAATAAAAACAACAACGTGATCCCTAGTCCCCTACAGGCCAAGGAATGAATGAATCTAGGCAATACTGTGCCAAGAGGAAACACTGTAGAAATCTGATGTGTGTCTATTAGCTCTCCAAACCCACAGCAAAGAAACTAATGCACTCTCTGGTTGTCCTTCTACGTTAATATGGAACTAATAGCGTTAGCTTGGCCAAAGACTATTCCTGCTCTTGTCAACTGGTAGACCTTCTGCATGCAATCACTCAAAAAGAGGCATGACACCCCTCACATAGCTGCACAAGTGGCTCTCAGAAAGCTTGCATTTTTAATCAATCCTGAAATCTATCAGCATCAGAACTTCCACTCTTAGGGAACTGTAGAAACGACAACTTTTCTTACGGATGCAAATTTATTCACTCATACTTCCTTCATGAAACTACACAGTAATAGCAAGAAGGGATATCCAGAGAAAGGAATTGTTGTACGCAGCAGTAGTGGTAGTGTACAGGAATGGGACAAACCACAGAGCGCAGGCACTTATGCAATACCATAAAAGCTATGGCTTGCCAGCAAGCCATTCCTATACAATGTCAGGTCTGCAAATCCTAAAACTTAATACGATTTAACTTGGACTCATGATGTTTGTTTGTATCACAGAAATGTTTATATATATTTAAATATATATACCTACACATGTGTATTTATAAAGACACAGAGAGAAAGAGAAATGAAGTGTGAGAAAGTACTGTAAGAAGCACATGTTTAATTAAAAACCTTATTTCTCTAATTCACAAACAGAAGAAAACAAAAGGAACCACATATTATGTATTATATATAATAATCTGCAAACCTGTTCTTTCTCTAGAATTTGTTTGGCATCCTGAAGTAATTTTTCCTTTGCCTCTGTTTCAGCAAGGGTAGCTTTATTTTGCTCTTCATATGCCATAGTTACTACAGCCAAGATCAGATTGAAGAGATAAAATGAGCATAAAAAGATGACCCCCAGAAAAAATAAAATGTAGTTCTTTCCAGATGTACGGATAGTCTGTGAGGAAAAGTAGAGGTTGTAATAAATTCTTAACAAACTAAGATTTACAATAGAATTTCAAACTAACTTTAAACAATTTATTTTCCTATACAATACAAAAGGTCAACATACTGCACTGTTTTCTTTAAACAACAGTAGGATATACCTCTGGCCTAAGTTATAGAGAAGATCTAGAAATACGTCTAGTCAGGAGTTCCCCTGGCCTTCAAGTAAATAAATTTCATCTCTTAAAAACTTCTCTGTGATGATACAATGTTTTCTCTTTATGCAACAGACCATCAAACATTCATAATGATGCCATGTACTGCAGAGAAGAATTAACAAAATCCATTCTTAAAATTAAATGAAATATCTCCCAGCAAATCGGGCAAATGATCATCAGAGTTTAAGTTATGAGAAGACAAACTTCAGCTGTAAAGAGATATACAGGTGACTACAGAAGAAATTAATAAAACTCAGTAATAAGGATGAAAGCTAGGATTATCTAAACAATTGTGAAAGATGCTATAATTAGTGAATCAGAGGCAATGCTTAGACTGCTTATTCTTACATTTTTTTAAATGGCAGCAGAGGAGATGGCTCAAAATTAAGCTCTGAGACAATAAAAGCTAAAAACCACGTGACCTACAAATGGCAAAAAGAAGATGTATCCGTTTAAAAAAAAAAACAACTCAGTTAATAAAGGTTGCTGGAAAAAAGTTAAAGTGGACCATATGAAAGCTATAGAACAAGGCAGAGGATAATTCCCTTCTAGCAAAGGCACTGCATAGATGTAAGGGATCCAGAAAGTTCTCTACATGCAATTTTTGTATCATTTTTGTCAAAAACCAGAATTTAGAAGTTACATTTAACTCTCTGAATCAAAACATAAAGGCTCCAATTTTTTTAGTACCAGTTGTCAAAAATGATCTGAATTGTAAGTGTATATCTTAACCCAAAAGGTTTGGTGAGGAGTCAGGACCTAAAAGGAAGAAAAACAGAGTATGTAACAAGTCCTCATATCCCCTGCAGCAGCAGTGAGCTCACTAGACAGATCTACTATATACCCCAATCCTTTGGTAGTTACATATTAACATTTAGCTATTAATCACTGACGCAAGTATGTTCTCCAACAAAACTACGAGGGTTCACAGAAGGATTGCTCACATCAGTGTCACTTGCAGAAGGTGTTACAACTTAGTCACTTGAAGCCACTTCCTTAATATTTATGTTGATTTTAAAAGAAATTTGGTATCAGTAATGTTAAAACAGGTGCAGATTGTTCTAGTGGACATAAAACTCTAAACTGCATGTTTAAAGTCATTCTAGCGGGTAAGAAAAGTACCTACTTGTCTGTAGAGACGCTCCCAGTAATCCTGTGTCATCAGACGGAATAAAGAAAGGAAGGCCCAGCCAAAATGATCAAAACTTGTATAACCAAAGTCAGGATTCTTCCCAACCCTCTGGCAGCTATAGTTTTCTGGGCACTCTTTGCTAACCACAAAAGAAATGTTAAACAATACTTACTTGCAGAATTACATTGTACCTGAAAGCATCCAGTACACAACATCAAACATTTTGTTCAGTTTATCTGAAAGTCCTTTTCATTAATCCCCTATATAATTCTGCCAGAAGGGCTGATTTATATCAGACAATCCTAGAAAGCCATTTGTCTAGTCAAAGAAACTAGATAGGAAGTTTAGTTCTGTCTAGTTTCTGACTAGACAGAAACTCTCCACTGATGTAGGATGCATTCAAACAAACACAGAGAGGGGAAAAAATGGAAATATGTTTACTTTTAAATAATTCAGCAAGATGAGGAGAGGAGAGTTTATTAATATCTCACAACTCTTTACTGATCTGTTCCCCTCCTCCTTTATATCATTCTACATTACCATTATATTACCAGTGGCTAGCAACAAAGCACATATATAATTGCTTGTATCCTAGTACCTTACTGCATTTTTTTTCTGATGTGAAATATCTGGGTTTTAATTTAATAACCCCCCCACACACATTCCACCCTCCTGAAAAATCATCACCATTCCTTTAGGCCAAAAATAAAACCACGGTACATCTGGAGGAAAAAATAAGAAAGTACTAAAACCGTTTTGTTCACTTACTTTGGATCTGAACTGAACCCACAGAGCAATATTTCATATTTTTCAATTCTGTAGCAGATATCTAACAAAACAAAAATCAAGGAATCATAAAATCAGTTGTCAGTTCCTACAGCACTCTGACAGTAAACCATAATTACTGCACTTTAAAAAACAGCCTGATGGACCAAATCTCTGTGAAAGACTCCTTTCACAACAAAGGGCACATAGGGCTGTTTCTCAGCAGATTAGTCCCTATGGCAATTTAAAAAAAAAAATAATTATCCACTGCATAACTCACAATGTAAGAATTTATTTGATCTCCGATAACAATAAGAATCTCTGGGAGAAGTAGGCAAAATCCCTGAATGATACAGCTTAAGTGATGGAAAAAATAATTCTCTGTGCAGTACCCCTAAAATTAGGATCCCCGTGCAACATGCATAGGTAAAGAAGCAAATGCTTATAGAAAACTCAGTCCCTTCTATCCCACAGACTGCTAATCTTTCTCCAAATCCCACATTCACTAATCTCACATTCAGTTGTCCCAGAGAATTCATATTACTACTTGTGCAAATGGAAGGACATACCTTCTTGTGAGAAATACATGCAAGTATGTCTTAACATCTCTGTGAAAAAACAAGACATACATAGGAAGATACACAGATTATGTAAAGGGAGAAAAGAATAAAATTTACCTTCATCATTTGGTACATATATCTTGGCATCCTTACATAATGTGTCATTGTATGTAGTATTACTGAGGACACATTTGGATTTTAAATTGCCCATAAAAAGCTGGAGGCCTATTAGAGCAAATATACTCAAGCAAAAAACAGTCAAGATCAACACATCAGTAAGTTTCTTAACAGATTCAATAAGTGAATTTACGATGACTTTCAGACCTAGAAAAATAAGATTCAATAATAGGCAATATGAGAAGAGGAATGCAGTAGTGTTCCCATATGGCAATATACAACAGTCACAATTATGTTAAAAATGATCAGTGTAAATGGTTTTGTAACTTCAGAGTATTAAAAGAGGTAAAACAAAGCATAGGAATGAGTAAAGTATTTTTACTTAAATTTCCTAATCATAACTTACTTGCCTTTTACTTCCTTCTAACACTAATTTTGCTAACTTGAAAATTCTAAATCAAGATGGCATGTAAGCAAACTCTCAGGAGGAGCTTTAATTAATATGGACAGATTTCTGTGCTTGATTAACATTAACCAAGTACTTCAGATTGTGCCAAATACACATTACAATAAAGGATAGCTTCTGCTGACCTCAGGGAATTCTGTCTTAGCAGATAATGCCTTACAGATGTCATCAGTTTAAAAGCAAAAGAACATTTATGACACTGGGAAGGGAACAGATATATGTTGGGGACCACCCAGCTGGAAGGAAGATTAGCAGAAAAGGACCTGGGCGTTCTGGTGGACACCAAGTTGAACATGAGCCAGCAATGTGCCCTTGCGGCAAAGAAGGTGAATGGTATCCTGGGCTACACAGGGCAAAGCACGGCCAGCAGGTCGAGGGAGGTGATCCTTCCCCTCTGCTCATCACTGGTGAGGCCACACCTGGAGTCCTGTGTCCAGTTCTGGGCTCCCCAGTACAAGAGAGACATGGACGTACTGGGGAGAGTCCAGCAAAGGGCCACAAAGATGATGACGGGAGTGGAGCACCTCTCCCATGAGGAGAGGCTGAGAGAGCTGGGACTGCTCAGCCTGGAGAAGAGAAGGCTCAGGGGGATCTCATCAATGTATCTAAATACCTGAAGGGAGGGTGCAAAGAGGATGGAGCCAGGCTCTTTTCAGTGGTGCCCAGTGACAGGACCAGAGGCCATGGGCACAAACGGAAACACGGGAGGTTCCCTCTGAACATCAGGAAACACTTTTCTACTGTGAGGGTGACTGAGCACTGGCACAGGTTGCCCAGGGAGGTTGTGGAGTCTCCCTCCTTGGAGATACTCAAAAGCTGTCTGGACATGGTCCTGGGCAACCAGCTCTAGGTAGCCCTGCTTGAGCAGGGAGGCTGGACCAGATGACCTCCAGAGGTCCCTTCCAACCTCAACCATTCTGTGATTCTGTGAAAATGGGCTATATATAAACTGAAGACCAATATTCTGGCAGAATAACTGAATTTGAAACATGGCATAGGCAGAGAGTGACATACAGGATTCTTCTAGAACTCTTTCATAAGAAAAAAGTAAAATTAAATTTCATCTCTGTTCTCCATGGTGAATAGGAAAGGAAAAGTATTGACAAGTGGTTTTGACATTAAAAATTAAACACGTTCTATGTTTAATTCCTGTTATAATTCCATAGCAAAATCAAAAATACATTTGTAATTGCATAGAAATGGTAAAGTTAATATATAATATGACAATGGGATATATAGCCATTTATAGATCTTCAAATGAGTTTTTGCCATTAGATTCTGAAATCCATACTTTGATATCCTAATTAGTGGCACGACTTACAAAAATATTGAATATCTGGACAGCATATGCAAAATTCTGTTGATGAAAGTATTATGCTCAATCCAGATAGTGGCTGTGGTCAGTAAACAAACATGTAAAACTCTGAAATATTGTGAAGTCAGCATTCTGGGAAATAAACCATAGAAGATTAAGCTAATGAAGTATAACATGAATCCAGAAATATGGTGGTATAGCCATCATTATTTTAAGGCAACGTATTGAATAGGGTGTGCTGCTCAGGAAAGACAAAAGTAAAAAGTCAAAGGCACTGGGCTAAGTAAAATTAAACACTAGTGATGGGATAGAAAAAGCAGAAAATACAAAAATTTGCCTGCGTCAAAATCATTTTGAGGAAAGATGATAAAAAATATTCTGTCAGGATGCTGCTGAGAGTTACCACAGACTGCAAAACAGTCACACCTTGAGATCCCATTAACCATCACAAAAAGTGACCAGAAAACTGAAGACAAGAACAGGAGAGGCATTAGAAATAGCATACTGCTGAAGCAGAGAGAAAATTAGTAAGACATGTTGTTCCTTACCTGGTATTACTGAAATAGCTTTCAAAGTCCTCAGTACTCTGAAAGTTCGAAGAGCTGAAACCTTGGCCGTACTTTTACACATAGTAACATACCTGTAAAATTAAACCGCCATATTACAGAATGACAAAGAGCTAGCTTTTCAGAGCATATGCATATGGAACACACAGTAATGAATAAGTTACAGAAAATAAACAGGTCAGATATGTCCTAAGGTAGATGTCTAAACTTAGGAATCTAAGTCCGCTTCTAGGTATTGATATAAAATAATGAGACTTTTGAATAGTGTCTCTGAAAAGAAACACAGCAAGTTCTTACTTAGTGTGGATTTAGATGCTTAACTTTTGAAGTGTTTATTCATGAAAATGTCAAATAAATATAAAACCCTCTCCTACTGAGGCTAATCTGATTTAGATGACAAAAAAGTATATGTTGCAACTATCTCAAAACTACATAACATATACTTTAGGAGAAGGGAGTTGAGCAACACTAGGTTTACAATATGTTAATTCTGTATCACATGGCTGTCTTTCTAACTTTTATTTAACAGTCAGCTAAGAACTTGAATATTGAAACTAGTTTCAATTTAATCATTTCAACAATTTGAAAATTTCAGAAAATGAGGATTTTCAGAGTTGCATATTCTATACAGCACTTCAACAGGTTACTCCATATTTTATAAGACTTCTTTCATGTCAGAATGGACATGAATTGTGACTCGTCTTATGACAAGGTCAAAACTGGTAACAGAACTCCTTAAAATAAAAAGTCTCAATAGCAGAATCTGAGAAACGTTGGTTGGAAAGGAACTCTGGAGGTGACCTAGGCAACCTCCCACTCAAAGCATGACTTCCGTCAGCAGTAGATCAGAACACTATGGCTTTGCCTAGCCTGTAAGACTAAATAATTCTCAAGTACCTTAAGTAATAACTGCATTTGAGATAACTGTTAATTTCCAAATACTTTTATTTGTTGCATGATAGGACCCAAAAACCCAGGAGATACTATACTGCAAAGTGCTTATATCTGCTTGAACACAAATGAATTAGGAGTACAGGTAGGGAAGTAGAACCATAAAAGGAAATTGTTCATACAGCTGTTGGACTACTTGATAGTTACTGATTATTAACAATGTGTAAGCTCCTTACTGGTTTATAGATTACCCATAAGAAACCTTTGTTCATATACATATAGATGTGTGTGATGACATCTGAGTACATAACCTATTATTTACAAGTAAGGAAAAATCATTCAGGGATATGACAGCTGATGGCAGCCTTTGCTACAAAGCCTATGAGATGGCGGAGTTTAAGACCTGGAGAGAAGTAAGCAAGATGAACACCAGAATAAAAATCTTGGACTTTAGAACAGCAGATTTCAGTGTGTTCAGGGATCTGAAACTGCCCCAAAGGGAAAAGTGGCCCCCAGAACAACTTGTTGATCTTCAAGGGTATTTTCTTCAAAGCACAGGAACGATGCACTCTACTCTGTAGAAAGTCAAGCGGATGTGGCAGAAAACCAGCTTGTCTGAACAGGGAGCTCCTGACTAATCTCATATTCAAAAAGGAAGTGTGCAGAAGGTTGAAGCAGAGACAGCTCTGGGAAGGGACACTAAGACATTGCCAAGCACACAGGGATGAAGCAAGGAAAGACAAAGTTCAGCTGAAGTTGAAGCTAGCAAGGGATGTGAAGGGCAACAAGAAGGGTTACTTTAAGTACATCAGCGGTGAAAAGTTGACTAAGGAAACTGTGGGCCAGTTGTTCAAGGAAGCAGGGAACCTAGTGACAAGGGACGTGCAAAAGCTGAAACTACTCAATGCTACCTTGATTTAGTCTTTACCAGTGAGGTAAGAGTAGGTCCCTGAGTCTAGTGTCAAAATCTGTGGAAGTGAAATATCAACCATGCATCTATGTGCTGTGATCAAAGGGACAAAGTTCAGCTGGCAGCTGGTTACTAGTGGCATCCCTCATGGGTCAGTCCTGGGGCCAATATTGTTTAACAATTTCATTAACATCCTGAAGAATGGAATAGAGTTTGCCTTCAGCAAGTTCACAAATACTAAATCGGGGGCGGGAGGGGGGAGCAGTCAATACACTGGGTAGCAAGGCTGCTCTGCAGAGTGAGCTTGACAGACTGGAGTTATGGGCTGTAGAAACCTCATAAGTTCAGCAAAAGCAAAGGCAAAGTCTTGCACCTGAGTCGTCATGACCACAAGTAGGAACTGAGGGCAGATTGGATAACGCACAGCTTTGCAGAAAATGGACCTGCGGTCAGGGCAGACAAATTGAACATGAATGAGCAGGGCACCCTCGTGACACAGCATGTCTATCACATATTGGGCTAGATTAGCATGAGTCTAGCTCATATGTTGAGGAGTCTAGCTCATACATTGAAGGAAGTGATTTCTGAGACTGAATCTGTAGTACTGTGTCCAGCTCTGGGCTCTCCAGGACAAGAAAGACATTTTACATACTGGAGCAGGTCCAACCAGGGCTCAAAGGGGGGCAATAAGACAATTAAATGGTTAAATTGTTAGGCTGGATTGGATTTGTTGAGTCTGAAGAAGATTAGTCTAATGGGGTGATGGAGCAGCAATCTTATTTCTGTCTTCAGCTGCCCAGTGTAAGGGCTTAGAGAAGATGGAGCCAAGCTGTTCTTGGAAGGTCACCATGAAAGGCTGAGAGGCAGCAGACATAAGTTGTTACATGAGATATTTCAATTAGAACCTTGGGAAAAAAAAATACCACAGTGTGGTTGGGATGGGTTACTCAGAGAGGTTGTTGAATCTACACGCTTAGAGAAATTCAGAACTTGACTGGATGAAGTCCTGAGCAACCTAATCTAAATTAGTCCTGCTTTTAGCATGGAGCTGGACCACATGATCTCCAGAGGTCCCTTCCAATCTAAATTACTCTACACCTCTAATGAATTAGAGCAAGACAACTGGAAACTATTCAGAAATGCTAAATGACAGAGATTTGCTTTGAAAGCTCTGAGACTGGGCATGAGTGAATCTGTTCACTGCTGCAAGTAAGACTATTTTGCTTTTGAGATTAACATTCTGTATTTGAGATGCAAATTCTGACTTGGTTTCTTCCTCATTTCTTGTCCACCTAGACAGTTGGGTTTGATACGAATTTAAAATTGACCACAGCAGTGATCCATGTGGTCTATTACCCTGTCTTCAAGAATGACCCACAACAGATGCTTACAGGGGAGTTTAGAATCAAGGCAGTGACGCTTCCCAGATTTAATTCTTCCAGCAAATTTATAGCTCAGGGACTTCTTGAACAAGACATAGTATCTTTGTGTTAAAAATAACCCTTAATGTGTTTTCATCCAGGATTTTGTCCAGAAGCCTTCTGAATGCAACTAACTTTTTGCATCCACAACCTCCTACGGGAATATGCCTACACGTAGTGTGAAAAACTACTCCCTTCTTTTTTGTTCTACCATCTTACAACTTCATTTGGTGCCTTTAGCTCTCATTGTAGGAGGAAAAAAAAAATTATTCTCTTTTTGGCTCTGTGCCACAGACTTCAACCATGTTCCTGTTCTGTATTTTTTTCATAAAGAGTTCTACTCTGTTTAGTTTCTTATTATGGAAAATACAAGATATACAACTTCTCTGTATCTTTTTTAATTCTGTCATCTTTTGAGATGTCAGGAGCAAAACTACATATAGTCCTGAAGGACAATACAGGCCACACAGTGAAATAACTATGTGTTCTGCTTCTTTCTTTATTTCTTACCCATAATGTCCTCATTTTGTATTTCCTTCTCTGACCATGATTGCATGCTGGAGTGGTGTTTTCACACGATGGTCTATTTTAACTCCAACATTGTCTTCCCAACAAGTGAAACCTATTTCAGAGCCCATACCTGTGCATGTAAAACTAGGTCTGTTTTACCCTGAGCATCACTTTACGTTCTTGGGATTTCATCTGCTGTTTATCACCATGTCTTTCAACACCTTGTGACCCACTTTGGATCCTTCTCAAATGAGTTTCATCTGATCCAGAGTACAACTAATACAATATGAAGAGGCATGCTTGATTTCGGCTGTCTATGCAGTTGCCTCTTAACAAAATTTAAATACATACTAAATTGAGAACAATCAAACAGTTCTAAGATGAGCTTTGCATTTAGGTCTTGTTGTAAGGTCTATGACTATTTTTCTCTTTGCACATATGCAAAGGGTGATTCAACCACAGTAACTCTTAAGCAGGTAGGATGCCAACCACTCTAAAGAACTTCAGCAATATCAAATAGCATTTTAACTGCGTGTTTGTCCCTCGAGTGTAAAAGAACAACTGAGTTTTACTTACATTACGACAGTAACGACAAGATCCAAACAGTTCCACGGATCTCGAAGAAAGGTAAATTCATTCCAAACAAATCCTCTTGCTAATATTTTTATCAATATTTCACCAGTATATATGCCAGTAAAAAGATACCTGAGAAGGAAAGTGTATATTAAAGTTATAGAAATAAAAGTATTAATGAGATTGAGATGCATTCAGGCACATTTCTACCTTTTCTATGATTTAGTTACTGGATGGAGATGAAGGTAGAAAATGTGAAGTAAAAAAGCACAGGTTACATTACTTTCAGAAACATCACGGGTATAAGAAAATGCCTTCCTGAATTTTAGTAAGGTTTCCATGTAAATCTATAATCACAAATGTTCACATAAGTATACCATACTATTTCTGGATGAAGGATAGCTTACATTTCCTTGCTAAAAAAATTTAAGACTGTGTTTGTGTTCTAAAGCAGGCTGGAAAATTTCAAAGCTTCAACCTTTCGGCAGAATAATAACAGCAAAGACTTATTTTAGCCTGTAAAGTTTGCACATTTTATACATGTATTCTGACAAATACTCTATAACTGAAAGAAATCCTACATAAAATTAAGCTATCATTATCACCAAAATAAGAGGAATTAAAATTATAGAACCTCTGAGGCTCCAGGCACATTTTCAAGATTTAATTGTAAACATTAACTCAAGTTACACTGGATACAGTGCACAATTACAAAAGGTAGCAAGACATTACAAATAGATGGCTTCCTAATGTGAACAACTGAACTAGGGGTGTCCGCAGGAAACAGCAAGAAAGAATGGAATGAATATTTATCCCTTTATACTTTTTGCAGGAGCCGGTCATAACAGACATTCAGATTACTGCCTTAGAATGAGAGATATTAAGTTAGAATCCTGCTGCACAGTCTCTCTAAAAGGCTTAATCCTTAAAAGGAAAAATGGGGCAACCTTCTGTGTTATACCAGATGGCAAAATTAGCCAATGTAGAGAAAAGGGCATATGGTGTAAGCCTCTAAGAAAAGGCACTGAAGCTCCACAGAAGACTGTGTGATACAATAATAATAATAATAATCCTAAATCTTCCTCAGAGGTCTGTCTGAGAATTTTCAAATTGAAAATTTTTAATTTTCAATTTTCAATGATCACCACATTATTTAAATTTTTCAGTCCAGCATGTTAGTAGCCTTAGAAAAAGAGTGAACAAATGGCAACTGAGATACTTACTCAGTCCAGCTGAGTGCTTCTGGAAGCTTAGTTACAGCCATGGAAGCACAATTGAGTACCACAGTACATGTAATAAAGCCAACAAATAATGTGAATAGTAAGTTAAGGAAAGAGTGCTATATTATAAAACAATGAAGTTCAGAAAAGTTGCTGATACACACAAAAAACCCATGCATATATTCAAATAATTACTTTGGGTTTGAATATGCTCAGGACTTTTCATGTGCTTTTCAAAGAAACTGATGTCAGATCAAACTTCTGCTCAGCTGGGTAAACTTAATGGTTTAAAAATAACAATGAATTATCTGCATGTGGAGATAGTTTTGGAAGTTAGGACATTAGTGGGACATAGTATGTTTTACAGAAGAGATGAGGAACATAAATAAGTGAAAAAAATCTGAGTCCTCTGATGTCTACTGTTATTTGAAACTTTAGAAACCTCCATTTCTTCCCAGCAGGAGCATGGAATAAAGTGAAAGGGGCCACAACCCCATAATAACTAGGGTTCTTAAGCCTAGGAAAACCAGATTAAAAAGCTTAATTATCAATAACCAGTGTTCTTTGAAACTGGGAGTCCATATACGCATTCCTACAACAGACACCTATGCTCTGCCATGAGTTCAGAAAACCTTCTCATATTATGTGGCAGGCGATGAAAACATACATAAGAAAAAATATCCTTTCATGAAAGTTCACTTGTCACCTAATAAAAGTGGTTTTTTTTTAAAAACAAACATTGGCTTTAAATTTAGGGTTTCTTTGCAACTGAACAGCAAATTTAGTAATTTCTAATAGCATGAATACGCATTCTAAGTCAGCCATAAGTTCCCATAAAAGGACCTATTTCTACAAATTAATGATTCCAAATGAAAACAGATGTTTGGCAGAAAGAGCAGAAACTATTCAGCTTGTGGTTTTGCACCTGTGATCCTTCACATTTTTACGTTCTTCAAACGATGTTTATATTTTTGCAAAAATATATAAAATGGGCACTCTTCAGAACTTTCTAAACTTGAGTACGAAATACATTTCTTATGATAACATCAGACTCTTTCTGCAAAGCATTGGCATAAATCACATCCTTCATGTTTTAATAACCAGGGAGTTACTGTTTGTTTTCTTTGGGGTTTCGGTTGTTTGTTTTTTTTTTTTTAAATTTAAGCTTGTCACCATAGTAGAGATCTAGAAAAAGTTCTGGAAAAGGGCTAAAATATCATACAGTAGCCTCTAAATGTTGTTTCATAACGGTATCTGCAAATCTGACTTTAAATATGAGCTTTTTGACATTTTTACTTGTACCAACACCATGTAAATATCTTAGCTGTTGTAAAACAAGATTCAATATAACTTTTTCAAAATTTCTATCACAGCCACATGAGCTTACATTTACATTAATATGAACAGAGGAACAGAATGACAGAAAATGGTACAGTGTATTTTAAAACTGAAATAAGGGAAACCAATAAAAGGATATGAATGGATCAGAATTTTAATTGCTGCTTTTCTGACTGGGTTAAAAGGACCAACTATACACAAGGCAGGCATGGCAGTAAACCGGAAAATAGTCCTCCTTTTATTTATCACCATAAAAGTCTATTAAAAAAAAAAAAAAAGATTCATAGCATATGAAATATTTTAACAAAACGAAATTTTCCCCTAAAAATTAAATGTTTAGGTTTTCAAATCTGCATCTAGAACTATATCTAACTGCAATTATGAGTAAAGCTTTCCTATATTCTTACTTGGAGCTGTGACTTGATGATACATTTTGAAAGAAAGACATCACCTATATAAAAGTTCATTATTGCCTGTGAGGAAGAAGTAGTAATGGGAATGAATTTGAAGAGCAAATGACGATATTCACTTGGTCAGAGTAATTAAAGGATACTATTGTGGGACTGCAACAATGGTGTTAATCACACTCAAAAGTACCTTACTCTTGGATAGTTTTATAGCCTACAAGATTATTTACAAAATACATATTGTGTAGGACTGCCAGAATTCAGTCCGGTGAAAGCAAAAATTTTAATTTTTCAATATCTCTGAATTATCAAGTAACACTGTAAATTCCCTCTAAGCTACCTTAAGGTCCACGCAGCTCAGTACTTTTGGCACATGAAGTAAAAATGAAATCTCTTAAATCAAAAACACAGTTCACTAACTTTTACCTAAATTTCTTCAACTGAATCAGCCTTAGTTTCTCTTCATCAAGAATATCACTTTGATTACTTTGAGAAAAAAACCTCTGGAAGAACAAAGCTTTCTGTATGTTCTCTGATTAAATTATTATATTCCAGTGACTTGCTGGTATACATAAAAGACAGCAACATAGGACCGGATGGAACCTTCTGCTCTTCAGCTCAAGTCCACCTCAATAGTAAGTAATCATACAATAGACATTTCATTTAGAAGGGATTCCTAGAGCATCTACTTTACACACTCCCAAAGGCAACAAAACGCTTTGCAATAGCATGGAGTATATGCAATATAAATATGGTACAATAAACAAAGCTGATGAGACATAAAATGACAGAAAATTAATTCATTATAATGACAAGATATGTCTTTGCGACACAGAGTACTGGAAATATCTCAAACATGTCTCCCCTAATTTGTTTAATACTTGTAATTCAGCAAAAAACATCTGCAGTAAGTCAGCAATTCCAGCGTGATCTACTGTTTGACAGGCACTGTTTATACAACAGTGAGTTCAGCCCCACAGACATAATAGAAACTGCTCTGGAAAACAAAGCATCAGTTATCCCACAATATGGTTCCTATCAAAGTGTATCTATCAAGTGTATCATATTTTCATAATTAATTCTGATTGCTGACTGGAACTTAAAACACCTTTTCATTACATAACGTGGAACATACCTTAGCACTCCTGCCCCAAAAAACCGCTAATAATGTTCGAAGATCTGTCTACAGAACAATCAAAAACCAGCATCTCCTGAATAGAGCTTTTACTATCTCTTAAGAGTTCAGCAGACAAAATTAAATTAAAAAATGCTTTTGAAAGTTTTAACCTTGTGATCACTGTAGTATGGATCCAAATCTTCCAGGGGTTCCCCAATGAGCTCCACAGGAAGATCCCCATACAGAGACGGTAGTTTTTTGCAGGTTTTCAGATCAAGCTGAGGAGTAAGTTTTTCTGCAACTCCTTGGTCCTTATTCTCCCGCTTAACTTTGGCTTGCTGCTTTTTTTTCTTAGCAATTCTTTCCTCGATTGCTGCCAAAGACTCAGGGGTGAAACGTCGAAAACTGTTAGCTCCTGATGGCCAAAACATGGGATCCATTTTTCCTTCCATATGTTTGTTTTCAGTGCTAGAAGTAACTTAAAAGAGAAAGCTATTGACAATTAGAAATAACAGAAATAATACACAACTTAAAACTAATACCCATTAGATAAATTATTTCTTCCTTCTGTGAAACCCCATCTGAAAATAGAATAGAACAGAATATTTCAGTTGGAAGGGACCTACAACAATCACCTAGTCCAACTGCCTGACCACTTCAGGGCTGACCGAAAGTTAAAGCATGTTGTTAAGGGCACTGTCCAAATGCCTCTTAAACACTGACAGGCTTGGGGCATCGACCGCCTCTCTAGGAAGCCTGCTCCAGTGTTTGACCACCCTCTCGGTAAAGAAATGCTTCCTCATGCCCAGTCTAACCCTCCCCTGGTGCAGCTTTGAACCATTCCCACGCGTCCTATCACTGGATACCAGGGAGAAGAGATCACCGCCTCCCTCTCCACGTCTCCTCAGGAAGCTGTGGAGAGCAATGAGGTCGCCCCTCAGCCTCCTCTTCTCCAAACCACACAAGCCCCAAGTCCTTAGCCGCTCCTCACAGGACATTCCTTCCAGCCCTTTCACCAGCTTTGTCGCCCTCCTCTGGACGCATTCAAGGACCTTCACCTCCTTCTTAAATCGTGGGGCCCAGACCTGCACACAGTGCTCCAGGCGAGGCCGCACCAACGCTGAATACAGCGGGATAATCACCTCTTTTGACCAGCCGGTTATGCTGTGTTTGATGCACCCCAGGATATAAAGCAAAACCAACTAGAAGCACATTCATTTAGAAGAAAGGGTAATGTAAAACAAAACCGACAAAGATCAACAACTGATTCTGGATCCCCCCTGTATAATTCAGGTTGCAGAAGAGATAGATACTTTTTTCCTTTGCCTTTCTACCTAGGAAGCGACAAAATCACATCTCTGTCAGAACTCTGACAATCACCTAATTGTTTCTCTCTGTAGCAGCTTATAGTATCAGCAGCCTTGCACTTCAGTTACTGTACCTCTTTACTTCTTGCAAACAGAAGTTAGTTCCATATCTACCACCCCTGCTGCTTACATGGGATCACAAAACAGTCTAATTGGAAAGGACCCTGAAGCTCATCAGATCCATCCTCTGCTCAAAGCAAGGCCAACATTGAATTTGGCTCAAGGCTTTGTCCAGTTGAGTTTTGAGTACATCCAAGGAGATATTTATGTCTTGTAGTAAAAACAACACAAGAAATGGCAGGTTTTACCTTACCAGTCTTGAGCTTTGCTCTCCTCTGATTCTGCTGATTTGTTAGTCATGTTTGTGCTTTGCTCTTCCTGTTGTTCCGACTCTGAACTCTTTCCCTCGTGCCATTTAGTTACGGCTGAAAAGCTCTGCTCATGAGGCTTTTTTCTAATTTTGTTGAGTAGCAAACTGAGAATGTGGTCACAACTAAGGCTCTACCATATGTGGTTTGATGAAATAATATTTGCATTGACATTAAATAACAAATTGTATTACAAACTTTTATAAACTGAGGCCACAACCAAGATGCAGTGTCTGGGAAACATCTGAGTTTCAAATATACCTCCAGATTTCCTGAAGTTTTTATAAGACATCTGTTGAAATTAATTTGCCTTGACACGACATATCACAAGTGTACAAACGGTATGATGTATCACACTACAAAGCATAGCGTGCTGCTTCATATTATTTCACTAACTTTGCTGACGAGTCCTGCATACTTTCACACCAAGACTTGATAATGAAGAACCATTTAGTACACAGTTCTCAAAAAATTACAGTAACACCAGTGATAGAACTGGGATAGCTGCTGTGCGTAATTCTGCTTGTGACCACCCCTCTTCTATATGCTTAGAAAAGCCAGGGACCTGCACTTCCTCAAAACAAACTTCACTAGGAGGTGATTTCACCACTGATCAACCTTCATGAAGCTCCATACCCACTGACTGTTATGCAGAATTTAAACAATCTAAAGACACCATAAAGGACTACTACAAAACAAATAATGAAGTAAATCTGGTATTGCCCTCCTCACAACTGCAGGTCAATAGGAAGATTAGTCTGTCCTAGAATTCCACAGTGCCTTAATGCTTTGTGGCTCTGCAGTAGAGTGTCTGCTGTTTCTGGAGATCTTGGTTACGTCTATTTGTTTAATAATTACTCTTTTCCACACATCAGAAGAAACAAATTTAATCACTACTAACTACTCGGATTTTGATCCAAGTCATTGACTTGTTTCTTCATGCTGACAGCTATGGGTCAATTTTGCCTCCCATACCAGCCTGGGAAAAGGTAAATATGATGAAGCATCTTCACGTTCTGACATATTCACAAATACTGCAATCCTTCTCAGGATAAGCAGAGTACCTTAAGAATTTATTTTCAATTATTCTGCTTGAGTTTAAATTACTGACAAAGGGGAAGGGTGGCAAGGTAATGAGAAGCACTGAAGTGACTTAAGGCAAATCACCGTAAGTATTCAGTTACTAATGACTTCTGGCCCGAATTTACCACATTACTTGTAGGTGACAGCAATTTACACGCCTGCAGTTCTCATCCACAAAAGATGAAGAAAATTTTGACCCATTACAGGACGACTTGCCCTTTGTGACTTATGTCAAAGCCAATTGCTCCCATCTAATAAACACTTTTGGTCAGCAACAAGTCTTTAAAACACTCTGCATTTTTGATTGCCCAAAGTCCAGCTATGCTACTTCAGTTTTGTGAGCTCACGTGTGGACCATGACAGAGAATCAATACTCTCTTGTAATTATAGCTCTCTTCTTTAAATGCATAGATGTATTTCTTTAAAAAGAATATGCAGCTGTCTGGAGCCAGAATGATTGTGCAACGATTTTGTTTTGGTTTAGGGGATTTTGAGGTTTTTTTTCCTCTTGGGACTTTACAAGCAAGTTCAGATCTGATCAGGGCCACGACTCAGAGATCAAAATTTACCATGGTAACAAATTGAAAGTATATAATCAAAGAACTGTTACTTTGCAAAACCACACAGACCCATTTCTAATGGAAAGCTCAAAAGACAAAGTGAAAATCAACATGCTCTTTTTTTTCTTTTCCAATTTTTAATAATTCTAAGAAGATTAATTTTATCTTCAAAGCAGTTTTAAGGACAACAGAGACACTGAGCTTTTAGGTAACTACATTGACTGTAATAAATGAAACAAAGAAAATGGCTTTAGTTAATACAAACATTGTTTTAGTATTAAGGATTTCTGAGATGAATTTTTTTTAAAAAATGAAGGCTGAATCTGTCAAAAGCAGTGATCAAGAGCAAAAAAACCCTGCACATCCCCTTCAGCAGCAGTGACGAGAAGTCATAATTGATAAGCATTCATGGACAACATGAGATTTCTTCAAAAGACCTGTACCAGCAATGTACTTGTACTCACGTGGAACAACAGACTTTTTGGCCTTTCATTAACTGCCAAGCATTTACAGATTGTGACGTAGGTTAGGGAAAAGGAAGCTAAGATGATGTGACTGAAAAAATCCTTGTGATACAGGTGACTAAAAAAATTTGAAAAGACAGAGTGACTACTCGAAATTCCTGAAGCTCAGCTGAACACAGGCCACCTCATCATATGCTGCTGAACTAGCTGAATTAAGTCAAGACACTGAGGTAAAGTATTACCCTTAGAAATAATTTCAGTCTTTGCACTGGATAGAAAAGTCTCCCTAGTAAACGATTCTGGGAGGGAAGCTACAGAACAAGTGTTCTCAGAAGTAAGCTAAAGCACTACTGAATGGGATTTCTTCTAGAACCTGGGAGAAGAAACTTGGGTGTGTAAATACAAGTTAGCCTGCGGAAATCCTAACAATACACTACCCAAAGTATGCTGCTGAAGGCAAATACAAGGCTAGAGTCCAGATCTGTTAATTTTATATATAGGATATGTTAGAAATTTCCATTTTAATTAAATTAAGAATTGCAAATCCTACGACAGGTTTTGATATCTCTGGTCCTATAGTAGAGCACGGTCCATCAGTAACTGATACAAATGCACTGGTGGGACCTTCAGTTACTAAAGGACCACTCTCTACAGGATCAGGGATACAAAAATATGTCTTCAAATTCACCTTTTTGTTTTCTAATTAAAATGGAAATTACTTATTTTTCTCATCTTGAGATTAACTGAATTCAGTGTATATAGCTAGCCACAGTTTTAGGTTAGTCTAACTGTCTTAAGGCTGACTTTGGATACTGTGGAAATGACACGGAATTTTGTTATGTCAAAACCCAAGGAATTCCAGGTATACTGATGAAATTTACTGAACAAATGATCTGCAAAGTATTAAAAAGAGATGAAAAACAAGTCATTAAATGAAACGGACACATGGGCACTACTATAGTACAATTATCTATAAAAATTTCTTACGAGAAAAGCTCTCCTTTAGGACAATTTTCTCTAGAATAGCAAAGTACTGCCAAAAAATGAGTCTATTAATATAATGTTTCACAGACACAAATTACAAAGTGCTCACTGGAGTAATGACTAATCACTAGAGATATAATTAACAGATTTAGACTTTTAGAATGGAAAACAAAATACAAATTCAAGCCCTATATGCAACTCCTTAATTTGGTTCCATTTATGTGAATTTCAGAACTCCTTTTAGCTCCCTTAAAGCACTTAGAGTTCCTTTCATATGCAACAAGGTAACAGCAACCAAACTACTGACCATAAGATATTCAATGGTCCGTAAGGGAGGAATTTAAACTAACAGAACTGCTCAGTAAAACACTATCAAAGTCAGTAAGGGGTGTTTTTTGAAGAGGAGTTTCCCAAGTATAAGATGGGAAAACTAGTAGGAACATAAATAGAAAAATGTCCTTATTTGTGTTTCAATCTAGTTCTACATGTATAGTAATCAATTCTGAGTCTCAAATTATTTCTATTCACTCCCTTGTCAATAGCCACCCACTGAATATTTCCTGTGAGCACCTGGATCTGAAAAAATAAAGGGTAAACTGTCTGTTTAGTTTGGTTTTAGTATGCATTTAGTAGATTCTTTCACATGGGAATAAAGAATAAAAATATGTCCCTGTGGTAGGTTTTTGTTTGAAAGCACAAAATCAAATAACTGTCTGCTTAACATAGGTCAAGAAGTATCTTAAAATGAATAAATAAAAGAATAAAACATGAGCAATACTTACCATGAGATTCACCACCACAGGACTGGAATTATTAAAATCTATGCTCTAGTCAGAGCCCTGTTCCTTTTTCAGTACTTATCCACAGTATTTCCAAAAAGCTCGTTTTGACCAATCAGTGTATTTGTCAAAACTCATTTTAAGTGAGCATTTGCAAAATAAAATTTTAATAAATCTTATACATAGTTCAGACAATGATAATAACAAAACATCCAGAACCAGTTATTTCCAAGCAGTTCATGAAGGAGTACTTAACCACACTTCAGTGCACACATCACATTCAGTTTTGGGTCATGGAACAAGATGGTCTTTTCAACTATATCAACAAAATCAGTAGCCTTTCTAGTACCTTAAAAATATACAAATTTATATTAACACATAGGTCAGACATACAGAAACACAAAGATGTTACGGATGGATACAGCCTGCAGACAAAGACATCTTCGTTGACGTGAACAAGGCATCCTAACTCCCATGACAGTCAGTAGATATCTAGTGGTATGTATAGTCAATCAAGGCTAGAGATATCCAAATGACCAAAGGGAGACAGCTACTTTAAAATCATCTAAAACTCCAGTGACAACATTAACTAAATCTCCACTGACTAATGGGAGTTTAAACACCTAGATCACACACAGAGAGCTGCATTTAGGTATCAATCTTGCACTGAATCATTCCATAGCTGCCAAAACTTTCCTTGCTGTTAAGCAGAGACCTCTAACACTCTGGAGTCACCTTCCTATAAGATCCACAAAAGCAGAACCAGATGCTAGCAAAGCCAATAGTCTGTATTAGCTATTTCACATTTCAAACTTTACATTCAGTCAGTTCACTATATATAACAGGAAACACCGATCTGAAAACTCTGAATATTATAAGCATCTCCAAGTTCATCATTACCATGGATGCACTAGACATGTATACTGCAATGAATGCCCATTATTAAAAATAATAACTTACATTCCACAGAAACATGATTAAAAAAGGAATTAAAACACGATTTTTAATATGTAGCTCAAATATTTCTGAAACAGATGAACCGCTGTTCATCTGGAAAAAGATGTTCATGTGGAAAAAGAAAAAATGAGAAAGCAGCTCACAGCAACACCTTATGAAATAGGCTAAGAATTCTCTCTTTTCTGTGTTGTACAATACCTTATAAAAAGCTACTGCTATCACCTACTCAGTTTCAATAAAGAGAAGATAATTCTGCTCTCTGATCACCATTTTATTCTATTTAACTACCCATATTAATCAACAGATTTAACAGATTTATCTTAGTCCTTTCTAAAATCAAACTTGGAAATTTTATTGGGCTACTCCTGTTTCTAAAATACATGGCCATTTCTTCCACCTAGCACTTTGTCCCCCACTCCCTGCCACCCCCGCCACCAACAACTGTGTTTGGATAAATATCTACCGGTGGGGTTTTTTTAAATCAGATGCAATATAAAAAGCTATTCACCATATCAATATAATATAATAAAATCTATTCACTCACTGCCTCCAAAATCAGAAATGTATGCAACAGGCTAGGTTGTGCATTACTTAAATAGCCTGAAAAAAGAATCACTCACCAGCATTTTTGTGAGAAAAACATTCCAGATTTGTGTAGGTAAAGAAATTCCATTATCTCGAGATAAGTACAGCTCAGATTAGATAGTACTAAAGCCAATTTGAGGACTACTGTGCATAAGCCAATATAACAAACCACAAGACAAAAAGTAGTCAGTAATGAATATGAGAAATATATTAATGTTTAGTAAAATGTTATACTGCCACATGTGAACTAAAGAAAGAGCTGCATGTTTACAGCAATATAGTAGTTCTACATTAAAGGCACATTTTCTCATGTACATGCTACCTGTACCTAAAATAAAACCACATCTAAGACTTAAAAGCATGTGTGCACATATTTTTTGCATATATATACATACATGTATACATATATCCCTGAGTATTTTTATGAAACATAGATTTAAATTAAGAAAATTAGAAATTTAAATTTCTTATAGTATACAAGTATTTAGCAAAACCAAAATACTTACAACATCCCTTTCAAAATAAAAACCCCTCACACTGATTTCTTAAGCTAATTTCAGCCAGCTTGTATTTTCAAAGACACAGAAAGTCTTCATTTTCTCACCTTCACCACGCCGTTCAAAGGAACATCCTATCTGCCTAGTTAGCTCCCATGCAGAAAGTTTTCTTTTGTATTGGGATGCCTGGGGGAGGGATGGAGGGAGGAGCTTGGTTGCTCTTCTGACAGCAATAAAGGAAATTTTGTGATCTCACTGGAAACACTGTAAAAAAGGAAAAAGTGCATGGGTGATACTTTTGAAGAATAACCACCTAAATATTAATCAATTATTTTCTTTCTGCTGAAATCACAGTTACATTTATTAAAAGCAAAGAGGTTTTTGTGTTCAATCAGAAATATATCTATAAAATATATATGAAAGCAAAAGTTGTCCTGCTTCACTTTTCATTCTGAGGTTTTAACCAGATGAACTTTCTAGCATATATTAAATAATGGCACAAATTTTGCCCTTCATTAAAAGCTTTTGGTTAGAAATCTGAGTTACATATTACTGGTTTTCATTCTTAATTTCTATTTTTTATTGTTCCCAGGCTATGATGTATGTTCATTGTACCTTATAACGACAAAATCTCAAAGTCAAATATACTATCTCATATATACAAGATCAGAGCCTAAAACACATTCAGTATCACATTATGCCATAACTTCTGTTAAAATATACAAACCTTGTTTGAGCAAAATAAAAACCACATTTACCCTCATATCTGAAATCGCTTATATTTATTTAAATAAGTGTTATGTATAAAGCCTCCTAGCAACAGGTATTGGATACTAGCAGGTATAAATTAATGGTAAGCCCTATTGCTAAGCACAGTTATATCTCTTACAGTTACATCAACAGAACCCATTACTGTCCAAAATTTTTTTTTACTCTTTATTGGGTAGATTTTAAATCTTTCCTATCATCTTTCCTGATGATAAGAATTACTATCGGTTTTGCTGGAAGAATTCTACTGAAGGACCTACACTGCCATTAAAAGCCAGGCAGCCCTAATGCATCCAAACAGAAAAACAATTGTGATCAAACACTTTGCTTGATAGGTATCATCAGCAAAGGAAACAACTACAGACGGTTTTAAAGAAATAAAGACGCTAAGTGTTCTGTGAAGCAAATAACAATAAGCCATTTTAAGTTCCAGCGTAAGTTATTTTTCCAGAAAGCAATAGTATGTTCTCAAGGCAAGTTCAATTAAGACAGCAGAATCTTAAAGATGAGTAAAGCATCATTCTATAATGACACTATATCTGCTACGGTCAAAAGCAGCCACATTTACAATGCTGTTCCAGCTAGAATGACTAAATACAAAAAAGATTCTTACCTGGAAGTATTTTTTCTGCTGCATCTTCTTCATCAATCCGTTCCTGTGAAAAACGGGGCACAGGGAGTAGAGACAGAACTCAAAGGAGCAAAAAGAGTTGCACTCCTTCTGCCCTTTTTGCACACTGTAATATCTACAATCGGAAAAAAGGAAGGCGTGGAAAACAACTAGATTTTTATCTGTAGCTGTTAAAAGAAAGCCTTAGGACTTGCAGCTAAGAGCAAAACGTATAGACAAGTAACTTTTCTTGTGTTACTATGTGAAATTTACTTTCTCCTATGAGGAAGCCAGTTTCTTAAAGGAGGGGGGAGGGGACAGAAAACTAGCTTCATAGTAAGAACATTGTTTTCTTCCCAGTTTCATTTATTATTCCTCAGTACAAAGAAAAAAAAGAAAAAAAAAAGCTGAAGTTTAACAACAAAAATATAACGTTCATTATAGAAATTACTAACGCTGTTAATTTAGTCACCATGTTCTTGACATGGATCTGTCTCTTCCATTAACTGCAAAGTACAGCACTCTTATTTTTTGTTTTTATTGCCAGAGCACAAGAAAAATATTTTTCCTTGGTAGCATTAGTACACCACCATTAGTCTAACGACTGGGAGTGTGCAGATGTAAAGAGCTGAAAAAACAGATTTTTGCATAATTAAATGTATCTTGTGACTATGCCATAACTCGAAACACTAGATGCTGCTTTAAATTACTGATCAGAGAAATACGGTCATTAAGGATACCAAGGCATTTGACAGTTTATGCACACTGCATGACCCTCTTATCCTCAAATTCTATCCAGCTGCCTCGTCTGCTAGCTTCCACTTACTGAGAAATACTCTGTGGTATAATCCTAGAAATCTGCGTCTCCTATATTCAGTGGGATAATAGACACACAATGCGTGCCTCTGTCTTAGAGGGAGGAGGGTTCATACAAGGTTCCTCTTCCTATTTTTCCCATTTATAGGAACAAGACTGCTATTTAAGTTCCTAACAAATTCAGCACCATTTCCCTCCTTCTCCTATCTGATTGCAACCTTCCCTCAACAGCTCACTGACCAGGGACCCTCCAATATATGTTAGAAGTTTGAAACTCAGAGCTTTGAAAACCTAATCCTTCTCACTACCTCCCCCTTTAAGATACATCTGTAGATGTATCTGTGTCTTAAAGATACTGTGTCTATAATTGGCTAAAATTACAAAATGGACACAAGATACCAAACGGATACAAGAGGGAATGGAACTTAAATTTCAAACAAATAAGTCACTATTGTCAACTGACACATCTGTAAATCTAATTCTGAAATTTGTATACTGACCTATTCAACAGCCTCTCTGTTATTCACACAACACTCATGCACAGAAAGTTCAAGTTAAAAAGTGTTTTACAGAGAGAAAACAAACATGTTCATAAAAAATTCAACAGAAAAATCAACATTACTTTACTTACATGCTAAAAACATCTAGTAACTTCAACCATAATAGCTGGAAGGAAAATTACTTGAGCCTGAGAAAGACACTTTATATTTTCAAGAAATGGATCGCGCAAAACAAAGTCATACAATACATAACTAGATTGTGGAATCCACTGATGAAGAACTCTATGGAATTTGATATAAAGTATCTTTTGATTGCTTAATTTAGGTTAAGATTCTCACAGAGACAAATCACAACTGCTAATTAAGAACCTTATTGCACATTCTGGTTATGGTTCACTGCCCATGAGTTGACAGTGACCACAAGTGATTCTGTGACAAACAGTGATGCTGATGATCCTCCATTAGCATCAGCAAACGCAAACCACTGTTTCACACAGAAAACCCCACAAGACACAGAAAATTCAACTGTGCACATGACAGCAAATAGGTATGAACACAGACATCAAAATGCTCTCCTGAAGGCAAAATCTCAGTCTCTGGAGAGCAGGGAATGGAAATCATATCAGACGGAGCACAAGTATGGTATACTTTCAGTTTCTTTAAAGATAGCAACACTACAGGAATAGAGGATGTCTCTTTTGGGCATAACACAAAAAACATAAACACAAAAACATTAAACATAAACACAAATTATAATCATAGCAAAAAGCTGATATTAACAGAAATCTGCTCTTATTTTTGCCTCCCTACCACATGCAATGAAAAAAGTTTTCCAAGTAACTTTAGAGTTAAAAATAAACAGTTCCTCCTCATTACTGCAACTCTGTGAAAGTTGGTAAACCTACCTAAGTGATATCATAACAGATAGAATTTCTCAACAGAAAATCCTAGCTTTTCTATGTTAAGAATCTGATTTTCTCTTAAGCCCTCAAATCTGCACACTGCCTTGGAGCAACAGCACTCTATACAAATTTTCAGTGTGCAAACCACATGGTTCCTTGCCTCTGCTCGAAACCCAATTATTGGTGCTCAGTGCCTGGGAAAGTTGTTCTGCTTTTGGTGCAATGACTCTTCAGGTGACCTTCTGCGGGACAGCCACATGACAGCAACATGGAACACACACAGGTAATTGCACAAATATGGTCCCCCTGATGACTGCATTTGTCAAGACACTGATGCCAAATAGAACAAAAAACTATGTAAGCTTACTATTTTGTGTATAGATCTTTAGAGACTTTTGGGGAAACAAACCTGTGTGTTTAAAAGGAAGACAAGCTTATCAAAACCATCTTGGTTATGTCTTTCAGGTAAATATCTTTGAAAAATGTGGTACAGGATAAAACGGCAATTCAGCGATGGCTTCCATCGTACTCAATCATTCAAATAAGAAGCGGAGACGTGACTTGATCACATCATAAGGATTTACAAATGAATGAGAGCATCGATAGTGGATGGCTCTTCAATCTAACAAACAAAAGCTGAAGTTGAAACTAATCAAATGTGGACCAAAAAAAGGGCATATATATTTAACAGGATGGACAATAAGTATAGAAACAACTTGTGAACACTTGTGGCCTTCTCAAATACTCAGAATCATCAGTGTTTGATTACATTAGACCTTCATTTTCTAATCCCTACCTAGCTCTATATACACAGCTTGAGAATCGATAGCAGATTTTCAGAGGACAATATTTCTTTGCAACACATATTTGGAGCAGTGTAACTGTTATTAACCCTGATGCTTGCAGCTCATAAATGATATTTCTTACAAGTTCATGTAATGGAGGCAGTTCATTGCTCTGCAATAAAATTTTATACTCCTTGGTAATTCAAGCATTTGTATTGGATAAACTTGCAATGAAAATTATTTGCAGAGATTTCTGTTTACTACAGCTGCAACTTCAGAGAATTTGCAATCCTCCTTCCTGTCAGTAACCTAAAGTGGCAGACAGGGAGAGGCATGCCCACAATTTGGGAAACACTATAACCTCTGACATATCACATTAAGAGCTATCTCTAAATAATGCACACACATTTATTACAATGCAAACACAAATGCATCCATCATAGGCTGAATTAATTCAGCTGCTGGCCAGAAGCTTCAGGATTCTCCTTCATTTCAAGACCTAGATGAGATTCCAGGAATGTCTCTTACTAAATATCATATCCCCGGAACAAGAGTAATATGGGACAGCAGGCAAAAAGAATAGTGAGGAAATACATCTTCTTCGCTTTACTTGGAATGCAGAATAACTAAATATTACATATACAATAAAACCAAAACCAACACACAGAGAGAAACTATTATATTATACAAAATATCTAAAGGCATGAGTCTGTCACAGAAAACATGAGGGGCTCTGGCTAATAAGTATCTCTGAGACAAACTAAAGGTGTGCCCCAATCCCTCTTAGAAAAAATCTAATAGTGTAATGTACATGATGTATTTATCAAGATAATCATTTATATGATTGCCATTTCCCTTTTTTCATGCTGCACTATGAAATAAGAAATCACATGGACATGAAATTTGGTATTTGGTAAATAGCTAATTGGCTTTACAGAATAACAGGAAATAGCTTTTATGGTAAGTACACATTAAATGCATTGTTACACAAAGTAGCTTTCCGCCTAATGACCTAATGTACACTGAATAAGTCTGAAAATTAGCTCAGTGCCTGCAGTTCAAGTTATTCCATCTGTTTCTTCTTAGTATTCTGAAAAACAGTATTAGTATTTTTGAAGCATTTTATATTTCTCAAAAGTAAGATGCTAAGAGCATGCAAAATATTGTTACTACAATGCCTGAAAGATTTCCAGCACTTCTGATGCAATCTTGCTAACACAGTTTATTCTTGACGTCCCACCTTTCATTGCATGGCTCCAAACACAACCATGAAATGACGAATGCAAGAGCACTAAAAAAGATTGAGCCATTTGGTTTCAAACCTATTTCTTACTGTAGCTCCCTGTAAGATTAAAGCCTAAACTTCAACATGTCAAGAATGCAGCTCATTAAAATTATGTAATACCAAACAGCTTTACAAATTAAAAACCAACAAACAAACCATACATGCTGGTGAACTAGAATACAGCATTTAGTAGTTAGATTAATGCAAGAAAGCAAATTTAAAACAAAGTTAATGCTGAAATAATAATTTATCTCCTTTCTCCAAAGCCTCCTGGATTTCAGCTGTGTCTGTTCCTCCTCTCTACCTAGCTGGGGTATCTGATTTATCAAAATGGCTTGAAAATTTAGTTTCTTCCTTTGCTTCCAGTTGCCATCACACTGGTTCCATATCTCCTACTTACAATAACTGGCAGTCGTTAAAAATGTGTAGGTGGTCACTGTTTTGCTACGGCATCTGCAGAGCCCTTTGCTCATATGTGGCCCAGTTGTGATAAACGCTCAGACATGCCAACTGCTTTAGTGACTCAAGGAACTCTCTCTCACTCCTCTGTGCCTGTGGAGAAACTAACTCCTCATCCAGCAGTCAAAAATAGAGCGATTGGGTTGTATTACTTGAATATCTTGCTTATGCAGACATGTAGAATATAATATCCCAGGAAAATTTAGTCACACAATAAAATTAAATAGGATTTAAGATCACCAAGTTTCACATCCCATAAAATACAGACTAAATACAGTAATTTCAAACAGTTGCATCTGAGTCATGCCCATAAATTATATATAGGCTACAATACTTTTGGTTTCAAGCTATGTAGAATCTACCATGTCCTTTGGGGATATTTTTCAGTGATTAGCTGGTCTTAAAATACATGTCATCTTCATACCTTGAATTTATGTAGCTCTTATCCCGACTATAGAACCTATTACAGCTTTTCCTGGAGGATTAAAGAGGCCTTTGTTTATGAAAAACATTTTCTACTTGTAGTTGTATAATTATATTTAAAAAAATAGGGTTGGAAGTGATGTCCTAAAGCCAACTAGTTCATGCTTTAGCCCAAAACAGCATCAACTCTACTGATGTAATTGGAGATATTTGTTTAGTCTCGTTACAACAGATGGTGATTCCAAAACCTTTACATGCAATGTATTCTAGTGCTTCACTATTCTCACTGCCAAAAAGGTTTTTCTTGTGCTTCATCTGAATTTCCTGAACTGCAATCTCAGCCTGTTACTTCTTGTTTCACTCATCACGGACATGAAGATGAGTTTATTCCACATTTCTTCCTAATTGTTTGAAAACTGCTATCATGTTTCCTTTCATCTTCTCTTCTGTAGACAAAATCTACCTGAACATTACATCGTAATTCATACTTCTCAGGCTCCAAATCATTCTTACAGCATATTTCCAAATCCTTTTAACATTTACTTTGAATGCTGTGACTGTCAAACCTCACCAAGAGAGAATGGAGCAGCAGACAGAAGAAGCTGGGAAATTCTACAGCATTCTTGAAACTACCACTATCAAGGAAATATTGTCTTTATACTCTTACTTATTACAAGGATTATTCACCCAACAAACACTCACATTCCGGGCATTTCCATCCTTACTTCTCCCCTTATCTCAACATCCTGGCTTCACTCCTGAGACCCGTTCGGTTCTCCACCACTTCCTTTTTGGCTCAACAGCTGTTTGCTCATGCTAGTGTTCTCAGAAATTCGCAATTTAGCCAAAGATGATCAGAGTTTAAAGAAAATTGAAAAATAACCCCTGGACTCATAGATACATCATGTTCCTTCTCTTCCAAAACCAATAGCAAACAACTAACATTATAAACTAGATCATCTTATCGCTTTCCTAACACAACACAAACATAATAAAAGGCTGAAATATTTACTGCATAACAAAGAAAATCTTACCTACAATATTTTTTGCAGAATATTGTCTTTAGTTCAGGCTTCATAAACATACACACAGAAAACAGAAAATTATCACTATTATAATGTTCATATTTTTAGCAGCCCTCAGTAAACATGATCTTCCTTGGACTAGGCGATCTCCAGAGGTCCCTCTCAACAGCAATGATTCTGTGATACAAAGGGATCAGTGTACTTTTTTTCTCCTTCAAGTAATGAATTGTTGATATGAAAGGTTGAAGAAACACTGTATTATATATATTAATAGCAGTGACTATCCACAAAAACTTCTTTGATGCACAAAAAGGAAAAACAATTTCTAAATTGCATAATAACATAAAAAACAAAGGTTCTCTGTCCAAAAAAAAAATCCATTTTAAATCGAATGTACTAAAGATGATGACTGCCCTTGAAGACACATTAACTTTATTAAATGAATAATCCATTGGTGATTATGGGTAATAAAAGGATGATTAGGGTTTATGAATGAAATTATTATTTCATTTTATCAAAGAATAACACAAAAATATCAGAATTTCAATATCTTTAAGAGAAAACAAGAAATTAAAGTATGCATGAAAATTATTGTTATAAAATGAATTCGTCAACCTCTTAATGGACTAACGCGTACTGAAATCTAGTAAGGCACTTTGCTCAGTATTCACTTACAGAGAAAACTTCACGCTGCCTCATTGTTCTCCAGTCCAGAATCCAATAAAATTACATACTTTATGCATGACAGCATCTGAAACACTGTGACAATTACCAATAGCCTGAAGCCAGTACACAACTTCACTCTGAACAAAAAAATCCTTAATTTTATCTTTGAAAAAAAATGAAATTTATTAAACAATGAACAGGTTTCACATTTGTCTTAGGAGATGCCTTAAATCATATGCTTCCCACTGCTGTAACAAGATATAATAGTAGAATTACTGCAGTTAAGGAAGGACTTTGGTCAAGGCAGATCTCATTTAAGAATCATACCCTCCACTTGCAATTGTGATGAGGACGCTGTGCACTCGGCAATGCTAGAAAAATGTAATCTGTATCAAAATAAGCAAGTTTAAATTAGAAGTAAATGGCCATTATGTCTTCTACTTATGGTTGCAAACAGCATTGAACAAGAATATGAATACCTGAATGTATCTTTTTTCCTTATCCCTTTACACATTTTTTTCTCACACTAATTTTTTTTTCACTAATTAACTGTTAGCATCTTTACTGTTCTACCATAACGAAGTACGGAGTGTAACAAAAAGGTGTCCCAAGAAGACAGTTCTGTACATAACTTCATACAGATCCTCACTGCTGCAGCTGAACACTTTTTGCATTAATAGTTAAAGTGCCAAAGAGATATTTGGGAGTTGGGTGGGAGCACGTCTAGAGAACGGTATGAAATTTCATACCATCATACAATCAGTTTCAGAAATCCTTCTTCATTAGGCAAAATAATACAATCTTCCCTGGTCTTCTGGGGAAGGTAGTTAAGCTGTGCTATCCGCTCAAACAAGGGGCAAGGCAGGATCTCACTTTTAAGCTTTTGTCCCCCACCACAGACCCCTAAAAAAAAAAAAAGAGGGTGGACCTGGGCACTAAAAGCGCATGTGTAAAGCCTCCAGCATCTCAGAAGCACTGCTTACCACACCCTGCCTCAGGCTTTGACCTGGAGCGCCTCAGGGCAGCATCAGCCTCGTCTGAACGCCTCAGCCCTGAGCCGAGCCCTCCAGACGGAGACAAGTGACCTCACCCCGCAGGTCTGGCCTGCCGGGGAAAAACATGGCCCCTGGGACACCGCAAGGAGAGAAGAAGACAACCCGTGAGCAGCAGCACGGGCGAGGACATGGCCCCAAACCTTTGCGGGAAAGGACTGCGGGAATCCTACTCTGTGGAGAACATGGCGGGAGCCGGGGGCAGGGCGGCAACGCTAGCCCCGCCCCCTCCTGCCGTTCCCCTAGCAACGCCTCGGGCGGTGACCGCCCCCGCCCCACCTCGCTGCGCGGGCTCGGAGAGGTGAGGGGGCGGAACTTCCGGGCCGGCTTGCCCTCCTCGGAAATGACATCAGAGTGTCAACATGCAAGATGGCGGCGCATCATCGGCAGAACACGGCGGGGCGGCGGAAAGTGCAGGTGGGGGCGAGGCAGGGCCCGGCGGAGGCTGCGGGGGGGCGCGGCGTGGCGGGAGTCTGGCACGGCTCGGCCCGGCAGGAGGAGGAGGAGGAGGACAGCTTGCGGCGGCGAGGCGGAGCGCGGCCCGGGAGAGGGGCGGTGGCGGGGGTGGGGTCTGCGGGCGCGGGCGGCGGGCAGGTGGCGGGGAGCGGCGGGAGGGCGCCGGGCCGGGGAGAGCGGGCCTGAGGGGCTGTGGCAGCGGCTGCTCTCAGCTGGGGGGCAGGGCTGGGGGGTTTCTATGGCAACGCAGTCCCCTCCTTCCCTTTCCCAGCAACACTGAGGTGAAGGGGAGGCACCCCCCTCCCCCCGCCCCAGTGGCGCTCCCCCACCTCCACTGACGTCCGTGGAGGGGCGAGTGGCTGCCCTTGGCAGCGCGGCCTGGCCGCCGAGGGGGAAGGGGTGTCGGTCGCTGCCCAGCGGGGTCAGGTTCCCCAGCCCGGAGGAGGCAGAGCTGAACCACCCCGCCCGTCTGCCCTTTCCAGCTCCGGTCAGCCTTTCTTCAAGGAGGACCGTGGCCTAGGCAGTCTGGTGGGTGTAAGCTTTCTCAGCTCACCTGCGAGACGATCCTGCTTCGTGGTGTGGGCTCATATGTAGCTATGAGTACAGTTATAGCCTTGGTGGAGACTGGAATTACTGAAATGTGTGTAAAAAGTCAAGACTCTTTAACAGTAAAAGTCATGAAAATAGGTTTATTATGGTCCTCAACTTTTTTGTTCGTGTTTGTGATACTACCAGCACTTCAAACGTTTTTACAGCTTTCACTATGGAAAAGATTTAATGCTTTATCAATGTGCAAGGCTGCCTGCCTCTAGTGGCAAGTGCAAGTTTCAGCTGTATCTATCCGCTGTGATCAAAAGAAATATTGATTAAGCCTGAAATAGCATTAGGATCCTTCCAAACAGAGGTGGGTTTGGTTTTGAACGCATCTTTTGCGTTTTATCACACAGAGGAAATGCGCACTTCTTTATAGCCTTTAGTGTTTTTCATGGTTAAGGTAAGCACTTGATCAATAGTGTATAAAGAATTCCCTTGCCCTTCCAAAAAAACCCTCTGATGTTCTTTAAAATACAAAGAATCCAAAATATAATATCCCTTTATTGACTTCGTTGCCTGTGCCATAAACAAGTTTTTGCAGGTTGCTCTCCTAAGGAAGGGGATTTTATGATAACTAGATATGTCTTTGATGTAGTCCTATTTCTTTATGAAGTATTATTTCCCTGACAGCAATGTGCATCAAAGAGTACGTTGTTTCCTTTTTTCTTACTACATTCCTTTTCCAAACATTACTTAGCTCAAAAGCTTGTATTTACAGGTGGGTTTGTCCTGGTTTATGATTTCTTCTTTTCCTCTTTTATTGTGTTATGTGATTTTTTTTTCACTTCATGTACTGTTACACTGATCTGTGTCTCAGCCAGTACATTGTAAGTCTAGATCTGCAGAGAATAACTTTGGTTATATTATCAGCATATCTAAAACCTTGAGCAGAAGCTGGGTATTTTCTTGCACTCTTACTATTTCACCTACTTGGTTAGAGACAGGATTTTGTTTGTGTAATGGAATTCTAAGTGGCTGTTGTATCCAGCCACTGATGGAAAGTTAAAACCACTAATGATTTACTTGCTTCCCAATGGTTGAACATTTAGGGTACTGCTACATCAAGCTTTTGAGAGTGAGAGGAGGAGAAATTTCTCCCAAACCTATGAGACTAGGGGAAGAAGCCTTTTAAAAAAATGCCTCTTGGGCATGAAGGAACTTGATTCTTTACATGGCAGGAGAGCTGGTTGAAGTTTATGGAAATGGGAACTATTATTATCTTGGATGCACCTGTTTTACTGGTAAGCAGAACCATCCAAAATAGTCAGTTTAGGGTGCTTCTGCATATAATTGTATGTTTATAAGGGCTTAATCAGAATAGATGTTTTAGGCCTCACATTTAAATCGTTAAACTTCTTACCTTTTTATATGCATGGAATTTATTTTAAGTCAGGCATTTGAAATGTCCAGCGGCAGGCTATTGGTGTTCCTTAAGCTTAGCTATGCATGTCTGAAGGCTGCAGTAGTAAGGTTGTCTGATTTGGGAAGGGAATGGGGATGCAGAGCTGTGTCAGACACTGCTGTGTGATGAGAAACAGTTGGCTATATGCTGTAGCTTTCAGATATGTTACTGTGAATTAAGTCAAGATGAAGCCACTTCTCAGCAGGTGGCTTAAAGTAGCTGCCCTTGAGGGGCTGCATTGTAACTGCCCTCCCAAATTGCTGCTTGGCCAAAATGAATTCGCCCCCACACTCAAAACCCATTGACAGAACATGGGAATTTTGCCATAAGTGATCTGGATCAGCATCTTTATTATGAAATTACTGAATTAATTTTAAGTCCTTTTTGTCTTTAAGTCTTGTACAGAATAAGATCTTTTTGCACTGACTTTGTCATATTTATGCACTAATACCGCATTATGACAGCAAGTAGAAAGTGGTGAAACAAAAAACCCTTTACATTTAGAACATGATTTTTTTAATAGTACCATTTATTAAAAGCGCACTAGATTTTGTACGCTGTAACTTATTAGATTTTATCTATAAATTATTTTTATATTTTCTATATAATAAATATATAAATCATATTTATAAATTATATTTATTTTATACATAATACTTAAGCAAACGAATAGCCAGTAAGTTGATTCCATTGTAAAAGGATAAAATGAACTACTTAATGCCTTCCATTACTTTTATTCTAGGGCCTGGAGTGCCTGATAAAAATTCAAATATCAATATGTTTTTAATTTAAAAACTTAGTTTAAGATATACATCTGCCCTACCAAGATACTAAGGCAATAGGTTTGGGGGGTTTTTTTGGTGGTTGACTGCTGCTTCTCTCATTTTTTGATTCAATTTATGTCAGATCTCATGCAATCCTACCAGTGATTTTGAGAAATATCAGTTTTTTAATTGCTCGCAATAGCATTTATGTCTGAAATTTTTCTCTACTTAGAAACAGAATGGGTGCTGTCAGAGCTCGGCTGTTCACCATTTCCTCCACCATGATGGTGTTGCGATATTTTTAAAAGCAGATTCTACCCATCTATTAAGACAAAATCTGTTATAAGACATGTAAGGTAACAAGGGTAACAAGATTTCAGATCAGCTGATAGACTCATCCATGAAGGAAACACATTGTAGGTCCTGTACGAAATTCACTTGGCTTTGTGTGCCGAAACGTATCAGTTGACAGTATCTTTATCTCTGGAGCTCTTAGATAGTCATTAAAATGATTAGTCCTGATCCATTTAGGCTACTGAATCCCATAAATTCTTTATAATGAGGGTCCATCACCCCTTAATGTCTGTGCACTGCTGCAGTGAAAGATTCTTATTTGTTATGGGAGTTTATAAAAGCTACAGCAGTATAAATGTAAAAGGCCTTGGTCATTATTAAAATATTTCATATCCCACAAATCTTGCCCCTCCCAGACCATCACGGCAATAAAACGACTATGGTCTATATCATAGTCATTATTATCTTTGTGGTTTGCAACTGACTTTGTGAATCAACGCAATGAACAAAGCAGAAACGTGCTCTCAGTCTGCTCTGTTTGAAGTGAATGCCATTTGGTGCTCAGAGTCGTAACTTCCTGGTGACCTTCGCAGTCCTTTCCAGGCAGAATACAGTGCCTTATCTGGAGCGATAAAAATGTGTATGCTGTGGGTCAGAGTTGAATTTTACCACGGCAATTTCTTCTCAGCCAAAAGCCTGTTGCTTTTACATTGTTTAGATATGTGTGTGTACACACGTACTTGAACGTATACTTTATATTTTTGTATTTGTTTGTATAGTTACTCTATTTACTAATAGTTCTTATATTTCTTTATTCAGTGATGCTCAAATTTAAAAAAATAAATTAAAAAACACTTTCTGACCTTTTTTCGCAAAAATAAGAATATAATGGAGAACGACACGTGGATTATCAGCAATCTTCCTCTGTTCATCTTGGCGAACTTTTCGGTTTAGTGAACTTGCCTGCTGTTCACCACTCTTACACAAGTGTCAGGTCTTTTAAATCAAGTTGTTGTTGCTTTTATTGATCCATTTTAAGTTCCCTGTGTTAAGAGAGGCATTTCAACACCCTTTCAACATATTTTGTGGAATCTGTAACTTGGCCCTCTGTGTTAATATATAATTAATGTATTTGAATACAAGCCTGGATGCTTCTGGTGTTATGTGCCTCTTTCTAAAAGGTTCCATGTGGTGTACAGCAAATGTCTTGTGAGGTTATTTTTAGTTCAGCCACATATTCTGTGTGTCTTCTTCTAGTTTTTTTAATATAGAAGATGTTTATTTCAGTCTCAGTGACTGGTTTACAAGAGTGGACCATTTAACATTTTTTGTTTTGGATGAGAAAAAAATTTAAGTATTTCCAACGTAAGCAACTGACAGTTACTAGGATGTCATTCGGCCTCCAATAAGAGCTGGAGAGTGCATTGTTGTGCCATAGTCATCGCTTTCAATTCATATTCTCTTCATGAAAAGTGGTTTGTCTTGTCCTTACCTAACTGCTCAAATAGCAGTATTCATTTGAAATGTTGGTGTGGTATCCAATAAACTTGCTGACCACAAAATCGTTTTATTTCATCTTAATTTTTCCCCCGTGTGCTTTTAGTATAAGAAATTAAAAAATAATTTTAAGGAGCACATGCTTAATTTGGATTAGAATCACCTTTATAATTGAAAAATGGCTGTCACAGTTTCTTCCCGTGACATGCAGAAAATGATCATTACCTTTTCCTTACACAACAGGGATTTCTTTTCCTTCTTACTCTTATATCTTAAAAAATTAAGACAGTTTATCAGGAAAGGTATACTGAAAGGTATACTGTTCCTTCTGTGGATGGAAAATAAAACTTTCTAGAATTGTAAGTCTGAGGAGAAACAAGAGTAGCTGGTTGAATTCTATGAACAGTAGCAGTCACATTTTGTCAGGCTTTTTTTGTTTTGCCATCTTTTCTTCCATCAAAGCTATCATGTATTTACATTAAAAAAAGGAACAGTAGGAAATAAGTTTCTAATCTTTTTTAAATTCAGTTGTTACAGCAGAGTTACTTTGTCAAGTTTCTCACAGGAAGAAAGAAGGATGATGCTATATTTAATGCTGAACTGGTACCGAGATCTAGCATTCGCTCTTAGATCTACCACAGACTCATTAACTCTGAAACAATATAGTTCCTCTCTTTGTCTCAGTTCTCGTAAAATATAAACAATACTTGCCGAGAGATGTTTGACTAAATTCACGTGTGGAAGTTATTAAAAGGAATAAAGAGCAAATTAAATTTCACTTTCGTTTGAATATTTCGGCACTGGTGGTAGTGGGAAACGGTTGTCAGTCTTCCCCTGTCGTATCTTTGAACAATGGAAAAACAGGACCCAGTTGAGCCGTCAGCCACAGTTTCAGGGTCTTCTAGATGGAAATTTAATAGTTATGCAAATTCCATTATAGAAAGAAGTTAAAATTATTTTACTACATCTAATCTCTATGAGCTTTTTTCACTGCTGGTTTCTCTGTTAAGAACAATATTTAGTTCTTTATTTTAGCAAGAAAATATTTTATCCACTGCATTTTAAGAAATTATGCAACTACCTTAATTCTGTCAAGATTAATGTAGAAGTATGACTCTCAATTTCCACAGTCCCGTGAAAGTATCAGTCATATATGAAAAGTACCTTATTTACTAGAGTAAGCCACCATTTGCTTTTTTGCATTTTTAAAATAGTTATTTATGGCTGTTCTTTACTTGAACTCCTGCAAATTAAAAAAAGTAACATTATTATGAGCAAAAAGCTCCTTAAAATGCTTGGGTGACTAACATAGTTTGAGAGTCTTATTTATGAGTGGAATGAAGAGCTCTATATTATACCTGAAAATATTAACAAATATGGGAGGTGACGGACAGAAGAGGAACAAATGGAAAAATTGAGGATTTGTAAAAAAATATCCTAGCAGTTTGGAGAAGCAAGAGCTGAAAGGCCCCTGCTGATCTTGAGTCTGACACTATATTTCAGGAAGAGATTGTTCTTCCTAGTCACTAACATCAGATTTAATCTACTGACCTATAGGTTTTGAATTCCTTTAATTTGTGTCTTACCTGCTCACACTTAGTATTTTTAACAGAGTATTTTCATTGGCTTTATTCAAAGAGTTTGAAAGCAGTGTGAATTCGATGGCCATTCCTTTGCCTTGTGTTTTGTATCACATTAAATCTTGACTTTGTAACATTCTTTTACTGAAGTAGTCTGTGCGGGTCTTCTAGCGATGTAGACATGATATGATCAAGCCCGGGTGAGGAGTTGCACATACATCTTGCTCCCTGCATCACAAAAACCAAACCAAAACAAACAAACCAAAAAACCCCCAAAACCAAACCAAACTTCAAGTATTTGAAGTGTTATAACAATATTATGTGTGGTTGACGCAGTAACCTCTCAGTCTTCTCTCAGTAACATCTCTGGAGCTGTGTGTAGGCAGAGACTTGAGCATGGATAGCAAGAAAATTATGGATGAGTCTGGAATAGGTGAGAGAAGCTGAGAGTGTTGGAAATTAGGACACAGTCTGAAATTTGGAGGAAGAGCTGTGACTCTACAAGGACTGTGAGTGGCTAACAAAGACCGTGAGCAAGAAGTGCTTTAAGAGCACTGGGACATAACATAATATATGTAGTAAATGGACTTGTGGAGTGGTAATGGAGGGTATTAGGGCGGAAAGATTCAGGAGGCTCTTAATTTTCATCCTTCAGTGTTGGTCTATAGAGCTGTTGCAGCTGTTTCTGAAACAGAGGATAGGACTGGATGTGTGCTTTCTAGAAGCGTCTGTTCTCTTACTGTGCTGCACTGGGACGGGATAATTCAGTTGAGGTGTTGCCCACATTCACCAAATGGACCTGTCAGTTCTTGTGGTATAGAATCTCAGATGCTGTAAAATGTTTCTTCAATGATAAGGACCACTAAACATTTTGTTTAATTTGTTGGGTTTATTTTGTGTAACTGAGATCTGGTCTGCAAAACATTTTCTTTATACTGCTATAATGCAGTTATTGGAGTGAAAAATTGCTTTCAGATGTCTAGCCCAAGACTACTCCTTGAAAGCATTTTCAAAACACTGGTACTTATGTATACAAATGATTCCTGCTGTGGGCAGACTGGATCATACCAAGCCTAAAATTTTACCTTGTTGTTCTGATTATATTTTACAAAATCTGGGAAGAGTCATAGCTGGCAGCTTCCCCTCCTTTTCTTTAAGTGTGAGGGCTTTCCTCATAGTAATGCATAAACCCTGTGATAAGGAGAGATGCAGCACAGTGTGAATGGGGTAGCTCTGAAGAAACTGCACTGCCTTATAATTGTGTTTACTGAACTGTAATAATGGAGAGTGCTGTAGCCTTTGCAGTATGTCTCCTTAAATCTCCTTTTAGTGTTTCTGAACAAAACAATGAAATAACCTATACGCGCAGTACTGTCAAATACAGAAGGAATGAAACTAAAGGAATAATTTATCTGAAAGAGCAGTAAATATTTGTGCTTCTTATTATATTAGAAAGTAGGTAGTTTTGAAAAAATTAGTTTCAAAATAATAGCAATACCTGAAATAGCTAGAATTTGTATCTGCAGTCTTTCAGTGCTTCATAATCCTTAGTGACCGTATCCTCTCCCTTGTGAGTCTGGGAAATACTGTCATCCCAGCTACAGACACTATGAAACCTACTTAGGAAGTGAGACACAAACTCTGTGTGTTGTCTAAGATCACACAGAATATCTGTGTAGAGCAGGGAGTTGAATGAAGGATTCTCTGGGTCTAAGCTTGAGTTGTAATGATTAAATAATCCTTTAGGCTCCAGTTCTAGCACTGCTGATATCTTCTCTGTGATTCTTCCCCATTTTTGGGATGGGGGAAATGACTGAGGTGGTGTTGGTAACTCTCAAACTGACAGACTTATTTAACGCTTGTAAAGCTCTTAATATTTTCTACCCGAGAGCCTCACAAAGATGAAATTAGATGTTAGGATTTTATGGCCAAGTCAATATCTTAATACCATAATTGGATTTGTGTAAATGTATTTTAGGTCTCCTATGTGATTAGAGATGAAGTGGAGAAGTATAACCGAAACGGGGTAAATGCACTTCAGCTGGATCCAGCATTAAATAGACTCTTCACAGCAGGCCGAGACTCTATTATAAGGATATGGAGTGTCAATCAGCACAAGGTAAGTCATGAGAGGATTCCTATGTCTAAACCTACTTTTTTCCAAGTTATCATGCTGGTAAGCCGTCTACAGGTGTACATCTGATACTGTTTTTTAACAGCTGCCACTTATTATGATAGGAAAATCATTTTGATATTGCTCATACTGTGATATCTTATATAGCTGTGTAGTTCTTTCACAAAAAGATTCTGGAATAGTGACTTCAAGCAACTCTGCATTAGGCAACTTTTGATCCATTTGAAGGTTGAAGAAAATATCGCAACAGGATCTAAGAGTCACAGTCTTTTCCGTTTGTGATGAGATCTTATAAACTTTTTTTTCTTAATTTGCAGCAAGACCCTTATATAGCATCTATGGAACATCACACAGATTGGGTAAATGATATTGTGCTCTGCTGCAATGGTAAAACATGTAAGTACTTAAATATTTGAAACCTACAATATTCAGAAATTGTGTATAAAAGTATATTATCTGCTGCTTTAATTTTTTTCCATCTTTTCTTAGCATGTAAAATTAATTTGTGATGTGTATTGTAAATTTGATAAATAGTGTAAGCAGATGTTTTAATGAAAATCTTAATGTGTATATGATTCTTTTAATCCTTTTGAAAAGCAAATTAGAGTAGTATGAATATGCTCTAAAGTAATATATAAGCCATTAAAGTTTACTGTTTATTCTTTCCAATTTAGTGATATCTGCTTCTTCAGATACTACTGTTAAAGTGTGGAATGCACATAAGGGATTTTGCATGTCAACACTAAGGACGCATAAGGTGAAAAACATTATCTGTAAATACTGTATGTTATCACTGACAATCTTATAAATATTAAGATGTAGACTTCAAATGGATAATGCTGTTGATTCATGTTGTTATATTTACTTTATTGTAGGATTATGTGAAAGCCTTAGCATATGCAAAAGATAAAGAACTGGTAGCATCTGCCGGGCTGGACAGACAGATATTCCTCTGGGATGTAAATACTCTAACAGCACTGACTGCCTCAAATAACACCGTAACAAGTAGGTACCTGGGGAGGGGAGGCAAATGCAGTGCATTTTATTGAGTAGCATAATCTGTGAGATCAATTTAAAACTATAGATACCTGTTTCTGTGTGTACATAAAAAATGTGCCAGAAAGTTTAAGGTGGTTTTAGTATGTAATCAGTCCATCCGTTTCGTGTTGTAATAGCTGAAAATCCAGAGCAGCCCACAGTCATGGCATTTAGAATAGAGGACAGGTCTCTTTGAACATTTTCTCCTGAAATGTAATGTGCTGGTATTCTCTGAAACTTGATAGAGCTTTAGCTTGAGAAGGTTTTTGCTCCTCAACTGACCCATTATAGAAATTTTCCCTTAGGTTATTTGTCAGAGCATTTTCTGTGTATTATAATCTGGTTGGGTTTTGAGGGTTGTTTTGTTTTGTTTATATAGATGATGCAAAAAGTGCAGTACAGCTCCTAAAGCAGAACTTGATACATTTATCAAATCTATCTGTCGGAAGAATAAAGTTACTGGATAAATTTAGATTTAAAAGCATGCGAAGTAATACTAAGCACTAATTACATGTAAGGATAGCATACTAGTGAGAGCGAACTCACTAGTTAGATATTAGAACACAAGGGGAAACTGTCCGTAGATTCTACTTATCAGGGTTAATCCTCATCATCATCATCTTTTAAGAAGTGGTCTGTCCTGCTTCTCCATCGCAATAAAGACATTAGAATAAATTATGAGATCTTTCCCCATAGAGCAATTCCAGCACCGCTTTCTTAGAATAGTCAAGATAGAACTGGTTAAGTTTCTCTTCTGGAATGTTTCTCTTATGTTTCTCTTATGCTGTCATGTCTGTGTAGCCTTCAGAAGAGAGATGGCTTCTAGTGAGCTGTGTTGTTGGACTGCAGAATGGTATTGGGATGGCACATGACTGTACATAACTAAGTAGATTTACCTTATATTTCCCAGAAGTTTTCTTTCACTGAAGGTAGAATTATTTTATCACCAAACTTTGCTGATAACTGTAAGTTATGCTGTCTTCTGATTGAACAGGGAGTTTTTGCAGGAAGAATTTATTTGCTGGCTTACAGGAAGACTCGGTTGTGAGGGGAAAAAAAAAAAAGGATTTCTTGAGCACTGCAACACTGATACAGAACCTAAATGATTCAAGTGAATCATAATTGGGAGACGGGGAGTACTGAGGAGCTGATGCTTGTTTTGAGCCCGAGATCAAATGGAAGTGGAGGCATTACTGCTAAGATGACAGAAATAAATTTGCATTTCTAGAGTTAGAACAGTAATGTTTCATAAGGGGGAGAAAGGGGAAGCAGGGGAGTTGTTTTTCTTTCTTTCTAGTGCTCCCAACTAACAGTGTTTCTGTTGGGAAGAACACAGTATATGTCCTTAAAGAATCTGGTTTTCCTCAGTCCTTTCAAACAATATTGATTTTTTCAGAGTCCAAATGAAGATTGTTCTTATGCATTAGTTTCCTGTCTGATTACAGGGAAGCAACGTACACAAGCCAACAGTAAAAGGAAGCCTAGTTTTAATGAGTCTCTCAGTCAGCATAGCCATAATATAAATTAAGTGGAGAGATTTTGCTTTTGAGAGGTAGTCCCTTCCAGAAGAGGGTGGAGTCGAGCTTTGCTTTTGTTCTGGCATAAATTTTGCTTCTGCACACTTAAGATTCTCTCTTCCATACCTGAAGTCCTGCTTATGATAACTCTGGACATTATCCTTTCATAAATTATTATGGTTGTTGAGCAGTGTGCTAACCTTCAAGAGTTTTCAGTTCTGCTTTTTGCCTTCAACTATTCTCTGGGGACAGTGGAAGACTATGACTTTATTTTTGCTACAAATAATAGATTTCATTTGAAAGTTTACATTTGGATAGCCATAGCTAGTGGTTAAGAGGACCCTGACATAAAGCTGCATAATTCTTTCACGGTGACAAAATGTTTATGATATTGGGTCACAAATACTGTGTTAGAAACTTATTTCCATAATATACATAAATCATTATATAAAGTTTCACATTTTTGCTGGCAATACAGTTTGTTGCTATTCTTAGCCTTTTTGGCATACTGATCATATGGTTTGGAGGCTTGATGAAATGCCTAATGGTGCTCTCCAAATAGAAGATTTTCATTTGCTGTGTCTGTGCTTTTCCCAGTTGAGAGACTGGTACTTTAATCTGTCCAAAAGTAGATTAGGCTAGAAGGTGCAGAATTCTTCAACTCTGACGACAGTTGTGACGCTAAGGAGTTGCCATACAGTTTTCCCAGATGCATCCATACAGTTTTTTCCAGCAGCATCCATGCTCAAGTAACATATTTCAACACTGCAGTGTAACTTCAGTAATGCATCTCTGCTGAACTAAGAGAAGCGCCTTTAATATATAATGTAGAGTTTTACTGCTGCTTGGCTTGGGAAAAAATCTCTGCACTTAAATCCAAATGCTATGTATTCTAAGATCACATAGAAGTATCATTCTCTGGTGAAGTAGTTGAGAAGAGCAAGAGTACCTTGATGGTCCTGGCACTGAATTGTGGTGCCAAAAGAGCACCAGGGCTGTAATGACCATAAGTCTGAGGAGTTACTTAGTTTTTATGCTAGCAGTAGATTAAGAATCAGGATGGGGTTTTCCTAGCAATATGCTGTCTACAGTCATTCTTTTTAAAGCAACTGTATGGGGTAGAGTGGCACTGTTGTCATGGGTCAAAGGGTATTAAAATATCCTTTTAAACATCCTTTTAAAATACCTATTAAAATTTTTGAGTGAATAAGTATGTTTTTCAAATGACAGCATTAAAATTGAAAATGTAAATTTTATTTTGAAATAGCTTCTTCCCTGAGTGGGAACAAAGACTCTATCTACAGCCTTGCAATGAATCAAATGGGAACAGTTATTGTATCGGGGTCCACTGAAAAGGTAAGCAAAAATCTGGTAAGGCTCATTCCACTTCACTTCAAAATTTAGTATAAAGAGACAATTTTATTCATTTTCAATGTCATGTCTGTAGCAGCTTTTGTGTTTTTAATAGTGAGGGTAGACACTTTTTTCTGTAAGCGGGAGTGTAAGTGTAGATACAAATACCTGCCTCAGTTTGAAGATGTGTATATATCCATATAGATATACACAGAAGACACAATCAGATCATCTTGTGTAACCCTCTCTCTACCAGACATCATTACATTTCACCACAAGAGCTCTGATTTTGGGGGCACGTTACTCAGATGATTATAAAAATTGAAGCAGTTGCCCCAGGTAAGAAAGAAATGGTGCCATCAATTTGTAAGACCCCTGCAGGAGGTGGGAAATGAAGTGAGCTAATGAAGTTCAAATGTTCCCAAGAGATAGCCCATGCTCTTTGTTGTAAAGGAAGGTAAAACACCCTAAAGTCCCCTGCGAGTTGTTTTTTTACCTAATCTAACCTTGAGAGAATTTTATTTCCAAGTCAATATAAAAATGAAAATAGAATACACCAGCGAAGCACCTGAGAGGATTCTCAGAATCTTTTTTTTCACCCACATCACACTATCCTGTTTCCAGTTGCTTCCATTCTTTAATTTCTTAAGAAGACAGAAAAAGCCAGAGCAAATGAAATTAAAATCAAGCGAAGAAAATCACATCTGATTATTAGAGGTGCATAAGATCTAGTTATCTCTATCTTGTTGTAACAAAGTATGTTTTTGATGATGGATGTCTGTGTGTTCAGAATAAGGGTCAGTTTATTCGGAAAGGCTTAATTTTCTGTAGAGAAAATGCATTGGTGGGAAGAATGATGTTAATTATAGTTATCCAATGTCTGTTTACGTAGGTTCTAAGGGTGTGGGATCCGAGAACTTGTGCAAAACTAATGAAACTCAAAGGGCACACGGACAATGTAAAAGCTTTGTTGTTGAACAGAGATGGCACCCAGGTATGTGCTTTAACTTGAGACAAAGGCATTTTACAGAATGCAGAAATGTCATTAGTCTTTTTCAATATTTTATGAATATTTTTTCAATTATGTCATAGATTACAGAAGGTAGCTTAACAAGTATTTTACAGATATTTAGTGATTAAGGGAGGGAGGCTGGTGGGCGAAAGCTCTGTTTTATTACAGGTCCATCTAGGTATGGAGGGGGTGGCTTACATAACAACTCTAGTCACAGTTTCCAGACGTTTTAACTGCCAGTCTTTGTTTAGCACCGTCTTAATGGAAAAACATAACCATAAGAATTATGAAAGCTCTTTATGGAAAAAATTATTTTAAAAGACTTAAATACCTGCTTGATTTAAGTATGATGGTTGTTGCTCAGTGTCTTTCAGGTAGTTCTGATGGGACTATCCGTCTGTGGTCCCTTGGGCAGCAGAGATGTATAGCCACATATCGAGTCCATGATGAAGGTGTTTGGGCTCTGCAGGTCAATGAAGCCTTCACTCATGTTTATTCAGGAGGAAGAGACAGGAAGATTTATTGTACAGATTTACGAAATCCTGATATCCGTGTGCTTATCTGTGAAGAAAAAGCACCAGTTCTTAAGGTAATTGAGTTTAATTTGGAGAATCACAGAATGGTTGAGGTTGGAAATGACCTCTGGAGGTCATCTGGTCCAGCCCCTGTGCTCAAGCAGGGCCACCTAGAGCTGATTGCCCAGGACCATGTCCAGACAGCTTTTGAGTATCTCCAAGGACGGAGACTTCGCAACCTCCGTGGGCAACCTGTGCCAGTGCTCAGTCACCCTCACGGTAGAAAAGTGTAATTGTATCGCATGTTGTCTAATGAAATAGCGGCTTGAGGTATAAGTTGATAAAAGAATACGTATTGGTACTACACCACATCTTTAGTACATGGGCTTTGTCTCCTAAATTACGTCTGAAACTTAATTGTCTGAAGAAGATAAATGCCTGGTAGCTACCTAAAATAGGCAAATTCAAATATTACTGAAATTGAATTTGCTTCAAATGTGAAAAGTTGTTTTTACCAGACTCTAGTATGGTTTTAAGAAACTAAGCCCGCATTGCCAAGGCTTTAGACAAAAATGGATGTTTCTTAGCAGCAATATATATGCACAGGACTGTGTTAGAATATATTGCATACTCATGGGAACCAGGAATAAAATTTATTGTGGGTTTTTTGAACACCTATACATGATGTTTTCTTAACTGGAGAAAACTGCATGCACCAGTCTGAGTCTTTTGAAGAGACTGCTTTTTGGATTTTTTTTTTTTTTTTTTTTTTTTTCTGTCTGTAACTCTAGATGACATGACTTTGGAACACGTAGGTGTATAAGGAATGTGCGATTGAAACGGATACCAGTATGTAAGCAATCTGGCTTTCCTTGTGAGTGAGCTCTGGCTTAGTATGTTCAGATAAAATCCTGGATGTATTAATGTAGTTTTGAAAAAGTCAGAATCTGAGAAATTTCAGTTCAAAATAGAAAATGAAAGCTATGGTCAGCTGTACAAAGATCAGAAGGGATCTTCTAAGATCTTAGCTACAGTGATTCGTTGTTGTCCAAGAAATGTAATAGCAGAGCCAAACATATAAAGTTCTGCTTTTTAATTAGTACAGAACTTCTTACATTCTCTTTTTAACCATGTGAAGTATTTGAATGCAAAGTAATGCAGAAAATATTGCACTTATCAAACTGTCCATTAGACAAGATTGCACCATGCTAGAAGCAACTTTTAAATACTGGGTCTTTAGACACATTGCATCTACTATTGTCCATGTCCAGAATTTATTTGTTGAATATTTGAGACAATTTCTCTGGAGTTTAAAAAATTACAGCTTAGTTATTTTTCATTTAAACTTTGTATTTCTTTAGTAAGCTGAAAGTAGTGCTGTTTCTGAGATACATCCAAGTATGGGAACAGGTCTACACAGAGAAAATGTTAATTGAACAAAGGAAAATTCAGTTAAGCGTGCCTGAAATTATCTGTGGTTTCATTATTTAGATGGAACTTGATAGATCAGCTGATCCTCCTCCAGCACTTTGGGTTGCAACAACTAAATCCTCTGTCAATAAGTGGGTAAGTGATATATTTTACACTCTGTGAATTCAGTTAAGTAGTCATGGGACTTGCAGTCTTGGTTTGGGAACTGTTGGACTGTTGCTTGCAATCTGACTGTGACTTGTGGTCTGTAAGCTTTCTTTAAAATAATCATAAAATGTTAATATTGAAATTGATCAAAAGACATTAAGCTTTGAATTACTTCCTTGCTATCTATCTATGCTGCTTTTAGAAATAAATTATCTTACTCGGAACTGGATGGTTAACATCTAAATAGCAGCATGAACTGGCAGGTATTACCCACAGGTAAATGCAAAGTTTATAGATTATTATGAATGTGTCATTGTTTTGTTTCTTTCCCTAGACTTTGAAGGGAATTCATAATTTTAGAGCATCTGGAGATTATGATAATGATTGTACCAATCCTATACCACCCCTGTGTACACAGCCTGACCAAGTTATAAAAGGTAAACAGCTGTTTTCTTGGGTACCTTAAAATCTGTTATCATTAGCAGAAATGCTAGATCTTTAAGACTGGCTCAAGTTTTTAGGTACTTGATACTATGATTTCAAACGAAATCAAGACAATGTGGTTATCATCTATCTAGTGTTAGTTACAGTTAAAATAGTGTTTAAACTTTGGTGATATCCAAGTCTTACACAAAATAGTGAAACCAAAGAACAATCACACGTGTCGTGTTATACAGTTTAAGGTAATATGAGGGGGAAAAAAAAAAATCACTGTAGTGACCTTAATTCTTGTTTGTTTGCTAGGAGGTGCTAGTATTATTCAGTGCCACATTCTTAACGACAAGAGACACATATTAACCAAAGACACAAATAATAATGTGGCATACTGGGATGTCTTGAAGGTAAGTATATTATAATTTTGGATTAAACATCTACTGTTGGATGATTAATTAGTTTGTACCTTTTTTAATATATTTTTTTAGTGTGTGAGATTCCTGTGGTAGAAAGTAAGTCATCTTTCTGTCCCAAGACATAATGCAAAGATTGCTTTTTGAAAGGGGAGGGGGCGTTTCTGAGCTTTTCTGCATCTTTGCCTGACGTGATGCTAGGTATTGACATCTTCATTCATCTGAAATTCAGACCCTTGAATTATGTCCTGAAAATAGTAATGTTTGTTTTGATTGGGTTTTGTTTCAAAGAGGGCTCGTAGAGGCCCGTGGCCATGTCTGCCCAATGCAGTATGGGATAGCATAAGAAAGCTTAGCTTGCAAAAGGGAAACCTGTGCTTCAGGTCTTGCTACAAACCCACAGATCCCAAGCGAGTGTGCTGACTAGCAGTCTGTGGAGTAGTCCAAGAGTGTGAACTCACCACTTCCCTTGTTAGTTGGCAAGATAGCAGGCAGGAAGGCAGGACTGGAAGGAAAGTTAGCAGAAGGAAGCATGGCTTCCGCCTAGCGCTACTTGCTCCTGTGAGAAGAGAGAGACTTGGCATGGCATTTCTTTATCTTGCTTTACCCAGTGATTGGTCAGAGGAGAGGGAAAAGAGTGCAGAAAGGACTGGAATCCCAGATCAGTGAGGTGGTCAGCAATTTGTTCTCTCGCAAAATCCTGTTTGAAATTCTAAATCTTTTTTTCATCTTGAACTATGCAGCACTCCAGCCAAGATTCAGTAGTGAAGTAAAGCACCCCCAGCTAACTTACTGAGTTGCTGACTGAAGTGAGAAAGAAGGGAATTAAGTTGGAGAATGTAGATTTGTACTAAAAATGATCTAGATTACTTTTGTGGAAAAGTGAATAGCTTTTCTTTCTTTCTTTCCGTTTACAGTTGGTATATATTTAAGTACAGTGTTAGATCTCAGGACCAAAGTCAAATGCTAATGTTAATTTGTACTTTCATGCAATTCTTTTTTCTGTTTTGTTAGTAAGGGTTTCAGAAGCATCTCTTAGATATGTTTAAATACATACTCACTTTAGAGATGGGGTTACTCACCAGGTCAAAGTGTCATCTTATGTGTAGGATCACTGTGCTCTAAAGATGAGACTGTTGAGGATGCTGGAAGAAAAGAGGGAGGTTTTCTCACCTGTAGCTACACCCTTCAATCTTTGCATCCTGTAACTTTTCCTGGATTTTGAGGAAATAAGTCTTGCAAGGTTACAATCCTTAGAGTTTGCTTAAAGCATGTGTTTCAGGTTTCACAATGAGTCTGCAAGTGGATTACAAGAATTCGGATGTTAACAGACTTACTTGAGGAACCTTAAAAATAAAAGTATAAAATAAAACAGATAGATAAACTAAAACAGGAAAAAAGAATCTGCACGCAAATTCACTCACTGCCATTACCATTGCAGTAGTTGAGCTGAATTTGTTTCTAGATTTGCAACAAATGTTGGTGTTTGATGGAGAGTTGTACTGAAATACTGATACTGATGGGGAGAAGAATGACAGAGGATGCTAGAAGACAGCTATCTGCTCAGTGATAGGGGAAAAATGTTCTTTATTAATGTGAAGTAATACTTCCATACCTTTCCACAGGCTTGATGCCACTACCTCAGAAATAAATGATAAATGAAAAATAAAAGTTACTTACCACATTAACTATTGTTCAATTTTTTGACAAAAATTTGAACCTTTAACTTGTGTGTTTCTGGACTACAGTACGCATGGAGAAATCATAAGTCATAATCATTCCAAGTGTATATGAAAGTCAAGTAAAAGATCTGAGGTGTTGATATGACTCAATACTCAGAATTTAAAAACTTGTGTATTTCTTTTGGTGTACAGGCATGTAAAGTTGAAGACCTTGGGAAAGTAGATTTTGAGGAGGAAATTAAGAAGAGATTTAAAATGGTGTATGTGCCAAACTGGTTCTCAGTAGACTTGAAAACTGGGGTGAGATACAACTCCTAAACCTGTTGTTCTAATGTCATATTTTCATGTATTGTTGTTCTAATGTCACATGTATTTCATATATTTTCATATACTGTTTGTTCACAAAGGTTTTAGTGTGTTATAAGTTTTGAAGAACGATCATCATTTATCTGATGGGTTAGATTTATTTTGAAGCAAACCAGCAAATTTTCCCTCAGTTCTTAATAATCTGAATAACAGATTTCCCCCCTCACCCCTCATGGTATGGTTAGTTTAAATCCACCAATACCAATTATGAATTAATACAGTTTGGTAAACAAAGTGTGCTGTCATACATTTAGCAATTCTTTGGTTTGTATTCCCAGCTAAGTATGAACAAAATAAATTTATAGAGTTGTTTAATACAAAACAACTATTGCATTCCTCTTCCTGGTGGTCTTTTTCCAACAGATGTTGACAATTACTTTGGATGAAAGTGACTGCTTTGCAGCCTGGGTTTCAGCAAAGGATGCTGGATTTAGCAGTCCAGATGGTTCTGATCCAAAATGTAAGTTTTAACTAATATTAGTGTTTTATTGAGACAAAAAAGCAGAATAAATTCCAGTATTTGTGTTTCAAAGCATTCCAGTGCCACATATGTCAGTAGCTGGTTGGATTTTAGGGCTTATTTTCTTGAGACTCAACTCTGCAGAGTTCTCCAATGAGAATGTTTTATCTTTTCTGAAACATTGCAGTCATGTTCAAGTTTTCTATTTAACTTGGTTTTAAATCTTCAAGAAGCAAAAGGGAAAAGGTAATATTCCCAAACTTGGAACCATTACCTAATCTAGAGAATGTTACAGCATGTGAGTGATCCAACGCTAGTGATTCTAAAATCAGTTTTTTCTGAAAGATTGTAACATATAGCTCTGAGATTGTGATAAGCAGCTTTCTGTGCCCATAAATAGTTTGTTTGGGGAACAGAACTACTCAAACTTTTGGGAAAGTTTTCAGCTGTGGATCCAATGTAGAATATTATGATGCCAATGGTTTTTATGTTACTGAAGTTCTACCTTGCTGTGTCTTGACAGTAAACCTTGGAGGGCTTCTGCTACAAGCACTTCTGGAATATTGGCCTAGAACACATATCAATCCAATGGATGAAGAAGAAAATGAAATAAATCATGGTTAGTGTTTTAATATCTTCCTTTTTTAGGATTTGTTCATACATTCTGTTCATTTATATTTCTGTTTCTTTAACAGATACAACTGGATTTGCTGTCTTATACCTGTCTCTGTATGCATTATAGACTAATACTTTTTAATGCTTTTAAATTTGCTTTACACCAAAACTTGCTGAGTAGCTTTCTTCTGAAAGTATCAGCGAAAATCTTAAGGACTCTAGTCTGTAAGAAAGTAGGTGAATAGATGATTCTGAAATTACAGAAACATAATGCCTTGACAAAAAAACAATTACTGGCAAAACTAAGGCTTGACTTGGAAAAGAAACAGCCTAGATAATGACAGTAAAGAGCAATAGTTCAGTCATTCAACATTAGCTAGTATTGTCTTGACATAATTCCAATTTGTTTCTAGGTATTATGAACAATATAAAATGAAAGAAAGATTTATTGGAAAAAAATATATTCAATGGCCATTAGAATAATACATGGTCTATACAAAACCATCTTGGAGTGATGTTTTAAGGTAATAATGCTAAGTCTAATCAGGCATGAGATAAAAAGCACAGCTATGTAAAATGTAAGATAGAGGCTGAATTTGGCAGAATAAAAGAGACTGTATAACTCCTAAGTTTGTGGATTATTTTGACATGAATTCAACCCAGATCAGAGTTGACTGAAAAGTCTTGTATTTGGCAATTAAAGAATTACTTTCTACAGATAATACAATTAAGAAAACTGTAAGTTCAGCAATATCTTAGACAAAGGTTGTGCCAAGAGTTAGCTACTTTCTGCTTTCAAAAATGACCTCCGTGGAGGGTTACAGCACTTGGCAGGCTTTTCTGGATAAAGTTGCTGGTTCTCCTACTTTTGTGTATTGGCAGTCTACAGCTTAAGAGCCAGACAATATATGAGAAGTACAACTCAGGCTTTTGTATTATTGCAACACTGATGCTGCACTACTTATTTCTGTGAACAGTTGTGGATTAATGGAATGTTTAGAATATTCACTACAGAATCAGTCTTCATTTTCCCTTTCAAAAGTAGCAATTAAGAAACTGACACTGAACAGTGACTTAACAAGATAAAGTGTGCCTGTTGGACACTGAAATTTGTGTAAAGAGACAAGAACTTAAATACATATATATATATGTATGTATATAGGTGCAGTATTGTTCCTCTCAATTTGTTAACAGAAGTGTTATGAGGAAATCTTCCAAACTGTAGGATTTTTCACTTGCTCTAACTTCAGTAGAATATTCATCCCTTCTAATAGAGAATGGATTTTCTTTTTTCATTTCTTTGCTTGATATGATTTTTGACCTTTCTTTCACTACATGTGTTGCTGGTCAGGAAGCTAAGGAATTCTTCATCTCATGAGACTATGCCATTTAAATTTCTTATGTTGCTTGAATTCAACATCATGTTCAAATATAGTAATTAGATGCTGCAGTGTAATCGAGATCGTCTTTCTCAAGTGAAAGGAAGGCATCTAAATACTTCTATATTGTGTTTCAAGATTATCTGACTGACTAGAAGCTGCGCTGTTCAAGAGGTGCATAAATAATGCTGATTTTTCTTTAATCTTATCCTACCCATCTGATGCGGAATCAGGTTCTTCAGTGTTTGAAGAGCATGCTGCTATAACTAGCTAAAAATAAATTGAATTTAGAATGCAGTAACTTCAAGGAAATATGAGTCCGAGCTTTACTAGCACACTATTTTGACATCTGGCAAATCCAGGTAGAAGAGCAAAGCTAACATCCTTCAGAGTTCTGTACTGTCAGTGTAGAGGGGAAAGATAGTCTTGTCTTAGTGGAATCTCTTTAGCTGATTTCTAATATTAGTCTTGTTCAGTTTGACAAAGCCTCAGAATTCTGTTAAGGAACTGGAGAAAACTAATAATCAGGTTTTGGCTCATGAGCTCTATTTCCCTTCTCTCAAAGGGTTTTGAAATAGGCCTTCCACAAACCTGCATTGATGTAGTTACTCTCTAGTGTTCCTTTTTATATACTTGCTATGTGTTGGAAATGGGGATTTTCTTGTTTTTTATGAAGCTTATGATTTTGTTAATTTATGAAATTAGCTGTAGGTGGAAAAGACACTTTTTGGTTTATGTATACCCAGTTTTAAGGCCTTACTGTTGTGTATATTTTTTTTTTTCCAGCAGTGAATGGTGAGCAGGAGAACAGAGTCCAGAAAGGAAATGGATACTTTCAAGTGCCACCACATACACCAGTTATTTTTGGTGAGGCTGGAGGACGCACTTTGTTCAGGTATAAAAACTCAAGAGTGTAAATTCAGTGGCTGAACAATCACTTCCTTTGTGCAAGCAGAGATGTTATCAAAATGTAATACTTGCATCCGTTCTGTACTGTACATTCAAGGCATGCCCTTGACAGGCAAAATAAGCAGCTGTTAATGATAATTTTGCATTGTCCAACTGAGTAGGTGAGTTTGAACACCAACAAGGTGTGGAGTTTTACAACGGTAAGAGTTGTATATTGTTCTTAGCTGTATGCCATAGCTTTGATATCTTTTTGGGTGCCGTCTTCCTGCAAACTGATTCACTGAACTTTGTTTTACACTGAAATTGTGCTACTTTAGATTCTTGTAGAACTTCTCTTACCAGTCTGTTGTGCTGGTCTTTGAGCATTAATGACTCAGGAGATCTTACTCACTAGAGAGTTGGTTTCTGCTCCCAAAATTATAGTTGATGACCCATTAGAAGGTCCTAAGCCCTGACAGGTAGGAGCACAGGTTCTGTGTTGGAATGTGTATATACTGATTACCCTTCTATTTCTTTTAATTCTACATTGAAAAGCCTAACTGTGATATATGATACGTCAGAGAGAGTTTAATAGTGCTGCAAAACAAATGCCAAGCTTTCAAATACCGTGAAGCATTTAATATTTACTGACATAGTGGATTTTAAATTTGAGGTGTGGGGGATGTTTGATTTTGTTGTTTTTGTTTCCCAGGCTGAATAGGCCCAAAAACTATGTAACCTTCAGTCCATGAATTGGTCAGTAAAACAGGGTAACCTTTTTCAGCTTTGAAAACTGATTTTTTTTTTTTTTTCCTGCAGTATCAATGTATTTACATTGTAGCTGGGGCTTAATATTTGCATCCATTCTGTACTGGTGAATCTTACATCTTATACAGCTTGTTCTCAAGAGAACACTGAAAATACACCATTGGAAGGAGCAAGCCATGCTTATTGGACCTAAAAGGTGGCTTACAGGACTCTCTGACAAAATACTTAATTGGAATTTATAAAAGTACATGTGGCTTTGTTTTACCATTGTATGTGTGCATTTCTTAAAATTGGTCTTATTCTTTCCATTTGGTGAGGGCTTAGCAGATGCTTTACATGCAAAGCTCATTTTTCCCAAGCAGAAAAGAACTGCTTTATGCCAGGCGCCTTTCCTCTTTCCTGACAGTTTTGTACTTCAACACACAAACATACGCAATCCACGAGCAAAGTAGTTTTTTAAATTTCTCTGTGCCATAGCCTGTAGTCTCCTGAGATACTTCTCCCTGTTTCTGCTCTAGGCATCTGTCTTCTTCCTGCAGCTAGTTTTTCTGGTCTTTACAGAAAATATATGATCACTTCCCCAGTAAGTTTGATGATGTGAAGGGCCAGCTAACCAAGTTCAAGCTCCCTGCCCATTAAAAGGGCAGATCCTCTCCCGAAAGCTTTTTAATGCACATTACAATAATTGTTTTCATTCACAGAGGTTATTTCTGTATGTCTTAGATTGTTATGTCGGGATTCGGGTGGTGAAACTGAATCTATGCTTCTTAACGAAACTGTGCCACAATGGGTAATTGACATCACTGTGGATGTAAGTATCACGTGTATAGATTTTGCTTTTTTATTGTCTGCTTTAAGGTGAATTGCACTTTTTTTAACTGTACAGGATCTGAAATGACATTTTAAATTTTTGCCCTGTTTGTATTTAAAATAAGTGGTCTCAAGGTCTGTATTCAACACCCTCTGAGATTAATTATTTTTTGATGTGTCCAGTTAAGGTATTTTTGCTCGCTTTCTTTTGACAGGACGTCTTAGAAAAAAGAATTCAGAGTACTGTGCATAATTGGTATGCTTTTCAAGTGTGGAGCTCAGGAACAGATAATACTCTTCATATTGCTGCAGTCTTTTGATACCATCTAATTTCTTTTGAAATAAATGATAATTTATATTCAAAAGCTAGATGATATATGCATCATCTAAATTGAAGCATCGCAGGAGTATGAGTAATTTGGAAGTTAGCTGTGGTGGTTATGTTGATTAAGAATCTCTCTTGGTTTTTGATAATTAGGAGCTGAATATATTTCACATACCAGCTGGTGGAAATAGGAGCTGATAACAGCTCATCCTAAATTAACACTTTCAAATTTGTTTCCTTCTAGAAAAATATGCCCAAATTCAATAAGATTCCCTTCTACCTCCAACCTCATTCATCATCAGGGGCAAAAACTCTAAAAAAGTAAGTAATGCGTATTTGACTCTCAAAACTGCAGAAAGAGAATTGTAAGCTAAAAAAAAAAAAAACCCCCCGACAAAAAACCCAGCCCTGTTTGCCAGAGAATTGTGTTCTGCTTGATTAATTTGTAGAAGTTTCTAGTCATTTAAGCAGCATCGCTCTGAAGTATTGAATTGTATCAGAGTATTTGAAAGAACTGTAGGTTTTTTGGGTTCAATGGGCAGTTGCTGAAGTTTATGCTAAGAAATGTCCAAGAACTAACTACTGAAATTAGACCTTCTGTCTTTTGTGGTATTTAATCAGAAAACAGAGGAACTTAATATATTGTTACACTGTTCAGAACCACAGTTTTATATTATGTTTCCTGTTGCTAACAGTGATGAATAATAGCTTTTTAAAAAGAAAAGGTACAAAACCTGACAGTAGGGAATGCAAGAGAGTCTGCCTGTCACATTAGCTGTAACTGGGAGCTATATAGGTTAGAAATCAATGCAGGTCCTCAGATACAAAGTCAATGTCATAGACAGTATGCCTACCACTTATATGCAACAATTTTGGGTATTTTCCACAAATGCCTAGTTCCTCTTTAAATCTTATTGAATTCTTCACATCAGAGACAATTTGTGAAAGAGGAGCTTCATAGGCTTTTTGTGTACTTTGTGGAAAAACTGCTGCTGCTTATTACTTTAGAATGCCCTTCTGTTAATGTAGTAGGGTGAACAGCATATTCTGGCTTACCTCTTTTATTATTCCATATCCTCTGTCCTTCTCTTACTAATCCCTTTGCTACTGAAAGAATGAGGGTTGTGTACAATACTCTTCATCTAAGGTTTGATTTTTAATTCGGTCTTTTGAATATCTCTAAGTTTGATTTGAATTCAGTCTTTTGAATATCTTGCCACTTTTCTGAGTCCCTTTTGCTGTGTGAATCTTCGGATAAATAGCTGTTGTGATCATGGTATTCTGGATGATCCTGATAATTGACTATTAAACATACCACTTATATTATAAAGAGCTTATCTGTATACTTGCATAGTTTGCTACAGATTGAGGTATTGTGAAGATAAGAAATATAGTTTCTCAAGTTTTTTCCTGCCAAACTTTGCTTACCTTGTATAGAGACCGACTGTCAGCAAGTGATATGCTTCAGGTGAGAAAAGTGATGGAACATGTGTACGAGAAAATCATAAACTTGGATAATGAGTCTCAGACAACTAGCTCTTCCAATAATGAAAAAGCAGGAGAACAAGAAAAAGAGGAGGACATTGCTGTGCTAGCAGAGGAGAAGATTGAACTTCTGTGCCAGGACCAGGTAAGTTACTTGGATGTTCTAGCCTGTGAACAAAACCAAGGTCTAGCAATGAATCAGTTGTGAATTTCTGAATACTGAGCTTGAAATATGCTATAGATTATCTGTTACCTTTAAAACTAAGTAAATGTTTTGACATCACGTTAACTTACTGCTGACACGAGTTCAGCCAGCTGCAGATAGCCGGATCAAAGAATTGATATAGTATGCCTGTTCAATTTGGTCTGACTAGTAGCCTTTCTAGGATTACTTACTCATACTCAACAAATGGACTTAATACAATTCCATAGAGTTCCATTTCTAGAAATTTTGGAATGTTTTAAATTCTACATTTCTAGCAGAGTTTAAAATGTATCCAACGTCATGAATTGTCTAGTAAGTGTAATAAGTGCATGAAGATTAAATATTGAGGAGGTGGTTGTAATATGAAGTTATATGTTACACTGCTAAAATCTTTCAGTAATGCGTTAGAGTTACTTGCTAGTTGAAAAATCTGAGCGTTTGCATGGTTCATCTTTGATGCCAGTTCACCCATAGGATTGTTTTGCCCAACCAGTGTGTTTTATCTTTGAATTTCTGACAATCTAGCAGATTTGTGGAATAAAAGATGAATTTTTACTGTTTAGGTTTTGGATCCGAATATGGACCTTCGAACCGTAAAGCACTTCATTTGGAAGAGTGGTGGTGATCTGACACTTCATTATCGCCAGAAATCAACGTGAAGGGAGTGGTGGAGCCAAATGGTTACTTATTTACTTGACCATACTGTACTGGTTCCAAGAGTAGTACTATAGAAGCCCACTGAACCCCTAAGGTAGATGAGACTTCTAATGACTCAGTATGGACGGAAAGTATACATTTAATTGAAGTGACTAATAGATCTGTAATATAGAGGAAAAAAATCTATATGATTTAAACTAAAGTCTGTCCTAGTCTCAGCCAATGAGATGGGAAGTCCCTGAGTGGTTCGTGTTGTGTGAGGTGTACAGAGAATGGATGGTAATCCAGTGCAGACTTTTGCTTCCTCCTTTTTGCTTTTGTTTTTCCAGAACATAATATCCTCATCTGCTCATGCTTGATATGAAACCGTTTTGGCCATATTAGTCGCTGTGTTCACAGTATAATTCAGAACTGCACACAAGGTATTTTTAGTACATTCCATTCATAAAGTTCCTACAATGATTTCTCACAGGTTACTCCAACATTTCTGCCACTTAAAGAAATTTGGAAAAGAAAAACAACAGAAAATAGGTATTGCATACTTGAAAGAATTGGCCCACTTAATTGGAAATGAAAGGCTAACATTAGAATTGTTTTAGTACTGCAACGCAATTGTTGCTTTAGAGAGCTGTTGACATGCAGAATGAGAACACTAGATCAATATTGTAGCAGGGTCAGTCCAATGATGCTGTGCATCATAAGAGTGAACATGCTTTGCAGCAACTTAAGAGATTTTTTTTTTTAAATATGTATAACTACTTCCTGCACTGTGTCCTAAGTGTTTTAAAGACACACTAGCCTAATTTTTGGTAACTGTGCTCCAAAACTATGTGACATTTTGTTAAAACTTCAGACCATTCTGAAAATAACTTCATATGTTTAGTGTTAAACTTTAGAAACTTCTCATCAGATTTCATATTCATGATATAAAAGTACTTACTCTTCTTTTCCAAAGTTTTATATGCAGTTGTTCTTTTGTTATAGTTGTATGCGGATCTTCTTTTCACTGTTATTTCTAAAAATCTGTGACTGTCATAGACTCATAGTAGTCTTTTATAGAGTTTAACTTATTGGGGGGGAGGGGGTAAAGGCATTTCAGCTTTTCGTGAGAAAATGTGGGGCTGTCCCAGAAAACCATTTGTAGCCAGAACAAATTACAACTCCTCGTAAAGAAATTGTGTAAAAATGACTCTTGTCTGAAGCAGAAGCACAAGTGCCTTCAAAGGGCAGTATATTATTCGAGTTTCTTCAGGAGACATATGCTCTTGCCCTTCCTGTATCTTGCTATCAAGATTTAGGTTGAGGCCTAAAGAAAGTCCCAATAAATTATATTACTGGGATTGTATTGGTCAAACAAAAAGTAAAATATTTTTCATCGTATTTTATTTGAAAAAATAGTCAAATCATTACCTTCTGCACTCTTAACCTAGCTAAACAAACTCATTGCTTAAACAAAAAATATGGTTCAGAACTAAGCTAGCATGTCTTTTTCCCTGTCTTTTGAGAGTCAGTTTCAGTTTTTAATCCCCATTTCTGTGTATGCTTGGTTTGACACAGTTGTGCTATAACTGCACATTTTTAGTGATATTTGTGAATTAAATGGTTAAACGGAACTGTAAATTTTATTGATAAATTGTCCTGACTTGTATTTATTAATAGCAAGGGTCTATGCTTCTTCCAATAGGCACTGTTTGGTTTGGTTGTTTTGGGTTTTTTTTTCTGCTTGTCTTGCTGTCCTGTTGTGTACATTGGAATTGCTCCCAGTAATTTTGTTTGAAATCAGCCAAGGTTGTAATTTTTCTTCTTTTTTTCTTTCTAACCATCTCGAAACACAGTTTCAGGAAAGATTGACAGAAGAGTCTGCAATGCCAGAAGGGTAAATGATGTTTCACAGTTGTATAGAATAAAAGGCTTTAGTTAAAATATTTTCCAGTTGTTTTGTGTATTGGATCAATTATGCAATTTTAGAGCTTGGACCATTGCCACTTAATGGTTGTACTACAACGGACTTCAAAGTCCTGTGAAGCCTCAAGTAATGGAATGGCTGAAGAAATGGCAGTGCCTTAACAAAACCCCTTAAAGTTGATCTTATAATATGGTTGGATATAAGAATTTAGCAGGCGTGCAAGCCTTCAAATACAAGCTCTGACATACTGTTGAGGTGGAGAATGTGCTCGAGTAATGCTGTTCGCATGGGCAGCGCGCGCTTTTGTACTATGAGAATCTTTTGTGCTAACACCAATGTAGTACATAAGAAAATAGAGCCCTGCTACAAGTGACTCGTGCCAGTTGACACCAAGTTTTCTGGATGTGGAAAGGTTATAGCCCTGTGAGGGACACATGGGAAGCCAGGGCTTGCTGATGATGAAAATGCCAGTACAGAATACTCAAAGCCTTTACTGTGGGGACTGTCAACTGGGCTGCTCTCGGAGAGGACACAGTAATTCAGTGACCGAATGTGTTCCCAGAGACTCCCAGCATCCGTCTTAGATGGAGTGCCAAGTGAGAGGAGTTTTTTTGCTGCTCCCTTTTGATTTCTGTCACCTTTTCTGGAACTGTGCTGTCTGTAAGAGTCCTGAAGGCGAGAACAGGAGAGGCTCCTGCACAGTGTTAAGGAGTTAACATGGGAGTCGCGGCTCATTGGGGCATTATGAACAGAGATAGAGTTCCAGTTTGCCAGAACCATAGGAAAGGCCATTGATGTGTAGAAGTTTCTTTAATTTCCAAGTTCATATTGGAAAGGAATTGTAAATTTATTATTTAGTAGTGTAACCTGTCTCCTGGAACAACATTTAATTTATCTATGATGGGTAGGTTTGTTTGTTTTTTTTCTCTTCAGGTGGGGTAGTGCCGAGAACAGGAGAGCTAGGCTCAGTAGTTGCAACTGAAGTACAAGTAACATTTTAGGAAGAGAACTACTTGAAGGATTTAGCATAAACTTTTAGAAACACTAAAAGAAAAAAAAAAAAATGCTCAAAATAAGCCATAGGCAGAAGATAATAATGTAGTTCTACCTCATTGCCAGAAGTAGTGGGGAAAAAGAGTGACTTGGGATTTATTAGTTCGATTGCCCATATTCCATGGGAGAGGGGCAACCAGGGGACTGACAGTGTACCTCTCGGTCAGTCTTGAGCAGAGCAGCGTGGAGAGCTGCTCAGAGAACAGCTGTCCCATGGCTCAGATCATGCAAGCTGAAGTGTGGGCATCTATTCAACATGTAGATCTGAGAGTTGCTGACTCAGGGGAGAGAGGGAAGTTGCAGAGGTCAGTTTGCTGAGGTGAATTAGTGTGGAGGTGCCAGAGAGGGGGAGAGAATGCGTTTGCTAAAGGTGAAGGCATAGAGTGACTGTTAATGGTATGAATCCGGTTACAGTACTCCAAATTTTGGCCAGTATGTTATACCGAGGTATTACTTTTTCTTTCACAGAGGTCCCATTTGCTTCAGACTTTATCCCTAGAAATTTCTTGAACTTGACATTTAGCATCCATCTTTAAGCACATGATCTTACACTTGTAGATGTGCTGATGGCTCCTGAATGGAGCCAGGTGGAGTTACCACCCAGCTAAATAAAAACTGTTAAAAGCCCATGCACACTTAAATATCAGGAAAGGGATTGACTGAAATAGTTTCCTGTACTATGTGGTGGACGTTTCTCTGTAAGCACTTGAATCCTTTTAGACACAAACAGAAAAAGCCACTTTGTACAAACATCATGCAGACTGGAGGTGCTGATTAGAGACTGGACAGGGGCACACCCCATCTGTTTCTGAGGATATTGTGACAGTGCTGTAGCCATCTTTTTCATGGGACTGTGAATGCTTAATTTTTTTTTTGTAGCTTAGAAATGTAACTTAAACCAAACAATTGCTTTGAAATTGCTGTTACAGGAGAACCAATGCAAATTAGTGTTTGCTTAAGGGAAAAGCAAAGAGGGAGGATGTGCAGACAGTAGTGGCAGTGCCCAGGAAATAACAGATTAGCACAGTCAAATGCAGTGAGTAACCTATAGCTGCTTTCACTTAACAGCCAGAGGCAGTGGTGCCTAATTCTTTCATAATTGCTTGGAGGTGAAAATATTTGCCCAGTTGTGGGGGAAGTTGGAGAAGAGTAAGGATGCTGAGGAGAACTCTGAATTAAAGGCTTCTCCCTGGGAGGCTTCTCTCTGCTGCTTTCCATTTCTGCTAAATTCATGGTGCAGGAGCACAGGGGTGCTGGAGTAGTCTCCTTACTGCTGTAAGCCTTAGTGCTAGGTGAGATTAAATTCTGAACCCCCAGGCAGCTGGAAATGCATAATTCAAGCCCCTCAGTACACATGTGAGTGGTGTGATCTCTACTCAGTGTTGCAGCCTGTCTTCCTGCAGTGTTTCTCTGTTACAGCTATAAGGAATTCAGGCAAGTATGGCAATTTGGATGAGCAGCTTCTAAACGTAGCCTAGAGTAGTACAGCAGCAGATTTGTGCAGATTCAGTAAATTGGCAAGCCTGCTGTGAAAAGTTCAAGAGAGAAAACAAAGTCAGCTCTGCCTGAATTTAGTATTTCAACAGTTCTTGCCGCTAGTTGTTCACCTCAGACCCTAAACGCATTCATTCACAAATTCAGGTTCAGCTGGAATTAGTTTAGCACCCATATTGTTGTTAACAATGAGATTTGCATGTTTATCTCTAGGATGGTTATTTCCTTATGAGTTTTGGGGGTTAGGATCATTCCTAGTATGGAGTTATGGTATCTGAAGTTCCCCTGAATCAAGTAATTTACTTCAGAAGGGAGGGCTTGGCCCAGCCTGCTGATGTTAGCCTTGCTTGGGGCAAGGCTTGATCAAGTTGCTCTGGCCTTTGTTGAGTAGAGGTGTGAGTACCTGGGTGGATGGAGGTCCCACAGCTGCTCTGAGCACCCATCCTGTGTTTAACCACCAGCACCCAGGTGCTCTGGCTCATTAGGGTTAGCAGAGGCATGGCTCAGTGGAGATGAGCTTTGCCTAATCCTTGGTGAAAGACTTGAGCTGGATTTAATGGATTTAAATACTTGGATTTAATGTCTGCCAGACTCATGGCCTCAGGCTTGACTATTAATATTAGAGAGTATCTCAGGTGTGGAAGCTTATCCTATTGCATCTGGCCATACCAAACCACTGCGCAGTGTCAAGCTACACATCGCACTGCATCCAAGCTCTAAAGTTAGTACAAAGCACTCTAAGGTGACATCCTCCTCCCTTTCTTTTGCCCTCCTTGTGATACTACTGAGATAATCCCTCCTCTGTCTGAAAAAGAAATATCACTGTCAGGTTTATAGATGCCCTCAACACTTACAGAAGCAAACAAGGTAATATACAGCTCTCCTACTTACCTGGAAACAGTAGCTGTTTGGGACAGCATGTGATTCATTGTTGGGGTGTTTTTAAGCTTTTGTTTCAAGTCCCAAATACCAAAGCAGGCACTTCAAGCCATTTCACTCAAAGACAGCAAATCTTCCCCAGCCATTCTACTTGTTTCAGACCAACATGAACTGTTACCTTTTTTTATTTCAGAACTGGCCTATCCTCACAGGCCTTTTGAGGTACATTTATTTCAACAGTAGTACGTACCTGGTCATTCCCTTCCTGAATTTTCCTCAAATTAAGGTGGCTGCAGCAATGAGGTAATCACAAATGCTCCAGCTTGGTCTACAGCACATAGTCTGTATTGGAGGGGATGGCTCTCCCACTGTCTACACTTGCACAAAGGCAAGGCAGGAGACCTGTGTTTCCAAGAGAATTGGATTCTCTCTGAATCCAGCCACTCTCAGGAGCTTCTACCACTCTTTTTAGGTTTTATTTTGAAACTAAGAAATTCTAATAGCTTGTTTTCTTCTGCACCCACAAGTGAAAGAGTACTTTCTACTTCTCTTTCTTTCAGCAGGGAGGTAGCTTCAGGCATCTCAAAAGGCAGTCTCCAAATTGTCAAGAGAAAACAAATTTGATGAGGTTAAACTCTTATCATTTAAGTGCTAAATGAGGTGAAGAGTTATAGGTTAGGAGACTACAACATACTACTGCTAGAGGTTTAACTCTCTATTTGGTTTTCTAATTGGGTATGTTAGACCACTGTTCATTTGGATGTTGTGAAAAAAGAATCGAGTCTTCATAAATACAAACCACCTCCCCTTCCAAGAGCCAGTTAACATCAAGTAGGCTGGACACAGACTGCCCTCTGTGTTAAGCCATTTATTACTGTGACACTTGAAATTTAGTAGGAGTTTTGACATTCCCTGCTCTTAAATTTCTAAAGGGTGCTTATGGTACAGCATCACTTAAATGAGCTACTACAGTTTTGACAAAGGTGTAAGACTAGAAACAGTCCTAAATAAACAACAAAAAACCAAATAGATCAGAGATGTCTTCAGTCATCAGGCTCTGAGACCAAACAAACTCACCAGTATCTTAAATCACATTTATTTTTAGTGTTTGGCTGTTCACCCTTGTAACAGTCAGTCGGGGAAAGAAAAGAGTAAATTTATTTTAGCAATATAGGAAAAAAAAAATCTGTTCATTATTAACAGACCATTTAGCAGACTAAATTTCAAATCTGTTAATTCTACTACCTGCAGTGAGGGCCTAATGCATTTATTTTTAAAGCAGACGGTATTTTGACCATCCTGTTCAGAGCTATTGTATTTTATGTGAAAACGGTATTTAACAGATGAAGGAATATAATGGACAGATTTTATGTAAGGGTGTACTCATCTGAATACCTCTCTTGGTGTTGCAACTTCATCTGCACACTTCTGCTGAAGCTGAGCTGTCACAGGCAAATCCATGTGACCCCGAGTCCCCATCCTGTATTGTTACTAGATTTCAGCCCAGTCAGTCATTTCGCTTACTGACCTCCATAGGGCACAACATAGAAACATCAGGAGACAGGGCAGAGAAAAGGAAATTAGACAATACTGTGCTAAATAAGTACACTCTAGTTTATAGCTTAAACACACACCTAATCTTGTACCCCCTTCTCTTAATTTATGAAGGATTTTCACCACACTAACTGTACCAGCTATAGAGAAGTTATTCCCAATCAGCAGCTTTAAAATTCCATGATAAACCACTGCCCTGAGGGGTATAAACACACCCATGTTTCTTTTGTGTTTACTATTACATTCAGAAGCTATTTGAAGATAAGTGCAACCAAAACAAAGAAGCTACAAAAAGCAATAGATGCTGCTGCACTAATGTGTTCCATCCCCGTGTCTTAAACTTAATGACTTGTATAAAAATAGAAATGGGTAAATAGAAAAACACAACTAAAGAAAAGCTATTTCTCTGTCACTACAGAAATGAAGACATATTCAACTCCCCTGAAAACACATGGGCTTGACTTAAAATAGTCTTTGACTTCAGTTTGTTTCAAATAACCATCATCATTCCCCCCCTTTTTTTTTTTAACTGGGAGATGACCACATGATTCATTGAAGAGCTGAAGTGAATGACAGGACTCACCCACACGATTTTGTCCTATCTATATGCTGCAACTTCAAACCATATGGTACCTCCTTTCCTGTAAAAGTAGTTGTAGAGAAGGAACGTGAATAACTGCTACAGAGAAGGGAAACTCTAGAACAAGTAGGAAATGCCTTGAAAGTCACAAGAACTCTCAAATTGAGGTGTACCATTAGAAAAGCTTTCCATAAATAGTTGTTTGTTTGTGTTTTTTTAATGCTATCAATCATACCAAGAAAATCATCAAGTGTCACTGTTCAGGCAAAGTACCTTCATAAATACATTCAGGAGCATTTGCAGGCAAATGTGAGCTCAGGAACTGGACATTTTGCAAGCCTCGAACCTGTTTCTGCATTAATTTGGTGATTTTGGACAGCATTCAAAGTTTGAACACAGATCGATCCATTAAACAATGATTGGAGAAGACAATATGTATTTCATATGATTTCTTTTAGAATATTGTCTACACTAACAAAATAGAACAACTGTAATTCTTTTGAGATCAGAAAAATATTCCAAGCTGTAGTATTACAGCATATGGCAGTCTGTAAACAAAAGCAGCATCCCCTTCACTCATGATCTTGTGCAGCTGCTTCTTCTTTCTGTTCACATGCTGCTTCAGCATCTGGTTTCACCGGAGTAGTGGTTAATGAGCTCTCAATACTGTTTAAGAGCAGCTTTGTTTCCTGGTTATCAGGATCAGTTCCTAGTGTTGTTTTTGAAGAAATTTCATTAGGAAGAGCAAAAGAAGGTAAAGATGGAATTGAAGGCTGTAGGTTGTCCAACTCAGGCTGATTGACTGAGCCTTCAGAATACATGGTTACATCTTCAGGGTCCAAAGCTGTGGCATTTTCTGAGAAATGGAAATAGTTTGTAAAAAAACAAAAACTGTCAGGCTAACAGACAGTGCCTCTGGTTACCATATGTCTAGAAAGTCAGCTTGAATGAGACCCCTCATACAGGCACATAACCAGATTCACAACTGTTAAATACGTGGGCTGCGCTTACTCAGTTCTCCCCAAATCCAGAAAATATGATAGTGTAAGCAGGTTTAAGAGACCACGAACCATTTGGTCTGCTGTATTCTTATGCTAGAGATGTTTTATTTTGTGTTACAATTATTAAGTCACCCCACTTTTTAAAAGGGAAAGGCATCCATAATATGAAGATCTATTTTTTTTAAATAGAAAAGTCACTATTAAGATGACTGCAATTTTGTTTTCCCTGTACAACTGTGAAGACAAGCCTGTAGTACAAAAATTCATTTACACTGATTTTAGAAATACCTACTTTTAAGGTCAGTTTAATTTGGATCATCAAGGTTTTCATTTAAAGAAAAAGACACACATTCTATGATCTTATAAAAAAGCCTATTTGTGTTTATCCACCTCTACACCTGATTTCTGCCACTTTTTCCATCTCATCTTAGCCAATTCCTGTTCTGATTCTTCTTAAAATTGGCTTATTTCCAAAAAGCATGATACTGTTGAGCAGGCATGAGCTGGTGCCATTCCAGAAATTAGGTCAGAGGCCTAAAGGAAATTGTGAATACACTTACCAAAATAAGCAGAAGCGTCATTGTTCGACATTAACTTTTCAGTGCCTACTAAAGCATCTGCTGCTGGCACGTTGAAGGAGGCAGATGAAGACATGTTGGACACTTTTGTTAAGTTAGTGAGTTCAGGAAACGAAATACCAGACATATCTAGAAATCCTGAAGGAAAAAGCAAATATTACAGTACTGTTTTAGATAAACCACAAAATTTTAGATTCAAAAAGACATGTTTATATCCAGACTGAAGTCAGTGAATTCCCCTCCCCATTAAATGCAGATAAATGTAACCTAAAAGTTAGCTGACATCAGTGGAAAGACTTCTACAGAATGTTAACCTCAGTCAGGCTCACAGTACCCAAATTCTACAGCTCTGAAATCCAGTGAAGTCAAAAACTTTAAGGTAAAACAACTACCAGTGCTCATAATTCTGCATTTAAGTCTCAAACTTGTTTAAGACCTTACTAGTTACCTTAGATGTCCTCTAAAGAATTGCTGAAAAAAGCACCTAAGAAAATATACCTGGATCCATAACTCTCTGGAGAGGGGGAGGAGGAGAAAGTGAGCTTTCTGGAGAATAACCACTCGTTTCTTCATCTGTGGAATGATCCAAGTTCATAACTATTTCAGAGTTGTCATTCTGAGAAGTAGGTGCCAATAATGGAGTCTGGAATAACACAGTAAAAAGGAAAAGCATCTTTTTATATCGAAAGCTTCACCTGAAGATGACCTTCCTATGAAAGCATTCTGCCTCGGTCTCCAAGTACACCAATTCAGAGAGAACCTATGATGCCACAACTGATAGTCAAGCCACTGATTAGGACATGTTCTAATGGAGCCTTTTAAAGCCAGTACGCTCTTAGAAGAACAGTCCGTGCTTAATTCTGGTAGGTGTATTTTTTTTCCTAGTGAGAAAGGTATTCTTCTAATGTTGTTTTCATTGACTGCTACAGCTGTAGTATGCAAGTCTTCAAAACAGGAAGAAAGTATCTGGCAAAAATTTGTATCAGCCAGCACTGGTGAAAGAGTAATTGTAATATATGTAATTACATCCAAATACAATGAAGAATATGGAAGAATACCAGCTGAAAGTTTGAGAAAATAATGAGTACAGCTCAGCAAACAGAGTTTCTCGCTCATGCTACCCTTCCTGTCATCTGTTCAGCATCATCAGCTCTCACCTTCCCTTCACCTAACTCCATTTTGTTCACGCAAAATTGTATGCTTTACTCAAATATACTGTATTATGAATGTCCCAACAAGTAGAAAATTTTGAAACTCCAGAGAACATAACCGATTTCTTACATACCTCTGTGTAACCATTAGTAGATGGTACAGGAGTTCCAGCTTCTGGTAGGGGTGAAGGTGGTTTGCTTTCTGGCTTTTTCTTCAATACCACAGACTGTGTTGGAATTCTGTGCAAATAGCCATATCCAATACCACATCCTAAACTGTACAAGAAAAGTAAAACAAGACTTGAAAAAAGGTGTTCTTAACAAAGCTAGTCAGTGTTTTAAATTCTGACTCTTTAAAACAAGAAGAGCTTGAGTCTTCAATCTATAGCATGAAACACCTACCTGCAAAAATCATTTCACTTATAGTACTCAAGCAGCACTCTGCAACTGACATTCACATATACATAGGTTAGCTTTCAGCTCATTATTTTTATACCTTTACAAAATATATAGTCTGACCCGATTTGGATTTTGTTCTTGCTTTAACTGAATGTTTGACTGTGAGAACATAGCTAGTGAATCTGCTGAGGGGAAGTCAACACAGGTTTTGCCATTGGTTTCAACTCAAACAGGATTAGATCCAGAACATGCCTAATCCCTAGTTCTAACCTATTTTTTTTATGGAAAGATTAACAGTTTTTTGTGACAAGTGTAAGAAAACAAGGCTTAACTTGAAAACAACAAGCTGTAATCAATAATAATAATACTCTTAACAGAAGCTCATTTACAGTGAGTATATAACCTGTCATCAGCCAGTGACTGTCTGGAGATCAGTACCTTCCTTCTCCACCCCAAGCTCCATTGGGAGTCACAACTACCTCTCGAATGGAATCTGCTTCAGTGTTATAAACCATCAGCTTCAGTGGCTTCCCCTCATGGGATTCAATCAGTGAAAAGAAATCCTCCGACTAAGAAAAAAAAAAGTAGTAGTTATTAAACTCAAATGTGTAAGACAAGGAGCTGGAAGCAAGTTAGCATTTTACACAGTTATCTACTTCAACATGAGATATTAAAAACCCAAAGACAGACTAAAACTCACTAGTGTAGTTTGATCGTTAGGGGCTACTTTTTATATTGTCAGATTAAAAAAAAGACAATGTTTACCTCAACCATAAGGCATCTGTCAAACATCAACCTCCCAAAATCCCAAAAAACTATCCCCATGCATTTGATGTACATGCAATTACATTTATAGAAAAAACAAACCATACAACATATGCTTGGCAGGCATGAAGACAATCACTACTTGAAGGAACATGCGCCCTACCTCCTGAAGGATCTGATCGGATCCAACAATGTAGTCGGTGTACGGCTGGAGACCAGCTAGAGCTGCAGGAGATGCAGGTTCAACATCCTGTGAAAGAATGACAGGCGTCATCTGCACTTGCAGCAGGATAAACTACCCCAAGATCAGAAAGGAAATCTAACTCCAAAAGCAACAGAAGGAAAGAACATTTTATTTATGGGACAAAAAAGAAGTCCTTAAACAGTCTACATCTAGGTGTGACATCTTGTAAAACATACTGAATAAGAAAGACCAAGATACTACCAATTTCAAAGTGAGATACTCTGAAGATGTTGACAAGTTGCATGTATTTAAACACCCAGAAACATAACAGTCTTTCCTATTCTGTTCTACTCTTTCAGCTCTCCCTCTTAATTTTAAAATATTTTTTTGGTGCTTTCTGTAACATTAATATTACTGTGATGAAGTTCAGCCAACACAGAGACACCTATTGAGCCAGAATCTTTTTTGCTTTTGCCATTGATTCTTTAACATAAGACAAAAAGACCTTCTCCCCATCACAAACTATTTGGCCTGGTTGGGATGGAGTTATTTTTCTTCACAGTGACAGGCAACACCAACAGCCACCCGCTAGTTGTCCATATTCAAATAGCTCAGACAAACTTACAAGACTGTGTTCCCTTCTTCTGTGCAATTTCAGCATTGTACTTCTACTACATACAAGTTACTATCTAAACATTACACTTTAAAACAAGGTTATATGAATGCTAGTGAGCCACCAAAGAATTCTGTCTCACCAAAACGTGCCACACGTGTTCATTGGCTCCCTGGAAACTGCAGAACCTCACGCTGGCTCCAAGAAGACCTTGTCCTCCCCACATGTTACTGGGGACCACCTCCACCTCTCTTATTTTCATTGTTTTGATATTATACACCTCCAGCTTCACCGCTTTTTCAGCATTTGCCTTCAGCAGATCTTTCAACATATTGTTTTCTCTATTCTGCAGAGCACAGAAAGAGATATATGATTAACATTATATTTAGTTGCACCTGTAACATAGACATCATGCCTGTGGCAGAATTTGAATACAAAGAACCAAAACTGTCAAAGTTTAGGCTTTGTGTCTCATGATCCGTCCCAGCAGTTCAATTCTCTTTTATTAGAAAGAAGTCAGTACTGTCAGCTCACGTCCCTTTATATAAGTAATTACTATTATTCAGTTTCATCACCTACTTTCCTGTTCTTCATAAGTGCTATTAAATAACAGCAGCAATACTACATCTCAACTATATAGTTGTAACAATAAGCAGCACCATTTTACTTCATACCTCTGATCCCAGTCCTTACTCAATAACCGTGCAAAGTCATTGCAAATTGACTGTGAAAGGACAGACTATTTGGGAGCAGCTTAGAGAACTATCATTATTTCTGTCATGTTAAAAGATTGATCTTCCACCAAAATCTACCATTAGAACAATCATTTCCAGAAAGACACCTCCACTAATGAAAGCAAGACAAACTTCACGAATTCAGCTTGTTGGTAGCTAGGATGAAGCATACAGCCAAAGCTGTGAGCCTTTTAAACCAAAAAAACCACCAAACCAAAACTCAACTCTTCTTTCATAACTCACCATACAGGAACTTTGTTCCCAGTCTTAAGTATAAGCAGACAGGCCATGATTCTTTTTCATGTTTTATGAAATGTTGAAACAAGTTTGTTTAAACAAATGTTGAGCTCTTACTAATCACTCAACAGTTCAATATTCACCTTGTGGCAGAAAATATGCATGAATGAGTAATATAATAAACATTGTGTTAATCTGTTAAGAAGTTAAGGCAACTAAAGGCATAAATAAGACTTTCCTCAAATTTGGATCCAGCCAGAGAGGAGACTTTGAACACCAAGTTTTACTTTACCTTGTTAATGCCATATACAATGTCCAATACGAAAAGCTTTCTTTACTGTGACAGCTTTGGCTTGTACCTTTCATGATTACAATACCCATATTTCATACAGGGGGAAAAAATAAAATCAATTTGAGGCTTACAAGCCTAGTGTGTCCTATCGCAATGATGAAGTCAAAGAAAGGTTCCAGTCCTCCCTGTTGAGCTGGGGAATTTTCCTGAACCTGCAAAACATACATTTTATTTTTACTATACATTGATCTCTAGTTACACTAAGGAACAGTGTTAATCTTTACACTTGATTCAATATTTACTTTTGAGTTGAATCAGAGCTGAGGGGCCAAATGACAGAGCTCGGGAAGCAGTCCACAATTGTGAACTTATTTTTACAGAACTATGAACAACTGGTGTCCTAATTAAGCTGTAAAAAAACAGGTTTCAAACCCCATACAAGACACAAGTATTGTGATGCAAAGTGCACAGCATGGCATTATTAAATATGGAGGACTTTGGAGAAGGGCTTAGTTTTCAAAGTGCTGCTTCAGGATTTTCTTCCATGCTACTAATAGCCTGAGCACATTGAGAGTCCCCAGTTACATCACAGCCATTTTATACATAAACACAACTTACAGTTAGGTTCCCACAATTTACAGTACATTAGAACAGGAACACTTAAGAGAGTATGCTACAAACGCATGGTTGGCTAACCACAAGTACTGGTCAAGAAGACTGCCGTCACTTACAAAAGATTCATAAAAAAATAAGAGTTACAACATCTCAATTTCATTATAACCAAGTTATCGTAAACAGTTGTAATAAAGAAATATAGAGAATAGCTATTAGAATGCATTCACACCAGGATGAAACCCATCAAAAATTACACAGAACTCGATATATGCAGAGCATATGAGAGTATACCCACTTCAAAGTATACTAACAAAGCAACATGGTATTAAGGGAACCATTGCAAGCATCCTAACAGTTCACACTGCTTGTAACTTTACTGTTTGTGAACTCAGCAATACAGCCCTTAACCCCCAATATATTTGGCCCCTGAAAGCCACCCCACAATTTAAGTGCTAAGTTACAACCCATGCATCATCCAAACTAAGAAGTTCGTTGCTTGCAAAGTTAAAATGGCTACATCTTAATTTGGCCTGTGTTACCAAACTGCTACTTTTTTTTTTTTTTAAAGTTGTATCAATATTGGGGCTTTTGCTGGCAAGTTATTTTTTATGTCTATGCAAATTATAAAATATACATAAGTAATAGCATAGTTACTTCAGCAAAAGCTTTTAAAGCAAAAAAAAAATCCTGTTTTATTATTAAACAGTCAAGACTGACCACTGTAACCACAACCGGAGTAGGAAGTTGAACTTTCACTGAATTTCATCACAACCCTAAACTGCATCAAAAGCAAACAGCCAGCATATACTGAACCAAGCTGAAGGTTAAAAAGTTTACCCTACATCCCAATTTTAAATAACGTGCAAGAAGGCTTACAACAAAACTATCACGTAACACAACTTCAAGGATGAAAATGCACACAAAAAGAAGTACATGGAAGTTATTAAGGAGCTCATGACATTGTTGTTCAGATGTCTAAAAGCCATACAGTTTCCCACACGAAGCTGCAAGTTGCAAAAAATCCTGCAGTATTTGGTTTTCAAAATGACACTGTATCAGAAGTCACATGAATTCCCTGGAGAAAAAAAAAAATAAAAATAACTGTCTCCTGCATACTGGAGGTCACCAAAATCATCCTCCAGTACAGACAACTGAGTGGTATCCTGCACTTAGCATAAAAGGAGGTGGCGTTTCGTGACCAACAGTCATTTCTGATGGAATTAACTCAGTTAAGGAGACTGACAAAAGCAGATTAAATAACAACACTGGTACCCTAAACACATCTTGTGATGCTGAGAAACACAAACTGCTGATGAAGTGGAAAGCAGCTTGGGGCAACAACATTTCCACTCTTATTTCTGGGAGTAAGACCACCAACGAAATGAAATAACTTATGCAACAACTGTTACCAGCAATACCTCTACCTAGCTTTAAACTCCAAGACATGCATTTAAACCAATGTGCGTGCAGACAATTTGCCAGACAGAGAAGTTACAACAAATTTGCATCTAGATAGAGCACCGTGAGACATAGCCCCTCAGGAAAACACTGGCTAGAGCAGTAATTAACCCCCAGCCAAGATGCTATAAAGATCCGCAGAGAAATCAGTCAAATATTCAAGTCAAGGGAATTTGCAGGCGAGGAGGGAGTGAGGGCTATGCTACTCTTCAACTCTTTCAAATTCCTCGAAGGAAGCACAAAAAGCTCCCCTCGGCTCTCCGGCAGCCAAGACATCGCAGGTCAAGGCTCCGAGCCCGGTGAAGCTGCCGGAACGGCTATGAGGCCGCGCCGGGCGGGTACCCGCTGCCTACCGGGAGCGGTGCGGCCGCTCCTCCCCTGCCGCCGTGGCAGTTCCCTGGAAGGGGCCAAAAAGTGGGTGCCAGCGAGCCCGAGGCCAACAGGCCTGCCGCCCCGAGCCCAGCGCCCTCTCCCGTGGCGGGCTCGGCCTGCCTGAGCCACCACAGCAGAGGGAGGAAGCGGGACCCCGCGCCCCGCCACACACCCCCTCGCCCCCCCCAGCGCCCCTCACGGCCCTCCCGCGAAACCGCCCCCGCGGCGGTCGCCTCACCCCGTGTACGTGGAAGCCCTCGGCGCCGCCGTCAGGAACCTCGGAGCTGGAGCCCAGCCCCATGCCCACCGCCGCGGGACGGGACGGGACGGGACGGGACACTCAGGCGGCGGCGGCTGCGGCAACAGCAACGAGCATCGCCCTCCCGCCGCTCCCCCAGCTGAGGGCGTCGCAGGCCTGAGCAAGCGAGCGCCGAGCGCAGCGCCCGCACACGGCGGAGGGGAGCAGGCGTTGCGCTCTACTCCACTCCCTGCCGGGCTGGCGGAGCGCGTGACGCCTGACGCCCTTAGCGACCGGGGAGGGGGCGGGGGAAGCGAGGCGTTGCTGCGGGAGGGCGGGGCGCGAGCGGCGGGGGCTGCTACCGGTCTCTGGGCGGGAAAGGGCCGAGCGGCGGCCGGGGGCAGCGCTGAGGAGAAGCGGGGGGGTGCGGGGGTCGCTGAGCCTGGTCAGGGCTTGGCTGGCCCGCAGAGGGTCTGTCACAGCCCCGAGCCGGGCTGCGGCTCCCCACCCCGGCCCCTCGGAGGGAGGCAGAGACCCAGGCGCCGCTCGCGGGGAGGGAAGGCAGGCAGGCGGTGGGCCCTCGCTCTCCCCTCGGCCTCCCCCGGTGCTCGGAGTGCCCCGAGCTGCTTCCGTGTGGAATGAGGATCGGGATGCTCCCTGCCGAGCCGGGGCAGCCCCTCTAGCAGCCGGCGTGCAGCCGGATGGCGGTTTGGGTCTCGGAGCCTTTTTTTTGGCAGAAACAGACTTTCAGTTATAAAGTCTTTTTTTTTTTCCGCGTATATTCTTACAAATCTCTGTAAAAAACCCAGTTGACTACTGTTCTCATTCTAACAGCTTTTTAAAAATTATACTCCTGTTAGTATAATCCAGAAAGAGATTATTATTTTCTACCAATACCTAATTTGCACATTTCAAAAGAGCAAGTGTTTCTGTTCTGTTCTTCCCCGTAGGCATAGATTATGTATTACACTCAAGAAAAGTATTTCCACTAGCTGAGAAATTTTCAGACTTTGAAGAAGCAAATCAATGGTCCAGTGTTGCTGTTTTTCAAGACACAGGGAGCCTTGTGTTTAAGTAATTATTAAGAAGTGGTGATATTTCCATTCCCCTGAAATTTCATCTCTGTTCCACTCTGGTTTACTTAGGATGAATTCTGATTCTGCCTTTAACTCACTAATGGAAAAGTTCTGAAAGTTTTCAAAGTAATAGTAACAATTTGAAGCATTATTATATTAATGTAGTTAAAGTGTTATAATGTAGTTATATTTCCTGCATGAGTACTTTCATTCCAGTATAAAAGCATCCATTTTAATAAAACTCCTTGGTAGTTACTGCTCTCACCTCTGAGATGTCATTTTTCCAAAGGATCCGTCCACATAATTTCTGTGATTCAAGTGCGATGCATAAAGAGAGAAGAGAAAAAAAGCTGCCTTCTCCATCCTCTGCCTTTGCTTCCAAGTGAGACTCTTAAATTCCCTGTCACTTGAATAACTATTTATGCTCAAAAGCCATACATACTGGCTCATTTTTTCTCCAAAGAAAGGCCAGGATATTCTCGGGAGCCTTTTTAAGTAACCTTTTTCCGGTGTTATCTCTAAGCTGTGATTGCATATCTGTGCATCGCATTCATTGAGCTCATGGTAGAAGTGCACGTAGGCATTCAGAAAAAAATAAAATTGTGTCATTTTTCTGTGTTTTCTGCTACATATTTGGGAACCTTATCACATAATTATATTTTTTCTTAAATTCCTTTTCTTCAGAGCGTCATTTATAACAGGTGTGCCAATGAAGAACTGCAATGTTGCCCATGTAATTATATTTCTACAAATAATAGAAATAAGAAATCTTTCTTCAGATATACCAAAAGTAGATGCCGAAAAAAGTAGATGCCGAAGAGTCTATCCCAGTATGAGTACCTAGGAAATAAATATAAGACCATAGCAAACAAAGTCTGCAGGAATTATTTGCATCTGTGTTTAGCATGGAAGATAGTGAGGAGGTTCCCATCCCCAAACCTTTCTTTGTAGGGAACTCATCAGAACATCTGTCTTAAATTAAGGTGAAGGTCAAAGAGACTGTGGAACAGAGAAAATGAACAATAACAGTTTGCAGGAATAGGTGGTACTTATCTCTTCAGGTATAGGTGGTACCAATCTCTTCAAAGGGACTCAGGAATGAGACAGCACACCTACAAACAGTTCTATTGAACTTCTTGCTTAAAAGCACATTGGCTGCGGGGGACTAGGAAGTAGCAAATACCCTATTTTTTAAAAAGGATTCTAGTTGAGATCTGAAGGAGAGGTCTGTAAGCCTCTGTCAACAAAGTAATAGAAGCTATAATAAATAACAGTTCTAGTGGGTACTCGAGTATTATATTCTTGGGAAGAGTCAATGTGGCTCTGATAAAGGGATGTCCTGTCTCACACGTGTATTGGAGTTCCTAAAGGCGTTAACAAACATACAGAAAGGAGGGATCTGGCCGTTTAGATTTCAAAAAGTCCCTTATCAAAGCTTTGTCAAGGGCTTATCAAGGAAGCTAAGCAGCAATACCGTAAGATATCTTTATTTAGATGAATGGTTAAAAGATAAGAAGTAGATGATAGGAGTGAATGATCACTCCTGGTGCTTGGAAAGATCATCCAAAGAGTTATCAAAAAAAATGGTTAGACCCTGCTCTTCTTCATATTCCAGAAGTCCTGGAAAAAGAGATAAGCAGTGAGATGACAACATGTACTGATGGCATGGAATTATTCAGAATAGCAAAACTAAAGAGCAATTGCAGAACTGCAGAAGGATCTTAGAAGATTAGGTGGGCAATAAAACCACAGGTATAATGAAGTGTAGATAAACATAAAATGATACACATGGGGAAAAATCCTGACTAAATCCACATGTGAAATAGTGGGGTTTGAGCTCTTCAGCAACAGTCTGAAGTGAGATCTAGAGTGTACAAAGTGTCATTTCAGAAATCAGAAATGGCCAAAAAGCAAATGCATTATTAAGAACGATCAGGAAAACAATGGAGACTAAGAAAGAGGACATTGTTGAATTACTGTATAAACTCATAGTTTTCCAACATCTTGTCCTTCCATTTAAAAAAAAAAAAATAGCAGCAATAGGAAAGCTTGAAAAAGGGCAGCAGCAATGATTAAAGGTATCGCTAGTTACCGCATAGGGAATGATAAGTAAACTAAGGCTTTTTCATTTGAAGAGAGACAACTGAAGAGAGAATGTGCTATAAAATCATTTGTGGTATGGAGAGGGTAGTCAGGAACTGAGCGTTTGCTCTCTTTCAATTGAATAACAAAGGAACTGTTGAAACTATGAGGGCACACCTTCAAAGTAAGCAAAAGGACGTGATTTTTCAGGTAACAGTTAATTGAGTTCTGCAGCTCTCTGCCACAGGAGATTGTGATGCCAAGAGTTTATTTGGACCCAAGGAGGCAGTGGACAATTTCACTGAAGAAAAATCACAGAATCACAGAATCATATAGGTTGGAAAAGACCTTTAAGATCATCGAGTCCAACCGTAAACCTAACACTACCAAGACCACCACTGTACCATGTCCCTAAAATGCCCCAAATCTGGGGAGCACCAATAAGTACACCAATACAAGAAAAGATATTTTCTGAGCTGAAGCCATCTGAAGGCTGGAAGACTCCCCGAAGGAAGTATCATTTACATGTGTCCCAGTCTTAGTCCTTGCTAGGTGCTTTAGAGCTGCTGTTGCAGGTTGAGAGTGGGCTAGATGTAGCTTTGGTTTGGCCCAACACAGCTGTTCTTAATGCTAATGCTCATAGCTCATTACTCCTTGCTATTCCACGTCGTTTGCAAAGGTATCTAGAAACACGCGTGCACTGAGAATAGCTTATTGTGCTAGAGTATGCAAATGAAACAAACTACCTAGTTAGACTGTGGCTCGGAATTCATTTATACAAATAACTTTTTCAGTGTTTGCTAATAACATCTGAATCAACCATCCATCTGCAACGTCTCCTCCTGTCTTACAGTGAGGAAAAGCCGGAAAGAACCATTCTGGTGTGTCATTGTGTTGTCTTTTGGAACTTATTTATGCAGACAAAAGGTGTAAAAATATAGATAAGGGGTTGTTGTTTTTTTTTTTTACGTATGACTTGTCACAAGTTTCAACAGTCAGAAACTTGGTGATACATTAGTCCAGTGTTTCATCCACTTATCCAGGTTAAATTAGGAGTTGTAGAATGAAAAAAAAAACCAGGATAAATGTAGGTATGTTTTAAGTAATATTTTTTCTAATTAGCTAAAAAAAATAGTACCAAAAGTAGTGCTGCTGTCACTAGAATTACTGAAAAAATCTAATCTGCGCTGGACCACTCTTTTACAACACATTTTTGTTTATTTAGAAAAATAATTTAGCTCATGTTTGTTCAACACTTAAGCAGTGCTTGCATATTCAATTCATCAACTTGCACAAAGCTCCGAGACTTCCATAAATTATTAAACAACAGCATTGCATAGGAGAATTCATAATCATCTCATTATGGTATTTTCATGAAAAGAAGTCCAGTTTTATTTTCATGTAACTACCTTGAAGATGATTCTGCACTACACTAAAGATTTATTTTGAAGGGTTGCATGGGTGTTTCTAGAACATCAGCACAAGAGTATTTCACGCACTAGAGGAGAACACGAACTAGTAGCTATTTCTTCTATTAGAAGTAATAAATTTTAGGAACACAAGGATCCTAAAAGACACAAAACACTTGCAGCTCACATGGGAGTGACCCGAGGTTCAACAGCAGTCAGGACTGAGCTGAAGTCCCATACAAGGTGATGGGAGATTTACATTCTATATCAGTGGAGAATTGTATATTATTTTTCAGTGTGCCTTTGTGCAAAAATAATTCATTTTTTAAAGATATAATTTCTAAAGGAGAAAAGCTTATTAATTTACTTGCCAATCTGGCAAATGCTGAACAATTTTGATTTCAGTAACACAATCTGAGAAGCTACCTACACGTGTTTCAAGGATTAGGAGGCTTGTTTCATTTGAGTGGTTTTGTCATTACATGACTTTTCAAAATTTAACACATTTACCACATTTTTATTTGAATATTTGTTTTTAGATTGTGAAGCTGCTTTAGAGCTGCAAAACAAAAGAAACAGGAAAAATGCAGGGACTAATGAATTATATTATGCAGGAATGTTTTTATGGCGAATGGATAAAAATTATGAAGGACTTGACAGAATGCTGAAAATGTCTCCTGGATCTAGAGAGGTAGTGTATGAATGGTATTTCATCCAGAACAAGACAGAAGTTCTCACTATTTAACAAGTCAAATGAGATCATCAGACTTTTAGCCAAACATCAGAAAATATAAATATGCAAAAACTAATGTATACTGTACCTAAAATTATAATTATCTAGATTACATTTCTTGTTTACTATAAAATCTGGGGAAATTAACTGATTTTTTTTTTTTAGTGGATATTTCTGCATTAATCCAAAACTCTTTTTCTGATGAGGAAGAATGTTTATTATTTTTTTCTACAGTGGGAAAATAAACTAATAGTTGGGGGTAAAACTGTTTCATCACTTCTACTTACATTTGGTTGTAACTCTGGAGTTACTTTGATGTAATTATATGCCAGAGGCAAGGAGTCTGGAATTAAAAGGCTTTCTGAACAGGTCTTACAGACTACTCCACTAAGAGGCAAATCCTGACCTACTGAGAAAAAGGTGCAAGGAGTTTAAGAAAAATTTCAAGCCTCTTCTTCCTGTGTTTCATTCTGTGATTCTTCTTTCCTCATGAATTCTGTTGTACAGGAAACAGTCTGCATTTGAAAGAGTTTCTGAAAATATACGAAGAGGACTGTCGGGTCACATCTGTGACACTTTACAAAGGTTACCTACCTGCATACTGATGTCGTCAAAACTGGCTACTCCATAACTGGTGGATGAAACTGGTTGTCAAGTTTCTTAGTAAATAATTTTTGAAACCTTACTTTTTAAATTTTATTCTGTTAATTGTGTATTAGACAGTGAAAATAGGATTGTTAGTAAATGACTAAGAGTTATATTTTAGGCATTCTCCAAAATACTTTGTCAACAGAGGATTTTCCTTTTATAATAAAGTCAGTGCATGATAAAAAACAGCTAATCGGTAATGCAAGATTAAAAACATAAGAATTGGCCGGTCATTAGAAATATATTCTGATTGTTACAGGGCTTTAAGCCACTAGAAATAATGTAGTGTTACGGCATTTTCACATAATGATATCTTTGCTTTTGCAGATACTGAATTTTGAAAGAAATGTCATTTATCATTCATGGTAATGAAACTAAACCAATACAGGACTGACAGATTCTGCAGAGTACTGTAAACTTGAAATGCTTATTTTTCAAAGCTCTTTGTATGCTTAGCAATTACAGCCTTCTTGCAATATCAGTCCTGTCTAAAGGTTCCTATGGAAATGAAAGTTGATACAGGAAATGTGTGCTGACCGTTCTAGAATACATTTAGATATGTAGATATAGTATACAAAGCTGCAGCTGAGTTAGTCGTAGGTTCCTTTTTTTCAATCAGTGGAGAAAAACAGGCACTTCTCGGCTGTAGCTCTTATAATTAAGGATTTCTCATCCCCATTGTACAAGTAATTGTACAATGTACAAGTATGGCATACATTGTACAAGTATGGCAGAAGAATTGTGTAGTGTGAATAAAGATCTTTGGCCTCTTTCGGAAGTGTTTTCTGTAGAACTCATCAGAAATTATAAAGGAGTAAACGTTCAAATTCAAAATTTCAAAGGAGTAAAGATTTTCAAATGTTATACTGTCTAAACTCAGTAAGCTTCTGAAGCAAGCTTGCAATCCAGAGGAAATTCTGTGAATGAGTTTAGTTAGAAAAATCAAGAAGGATGAAAAATGTTCATGGAAGATTAATTCTTTGGTCATTATCAATCCAAAATATTTGTATATTAATATTCCTATAATAAATTTTAAGATGATCAAAGAAGTTGACCCTAAAGAAGCAGTAACATTTTGGTGAAAATGATGGGGAATAGAAACTAAGCATTACTGAGGACAGATTACAGAAATTCATTATGCAAAAATAAGAGGAAGAGCATCTAGTAGATCGAACTTGTTTAAACTGCATTTTCCTGAGGAGATTAATTTCCTCTCAATCTTGTGCAGATGATTTACAGGACCTTTATTGTTCTGAAAAAGTGGTTTTGTCCATCTCTTAAAGATGCTAAACTTACTTCAAAAGATACATTTTATGGCTTGAGCTGTTTTGAAAAAAAAAAAGAAAAAAAAAAAAGTGAACTTGACATTGAGTTGGAAACTACTTGCTGGCAGTATTATTGTCCTGGGTGGAACAGTGCTTATTAGGGTGGTGTTCAGGTCAATGTTAAGATGTCTGTATAATGCCTGTAATCTATATAATGCCTGTGGTCCTAATTCATTTGCTTAACCACAGGTTTTCAGTGCCAGCTGAGAAGCCTTAGGGTACTTGAGACATCTGAACAAGACTGTTAGCTGTTACACGCGAATGACAGGATGCTAGTGCCTTTCTGCAACAGTGCCTGAAAGCGAGGTGAGATACTGTGTGGCATCTCAGATGGTACAAGACAGCTACGTGCAGGTAAATGACTCGAGCCTTAGGTGTCAAAGCTCCCATTATAGTCGATGGAGGTCTAGAAAGTGGAGAATTGTTCAGCTCACCTAAAGTAGACGCCTACGTTAAGTCAGATCAACAGCATTGTAGACTCCACTGACCGTACTGGCCAGGGCTTGGTTCACCTGTCTGCACTGGACAGCTACTGGAACTTGTGGCAGCCTAGTGTGTTGGACGTCGGCAGGGTGTTAGGGCCTGAGCACTTTCCTCTTCCAGCTGGCTAAGCCAACGAATCCAGATCAGGGCCACAGTTCGAGACTGGGCACAGACATAGCTGCTGCGCTGCTGCAGTCTAGCCCAGGCTGGAGCTGGTGGTAAAGCCTCAGCTTAAAAGCAGCTTGCAGGGGAAGGAGGAGGTAAGCCCTCACTTCACGTACTTTGGGGGATCTCCAGGGATGCTAGATGCCAACCTGTGAGCAGCTGAATTTAGTCCTGAATCATTTTGTATCTGACAAGATTATCTATTTCACTGGCAAATATTAATAAATCTGTTAAGATCTTCAGTCATATTTGTTTATACCTCTTTGAAGACATGCACAGGATGCTCGTGAACAGGAATTCTGAAAGCAATTGTCTCCGTAACAATGATAAAACAGCATTTTCATATGTACATCATACATGAAAAATTTCAATGATCATCACCTTGTTAGCAGTATCACCTCTACAGAGCTTGTGAAGAATTGAATCTTGCAACCCTGGAGAAGCATAAATAAAGGTATTTCTACACATAAAAGTTGCCAGGCAGAGGCAGGGGGTGAGTTGTATCCAGTTTTGTTGATTTTGGTGAACAGTCATAAGTGCATTTCAAGCTCCTTCTTGTATTCACGAGAGAGAATTCCCATGTAATGTAAATAACATATTGATGTTCACTGGTAAAGAAAGTTGTGGTGTTTCCAAAGCTCTAGGGTGCAACTGAATTTAGTATAGCAGTATAGCATAACACGTCTTTAATAGTCTTATTTTTCTTATCACTGAGGCTTGCAGAAACTAAGCAATTTGTTCTTTTGTCTCCGTTACTGTAGCAGCGTGCCAGTGCTATCACAACTGCTCGGGTTGGTAGGCAAAGGTATTTCCTGTACAAACAGAGCTCTTGGAAATGTTCCACCGTTTAAGCTGCGCTGCTTGATGAAGGAGCAGGCTAACTGCGTTGATAGCAGTCAAGCAGTAATGCAGACATCAGCAAATTGAAATAAGTTGAATAGTGTTTGGATTAAGTTACCTCAAAGCTTCAGAAGTGAATGGGTCTCCCATGGAATCAAGGAATGGTTGAGGCTGGAAGGGACCTCTGGGGGTCACCTTGTCCAACCCCAGTGCTCAAGCAGGGCTGCCTAGAGCCAGTTGCGCAGGACCATGTCTAGACATAGGTCCTATGTCAGACTGCCAGCCCAGTGAGGATGTGTCAGATATTCTGGGGCACTTAAAATGGCTGTATAAGCCTATGTGTGACTGAATCACTCCCAAGGGAGTCTAAGGACTTATTCTGCTGACAAAATATGGGTTTATACTTAGGGCAAGCTGATTAACTCTCTAGGCTCCAGCCCCCTTATCTTCTTGGTAGCCCTTTACTGGACTTGTTCCAGTATGTGAGTGTCTTTCTTGCACTGGGAAGCACAAAACTGGACACACTACTTCAGGGATGCAGTCTAACAGCTGCTGAATAGGGGGGGAGAATTATTTCCCTGGACCTGCTGGCTACTCTCTAGCTAATTCAGCCCAACACGTGATAGGCTTTATTTGCTGCAAGGGCTCACTGCTGACTCATGTTCAATTTGTTGTTCACCAGGACTCCCAGGTCCTTTTCTGCAGAGCTGCTTTCCAGCCAGCCATTCCCCAGCCTGCACAGTTGCACCTGGTTATTCCATCCCAGAGGCAGGACTTTGCATTTGCCTTTGTTGAACTTCAGGAGGTTTCTGCCAGCCCATTTCCAGCCTGTCTTCCTCTCTGTGAAGAGCAATCTTGTCCTCCAGCATATCAGCCACTCCCCTGGTTGGGTAATATCTGCAAATTTAGTGGGAGAGCACTCTGTCCCATCATCCAGATTGTTAATAAAGGTATTGAACAGTATTGACCTGAGGCATACCACTAGTAATTGGCCACAATTGAACTGACAATCCACCCGTCCACCTTATTACTTAGTCTTCCAGTCCATATGTCACCAATTTGGCTATAAAGATTCTGTGTTAATGTCAAGATGCACAACATCCACCGCTGTCCTCCTGTCCACACAGCCAGCCATCTCATCATGGAAGGCAGTTAGGTTGGTCAGGTGCAATTTTCCCTTGGTAAATCCATACTGGCTGATCTCAATCACCTTCTTATCCTTCAGGTGGCTGGAAACGACTTCAAGGAGTATTTGTGCCATAACCTTCCCAACAACTGAGGTTAGGTTGACCAGCCTGGACTTCCTTTGATCTTCAATGTTGAAGATGGTTGTGATATTGTGCCTTTTTATCTCTCCTGGTTGTGATTCCATTCTGATTGTCTGTGATTCCATTCTCCATTCCGTGAGGGGCAGAGAGCCCCTCATCCATTCTCCTGGATGAGGGGCTCTCTGCAACGTCTATATGAAGGTCTAAGTGCCAGCAACTGGGGTGGGACCATGGGTCATAGGGGCTTGTGTGTCCATAGTTCCAGCAGCTGGAGTGGGTGAGGGTATGTATGTCAGCGTGTGGCAAATATTAAGCCAGATGACTCAGTGAGTAGAGCGGTGTGAGCTCTAAGGTGGTGTGAGCGCCAGGTATATGTGTGTGTTTCGGTGAGTGGGAAACTGATTTCATATTAGAAATACATTTGTGAATCCATCAGATAGAGCAGGAATTTTAATGTAAACATAGTTCTTTTAATACAGTTCACCTGCCTGCAGAGACAGCACCATCCCAGACACCATTTAAAGTCCATAATCCCTGGGGTGACATACTGAAAAAGGGTAAATTTTATACATTGAGAATTACCCATTGATAAAAAGCAGTGCTAAAATCAGGATGTAGTCACTGCAGTGGTGGAATTCATAGCTGCATCTGCCCCCATCAGTCTCCCCATATACTGCACTGGAAGAGTTAAGCATTTTAAGAAAGGATTTCATTGAAGTGAACTTAAGAGAGGAAAGGGTCAAGCCAGGAGATGGGGAGAACCGTCTGTCCACTAGGAAGAGGCATGATATTTCAATGGATGGTTGGTTATTTAACTGTATTCTCAGTTATCCACACTTATGTATGAAACATGCTTGGAAGAAAAAAATATTGACATTATAGTCCAATGGCCATGCCTTCCCCACAGGCACAGGTCAGCTTGCACAAGTCTAGTTAATATGTTATTTATGCAAAATGGAAGAGCTTCAGTGGGCAGTGACTGAAAGAGATCTATCTTTTAATACCAGTCTGGCTTTTAGGACACAAATCCAGTGGTAGGAGTTGAATTGAGTTCTCTGTTTTGGACCAGGAAAAGGTGATTTAAAGGCAGACGTCCACTCCTCAGGTGGATGCCCAAACACACAGCCACAAAGGAAACTGCTCTGAAAAACTGTCAGGAATTGTTGCAATTGTTACTTCATTTTCATGAATCTCTCTTACACTGTTCATCATTGCTACAGGCTTTTGAAAGACAACAGAGAACACTGAAATGTGTCCCTCTGGAGCAGCCAGGATCAATTTCTTCTCAGAAGAAGCTGGCAGCACTGATTAATGTCCAGCACTATCTGAGTCAGAAGGACTATGTACAAGCTACTGAAAGCTATAAAAATACATTAACGTATACTTCAACAGATAGTAAAGAAAGTATTTTTTAAAATCTCAAGCAACATCTCGTTCGTAGTATCTATATACAAGGTAAGTGAGAGAAATTTTTCTGTTAGTGTCGTGTCCTCAAAAATATAGAAAAGGAAATATTTATTGATTTTTCAAAACCATTGAATTACCATGGGTGAATTCTTAAATCATGTTTCTGACATTGGAATGGAGTAAGAGCCAAAAAGGAACACGAACACAAAAAGGAAATACAGCCATGTTAGCCATTTTTGTACTTATTTATCCATTAAATAAAATGTATCAAATTGAAAAATATTTAAAAATTCATGTGTAATATAGTAAATCATCATCAGAGAGCATCATATTGCAAATGTAAAAATTGGGTCACACTTACAACAAAGAAAATTGTGCAGGTATGGTTTTCTACTCGCAGTAAAAGCTAGTTCTTAAAGCCCATAAAGTATTGGTTTGGAAAAACTCCCATTTACATTTGTGAATGCTTGATTCTCAGGGTCATTAACTGGCAGAAAATAGCATTGAATTAGGTATGAATTCCATCTACGCTTTCACTGAGAACTAATGATACGCAACATATTACAAGCTTTAATGTCTAGCAAGCCCATGCAGCTTCATTTAAATAAAACTGCTATTAACATTTTCCAGGATTACACTGATTTTTGAAGAGCAGCCATCTTCTTCTTATTTGTATTTGACTTCCTCCATGTTTCTTCTAGTTGTTTGTTCATAATAGAAGTAATGTTAGCCCCGTTACTTCAGATAATTAATGATGCACAAGAAAAATCAGTAAAGAATATCCTTTGCTGATTATTCATAATTACTTGGATACTGCAATAGTTGTGCTAATGGGGAAATCTATCTTTGGTGTAATTATAAAAGTAGATTGAAATTGCATTGGAAAAAATCGATCTACTCTGTTTCTGTCTTCTATGATAGAACTCAGTAGAGAGAAAATAAGAGGCTCTTGATACTTATTAGAATTGTTATCTAAATACTTCATTTTTAATTACTTCTTATGTTCTCAGATAATACTGAAGTTGGCTTATTTTAATTTGGATGATTGATTGTCAAGATCCAATAACTGTTTTCCCAGTCTACACACCAGCACACTATTTTTACCTGAAAGTACTAATAATGAAATTGCTGGCCTGATAGGTGGGCATCACTAATTTTTTTCCAGAAAAAGTCATAGAAAAGGAGTGAAGTAATGGAATGATGAAAATCAGAGATCTGTATCCCCCAAATATAGTCTTTGTAGGACAGAAAAAATGTTCACTCTAGACACACGTATGAAAACAGAAGAAATGTTTGCTTTTTGTGGGCAGTTGTATGCCAAAGTAGTGACATTGATCCATTGGTTATAGCGTGACACCTAACAATGGGTTTGGACCTCTCTGTTCCTAAAAAGTGGAAACGTCCCACATGCTTTTTGGTATGGTAGTTATTAGTTCTTTTATTATGTATTCTGATAATATTTAAAAGAACGAAATTTGGAATATTGTTTAATGCCAGTTCATATGTAGGACTTTTTCTTTGTGCATCTCCTTTTATTTTTACAAGTTTTCATCCTCTAGATGATGGCAGATCTCATGTTCAGGAAACAGAAGTATGAACAAGCAATAAACCTTTATGAGAATGTTGTGGAAAAATCACCAGGTATATAACATTAAATAAGCTTGAAGACTGTGTGTTCAGATTTCCGCTCCAAGTTTTAAAAACCGAACTCATGAAAATGTGAAAACTCTGTTTTCTTAATTTCACCTACAAAATTTTCCCCTTCTGAGTAAAATCCAGGATTTTTCAGGACTTTCTGTAGTGTCATATGTAGAATATGAATAGATCTGAAGTTTTCTGGAAGAGCTTTCTACTTCAAGAAGCTGGAAATGTTAGCAACACCTATTCTTTTTCAGCAATTCTTTTTCGCTCTGTGGCTCTGCCATTTTTTCTTTTAAAGACCTTACCCTCTTCCCAAGAGATAAGCAGTATTGCTGTATCTTATTAATCACGTGCCCCAAAACAAAAAGATTCTTCATTATTTAAGTCAATATTTAAATTTTGCCAGATTTGAAAGCATCTGAATTGTTGTAAGGTAGAGATAAAATCTACTTTATTGCTTTCTAATTTTTAGTTAACTTTTCAGCCCTGGAAAGATTAGTTGATGTGCTGAGAAGAAGTGGTAACCTTGATAAAACTACATTTCTCTTTGAAATGGTGAAGAAACATGATTATTTTTGGAACCTGGATATAACTACTGCAAAGAATTCTACTGCTGGCAAGGCATGCAAGGGAATATTTGTGGATTTAGGATTTTCAGAGCAGTGCTGCAGAACCTCTGTGCAGTTTATGTGACTGCTTTAAGGCTCAGTTTGTTAAATGTTATTTCTTCATGTGCACAGAAATGAAACTAGTGTTTTCAGATTTGCTTTTAAGTTAGAGCTGGTGAAAATACAAACTTCTTAATAGGTCAAGACTTCTTTTGGAAAGTACTGGAGCATGAAGGTGAGGAAAGCTATATGTATAGTGAAATAGTGTACTCCAAATAGAAGAGAAGTATGTTGATTTGAATATATAAACTGCAGATACTTAACACAAGAGCTTTGATTGTACATAGTCCTCCATCTGCAAACATTAGAAGACAAATCCTGGCTTAAATTATTTCAGTAAGCCAGGATTCTGACCAAGATGTTTTTCTATAATGTAGTCAGTAAGAGAATTCAAATAAGTCCTGTAACATACTGTAAAAGGCATCTGTTTATTTTGGGGATCTCAAAACATTTTCTACGCATTTATACATGACCTCTGTATTCTACAAATTTGCATTTTTACCCATTTTCCAGTTGTATATGTAAGTCCAGGTAGTTCTTAGACTACTTTTTGGCTTTCGATCTTCTTGGCATTTGACTTTAAAATGAGAGATTATAATTATAGGGTTTCACATCTAATGTTTGTCTGTAAATGATATATCAAAATACAATTGAACAAAACTAATTTGGACTATATAATCAATCTGATAGCAAGAACGGGGGTTTTTTTTCCTTTTTACTTTATAATGCAGAATACACAAACCCAAATTGTAACTCGAATCTGTTTAACTTAGGTCTTTAGTGATTTCTTTATGACTTGATTGCTCAGAGTAGGTCTCTACAGGCATAAGCAACTGGAATGTATTAAATATGTGAAGACACAACAGAGAGTATATTGGACAGATCTTTCAGCCTACACTGGCCTGTCTTTGCAGCACTGAATGAAAAACTTAATAAAATGTTAATTATGTAGATGTGCAATTTTTTTACTTCTGAACATTGATGTCTAACTTTATGATACAGATTCGGGCACTTGCTGTGCTGAAATGGTAAGGTCCTGCTCTTCCTCCTGCCTTGCTTCTTGCCACATAGTCTCACCTGCTTCTTTGCACAGGCTCTGAAAATCATCCAATTCTGTACCTGCCTGATTCAGCTTTCTAAAATGACAGAGAAATAACCAGCAAAAATATGAATATATTTTCCCTGCATTAGAGAATCAAATCATTTTACCATGTGACGGGAAAAGTTCCAGAGCTCAAGGCAAGTAAGGACCTTGTTGCCAGGAACAGAGTGATAACAAGTCACTTTTTTTGTAGCAACAAGCTATTAGAGCAGCTAAACTGGGTATGTAACATTAGCCTTGGCACAGCTGATGGAGCTTGCCCAGTAATGAGTTTTGAGCTATATAAGTACCCGTAACTGGAGAGCACATGAGCCGATACCCTAATGCTGTATGCTACTCTAATTATAAATTATCCTTGCCAGTTTCTTTCTAGACCTCAGTTGTTAAAGGAAATGCTGTTCTTTATCAAAACTGCTCTTCACTATTTTATTTGTCACCATCACCGTAGCACAGGTGTATCTTTGTGAATTGTGTTAAACATAGTTTGAATGTGAATAGCGTTAAACGTGTTAAACATAGTTAACATCTTGCACGACCCATCTGTTCTCTTGCTCACTGTTTCATGAAGGGAACATTGTGCATTTAGTAAAGCTCGTGGTTTTGCTTGGATTTCAGGGTGAGAGTGAGAGCATCAACTTTGACATTAAGGTAGAAGTTTGGAGAAAGGTAAGCATCTGTGTCCCCAGAGAGAGATTTGAATTGGCAGGTTTCCAGCAACACATACCATTGACAGAGTTTAAATTCATTCAGCTCCTAAACAAAGGTACTTCATTAATTGCAGAAGCACTCTTTGTCTAAGCATATAAGCAGAAACTAGGTACTCAAGCAGTCATGATTCAATGCAAGGGTTGTGGTACTTGGGGAAAAGCAAACAAACTCATTCTCTTCCCGGGCTAACTTCCTCCTTCATTAGCAGAGTTTACATGGTTGGTGCCAGATTTGTCTCTTTTTTAAATGGTTGATTTTGCATTAATCTGTGCATCAGAACTGGCAAGCACATGATGTATAAAACTGTAAGAACTGTGAAGCTATAAACGAAAGGATTGCATATGTATGGGAAAATCTGTATATCCATCAATATATTATAAAATAAATTAAACATCTATCTGAAGAAATGCATACACTTGTTTATAGGTTTGTATACAGATGTATGCTTACCACAAATATTTTGAAATTATCTTTTTCTAAAAAAACTTCTCTTTTTTGTAGTGCTTTCTATAGGTAAATATGGAAATTTCATATTGAGAAGATTGATCACCCTCTGTTCTTTTCAGGTAGGCACATGGGACAATCTGATCAAGCTCTGAAATACTTTAACAAAGGTAGAAAGAGCAGTGGCTGGGGCCAGAGAGCTATCAACGCTATGATTCAGATTTGTCTGAATCCTCTTGGATTTGGCTCTTCATGTGCCACATGACCACAACTTTTCTGACAGACTTCTTATAACTTATGGAAGTGATTTTTCTGCTCTGGTGAACTTAGCCATTCCTTCCATTGTTTGGGTTAAGACTACACTCCTGAGCAATGCTTTGCCTCTATCAAATCCAAGACTTCTACCTGTAGGGATGTCTGTAACTTAGGTTTGCTGCTGTCTTGAGGTTTTCCTGTGCATTTTCATTTAATTGTCAAGTACAGCACCTTTTGTAGAGTCCTTTTCAATGCCTAAACCACGTTCTTGCACTCTGCAAAAGACTATTTTGATTCACCGCTTTCCATGAGTTATCCCGTTATTCTCCAGGGAGAGAACAACGTATCACCATTGCCTCTGCATTCAGACTTTTCAAAAAGGTGATACTGCTTGTCAGAAACTTGAGGGTGAGAAGAGTAATTGCTTCACTTTGCATCAGTGGCAGGCTTTAAAAGGAGGCATCTGGACAGAGTTCCAGATGACAAAAAAATTCATTCTGAGTCTATTGGTGTATCAAATGGGTGGCACCCATTCTTTGTTCCTGAGGCCAACTGGCAAGACACAGCTCACGTCCATGGGATTAAAATCTTTCATCTCTAAACCAGAGCGTGTGCATCCCAATTGCTGATTGGAATTGTTCCTGGTCCATATTATACACTAAAATGTGACCAGGAATTGTCTGAGACTGTGGTGGCTGACATGGGGCAAAACCACACCAGGAACTGTGCAAACAGTTTCACAATATAGACAACAGAAGGAAATGCCAAGCCCTTTGCTCTGGTGCTGTTTAGTTCTTGGCGTAGAAGGAGATCTGGATCTCAAGGTAAATGTAGAAAAGTTCCTTTTGAACCAACTAAACATCTGGAGTTCTGGCTTTGACTTGGACTGGGTGATATTGAAGATGCAGAGCATGAAGTTGGTCAGTGTACCGACTCTCCTGATCACTTCATCACTTGATCAGCATTAATATGCCTCTTCTGTAGAAAGTCTGGGATTTTCTTTATCAATGGCAAACATGGAGAAAGGATATATCAGAATGCCTTTCAAATTATCTTTGCTACCCTAGTTAATAGTTATGCCTCCTTGCTTGGTTGGAAGGTTCACCCCAGTGATCTGAAAGCTCGAAGTTTGTCATGCTTGGGAATATCCCAAAGCTCTACATGAAGAAGATCCACCAACCACACATAGTAACAGGTAATATCACTGCTATACTATCAATTAATAAGGTACTGGAAGGTTCCTATCTTCTTTACCAACAAGCAGCATTTAGTGTCAAGTTTATCAATGAGTGACTTGCCAAGAGCTTCAGACATATTAGTGACAGTGCTAATCTGTTTAAAGCTGATGACTGTGAAATGGGGAGGGGAAGAAGGGATGGGGAATTGTGTCCTAAGCAACGTAGCTCAAGCAAGGACCAAGAGCAGCAGGCCCAATGGGTATGGCCCCAGGTGAGGCTTCTCAGGGTTTTTTTTCTCATTCAGCATTTTCTCACAACGTAGCAGTTTCCACAGAAGTCTGATCCAAGGTTGCAGCTCCACTATATCAGAGCTGACCCTGAACACAGGCAGCTGGACACGCAGGGGATGTGAGGACGGGGTTGCAGCACCTGCTGGTGCACTCAGGACCCTTGCCAAGTGGGGTTTGCCAGTAGAGTTTCAGCTGATCCTACTCTTGGCCAAGAACATTCTTCTGTTTTGAGGGTATCCAGTAAGTCCAAGAGCCCTCCCCTTCCTTCCACATCTTCTTGTGGTTGTTTCAGGCCAGAATTGCCATCCCAGGCTCTGCTGTCCCTGTTCAACAGTGCTTATGTTGGTTGTCCTTCTGGATGAGAGCACACCTGCAACTTCTCAGCAAGAGAAATTCTGATCCTCAGTCAAAAATTGCTCTGCTGTGCATCCGAGTACACAACGTCTGTCAACTTCTGTCATCTCAGATGCTTTTATCGGTTTGCCTGAAATGCTAGCCACTGCAAACACGGTTAACTGAAGCTAAACTAGATGGGCATCTCCACCAATCAGTTATGAATAGTTAGCCGCCATCTCAGCATCCACAGGTGGAGGCGCTCAGCCTTTTCCTGCTCTTTATGTTGAGTTTCCTGAAATTGGCTGAAATTCTATTCTTTGAGATATGTTTTTGTATGTATTTTCCTACATGTCTTGCTTTGGGACCGTAAGTATTTTTCCAGAAATTCTGATGTTGAGAGAAACAGACATTGTAGGGTGTGTGCCTTTCTTATTACACCAGCATGAATGACATGAGAAAGAAGAAATGAGAGAAAATAGAGGAGAGTAACATATATGTATCCCCTGTGCATACTACTGAGATAAAAATTTATCAATCTTGAGTGCGTGAATTTATGTACAGCAAAAGCACAAATGTACCTTTTGATAACATACCTAGAAATAGAATATTAATATATAACCATTCTTTTTAAATGTCTTTTCATTTTAAAACTAAGGGAAAATGTAGCACTTCTGAAAACTGCCATGCGTGTGAGACCTGGAGTAGGATGACATTAGCTATAGAATAGATATACAAATAGTAGCAGTTTAAGGTGATGCATTTCTGGTCTGGGAAAGAGTGTGATTTATGAGATACTTAGAAAAACAAATACATAACCACTCTGTTTACATATGGAGTAGTTAGAATTTACAGACAAAGAGGCATATTGCTTTATATTAGTGACTATTTGATAAACTAGGAAATGCCACATAGAATTTGATGTTACAGTAGTTTAGATGAGAAGAAGGAAGCTGTGCAACAGGGTATAAGAACAGCAGAAAAATTATTAAAGGAGTTTTGTCCTTGTTCGCAGGAGGGCCAAAATCAGCTAAAGACATTACAGAACTACTGTTTAATGGCTACTACAGGCATACACTATGTAGAAAATGCTCTCAGTGTATTTGTAGAAATGGCAAAAAATGAGGTAAGACTTCTTAAGATCTTTTCATTCACATTCCTTCCTGCTATAAATTGCTAATAGACTCCTGCTTTGCTTTTTTACCTGCTTTTTCTTCACAATGAATAGCATTTTCTTCTTAACTTTAAACTAAAAGCTTCAAATTTAAATTAAAAAGTATACTAAAATACTTATATATGAATGTGTTTACTACTTTTTTCCATGTTGAGTAAGGACTAAAAAAGACAGTATGTGTGCTATTTATTTTGTACTTTTTCATCTTTACTTAAGGTCAAAGCGAGCTTCTCCAGTAAACACACTGGGTGAGATTCTGATGTCATTAATACAAAACATTTCCATTGATTTCAGTGGAGTTAGGAATACCAGTATTTATAAAGATGCATAGACTAATTTTTCTAAAGCATACGGTTTATTTGCATGTAGAAAATCACACCCATAACTCTTAAGAGTTATGAAAACTGTGGATTTCAGTAAACTGCTTGCTAGCACAACAGTTACTTAAAAAACTGAAACAAGAGATTGAATTATGTACTGAATGTTCTGCAGAATCTGGAGGCAAGATCAAGCGACTCTGCTGTTAAAAGTAAATAAAAAGGACATTATGTTTCAAGACTTGCTCTTTGAATTCTATGATGTGTATGAGTAATTTGAATTGTTGACATTTTGCTCCTTTCCCAAGATTTTCAGTATAGTCAAATCAATAGTGGGAAGTAGCAGTGTGAAACTACAACTAGCTGGACACTCTGGTCCTGATCCAGCAAAGTATTTAATCACGTGCTTCCCCTTCATGAATGTGAATACTTAATGATTTTAATAGAGCTATATGAATGCTCAAAACTAATCATCAATCATCAAACATATTAAAGTGGGTAACATGTTTTGCTACTTGAAGGACCCCTTTGACCTTGATGTGATTAACAGCATTTTGAATAATTAAGAGTTGAATCACCCAAATTCTTCATACTGCACTGAGGAAACATCTCACATTGACAGCACCCAGTTGTAAAAGGTTATTCCTGGAAATTGTATCTTTGCCTGTAACAGAGGAGATGGTTTTCCTTTTGGATCTTCTGTGCTCAATGTTCAGACAAGCTGAAAAGCTTTTACAGGTGTTTAAATTATAAGAACTTTTGATCCATATATTCCATCTAGTTTTTCAATAATATGTTGCTCTAATTTAAAGATTTCACATATAAATTCCTCTGTATTATGAGATCCTAAAAACCTGCCTATAGGAATTCAGCTGCAAGGAAAAAGATAAAAATGCAGGTATATGTTCAGTGGTTTTTTATGCTATATTGGGTGTTTACGATAAATGGAAGTACTGAGGTTTATTTCACAATCTGTTAACAACCTGTTTGGTTTTGCATTAGCCTTTTGTAATACAACAGTGCAAGACACGATACGATCACTAACATGTGAGGGGACGTTGCTGTAATTCATGTGATTTATATTTTATTAGAAGGAAAGCATTCAGATTATTTTGGCAATGTCCCAGCCCCTTATGATACTTAACACAGACTGCCAAGGCCAGAATTCAACTAAAACACTTAGCAAAAGTAAACGGGATGTTGTCGCATGCTGAAGAGTCAGAAAAAATGGGGTGTTAGTTGTTGTTACTCATCTCTCAGTTCATTGATCTTTATGTACTGGTTTACTCTCGAAATAGTGGCTCTCGAAGCAGTACCCTGCAGTCCCCGGGAGCCACGTCAGCATCTGGGCTCTGAAAAGCGTGGGGACGTGACAGGCGCCTTTCTCGGGACTGCAATGGCTGCGAGCCTGTTAGCCCTCATTTCCCAGCCCTGGGTCGTGTGAGCCCACCAAGTGTTCCACACCTTACTTGCAAAGTGGATAAGCATCCAAGGTGCATAAAACCTTTCCCTGAAGCTCTTTTCTGGGGAGTTTCCTAACACAACATATGCATTAATCCAAGTCAAATGTCCAGATAGAAAAAAATTGCACCACAGGTCACATGTTCATTATCTTAACGATTATTTTAACTCTAAAATTATTTTAACTCTAAATCTGGTGTGATATTTGGTCCAAAGTGCTGTTTTAATCTCAGGTTAATCTCAAGAAGCTATACAGATGCAAAACCACTATTTTTTCTGTATCTCTTGAAGGTTTCAAACGAAGATATGTGGAGGCAATAGAAGTTTGTCACGATGTAACTCATTCACAAAACTTTGAATTACACCATGAGAAAAAGAGTTTTTAATTTATTATTAACTGTCTTTTTTTTTTTAACTAGGTTTTGACGCTCCCTCCAAATTATCCAAAGTCTCACAAAAATTTTAGTGAAGGCACAAGCAGCAATCAAACCCTAAAAATAAGATCTTAATACAGAATGTTTAGCTATTAGAGATGTCAGTAAACACTAGAAATAAAAAAAATGTTGAGTAAATATGTATTTTAGACTTTCTAACTAACACAAAATTAAAATTTTCATTTTTTAGAAGAAACACATGGAAAGACAACTGTTTAAGAAAAGAATAAGATGATTCAGACATGAACAATGAAGTCTGTGTGTGTTCAGCAAGGGAGAGCTTTTGGTTCACCAACAGGGGACACTGCATTTATTATAGCTGTGCCATAAAGATGACACATATCATATCATATCATAAAGATGATTCAATTTAAAAGACAGTGAATATCAGACCCTCTCTCTTGCAGCCAATTATATTATTTGCTCAGACTGAAAGAACCCTAAAGTGGCAGTAAATCGGATTTACCAATTTTAAACATCCTTTACCTGCCCAGATGGTGCAGAAAGGTTTTAAATAAAACCAGTAAGGCCGTCATATACAGTATTATATATGTGTTAAGGACATTATAAGACCTGCCATCTCCAGCAGCCTCCGGGACCCGGGTTTTCTCCTGCCCAGCTGCTGGACCCCAGTCTGGTGCACCCTCAGTGGGAACGCTGGGCCCTCTTACCTCCTATACGATCTCCTACTTGTCAGCTAGTCCAGCTTGCTTGTCCTGCACAGCCCCCTTGAATACCCCAAGTCCTCAAGTTCATCTTTTTCCCTCCTTATCAGTTGCACCATCCAGGTTAGCTGTCTCCAAAGCTGTGCCTGTAGTTCCTTAGCGGCCCATCAACTACCATCTGGAGACTTTTGGTCTTCATCGTCACCTTAGTTATCCCTTGTCTGTCAGGTTTGTGTCTCTATGTTTTGTTTATCCCTTTCCCTTTTACTTGTTATCCCCTCTGAACTGAAAAGGTCCTTGATCCTGTAGCCTTAATGAAGCAGACGCTCTCACATTCCATGTAGCCTCAACAGTCTGTATATCAAACTTCTTTAAAAATCACTTTCAGAGTAGAGTTTATGTGTGCATTATAACTTGCCTGCACCTCAGCTGCCTAATAAATTTATCCAGGTAGCATTTTTCATGTAAGCATACATCATGGTGTATAATAACTAATGTTACTCAGTCACCTGCCCTTTCCATCAAACATCGTCATGTGAAACATCAGTAAATATGGGTTAAGTGTGTGTATTTCATGAGACTGACCTTAAATTTAAGAAACATTTCTATCATTAAAATGAACGTGCAGACATTACCTCATGTCATTTTATGATTTCCAGTGTTGAAATGTAAAGTTTTCTCACTTACTGATTTTATGTTTCCTTCTTGCTAAGAATTTCTTTTAAGTCAGATATATTTTAGATGAATCTTCAAAGATATGCCTCCAGATACAGAGACTGTGGTCTGACAAATTAGCCATTGCATATCATGCATCCCTTTTTAAACCTCAACAGTACTCATACTGCAATAAAGGCTTCATCCTATAGCAATAGAAAGAGGAGGAAAAAGTTAAGTAATTTGTTCCTTTATCCTCATTTATTGATGATTAAGGCCACTGTAGTATATTTATTAAGAACTGAACATTAGATCAAGGTTTTGTCGGTCTTCAGGATCCATAGACTTTTTTACTTAAGTAATAAAAGGGTTTCTGCTCATGTTGTCCTAACTTGTTGCCAAATGATGATAAGCTAGGAATATTTATGGGTTTATTAGTGTGTTGATCAACTCAAACTCAGTTATACAACAGAAGGAATATAGATAAAAAATAATTAAAAATTAAATACTCTGGGTGCATCGGAAGGAGTCCTGCTTAATACGTTTAAAACCATCTCTGTTAAGAGGAACATGTGCTTTACATTAGCACATACTTAAGTTAACAATGTGCTTAATACTATCCTGAATAGAGATGTTATGTTAAATTGCTGCTATGAAGAAGAAAGGAAACCTTGGCGTTTGCACTGCAAAAATAAATCTGAGGCTTTCATTTCTAGAAACATAGTCAATAAATAAAGATATATGTAGGGCTGAATTGTGTCATGCCAAAGATCCATCTAGCCAATATCCTAATGACAATGGGTGACAGCAGTTGCTTAGGAAAAGGATGTAAGAGCAGAGCAAACATGAAGCTACACAATAAACATGCACAGTAAACCCTCCCAATGTCTGGAAGTCAGTTTGTGCTTTAGGACCTTCCTGAAAGATGACTATATCCTCAACTTTGTGCTCAGTAGCTCCTAATGGATCTCATCAAGTCCACCCAAACCTCCTTATTTGCTTGTACAGTCCTGGAATCTTTCCCCACCATTCATCCTCTCCCTCGCAACCTTCCCATCACTCCTAAGATAATGTGCTCGCCCAGAAAATGCTGCTGTCATCAAAATATTTAATTCTGATGCTCTGAGAACAAGGACAAAAAGGCTATATACTAATTAACTAAACAGTGCTAGATCACTAACTAACTAAACAATACTAGAGCACCAATTAACTAAACAGTGCTAGAGCACCAACTCAGACATTGTCCTGCTTTTTCTGTACAGTTAAATGTGAGCACAGTCTAGCATAACACTGGTTTGCACCAGCCCATGCTCCCCATAGCAACTCTTGCGCATGGTTTGGGAAGTTAGTGTGGACGAGAGAGCGTGCTCCATAGGCAGCGTGGGTAAGACCTCTCTGTTTTAGAGGATAAAGGAATTTTCCCATATGGACACAAACAGGGCCACTTGAGTTGGCATTGTGATGCGAAAGAGATCCCATTTTATTTACTGGTAAAGTCTTGGAGCACAGAAATTCATTTTTGCCTGCACTTGTGAGAAACCCTGAGATGGCTCTGGCTTGAGATGGTGTCGTGGTTTAACCCCAACTGGCAACTAAGCCCCACACAGCTGCTTGCTCGCTCCCCCGCGGTGGGATGGGGGAGAGAATCAGAAGAGTAAAAGTGAGAAAACTCGTGGGTTGAGATAAAGACAGTTTAATAGGGAAAGGAAAAGCCGCGCATGCAAGCAAAGCAAAACAAGGAATTCATTCACTCCTTCCCATGGGCAGGCAGGTGTTCAGCCATCTCCAGGACAGCAGGGCTCCATCACGTGTAACGGTGACTTGGGAAGACAAACGCCATCACTCCAAATGTCCCCCCTTCCTTCTTCTTCCCCAGCTTTCTATGCTGAGCATGATGTCATGTGGTATGGAATAGCCCTTTGGCCAGTTGGGGTCAGCTGTCCTGGCTGTGCCCCCTCCCAGCTTCTTCTGCACCTGGCAGAGCATGGGAAGCTGAAGAGTCCTTGACCAGTGTAAACATTACTTAGCAACAACTAAAACATCAGTGTGTTATCAACACTGTTTTCAACACAAATACAAAACATAGCCCCATACTAGCTACTATAAAGAAAATTCACTCTATCCCAGCCAAAACCACCACAAATGATCCTTCAGAAAGGAAGAGTCCTGGACGCCGATTCCCGGACTGTGCATGTTCTGAAACAGATTTCATAGCCCCTGGAAAGTTATGGGCCTCTGAGATTTAGCAGTAGGTGAGATGCTGTGTTTTGGATGGCAGCTCTAGATTTCGGCATCTCAAGCCAAGCTTCACTTTTGGAGCTCCATGGTAATGCTGCAATACCAAAAACTAATCAGCCTTCTCATTTGCATTAACACCAATCGCCATGTTTTTTCATTTCCTTCCCTTACAATTAAAGTCCTAACTCATAAATTCAGTTTTTTTCACCCTGGCAAGTGCTTGTACATGGTACAGCTTTCAGTCCCAATGCTCAAACTCCCCTCTCTTCATTCACATATGTCCCGTAGGTTCACCTCTTCCACAAACCGTATATGTAGAGCCCAGAGCAAAACACAGACAGTCCCTCAAGAGCTCTATGCTAAAACAACGTCTGAAGTGGAGGAGTTCTGAAAACAGCTGTAATTCATCATCCTCAGTGTAACTTATTTCTCCCTTGGGTGTTACAACACAGCCCAACATCAAAGCCACTGAGCTGCAAAATGAGTATGATACCATGTGCATTGCTGTAGAGTACAGATTATGGACAAACAATTACTCAAGCTAAATGGCACGATGTCCAAAAGGAGAATAAACAGACAACAATGTTCTTCAACAAGATTGTATGCAGGGAACACATAAAGTCTTTGGAAAAATAAATTAGCAATAGAAAATGAGTGAGTTTGCCAAGTCTAACAGGGATGATGAATGTAGTGAAAGTGAGTGAAGACACTGTTTGGCTAGGAGGCCACTTTCTGACCTCCTAGCCAAAACTAACTGGAAGCTAAAAATGATCTATGATGTAAGGAGGAAAAAGTGTTCAATGACTTAAAGACAGCCTCAGTGCTGAAATAGCACACTGAACTTTTTATGACTTCCAATAAAGTAGAAAGGATTTGTTAAAGAGGACTGTTGGGATGATATGGAAAAGGTCCTGGTCCTACCGTATCCATTCCATGGACAGTGGATCCCATTAGTATACCTGGGTGGATGAGCCTTGCTATCTTCTCCAGTTCATTTCCTTAACTCTTCCTTTCTTACTTGAGTGGTCTGTGGCTGCAGTTAAAGTTCAAGGTGAGCTTTACTGCCCACCCGTTGATGGCCTGTGTGTCCCAAAGGGATTACCTCTGACCATGGAAACAAGTCTCTGGGTTTCCACCAGCTACAGGCATTTCTTGTTTTCTTCCTCACAGATATGTAAAGCAGGGCTGTATTTTACATTTAACTGAAGAACCTGTGCATCTGCTATGCTCCTAGATAGATGCCTTAAACCATTAAAGGGATATAAATCATCATGCTCCACAAGTATAAAATGGTTAAGGGACTGCAGTTAATGGTGATATAAAAAAGCAAAATATACTTCACCCTAGAACAAGGTTATCCATTACAAAGGCTTCTACATTTTCTTCTGAAGTGCTACATGAAGGCCACTGTCAAAGATGGGATGCAGGTCTTGGGAATATTGCCTGGTGCCTGCCCTACCTACTGCCTGTCCCAAGCTGCTGGAAGGCAGCATGGCAGAAAAGGACCTGGGCGTTCTGGTGGACACCAAGTTGAACATGAGCCAGCAATGTGCCCTTGCGGCAAAGAAGGTGAATGGTATCCTGGGCTACACAGGGCAAAGCACGGCCAGCAGGTCGAGGGAGGTGATCCTTCCCCTCTGCTCATCACTGGTGAGGCCACACCTGGAGTCCTGTGTCCAGTTCTGGGCTCCCCAGTACAAGAGAGACATGGACGTACTGGGGAGAGTCCAGCAAAGGGCCACAAAGATGATGACGGGAGTGGAGCACCTCTCCCATGAGGAGAGGCTGAGAGAGCTGGGACTGCTCAGCCTGGAGAAGAGAAGGCTCAGGGGGATCTCATCAATGTATGTAAATACCTGAAGGGAGGGTGCAAAGAGGATGGAGCCAGGCTCTTTTCAGTGGTGCCCAGTGACAGGACCAGAGGCCATGGGCACAAACGGAAACACGGGAGGTTCCCTCTGAACATCAGGAAACACTTTTCTACTGTGAGGGTGACTGAGCACTGGCACAGGTTGCCCAGGGAGGTTGTGGAGTCTCCCTCCTTGGAGATACTCAAAAGCTGTCTGGACATGGTCCTGGGCAACCAGCTCTAGGTAGCCCTGCTTGAGGAGGGGTGTTAGACTAGATGATCTCCAGAGGTCCTTTCCAACCTCAGCCATTCTGTGATTCTGGGACCTTTTCCATTCCTCAGACATAGCACATGTCTTTGCCAGCTGCACCATTCCCTTTTTTCCCCACTGGCCATAGCCCAGCTCCCTACCTCCCCTCCTGCCACTGAGAGCCAGCATTTTGGGGCAGGCAGAGCAAAACTCATTCAGCAGGGAAGAGGGAGCAGAAAAGGATCCTAAAAAAGGATCAGCATGTCCAGCCAAGGTTGGTTTAACATGTTCAGCCAGGTTGAACCACCCTCAGTGCTTCTCCCTGTTTGCTGTTGCTGCTTTTATCTAGTTGACAAAGATCAGTTCATGTTACATGGAGTAGAAGACAGCTGGACGGACAGATAAATTTCTAACAAGGGAATACAACATGTGCAGGAACAATTACTAGCCTGAAGTGTTGGCTTGTTGAGCTCGGGTTTGCATTGTTTTGTTTTTCACTTGATCTGAGAGGTCTCCAAATTTATCAGGTTTTTTTCTGCTTCATTGCCCTGTGGGAACTATGCAGCGTGGAGGTGTTTGTGTAACCTTGGGCTCTACCTTGAACAGGTCACTGCTCCCCCTTTTTTTCCACATAGAGAACATTTTTGATCAGTTTAATGAGTTATGAGTATAGATAAATTGTATTAATCACAAATTTAGACGCAGCTTCTTATCAGATATCTTAGTATAAAAAGAATTTTTCTTGCAAAAATGCTACCACTTCATTAAAGATGCTTCAGTATCTGGTTTTTCTTAGTTGCCTGGGTAAGTTGCAGTTGAAGTATTTGAGCTGGGAAAGGGTGAACCTCTCAACCTCTAAGTGGTGCAGATTAGAGCATGTAAGTTTTTTCTCTGCAGTTACTGTGCTAGGGCAAAACCTAATGTGGACACAATTATTCTAGCTGGAAGGGTTTTTCTCTATTGAGGGAACAAGATCTCCATGAGAAAGATCTGGTGGTGCTCTGAGGGAGAGGAGGGGAAACCTACACCCCCAGAAAAAGGGGATTTAGGTTGGTGCACAGCCACCTGGCACTTATGGTGGGGTTGTAGGGACTGTGGGAAACAGAAATCAATTTGCATGAAAGCTTTGCATCTTGAAGCCTGTTTATGGTATTTTTCAACCATGGAGGCTTTAAAGACAGCCTCCAGGATGGAGAGCGGTCACAGTGTCACCACGTGCAAGTCTCAATCACTTGATCTTTCAGACTTGCTTCGCTGGCTGCCCTGCGCAGCACAAGTTTGTTGCTGGCAGTAGCCCGTGATGACTGATGGTTGTTAGGAATCCACACGACAAATTGCACTCCTTTTTTTGTGTGGTTAGGGGCAATCTCTGGAAGTCCCCTAAGGGATGCTCTTCAGAAGGATGTGCTGACAGGGCGAGTAATTGGAGGCCACGAGGCCCAACCAAACAGCTGGAAGTGGCAGGTAATGCTGGTGTCTTATACTTGAAAAAAGCCTTATACTTGACAAAACAGTGAGAAAATGACAGCTTCCACTGTCCAAAGCCACACACCCCATTTCTGCAGAGGCATGGCATGGCTTGGGTGTAAAATACGTTGTTGTTTGATACAGGTATCACTTCAGATTGCCTATGCTGACTACCCAGGGTACTACTCTCACATCTGTGGTGGAACCCTTATCAGCAGCAAATGGGTCATGACTGCAGCCCATTGCCTCAGCATGTGAGTAGGATAGACAGCATTAAAACTCCTGTTCTGGTCCTCATTCTTGCTGCAGACAGGAGTCAGACCCTTCTCACCCTCTGAGCTCCCCACTGGTGCCATTCCTTGCACAGATGGACATCTCTCTGTGCACTTAATCAAGGGAACTGGAAAACTCTGTTTGCTTTAGCCTTGATTTTACATATTCATTGCTGACTTCCTGGGAGTGGAAATCAAGCTGATTGCCGATTTGTAAAAGAGGAGGTGCATTGCATGAATGTGAGCATTTTGAATGGGTTTACATCCTGAGAAACCTGCACAGAGATGGAAAGATTGAACAAAAGGCATGTTTTGTAGCTCACGGGCCATGTTGTACAACTTGCTCTGCAGCACGTCTAACGTGCACCGCCTAAACGATACAGCATGACACCAATAAGCGAACGCTCCTCTTTAATTACTCATGCCTTCAGTGAATGTACTTACAATAAAGTGTAACAAGCTGATTCTTCACACTCCGCTTCAGATAGATGCAAAGATGCAAAATGAACGTTCTCGTTCAAGACTGAGCTCAGCACTGTATTAGCTGATGCTGCACCTTCACTTGCTTCGCCAGCAAACTGCAGGCAGCATTCGCCTAATTCATAAGAGCATTTAGCTACAGTCCATTGAAAATCCTCTGGTGGAAGGTGCTTTAGAAATTATTACATTGGTGGAAGGTCTCAGTGGTGCAGGAATTACACGGCAAAGCTAGCGGTGGGGAGTAGTTTTTATATTAATTATTCTGTGATTCATTTTCAGGCCACCAGGAGCAACCTACCGAGTGGCTCTGGGTGAGCACAATCTCTTGCGAGTGGATGGCGCCGAGTACTATATTGATGTAGATAAAGTATTCATTCATAATGGCTGGAATCCCTATGACATTGCCAATGGGTAATTATTTTGAATATCATCAGATGGTTGAATGGTACTTAGCACCCTGTCCCGCTAGCATTTACATGTATGTTCAGTCCTGTTCCCACTGAGGTTGGATTTGTGGGAAGCGCTAGAAGGTGATGCAATGGAGATTTCCCAAATGACCTCCTCTCTAGGAGGTGTTACATGGTGTCTGTGTGGATGACCTGAGTCCTGTTTTGCCCAAGATGGAGGAAAGATGGGCCTCACAGACGGATCCAGGATGTACAGCAGATTCAGGGGCTTGCCAGCAGTCACACCACTGTTTGCATCTGATGAAGGGAAGCAAACAAGGAAATGCCAAGGGACTGTCTTAAATCCCCCCTCAGAGGCATGCCTGCCCACCCAGGGTCCACTGAAATTCACTCTGAGGCTGGGTGCCTCCGAAGGAACAGGAGATTTTTGGGGAGTGTTAGCCCTTTATCAGTCTGTACCATGGCCTCTTCTCTCTTAATTGCTCATATTTTCCTGTCGCCTGTGACAGCTATAAGGATTAATTAATGATGTTTGCAAGGTGCTTGTCTATCATCATGCCAGAGGCGAGAGACCTGTATAAGCGATGAAATGTGAGTGTGGACATCTGGTTTATGACTAATTCAGGATTTTCAGTAAAGAGCCTTTTACCTGTATCCCATTTGAGCTATGACATTGCCCTGCTGCACCTCAGTTCTTCTGCCTATGACAATGGGTTCGTTGAGCTGGGACTGCTTCCACCTGAAGGAGAAATTTTGCCCAATAACTATCCCTGCTATATTACCGGATGGGGGGTGGTTAGTGGTAAGTAAGAGGGAAGGAGTGTTGAGGGTCCCTCCTGGTTTCAGAGGGACCACCATGCAGGTAAGGCTGCCCAAGGCAGGGTGCGGGCTTCCTTCCTCAACTGCTGGAGCTCCTGGACCAAAATCTCACCCTTTTTCTGCTTAGTGGATGGCAGAAGCACAGCCACACTGCAGGAGGTGATGCTGCCGGTGGTCGACCATGAGATCTGCTCCCAGCATGACTGGTGGGGATCTCAAGCAAAAGTCACTATGATCTGTGCGGGTGGAGACGGCGTGAGGTCCGGATGCAGTGTAAGATCTGTTATTAGCAGAGGATTTTCAAGCTCCTTGAAAATTTTTTCCTTCCTATCTGACCTTGCTGTTCCTTCAGTTGCTAACCATTGCTGTTCCTTCAGCTGGGACCTGTTTTTCCCATTTCTCCACCTGCAGTAGCTCTCCTGTAAATCCTGGCCCCTTCACTGTTTTTTTTCTGAGTGTCTTCTAAACCAGACCGCTCCACATTCCTGCATCTCCCCACAGAGCAGCCAGCAGAGAGGAAACCTCCAAATCCTCAGGGTGTATCTCTCCTCTCTGATTCTGGAGATTTGTGATTTTGGAGAGGAGATTTGCCCTTCCTTCCCACAGCATGTCCCATTGACCAGATCCTGGGGAATGGGTTGCGAATTTGGCAGTCCCCTCTGCCCTCATCCAAAGGGTGAAGCTTCAGGAAGTCCCACCATTCCTCCCATGTTGTTGTCATGTTGCACCTTGGACCAGGCAGTGCTCCCCCATGCTTTCGCCCTGCTTGTCACCCTTCTCCTCCCCAGACGCGCTGCTTACATGGACAGCTGGGGTTGCTGCAAGTTTTGGCTATGTCCGAGTTGCACCATCTGGCCCAGGTTAGGTGGAAAAGGAAGATGCTGTGAGGTGCCCTTTATCCCAGGGGCTCCAAATGGCCCCAGAGTCAAGGCAAGGAGGTTTGGTGTGTGAAGGCAAAGGATACATGTTACCTCTGCCTGTATTCCTTTTACTACAGAGGTGGCTTCTGGTGAAAGCAACCATGCAGAGCCTTTAAAAAATAATGAACAAATACATAAGATGTTTGATTATGTAAATATATGAATAGGATATAGAAACATATAGAAATAAAAGAGGTTATACAATTATGCATAGTACAACTATAGGTATAGTATAATTATAGGTCTATAGATACTTAGCGTATTTTTTGGTGTGGTTTAATTATGGCAGAACCCTGTTACAAACCGGGATCTGAGCCAAGCAAGAGCCCTTATCTTCTCATATATTTTAACTCAAGTTGCTTTCTTTTTCACCACCTTAACTTCCTGGGACCCTTTGAATATACTTTTTTGCAAAGAACAAGGGGACCAGCGTTTCCCTTCTACCTGGTTCCTCGTAGCTGCTATTTTAACAGAGATGCTGTGCAGGTGGACCTTGCTGGGAAGGATTGCGTGTCATGCAATGTGCACTGGACTCGTTGCTTACAGTCACTATATTTGCAATGGTGGTGGGAAATTAGGGTTTCAGCCCTTCCTGGGGGGGGTCTGAGTGTATTTGTGTGCATGTATGTGTGTGTAGACTGAGATAATAAATAGTGGGTCTGATCTTTGCAACATCTTGGGAGGTGCTGGGCCGTCTCTCTTCCCATGCTGGTGGGGAACAGTCAGCCCTTTGCAAAGAAAGCAGGACAAATTTTTATTTTCATGTTCAGGACAGTGATTAACTAACTAGTGCTCCTTAATCCTATCCAGTCATTTCTCAATTGCTCAGATAATTTGGCTTAATATGTTCCTCTCCTTCCTCTGGTCCAGGGGGACTCTGGGGGCCCTCTCAGCTGCTACAAAGACAATCAATGGCAAGTCCATGGGATTGTCAGTTTTGGGCTAGTTCCTTACTGTAACACCTACAAGAAGCCAACAGTCTTCACACGTGTGTCAGCCTACGTGGACTGGATCTACAGCGTAAGTTGCGTAGTACCTGCGAGGTAACCTGATGCATCTCCCATGAAGGCAAGGGAGTGCCAGAGGAACTGGAGTCTTTTATTTATTAAACCATTAGGAGTTGAACTGGGAGATCTGGAGAGGTCTAAAAATGGGGTATTTGGTGCTACTTTTGGTGTAGTTGGACAACTGGAAGGAAGGAGCTGCTGCCTTGGAGCTGAAATACTCTGCTGAGGACCACCGACAAAATTCAAGCCAGGCAGGAGCTGGGCGCTGGGTCCAAAAAATGATCATTGCCATTCACCCAGACAAAACCTTATTGCAGGACACCCCTGAAGGAATTAGCTGGCCAGTGAATGGGAAATACAGCAAACGTAAAGCATCTCTACAAGTGCAAGTCCTGCAGTGCCACACTACGCACTCTCAGCTTTACATTTGGGAATGAGCAACGAGCTCTTTGCTCCCAGAAATAATGTCTGGCAAGAGGAGTAGCCATGTCCCAGGCACAGGGGATGGTTTTGTGGAAATGCTGCTGTAAACCGTTGGGGCCTGCTGGAAAGAAAGGTGGGGAGAGGTATTTTAAATCACTGCAAGGAAGAGGGAGGATACTGTGGTCCATAAACCTTTCTGGGTGGGAACAGGTTGTTAGAGCAGTCCCCTGGCACAGCTGGGAACAAGCCCTTCTTCAGAGCACTTACATGGGATGGAGACATGCGTTATTCTGACTCTCTACTGAATTCAGCTCTTTTTTGTTTTCCAGACTGCAATGAATAACGGGGGTTTCTAGAGAAGGGTCAACTGATGCATGAGTATGAGAAGAGCTAGAATGAAGTAGCTCGGCTCATTAACCCTCCTCTGATCCCTTCTACGCCTCTTTGGGCTGTTAATAGCAAGGTTTGGGTAAGAGTATAATAAAGTATCTGTGCTTTCAACCAGTGCCTTGTTACTGTGTCTGCCTGGCCTTAGGCACCGGCTCTTTGTCACTTCCTAGGTGGAAAGGCAAAGGAAAAAAGTATCTATCTCTTCTGCAACCTGAATTATACAGGGGGGATCCAGAATCAGTTGTTGATCTTTGTCGGTTTTGTTTTACATTACCCTTTCTTCTAAATGAATGTGCTTCTAGTTGGTTTTGCTTTATATCCTGGGGTGCATCAAACACAGCATAACCGGCTGGTCAAAAGAGGTGATTATCCCGCTGTATTCAGCGTTGGTGCGGCCTCGCCTGGAGCACTGTGTGCAGGTCTGGGCCCCACGATTTAAGAAGGAGGTGGAGGTCCTTGAATGCGTCCAGAGGAGGGCGACAAAGCTGGTGAAAGGGCTGGAAGGAATGTCCTGTGAGGAGCGGCTAAGGACTTGGGGCTTGTGTGGTTTGGAGAAGAGGAGGCTGAGGGGCGACCTCATTGCTCTCCACAGCTTCCTGAGGAGACGTGGAGAGGGAGGCGGTGATCTCTTCTCCCTGGTATCCAGTGATAGGACGCGTGGGAATGGTTCAAAGCTGCACCAGGGGAGGGTTAGACTGGACATGAGGAAGCATTTCTTTACCGAGAGGGTGGTCAAACACTGGAGCAGGCTTCCTAGAGAGGCGGTCGATGCCCCAAGCCTGTCAGTGTTTAAGAGGCATTTGGACAGTGCCCTTAACAACATGCTTTAACTTTCGGTCAGCCCTGAAGTGGTCAGGCAGTTGGACTAGGTGATTGTTGTAGGTCCCTTCCAACTGAAATGTTCTGTTCTGTTCTATTCTAGTCTAGTCTAGTCTAGTCTAGTCTTAACAGCAGCCAGCAGAGGTTTTGCTTGCAGAACTGGGTTCTTCTTATATTCCTAAACAAACAACTTCAATACAGCTCTGCTCATACAGAGGGCATCTGCCTCAAGTGGATTGGCAAACTCAACCCACAGAAAGCACGATCCATCTGACTTAAATTCATTCTCTGCAGGATGGTTATTTTTTTAATTCATTTTCTAAGACTAAGTGCATAGAAAAGGGCATTTCTGGAGGGTGCTTTTCTGGTGAGGAAGTAATAAATTCAGTGTAAAACAATCCCCTGTGCTGTTAGACACGCGGGGGCCTGTACTGCGGCCAGCTGGGCAAGCCTACTGCAGTGTATAACGTTTCCAAGTAAAAGCCATGTTCCTATTAGACACACAGCAGGGTTGGTAAAGGGAGGGAAGGAGGAAGAGAGGGAGATGTACGTGCACAATAAAGCAAGAATTGTCTTTTGATGAACTACAAAACCATCTCCTAGGAATGCATGGGGAATCCCGCAACCTTCCCTCTCCCCATTTTGCTGTATATGAGATGAGCATTTATGAATAAGGATTTTGATTTAGTTCTTTTGCCATTTTAAACTACCTATGTCCCATCTCTCCTAAAGCCTGCACACACCTAAGGCATAGCAGTATTTTTGCAAAATCCTCTCTTTTTTGGGAATGCACATTTCTTCTCTCCAAAAGCCACTAGAGGGCATTGGCAAACCGAAGGAATATCCCATACAGTTATCACCGACTGCTAAAGAAGTTTCGTGGGCCGAGAATGATAAAATGGCATGTACGCAGCCTTGCACTCTGCCCTTCGTGTTTGCTTGCAGCCATGCAGCTAAGCAATGACACACGGGAGCTGCTTTTCACCGCCCTTATCCAGAAGTCCGATTTGCAAACAGATAAATCTTCCTTATTACGGCAAGCGCAAATGAAAACGAAACCAGCGGTGCTTTCTTTAAGGCTTGTAAAAGGAGTGGAGTTCCAGCTGTATTTTTAGCTCTCTGCTTTATTGGACTGCACTTGGCAGTGTCTCCTGGGTGCTCAGTAGTTTGGCAATTTTCCTCTTCTGACAAGTTAAAAAAACCCCTAAATCTCAGCTTTCCTGCCCCTTAAGATTACTGAATGTTCTTGCTCCTCTTCAGACAGCATGTGTGATTTCTGCTGCAATATCGAGTTCAAATATTTAACTTCTCCTGAAGGAGCCTAGATCTGTTAGGCTCGTTGGTGGAGTAATGTCCCTTAAAAGTTCACTTAGGAGCCGAGTGACAGGAGCACGCTGGCATCTGAGATCTTGGCCTGACTATACTCAAACATTTCCCTTTGAGTTTCAGAAGGAATTAAAAAGACACAGATCAAAGGCTTTGGGAAATGAGATTTCAAAGGGAGCCCCTCAAACCACTTCCAAAAATTACTCAGATGCTGAGAAGTGAAGTATTACAGTGCCTGGTGGTTTTGCAGTGCCTGATGCGTGGGCTGGGGGTCTAACTCTGTGTGCTCGGTGCATGGGCCATGGGGGGACTTGGGGATGTCACATGGCGTCCCAAATTCTCATCAGCCTCCATCCCTGGCCTGGGCTGAGCAGAGCTGGGAACCGTCGGGGGAGTTGCTGCTCCCTGGGCCAAAAGCAAGCCCAGGACTGCGTTAGCAATTTAATGAGTATGCATGTGCCTTGCCACAACCCAAAACGCCACAGTCATCCCCTGTTTGTCCCCTGACGTGACAGCGGTGACGGGCTGCCCCTGCTTCTGCCCGCAGCTCTGCAACTGCCCCTGGTTTCCACGGGGCAGCCGTGGCCATCGGGTGCTTGAAAGCTCTTGTCACAAGCTGCTCCGAAAGCCAGGCTGGACATTGCTCCTTTAAATTCTTCCTCGGCATGAGCAAGGCCTGGACCTGTTCCTGCAACAGCCAGGAGGAGAAACATCAGGCTGCACCCGCAGGAGCAGGAGAATCAGGTGATGGAGACATACAGCTCTAATTCAGGGTCATTATCACGTCCCCGGTGCCAAGAGGAACGTTTCTTTCCGCATTTCGATGACAGGAACAGCTTGTGCTGCTCAGCCGTGATTTATTGCGTAGGATAAGAGGGAGGTGATAGCCTGGAAGCACACAGACAGAGTGCATGTGCTTCTTCTGTGCCTCATTTACCTCTCACTATCCAAGAGCCTTGACAGAACTACTTGTTCCCCAGCACTGCCTGGCAAAGCTGTGATCCCAGGAGCACACCTCGGGAAGCCTACGGAGAATGCAGTGCTTCACGCAGGTTTTACTGTGTGAAGATACTACGTGTCACAGCGATATAATATGCAATGGTATTGGGAAAACACGGCTGGGCACAGTACTATAATATTCATATATAATGTTCCCATCCTTTTCTCCAAAGCTGGGTGGTGAAGACACAGCTAAACCAGGGAACGAACTAGATCTTTGGAAAACTGGTGCTCCCTATGTCTTCATGGAGAGCAGAAAAAGCAGACAACCACGGCAACAGGAGACCTATCTCCTGGGGTTGGTCCCACCAGGTGTAGGGTGCTCCAGTGAGGTGTAGGACTGTCTACAACAGCTTGAGCTCTTTGGGGGAGGTAAGGCTGTAGATGCTGTGAAACACAGCTTGGGGGTACGGGGATCAAATACAGTGGTCAGTGCCATTAGGGATGTCTGAGGACATCCCACCCCATCCTCCTGCTGTTTCAAACAGACACAGCTCTCCTGAGGTCCCTTGTCATCTCTACCAGCCACATGGGGCTGTCTTCATACCCTTGAGCATCTCAACTGGCCTTGAAACCAACAGGAGCTTTAAAGTTACACAGCGATAAGTTCAGCAATGGGGCCCTCAATCATGTCACAGCTGAATAGAGGTGTTCTGGTTATGGACACGTCCTCATCCAAATCCTACCCTGGGGCTGCTACCCTTTATCAGATTAACCCCTAGTCAAATTTGTATCACTCCTTCATCCAACCATTCCCTTGCTCACTCACTTGCAGGCAAAATTGATGGTTATTTGGGAGTGTGACTACAACAGGCTCCCTTGTCTCCTGACAGCTATTCAGCCTAAATTACCAGAAAGAACTTTGGGATGCTTTGAATATGAACAGCACTTAAGGACCATTAAGTTCTCATCTCTATTTACTCCAAAGTAGCATCCAAGTATTTATTTCCAGGCAAGTGTAATAGATAATAGTTTCCTACACAGGGTATCTCAGTGGAGCAGGTTGATTTTGGAGGGAGATCTTTTTATGTTACTCATCATGGTGGTGGGATTCTCTGGTAACGTTTTACCCTGTATGTGGCTCGTGTGGTCCCTGGGGAATCAGGTCCCCAGACCATCTCGAGCCTTTCAGCCTCCTCAGCTGGACTGACCTGAAAGTCTTCACAGCCTCCATGCTCATGCCAAAATATTTCAGCTCCGCTGGTTGCAGATATTCCCCCTTTGGCAGGTTTCATGGACCTACCAATGCGATGGAGTCAGGGCACGTCCAGCCACAGGCGTTTTGGTCCCTCACCCAGCTTCCGTGGCCAAAATGTGGGTGCCTCCATGGGGTTTTTTGAGCATTTACCTTCTGGAGATGGTTTCCTCCAGCTGTGAACGTGTGTGCCAGGCCAGGCATGGGAGTGTAGACAAGCCCCTGGACATCCCCACCCTTCCTCCAGACCTGCGTGGGCCATTTAAGACTTATTTTAGGGTTTTTTTTAATATGATATCTCAGTGAGCTACAGTGTCTCTGGTCCCACGGAGGAGGACAAATATTGCCCAAGAGCAATTTGGCCAGCGGAGAGGCTGGGAGAAGGAGGCAGCTGCCCAGTAGATGGCAATACTGCCATTCACTCAGCAGCAGGATTAGAGGTAGAAAAGGAGCTGATGGAAATATATGGATTAAGCAGCGCTGAAAACTCCTAATGGTCGTAGCTGTGAAGAAGAAAACTTAGTTCTCTCTATTAACTGCTTATCTGAAGTCTCACTTGAGCCAGAGCTCTGGCAAAACAGGAATTTTTGCTGTTTTATGCATGGAAAACACTGAAGGATACTTACATTTATTCACTACATTTAGCACCACCTGTTTCCCCAGATGCTGAGGACTCAGAGCTCCTCCAGAGATGATGACCACAGAGGGGCCCTCACATGGTGCAGAAATCAAACTGCTTTTATCTTGCTGTGTAATTTGGGTTGATTTTGTGGAGAGGACACTTCCTTACAGCCTGATGATTTCTGTGATGTTGAACAGCATTACCCCAAAGAATAAGGAATAACAGCTGAACGTTTTTTTTTCCCTATCCCATAGCATTGACAGACTACAACTCAAATGGGCCACAGGAACGTGTCAAGGATTGCCAATTCTGCAGTGCTTTTTTATAGGAAAGCCAAGTCATTCAACAGGTCTGAGTTAAAACCTTGGCACCTGCAAACTTTTTCTCATTTCCGTGGAAAATGCACATGCACGGGTGGAGAAGGTGCCTGGTACATTGACAGAGGTCTTGAAGCCAGCGGGGATGCAGAGGCACCACCGAGGATGCTTTTTATTGCCTTTGCAGAAGGCCTGGGGCAACCTTATCCTCTGCAGTGTCACGCTGCTCAGCCATGCAGTACAAACCTGCCTTTTTCTTCTACCGGCCGGACAAGCAATGAGGAAAGATATTTTTTCCCAACGCTCCTGCCTCCTAAGTGGACACAAGCCCTTTGCGTGCAGGATCTGGCCCTACAGAAATGCCCCCAGTGCTGCAGAGCCAACACCCCTGCCCTCACCTTGCCCTGGAGCTCCTGGGTTGTGGGTTTTTTTCCCTGCCGGAGATAAAGTCCATCCTAACCATCATTTTATAGCTGTTCCTGGCAAGAGAAGTCCTCAGATGTCTCATTCCCGCACGGCGCCAGGTCTGCAGGAGCCTCGCCTCGCGTCACAGCCCGTCCCCGCCGGCCGCCGGTCGTCAAATGACTCATCCCTTTTCCGGAGGCTGCTCCGCCACCCGAGGAGAAATGCTTTCTAGTCTGGTGGCTACACGCACAGTTCAACTCTTGTAGGCACCTAAACATGAAACGAAAGCAGGCGATGAGTAATTCTGTGCCTCTGGTTGTTACAAGCAAGGCATACAGGGTGGCTGTATGGAGGAAAAAAGAAAATAAAGAGGGCGATGAAGACCTAAGCAAGGTGGAGAGCGCACAGACGAGTTTAACTGGGGTCGATGAATCACCGATTTCCAGGGATGGGAAGGAGCACCACCGCCTGCTGTCAAGCGGGGCGTGAGTCCCAGCTCCGTGTCACCGGGTTGGGGCACATCCATCCTGGTGGTGCAGAAAGTCGGCTGGCCTCAACCCCTCCATGGCCGGGGAGCAAATCGAGGGTTGCACCTGGCTGCACCCCTTTGAAGATGCAGCCCTATAAAAGCAGAGTGGCCACGGCTTTAATGTCAATGCCTTGCAGAGGGACCATCCCGAATCAGCCGGGGAAGCTCCTCCAGGGCTTTTCCTGCCTTGCTCTTCAAAGCAAATGTGAACTCCTCTTGGCACAAAGAGGCTGTTATAAACTCTGCTGCTTCCCTGTGGAGACGCCGGGATGGTGGATGCCCGCGCCGGGCTGGTTGATGAGATGCAGCACCTCGGGGCTGTTTCAGCACCGTCCCTTGGGTGGTGGGTCCCCCGGCCATGATGCCCTTTGCTGGGGCACAGCGCAAAGTCATCACCGTCAGCCGAAAACCCACCAGTGTGGCAGCTGGAGCTCCACAATCTGCTCCTCCCAATCAGATAACAATTAACATAAGAGGGAATTATAGGCATAAACCCCATAAAATAAATAAAATAAAATAAAATAAAATAAAATAAAATAAAATAAAATAAAATAAAATAATAAAATAAAACAAAACAAAACAAAACAATTTAATACAATAATACAATAAAATAATTAAATTAAATTAAATTAAATTAAATTAAATTTAAAAAAACAGGCCTCTTTTCAGTATTGCTGCGTTTATGGCCCAGCAAATAATTTGCAACAAATCATTTAGTCAGTTAATTAAACTTCTCAGCTCTGAGGGTGGATGGCAACCTTCAGAAATGGATTCCTGCTGGAAAGCTAGACAACGGCATTCTTGGGCCAATTTCCCTTGCTTTCAGGTCAATGCCAGTGCTTATGATTTATGTCCATAGTGCTGGGTGCAAGTCGTTGGGATAGGTGTGCATTTCCCCATCCAGGTTTCTGGGATCTGTTCAGCTTTTCCTTTGCACCATGGCCTGGCTCACATCCTCACCCTCTTCTTATTTCCCTGCTGTTGCCAGGACCAAGAGTATTTTCTCTGCTTTTCCTCTGGGGTGCAGGATCGTGGTGATGCTTCTTTTGGCTGCATCCTTCCAGGTCCCAGGGGTGCCGTGGGGCGATGAGAAAGTTTGTGGCCTGCAAGGGAAAGGGATTTCTAGGGTTTTCCAAGGGTTTCCCAAGATTTCTCCTGTATGCTCCTTGGCCACGGGGATGCTGCTACCACCGCCGTCTTTTCCATTGTCCCGTGGAGAGGTGCAGCTACCATCCACAAGCCAAACAAGCTTGGGAAGCAGCGCAGCCAGACCCCCATGCACTGAATTTTACCTTTTTCAGGGGAAAAAAAAAGGCACTTTGTCACACAGAGTGACACGGGTGGAGCAGGTAGCAACTTGAACAGGGCAATTGTCACATGCCCTGTGTGACAAGATGTTGTGCTGGGGACGTGGCAACAGCATGGCCGAGCAGCAGGAGACACCTTCGGAGCCTCAGGCGATGCTCTCCAGGACAGGGGTCTTGCTCTGCCAAGCAAGAGGTTGCGTGACATTTTTACCCTCAAATAAATTAAGCAAATTGCCAAAAAGCTCAGTTCTAGTCCCAGCCCTGGGAGAAACTGCTCTTGCCAGCCCTGACTCTCTCCTAGCCAAAATGTGCTATTTTAGCTCAAAATTTGAAAGCAGGGGCTGGCACTGGGTACCCCTCTGCGAGGAGACCCATGCCTGGGGGACTTCGGGGCACCCCTCGTGAATCTCCAGCTGCCCCAAGAGCTTCTCCCTCGTGACCTCCCAGGGCTTTGGTACTGCTCCCCACGACATTTCAGTGTTGAGGTGACGTCAAGGCTGTGATGGACCTGGGGACACCTTGGAGGCTACCTGGGAAGCCCCCCCAGTTTTGCATATCCAGCTGCCACACGTGGAGGTCTCCACAGGAATGGATGAGCTGCCTCGGCTCCGTGCCTCCTCCAGGGAAGATGTCCCCTTCGCCCCGGGGACTGACCCTATGGCTGGTTTCCCACTATGGGACCGGCCCCATGCCAGTGCTCAGCCCCTCAGGCTCCCGCCCCGTGCCTTTCCCCCAGCACGAGGGTATGGGGATGCTCTTCCCTGGGCTGCTTTTGGGAGGGGTGAGAAAAGCAACGGGGGTCCCCAAGCTGAGGAGAAGCCTCTTGGAGGACACCAGGCTGGGACAAGGGCTGCTCCTGCCCTGGTAGGATGCTCCCATCTTGATACTTGGGGTGGGAACTCCAGGGCACTCATTAGCTTCAAAAAGGGGCCAAAAAAGCCAAAAACAAACAAAGAAGGGACAACTGGGACATGCAATACAGCGTACACACCCATCATCCAAATTTTTGAGCCACAGTAAAGGATAAACAGGGCGAAGACGCTGACATATTCAAACAAAATTCTTTTATTGAAAGTGTAATGGAAATTTCTTCATATTGCTTTGATGAAATGAGAGACAGCAGCTGTAGACAAATATGCTTTTTTTATAAACAAATGCAAATGGATAAGGTAAAAATAAAGCATTTTTTTAACTTGTACCTTTAAGCAACATAATCACAATATATACACAAAGAAAGCTAAAATAAAGCTATGTTGAAACCAAAGCGTTTCAATCAATACATTAGATAATTACAGATTGTGTCAATAAATACCCAGTTTTTAAACTGTTTAACAGGCAACTTTTTACACAGATACCGAGAAGAAAAAAAAAAAATTATATATTTACAATTCAGTGCCCTGGGAAAAAAAAAAAGAGAAAAAATCTTTTTTTTTTTTTGGCACCAACACAAATAAAAAGAATAAATTATAGAAAAAAATCCACAAAGGCAGGAGTCTATCCCCGTCATTCATTTAAAAAAAAGTGTGTGTATATATATATAAAATATATGTATATATTTTATATATATAAATATATATATATGCAGAGAAACCTAGGAATGTTATAAAATATATTAGTGCCAATAAATACAGAATGGTACCAGACTTTCAACTGTCAGTATTTTTGATGCAGTCTGAAGGATAGAAACTACCACCTAGGAGATAACCAATGGGGATTTTTCAGTCTAAAGAAACGACGACGACAACAAAAAATAATAATATTTTATATATATATATATATCCAGGAAATCCTCCATCTGCCAGTAGTATTCCTACAGTCGCCCTCCTGCCCGGCGGGAGTCCCCGGGGGCGATGCCTCGCAGGAGGATGCGGCAGCGAGCGCAGGGCGAGCACCCGCTCACGGCCGTGGCAGGTCAGCTCCACTTCCAAGTTGACCGGCTCAATACCAGAGATGTACAGTTAAATAGTAATAATAATGATTAAAAAAACCCCAAACAACCCAGCCTTCGCCACATTCGTACGCCAGAGGTTTTCTAAATTGCCGGCAGGTTTGCACGAGGCGCCTGTCGAATAGCGGGTACCCAAGAGCACCATCCCCGTCGTGGGGATATAAACAGTTCAGCCAATGGAAAAATCCTCAAATCTGTATTTTGGGGTTTCTTCCCTCCATCTGGGTGGCCCCGCACCCCTCGGGAGCTCCCACCAGCGCCCCGCTCCCAGGGCCACAGGGCTGGGACGCCAGAGCCGCCAGAGCCACCGCCTCCCCCCGCTGCCGGCAATGCCGGGAATCACTCCCATCACCAAATCTTCCATTTTCCAAGGGGGAGATTCAAAGCCGGTAGGTTTTAAAGCCTTTTTGTTTTTTTCATACCGCTGGCATAGGCACTTAGTGTATCACTGACGTACAGATTTTATGTCCAGTTATATCTCATGGCCAAATAGTGTCATGTTCTCAGACTGATTTAAATAGCAAAAGACCAAGAGGGCCCCCAATATCCTTCCTAAACACGATGATTTCTCTCATTTTAAACAGCTTTGTTTTCAGGTGTTATTTTTTCTTCCCTCTAAAACCATACACAAAGGATAAATAACCCAATAACCTTCATATCCATCTATTTTACTTGATTTACCTGATTTACCTACATGAAAAAAAAAATAGTATAAACAGTCTGACCAACTGGATTTTGGAGCTGCGATACCCTCGGCATCGGGGAGCCCTAAGGAGCACTTGCTGAGGAGCGTGAGCACAGTGTTGCTGTTGTTGGCTTTGCTCTCCCAAAGCCCCCCCAGGCTGCAAAGGTCCTTCTCATTACAACCCCCTCGCTGCTAACGGTTCCTCTGCATATTCAGGCACCATAATTGATCGGGAAAGATCTCATTGCCAAATCCTTAGGAAATTAAATAAATTACAAAATAATTTATGAAAAGGGTTTGGGGTTTTTTTTGATGTTGTTTAAATAGAGCTAGTTCATGTTATTTCTTGAATAGCTGAGCGTTTTGCTTGTTTTCCTCTCCATAGCGATATTTCGGAGATCAGACACCATCACGATGTCTACTAGAGGGCTGATAGCAACCAAAGGACGTTGCACCAATGTTTCCTCCATCCCTCCCTTCCCACCTGCTTGCATTCAGCTCTTTTAGAAATGTAAAGTGAAGACCAAACAGCCAACACCTTTCCGACTCAGAAAAAAACAGGGTTGTCTTTAGGAGGGGTGCTGCTGAAGACCTTATTGCCCTTCCAGGTCATTGATAAACCACAGTGCTATTCATGTACTACAGGTAGAAAATAAATAAATACAGATATATTATGCAAAAAAATATGATTGTACACATAATACATCTGAGGTATTACCAATTTAAATAAGGTTTCATGCTAGTTCAAGCTTCAGTGGCTAGTTAAATTCTGGAATTTGCAATAAATAGATGAAGAATGATTATGTATATAGTGTATGGATCTCTTCTGTAAACCTTGTCAGATTTAAACATAAGAGCGTGTTGGGCTAACTCTTACGCAAACCACAAATTTTCACAATAAATACAGCTTCAAAAAGTTGTCTTAAAAAGTTCCTGCAACACTGAAACGTTTCTAGAAGGGGCTGTGTGTACGACTGGCAACATTAGCAAGGAGTATTTCTCAACAGGTCTTTTCATACAAAACACAATGAAATTCATACATGAAAGTCTTTTTCCCTCCCTCCCTCCCTCCCCACCCCACCATGAAAGTTTAGAAATTTTTGCACAAACAGCGAGAGAACTGATTGTTGCTGCAGTATGTCAAAACGTCCACGTTCTATAAAGACCAAAAATAGTTTGTTTGCTTAGCAAGTCTTTTTTTGTTGTTGTTTTTTCCTCCTTATTTTTGAGTAGCGCATCATCCTTTCAGTGAAAGTTTGCCCGTCTGACTGTTCTTCTGTTTTCCTTCCGGTGCTGGTCCTTCCCACCCCAGCCATGCGGGCGTTTCACACTTTCACTGTCTCCATCAGCGATGACTTGATGGCATCCTCCAAAAGTTGATTGTCTGTGAAAGGGGCCGGGGTTTCGGGGACAGATTCGGACAAACCGATGAGGGACTCCAAGAAACAGGAGCCCTGATCTCCGGCTTGCGGGAAGCCAGGGAAATTAGGCAACTGAAACTGTAACGCTGAGAAGTTATCAAGGTTCTCGTACTCCTTTAAGGAGTTGTAAAGAGGTCCCAAGTTATAGTCTGAGAAGGACTGGAAGAAATCCAAGGAGTCAGAGGAAAGGCTGAGGTCGGCGTAGCTCTTGGAGCAGGGCTCGGCCGGGGATGAGGCGCAGCAGGACAGCCCATCGCACCGCGCGTGGGCAGCATCTTCCAGCAAACCTCCGCCATCCTGGTTGGCGTTCTCATCCAGGCACTCGGAGAGGTGGGACAAGTGGCCAGGGACAGGCTTGGCCTCGCCGCCATGGTCCTCAATGAAGAAGTCGACGGGGTGGAAGCAGCTCAGGTCATCCTGGCTGCGGCCACCCTCTTCCTCCGCATCCGAGTCATTGAAGTGGAGGATGCGTGCCAAGCCGTCGTCGTCCACGTCCGACTGGGACTTGTCGGAGGGGAGGCTCTCGTAGGGCTCCTCCAGGTCCTCGCTGGGGTGGGAGGAGATGGAGGAGTCCGTCATGTCGCTGCTGCAGCTGTTCTCCCCCAGGGCCTCCAGGTCGGGGCTGAACTGGAAGGCGGGTGCCAGCGGCACGGCACGCTCCTCCAAGGAGCCCTTCCCTGCTGCACATCCCAAGGGTGGGAGCCGCTCCCGAAAAGGGGGCTCGGCCTCCACCACCTTCTCGCTGCTCTGCTGCTGCTTCTCCAGCTCCAGCTTCATGATGGTGTGGATGAAGTGGGTCTGCACGCGGGCCTGGTTGAACTCGATCCTGCCCTCGGTGTTGCCGCAGCCATCCTTGGTGCAGCCGCAGGGGAAGGAGGTGTGATCCATCTGGTGTGGGGAGAAGCAGAGGCAGAGGGTTAGGACAGAACCCAGCAGCGCAAAATCGAAACCGCCCGTGACTCACCCGCCCTGAGAAACCAAGTAACAGCTAAGGGGTTTAAAAGCAGACTAAAAAAAAAAAAAAAAAGACCCCCTGCTCTTTTGAAGGCTTGTCATAAAAGAGATGGATTTCAGTACGACTGAAGAAAGTTAAAAGGTTTCAAAAAAAGCAAAATATAACGCTCCAAAAGTAGACATGAGGAGGCAAACATGGGTTTTTGTATGTTGCATCATGATATTTCATACCTGATCCGTATCATGAGCTTCTGCCCCTTGCTGAGACAAGGACAAATTACTCAACAGGCATCTGCGGCACCTTTATCTCCCTGTTATCAGTAGGCGCTGGGGGGGCTGTGACACGCACGTGGAGCACCGCCTGCCCTGTCTGCACCCACCCGCCTGTGCACACCCACCCTACACCACCCCCAGCCTGCAACCATGGCATCGAGGGAGCGAGCAGCACCCAGAATAGGGAATATGGCTCCCCAAACACATCTGGGCGGGCACCCACAAAAAATAAAATTAAAAATATAGTAAGCTAGTCGAATATACAGGGATTATCCCACTTTGCAGGTGGTCTGCACAGCTAGCTGTGGGCTGATGCTCAGCTAACACTCCCACGTTCGCCTGAGCGCGCTGGGAGTTGTGATACACACCAAGGGAAAAAAATAAAAAATAAAACCAGGGGGAGGAGGAGAAATCACAGCCTCGCGTGAGGAGCAAGAAGCTTTCGTTTGTGAAGACATTCCCACGTGTCCCATCTCCAACAGAAGACCAAGCAGGTACGAGTCTTGCGGGGACGGACAGGGCGGGTGCATTCACGCTGCAGGCTTGGGCACATCCCCACGGCTGCAGCGGCAGCGTGAGGACGGCTGCACATGTGATTTGGGAAGCGGACGCTTTCGAGCGGCATCTGCCTCGCAGCCTGGGGAGCATCTCCAAGAGCTTTTCTCGCCTGCTTCAGCCCGAGGGCAGGTGGGAACAGGCGAATTTTACAAGCTGCCCTAACTCTGTCCTGCTTGCTCAGTACCCCCCTGCTTTAACATACACATCAGCTGGAGCCGCGGCTTTTCGCCTGTGCCCAGAGGCGAGGGCAGTACCTGACATTTAATGCCTGCCAAGCTGCAGCTGCAGGTCTCCGGGTCGCAGACCTCCCGGCAGTCGCAGCCGCAGTCCTCCCGGGACAGGCGGATGTTGTGCAGCTCCCGCTTCTCCTCCTTGTCGATCTTCTTCACCCCTACGGCTTTCAGCAGCGCGCGTCTCTTCTTGGCAGGGTAGGGCTGGAGGAAGAAGCCGTCCTCCAGGTCCACGTTGCTAATGTCGATGTCATCGCTGGAGATGTCTTCGATGGTGAGCTGGTTGGCCTCTTCTGACTCCTTCGTGCCGTTCATGGTTAGCTGAGGGCAAAAAATGGGCAAAGCATTAGGGACCTGTTGGGGACACAGAGCCATCAGCACCCCCAGGTCAGGAGAAACAAGAAAGGAAAAGATCTGCCCCCCATGGCGGCCAACCCCAAGACCAAAATCTGTGTCAGAGCCCCCAAAGACCTGACAGATACCTGACACATGGAGTTCAGTGTCTTTTCCATCACTTTTCAAAGGTGGAGAACTGAGCTGAAAATCCCACACTGGAGCCTGTGTTTTTTTGGAGACCCAAATAGGGTTAAGGACCAATGACCCCAGGTCTCAGAGAGGCTCCTACTAAAAAATGGCCATTAACAAATGACATCCACCCGCTCCTCACCAACCCAACCCCACGCTCCTACTCACTTTCCATTTCAATGCTTCCAACTTCTCCTCTTTTAATTTCTCTTCGAGTTTCTCCCGACGAATGTTTTCCTGCTCCTTTGAAAACTCCGCTAGCGTGAACTGCCGGGAGGAGCTGTGTTTGCTCACCATCCCCAGGGTACAGCCCCCACGACTAGGCACGCTCGTGAACCCCTGGCAGCGTGGGAAGTAAAACACAGTGACCCGGTCAAACTCCACATTGTTCTTCTTTAGTCGCTTGGATTTCTTCAGGATAGACGTGGCTAAAAATGGAGGAAGAAAAAAAAAAAAGCACAAAGTCAGTATGGCCATCCTGCAGACAGGACAGAAATATTACAAACAGGCTGTAAATATTACAAACAGGCAGGACTTGCAATTACTCTCTCAACATGACGGGATAAGGTCACAGCATCACCTGATGGCTTCTGGTGTTTTTGGATCTAACACTTTAGATGATGGAGAGGAAACTAAGCCAAGTCCTGATGCATCGGAGTCACTGATCAGATTCGCCCTAAGAAACGGCTGCCGCTTCTCCTTCCCGCATGACTTCCTCCAGGAAACATGCATTTGCCTATTCTTCACGTGCAGCAGAGCATAATGAACAAGCAATAAACCGTCCTACATGCCTGTCTCGCTCTAAACCCAAGCACCCTGCCCCACGTTCAAGAGCTCGCGGTCTGCTCCCGGGATGCCAGAGCACCGACACTCCAGTACTGCGTGGCTCCAGCTTTTGTGGCAGGGCAGAAAATAGCCAAAACGGCTATTTTTCTGGTACTTCCTTTCACCATCCACTGGGAGGAACTATGAATCTATAGTTTATTCTCAAGAGACTCATTTGAGAGCAGCTGCAAAGATGTTAATCTTTATGCAGGTGATCCCAGGGTAAACATGGCAATACATGACTCTGGTTTATCTTAAACTGTTCAAACACGCTACACACCATTTAAAGCGGAGCCTCTCCAGAGATACCTAGTTCTGCACATTTGCACGTGCAAACGTAGCAGATGGAGGTGGACTAATTAGCCAGGACAGCTTCAGAGTCAATGAGTTTCCACGAACGTAGGTGGCCACAGAAAGCAAAGCAAAACGCAGTGGTACTGGGTTAGAGAGCTGCTTTTTCTGCTGCATGAGCATGTCAGGAACAAAAGTCAGCTATACACAGATTCGGTGGTGGGGCCTTTTGGTCCCATTCTCTGCTGATGCATGGATGTCTTGGTTGCCACCATGGAGAACATGGAAAAAAAAACAAGCCAGAAAGGATGGGTGACTCCTGCAGAGCTGGGATCCAAGCCCCACTCTTCGGATGGCAGAGCCACAGGCAGCCCTACTGCAGGGAGCCAACCGAAAGGACTGCCAAAAACCCAAGGGGCTCGGCTGGTTTGGCTGGCCCCAAAGGCTGAGAAAGTGCAAGACTGGACAGTTAGCTGCACTCACGTTTCACAAGTCTCGCTTGCCAAAATACAGCATTTCAGTTTCATATGTAAAAAAAAAAAGCGTTCACCCAGCTGCGTCAGCAGCTTCTGCTAAATGGCTGAGGGTTTCACACTGGGCTCTGCAGTCGCTTTGATGATATCTTTGCACTGCACGTTGCATTTTCATAATAACCTTGACTCAGTCTTCTAAAACATTAGCTCTTTATCAAAAGGCAAGTTAACCACCGCGATCATCTATCGGCTAAGCTGCTGCACTTTGGCATTTGCTTCTCCCTCCCCACACCCCTCCTCCGAAATTGTTTTCCCATTCCTGACCCTTTTCCAATTGAGCCAGAGAATACAAAAAGTTCATTGTTTTGTCACAAAACCTGGGAAGACAAGCAAGAATGAGACGCTTTATTATTACAAGACTTCTAAAGCCTTTTCAGACCACTGCGTGTTTGTGTATGTCTGCTAAGTGGACCTTAACTGCTATATACAGTGGGTGTTCAGTACAATTTACTCAGTTGGACTATTCCTCCTCCATGAAGATGGTCCCCTATTGTATTTTTTATTTTTCCCTTCGCATGGCAGATAAAGGATTTTACAACCTTGTCTTCTGTGTGTTTTCCTAAAAGCTATCAAAACTGATATTGCTGGGAAAACAAAATAGCATTTATCTGTACTAACAGCGGAGGCAATGTCAAGCGTGTCATGTTCTTTGGCAAAGTACCCAACTTACGTAGGAAACTAGTTCTGAAATGGTAATTACGCTACTGGTTAATCATTTTTAAAAACCAGCGTTAAAGGCCTTGGCTGTCTGTTTAGTCATTGCCTATGGACTAGCTTGACAGGGGACTGAGGGACGGTGGGATGGTCCTGCAGCACCGCCTTGGAGACACCTGCAGGTCTCTGCACACCCAGGTCCTTGGATTTCTATTCCTGGAAATTTGGACTTCAGCAAAAACGTTATAAAGGAATGATAAATGCTGAGAGGAAGGGCTGAGAAAGACTACCCTGAGGATGCTGGCCAATTATAAAAACAAGATAAATCGGTGTAATGACAGGGAGCTGGTGTCACGGCTGCTTCCACCCATGAAGGTGTGCTCCAAGGGGGTCTCTGCATGGACAGAGGTGACAACGCACCACCACGCTACAAAAAACCCGTGCGCGGGCATGTCTGATCCCAGGAGAGGGGCTGCCGGAGATACTCACGGGTGAAGCTGGGCGTTAAGGCAGAGCTGGGCTTGGGCTCTCCGCGGGAGCTCTCCTCGTCTGATTCCCAGCCCGAGGATGCCGAGGAGGAGAGGGGGGAGCAGGAGGAGGAGGAGCAGTAGGTGCTGTCATCCCCCAGCTCTTCGTACTTCCTTTTCAATACCCCGCTCATGGTGATGCCGTAATTTTCATATAACTGGAAAACAAAGGAGAAAAGCAAAATAAAGCGAGGGAAATACTGGCAGTTTCTGGTGATGAGCAGGATGGCTTTAACCCCCAGCAAGACTTCTCCACCAGGTCCACCTGGCCACGTGTGTGTGATTCCCAAAGAGTGCTCTCCCCCCAAAAACCACACCTTACTACCCTCGCTGTGCACACCTGCTGAATTTCTCTCCCATTTTACGACGCTGCAGAAAACCCAACTGTTGCAGACAACAAACTGTCCGGAAACCAATTCAATCAACACAAATGTTATCAAACAATAAGTATTACATTTTGCTTACTAATTCTTTTATGTTAACTCCTTACCCAGATCGCTTTCTATGCAGTTACAGCTTTAACGTCTTGCTAATTACAAAAATAAGCCAGTTTGCAGAGAACAATCTGTTGGCATGATTTACTTGCTACAGCCCCCTGGGGAAACAGACTTATTAAATGAAGCACTGAAATACAAATATATCAACTGTGAAGAACAGCCCTTCTCCTCACGGTGCCTTTCATAGTCAGTCCCCCATTCAATAAGCTATTCTTGTTTAGGCTGGGTTATGTATCAAGCATAGTAGCAATTAAAAACCAACGCAGCTAATTAAAACCAAAGGAGCTCCGTACTTGCCTAGATTCCTAAATTTCCTGCATGCTTTTCCCCTGCTCATCTTAAAGAAAAAAAGAAAAAACAAGAATAACTTTGTCGCATCTTTTAACCTTTGCTTTTATAAAGTTTGTGGGTTTTTTGTCTCCTGAAATTGCACAAAAGCTACACACTTTGCCTACAATAGGCTAACGGATATCAGAGCCCACCTAACCTGGGATGCTCTTGCACAGACGATGGACTGTTTCTCCTTTTAGACGCTGGCAACACCGCACCAGATGCCCCTGCTTCTACAGAAGTCACTGCCAGCTTATTCTGAAGCCAATGAGCCATACCCAAAGCTGAGAACCAGGCTGCTGCCAGAGGAGTGCCTTGCTTTGACCCCATCCCACCAGGCTGTAAGGCACAACCATGGTGGAAGAGATGCAGCCCCAGCCCAGAAACTCCCTCCAGAAAGGAGGGGAGAGCCCCGGCACTGCGGGATGCTACCAGCCACCCCAGCGCTTCAATAAAACCAGAGGTAACAGGCAAAACCCAAAGCATCCCTGAAATTCAGATGACAGCGGGATGCTTCAGACACATACAGCCCCGGGACGGTGACTGAGCAGATACAGGGGTGCCAGACACCTGGTCCCCATCCCCTCCCGCCAGCTGAAACTCCTCCCCTGGCCAAATTTGTTCTTTATAACCGTAGCACTTTTTCACCCTCTTCTGCATGTCTGAAGTTAATTTAAGTCTCTGAAAAAGAAAAAAAAACAACAAAAACCACCAAACCCACCCTCCTGACAGCCCCGAGCAGGCAGCACAGAAACCACACGGGCTTCAAAACCTCCTCACGATGGGATTTTCAGTATCTCGACTGCGCCGCACGGTAACACGTAGCAGGACGGGAGCACACGCGGTGCCTTCAAAGCCCTACGCCAGCCCTCATTAATTATGTTTACCAACAGCTTCCCAGGAGACAATAGTCTCCTAAAAGGTCAAAAAAATCCCTGGATGAAGCAGTTCCTCGGCCTGAAGAAGTTAATCATTCATTGCAACACACGCCTATGGGGCTGCTGCATCCCCCACAGCCCCCCGAATCCGGGTGCCGGGAAGAGGCAATCCCCTCCATCCCGCCGCCTCCTCGGCAGCCCCGGAGCTGCAGGTGGTTTTGCCATGGAGGGATTGTTGGTTTTTTGGCCTTAATCCAAAACAGATGGGGAGAAGGTGGATTTGGCCACCCTCCAGCCCCAGCAGCACATGTCCTGCCTGACACCTGGATTAACCCCTTTCCTGCCTGCGCAAGCTCGCAGGCAGCCACGACACCCAAACCAGCTACCTGGCTGCATTTACAAACTTTTTATTGATTTATTTATTTTATTTGTACCTTCTGCTCTGTCTCACATTTGCTTTAAGAAACGCCCAGGAGCAAAGAAACCCTCCAAACCCATGGCAGGGGTCCGAACCAAAGCCTGGGCTGCAGCCGGACATTCGCTCATACCAGCTGACCACACCGTCCACCCAGAGCAGCCAAAAACTTTGTGAAAAAACCCCAGACGTGACTTCAAAGAGCATCGGTTTGCACCGCAGAGCAACCGCTTGCTGCTCCACAGGACACCTCCGAAGTTGCTGGTGAAGGATGCAATTGTCTAGCCAAGGGAGGGAGAAACCAGCTCCCCGAAAAGCCCATAGGACACATGGCCAACAGCAAACGCCCTCAGAGATGCAATGTTGACCACATCCAAGCCTCGCAGGAGACACTGGAGGGTGGTGGGGCAGCCAAGATCACATCCCTGAAATGGGGATAACTCCCAGGTTCGGACCAAAAAAAAAAAAAAAAAAGCCCCAAACCAAATCCAACCCTGCGCAGCATCCATTTCTACTGGGAATTACCCGGTCTGCAGGACTCCCAGAAGCGAGAAGGTGGACATCGTGATGCTGCAGAGCAACGCAGCCCTGATGCTCAGGTCACCTGCAAACCCAACAGCACCCATCACAAGCCACACCACCTCCCCCCAAACCACACAGCAAGGAAAAACAAACTGTTTTCCTCAAGCGAGCTAACCAAATTAACACAAACACCAAGCCAGAGCCACGGCAAGCTGTGTATAAGATGGTGCAATTCTATTTTTTTATTTTTTTTTTTAATACTGTCATGGCTGGTTAGCCACGTCTGGCAGAAGGATGAAGGGAGGTGTGTGCATCTCCCATCTATGAGAATAAGCCAAATGTACAGAAAAAAACCACCTTTGGCATGCTGCCTTATTCAAAACACCTATTGTTTTGTTAATGCAAAGTAGGTGTCATGCAAACATGATTCTCAATTAATGGGAAAAAGCTGGTGAACCTGTTGCCCACCAGCCAAAACACATTAATTTTCCCCCGTAACGCCTTCTCCCTCTTTGCTGATTTACAGCTGCGACGTTTTCCCGGTCAAGTTTTCAAATCCTTCTCAGGAGCTACAGGCGATGTAGTGGGGCTGCACCCATCCGTGTCTACTTGTATCCACCCCCCAAAAATCCTCCAGACGGGGGTTTTTGCTGTCAACGCAGAGATGATCCTCTCCTCTCCCTCCTCGCCCCAGCACTTGGGAGCAGAATTCATGCCAGCGATTTGGATGCTGCCTTGAAAGCCATGTCGCCGAAACCACTGGCCGCTCAGCCAAGAAGACTCAGAGGCCAATTCAGACACAGAGAGGATATTTTAATTGCAGTAATTCCGCAAGTAATCTTAAATCCACATTGATGTCTTACAAAGAAGTCACAAAAATGTGCACAGCAGCATAAAAAACCCCCAAGTATCTATATATCTATGTCTATCTCTGTGCATGCCATTGCAAATCTCTGCAGGCACCACCGAGCACAGGATTTTACCACCTTTTCTTTTTTTTTTTTTTTTTTTTTTTACATAACCTGAAATAAAATAATCCTATCTTCCTTTTAGTTGCCAAAAAAGACATTCTGTTCTTGGCTAAGACTTCTTACTCATCTATTTTACTGAAAACAGCTTTTGGAACAAGTACATAATGCAATGGATCAAACCCGCAGGAATTCCTCTCTGGCACCAGAACTCCCACTATCCTGGGAATACTTTCTAACAAATATTTAGCCCAGATGTGCATTCCTTTCTTTTTCTCTCCCTCCTTTTTTTTTTTTTTTAAAGCATTAAAGTTTGAGTGGGAGGAGTGGGGGGGTGGCTGTCTAGTTGGGGGGAAGGGAATCGAATCTGCAAAGTCCCATTTCTGGTGCTCGACAAGTCGCAGGGTAAAGCCCTAATACACTGGAATGCGAGGAATTAATGTTTTAACTATCCTCCTCTTGGACGACGTCTCAACAGTAAATATTTCGAGTAATTTAGATTTAAGAAGGTTTGGCATTTGTTTAGCCAAGCGCAGGGGAAGGCAACTAAAACCCCTACCAGTGTCCAGTTAGTCTATTTAGAAGAGATTGCACAAAGAGGCATCGTGGCTTTGTGCAGAAGTATGCGGCGAAGATGTTTCGGTGTTGTATTTTGGGGCTGTATATGTGCTTTGCATTGGGCAGGCAAATGCAGCAGTGCAAGCAAGGCAAAGGAAAATTCTCCCAGCAAGTCCAGCAGCTGCGGCTGCTTGTGCCACAACTCCCATGCTATTGCAGGAGAACACCTACGAGCAAGGATATTTTAAATGTTGGGGTTTCCGTCGGTGGAGCATCCTAAAGAATGGAAGGATCCCAAATCTGTGCATGAGCTATTGAAAGCAAACTTTCTTCTGCAAAGCAATTTGGGTAAAAACAAAAAAAACCCCAAACCTCAGTGCAACGCACTAAAAGTATTTATTTTCAAGTGACTTTTTGAGCCGGTTTGCCGACTTTACAAGCCTAGCCATCTGGCTGCAGCCTGGGAAGCCAAGGTGGACTCTTCCCGACACACCGGGACGAGGGCTCAGGCGCCGGGAGCGAGTTAACTTTGCTGAGCCGTGAGTCAGAGCAGCTCCCGCTCCCTCCCCCTGAGCCGCAGTGGCTGTGCAGGTCTAGCAGGAGTAAATATTAGTTTAAAAAACACCACTGCATATTTTAGCCAGGTACGGCTCCGAAGGCGACTCACAGAGCAAACCTGGGGAAGTTTTTGGGATCGGTGTTTATTTGCACGCCGCTGTTTATTGCGGATCAGGCGACCTTGGTGCGAGTATCGCCAAAAACTGGTGCGGAGCTGAGCTTCCCGTTTAGCTATCCCAGATATTTGATGTCTAACAGCAGCAGTGATTCCAGTAACGCCTCTGGGTTACTTAATAATCACCACACTATCAACACTGATTCATTGCTTGTTCATTTAACTATTTTAATTCTTTGCATATTTACTTAAGTGGTTTCCCCAGCGCCGCTGTGACAGCCTCCACGATGACAACAGTTCCTAATTTCGGGGCTGACCGGGCCAAGGCGAGCGGGATCATCCCATCAGGACCCTCCGGGGGACGGTCCCACGCGTGTTCCCAGCCACGCGAGCTGTGCTTTCTAGTTCACACCAGATTATTTTCACCCAGCTGGGTCTAAGGTTTCATAACCTTGCTCCGGTTAAAAATAGCCTCTGCCTACTATGCAACAGCAAAACCCAAAGTACCCCGTGCCGCGGAGCAGGAGCATGAATCAGTTCGTAGCACCACGAGTTTATTCTCCTGCCAGAGACTGAACAGGCAAAACACCTTCCCTGGGAAGAGCATCAGAAGCATTTACTCCATCTAGTAATTTTCGGAAGGCCACAGAGAAAAAGGCTTTTCAAGATTTTTCTATCAAGCCCTTATTTCTCGCTGACAGCTTGAAAGGTAAATAAGAAACATTAGCAAATACATTAAAGGTTATCTGACACGGCCCAAATGAAACGAGGTTCAAATGTACTAGGCGCAGATTGTGCTGTAATAAATACGAAAACAGCGAAGTGTGCTTTGTCTAGGAAAATCCTCTATTTGATTACACCTCATGAATAATTCACACCAGGTTTCCATATTTGTCCTCCTGTAGGTACACGCTGTGCATTACCTTGCCTGCTATATATACGCACGCGTTTCCTGCGCTGAATTATTAAAGGTTTGCCGGGAGCTGCAGAGTCTCTCCACACGGAGAACAAACGCGCCATCCCGAAAATAAACCCCCCAACCTTGACGGGCCTCATCTGCAAACTGCTCAGCAGAGGCGGGGGGGGGGAAGGAATAAAATAAAATATCATGGGGAAAAAGAAAAATAATTTAAAAAAAAAAAATTGCTGATGAGTTCGCTGTAACAAATGACAAGACTTTGAGGTTTGTAAATGGCCGTGAGGGTTTTCTCTCCATCCCACCGAGGCGTTGTCACTACAGACGTTAGTAAGGCAGGGCTGCTTTAGGAAAGGGCTGTCCCTATGTGTCAGCCTCTTCCTACAGCGACATTATGTAACTCGGAGGTGACAGACACTTTGGAGGATGCTGGGGGGGGGGAACAAGCAAAAAAAAAAAACAAACCCCACACTGAGAAAACTTAATAGTTTGGGTCTTTTTTGCCTTTTTTCCTTTTTCTCAAGTGCGCTGTAAAAGCCCTGATTTTTTATTTCGGGAGGCGGCGGGGGGGGCCGCTCCCCGTCCGTCGGTCGGCCCATCCGTGCGCCGGTCGGTAGGTGTTGCTGTAGCGACGGGAAAGCATCCCCAGCCGGGCAGATCTGGGGAAGAGCGGGCCGGGAAGGCTCCCCCCAACCTCCCCCCCCCCGCCTTTCTTTCAACATCAGAAAATTGGAACCGCAGCCGTAAAGACGGAGCAGAGCCTTAACTGACAGAGGGAAAACTCAGCGCTACTCCAAATAAATGCAGAGGTGTTTAGATGCAGCTGTAGCGCAGCGTTTTCTGCCGATGGGAAAGTGCGGGAGGGCCGGGGGAGCAGCAAAGCCCCCCCCGAGGAACGCGGTCCCGCTGCCCCGGGGGCTCCCGGACCCTCCCGCCGGGGCGGCCCCGGCCCCGGCCCCAGCCCCGCCGGGCTCCCCGCGCCCCCGGGCAGAAGCGGCCCGGCCAGACGGCGCCGCCGCGGCGCGCCTGCCCGGGTCTGGACGGCGGGGAACCGAGACGGACCCTCCGACGGCGGGGCACCGGCACGGGCTCTGCCCCGGCCCCCCGACAGCCGAGCACCGCGCCGGACGCCGCACCGGACCCCGCGACGGGCAAGCACCGACCCGGCTCTGAACCGGCCCCCCCCGCCCCCGACGGCCGAGCACCGCGCCGGACACTTGGCACCGGCCCCTCGACCCGCAGTCCCGGACGGCGGAGCGCGGAGCCTCCCCCGCGGCGCAGCCCCCGCCCCCGCTCCCCTTCAGCCCCATCCCGACACCGGCTGCCCCCGGCGGAGCTCTACCTGCGGCGGCGGCGGGTCTCGGCGCGGCGGCTCCGGCTGCAGCGGCGGTGCCTGGCGCGGCGCCTCCCGCTCTGCCGCTGCCGCTGCCGCTGCCGGGGCCGGGCTGACGCCGCGCCGCGCCGCGCTGCCCTTTTTCGTCAGTGGAAAACTCCGGGCTCTGACGCAGGCGGTGACAGGCGCGGGGCCGGCGCGCGCCCGGCCCGCCCGGCTTCCTGCCCCCTCCCCTCCCCCCCACCCCCCGTGGGCGGGGCGCTGAGTCAGGCGCGGAGGGACGGCCCCGCCCCGCCCCGCCCCGCCCCGCCCCGCCCCGCCGGCACCGCGCTGAGGCGGGCGGGGGACACGGGGGACCCTGGAAGGGGTCGGGACACGCGGGGGAGGGGGGGGGGATTGGGGAGCCACAAGCGGGCGCGGACCTCAAAATGGCTGTGGGTCCCACGGGGGGGTTGTGTCCCACAGGGGGTTGGGGACCCACGGACACAGCTTGGACCCGCAGTGGCTGTGGGTCCCACGGGGGTTGTGTCCCACAGGGGTTGGGGACCCACAGGCAAGGATTGGACCCCACAATGGCTGTGGGTCCCACGGGGGTTGTGTCCCACAGGGGTTGGGGACCCACGGGCACAGCTTGGACCCCGCAATGGCTGTGGGTCCCACGGGGGGGTTGTGTCCCACAGGGGGTTGGGGACCCACGGGCACAGCTTGGACCCCGCAGTGGCTGTGGGTCCCACGGGGGGGTTGTGTCCCACAGGGGGTTGGGGACCCACGGGCACAGCTTGGACCCCGCAGTGGCTGTGGGTCCCACGGGGGGGTTTGGGACCCCCAAGCAGGCATCGAGCCCGTAAGGGGTTTGGGTGCCTCAAGGAGTTTGGAGCCCACAGGGGGTTGGGGATCCACGGGCAAGGATTGGACCCCACAATGGATGTGGGTGCCACGGGGGGGTTGGGTCCCACAGGGGGTGGGGGACCCACAGGCAAGGATTGGACCCCACAATGGATTTGGGTCCCACGGGTGGGTTGTGTCCCACAGCAGGTTGGGGACCCACAAGCACGGCTCGGACCCCACAGTGGATGTGGGTACCATGGGGGGGTTGTGTCCCACAGGGGGTTGGGGACCCACAGGCACAGCTTGGACCCCACAATGGCTGTGGGTCCCACAGGGGGTTTGGGACCCCCAAGCAGGCATCGACCTCGTAAGGGGTTTGGGTGCCTCAAGGAGTTTGGAGCCCACAGGGGGTTGGGGATCCACGGGCACAGCTTGGACCCCACAATGGATGTGGGTGCCACGGGGGGGTTGGGTCCCACAGGGGGTTGGGGACCCACAGGCAAGGATTGGACCCCACAATGGATTTGGGTCCCACGGGTGGGTTGTGTCCCACAGCAGGTTGGGGACCCACAAGCACGGCTCGGACCCCACAGTGGATGTGGGTACCATGGGGGGGTTGTGTCCCACAGGGGGTTGGGGACCCACAGGCACAGCTTGGACCCCACAATGGCTGTGTGTCCCACAGGGGGTTTGGGACCCCCAAGCAGGCATCGACCTCGTAAGGGGTTTGGGTGCCTCAAGGAGTTTGGAGCCCACAAGGGGTTGGGGATCCACGGGCAAGGATTGGACCCCAAAACAGATTTGGGTCCCGCAGGGGGTTTGGGACCCACAAGTAGGTTTGGCCCCTGAAAGGGATTTGGACCCCACAAAGGGTTTGGGTCCCTACATGGGATTTGGGACCCACAGGCACAAACTGGACCCCAGAATGGATGTGGGTGCCTCAAGGGGTTTGGACCCCACAAGGGGTTGGAGACCCACAAGCAGGCTTGGACCTTAAAATGTATTTGGGTCCCACAGGGGGTTTGTGCCCCACAAGGGGTTTTGGGACCCACAGGCACATCTCGGATCCCAAGACAGAGTGGGGCACCACAGGGGCTTTGAGCCCCACAGGGTTTTGGGGCCCACAAACAGACTTGGCCCCTGGAAGGGGTTTGGACCCCACAGGGGGTTTGGGACCCATAGGCTTGGACCCCAAAATGGATTTGGGTCCCACAGGGGATTTGTGTCCCACAAGGGTTTTTGGACCCATGAGCATGGTTTTTGGATCCATGATTTGGGTCCCACAGGGGATTTGTGTCCCACAAGGGTTTTTGGACCCATGAGCATGGTTTTTGGATCCATGATTTGGGTCCCACAGGGGGTTTGTGTCCCACAAGGGTTTTTGGACCCATGAGCATGGTTTGATCCCTGAAATGGGTTGGAGGCCCACAAGGAGTTTGGGACTCACAAGCAGGCTGGGCTCTGAAAGGGATTTGGGCTCCACAGCAACTTCCAGCCCCACAAGCAATGGCCCCCAAAAGGGATGTGGGCCCTACAGAGTGCCTGGGACCCACAGGCAGCCTTGGACCCCAAAACAGATTTAGGCCCCAGAACAGGTTTGGGCCCCACAAGGAATTTGGGACCCATGAGCAAGGCTTGGAACCCAAAACAAATTTGGGTCCCACAGGGATTTGGGATCCACAGGGGGTTTGGAACCCACAAGCAAAGTTTGGCCTTCACAAGAGATTTGGGCCCTGCAAGGGGTTTGGGTCCCACAGGAGATGCTTGGCCTCCAAAAGGGGTTGGGATCCAAAAGCAAGGCTTGGTCCACAAGCAAGAATTGTCCCTCAAAAGAGTTTTGGCCTCACAGGGTGGTTGGGATCCAGAAGCAAGGTTTGGCCCTCAAAAAGGTTTCTGGACACCAAGGGGATTTGGCACCTACACAAAAGGCTTGGCCCCCAAAAGGGATTTGGGTCCCATAGGGGTTTTGGCCGCACAACTAAGGCTTGGACCCCAAAAGGGGTTCTGGTCCCATGAGGGGTTTGGGATGCACAAGCAAGGTTTGGCCCCTTGAAGGGATTTGGGCCCACCTGGAGATGCTTGGGGCATAGCAGCAAGACCTGGTCCCTGAAGGGAATTTTGGACCCACAGGGATTTGATCCCCAAAAGGTGTTTGAGCCCTACAGGCAAAGGTTGATCCCTCAAGGGGATTTGGGCCCCCCAAAGGAACTTGGGCCCCCCAAAGGAACTTGGGCCCCATGGGCAAGGGTTGTCCACCAAAATGGGTTTGAACCCCACGAAGAAGGGTTGTCCCCCAAAGGGGGTCTCTGAAAGGGACTTTGGCCCCATAGGTGAGGCTTGGCCCCCAGAAGGATTTAAAGCCCCACAGGCAAGAGACACGATGTTTTGGGGAGTTCATTTCTCAGCACGGCTGGGATGGGAGGGACGTCTGGGAGCCTGCACCAGGTCAGCCCCCAGCTCTGGTCACTGCAGCATTCAGCTGGGGATCTCCACATGCTTCCCGTTGACTACCAGGAGCTTTCAGAGAGCTGCACCACTGGGATTAAAGCCCTTGCAGCGGTAGGCGAGGTGCAGACTGACCTGGCGTTTCCCAATTTCGGCACTTGGCTGGATTTTCGCCCCACGAGCTGGAGCTAGGCCAACGGCCAGTGGCATGGTCAGAGTCCCCGGGCTATGAAGATGCCTGCTCTCGGGCCGACTCTTTAAAATGTAGCCCAGCTGTACCCCACAGGGTTTGGGTACAGCCAAGCTGCAGGAGTGCCTGTGTAGGACCAGGTCCATGGAGGTGGGAGGACTTGTCTCCTCCGGCTCCATGGAGGAGCCTGAAGACAGCCGTACCAGGGTCTCCTCAACTCCACCTCTGCATCCAGCCTCTAAGGGGGGGGTGAACCCCCTTCCTACACCAAGGTCCTGCTTCGATCCTTCGCTTGCCACAGCTTCAACTCAAAATCAGATGGAGTTGGGTTGGATTTGCCTTGGACAAGAAGGTGGACGAGGTTGATTGGGGTGTGGGGGGATTTCCCCAAGCACACGTACCCCCGCACTCCGTTGTGAGCCCCTTAGCTCCAAGACGCTTCCCACACAGTGCTGCGAGCTGGGGTGCTGGCACCTCTTTCAAGGAATATTATTTTACTTGTAAACCTCTTGGGATGCCTTTCATCTTTTTTTTTTTTTTCTTTTTTTTGTGACACAGGTGTCGCATTTGGAAGGTGCGTGGTCTGACCATGAAGAGTGGAGCAGACGAGATGAGAGCTTCAAAGTGGTACAGCTCTTTCAGGATAGACTGCTGTGAAAGTCTTACCCTTAGTCCTTTCACCAGTGAAAGCTTTCAAACTCTGGAGCTAAAATGTTGGGGAAAAAAAATAATCTGATGCTGAAAAAGGTCCTCTCTAGCACCAAAGCCACAGCCAGTTTGATACCATGATGTGAAGTGGTGCCACCAGGATTTTTGCTTCTGGTCTTACCCCGGTATGTGTCAGTGCTTCCCATGGACAGGGCAGCCCCACCGGTCACCCTAATGGCACTGCTGCAAGGGCAGCAAACCGTAGTGGTGTGCGAGGGTGAGCAACCAGGGTGAACTGAGAACATCTTCAAGCCGATTTTGCTGCTGTTACGTGATGTGACTCCGTAACCCTGTGGTTGCCCCACGCTTCTCATCTCCAGGCGCTTCACCCCAGTACCTATCTCGCCTCCCTGTGTCTCTCTCCCCAGCCCATGAAACAACGGCAACAGCTCCCAGCGGTACAGAAGCACAGGAGGGATGAGTTGAGAGTTTACTTCAAAGATGCAAATATCGTGGAGGCAATACGTAATTAGAGATGGTGCCCTGATGACGGGTGGGTCCTGTCTTTGAGGCACAAGGGCCTTCCTGAATATGCTGGCGTACAGCACTTGATCACCAAAGGAGCGGTTTTCCTGAGGTTTCGTTTACCATGTTTGGACACGGCCATGATTAATATTTCCTAACAGGAAGACGTCATGCGTGCAGGCTTTCCTCTTCAGGGTTTGGGTCGAGGGTGACCAAGTTCAGGTTATACACTGGCTCCTCACTTCCTCTGCCTTGGAGACTACACCCTGGCCGGCCGCTGCCTCCCCGCCAGCCTGGCAGCCACCGGCCGCCCTCCCAGCAGCCACAGTCGCCCATTGCTGAGCCCAAAATGGGTCCTGGTGCCGGTGAGGTCTCACCGCACAACCCCAGGGAACCTGGAGAGCTTCGGTATGACGAGACCAGGGCATAATGTCACCTATCTATACGTACTGTGTCTGTGAGATGAGGGGGGGGTCATTTGTCACCGTCCCCAAGCTGAGTTTGGCATGAAACCCAGGGTATGAGGGAAAGGGGATATCCTGGAAAATGCTTGGTAAAGTTGCCAGTGACCTCCGGGTTACATTTTCTCTCTTGCTTTTATTAGTTTTAATTAAAGTAATGCCACTGTGAGATACAGTCCCATGCAGGGAATAAATTATTTAGGGATTTAATCAGGCCATGAACAATTCTGACCCCAAACTGCCCATACCTGTGTGTGTGTGAAAGAGAAGGGAGGTTCGAAACAAAACTTTCTGGCTCTTCTTTTTGAAGCAGCATTTTTTTTTGTTTTAAAATCAACCTAAAAGCACTACTACATAAATAAGTGGAAGCTTACACAGAAGGATAAATAACCCTCATCCAATATAAGATATTTTCCTGTGTAGTTTGAAAGAAATATCTCAGTTTGACTCAAGGTGTATTTTGTGGTTGCATCTCCGAGCCTCCTTCCTCCAACAAATGAATTCAAGAGAGAGAGAAGAAAAAAAACACAACCGGTTTTCTTTAACCTGAGCCAGGTTGGTTTGGTTTTTAACACAGCTTGTTCACCTCTTGAGGAGCATCCTCCTCTCCCCACGCAGCCAGAGCGGCTCCTGCGCCCAGGAAAGCCCTCACTCCTTTGGCAAAGGCTGCTGGCAGCACCGGCCTGGAGCTGGTTTCCCTGGCCGGGTGCCCTGCGAGCGCTGCTCCGGCAGGAGGAAATTCCCTGCTGACCGGCCACGGTGGTGATAAGTGGTCTGGCAGAGACCGCAGACCAAGTGCAGGGAGTGGGGAGCCCAGCAGGAAAGCACCGGAGGAGGATGCTGCGTGATAGCCGGGGCAGCGAGATAAGAGGTGTGAGCAGGAGAAGGTCTGGATGTCAAGCTCTTTGCTGACAGTTTTGTGCTTGCCCTGCAGTGGGAGAAGCGCTTTCCCTGGGGTTAAAAGCCTCTTGGTGCTTAGGGATGGATAAATCAGGAGTATCTGGTCTTGGAGATAGGAATTTTTTTCCTAGTTTTACATGCACATCCCAAGCGTGGTTCTGAAAGGGCTTATCGGCTGTATCTGGCTGTGGATGTGTTGCTCGGTACTGTAGCAACCCATCTGAGAACGAAGGTACGGGGACATGGGAAAAGAAACCACAGCTGAACCAACCCCGCTTGAGCAATCATATGTCCGGCATCACCCCCAGCCGGCCCCATGGCCCTGACTCGCCCCGTGGCCCCAACTCATCCTGTTTCTCATTCAGATAAAATGAACGCTTAGCTTTTATAACACATTGTGCAATCGCAGGGAACTGCCGCGGCTGCTCGTGGGCTGCCTGTCTTGATGCCAGGGCTCCTTCTCACCCCACGTATCTGAAACACGAGATGAAGAAGGGCATTGAGTTGTTTGGGGTTTTTTTCCCCTGGAAGATGGACATAAAAGTGGCAAATCAAAGACTGTGCTTCAGCCATGCTCTGGTGAAAGCTGTTCACCTACACTGGGAACTGGGGGAGGGATGCGGCTCTGCTGGGACAGCCTTGGGTGAGTGAGTCTGGCCATGAAGATGTGATAGAAGGTGTCCTGTGGTTTCCTCATGGATTTTACACCAGCACAACTCCATCAGCTTCTGCGAAGCTGCTCCTGATTTGAGCTGATCCTGGAAGACAGTCGGATCTATAGCATTTAAGGCCCTATATGCTGTGCTGTTATATACCTGCTGGGTAATTATTTATGTGCTTTCTTCATACATTTCGCTATGCTGTCAATCCTTGATAGACATTGGGACATCGTAATGTGTTGCTCTCCTAAATGTACAGGCACCCTGTACCTTTGAGAGAGATGGAGAATATGACCTGTTTGTTGAGGAGCGCCGATAGAATTGTTAGATTCCCAACAAACACACAAAAATCATCAACCTGAGCGAGTAAGTGTTAACTTAAAATGCAGGCATGAAATGGGAATTGTGAAAGTGCTGTGTAGTTTCCACCGCTCACTAGCAATGCTTAGCAGCAAGGAAAATATATATGACAAAAAAACTGTGTTATCCAGACGGCTGAATTCAAGTGGGGCACCTGTGTCCTCAATTAACCCAACTCGTAGTTAACTTCGGTGTCAACAAGAAACCCTTGCACCAGGATTTGGAGGTGGGAAATACACGAGTGCTGTGCTTTTTGCTCCTTGACATTTCATGAGTCATCTGTTTTAGCGCTGAAACCTCTCAAGTGATGGGACTGTTGCAATTTCTCTTTCAATTTCTCTCGCACAATAATTAAATCTCTGGCTTTCAAGCGTAATTGCCAATGACAGAGCCTCTGAAGTTGCTTTTTATGCTAGACCGTTCTGTCTCCTGGCAGAAAGGGCTTCCGGAAGAATAAAGAAGCCAGGGAAGAGTTGCGAGTGGCAGCAAAGGCAAGAAGCAGCAATACAAACTCCAGCCTTCCCCCCAAGTAGGCACAACAACCGTCCCTAAACACCGTGGGGACCCAAAATACATCGCCGTCCTGGATGCCTAACAGGCCCTGAAGGAAATGGTAGCTTTCAGGACAGCTCCCTCCTTACCAGGGTTGTTGGAAACTGGTCATTTTTCAGCGCTAGGACCTGTCTCCTGCTCCAGGTTGGTAATTGGTGGTGTTGGCGGTGAGCCAGGCAGTGCTCGCAGCTCTGTCTTGAGAGGACAAAAACCTCCATTACTTTATGCTCTCTAATTCTCCCAAGGTGTGCTGCTGTCTATCAATAGAGTCGCCATGAGGTAATAGAAATTACAAACCTCCCCAGACTTATTTGTCTGAAAGCGTTTCTTGTAAAAATAATTACGTGAGTCTCCGGAACCGTGGTACATGAGAATGGCAGAAGAGAAAGTTTGCAAATTAAAATGCAACAAAAGGCTCTTTATTGTAGACTACGAGGGAGACTGGGTGAGAGGGTTATTTCCCTTCTGTTAGGTTGGCTGATGGCAGCTTTTAGAGAGAAAAAGCAATTTTTGTTGTCTGTTTGTCACTTTGCAGTGAAACTGCTCTGGACTGAGATCTGGATAGGGCAATGGGTTTGGCCAGGCACTGCTCGGAGTTCATTCCCTGCCCTTGCCACGGTCTGTCCCTGCAAGCTTTGCAAAGCCACCGCCCGGTCGCTTTGGTGGCTCACGACGGGGATGTCACACCTCCAGTCTCACTTGCTTTGCCTGGCTGCAGGCTGGGGACAGGGCTTTGCCTGCAGGCCCCCACTAGCCCCTGCCCTCCTCCCAAGAACCATCCTAAAGCCTTCATCACACCCTGTTCTTAACCCGCAAAATACCATCCAGAGCAAACATATTTGCAGTGATGTGACAGACAAGCTCCGGAGGAAATACCTGAGCTGTCTGAAAAAGTTACTGCTCCCTTGCCTCCAGCAAAGGCCGATGGGTTTGGCGTCTCAGCACGAAGCTATTTTGATGCTAAGTTTGAGGGAATGGGCTGGACTGTGAATGGGAACATCTGGGGCACCCCACACCTGCCCCCCTGACTGCCAGGGCTGAAGCCTCCAGTGTAGGAGAGGGCTGGAGGCTCCTGGAGGGCTGCGGTGGCTCCTTCAGCCGCTGCCAGTGCCCGTTTCAGAGCAGAGAAGCCAGGATCGAAAGCCATTAAAAATAACAATATGGCTAAAGCTCAGTTTTCTCCTCTAAAGAAGGTTTTTGCAAGTCCACAATATGGAGCAGGGGCATTGAGCAACTTTTATGCTACTCCAATGCACTGTGCTTATCTTGAAATGCTTTTGAGCTCTGGCTGCTCTTCATGGAGTGGCTGACTGCCGTGCTTTAAAAGGTTACGTAGTCCTGAGCTACCTGCTGCGGAGGTCTGCGGGAGGCGATTCCTGCTGCAGAGTCAGCACAGACTGGGGCTGTGCCCCCACCGTCCCAGCACCCTTCTGACCTCGTGTGGGGTGCGAAGGGCAGAGATTGGGGCACAGGCAGACCTCCTGCCTCGCTGGGGGATGCTCTGTCAGAGCCATTAGACTCCTTGCTATAAATAAAAAAATTGGGAAATTTTAATGAACCTCTGTCGTCGAGGGATGGCAAGCAGTATGGTGGTGGTGGCAGTGTGAATCGGGTCTGGTCCAGGGAGCAATGGTGCGCTGGTCTGGCCTCACGTCCCTGCCTGTCCTGCATCAAGCTGCTGCCCAGCCAAAAGAAAAAGCCCCGTTAGGTCTCCTGCGTCACTGGCAGCTGTGCCACGAGATGCTGTGCTGTGTCCCAAAACCACGTCACCCTACACGTGTTAGCCAAGTAGATGGGTTGCAGCACTGGCCAATTGCAAAAGAGAAATTGCTTTTCTGGGACCCTCGCCATCAAAAGTACATACATCTCCTGAAGTCTGCAGTACTAACGGTCCTGGAGGACAAAACCTTCTGACTCGCACAGCACCCCATTAACTGTGCAGAGGTGTTGGGGACCCACAAAGTAACCTGTCCCCAGTGTAGCAGGGAGGGTGATTTGGGCTTTGATGTATCTTACCCCATCTGAGGGTTATTTTCCCCAATCATCCTGTAGGATAGGGATAAAACTGAGGAGCTGCATTTATGCTTCTGCCCCTTTACTCACAACTTTCCCCAAAGGGTAAAAATGAAAACGTAAGAGAGAACTTACAGATGCAATTAATAACATAATGTATATGTGGTGGTGACATCTGTGGGTGGTAGAAACCTCTATAAGACAACAAGATAAATGATTGACACCCCATTTAACAAGAGACAGAGAGGGAGAAAGGGAGGTGAACATTGTCCTACTGGGGCCAAAATGCCCACAAACTCGTAGGAAATAAGAGCAGCTTGGCCAGATCCAGCTTAAACACAACTGTGCTGCAATTCAGAGAGGATTCAGGAAAGGCAATAAACCTGGGTCCTTTTGGTTTCATTTCTGGTTTTTGAGCTCCTAAACATTGACACATGCAAGCTTTTCTCCTCAACTGTGGCACCTGCAAAAATGAGTTCTCTCCTCCAAACGAAAGCCAAGATTACCATGTAATCACTTGACCCCAGGAGACAGACTTCTAAGAAAAGTACCAAAAATGTGGCAGTTCCCCTGAATTGGTAATATGCACATGCGTGTCCAGACGTGGGATTTAGGGGAAGGCTTTGGTAAGCCAGCATTTGTTACACGCAGCCTGGAGGGCAATGAAAAGAGGAGGCTTTTTGTTTCAAAAACCACCATTTATTTTGAAATTGATCTACTCAAGACAACAGAAAGAAAAAGATGACAAGAACAGTATAAAAAAGGAGGTTGGGTTTAATTTAAAAAGTTAATGTTGCAGGAGGCCTGAAAGAGCTTTTTAGGACTCAGCTTCTCCCCACAGGTGTCATTTTCTATTCATCCATCGACATGAGGAATCTCTTCCCTGCCCGCCTCTGCCCGCGGTGCGGTCGAGCTTGTATCATGCACGTTGGAGAGCATCACAGCTTTAACTCCGCAGAAAAACACTGCAGGGGAGAAATAGTTCTTGAAGTCAAGCATTATAATTTACTAACAGGTTTATTAAAATCTTATTAGAAGATTATTTTTTAAAGTCCGTTTTACACAGCCGTTGCCCTTCTGCTGCCGTCTAATCCTGGAAAATCTCGGTGAATGAGTCATTTGCACTTACTATCTATTACACCGTCTTATTATAAGCCTGCGTGTGTTTGCGTTTGCTTCAAATAGTATCAATAGAGCCATAATAGTGCCATAAAATCTCACACGCCTCCCCTTTTGGAGGCTCTTTTGCTGTTGGAAGAGAGGCATCTCAGTGTGGTTTCATGGGGTGATTCTGGTGTGCAGGGGGACTCAGGGATCATTTTGTTTGGAAATAGCCCCCAGTCCTAATTCTTTTGAAGAGGCTCTTAATGCACGTCTTTTGGGTTTGGTAGGTCAGACACGTCGCTGAGGGTCAAGTATTTGCAAAGGACGTTCCTGCTTCCTAAAGGCAACCTCAAGCACCAACTACTGTGTTATCCATATGCTTGCATGTCATGACAAGGAGGACATCTGGCAATAGTGCCTCAGGGGTATGTGAGGGCCACCTTGTTTGTTTTCTTGCTTTTGATATCTGAAGGTGGTTGAGTATTAAATGTGACTTCAAGGGTTAGGATCCTTGCATCTCTGCCTTGTTTGGCTTCAGGACATGATGTTCCTCCTTCCATGCAACCATTAAAAAGAGGGTGAAGGAGAACCTGATACGATGACATCAATTTCTGGAGCAGTGTTGGGTAGCAGGAGGTACAACACTATCATATAGTAAAAAAAAAAATTGGTACGTATAGAGTGTGGTTTGGTCACAGCTTTCATTCCCAGTAGTGTCCTCTCCCTTTACCAGTTGGTGAGCTTCACCGTGCTTTGGTGATGCAGCCACCAGACCATGTTCAAAGCTCCAGGCACACAGCAAACATTCCCTTAGCCCATCCTCCTCCTTCTCTTACCCACCCAGGGGAACTGATAGGGGATAGGGACATGCGAGGAAGCTGCCCTGTCTCTAGATAGGCTCTCCCTGGACATGCAAGCCATGTTCTCCTGGCATCCCAGAGTGACCCTTTCCTCTGGGAGAGTTGGCCAGGAGTCAAGGGAAGGGATTTGCTCTGAATGTAACTACAGGAGGGGAGAAAAAAAATGCACATTCAAGGTTTAAAATCGCACTTGCTGCAGGGGATGTTTCCATTGGCAGAGTCGCCAGAACCGGCACAAATGATTCAAAACATTTTGTTAAATGAAATTCTCAGATGATGTCAGAGCTGAGGCTGCTTTAGCAAAACCAAAAAAGAAGGCAGGTTGAAACCAAAAAGAAGAAAAAAAAATTACACCATTTGACAGGGAGAGATTAGGAGCTTAAAATTATATTTATAGGCTATCCAAATATTTGAAAGCTTGGAAATTCATAGTTCCAGTGCTTTAGCTCTGCTCTAGAGTCCTGCCAGCCTCTTAGTGTAAGTCACGCAATGCAGCCAGCTGGGCTGGACTCACTAAACTCACGAAGCCTATTTTCTGTTATCCAGCCCTGGCTCCCGTTTCCTGCAGGCTCACAAACAAATCCCACCGCCTTTGCGTGCCTCAGTTTCCCCCTCTGTCAAATACAGACAATTCTGTCCTCCACCATAAAGCACTTTGAGATTTGGTGTCGAGAAGCGCAGGGGAGCGTTTTTGTCTCCTCTCTCACGTGGCTCAGCACTTGTACTGCGTGGGTCCCGACGAAATAGCAGACTGATCATTCAAGGATCAACAGCAGCTTGTTGTGTGATCTGTTTTTACACCACCCGTTTCTGTTGGATGCAGAAAACCCATGGGTGAGGACAACGCTGTTGAGATGCTGTTTTCTTTCATGCCTGTCGCACCTGCCTGTTTCTCCAGAGCTGTGCAAAATAACCATGTCTTTGTCATGGCTCCACTAGCCCACTTCATCTTTATTGATTAGTAGGTCATAATCCTCTTTTAGTGAAAACATAACCATGCCCACGGCTAGAGGATTCAGATATCACCGATGGGAAGATTACAATCTCTTAGTCTGAACACGGAGAGTGAGACAGACTGTCAGAACAAGAGCACTTGTTAAGAGGAAAATCAATGGTAAGCTATTTGGGGAGGAAAAAAATTTCCAACCACCACCAATGCATTAAACACAAGCTTCAGTGCTCCAACTTTGTATAAGCGCAAATTAAACGCGACCATAATAAACTGTTTACTTTCCTTGGGTTTACCCAATAGAAAGGAGATTCCAGTTTGCTGTAACGCCTGTGACAGGACAAGTGTTGGATCTAGTTTGTGGTAATATGGTTGCTGTTCTAAGTTTTGCTAGAAAATACTTCAATACTTTCCCCTCCTTTCTTTGGGAAAGTAAAACAGCTAATTGTAAAATGTTAGTCAGGGCCGTAGCCTTGATTAGTTACATCCTCGCTGAGGATTCGTGGTGGCTTATGAGGGTTTGTGAGATGGGGAGATGGGGTGTCCTGCCCTTTTCTCTTCCCTTCCTTCCCCCTGTTTCACCTTGCTAAAATGCCATGCTGGGATTGAAAGGACATTCATGGAAATCTTAGGCACATCCCTTAGCCTAGTGTCTTCTTGATGCCCTGGGCAGTGCTTTCCTTCTCGTCCCCCACTGTTTGTAAGCTTCCCCCAGCAGGACTGCTTGTTATTGCACGAACATCCAGCCTTGAACATCAGGGAGGGATTGAAATCCTGTACTCTGCAGGCAGCCCATGATGTACAGAGTACTCGTTTCACCCCCGTTTTTAAGGCAATGATGCTGCTGTGAGTTTCTGAGCAAGGGTGCATTTAAGCACGGGTGACCCTGCAGCTCTGCTCCCTCTGTGGAGCCAGGCTCGCTGTACCCAGCCACTTTTACCGATCGCCAGAAAGACACAGAGTTAACAATAAATAATGAAAATGAACTAGATTTCCTTTGTTATGCAGCTCATTGAATGAGGTTTCCCACATCTGTAGAACTCACCACATCTTTTATGAGATTTGACTGTCAGCAAGATGTTATGAATCCCAGATGTTAAAATATGGATTTATTTATAACTCAGAGCTTATAATAGAGCACTCAAAAAGATTATATCCAGCCCCCCTCCTCAAAAGATCTTCCTGAAATAAAAGTCTTAGCTTTTATTATTTTTTAATTATTCTTGCTACATGATTTATCTTCGGTATTACCTCTTTAAATGTCCTTTAATTACCGTGGCTTTAGGATTGGTGTGCATTGGGCTTTAAGGAGCATTGGGCAAGGAAAGCTGAGCGCTGACTCTGCCATCCCGAGTGAGACTGCTGCTGTTCAGGGCCTGGAGGGCAGCATGGGGAGAGGGATGGCGTGGTGGAAATTCAGCCTCAGGAGTTCCTTGGCAAAGCCATCAGTTGAAGGCACAGCCAGCTTTGGGCACCTGCGAATCTTGGAGCTGGAGGTGTTCGGTATCTATTGCAGCCCCAAGGAAATGCTCTGGTCAATAAAAAAGCAGTTCCTCACAGCTGGTGACCATTACGCCGAACACAGTGTTGGACATGCCTCAGCTGCTATTCTGCCGGAAGATGGAAATGTTTTTGGAACTGTGTTTGGAGCATTTGTTCCATTAATGCTTTCTCCCTCCCTCCTCCTGCCCCTTATTTTTCAAATTGCTGCAAGAAAAACCTGCAAGTGAAAAAGGAGGGGGGCCTCCATGGGCAAAGGCTACCTTGAGGGTTGGGGTACAAACATACCTCTGAATTAATATTCCAGCAACACCTCCAGGTCCCGAACGAAGCTTGCAGTGCTTGGAGCTGTGCACTTGCATGCAACAAGAGACACGCTCCTCACAACCATCCCACGCTGTAAACAAAGAGAACAGGTCGGAAGGGAAGTATAAAGAGTCTCATTTTGCAGATGAGGAACAGAAAGTCAGTGATTTTACCCCAGTTCACACAAGAAGCTGGCAGCAGCCTCAAGAATCATGAGACAAGTGCTTGAGGCAGCGGTGGCTGAGAGCAGCCCTCCTTCCCATCCCTCTGCAGTGGCTCTCCCTGCTCCCCGCCACCTCCCCCTGCCACGGCAGCCTGTGCTGCTACCTCATTCAGGGACCTTGTCCAGGTTTAGGAAATCCTGTCTCTCTTCCCCTCCCTTTCTTTTTTCAAACGAGGTCATCTCCCGGGTCCACTTAGGAGAATGGCTTCGGTGCAGATAACAGAAAGCATTTGGCCAAGTGCAACCATGTCACCAACCCCTTGGACGCCATCATTGCAGCCTTTAAAAGTCAAACCCACTGTCCACACTGCAAAGCTGCAAGCCTGCAAAGGTGCTCCAGCTCCTAGACCATGTGAAGCCCTTTCCAGCTCTCATGCGATGGCCTGGAGCAAGGTCAGTGCACGGGATCCCAAGCTCCAGTTGCCAGGGCCAGCTGGACAGATGGAAAGCACGCAGTCCATGAGCCCTGATGAGCTTAACTTTGTTCTCATGCTTCACCAGGTCCATGTTTCACTAGAGAGGTGGTGGCTTTCTGCAGCCTTCCCTCTGGGACTGAGCAGTTTGGTATTTTAAAGGCGAAGCAGAAAGGAGGATGCCTTGAAATTGTACTTCAAGGTGGGCCTCCCGCACCCTGAGATTTGCAGAGCTGGAAACCTGAACCTTATCTGCATCACACCAGCAATGAACTGATGGAAAGCCAGGAAATTGGCTGTCAGTGCTAACACTACACAAATCTCATGGTGCTGTGAGGAGGAACAGCAAGTGGGGAACGGGGAGAGACTACCTGGGCTTGGCATTTCCTGGCTGCTGGAGATGGTATAGAGAGGACCAGAGCTCTGGTGTAAATCAGCACAGCTCCTTTGGTGCCTGAAGAGAAAAATCTTTGGAGGGAGTTTATGGGACGCTCACCAGCTTGTAAATATTTTTTTGGCATATCAGTTTGTGTGTCATGAGATTTAAAACCTTCATCACCCTAACGTTTTCCATCCCACAGAGAACTCTGATCTGAATACGATATGCACTCAAGAAAGTTTGCCAGTAGTGTGATGTTACAAAACTTGTGAAATGCCTCGCTTAACCACAATGTTATGCATTTTCCAAGCCACATACCTATCTATTACAAGGTCTTTCAGATAGAGTTATAGACAGACTATGGGTCATGAGATCCTGACCTTGGTGTGTTTTTACTCCCTTCTTCTCATGAATTAACTCCTGAACTATTGACTCTCCATTGAATGGATAGCAGAGTTCAGCCACGTTTTACATGCAAGCTTTTCCATCCTGTATCTCAACAACTGCAAATCCCAAGGATGAGTAAATACTTCAACCTCAGCCATAAAATTGATGTGTTGCAAAATGAACAAAGTGGGTTTAGTAACTTACAAGGGAGATACCATCAAGTCCATAATGAGCCAGAACTGAGAGTTATTCTGTCCCTCTCCTCGTCAGTGTGGCTGGGAGAGCTGGGAGTAGATCACCCCTTTGCAGGTACTCAGTTTATGCCTTATATCTTCTTCACTGAAAGCAAAATCCACCTGTGGTTGTGTCAGATCTCAGCCTCATGAGCCCCCCTGAAAGGAAAAGATTGACTTAAGAATCACAAGACTTGCAAGGAGAACAATCAGCTTTTAAGTTCCCTTCTTGCCTTCTGGTTTTTGAGTCTGCAGATCGCTCCCTGCTAGGTTAGTGAGCTTTCTTCCACAACCAGAAAGGCAAAAAAATCATCAATAAAACATAAAGTTCCCAAGATCTTGGGAAGTGCAAAAAAAGCAATAAAAGCACAGAAATCATCCAAATTGCCAGTACCACGTTAACAGATCAGCAGCCACGCTCTGCTGCTGTAGCAGGGTGCAAATGAGCATCGTAAATGTGACTACAGCTGCAGATTGAACTCCTATTTTGTCATTAAATAAAAGAAGGCCCCTAAAACATAGCATATAACACTGGCATATTAGAAGCTTTGCAAGCTATTTCTACATTGCACGTCCTACTGAGCAGAGTCCTTAAGAAGCTGAAATATAAAAACTAAAAATAAAAGGTGCCGTTTTCTTTAGAGTTAGAGGTCAGATGGAAAACATAGTTTAAGATCCGGTAAAGAAATTCTCTTTAATATGTGAAAGTTGCTTGGCTGAGGACCGAGATAGCTTCATATATTCCCAAGACTGCCTAGCCAGCCTGGTTCTGAAAAACACCCCTCCATGCTCCTCTGACATCAAAGATGAAAAGTTTGAAGCTTTTCATGCTCATTCTTCATGTCTAACTGAAAATTAAAATACAACATCCATCTCCCCACTCTAAAATACAATAGAGGCAGTGGTGGCATATTAACAAATATTCTCGCTAGAAAAGGCTATGAAGAAATAGTAGGCTGAGCCTCAAAGCAGAATGTTTCTATCATCTTGGCAGGGAAGAGTCACTGATATGCAACTCCAGATTAAGCTGCAAAGGGGAACCGAGTGGGACTGAACCCACCTGGTGCAACACAAGGGTGGTAGGGAGCTGGAGAGACATGTAGGATGGCTTTGCCTGCCTTCCCGTGTGACCTCCATCAGGTATAAACAGGGCAATAACACTTCCATATCCCAGACAGGGCTTATCAGGAGAGGTCGGCGATAGATGAACTCGGGTCACATTCAGGCTGCTTACACATATCGTCACTGGGGCACCTTTGCTGCAGAGATCAAAGCGGCTGTCTGCTATCCCAGGCTGGCAGACTGGTTCCTGCTTCCTAGGAGACTCCATGGAGGGAGGTGATGGCAACACTTGAATTAGGCTTGGTAGTAGGTGGCCTGAATGCTCTAGCAACTAACCAGAACCTGGGCACAGAATCAAACACTCTCCCATGATCACCAAGAAGTTAGCTCATTCTCTGGCCTGATTTTTGGCCCATGCAAACTGTCAGGCTCCCATCTGGGCATGGTTCAGGGCATGCATGGACCAGGTTATGTGACCTTATAGGCAAGACCACTATGTGGGGTTTGTGGAAGGGGGCAGGAAGGAGGTAACTGTATGGATAAGAGTTGTGTCGTGGGTAACCGTATGGATATGAGCCATGTCCTGGTACTCCTCCTTAGGGCCAGAAAAAAGGCTGGGGCAAGCTGGCGCTGCTTGGTTTGCTGCTGTAGCCACAGCCAGCATGGGCTGCCAAGCCCTCTGACTGGTGTCAAGGATGACCCCTAAATATTAAAAAGCCATATTAAAAGGAAAATGGGCAGCTAAATGGTAACCATCATGCTTAGCCAAGCATCAGTTCAGATATGGCTTCTAATGCCTAGAGCCTTCCTTGAGCTATGGCCAGTCACATTAAACTCCCTTCCCCGCCTAAAAGTCCTTCTTCAAAACTGTGTCTTGGTTCCCTATAAAACCTCAAGGTAAGAAAAAAAAAAAGAGAAATGGGGGAGATTAATATTTCCCCAGGTTTCCTCAGCCAGCCCTTGTGTCTCTGAGTGGAGATCATGGCTATGTGAGTTTGGGATGTCAGACATTTGCCTGGGATTTCAGCCTGCCCCAGGCACATCCGTTCTGTGTGCTCAGTCCATCCATATAGCACATTTGCAGCAGTCTGACAAGCCCAGGATATTCATGTGCTGCATATTTTTTTTCCAGGAAATCCTGTGAGAATCCTACAAAGCGGGAATAATAAAATATGCATGATACATCAGTGTTCACTGAATGCATTAGCCTTTGCTGCACTTCATCTCACATCTTGCTCTCTCTCTGTCCTGGCTAGAAACTTCTTAGGACATGGAGTGTGCCCCTGAGTCCTTAATGTTTGAAGGATGCTCTGGAAGGCCCAGCTTGTGGGTATGTCTTGGTCCTCATATGGCTCCATCGAAGCTGGCTGGGCTCTCTGAAGAGGGAAAGGCGATTTAATTTAAGCAAGATGGCAAAAAGTGGCTCCTGTGCTGATTGATTCGGCACTTCAATTTCCATAAGGGGAAAGGATGCTCCGAAAAAAGGGAGAAGAAACATTAATGGAAGCACATCAGGGAGGACACGCTACATGATGAGCATCTGATTCATCTTGCAGGCACAGGTTATTTCGAAGGTTAACTCTCACTGTATAAGGAGCATTCACATTGGAAATGTCTTCTCAGAAGGACAATAGAGGGTTTTAAGACACATATACAAGGCAAAGCTTATTGAGATTGCAAAGCAAATCAGAGTCCTCCCCAGTAGAAGAACCTAAAACTAAGAAAGGTGAAGTATAAGTCTCTTATAAGATGCTTCCAGACTTTGGTTTCACATTTTCACATAAGTTTACTTCCATCATTTGCCCACAATCAGTCACCCATTTAATAAAGTTTGTCTTACCAGTAAATCTAAATACTTAAATTTTCTTCCATTCCGCTGAAATCCACTACAAAACCAGCTGGGTTTGCATTACAAGAGGTTTTCCCCTCCTTCTTTGCATCCTGCGATGGTGTAGTGACATGGAGAATTTCCCTTTTCTTCCGAAGCAAAGCAGCTCTGTTGGAATCAGTGCTGAGAATGAGAAAATAAGATGTTTTACATGGATATCACATGCAACCCATCCAGACCCTGCTTACCTAATCAAAAACACAGCAGCTCATATTCAAAGCTTGCTTGGGCCTGACTGAAGAGTCTGTAAAGGTCCCTCTCAATGTCCACCATCAAATATCCACTGTCCTTGCTCGGCGCCCAGCTGGCTGGAAAACTCCAGGGCTCTTTGGAAAGCGCTGTCAACTGGACATGTGTGCTGCGATAGAGAAATAGGTCAGAGCCATCATGTTGTGGTTTGATTTTCAGTGTGCAGCCAAAGGCATTTTTCTGTCTGAGTCTTTAAATATGTGAAAAAAGGGGGGGATGAACCTTAGAGATGCTGCAATTACCACTGGCTGGCCCGTGCCTTTTTGGCAGCACAGGAGTCCTTCGGTCACAGCAAAATGTCCCAGGACTGGCTGCGGGTAAGTGCTTAGAGCATATCAGCCAAGACGAAGCTGTTGGACACGAAGGAGAGCTCTTCAAAGGCACAAAGGGGAACCTAACTCCTCTTGAATTTCATGCTTTGGAAAATCTATCTAGCCATAGTATTTTTTGCTTGACAGGCAAACTTAGGCTCAAGTTTCTCCTTTTTAAAATAAGCTTGACAAACTAATTAATTAAAAAAAAAAATCTAGCTATCATGTTCTACTCTCACTTGTGACACAGTAACCATTAGCGCATTAGTAGATAAATTTATCTGAGCTCAGTGGGAAGTTTGTGTATACCTGGTTTGCATTAAATAGTAGGCTAACATAGTAAACTATAAAGTTAAGCACACAAGCAAGTCTGATCAGGACTAGAGAAAACATTAATGTGATTAAGTATGTCATTAATTGATGATTCAGAAGAGCCAGACTAAAGAACTCCACAGAATTAGTCCAGATTTATTTTCTCTGTTCTTTTTAGCTATTCCACTTGGATGAGCCCATCTGGGGATTCAGGCACACCACAGAATCTGGCTAATTCCAGCACGTCCTGAAAGGCAAAATGACAAAACACAGTGGAGGCAATTTCCAGGACCTGGCAGATAAAGACTGACCTGCAGAAAAACTGATTTAGCTGTGAATTTTCAAGCAGCTGATTGCTTTGATCCTGGCCTTCTGTCCCAAGTCTAGGAGGCAGAGTAGGTTGCTTCATGGTCCTTTAGGTATCTCCAGGATCCTGGGCAAATATAAAGCTAATAGATTTATATTTTGTTTAGATTTATTAATTGTAAGGCCTGGAGGAAATTATTCTTGTTTTTATCATTCAAAATAGATGTATTTTAGAAAAAAAAGAGATCTGATCTGTTTTTAAAAAAAACACCTGTGGCTGGAAAATCAAATACAAACCTTAGAAAATGGTTCCTGTGGTTGATAGTTCTCATTGCTGAAAAATATGTATCTTGTTTCTAATATGAATTTGTCCAGCTTAAATTTTTTGATGTCTGATCTTATTGTGCCCATATCAGGTAAGCAGAATATCTTTCTGTCATCTTTTGATGACTTACCAGAGTCAAGTCACCCCTTAGCTATTTCCTTGCTTTTCTAGACAGCTTGAGGGCCCTTTAAGCCTTTCAGTGTAAGCTGCATATATTCAAATCCTTTTATCAGTCCTGTGACTCTCTCAAATTTTTTAATATTTCTTCAACTGCAGAAGTACAACTGAGTCAAATGTTGCATCTGTCAGATCTATGCTAGATGCAGACCACTGTGCTTCTGCACAGGGGTCTGGTTTTTACCTTCAGGATCCCTCTAAACCCCTGGAAGATATTCTCCAAAATCTCTGCTTCTTGGGGCACTGTCCTATACAGTAAATGTGCACAGAATGTCTTCATTCCTCAAAGGATAGATGTACAATATATATTGAATACAGTTTGCCTGCAATGAACATAGCAAGCAATCAAGGGTACCCACTACCCCAACCTCTCCTTTCTTTGGCAGTTCCCAGATTTCCCCATCATTTGCAAACACTAGTAATATGTTTCTCTCCAGAATATTAGTAAAAAAGGTTAAAGTGTAAGACCAAAAACTGATCTCTGCAAAGTAGCACTGAGCTCAGTGAACTGTCTCCTGTTGCAGTTAGGGTTTGAGATCTATCAAATGTCCAGTTCTTAACAGACTTTACGTACACCAAGTGGATTTAATCAGCTTAAAATACCCTGTGCTACCAATACCTTTATAAAGTGCCAACTCTATTAACACTGTTGTCCTTATTAACAGGGAAAAGGTAAGTTTACTTTGACAACATCTCCTTTCCATGAACTGGTGCTGATTGGTATTGACTACATTAGTGTCTTTATTAATCTAGTAAATTTGAACTGATGTAGTTATCAGCGGTTTATTATTGTGCTAGGATTGATACAGTATCCAATTCTAACTCACAGACACCCTGGAAATAATGAAATCCAATACTAATAGCCCTTGGGCAGCTTGGTGAAAATCCTGGGGTTCAAGTTATCCATTTAGATTTAGTCACTTGCTGCTTGATGACCACAACAAGTATTAGAAGAGCAGAGGTATTTAATTTTCAACACATAATAAGACTGTATCACTGGGCTTTTTCACCAATACAGTACAGAGATATTTGCTGAACAATTCTTCCCTCTGTCCTTTTGCTTCCTTTATCAGTATGCTGCAATTTCTGACTTTTCATTTATACTTATTGTTAAAATCAGCTTTCTCTTTCCTCTGAACGTGTCGTGTTTGACTCTGTGCGTGGACACCTAGCCGTTACCCTATAGGTCGTGCATATTCACTCCTCCGCCTGCGTCAATGTCTCAGCTGTAGGGTTTTAGGGCAAGAGCAAAATGTGGTCCACTGAATTTGTAATTATCAGTCACATTTTTACTTAAATTCTTTCCTTCAACTTTTTTGTCTTATAACTGGTATCAGCCTTAGGAAACTGTCCATTTTAAGCAGCTCAACATGCATGTAATATGCACACATGTGTATATGTACATGCATACAGATTTTCTTCTCAATCAGCTGATTTTTGTGTGCGTATTATAAAATATACATATTCCCAGTTCAATCCCTGCTTCTGTTTAATTTGGTCAATAAAGGAGTAGCTAGAGATGTCTTTCGAAGATAAGGGAACAGGGCTCCGGGAGCTGTAAAAGCCAAGCATCTGTTGGAAAGCAGGACTCTCCCCCCACAGCAGAAGCTGATGCTGGGTACCTGCCAGCTTCTCCTTCCCTCCCACACCAGGATTTTTTCAGCTGTCCCTGCAGCAACAGCAGTAGCAACTTTAACTCTGAGAAGAGGAGAAGGGCTTAGAGGTATCTCAGCGGGGTATTGCCCCCACTCCCATGTGCTGGTGGGAACTTCGGGGAAGCTTCTTAGAGCAGCTTCGATGTTAGAAGTGAGATTCCTATAAATACTTTTTTCTTATCTGACGAATAAAATACTTGTCCTCTAACTCAGAGAGCATTGTACCTCCATGGAGGAGGAACTTCAGAAGAAAATCAGATTAATTACAGGTATGATCTAAAGGTCCAGGGTGCATTGGCATGGTTTCTCACACCCAAGGGGTAAACCAAAATCAACATTCGGTGTAAGGGAGCAGCCTTCCTTTGGAAGAACCAGGGATAGAGAGGCCAGTGTGGGGCTCTTAGGTTGCTTGCATGGGCATCTGCTCTGGGCCATATGGTACCTGAGGTGTGTCTCGTAGTTCTTGGTCCTAGGCAGATTTTGGTACACAGATTATGAAGCCAGCTGTACTAGCCAAAAAACCAGAAACAGTATGAGGTCCTCTCTGAGAAGGATGGGTGAGCCAAGGTGATGAAAAGCCCTGCTCTGAACCCTAACCTTCAGCTGCTGTTAAAACCACTCTGAGGGCTGTTACTTCTAGGCTTGGGCCCTCCAGGAGCAGTCATACATATTCCCTCTTCATTACAGCCAGAGGAATATTCTGGTGAAGGCACCAGCCTGGGGCTGTTCAACCCAGCTCTTGAATAAAGACCTTATCTGTTCAACATACCTGAAGGTAACCACCCACGTTTGGCCAGTGTGATCCCTCTCAAGGCAGCAATGGGAGCTCAGACTTGTAGCTGACCTACATGTAGTGTAGACAATAAATCTAAATGAAATGGTTCCTGACTCCTCTTTATTTTGGAAAAATTCACATTTTTCAGGTGTCCCAGACCAGCTCCAAACCCTTCTGATTTCAGCCAGACTTGGATCCCAGCCCATCTATATAGAACACCTAAGCTGACACTGCTTGAGTTTTACTGAATACCTTGGCCTTAGCAGACTCGAAGCATCAATATTTGACGCAATACAGGGGGACAGCCTCAATTCATGATAACACTGAATGAGTGTCCAAGAGCTCTCCTAAGTCATTGAGTGTCATCGGTAACGTCAACAAAAAGGTCAGCAAACTTTGTGGGCTAACCTCTGACCTCTTGGATAGCTCACGGTTTCCCAATGCTCTTGTACTGCGAGAACGGTGACACATTAACTTGATATGCTTATGCAGGTTTGGCCTGAGGAGCCTCTACGGCTATTTATCTTCTGCCGTTCCTTTTCTTGTTAGACTTGGGAAGAAACTGAGTTTTCGGAGATTTCTAATGTTGTTGTAAAACTTAATTTGCTCTGATGCAAAGCACGCCAGGCAGAGTGAGCTGTGACTCTTTTCCTTCCTTGCTGTCTGCCTGTCTGGCACCACTTTCTCTCGTAAGCTGGGCTCTTAAGTGGAGACAGTGCATCCAAGGTAAGGATATTACCTCAAACCTCCTGTCTATAAATAGGCCTGGCTGCCGCCCCGAGGTTGCTCATTCTGCTGTCAGAATATGGCTAAATGGCCACTTACGAATTCCAACATGTGCTTGATGTGGAGATTACAGCTGCTATCCAAAACAAAGGAGCTTTCTCTTCTCACAACGCGCTGCTCCCTTTATGAGGCAGTTTGGAAAACTCCCGTCTCTCGAGAGGGTTTAATCTATGCCCTGGTGCTTCTTTTGTGTGAGGACAACACAGCTTCCTCCAGACCTAAATGAAACCAGGACCCGTGAGTGTCTGCTGGAATATGTTTGGTGTCCTGAAAATCACAGGGGAGGAAAGCTCTGATCCCTGAGGGTTCACCTATGGAGCAAAATACAAAGATGCAGAGTTATGTCAACACAGCACAGGACGGCAGAGTGCGGGGATGCCAACCTGGACCCCAAAACGACCTCGGTGCAAGAGTGTGGCATTGCCCTCGTACCCCCAGGAGCCTTCATCCAAAGGAAAGATGCTTGGTTTGGGCTCAGGACCATGCTAATGTGTCAGTGGTGTTAGTGAGGGTGTCTGTGAGCTGTGATTAGCAGAGGGTGGCAAATGAATATTGGTTGGTACAAAAAGGTGAGGTTTTGCAAAGAAAATAATTTCTTAAATGCTCCTGCACAGCTGCATTTTCTCACAGTAGTTTTAACAGGGCCAAAGAAAACTCTGGTTTTCTGGTACTTTGTTCTTACACTATTTTTTCCTGCTTGAGGCATTTTGCAAAGGAAATGGGAATGGCTGTGCTCACTTGATGGATGTGGGAACTGGGAGATCGGGTGAAGGGATGTTTCCTCCTGGCCCTCAGCAAGTCCAGGCAGGGTTTGCAGCAGACTGCCCTGCTGTGCATCCTCCGACAGAGGAGAGCTTCCCTCACACCAAGGTATCACAGCAAAACGTGGGCATGACATCGCAGCAGCTCCTAAACGCTTGGAAAGCCTTGTCCTTGCTGGTGTGGTGGGGCTGAAGCATGGCTAACCCAGAAACAACTTCTCTCTGAGTTCTGGCAATGGAATTTGGGCGTAATTTATTCACGTATGCTTGGCTGGCATCACCAGCTGCCGTTGTGTCTCTACAAAAAAAAGTAATTAATTTTCTCCTAGGCAGCCACAAGGCAGATGGCCATCATGGGCTTGGCAACAGCAAGCCAGATGGCATGGTGAAGGTAGTGGCTGAGGGGTGGCCGTGTTCCCCCACCTACCAGCTTTGCTACAGGAGTCGGGTATATTCTGTGGGTGGCCAGTATTTATATTTGCTTGTAAATTATGGCCCACAAAATGCTAAATGAGTCTGGCTGCAACCTCAGAGCACAGCCCGTCTCCTGTGACCACAGGTTTGAGTCTCGCAAGCGGAGCCATGCTCACCTCCCAGCTACAAAAGAGCCCTTTGTGCATTTTCTCCTGCTCCTCCCAAGCTGTACGCTTCTCAGCTACTCCATTGTCCCGGTCCATGCCTCAGCCCCGTTGCTTCTAGCCATGCTGATGCTTGTGACTCAGCTGGACTCTCTTTCAACTACCTAGAGCTCTTAGCCATCAATCAAGACACCTACCACTCTTCTCCTGCCATCTGCTCTCCTCCTTTCCTGACATCTCCAGAGCTTGGCTGCTCACCCACCTGCCATTTGGTCGCATGTCTCATGGAAAGCATCACCCGGGCAATGCTTCCTCACTCTCATCACGAAAGCTCCTTTCTCCGGTAGAAGGAAGACATGGCTCTTGGTGATTGGAACGCTGATGGTCTGCCCATGTTTCAGCCTTCACCAGCAAGTCATGGCCAGCAGCAGCTGACATCTCTCTCCACCCGTAGCATCCGTAACCTGAGTCACTAAATAAGGCTTGCCATCATTTTAGGAAGTCAGGACTCATCGTTCAGGCTCTGCTGATGTTGTCTTCAACACTCAGCCTGGCATGCTCCCACATCCTCATTTCCCCCACTTGCTGTGGCTGTATCAGTCCCTCAACCTCGCCACATTACATGAGAGGGAAACCTCAGCTCATGTCTGCGACTGTAAGCTCGGTTTCCTTCCCGCTGCACTCATTTCCCAGTAATGGTGACAAGCAGCTTCGATTTACTGGCTCCAAGGGAGTTTTATTTTAAATGTTTTATGCAAGCCAAAATGTGGCTGCAGCCAGGGGCAGGACTCTGGTCCCGGGGGCTGGGACATCTCCTCCCTCCCCAGCACAGCCGTAGGTGCGGGAAGGCTGCGGGAAAGCTGCGGGAAGGCTGCGGGAAGGCTGCGCAGGTCACTGGTGTGGATAAACATCCAAAGGGATGTACTTTGCCGCTTGTCTCACACTAATGCAGCGCTTGTTAGCTGATGATTTTTGATGGAGACATGTGTGCACTAATGGGAGATTGCCAGGCTAGAAGTAATTAAAAAAAAGTTCCTTTCAGCATGTTATAAACATTCTGAATTATTAAACGGGACAGAATTTTTAAAGTCTAATTCACTTTTCCATTATTTATGCTGTTTGCTTCAGCTTTATCCTGTCTTTTGAGAGGTATGAATTCACCAGAAAGTTTCACTTTCAGGTTATGACACTGACGGTGTTGGAGACTGCCAAGCCTGCAATACTGCTTATTTAAAAAGCCTGTGTGGGGGCTGCATCTTTTCCCCTTTCCATGCACAACATTTAAATTTCAGGCCACTTTTTTCACTGTAGCCACAAGCCAAGGAATTTTTCCAGTTGCAGCAAAAGGCCACTAAGGATCAGAGAAAAAAGTCAGCACATCAAAGGTACAGGGTAGGGAGCAGCACATGGGCAGATCTGTCCTGCAGTAGGTATGTGATCAAACAGATAAGCGTCCATGCCTGCAACCCAGTGCTGTCCTCCAGCCCTTGCTAATACATCCCAGCTCTAGCAGCACTCCTCGCTTCTTAAATGCTCTGAAACAAAAGGGTTTTAAACCATAATTTACTGTTTCTTTTTTCGACATATTTCTAAATCGGTTCAATATGGTCTCAAACCACTAAACTAAAGTGTTTGACTTGCTTCCAAATCGAAGTGTTCATAAAAAAAAAAAAAGGAAAGGCGGGGGGGGGGGGGAGAGAAGAAAATGCAAGAAAAAGAAAAGTGCTCCGGTAGTTTAAATCAGTCAGCCCTGCACAGTGATTTAAAACCAGTGGAGCACTTCAAGTTTTCATAAGCACTTAGCTTTGGAAGCAGTCCGAGTCCTGGACACGTGCATTTGTGGAATCATTTACCATTATTAGAGAGTTTGAATGGTGCTTGAGCTCTCCCTGTGCTCCGATAAGCGCTTAGATTGCCTATGATTAGTAGGGTGGTTTCAAGCTTGTGCACAGTTGAGAGTGATTATTTTAAAGCGTGCCATCGCCTGTCCCTATCTCCAAAGATCTGAGATCTTCCAAATTCGTTAATTCCTTCAGCTCATCTGAATGGAAATTACTAAGTAGACGTGGTTACCTCAGTATAATTTTATAGCGTGTGTCACAGAGAATAATAAATGTTTGCAACCAGGGCAGATGGAGCAATAATGTGCATGCCATAGAGCACTCCTGTGCTGGGTAAGACCTGTTATTAAGATATGTGATTGCAGAGCCTCTGTGCTCCAGCCACAGACTGGGAAATTCTGGTTTTAGATGCCCTGATGCTTTCCTGAGCTGGAAAGGGCAGAAGGACAGTACTTGATATTCCCACGTGTTTTGCTGTATTTTATGGCGTGGCATTGATGGACAATACTTGGTTAACCCAAGTCCAGACTCGTGCACCAGCATGTAGGAAGTCAAAAAGGTCGTCAGATGAAGCTGTGCAAAGAGCTGATCTTTCAGGTTTGCTGGCTGAACCAAGGAAGGTAAAAAAATTCTAAGAATTCAGGTTGACTAAAGATGGAAATGGTTTGCTTTTCTGAGCTAAGCAAAAACCTGAAAGAAACAACCCTGTTTCTTGTTTTTCATTTGTAAGCTTTTTAGTTGTTAACTGCACAAAAATTTTGAAATAAAATTCTGTTGCAATAAGAAAAATGGAAATGCTTTGACTTGAAATAATCTCAGCAATTTCCCCCAGGTCCTTTGCTGAGGTGGTAAAACCAGCAGAAAATGCAATCCCAAATTCCTAGTTTTCCATGGAAATTTTTGACTAGCAAAAAACCCCACATGGTCCAGTATAAACGCGACATGAAATGCCCAAATTTGTGTATGAAGCAAGCTGGATTTGACACAGCTGCTCTGCAGTCCAGCTCCCTGTGAGACAGGGCTTTGCAGAAGCCCAGAGCTCTGCTGCTGCCGGTAGGGAAGATGATGGGAGTTTGAACTTTCGAGAGGGTCCCTAGATTCCTCCATGTGGAAAATCAGAACAATCTGCTGGCAAAGAGGTCAAATTGGAGGCAGAAGAAAGACAATCCCACCCCTGCCTCCTCCCAGCGATGCAGCCAATGGTCTCCAGTGCCCTGGCCCATTCCTGTGCTCCCCCAGCCTATCTCAAGACATCACGAGCTGGCTTGTCTCTAAAAAGAAAAAGGAGAGGGAGTTTTCCCTGGCAGAAAAACGATGGGAGCCACGATGCCCTCCCTGTCTCTGGGACCACTGAGCCCCCCATACAGGGGGCTAATCTCTGTGCTGTCTAAGCACATTAGTAAGTGCTATAAGGGTCCCACAGCCAGGCTTGGGTTCCCAGCCTGCCCTGGGTCTTGGTCGGGTGTCTCTTCATGATGGCTCCACTCCTTTTTGCTAATTAGTTTGCAAAGGAAGGGTCTGGGGAGGACCAGATGCCTGCATGTCCCCGTTCCATGGGAGGCTGCAGTCCTGGCCATCCCTGTGTAGGTCAGGTTGGCTGGATCCCTTCCCCAAGGCTCAACCTTGGGCTTGTGTGTCTGGCCCATTGCTTCGGAGAAACAGGTACCTCCAGAGGATGGTTCACCTGACCCAGCCCCCTATTTTCAGATGAGATTACTGTCTCCTTTGCCTATAAAGGCTGGCTGACTCAGATGGAGACGTTTCTGGTACAGAAACCTACAATCAGGGCAGATGACTCCCTCCCAAGCTACCAACTCTTACCAGCGTACCCCACAACCCCACTGTCACACAGTTACCCTCCTGGCAGCTCTGTTTTACGGGAACTGAGGGACTGTTTGACTTTCTGGAGGTCGTGCAGGTTGTCTGTAACAGCCAAAACCAAAACAGCGTCTTCCAAGACATGGGCCAACATATTAGTGTTCATCCATTCTCCGGCGTAGAGCGTGTGCTCTGTCCTGTGCTTGTCTGCGGTCTTCGCCTGCAGAGTCGCCGAGCATTTTGTGCACAGTGCTGATGTCCATAATACTGTCAATCCTTTCCTGGTATTTAAGAAAGCAGATATCCACTGATTTCCTTCTATAAGTAATTTCATTGTCTTTAAAAGCTTGCTTTAAAGAGTTTGCAAGCTGTGTGCAGGTATCCTGAGATGATGGTGGAATAGGACTAAACAGGGCAGGGATATGGAGCTTAATTTTAACTGGGAAGTTCTGTGTACCCCACCAAAATTCAGCTACCTGAATTGCAATCTTTCATTCAAATATTTGCATGAAAAGCTTTTTTTTTTTTGCAAGAACAAAGTCAGAGAATATTTTTGAGAGGAATGCCCAAGAAAAACCTCAAAACCATTGATTTTACATATCTAAGATTCCGGTGTCCTAAAGAAATGTATAGCAGATGGCCCTTCCCCATCCATACCTTTGTGAAAAAGAAAACAATTTTGGGCCAGATCTAGCAGCCACTTCTTGAAAGGAGAAAGTCATAGATTTACATGCTGCCCTGCTACCCTATAAAACATGGAGAAATTGGGTCTGAAGAGGGTTATTGCTTTCTGGAAATACAAAAGGAGTTTGAAAGACCAAGTCATAGCCTAAATATTGCTGTGATGAAGGGGGACAACTCTTGGGTAGCTGTGCTGGTATCTTTAATTACAGCAGTGCAGACTGGAGTGAGGGGTGTAGCTGAGGATGCAGTTCCTGCTCCAACCGCTGACTGTCTGGATGATGCTGTTCAAGCTATTTCACAGCTCAGTGCCTCAGTTTCCCCTTCTTCAAAATGGAAGCTGGGGTTCAGTCCTGCCCTGCAAACAGCTTTGAGCTGTGCTCATGCACTGCTGTAAAACAGAGACCTGAGAGGTTTGTGGGGTGGTTGTTTTTTTTTTTTTCTCCTAGATGCCTTGGTGTCTTTTGTCTTATTTTACAATCCTAATGGAGGGGGAAAATACACCTGAATTTGCCATGGTCTGGAAGGAGAAAGTAATTCTCATTATTAAGCTGTTATTTTTATGAAGCCATAACTTACAGGCTCTCAATACTTATGTTATAGCAGTCAAAAAACAGGATGAGATCCCATAAACCATTCTTTATAGTAACCAGATGGTCATCAAGGCTGCAAAGGTACCTGACAGTGCCTGTTACAGGGAAACACCTGCATGAACCTTAACCATCTCTGTGCCAGCTCTGCCAGCGAGGTGACCTCTCCTGCAAAAGCTGGGTAGTTATTTGGGGCACACTGTCACACTCCCCCTCCTCAGACCTGTTAACCGATGCTGTCCTGTCACAGGGATGTGTTACCAGCCCTCACTCCTTCCCTTTTATTTTTAACCCCTTCATTGGACATAATGTGAGTAGGTGAAATATTTCCTCCAGCCTTTCTCCACCCATTAGAAAACTGGGTTGATTTTTCTTGGCCTCCTGCTTTCTTTCTGCGTTCCCTTGGGAGATGCCACTCGGAAGGCTCTTTGGCAAGTCCCCGTGGACAGGACTGCGGGCCCACGTCCCCTCCAAGACCCTCTATTCTGGGAGAAGATGCCAGGTCCCACCAGCCTTCCCAGTGACGCCCAGTGTAACCCCTCTTGGAGGCCACTTTCCTCCCCATCCTGGGGCTGTTGGCTCTCCTCTTTGCACCAGTGATAGCCAAAATGAGCTTGTGTAAGTATTAGGTTGGTGCTAACTCATGTGCCCTCGACCAGGAGAGGTTAGCAAGCAGCCTCTGGAGCGTGTTGGCTGGCTGATGGCAGGAGGATGCTCAGAGAGGGTGTTGAGCAGAGAATTTCCAAAGAAAAGAGTAACCTGTCCAGACACGTGTGTCAGTGCGGTTGGCAAAGCATCTACATGACTAATAATTCCTACTAGCAACAGGTTCACAGCACCTGATGTGGCAGGGAGGTGCTGTTACTGAAAGGTTTATTTAATCTCTCCTAAAAATCGGAGATGGACTAGTTTTGCTGTCTGAACCAGTAATTAAGCATAACTGGTGAAAAAAAAAAAAGAAAATGAAAACCCTACAGGGAAAGACACACCACTGGTTTGCAAAGGGAAACGCTGCTGTTTCAAACCTGTTTTGATCCATGTGTATCTCAGCCTCCTTACGATATCCTGCAACAGTCGAACATTCGATTAAAATAATATTTTTCAAAACAACCATTTCAGGAGAGGCAACAACTTCTGAGAAACAAGCGCTGTCAGTGAGCTGCAGCTGTCAGGAGAGGCGTTTTATTTGATATTATTTCTCTTTGCCCAAAATGGGCTTTTGTAACCTGTGAAAGCAATATCCCCTAACCACACCATTAAGCTCTGTGGCTTCTGAGCACGGGGAAAGCACTGGGACTCCTGAAGTGCCCCTCTTCCCTGACAACCTGATGTGACCTTCATTTATGTGCCACTGTCCTGCATGGCCTGATTCCCCTTGAAAAAAGAAAAAAAGAGAAAAAAAGCCCTTACTCATGGGTTCTTTCCTCAGAAAGCCACACCACGCTCAGTTTCCCAGAGGATGAGTCATGCGCTGGCCTTGCCTACATCCTGCCTCTCGCCACCGAGCCCCTGGCAGGACGGAGGAAGGGCAAGAGGGTGTTCAGCAGAGAATTCCCAAAGAAAAGGTGAACATATCTTGGCACTGAAGTCATTGACACCACCGCCACATCGATCGACATGCTTTGTAAGTTTATATTGGTGTGCCGGCAACGGCTGTGAGCGTGGAGATGCTGTGCTAAGCACTGCAGAGGGGAAAATGCAACCCATCCTCCTGCTAACAGCTTCGTGATGGGATCACCCCTCTAAATAATAAACATGAGCAAGCAGGTTTTTTGCTCTAAACCAACAGGTATGCTATAGTCCTAAAAGAGGGCACCTAATGGCACGGGAGATTCCTACAACAAATAGATATCTCTACTTTCTGCAGAGTTTTTAAATTGTTTAGCTGTTTATTTTCATTATTTGGCTACAGATATACACGACTGATTTCTTTGGTCTAAATGCCCAAGAGTGACTTTCTAGCCTCAATTTTTTGATGCCCGGCTGGTATCTGTCCTCTAAAGATCATGGGTTACCCTTGAAAAGTGCAGTCAAAAGTGATTGAGGCAGGTCTGATTATTCAGGTTTGGGGAAGCTTGAAGGTCCTTTGGTTGCCATAAGTTGAAATAGTTTCGAGGCTGCCTCTCCATGCCCTGCCTCTCCATGCCTTGTCTCTCCATCCTCTCCTTCTCCATGCTCTACCTCTCCATCCCCTGCCTCTCCATCCTCAGCCCCACAACAGGACTGCCTTTACCCACATCATTTCCAGGTAACACATCCAGCCCACCGGTTGCCCTTCAGAAGTGCTCTCTGATGTCTCTAATCCACCACCAAAGGATGAGTTTGCATCTGTACTCCAGCATCTCCACTTCTATTTTAAACTGAGCTTCCAGGCACTTCCTGAAAATAGTTCATTCCTGAGAAATGAAGTGCCGCGCGCTATCTGGATTGGAAAAGGCAGTTATCCAGAAACAAGGAGCAGTGGAAAGTGTTGATTTCCAGGCTATCCCAGTGTGATAGCAAAGCATGATGGAAAAATAGAGGATTGGGTGTTACCAATGCTTTTCAGCTTAGCGCTGGTACCTATAAATAGACATACCCGAAATTATTCTTAGGAATTGAGTCATTAGTTCTTAATATTTCTAGTAAGTCAGTGGGAGTTGTGCTATTTAGAAGACAGGCAAAAAGTGAGTAGACCCACACAAAAAGCCATCTTCAAAAAGCGATTACTAGCCCTTTCAGTCTTGAGCAATGTTTTCCCTAACAGGAAGATGTGTTTAACAGTGAGATAACTTATGCAAATCAGCCGGGCACAGCCCTTTTTGGTTGTAAAGGCACAAAATCAGTGCCTCTCCCAGCTCCTGGCTACTCCCCTGTGCAGTCACCAAGTTTTTTCTGTTGGGGTTTTTGTCCCCAGGGGCAGCTCAGCCTTGGTGAAAGCACTGACCAGGGTGGGATGAGGTGATGGTGGAGGAGGAGGTGGTCTGTGAAGCCTTGCCATGGGGGTTAGGGAGGTGGTGTGGGTCCAGGCATATTGCAAAGGGAAGTTTGGTGGCATCTCACTGTGCAGCACTTAAACCCTTTCGTGGGAACAAGTGGGGACATCCCAACAGCAGCATTTGCTGTTGTCCATCGGCGAGCATGTGTCAGCACAAAATGCAGAGCCCAGGGGTGCTTTTTACCTTGTTCTCTGCTTTTTCCTCCTTGGCTCCAGCCAAATGTGTTCAAACCATGGCTCCTCTATGCCGAGAGGGAAGCGGGGATTTCCCTGCTGCTCTTGCAGTGCTGACTCCTGCATCTGGTCTTCAAAAGTCACTCTATTCACACAGGCAGGAAAAGGATGAGTAACAGAGCCCCAGAAGTTCTTCCTCTTGCAGATTTATGGTCCTTTCCCTGCGTGAGGGCTAAGTTCTTTCCCTGAGCAAAATTCCTAAATCAATGGCTTGATTAATAGCTGGGAAACATTTTTCCTGTCGAGTCTGGAAGGACTTTTCACATGGTATTAGCCAAAAGAGCCAGAGAAGACCTACAGATTTGTTTTAAATTGTATAAAGTATTCAATTTTAAGAGTCAGATGAATAAAACAACCTTCCTGGGTGTTCAGTCATACAAAGGAGAACGAAATATAAAATAAAAGGTCTGAGATACTCTGGAAGTCTGAGTCTCTCTTTAATTCAAAGCATGCCAAAATATGTGACTAATGACCATCTCAAATTGCATAAAGACCTGAACTAGTAGAGGTCACCTTAATTTCCTCCACCTTAACTAGTGCATCTCTGATAAGCAGTGTGCGTATTAGAAGATGGGAATAAGCCAAAACAGAGCATTCCTCATCTGAGTGTACACAGGATGAGGGGGGGGGAAGTTTCTCAGAAATTAATATGTCTGTAGTGTGTTTCCCTGAGTGACTCCTGTTCAGACAAGCATAACATTTGCAATTTCCCTTTAACATTTTTCACTGGGTCAGGGTTTTCTTTCTTAAACAGAAATAACCACTAATCTATTCCGAATGCGAGGCTGGGTCAAGACTGGATTTTGGAAAGTCCGATGCGACATGAATTTCAGGTTCATTTATAACCAACACCACACTGTGTTAGAGGATGCAAGGCACAGGGATAAGACAGGCTGTCTCTGCCTTACCAGGAGAAATTACGTGCTCTGTCTTAAGTCTGTGTGTAGCTCAAATACAGATCATCACCGCAAGAGAAGAGCAGGAGGTGGAAATAATGCATCCATTTTGGTGGATTTCAAAGTGCTGCAGGGATGCACATTGGACCTTTTGTTGGAAATGCCTAGTTGTGGTCGGGGTATTGACAGCTCTGGGTGCCAGTTAGAAATGGGGATTTGTCCTTCAGCCAAACCAGGTCTGCTCCTCCTCGCACTTCCCACCTACCCCAAGAAGTTAATGGGAATCCCTTGGCCCAGAAGAGATGTTTCCCCCCTGGCAGGGCAGGAGGTTTCTCCCTTTGCAGCTTGGGGAGCAGAGGAATTAATCCTTTGGTGGACATATTGGGAGGTCTGTCCTTCCACCAGTGCCCGAGGTGTGCTGAGCAGGGAGATGTGCAGGCATGGCATCACTCCCAGACCACCTCTGATCCCCCACAGCACTGGCCACCAGGACCAGGTAGGGGGATATCTTACCCCCAAGACACCCAGCTGCCAACTCAAGGTTTGACTGAGGTTAGTGAGATTTTGGCCAAGTGTTCCTTGCAGAGACAAGGCCTTGCACACAGCCCGAGCTAGCTAAGGGTGCGACCTCTCGAGTGATGGGAGCATGACAAACCACCTTGTGTTCATGAGTACTGTACATCAAATTAGAGAGTTCAAGTTGAACACAAACCTGTGCTGAGGTTAAACTTGACACAGAATCAAGAGGTTTCTTCCTGCAGAGGCACAAGGTCTGGGTTTATCATTTCTGCTGATAGCAGGCCCTCCAGCATGCTGTAACACCAGAATTTGCTCCAACCCAAAACCCCCCTACATTAATCTCATCATGCTTGACAACCCAGCACCTCTGTTAACCACCTGGGACCCTGCCACAGTCAGGACTTGAGAGCACGGGGCATCAGGGCAGGTTTAGCTGCCCGCTTGTGGAGGAGACAGGTCCTGGTCTCCCTTGATGAAATCTCCACGGACTGCAAAGGGAGACCGAGGAGACTTGCTCAGATGGGCAATTTAGGTGTCTGCTCTTGTCAAACGACTCGCACCCCATATATTCAAAGGCATCCTACCAGCTGGAAACAAGCAGGCTTTCCCATGGAACCTCCTGTTTACTGTTCGAATACTGACACTGAATGTGATTTTGCATGATAGAAATCAAGTCTATTCTTACTTTGGTGTAAGAAGTACTGTTTATCAAACCAGTTTATTTCTTTACGCGGAGTAGATTTCAAGGGGTTTATCGCAACTAAAGTTTTACATGGGAACATCACAGAAGCCCTAGGAATAGCATCAAATTAAAGAAATTTATTTTCTGCTAAGACCCTGGTCTCCCTTGATGAAATCTCCACGGACTGCAAAGGGAGACCGAGGAGACTTGCTCAGATGGGCAATTTAGGTGTCTGCTCTTGTCAAACGACTCGCACCCCATATATTCAAAGGCATCCTACCAGCTGGAAACAAGCAGGCTTTCCCATGGAACCTCCTGTTTACTGTTCGAATACTGACACTGAATGTGATTTTGCATGATAGAAATCAAGTCTATTCTTACTTTGGTGTAAGAAGTACTGTTTATCAAACCAGTTTATTTCTTTACGGGAAGTAGATTTCAAGGGGTTTATCGCAACTAAAGTTTTACATGGGAACATCACAGAAGCCCTAGGAATAGCATCAAATTAAAGAAATTTATTTTCTGCTAAGACCCAAGTGATGGTCAGGAAAACGCACCAGGAGAAAATATGAATACCCAGTGGTTGGAGATAACTGCACATAGTCCCCAGGGTGGTATTCCAGCTCTAGATATTTAAGCCAGAATTTGGATTTTTGTGCAGAAAACAATTTAATAGATTGTTTGTTTCATTTCTTGGCAGTTTTTCCAGCTGAATCACTTTGTAATCTGCTCTCATGTCTGCTGGCGAAGGGGAAAGGAATCCTGTTGAAAGGGTAGACAGGCACAGAAAAAAAAGGCAACGAACAGAAATCATAACTTCGCAGCACAAGGGCAGAATAAATATGACAAGCAGAGAGGACTGCATCCGTCCCATGTTGGACAGTCACCGCCGCGGGCAAGGTGAGGAGAGGGGGCTAAGGCCAGATGTACCTCTGCCCCAAGGTGTCCCAAGGGATGCTGCTGACCATCACAATTTCCTTCCCGGTCTCTCCCTGTCTTTTTGCTCCTGATAGGAGCTGAACTGGTTTTAAGGATGTGCAGAAAACCAGCAGCACTGTTCAGGGTCCTACAAGAGCCAGCTGTGAAGACTGAGTATTCCTGTTGTGATATTGCTGCATGGTGTAACCACAACATTTAGTTTAGCTGATAAGACATGGCAGCATGATCTACTGTGCTGAACATCTCCCGAAATCTGATTAGCAAAGCATGACACTAGAGCTGGGCAATGTTTATTGAATCAAGCAATTTTGGATGGTTAAAAATGGCCTTTCCCTAAATTAAAGACTCACAGCAACATCTTATTTTGACCTTCTTTTCTTTTCAGCAAAATACACCCCAAACAACAACAACAACATCAAAAATACGTACAGTTTTCATTCATCCTCCCCCTCTTTTTTCGAAATAGCAAGAAAGAAGTTTTCTGTGTGTGAAAAACTAAATGGATGGATGTTTGCACTGATACAGCTGAAAAATGTCATATTAACAAATAGCTCTTGTGTAAAAACTGTTGAATGAAAAGATTTGCTATTCTGTTCATGAAAAGATCTCTATGTGGGTAAATAATTCTATGTAACTGCTCCTAACTGCTGACTGCTCTTACAAAATAACCAGCTCCCAGCAGCAGGGAAGGGCACAACCTATGAATGGATCTTGTCCTGCCTTGGGCAACTTAGATGAGGGATAGCTTAGGAGGTACGAGTTTTGCTCATGGGGATCTCCAGGCACGTCTTCTCTGGGTGGTCTCCTCTGAGTGTTTTGAACCAGGCTTTGCTTTCAGGAAGGCTGCCATCATTTTCTTACACTCAAAATGTCACTGCCGCACTCTTCTGCAGGAGAGGGCTGGCGTGCCATGTCCTGGGACTGTGGTTACCATACCCCCAGGCTGCATAGACCTGGACTCCCTCCTGGTCTCCTCCTAGTGCCTCCCTCTGCCCCCGTTGCATTTAGTGTTGTTTGTTTGTTTGTTTGTTTTCCCAAAAGAATAGCCCCAAAACAGGCCAGGCAAGGAACAAATACTGAGATGATTTTTCACCTCCTGCAAGACTGAATTATTTGAGCACATTGCAAAAGAAAGCTTGAGAGCATCTGTGGAAGTTGTGGGATCTGCTGGGGAAATGCTACAGCAGTTTTGCAGTGGGGCGACCTACACTTGGCCTGTGTCCACCCCTAAGTGTAGGCTGTGCACCACAGAGGGAATTGTCCCCTCTCCCACATCTGGGCTCCGCTGCCTTGGTGCTAGCTTGGTGCTTGCGTGCATGTGGGGTGAGCGGCTGGGGGTCTGGAGCTGCCCTCGACCAAGAGTGTAGATGCATCTTTCCCAGCTCTCAGCAGTGTGCACAGTTCTGGCCATCAACCCCAGCTCCTCTGGTGTTTGGATCCAAGGTCTGTTTCTGAGTAGGGGCCAGCTATGGTGTTTGGGCACAAAACCTTGCTTCCCTGAGCAGCATTGGGATCACAGCCCTCCTCTTACAACACGTTTCACCCAGTCCTGAGTAGGGGGCTGGTGCCACCCATGCCCAATTTTCCCATAGTGGACATGGGCTGCACACAGGTTTTGCTGATGCCTTGTGCCCTGCTGCCCTTCCCCCTGAGCACCGAGACTCCCCTCCGTTTGGAGGAAGGGCGTTGCATTCTGCAGACCAAAGTGGGAGCAGAAACATTCCCTTTTCCCAGTCCTCTCTTTCCCTCCCTGTCTGCAGGAAATGTCTCAGTTTGCAGGTTCAAGGGGAGATTGAAGAAGTTGATGGAAAAGATTTATTAAACACAGAAAACCCACATCCAGCTCAGGAAGTCCCTGAGCTGTGAAAGGCTGAGGCTGGGGGAGATCCTGGGGGAAGTATCACCTCCTGTCCCAATTCCTATATCCCTCCTGTGGCATCTGCGCTTGGTTGCTGCTGGGTACTAGGCTAGCTGGCCCTTTCTTCTGGCCCAGTTCAGCCACTCTCATGCTCACCGTGGCTGCTGCTTGCGGTATCTCCAGCAGCAGAGCTCGGAGCTGAGCTCCTGCAGGGTGGGTGGCAGGGATGAGGGTAGATGGTGTTCACCACCGGACCTGAAACGTCAGTTATTCACCTTCATTTACACCAAGTTCTTCAGACAAAGACTGACCCTTGTGCACAGCATTTTGTGCAGGATGGAGACCGTCATTTTTTCTTTGGAGCAGGGTTTGGAGGCTTTTATACATTAACCCATGTGGCTCCGGGGTCAAGCTTCTACTTGCGTATCTGTGAATATATATATAATATGCATGTGCTTGTGTGTTTGTATGTGTGGCATATAATAGCTCAAAACTGATTTCTCGCAAGCTCACTTACTGAACATTGTTAAGCAGTGAATGAGTTAGGGAAAAGCTGGGTCAATTGGTGAATAGGTTAAAAAAGAGGAACTTTTTTTTTTTTTTTGTGCAGCTCCAGAAGTGAAGCACAGTTAAAAGCACAGAACAAAAACCACCAAAAGACCAAGAGCAACAATAGAGTGTTTTCCTTCCTGTATGTTTGTTACAGTTCTTGCTGGCCATGCAAAAAAAGCCAAAATAAAATCTGGCACACAGGTCATTATGTTCTTTGGGAATCAGAAATAGACTGAGTGGGCTTGGTAGGCAAACATGCATTTCACAAGCTCCTTCTCGTCACAAAGCCAATATTTGTTCAGGAGAGAATTCTTCCTTTGGGTAATTAATATTTTTTTGCTATTTATTGCTCACTGGATGGAAGTTTTGGAATGCGTAAGGAAGGGGGAAACCTGGCAGTGTTCCTCACAGTTATTACATTGCTGTTGAGGCCTCCAACAAAAATCACAGCACTGAGTGTACATTCCTTTCGTAAGCAAAATGGATCATCAGGCGATGGAATGGCTTCAAAGGAATGTGTGCATCATGCCTTTGACATTTTGCTACAGCTTGAGCAGGAGGGGAAAAAAAAAAGAGCTATGGATAAGCACTTTCCTTAGGTCGTACATTTGTTCTTGCCCGTCCGCTGTGAAGGAAGATTTCCACTTGGCACCTGAGAAGCTGGAGCCTCAGCTATTCCTCTTCCAAGCCACACGTTCGAGAAAAGCCAGAGAGTTTACATTAGAGAGGAACAGGAGGTGAAGGAAATTGTAAACTCGAGTGAGATGTTATAGGGCAGGTTAGATGCTGGTGGGTAGACTAACAAAAGTGGAATGTTATTGCTAAAATCTGGCTCCTTCCAAAAAACCCGTAACGTTGTCAAAGCCTTGAATTTCGTCTGCTAGTTTCAGACATTCCAGCATATGCTTCTTATTTTGTTTTTAATACTTACAGTCCATCCAGAGACAATTCATGGCAACTGTGGCTATTGTAACACTATATAAAACACAGGGTTTGATGACAACTGATATGAAGTGTGATTGGAAAAAATAATGCCCCCTGGTAATGATAATATTTCCTGCTCAGATTGGTCTCACGATAATAGGCCTGCTCCAGTGGTGTTTTCAGAGTTATATACAGGACTCTGGTATTACATTACAGCTGCTGCCTAGTTATACATCCGTGTGAATAGGAGGGAATAAATGCACATGCAGAAACACCAGAATGTCTGAAAACGGGGGCCAAACAGCAACAATTTCTTGTTTGACTCTTGGGGGGTGGGTGAAGCATTGTCTGTGTGGACCCGACTGACCAGGGAAGCATCTTGCCTTATTTCAAGGAGAAAAGGGCTGCGGCGTCCGGAGCATGCCCCCAGGGCACCCCGGGCTCTGCAGCCCCCTGCCCTACCCCAGCAGCCAGCCTTGGCCAGCTCGTCCTTGGGAGCTTGGCAGCCCGGCTCGGGAGGTCAGAAATAGCCTGGAGCAGGAAGCTTTGCTTTCAAAGGGGAGGGTGGATGTGGATGAGAAGCAGAGCTGCTCTGGATGGAGGGGGCAGAGGGGGGCCGAAAACCTGCCCGATGGATGAGGTTGCGGATGGTTCGCTTCATCCTGTTCCAAGAGGAAATGCGTTTGGATCCTTTGTTGTAGCTCTGCAAGCGGTCCGGCTCGCCGGCTCGGGGGGTTTATTCTCGTGGAGGAGCAGAGTCATCACTGGCTCAGGATACCAGCGCTAATATGAGCCTGCTTATCTTGGGTTTCCCCATCTCATCCTTCTCACTCCACGGCACTTAATTACAGCAGTGCCAGCAGAGCTAGGGACGGGCTTTGGTTTGTGCCCTCTGGCTTTTAGCATTTAAAACCTCACTCTTTCCAAAGGGTTCCAGGTTTCAGAGGTCAGCGGGCGTAAGGAGAGGAAGATGAGGGACCGGTTTACTTGGCCAGAAGTGCACGAATGTCTACGTTGGTGAAAAACATGCCCGAGAGGCCGGCGCTGCAGGGCTGGGACACGGCGAGGATCCTGGTTTTATCCACTGGCTTTCTGTGACCTGCAGCAAATTCCTTCCCAGATTAAAGGCCTAAATCAATGGATGTCAGATAAGGGCACCTCCTCACCGTTTCTGTGTCTGAATCCGGCCCTGCATGGCAGTGAGGTTTGCTGTAAGGCTGCACACTCGCTGCGGCTGCAGGTTGGACATCGAAGCCCAATGCATGGCTTGTGCAAGCCTTGGGCAGCGTGAAGCATTCAAAGCTGATTCCTGCTGTTGAAGGTGACCACAACAGCCCTCAGGAGACAACTGCAGCTGGAAAAGTTCTCCAGAAAAGATGTGAGCAAAGGAGAAATTCATGAAGGAGGAAAAAAAAAAAGTGAAAGAGACTTTTATTAAGAACATGGGGGAGGTGTTTCGGCTCTTTCAACCTCATTTCTGCCCCACACAGCAAAACTGGGAGCAAATGAGGGTAAAACGCCCTGGTTTTGAGGCTGGTGGGAATCCTGGGACCTGTGAAATTGGGCTGTAGGATTTCGCCTCCAGAAAGCAGAGATGCCTCAAAGACCCCCATGCCAGGGAAATGTGCTACCAACAAGAAGGAACAAGACGATGCTCGTACATGCAGAGTCCCTCAGAAATTCAGAGCCCTTGGACTCGGTGGCCCGAGACCGCATATCTGGCAGTTATCTAAGCAGGGGGACGTAAGACAAAGTTGGCAAATAAGATCTGATCTTGCTCGGAGAGAGAAGGAACTGAGTCACCCAGATACACATTAACATCAAGGGGAAACTTCAAAGAGGCCAAGAAATTCAGGATCAAGGACTCCAAGGAAATATCTTCAAAGGCTGAGCAATCTGACCCTGGGGCTGGGAAGAGTGCTAGTGTCCACCCTCTGCAGCGCGACGGCGGAAGGGGAAATTATGCAACTCTCAAAAGTCTGCAAACATGAGCAAAGACACGTGGAAACTGGTATCGTTCAAGACGACTGGCGTCACGCCTTGGGAGCGAAACCAGCTGAGGTCCCCACTGCTCTCATGAGGGAGCGGACAGGGCTTTTTCTTGCCAAATCCCAGTGGCCTGGCGTGAGCCTTCAGCTCTGTGTCACAGATATTGGTAGTGAAATTTCCAACTGGGTTTTTATTCTTCCCAAAATGTCTTTCGCAACCGCTTCCCCACTCTGTAAATTGTGTCGAGCTGCTGCTGTGGAAGGACCCTTGGTTCCCATCTGAGCAATGCCGTGCAGGGACAGTGAGCTTGTGGGGCACTGAGGGGAGTGACTTACACATGGGGTCTTCCTAGGTTATTTCACGTCCCTCTCCAGAGAAGCATGTTGCAGAGTTGATTACCACACTGTGTCTGCCTTTGGTTTTGTTCTCAGAGGTTTCCTTCAGCCTGAAGTGGAAGATATCTAGTGCGAAGGGATGCAGTTTTCTCTAGGTTTGATGGCCAATGTCACGGAAGCTCATATTTCTGTTGAGGATCCCAATCCTGTTGCAAGCCGTGGCATTTCAACAGGCTTTGGGGACAGCCCTACAGCTACCCGACCTGCCCCAGTGCACACATGCACTGTGCTAGGAAAATAACCGGGAGGAAGCCTCTGGAGGAGGTGGCTCTGGAGCCGCTTGCCCAAGCAGGGCCCAAGGGCAGATTTGCCTGGCACCAAAGGCAAAGAGGAGATTTGCCACTAGCAGGGATGCCTGGTCCCAGGATGAGAGGGAACAGCCTGCAGCAAGGCAAAGCACAACCAGCTGTATTCCTGGAGTCAGCACGTGGGTCTGAGCCTGACCCCTCCAGCTCAGAGAGAGCAGGAAGAGGGGCTCGGACCCCCCAGCATCAGTGACAGCCAGCCATGGTGTGATTTGAGCATGTCCAGAGCTGAATGCTGATAGAAAACCCCCAAGGCAGGTTTTACCTGCACTAAAGCTCCAGCCTTTGTACTGCAAAGGCACAGGACTGGATGATGGGTGATAGGAAGAAAGGCACAAGGGATGGAGATACTGGGGCCAGACACTCCGTGCACCCAAACACTGCAGAAGAGGAGTGCCGACAGGGTTAGCACAGTTTTGCACATTGGGCGAGGAGCACACACCTCCCGCTAACGCTGCCCGCCGCACCATGCGGCACATCCCACTGTGCAGCCTCAACACTGCAGCTCCATCCCCTGGGTACCGAGGCCGGCTTCATCCAGCTGGCAAGGGGAGCCGCAGATTTGGCTGAGAAATGTGCTAGCAACTGCCGCACAAGCTCTCCGGGGGCTGCCGCTTGCCAGGCCCTGCTGCAGCCCGCACTGTCTTGCCCTGGCTGCCATGCTCCCCTAGACGGGTAGCACAGGTAGGCACCTCGCCCAAATGAGCCCTTCCCCAGGCTGGGCAGACACCAGCACCCAGCTGTGTGGGTTAGCTGTCTGCCCGTGATAAAAATCACAGAAAAGAGCCAACTTTTTGGTAACGGCTGTGATTTTTTTTTTTTCTTTTATGTCTACCAGCCTCTCCTGAGTGCTGCTGTGAGGGGAAAAAAAAAATACCCAATTAGAGGCACAGCGAGGATGGTTCACCCAGCAGCAAGCAGAAAATATTCCCATGGCCCTGGAAGCAAGCAACGACTAGAGGCCAGATTATGATTTTAGTTTTATTGGCAGAAACTTGGAAGAAATCCACTTAAATAACTTGGGTTTGCCGTGGTGTAAGTGAGATCACAGTCCCCTGCTTTGCTGCTCTCAGCCTGCTGGGCGCTGCCTGCACCCTTGCTCTGATTCACGGGTACAAGTTTGGCTTTCTGGATGTGAACGCAGCCAGTTATTGCCAGCCAGGAAACTGGCTCATTTGCCATCAGTAGCAACAGGCTGCCAATGCCGCGACTCGGCTTTTAGCCAATATGTGATTTTTTTTTGCTCAGTGGTAAAGAGAGCTCTGATTATTCAGAGTGTGTGATTTTTGGGGTGTCCCAGGCACAGACCTCACTGTGCATCCATTTCTCAGTCTGATTTCTATTTGGGATGAAGTGCAAGAAGCATGAGTGAGCTTGGTCTCCTGTTTTCCCTTGTCCTGAAGATCCAGGCAGGAGGCATGTACCCAACAGGGCTCTGAAACATACCGCTTGCCAGCAAGCATGGGCTGGCTTCTCTGACCATGCATTGGGTAGGTTCAAAAAGTTCAGAGGAGACTCATCCCCAAGTGCTGGAGAGACCCAGGGAACCTGACACACATCTTGACTCAAGCTCATGGCTCTGCCCCCGGACAATGTGGAAAGAGAACGTCCTAAAACTGATTAAGACCAGGGCTGAAGTTGGTTGATGCGACCATGGGGACCGTTTAGAGATCCTGCCAGCAGCATGGTGTGGAGGCAGAAAGGCTAGCCTGGCAGAGGAAGGAGGAGCAGTCCAGGTAGTAGGTTGGGTGTGAAGACTGAGGGGACCACATCTCATGTCCCTGTTCCTCAGGTAGTTCCTAAGTAGGTCGCTTCAGCTCGCAGCATCTCCACTGGGGACACCTGCAGAAAGAAAGCTACAAGATGCATTCAGGAAAACATGCACAACGTGAGGCCATGGGAGCATGGGTTTTTTCTATGGGCAATACCTAAAAAACTCTTTGCAGAAAGACCTTCACTGACTCTGAAGCCTTTGGCTAAAGCCTTGTTTCTCTCCAGGCCTTGTACAATCTCCTTTCTTGCCCTGGCAGAGGAGACTGAAGCTGCTTTTAGCTGTTGCTACCTTTCCACCCCCAGGGCCTTGCATTTGGGGGAGTGCCAAGCAGAAGCCATCATCAGCCCTGGCTGGAGGGAGCCTCCACGTTGTGGGAACTTTGCAGGCGCCCGGTTTCTTCTCGCCAAACAGCCAGGATTGCAGCTGGTGCAACTGTCTCCATCTTAATCCCTTTCCCTTCAGGTGGGTTGGGAGCAGAAAGGAGGAAAATAGGCTTTGCCAAAAGAAGGAGAGCCCCTGGCTTTGGTAGGCTACAGAGGAAACAAGAGAAGAACGTAATGCTATTGTTTAGACGTGATGATGCTTATTGTCTGTAGAAACCATGGCAGAACCATGAAAAGAATTATGCCTATGCCATGAAGATGAAGAAATGAGAAGATTGAGACAGGGAATACTCCCTGCACCCTGAAGCACGTTTAATGCAAAAAGACTGTTCAAATCCCTCTAAGGAAATAGCTAATTCAGTGCCTTTTCAGCGCATTAAATGGGATGCTTCTAAGTTGGGCAGCATCTGCCTGTTTTACCATGAGTCACGTCCCATCCATGCAACACTAAATCCAGCAAACATTAGCAGCACAAAATGGGAATGTGCCCATTGATGGAGGACCTGAAAGAAAATAGTTTTGCCCAGCTTTACATGGATTGTTCATCTCTGAAACTGTTATGCAATTCTGAACATTGCCTGTATGTATATGTGGGTTATTATTAATTTATCCTTTGGGATTGCATCCTGCCAGGACAAAGTATAAAACAGTTATGTAGGTGTACTGAGACAGTGTGTGCCAATGTCAAGTGAAAGTATGTTGCAGCAGTGGTTTAAATGACAAGGCTCTGTGCTGATGATTTGTCGCAATGTCTTCATAGCAGAGGCTGTAGGACTCCCATCCACAGATTTCCATATGAAACCTATAACTTCTGGTGGAGGATTTCCATTCCTTCTCACGAGCTCCTCTGGGCCAAGCACACTGTAAATTAAGTTGCTTTATTTAAGGACTAGAACCAAAACCCTGGAGCCAAACACCTTCTGTCTTCATTCATATTTGAATTTGTGGCTTGGGCCCATCTCCAGCTGTATTGTAAAGTGTCTTTTATTTTTCTCTGTTAAGGTGTAGACAGAGCCAGCAGTCAGGAGACGATGTCCAATGCGTTCTGTCTCACGTTCACATTCAACCGGTCCTTTGAGGTGCAGGTACCCATATGCAGACATGGGTTATTTAGAGGAGTAAGAGTGGGATACAGCACTGATGCCCTGTGTTTTCTAAATGAATATTGTACAAGATTTGTTGTGTGATCGGGCACTTTGCTTCACAGGGTAGGAGAAGGAAACCAGATCCCTGAGAGCTGAAGAAGACCCTGGGGAGATCTGCCCTAAGCCCCATCAGGCGCTGCGAAAGCTGGAGCGGGGAGCCACCACCGCTGCTGCCTGTGCCCACAGCCCACGGCGTTTGTGACTAACAAGGCAGCATGAAACACGGAGAACAAAGAAGAGATCTGCCGAAAGATACCAAAACCACTCGTCTCTGCTGCTTTGCAAACTGAAGCGCAGCAGGCGTGTGGGTGTGAAGAGAGGGCATGGGTCCCCCCCTACTTCAGATCCAGCCATTTTGCTGCCCAAAAAACACACACCAGCACTGGTGATCTGGATAGAGGGGATCGCATCCATCTCAGTGCAGGGTTTCAAGCGTTCATGCCATTTCCATCATTTCCAAGGTGTTTTCTTGTGCAGCTGCTGAGAGTAACCAGGTCAGCATGTTCGCACATGGAAATAACCCTTGGCCAGCAGGAAGACAAGCAAACAGGGTGAGATGTGACTTAAAAACATTGTCAGGTCAAGCAGGGCATGGCTTGGCTTCCCCTGAATCTGATTTGGGCTGCAAGGCAGGAACCAGATAACAAGGGAATTTTGTGCTTTTTTTCAACAAAGGTGCTTGGACACCAAAAGGCTGAGAGTCATACACCAGTGGTGGTTAGAAAAAAGTAAAATGCATAAATTCTTGCTTGTCGGGAGAGACCTCAGCTCAAGGGTACTGATGCTCTTGCAAATAATAAATCCTTCCTCCTTATTTTGTAGTATTTATAAGTAAAATTGGGTGCAGGGTGCTTAAAGACATGGCTCATGGTCTCCCAGAAAAGCCAGTATCAGAACTAAGAGCTCTAACCCCAAAGAGAGTTCTCTAAAAGAAGGGTTTAGGTGGAGAAAGTATGGAGGACACCACTGATACACTGATTTTGGCCATAGCCTCATGAGTTCTTCTACCCTGCAGATGGGCTTTCCCTCTGTTCCACATGTGCCTCAGAAAAAAACACCGCATCGAAAAAAGGATTGTTATTGCTTTGTCTGGGTCCAGGAATGAGGCTGAGCAACTTGACTGGCAGCTGATCTTTAAAAAATAACAACCTTTTGCCCCTTTGTCTCGTCGTTTTGCAGTTTTCCACGTAGGCTTCTCTGAGCAAAGAGACAGGCTGGTTTCATACACCTTGCAGAGAGGAAAGAGAAAATGGAAATTATTTGTGCTCTCGTATCTGTGTCCCTCCAGTAAGAAGCTGAAACCCTCTGAAATGCACTGGGATGCAGGAGCACAGATGCTTGGACTATCACACACCAGCTGTATAGGAACATTTCCTTATTTTAATTGCTCTGGCTTTTGAGGACACCAAGCACAGTTCTTTTTAGGGCACAGTGGGGTTTAGATTAAGCAGGAAGATTTAAGCTGGAGCAGGAATAATATTTGAGTGTGTCGAATGACTTTGTGAAGGGCACATCACCCCATGTCTCTGCATCCTCCCGTTACACAGAAAATCTGACAGGTACGAAGAGAGAGGCTAGGCCTTTGACGAAGAAAAGAGGGGGAAAAACAGCATTAGATGGGATATTACCCACTGACTGCTATTTCATTTCTCGGGAGAAATTTATGATGTGATCATTAAATCCTCAAGAGACAAACCTGAACAGTGTTTTCTTCCTTCTGGGCAAAAATCTTGGAACTCTTAAAAAGACATCGTATTTCACAGCTCAGCAATCCAGCAGCATTTAAAGGACTGGAGAGAGAAGAGGCATTTTTAAACGAGCAGTCTTTTTTTTTTTCTTCTTTTTTTAAAGACTGCACTGTCAGAGTTCTTTTCAGGAAAAATAAATAAATTCTAACATCTGATAATTAATAGCTCATGAGCTGAAGAATAGTTGTCTACAGAGGCAGTTCACAAGAGTGCAGTGTTTGCCTTGCCCCTTATCTCTGAAGATCACTGCTCTCTCACTAAAGCAAAAGCTCTCCGGATATGGCATTTAACTGCATTTCTGCTGTTGAGCTTTAGGAAGACAAACAGTAGTATCAGTATAGAAATTGTCACAATACTCAGGTTTTCTGTCTCAGTTTTGTCTCCAGCCAGGACTGGTACAGCTTCACTGCTGCATCAAGCTCTGCTGCTCCATCTTGGTGCAATCAAGTGGTTGCAGCAACTTATCACTTGGATGGTTCCCCACCTTGGTGGCATCTGAATGTCTCGGATACCAACAGCATTTGTGCTCAGAAGCTGTTCCTGGGGTAGGGAAGGGGTTTTTTGCCCTTGTTTTATGGGGAAGAACTGCAGCAGAGGGATGAAGTGACTTGCAGAAGGTCACAGAGGCAAAGTGGGTGTCTACCAACTTACTCAAAACCATAACCACAAAACTTTCCACTTTACCCTGATAACGCCGCTGAGGAACAGAACTAAAACACAAAAGCCTGGTATAATACTTCAGTGTGGATATCACCCACATCATTACAGTTTCGTGGATGACATAAAAATGTCCAGATCAAACTAAATTTGTGGGCCTTCAAGAGTTGCAAAGCAGAACCTTTGAATTTCTGAAATGTCCAGATCCATTTTTATTTCCATTTCTGGCAGGTAGAAACCACAGCTCCCGAATACAAGAAAGACTTTTCTCTTGTTATTCTCAAAGCAACCCCATGCTACTCAGAAGACTGGGCCTCCTTGGAGAAGAAACTATGAGAGGAGGACACAGGATGGCCAGGACATCCAACACCAATGCCTGCAGCCCTTGGCTCCCCAAAATTTTGCAATCTTGCCATTTGTGAGGAAAAGATTGCCTGGTAGCTGCCACACATCTTTAGATAACTGGGCCCCCTTCCTTGCATTTCTGTGGACTTCCTGTGTGACAGCCGGCAAATCTGTACGTCCCTGTTGCTTAAAGATATTTAAGTGCTTAAACCCACTTGAAATCCACACCCCATCTCCACATTGCTAAATGACAGCACCAGCCTCCAGATGCATTAAAGATCCACACACTTGAGGATAGTGAAGTGTTAGGTACTGTGCAAATAAGGATAATGGTTTTCTTCCTTTAGCTCCTCATGATTTTGAGGTAGGAAAAAAAACGTCCTAGTGAGTTTAAAGCTTACACCAAATTGCAAAGAACCACAGGGTTTTGTGAAAGTATTCGTGGCACCTGTACAGCCAAAAAGGTACTTTTAATCCGGCGTGGGTGAAGATTATACAAAAGGTGAACAGCCTTCTCACACGGCAGGGATGCCATATGTAGGCGCCTGGACAAGATGTGGCTGGATGTAGCTATTTAAATCTGACTAGCTCCCTATGCAAAAGGCTCTCCTACTCTTCCCCTGAGCCGCTCTGTGATGGATCTGCTGCAAGCAGAGGGACAGGGCACCTCATGGCTCCCACACTCGCTGCCAACTTGCTCACCCTTGCAGCGTGGGCTCCTGGCCCTTTCTGCAAGGCAAGTTCCTTTTTGTGACGCTCAACACACTTGGACTTCTCCCTGCTGTGTGAAAAGCGGGTTGACATCTCATGCCATGGAGACAAAGTTAAATTGCTGTGGTCATCCAGGACGAGGCGAAGTATGGAGTGATATCTACCCAGCTAGAACAAAACCTGCTCAGGCTGTCTTCTCCCTTCTCTCTGAGATGCTAGCTGCAGTGCAGTTCATCTGGGAAGAAATTTATTTCAAGGAGGTGGGAGAGGCAAAGTGGAATTAGTGTTAAATCCACCCAGGGACTGAGTGGCATGCAGACAGCTTGCATTCCTCACAACCCCATCCTCTACAGTCGGGCTAGCCCATCAGAGCAGCCAGGATGCCATATATTGTCCTATTTAACCTCAAGACAGAGGATCAAAGTGCTACCCTGACACCCCACCTAGGAAATTAAAGACAATTTGAAAATAAAGATCAGATGTGTTTTCTCAGCGGGCAATGCCTGAGCAGCACATGCCGTGCCCAGGTGACATCTCACAATTTTCAAGGAAGGACTGTCTTGGTCCTCAAAAACGCAGCCAGGAAACTAATTTAAATTTTTCTGTGACCCTCCATGCTTTGAAGGGCAGCTAACCTCAGGTCAACCTCCCGGTTAACACAAAAGAGCAGAAAAGAGCTCTTCACCTGGACCTTGGCACTGTCAAGTATTTTGAGTGCCTCGTGTCGTTTAGGGAGGAAAACGCTATTATTTCACTCTCCACATCGTGCTCCGGTGACAGCACACTAAATTTTGAGTAGCTGGAGTTCAAAGGAGATAGATTTACATGGCAGAGAGATCTGGACTCTCTGATCAGCTGAAATAACTGGTCAAACTCCCATGGACTTAATGCTGGAGTCCTCAGGGAAATCAGTGGGAGTTTTCCTGTAGGCTTGCGCTGCAGTGGCTTAAACAAAGCAAGGGAAGGGTTTCTTAGTCAGACGCTGAAAGAAAGAAGTCTCCTCTCAGCAATTAAAATATAGAATTCTACTTGAAAGTGATTAATATTTCTAGTGTCTACTTATGGCCAAGCCACGTATCCCCAGCCCTACCAAATATGAACTTAAATACACAACACTCTCCGGAGTTACTTCTCAGTTAATAATTTATGTATTCTGGCAACAGATCAATGCAACTAGAAACTAGTTTAGTAACTTACCTTCAGGGTTGTCTATCTATAAACACTGCAGATTCCTAAGTTAAACAGAACCCAATTGTTTTCCCGTGTAATAGAGGCCAGAGCCTGATTTATATAGTTAATTTAAATGGTAATCTTAAAGAGTTGGGAAAAAACCAACCTGTATCATTAAGGGTTATGAAAGAGGGAGAAACTGTTTACTACTGGGTTCAGAAAAAAGTGATATGGATGAAGATAAAATGCAAGTATCAAGACAAAAGTAATAAAATGATACCGGTATGTGTTGTCTGTGCTTATATGAGAGCGCATTAGTCCTGGATGACTTTTCCTGAGGTTACCCTGCACCCACAGAACTGTCTGATGCTGGGATTTGTGTGCAAGTGTGCAACCCAGATTCTTGCCTTTTTAATGCTGGGCTGAGTCCAGTGTCAGAAAGCAAGCAGGGCTCGCCTTGCTGCAGCTAGACCGGGAGCTTAAGTGAAATAAGGGTGTCCAGGCTTGCCCCTTCTCCTTAATTGTGTCTGGAGAAGAGAGGGGACAGCAGCCTTTGCGGACGGCTTGTGCACTGAAACACAGCTCGCATTTGAAAGCGCCTTGCAGTGACTAATTAACAGGCATCTGTTACAACTTGTTGAGCCTTATCTTCATTTTCATACGTGCTATTTTGGAATGAAGTTTTATTTAGGCTCCAGCTCCTAAACGTTGCTCAAGAGTCACATTACAGGATTAGCCTTCCTGACAAAGGGGAGGGGATGCTTTGTGGTTAGCAGCACGGGGTAGGAGTCAGGAGGCTTGTCCCTGTGCTGGCTGCTGCCCCGTCACCTGCTCTGAAGCTGGTCACTTGACTCACGCAGCTAAGCCTGCACAGATAGGAAGGCTTAGTTAATGTCTATGGAGCATTCAGAAATCCTCTTTTAAAAGCTGCCATGTAAATAATGATTTAATAGTTCTGAGATGCCGCTGAATTACCCTTCTGCAAATATCTGCTCCTGCAAACTGCGCTGCACAGTGTCCCCCTGACTGCAGACACTCATTCTCAGGGGCAAAGCCTTAAAAGACTTACCTCCACCCCATCAGGGCTTCACCTTGGCTAGAGTCAAGGCAACCAGGGCAGAGACCTCTAGATGTAAAAACCACAGCCCATTGAAGCTAAAAGACTCTAGATGGGATAATAAAAGATACCCCCTTTGTGTGTCAGCGTGGAGGGTTACAGATGCTCACCCACATCATGTAATCTTATCTCCGGGTGTTGCTCATGTGAATTGTGAATTCTTTGGCTGCATGTGCACGTGTACTAAGGGGAACTTCCAGATCCCATGAACCAACTCGTCTGAACCCTTCTTTTTTTGACTTTATCAAAGGAAAACCAATGAAGGCTCTTCAGAGGCAGATGTGTGACAGTTTGGAAATATTGAATCACACACAAAGCTTGTCTGCATGGGAAGTTACACAGCAGCAATGCAAGGTGTGAACACAAAACCCCTGAATAGGACTAGTAAGGCTTCCTTATATTTTGGGACCAAGAAATGAAAGTGATTGTTCCGATAGGGCATGGGGTGGGAAGAAACCCTAGGCTAAGCTGGGTAGCAATACATGCCATCTTGGCAGGGGGAAGGCAGAGCCCATACCTTAGCCTCTGCTGAGAGACCCTGTAGATCTGCCTATTATCTCCGTCTGTGTGGGCAGTTTAGTTACGAATCATCTGCACAAACGCATATATCGGCATCTGAGACACCCTTACGGTCAATGGAGAGGAGTAGGCTCTTTGAGGGGCAGTTCCTCTGTTATATTTTAGGCATCTGTTGTAGGAGGAGATGAATTGTGCTCCAGACCTCAGTGGGCTGGTCTTTAATAACTAGTTGAGTGGGGGTGACTAGCTGGAATGATGCTGCCTGGATACAGCCATCTAAAGGAAGCATTAGGATATCGGTCCCTTTCCCTGGAATCGTAGTCACATCCTTACAGTTAACGTCTCCAAAGAGAAATCAACTAAAACGGAAAAAAAAAAAGACTCTAATTTCAGAGACATTAAAATAAGTGGGAGTGTGAACATATGTGTGTGTCCACATGGGGAACTACTCTGGAGTCTCTGCAGTTCTTTAAATACACAGTGAACACGATGCCAGGTTCACCTCCCCTCTTGCACATGCTCTTCCATACGCGTAGGCTGCACACTTCTGGTTTACCAGTTTTAATGGAGGTTATTGGAGCGGAGAAAGCTGGTGATGAGCTCTAGGCTCCTGTAATGGATAACGCAAAGCAATCCCACTCCTTTATAGTCATTTATCATGTGGCAGTTGGCCTGACTGAGGAGTGAAGGCAGGCTGCTCTCAGTTGATACCCACTAAACCATATACTGTTTTAAAAAACAACATTAAATTACATTTTTTAAAAAATCTTATTCTTTTATAGACAGGATCCCTCAGCCTCTATATTGGTGTAATAGAGCTGAGTAAGAGGATAGCCCACCAGTGTCTAAACCCTCTGATCTTATTTCATTGGAAGAGATGAAGGATCAGATCCTGCTCTTAGCTACACTGATGTCAATCTGGAGTGACTCCAGGTGAGCTACCATGGATGAAAATTAGGCATGACTAGAGTACAATTTGGGCCCTAATTGTTTCACGATACATCCTGTTAGCATGACTTATGTGCATGCATTAAAGGAAACATAAAGCCTTCAGATTTTGAGAATGAGATAAAAATTCAGCTCCTCTGCTGACTTTCCTGGAGTGGTTTTGAACTGCTCCTTGCAGAGATGAAAAGCGGGTGTTGTAAAGTTGCTTGCAACGTTTCCCACCACCCCTGCTTGTTTCCAGTGGAAGTCAGCTCATGTCACCATGTTTTGTGGTTTTCATCTTGCACATCGTGATCTGCACCGTGACAGGCATGGCAGCAATGGCACAGATGTGTGCTGAAGCCAACTTCTCCTTCAGGCTTTTTAGGGGAAATTCTCATTGCTTTTCCCTCAAGAAAAAAAAACAAACACTAAATATGTATTATCAAGAAAGTCCCAGGGAGAGCAAATGGTTCCGTAAAGCCCAATACTGTGATGGAAAAGGGACGTTAGTGGATGTGGACTCAGAGCGAGGGAGGACAAATTTGTGGTTCAAATTTGCAGAAATCCCCCCACATTAGCTGTGAGTTTAAGAGCCCACAGTTGTGTCCCTAATTTATCACCAACTTCTGACAACAAGACAAGCTGTTTAGGGCTCATTCTGATAAAGGAACCTCCATATTTCAACATGAGGCACCTAATCTTTAGAGACTGGTACTACAGGAGAGATCCTGAAACCCCTGTTAGAAAGGAAGTTCTCCCAGAAGTGCAGGTAGCTCTGGTGGAAGTGCCAAAGAGCTGCCACCTTTTTTCTCCCTTGCACCTAATTGCACTTGACTTCTTTAATGTGCAACATCCCAGTTCCAAAAGGTGGGTGAGCAGTGGTCCCCCCGCCCCAGACAAACCTACTGACCTGCTGTTAAGGGACATTTGTGGGATGGGGAGAGTTGAGGTTGTCCTCAGGCTATGGAGCACATCAAAGACCCGCTTCCCACCTTCTGGGATTTCCAGCTTTATGCCAGGAGAAGATTTAAGACACAAGGGGTATTCAGTGCCCCATTTTGCAGGCAGGCTGATCCGGTCTGCGTGGGTGCACAGAGCACTGAGTGGGTAGGATCCCTCTGGGGTGTTAGTCAGAGGAATGGCTCATTTCTGGATGCTGACGGAGCTCGGCATGACCTCAGCGTGACCTAGGCACCGTGCCACTTCCAGCTGACTGCGTCCAGGAGCAACTCCGGGGCCCCAAAGATATTGCAAATCTAAAAGCGAGGTGTTCACAGGACCTTCAGGCTTGGGTTTCTGCTAAATGGAGTCTTCAGGGTTTCTATGTTGAACTTAAATGTATTTTTTTTACATGGCCCTTAGTCTCTTTGATGTTTAGTTCCCAGTAGTAAAATGGGGATGTTAATATTCAGCCTTTTGCCTTCATTTTTTTTTAAAAACAGGATCCACCTCTGCTCTTTATTGGACCTGCAGTAATAAATGCAAAATAATTATACCCAAAATAGGCCTGCAAATTAATCTATCATGAGCAGTGTAGACTGCAGGACTTTTCAAAAACTAATTGTTGTTTTATACAGTGGATTTTCTAAATAATATGACCTAATAAAGCTTCAGAGACATACCAGGACACAACTCTTTCATGTCGTGCTTGTGATACTGGGAAGCAGCTTGAGTCATTCTACTCCTGAATCAAATCCCCCTGCAGCTGGCTGGCTGGGTGACCCTGAGCAGATCCTACCAGGACTAAGAAAAATCCAGTTAAATGAGAATGTTTTGCAGACTCAGAATATTGAAGAAGCAGGACAGCAGTATTTTTCATTCTTTGGGGGGAAAAAAAAAGATAGAAAGAAAAAAAAATCTGTTCTAAAGATAGTGAATTTTAGTCTTTCCCACTCTTTTTTTTCCAGAAGATCTGAACAAGCAGCAAAGATTATAAGAAGTGGGTTAATCAGATTGTGTGCCTGGACATTGATGTTGCTTTGACTGAGCACTGTGTCTGTCCTAATTAAAGAAAACTTTTCCAGGGGGTAGAAATGCACTTGAGTGCTTGTATGTTTGTGTTGGTCACTTACTGAACATAGGAAGCTGTGGCTTTGCTTTTTCCTTCAGTGAGGATAAAAATACACATATGGCACATTTGGCGTTTCATTTCTCCATCAGTGGAGAGGGTAATTTTTCAGCAGGCAGCCATCCCTTCTTTTTCTTCTTTTTTTTTCCCCTTTTCTTTTTATTTGAAAGGAGCATTTGATACTGACTGAAGATGCCAGAGCGACACCTCTTTTTTAGAGACCAGAGGATGAGAGGGTGCCTTGGGCAGCTGCAGGGTGAGTTTCTCCCCACGTAAGTAGCTCCAGCTTTGACATGACCCCCAGCCATTTAGCAGCCTCTAGAGCCAGAGTGAGCATCTCGGGTTCATGATCCACAAGGGTTTCTTGGAATCAGTAGGACTTGTAAAAAAAAGGCATACTCACTGCTGGTAGCTGAGCATACTCAGCTACCAACTGTCTGAGCAAACAAATCTCTGTTCACAAGGACATCCCAACTGCGACACAACGAGTGTTGGTCCAGGTGATGGAGAGGGAAGGATCTGGCTCCATCCTCACCATCATGGAGAAACCCTTATCTGGCTCTATCCTCACCATCACAGAGAAACCCTTCTAGGAGGCCATGTTCTCCTGGTTTATAATGAGAATAAGTGGGAGGAAAGCCTTCCTCTTCAGAAGATGCTAAAAAAAACCCCTAAACTACCCCCAAAAACCCAAACCCGAATGTGAGGGTCTTTTCTTCTTTTTGGCCTTTCCTGACTTTATTGCTCCTGAAGCTTTCGATGGCATTCTTGTTCACAGCGGTCACACCAGACCTGAAGGAGATGGTGGTGAGGCCAACCACTGTGCTTTGCCGGGCCCTTTCTGTCGGAGGGGACATCTGCTAAAACCAGCTGTGGCAGTGGCTTGTGAGTGATGGAGAGCTGGACTCGACTTCGATTCAGCTCATTAAAAGCAACCCGGGGGCTGCTATGGTTATTTGCCCCCTGTAGTGCTGGCATTTTTAAGGCTAGGTCAGAACTCATTGCTCCAGGCTCTGTGCTAACGGCCCTCCCTATACACTTTGTCAAAGGACACGTATTTAGCCTGTCCCTCATCTTTATCCACCATGTCGAAGGCAGAGACCTGTGTCTGAGCAGACTCCCATCCCTCCTCTTCTCTCCTCTGAACAAATGTGGTCAGCGTGAAACAAAGCCCAAAGCAGCAGCACGTTCCCCTGTGAGCAGACGGAAAGTTTCAAAGGCACAAAGGGTATTTAGGCACCGACTTCAAAGTCAGTAAGTTGGATGCTGAAAAAAAATCTCCCCCATAGCCTTTATGTCATGCCACTTAATAAGTAATTAAAAGCTCAAAAATCATGAGTCTGCTGCTTTCATTACTTCCTAAAGCACACTCGATACATCATCGCTCTGTGAAATGCTTCACATGTACCACATCCTACTTTAAATATGCCAAACAGTGAAGTGCTTAGCATTACAAAGGCAAAGACATCAAGGAAGCTTTGATAAAATCTGCTGAGCAGACAAACATCTCTTTGGTTGGCACTAGCCAGGCTAGGTTTTTATTCCACAATGATTAAAAACATTTCAAGTGAAGGCAGCTAGGCTTGTATTTTAGACACAAGACCATTAGGTGACAAAGAGTGAAACCTTTCATTACCAGGATGCTGGCTAAAGGGGATTAACCCGTTTGGCGTTTGCAGGATGTTGCTGGTGTAGAGGCAAAGGTTTCTCAGAGATTACTCTTTTCTGGGAAAGGGAACTAAAAAAGGGATGGATGGCTTCACTGTGTTGGTGGCAGAGAGGGTGGGAGAGGAGACTGGCAAGGAGATACTCAGTTTCCCAGTCCCACAATGATGTGAGGTATCTGAGATACATTTGCAGGGTAGGGCACAGCTTTTATGAAACAGTGAGGCTGACATCTGTGCTGTTGCAAAAAACTGCCTGTAAAATAGGCAGGGCTTTATTTTTCCCTCTCAGACTCTGTTTGTGGTAAAGCACGTCTGGCTGTAAGCTCTGGATAGTACTCAACATGGTGAAGCCCCAACAGTGACAGGGTGTGTTCCCGTGATATAAATAGAAATTTAAGATGAGCTAAATTTACTCAGTGAATCATTTATTCCCTAAAAATGTGGTTGCAGGGTGGCCACAGTTATTTGCCAAATATGATGCATATTCTCAAATGCTTTTGGATTAAATGAAAAAATTTGGAAATGTTGAAGCACTTCATCTCAGAATTTCCAGAAACATACATACACAGACACATATCTCAAACTGTGTTACTCTCATGAGTCTGAGAACCATTCGCAAAATGGAGGAGAAGACAATAACATTTGTCTCCCCAGCTACCCCCACAGCCCAGTGTTTTCAGCGTCTGATTGGGAAATCTCATGTCCTAGGAGAGTGCTCCCTACTGCGATAATTATGGGGTACTGTGACCTGGGTGCCTCTTGTTTTCTCCAGTTGAAATTACTTCACTTTGTAAGAATAATTAAATACCCACTGGATGAGAGCAAGGTTGACAATAATTTTGTGGTTAGAGCACTCCCCTGGGATGTGGGAAGTCTCCCAACAGCTGCATCAATGAGTAGTGTTTATACAGAGTGGAACAACTCCAGCAGAAAAGGATGGGAGGCTGCAGATTACCCTACAGCCTGGTCGTTGGAGACAGGAGATAATGACAGTGTAAAGGCTTGAAGCTGGTCTCGCACAGGGCAGGTAATTGTTTTTCTAAGTGGGATGCAGCTGTGTGAGCCCTTTCATGTAGGTTACAAAAATGTAGTAATTTGGTTCTTCCACTTCATCCCAGAATAAGCACATTTTTTAAATCTCAGAAAGTCTTTTAGGACGGGGAAAAATCCTTCCCACCTATTTGGAGGTCCCTCATTCGATTCCCGTTGCTGCCCAGTAGGCCAGCTGGTGTACTTCTACATCTGAGGGTGTTGCACCAGGGAAACAATGATAACTTCTTATACCGTGGTTGTGATAAACTTCATTATCAAAACCCAACTTCACCAACTCTTCCCATTCTTCTAAGGAAGCCGTGGGAAAGACAGCTTCCTTAGAAGCCATAAGCCAGTCTGCTGAGAAGCTAGGACTGCATGTCTGTCAAAGCAAACAGAAAATAATAATTCAGGTCTCATTTTCTGGATTTACAGCAGAAAAATATAAACCAAGAAATTGTGAGTACATTATTGTTCCTTGCAGTGTTGCATGGGGCAGTATACTCAGAGTAGGTTTCAGTCTTCCCAGGAGAGGCAGAAAGACAAGTAGTTTTTAAAGAAAGCTGGGAGGGTCAGCAATTGCTTACCTCCAGGAGATAGGGATGTGAGCAAACTATCAAGTAACATGGAACATGCATATTTTCTAGCACCTGAAAAGCTGAGGTTTCTACAGAGCAAGCCACCACATACTTGTGGGATTAGGCATGTTAAGGAAAATGTACTCTGCCAACCAGGCTGTATATATAGCATGGTGAAGGGCTTGTTCCTCTGCTTCGGCTGGTTGATAGTAGAATCCATTTCATGGGAGAGAAGGGAGGTTCCTTTTTGCCTCCTCATTTATCCTTGTGCAAGACTGATAAAAACAGAGAGTGAGCTGCAATCAATGTTATCACCTCACAGAATAAAAAGTAAGAGAGCTAAAAAAATAATATGTGGAAACTTTTATGCTTATGAACTGTTGCTTGAACAATTAACTCAAGCTGAATGCAAACAGACTCTTTCGGAGAGGGTGTGTATTGGTAGAAATATTTAATAGGCCATTTAAACCTGGCTGGAAATAAAACCATGCAGAAGCACTCAGGTAGGAGAAAAAGTCCTGAATGCAATGCTCCCATTCGCGCTGGTTTCAGTGGAGGAGGAAGCCTCACAATCATCAAGACATCTCATCTCCCGTCCTGTCCTCTGTACAGTGAGTTAAGGAGGTCTTGTGGTCCTTCCAGGCCTTATGCTTTTATCTCTCTACTCAATGATGTCCAACTTAACAAGGTCATTTGGTCTTTTTGTACTTAATGTGTGACTCTCAGACCAAGCAGAGGTGCAGGTATTGAAAAGGGGGACCCGCCTGCACTCCAGGAGGGTGTGATTCAAGCTCACTCAGGGAGAGCATTTGGATCCATGCAGAGCCATCCTTAGGCAGGATTTACTCTTTTGCACACAGCTCTGAACCGATGCTCTGAAGTGCTTCTGGACTGGAGCTAGTGTGTATGGGACAGGTTTTGAGTAACGACCATGTAAACATTTTGGGCTGATGCTCCACCAGCCATTACACCCTGCTGGCAGGGGAGCTGCTGTGCTGGGCACGCGGGGTCTTAGGCACTTTCTTAGTGTGAAGGAAAAGAGAGGAAGGGTGAAACCCCTCTAGCTGCTCTGGCAAATCAGCCCCCAAAAGCACTCCAAATCTGCAGGGTGCTCTGTTTCTCCTCCTGCAGGGAATGGATGTGTTTTTAAGTGTTCGCTGCATAATTGTGACCAAATACCACAAGGACATTCTCTTGAAAATGCATTGCATCATCATAAATATGATGTAACATTACGCTTCCTAACCAAACCGTCCAGAGGCTTCTCTGTTACGAAGTGAAGTTATTCCAGAAGAGTTACTTTACCGTAAGTTCCTGCCTCATCTTAATCCAGATTAATTTTTGCATACAGACAAGCCCTAAGGGCTTGACTCAAGGAGCGCTGCAGTAAATGAGAACCTTTCTGCTGAACCTTGGATCAAGCCCGAGGTGCTTCTGGCTGCCTCTGCCTTAGCATTTTGGTTCAGAGCAGTAATGCTGTTTCACAGCGGCTCCCTGGCTTGGCCTCCTTCACACCATAGTAGTCCAGTTTGCAGAACAGCTCTGATGCACACAAATTTGACTTTTTTTTTTTTTTTCCAGTGGAATCAAAACCAGAAGCTCTGCTGCAACCCCTCATAGGGATATAAGGTAATAAATTAGTAGCTGGTCCTTCAGCCAGCCTCAGGCAGTGTGCAGGGTGGGGATTTTCAGTGTAGGTGACTACAGTAAATCTAACCTGGAGTAGCATGTGAACTGCACATAGTGTAGATGTTGAGCCCTCAACGCCAGTCTGTTTGATCTCCTGATACTCTCCTATTGCTCTCTTGCTAATCTAGATGTAGCAATTACTTGTTAATCTAGATATGGCCTGTATGATACATATCACTCTCATATCTGACTCCTTGCAGCCATGCACATGAGGGAAGATGACAACCTCTGCTTTGCAAATGGAGATATGAGACTGTCTGAGGAGACAGGAAAGTTGTGATCAAGTTACAGTCTCCTGGGTGTTGCCTTGAGAACGGTGTTTCTTCCCAAGTTAGCCCCAAGTGCTCACAGACTGCCCTGAAAAGGGAGATGCTTGTGATGAGGGGTTAGTGCAAAGGGGAAGTTCAGTGCTTGGCTCTGCTCTGTGCTGTGCCAACAGCTACTGAGGTGTGGACTTCAGGCTGCCCAAATGGCCAGATGAGCATCCACGAGCTGGAAGCACATCCAGTGCCTCTCTGAGGTCTAAAAAGAAGATTTGGAGGAGATAAAGGCAACTTTCAAAGCCTGTCCTCCACCCGAATGACAAAGGGTGATGAAGCACCAGTTCTTGCTCTGACACAGACTTCAGGACCTCTGTCAAGTCACTCCATCTCTCTCTGCCTCATTTCTCCCTGGTACCAAGGGATGGGATATTAGTCTGGCTCATCTGCTGGGGTGATATCTCTACAAGTAACCTGGTGCCAGGGTATGTTCCTGGGGACGGGACCTGACGGCATCATCACCAGCACAGCCTCCAGCACTTCTGCCCTGTGCCAGACAGCAGTGTCCCAAAAAGCTCCCCAGGATGGTTTGCAGATTAGCACAAGCCAGGGGCCATTCCCAACACAAAGTTTGTGTGTAGCTGCCATGTTTCACACCATAAAGGTGGTTAATGGACACAAAACCTTCTGTGTTTGTGGTCTGAGAGCCCAGAAATAGTCCCAGGCACTTTTAATTTACTAGCCCAGATGTAGCATTATCCAATAGCCCTTGGGCCCCAGGATCTGTGCTGCTTTGTAAGTACCGATCAAACACAATAAGGTCCAGGCTTAACTGGGCACTACCTTAATTTAATAAAAAAGATTCATTTTTTAAACTTGCCCTATGTAATTTCCCTGTTCCCACTATAAACACCACTTTGGCTTGGCCTGCCTCTGCAAGCCTTGGTCTTTTCTTCTTCCCATCCTAAGGAGCAATAAAAATAGGTAATCTTTAATGAAAGGTCAGCTATTTGGGCTAAAAGCCAGGCTGGGATCCCGGGGGGAGGGAGCCGGTGGCTTTCCAGGGTAGCAGTGTGGTTGGAGCCGTGCCTCCATTGTAGCGGCCGCAGCTCCCCGGTGGGACTGGGCAGCACCAGCAGCACCAGCCTGTGACGATGCCATCCTGCAGGCAGGAGGGGAAGAAAGTACAAGGAGACGTACTGTACAGTACGTCTCATACTGATTACTACATTTATCATTTTCAATAAACTCCAGGAGCAGCCAGCCCCTGTACCCTGCGTACTCTTACAACTCGTTTCTCTGTGAAATTGGACACGGGACAAAGTCAATTACGTTATTTTCCAACAACAAACCTCTGTGGGATAGTAACTCAGATACTGGCTGCAGTTCAGAGTACAGCCAGAGTCCCACTTGAAATTTTCTTAGCGGTGGCGACATGGTCACAGCAATGCTTTATTCCACTGTAGTAAACACCAGAAGGATTTTTATTCGTGAAAGCCCTGTCCAAAAGAGAATAAATCAGTACAGTGCCTCTGCTGCAGCCTGATGAAAATGAGAAATTCATCTCCACAAGCTCTTTGGGAGAGCTACCTGGCTTTTGTTGTGTTTGGATATTACCTCCTCTGGACGGGCACAAGCAGGGGGAGGAAAAGTGGTTCAGGATTGGCACCATACCAGGAGTGTGGAGGGCAGGGGTGGATCAGATAAGCAGAAGTCTAAGACCATAAATACCTCCACGTCACTGCAACGCAAACAGCAGCAAATCCCCCTGGAGAAGCAAAGTGGATGTGTAACTAAAAGCAAGTTGGAGAAAACTGCCCCGATTTGGGAATTGAAGCTTTGAATCCTCTGAGAAATGAACGGTGCTCAGAAGTTTCCCAACCATGTCTGTTAATTACTGAAGATATTTATTTTTAACCTAAGGCTGGCTCCCTCCATCATAATACTTAGCAGGGGACTCACATGGTGCAATCGGCCAAAAATCAAAGCCACTTGAATGAAGCCTTGCTCTGTGAGTAAGCTAGCCTGCGGGGATGTCCCTGGTTCACCCCTCACGCCATGAGGCTGCCGGGTCCAAGCTGGTAAAAATCTGAGCATCTTCTTTGTTGGAGTCACAGAGGCCTCAGGGTTTGCAAGCTCAGAAGTAAAACCATGGAGGGAAGGGACTGGGTTAGTGTCGGTGAGCTCCTGGATCGGTGTGGGGACAGCAAGGATGACCCTGCCACCTCCTCCATGGTTTCCTCCATGGGTAGCTAAGGGGACACGTGGTCCTGCCTGTGGGACCCTGATCATAAGTCATGATGCTGGGCACCAGCCAGTAACGTTACGATGCCACACATGTCTCATCTCACATTGCACAGCAACACAAACCTCTCCTCTCTCCGTCTTCTCACTGTGCTTCTCTGGTTGACTGCCAGCTCTGTTTTGGCTAGGGAGGCCACGGGGCCAGCTGCAAGACCCACTCCCTGGCTTCAGTCCTGTAACCTGTCCTTCTTGCAGGGTGACATCTTGTGTGGTGGAGAGGAGGGAGGATAAGAGCTTTGCCATCCAGAGTAGGTTACAGATGCTATTGAGTCCACAGAGAGGGAAGGGAAGTCTCGCATAAACCAGACCTCTAGTGAACACCTCCCATAGCAAAATAAACAATGACATCTCGGCCAAGAACATCCATTTTTTAATAGATGTTATATCTCCAACACATGTATTTCAGGTTTAGTTTGATGGCATTTTCCTCCCTGAAAACTGCTGGCCCTTCCCCAGGAGCAGAGAGCAAATAACTGCCAGTCTTACTGTTGCAAAGAGGGTGGTGTAACATTTAAGTACACATTTCCCTTTTTGACGTGGCTTGCTGGAGAGCACAGCAAAGTGAAGAAGTCTATCTTTATCTGTCTGTGTGTGTGGTGGCAGGGGGACATGGACAGACAGATTAGCTAATGTCATCTTGGACATGTGCTGAAGGCTGTTTGTCCCCCACTGACCCAGCTGTAAAAAAGGCCTGGGTCATCCTGAGCCAGGACATCAGGGACAAAAGTCCTTGGTAGAGAAGTTCCCCATGACGTGTTCCTTTTCTCCTCCCGAACCTCCTGTCCTTGTGGTATCTGAGGACTTTGCCCATTTGGCCAAGATTTCTAGGCATCCCAAAATCCCAGGCAAATAGCCATGGGGTGTGGTAACCCTGCAGCCCACGGACATGTACTTTGGCACAGAAAACCCCAGCTCTGATTTGTATGCTGTGGCCAGCCATAAGCACGTGAGTCCAATGGGTCCCCTTGGCTTTTGCAGACCATGACTGACACACCATCTGTCCCAGCGCTGCCCCAAATAAAAACACTGCAACACACAAAGAAGCCACGCAAGCCAAATAAACAAATGCCTTGAGCTGCACTAAAGACCTGGGAAAAGCTACCATTCCTTTCTGATCATATCTGGAAGGCATGCAAAAAACGTGGCCATGAGCAGCACTCCTAAAAAGAGAGGGAGGAAAAAACACATGATTTTTCTTCCCTTCTAGTTCTTGAAAGCAGATCGATAATCAGTGGAGATAAGCCCTGTCATGTGTGTATTATTCTAGAAAAAAAAGGAGAAAAAAAGGCTGAGGTGGCTCTTGAGTGTTCCTGCCTTGCAGCGGGGGCAATCAGACACCCAGGCAGTTTCCATGGCTCAGCACTCATAAATCCCGCCCGTGAGTCATCAACTCACAGGCCCCAGCAGCTCAGACCCTGCCTTTTCCATGTAGACATGGGCTCTCTGCCCCCATTTTCCCTTCTCCAAACCTCTTGGCGTGAGCCAGCAAGAAGCCCACGCTATTACCTCCACCAAGCATCTCAAGGCAGGTTCACGCATGGGGATGTCACAGCAACTTGTCCTTCTTCCAGGTGTCTCCACTGAAGGCATTGGAGTTGCAGTTTTGGTCCATTCAGAGGTTGGTCTGAAACACAGTTTAGTTTAATTTATGATGTGTTGTCTGTCCTGAACACATGAGGTGTTGCATGTCCCGTAAATCGAAATACTTAATTCAGAAGGATCACCTGGGAACCTTTTTTTTTTCTATGATATCAGTCAGCCTTAGGAACTGGGAACCACTACCTTGGTGGTGAGAGCAGGAATTGCAGGCTAACCCCCCCCAGAATACAATCTTTTTCCCAAATCAGGAAAATGGGTAACACAAAACAGCTTCCAGGCACTTCAGTCCCTGACTAGTTAAGCAAGTTATAATGGGTTTTAATTGTTACTCCCACAAACTGCAACTTTATTTACTACAGTTGATCAGCTGTGACAAAAGGACTGAATTGTCCCCTTGCGTTCAAAAATCAGACAGCTCTCACCCTCATCTGTGATAACATCATTCAGGAGAAACACATCTCCATGGTAAGGCAGGACCAATACAGCCATCAGTAAAGGATTGCTGTGCCAAGGGGAAGCTAAAACCAAGTTCCCAGCCACTGCACTCTCCAGGAACATTGCATCTTCTCAACCAGATGCGCTGCAGAAGAGATTGGGCCAGGAAGTCAAATAACATGGCAAATCCATTAAGGGAATGAGAGCTGTTGTCTGCTCTGACCTGACACTGCCTGTGAGCAGGGATCAAGCCCCTTGCAAAAGTCATGAGCACTGTTATCCCATCCTTCCAGTTGGGAAACTGAGGCACCCTGGTCTGGTTGTCCCTTTAGATACCCCTCAGCACGTATTTGCAATTATGCTGGAGGAACACCTGGACAGGGAAGCATGCCGGTGCAGATTCCTGCAGTAGGAAATGTGCTTTTCTGGGTCACCAGCAGCTCCCTCCCAAAATCTCACAGTTGGCAATGAGGCCTCTGTAGCAGATGCTTTGCTGCAGCGGTGGCCTCTCGCCTGGCTTCAGCTCTCTGAGCAAGTCCCCAGCTTTCCCGTTCCACTTTATAACTCCTCCAAAGCCGAGCATCCTAAGTTTGCTGGTTTCACTGGATTCATCTCGCTCCCTGACAGCACATCAGCTTTCCCATAACACAAATCACAGGCTCATTTATCTAGGCTTAAGGTAATAGATTCAGGGTTAGAGTTGCAAGGTCTCCAAAAACAGGATTCCTAGTGAAATGCACTGTGACTCCAGAGCTTGGAGAAAGCCACTCTCCTAGCTGCTCCTGCGTATTTACCAAAGACATTATGATGTGCATCAGTGTGGGAAGCAGAGACCTGGTTTCCATGAAAAGACAGCACTGCCAGGGTCCTTTTTCTCTGTTCCTGTTCCCTGGATATATTCTGCTTCCTATTTTCACCTGATACTAATGCAGCATTGATGGTCCCTGCCTCAGACATCTACTGCATTTCACTCCCTTCAAGCTCTGATGGCCCAAAACACCTTAGAAACCTTCAAGGCTTAAACTGCCCCATGTACTACTCATCAGAAAGTATCCATTTTACACTGAGCTTACTAAGCGTATGGCCTCAGGCACATTCTCATCTTCTGATAGGGCTTGCACAACCTTCCTGGTACCTTATCAGCACAAAGAGTGGGAACAAGCTGCTTCGCTCAGACCTGACCTCTCCCCTTCCACTTTTCAGCCAAGAGGGATGGGCATCCTGGGTCACCATCTGCAACCAGAGCAGGACCAAAGCTTTACAGCCTCCGCTGCCAAATGGCATCGGCAGAACAAAACCTTTCCTCCACCACGCTGAGCTGCAAGTGGTTTGGCCCAGGAAGGAAGAGTGTCCCTTACCAAACACAGGTAAATCGGAGCACTCACAAGGGGAGGATGAATGTTTAAAAGGGATTGTAATGCTGCCTCCAGGGTAAGCTAGCCTCACTGGCACGGGCAGAGCCAGCTTCCTGCACCGGCAGGTTTACACCACTCAGGGTTTTTGTGCGTCTTCTTCCAAAGCATCTAAATCCTGGAGCATCTCCTGCTAAGCCCGGAGCCCTAACCTGGCAAGCCCAGCTATGTGGCATTGCATGCGTCCCCCGAAGCACTGCTGGGACACCCTGTATGCCAGCACGGCTGTGGTATCACCCTGCTTGGCCGAGGTGTGCTGTTTTTGTTCATAACCCAACACTTTACAACTGCAAATGTTTTAATATTCATGCAACGCCCCCCCTTCACTGCCGCCTTCTCCTATGTGGAGATGAGTTTCCACTTGCCGCACCATGTTCTTGGAAGAACAAGCAGAATTAAAGGTTTCAAACTAGCTCAGTGGAGGTGAAAAATGTTGCCTAAAGACAGAAGGAAAAGATTGTCAAGTGAGATTTAGAGATGCCCTGGGCAGGTGAGGGATGATTGCATCCGATTCCGATGGTACATCTGATTCTAGCACTGCCTGGGAAGGTCTCTTTCTCTCCTGAAGCTTGTTTTTGTCCCATCTTCAGTCTATCTGCAGCACTATTCAGGTAGAAAAATACCCTCTCTAGTTTCAGACTCTCCAGGGTCTCTAATAGCTCCTGCCACTAACTATGAGATGAGGCAATGCACACTTTAAATGGCTCCCAATTTTCTAAGCCAGACAGCTTGTTCGTGATTCTCTTACGGGCCTCTCTCCTATGACTCAGCCCTGTATGAATGGCTAGAAATGAACATCAAGCTAAAACTAACAAAGTGGGTGCCAAGCGTTTTTTTTTTCCCAGGATACCATTTTCCCCAGAGTCTCACAGAGGTAATTAAAAGGTGTCAGCTTTTAGAAGGAATATCCTTGACAGTAATATGATATAATTCAGACTTAACAATACGTTCAGTTTGTTCCCTGGACCATAATACAGTGCTGTAACAATGCAGTGCTATATTCACTGAAGATTATCCTCAGGAAAGAATGCCCTGAGTTAACTGAAACAGGGCAAAAATCTTCACATGATCATTGACAGGTCTGATTAAATTTATTAGACAAATTCAGAATAAGTATCTGTGCAATACTGTCCGAAGATCCCTGTTCAACCCCAAGATCAAGAACTCATTGCTTCTTGTGACCATAATCCATTTTAGCCATGCCTTGCCTGTCTGAAAAGCAAGGGTCTTCTTCTTTCCGTGCTGCAGCTACTTAGGTGGCTGTTGCTTTAGCACAGGATTGTCCTGTTCCTGTTTCTTGATACAGCACCTCACACACTGAAACCCTATGACTTTCAGGGTCTCTTTAGAAGTTTCTTTGATACCAACATGTTGCTCTTTTTGCTATTACTCCATCGAGCTGAAGAACTGATCATCTTTTACTTTCTTAACTAGGACACAAATGGAAGAGAGATCTTTTCCCATGGCACCAGGCACCCAATGAGCAACGCCTCCAAAAACTTTAGAACAAGCAAGATGCAAAGCAGAATCAGACTCAATATCTTCTAGGTCTGCCCTTCACTTGTGTTGGATGCAGCTCTGTGAAACTGAATCTGAGCTTGCAGAGTTCTCTTGGGACATTGGAGCTGAAGCACCTAAATAAAATAAAAGTTGAAGTAGGGGTGAACTTCTAATAACTAGAAAAAATAATGAAATAAATATCTATAACCAGGCAAGACACAGATTAATGCGGGTTTGCCCCTTGTTCTTTTGAACATCTTATTAAAAATACCAAGGCTAAGACTCACGTGCCTTACAGGTGAGTAACCCAAATCTGCTCTTTTCTCTAGATTTACACCTGAGCAGTCTCACTGGTGGTGATGTTTTGCCCCATCATGTTTCATGGCAAGCTAGATCCTTGGGTTTCTCATCTGACCTCAGCCTAGATTAAAGTTCCAGTGAAGGCCAGGGTGTTTGACCTGGGATTATCGGTTTAGCCATGTTATGGGATCAGTGCCAAATTCCCCAGCAAGAACCTGGACAACCAGCCAAACCCGAGCTACGTCCACCTTCACAGCTGCCCAGATGTATTTTTTTAACTAAAAAGGAGATTTGTGTTTAACGACAAAGTCCAGGGAAGACTGGTGAATCTAATCAGAGGGTTTGATCCAGCCCTAGCTTTCTTGCAGTGGCTCCACTCCAGTATTTTCAGGTGGTTGCTTTCACCGGAGCAGTGCACATCTCAGCTCCAAGCATCAGCAAGAGAGGGGTCCCAGGAATGCATTTCTGCTGCAGAGCAGAAGTTGCTAGGAAACCAAACAAGCAACAAGTTTATCTTCAAAGCCTTGGACCTTGGAAACTGGAATTATCTGTGAGGAATATCCTTCAATGCGAACCATTGCATCCCATCATTCCTAGCTGAAAACATTCCAGGTTGTGATGAGACACCGATGTATGCCCAGGGACTCTGAAGCAACCAGATTTCCAATAGCATCATGGTGGAAAAAATGCTGAGCATAATTACTTTTCAAACATGTGAAGAAAAAAACTGAATCAAGCTAAAAGGGCTTATTATCTCAGGAAGGTTTTAAGCAGCAGTGAAACACAGGATGGCGTGTGGTCACACCAGTTATTGTTCAGGTCAGAAGCATAAGGCCCTGTCCCATCAGGGAACTAAAGGCCAATCATTCCCTCTGAGCCTGTACGTAGCTCTCAGTTGAGTTTTCAATTCAAAAAGCAATTGAAAAGATCACAAGCCTGCTGAGCCACCAAAGGTGTGATTAAAATGACACCAGTACCATAAAAAGCAAGTAGCATCGATAGGTGGCAACCCATTTTGCAGTCCTTAGCTTCTGCCACACTGGTGGCAATTTCAATCAAGCTCATCCCTGTGGTGTGAGATGTCCCTATCTCTTGATGGCTCGAGTACCAGGAGAGTCTGCGAGCAGAGGTATCTCAGGTCCCAGAGCCAAGGTCATCTCGTTGCTCAGCCTCATGAGAGCCAAGGACAGTCAAACACACCTTCTCATTTCTGTGGTCGGTGCTCAAAGGGCATCTTTAGAGGACTGGTATTTCTGGGGTTTTCCTCTCTCACTCCAACAGCACTGCTATATGAGGCCTGGCCTCAGGCTTGGGGTGGTTGGAAGGATTTTCCCATGTGAACAAGGTCCACTTTCAGCCAGACATCTACATTATGGGCTTGTACCAATGTGACTATGTCAGTGACAGAAAACTCAATGTACAACAGCAGCTACCATCAGAATTTAACCAAAGCTGAAGGCACCTCACTAATTGCAATACTTGGAAATATTAAAATTAATTCCTTTGGAGGCTGTGATGGTGTTCTAAACAGGGAACTGTGGCTGCAGGTCCAAAATATAATGTCTAGAGGACTGGAGAGGCAGCAAAGTCTGGTAGAGAGAACACAGATCTTGGAATTAAGGGACAGACACAGATGTCAGCCAAAGTACTTAGAAACCTAATTCCTTACTGATTTCTTTGGGTTTATGCACCAAAATGTCTTTCAAGATCCAAGGCCCAGTCTTTAAAAATCAGCCACACCATAATACGCAGGCAGATGTTTATATGTATTGCTGCCATACATTGGAAAGAGGCAGCACTGCGAATATGTGTCATATACCATGTTCTGGCAGCCACCAGTGACAATTCTTTTGCTGGAGTGTCAGATGCTTTTTAGGATGGGTGGTTCTGAGCTCTGTTTCTGCAGGCGACATCAAGCTGCGAGTGGTCATGTTGTGCAGTGCAATGATGGACCAGATGTTCCTGGATGGCCATGGATTTGTACAAAATTCTAAAGAAAAGGAAGGAGATAGAAAACGTCTGTGTATTGAATGATTGTTCTTGCGCTTCTCCATAAAATGTCAGTTTTTCAGGGTATATCTGAGCATTCTTGCCGCTTTGAGAGTTTTGCTTGGGCTGATGATAAAGTCCAGGATGTGCAGGCCTACATCGCTTGCACCATTTGCACCATTCGAAGTTCATTCCTGGGCCAAGACAGGTATAAACTCTTGTCTAGTGCAAAAGTGGAACTGTACTGTTATGGCCTAAGAATTAGCAATGCTGCAGGTCCCTTGGGTACTCCATATCTCCCAGACAAGCAACCCCACTTCACCTTCCTCCTTGCACCCACCCTGCAAGTAGAAGCACTTGCAAACATACAATTAAGAGATAACGTCAGTGAGACAGAACATAATTGCTGGATAATCGTCTCTTGCCTCTATATAACTACTACAACAAAGCAGCGACATGTATTTCCCAAGCGGAAGATGCAGCTTTGACCCTGCGATAACACAGTCTTACAGTTACCTCCATGGTGGCTTGAGTCAGTGCCTGACGTGCCCAAGTGTGTTTCATTTTGGCTGTGGGCTGCTGGAGCAGTTGTTCGTTGCTGAGCAGTTTGCATGCCTCTTGGCTTAGAGCACACGGATATGCCTAAGCTGCTGAAATACGATTCACTCCCTGGCTCTGTCACAAGCCTCCTATTTCCCCTCTTGTATGGCCGGCAGCCTTGCAGAGGAACAGCTGTGCATGGTGGTAGCACGAGCAGACCTGAGGCTGGACAGGGAAAGCTGCACTTTTTACTCAAGCCAACAGGTCAAGAAACTTCATTATCCACCTTTTGCAACCTGAGTTTGGTCACTTGTGCTTTTGCATCATCTCCACCTAGGACAGAGAGGACAATGTATGTCCATTTGGGATGCAGAGGAGAATCACCATTCTTGCTTTGACCCTTTTTGGCAGCGTCAGAAGAAAAAGCAAGAATGGATTGGCCAGTGGGAGAAAACCATCTGTTTGCTCCTAAGTCTGAATGGATATTCCCTGGGTAAACAGCTGTGCCAGTGCAAGACAATTGCCTTCCTCCCTTCCCTGGTGTTACCACTCCATCCCCAAGGTCGCCCAGTAGAAGGGTCTGCTGAGCACTCATCTGCTTCATGCAAAACCTCCCGGCTGTGACAAAGGCTTTGGTTTTGTCTGAAACCAGACAAAGAGGTCACAGGATCCCATCAGCAGATGGAGCGGTGGGGTGGTGAATCCCAGGTGGCAGGCGATGGAGAGGAACTGGGGGAATCACAGCCAGGCCCAGGAAATACCTGCCTACAATGTCCCCAGGGATCGGAGGGAACATACTTGGCTGGGGTGGATAGGCAATTTGGAAGAAGGTTCCTGTTGTTCAGATAGACGCTTGGCTTAAATCCAAGGGTGTCAGTAGACGACTTTCACAAGAACAAGACATGTAACAGAAAGCTCCCAGCGGTTTTCTGTGCTAACTATTTTCCCCTACTGAAATGGGATAGGTCTTATCTTTTCAAGGAAACTGTCCAAAATTTGTTTCCTGAGAACATCGCCCTCCATATCACCTAATTGCTACACAAAGCTAAAAATAAATGCACTGCTTTCCACTGAGATGCCTGTGTACAGGAGACAGGCTGCAGGGTCTTGCTGGGAAGCATAGCCTTTGAGGACTCCTCCACACCAGTGCAAAACAGAGAGTGTGCAGATAAGACCTGTTGACTGACAGTGCAAACCCTCCCCTGGCTGACTGTTTCTTACATCCTAAGCATGACTTCTTCATGCTTACTCAGTCTATTCTCCTTTGTAAGACATGCCAGGACTCCCTTTACTGCCTTGCTGCGGCTGCTTCTGTGCTGCTCAGCCAAGAAGACCTGAGAGCCAACTGCTCAGCTTAACCTCTGCCTGCAAACAGGGGTTGGGATCAATGTACTCCACCAAGACCTGGTGGGATTTCCTCCCTGAGGATCCCACAATGCTTTTGCTGTCTTCTACAAAGCACTTGGAGATGGGGTCTTGTTGCAAAGCTTGGCTGGAATTCATGTGGTGCTCATGTTGCCTCCCAGAGTTGAGGCTAAAGTAGGTGAGAAGACCACCAAATGCTGTTAAAAATGTTCATCCCAACTCCAGTTCCTGCATCTGCTTCTGCCAGAGAAAGGATCTGCAGGCTTGCAGTAGTGACAACCTTGGAAAGAATCCTTTCAGGAGCATTGCATGTAGGAAGGTAGAAAGTGGAGTGCTGAACATGTGGAGGGTTGTTCTCTGTGCCAGAATGTCTCACTCTGAGGTCCACAGTGCAATGTAAAGCCACCTGGCCAACTTTCAGGAGCTTCATTGCTCCTATTTTACAATGGCCCCTTGGCTCAGTCTTTCAGCACTGGTTCAATCACAAGGACAGGGAAGGATGAGTTTTGCTCTGAACACAACACATTACATGGACCTGCCTTTCCAAATCGCCCTGTGCACTTTCCCCTGCAGCTTGACAGATGTGGACTTGATAAGATTTTATTGTTTAAAAGGCCACAGGAATTGCAAGGATGGACCAAGGCATGTGGACCCAAAGTAGGCTGTGGGCTTCTGGCTCCTCAGCCCCCAGGAGATGTTGTTTCTAAAAGTGTCCTGCTCAGTCAGTGAAGCAGTACTGGAGGGCCACAGAGAGAGGAAAAAAATCCTTCTTCTACTGCAGATATAAACAACCGTTATCTGAGCAGTTCAGTGCTGAATTTGAAAATTTCTTTTAAGGAGAATCTGAAAGAGAGCAAGATCTATAGTTTTGCAGGAACACCAGGTATTCAGCACCTATCGGGAGACGTCCAGTCAAACTGCATTTTTGAATGCCTAAATGATTCATCATTTGCTGGAGCTGAAGAGAAAATGGGTTATTTGGGCTCTGGAGCTTGATTACTAAATGGTGGGGATTTCAAGAAGAGTTTCCTGCAGCTCCTGTGTCATACCCGCCAGCCCTGTGCAGACATCTCAGATGCTCTCAGGCATCTCAGAAAGGACCAGATGTCTGCCTTTAAGCAGCAGAATTGCACCCTAGATCTCCAATGGAAGCTCAGACATGTAGCTTGCAGGTAGACATCCACATGCATTTGGGTATTTTCATCCCTGTTCTAGTCCACAGGAAACAACTCGTTCTCATTTTATAGGCTGTGTCAAAATGTGAGGCAAAGGAAGGAAAAGGAAATCCCTGGCAACCTGAAGACCTTCCTGATCTCAGACAACTCATGGATGGCTATCTGGTTTTATCCTGAATGAGAGACTAATTCCAGTGAAGTTAGCAGAAACTTTGCATGAGGGTTAAAAAGGATTTCAGCTTCCCGAGAAAACCCACTCACTAAAGCTCCCTAGAAATTCAAATACCAGATTGATAAGGTCAGGAAAAAGCAATCTTGGCTGCTTATCCAAAGGCTAATCACTGATCTTTTGTGCTGGTTGTGTGTAGTATCTGCATCTTGATAAAAAATAATCCTGTCATCAGCTTCTGCTGAGAGAGGGTGAAAGGAGGAGTTAGCAAGAAATCTGGTGCCCTTCTCCCAACAAGGGATTCTTGCGAAACGCTGTCGCATCTTACCGAGCATCATGTATTTTCATTGACTTCAACATATTTTAGATCAAGGGAAAAATCTGGAGGAAGGAGAATGCATTGGGCTGAAAGATGTTGAGAGTCCCAGGAATTGTGACAGTGACAAGTGTGACCTCATTTTCACTGGAAGGATAACCGGGGAAAAGATGCCACACCAAACTCTGCAGTGTCTTACACTGCTCGATTTTTTAAAATAAAAGACAGAATTCCCTTGCTCAGATGTGCTGCCTGTCTGTTGTTATTTTCCAGAAAACAGAGCTAAGGTGCACATTTTTTCTGGCTCAGCCCTGCCCAGCTCTTTACATTCAGGGATTTTCTGGGAAATGCAGAGTCTGACTCAGACCATGAATCGTCAGGTCCAAAGCCCTTTGACATGACTCCCACTGACTCCGGAAAACTTTGTACAGCCTGGCTGCAATTCATACCAATGAATGTTAAACAAGTGAAAATAAGTTGCTTAAATCTGAACTAGTCTCCCTCGGGTTCCCTTTACAGCTGTAGAGAGGAGTCAGACACTGCTGGAGAGAGGTTCCTCTGACCTATTTTAGGATGAGATGAGTCACTCTCTGAAAGAACCTGTTTTTCCCCATGGACTGTAAGGGGAGTCCAGGATGGCTAGCTCAGACTTGTGTGCCTGACTTTGAGACAAATCCTACTCCACCTGTCTGTTTTTGCGGGGCTGTGCTTTACTGATTATCACTGCCAGTGCTGCGTGGATTGCATTATTGCAAGAACAGATATGTTCCTCCATTGCCACAGCATCGCAACCAGACATCACATACCGGGGTTTGTCTGATAACTATTCTGATCACAGTGCTCGCAGCTGCCAGGGTCAGGATGGTCTTCCAATATAGCTAAAACTGTCACATTTTGTGCGAGCAGAGTTATAAATGGGATCTCAAAAGCATCTCTGTTACAGCGGAAATCAGGAGAGATGTTATGTCCTAGGGTGAGCCCCCTGCGTCGAAAGGACTTGCGACAGGAAACTAAAAGCAAATAACAGACAAACTCATTATCTGCACGTACACAGCAAACGGTGTGAAAAGAGCTAGTCCTTCTCAGCTCTCATGTGTGCTGGTTAATATCTTCTGTGGCTCCAGTCAAACTAATTTATTCTAGCACAAGTGAAAGCAGTATCTGGTCTGGGAATGGTAAAGAGAAAGGATGAGAGGGTCAGGGAGACTCCCATGGCAGGGACATACAGGCAACTTCCTTTAGTATTCTTGTATCTAGTGATAATTCTAGGAAATAAAAACCATTTGACACATCTGCTCTTAGTTATTTGCACAGGCCCAAATTTGCCAAATCAGTTGTCGAAAGCTAGACACTGAGGCTGTCAACATGCATCTCCTTCTGGATCCAGTTGTGCTGATGGAGACATTCCCAACCTGCTCTTTCCACCCCTGTCACCCTCCATCCGGACCCTCTCACCTCAAATCTGCTGCTGGTTTGCTCCAGAGGTCGGCGCCTAACCCATTCCAGCTCAAAAGAGCTACTTGAGCTAAGATCAACATGCTAGTCCTCTTGAAAAAGGCCTTTCCCATAGCTTTGGCAGCTGGATGCACACTGGAAGATGCACTGTGTTCCTCCAGACACTGTCATTTCAGCTGGTCTCCAGCTTTCCCTCCAACATGAGGCACTGCATGTCAATGTGGATGGCTGGAGGCTTCCCACATGCTTGAGCTGCTGGATTCCAGATTAGCTGGTGTCCCTGAAGAGAAAAACCTTATCCAGTGTTGGTGATGATGAGGGCCTTGAGATGGGTTTGTTTAGCTGTCAAGCAGGCATGGAGCCGCTGCAGCCCTGCAATGCCAGCTCCGGATATATGGCCACTGCGGGGAGCAATGCCACGGTGCTGCAGGGGAACAAGCATCTCCTTCTGGCATCTCCAACCTTTGTAAAAGAGAAGGTTTCCCAACGTGTTCCCATGTTAGAGACTCCCACAGGGTGTTGTTGGGGCTACAGCAGGGCAAACTAGCTCCTTCTTGGTTAAATCTGAGGTGTAAGAAAGGACAGGGTGGCTCAGGCTCAAGGTAAAGCTCCAGCTCATACACAGGACATATGCCATATTCACTTCAGCTGACCACTGGCACGGGCACGCAGCAACTGGGCTGGTGAAAAACTTACCCCCACCACCTGAGGTCCATCTCAGCCTCTTGCTGTCACTGCTACATTCAATTGTGATTTGCTTCCACTTTTCACCACCATAAACAACCACAAAAGGTAAAACGGTGGAGAACCCAGCCCTCAGACATCCATGAGGAGGTGGCCACCAACCACTGGTGTTGGAAGCAGCCTGGAGCTATTAAGGTAGCACAAGATAAAGCAGCTTCCATCAACTTCCACTAATCATCCTGAGCTCAGGTAGCAGCTGGAGATGCTGTCAGAGCCCATACAAGCTCGGCTCATTTGTAGTAGGGCTTAGTGATGCACATGCCTGAACCTAAGCCAGACACAATTTTTGGAGGTCTCTCAAAAAGCCCACCTCAGCCACATGCTTTGATTCCCCAGTCCAAATGTCCCTTTGCAGCTGGTCCATGGAGAACCGCCTTTACTAGTGTCTAGACAAGCTTAGACTTGCCTCCCTGGACGACTCCACACATCCAAAATATGAGTCTTTCCAACTGCTCATTAGCACAATCTTTGGCAACTCCACTAAGCAGAAGCCACCAGCCCTCCCACACACTCCTATTTCTGTGACATTGGCATAAGGAGCAACTTATTTGACACCCATAAATTTACCTCATGGTAAAACCATGTGAGAGCATGGAGAATTCCCTGGATCTTCAGGTACATTTTTCCCCAGGAAAATTGAAGAGAAGAGAAAGAAAAAAAAAGGAATTACTAAAAAACCAACCACCTCTCTCTTAAGAAAGAAAAGGTATGGTGATGGGGATAGGGTTCCTCTTCAAAGAGGGGCTAATTGGTTTGTATAAGCTCCATCAGCGTTGCTGGAGTAAATCCATGCAGTACATTGCTTGTTTGGCTCCTCGCTTCCAATTCCTATTCATGTATGCACCACGTTTGACTGCAAATTGCAGCCATTTCCATAAACTCATCACCTCTTCCTCTGAGTGTGTTAGCAAAAGAGGGAAATCAAATGCTCTGCACTTTCCCTCAATAGCTCTTAGCACATGTTTTGTCTTTAATCGGGAACAAAATGCTTTCTAAGTAGCATCTGATGTTGCTGGTTATCTGCTTGCCACTCTGTGGGTTTATGGCCCGGTCCATTTAGATAACGGGTAACATTAGATGCTAATAGGAAGCCAGGTTGCTTGAGACAGGGGTTGAAACATGGCTTAAGCGCTACCACAGGGAGGAAAAGGTTTGCTGGTGTTTCTTTCTCCACATCTTAATGATGCTGTGTCTCAATTGCAACAGGACAGCATGTGCATGCTAATGTGGGGAAGGTTTCTTTGGGCAAAAATGCTAAAAATGGAGAAGAGACATGGTTGCATCAGTTCAAAATCAGCAAATAGCCTCCCACGTGAAGTTGCTCCCCAGAGAAAACAGGGGATGGGACGGGCTGAAGGAACTGGAAGGAGAGGCACCGCGTGCCTCCAGGCTCCCAGTGAGGCCACGCTCCGAGGACTGGAAACCACCTGCAATTCCTCAGCCGGGGATTCCCGTAGGAAGGGGCTGCTGCAGGCAGGGGCTGCGCCAACGTGGCACAGCTCTTGGCCAGCTGCAAGGAGGGGAAGGGAGCAGAGCTGGGATCCAGAGGAGCAATTAAGGCTATGACAGATGAGCTCTGGCAGGAACAGCCACGGCAGCTTCCATCTCTGTGGCAGAAAAGCAATTCCTCCCGCAGCTCAGCTGTTTGGGGTCAAACCCAACCCACCGCCAGTTTGGGCACCAATGCCACCATGGCAGGACCACATTGTCCAACCGCCCCAGGGCCAGTGGGGCAGAGAGGCAATGCAAAACATCTGTAGGCAGATTGGGCAGAGCAGGTCTGCCAAAACCTTTTATTTTAGGCTGACAGCTCTCAGCATTGCTGCTGTGATAGCTTCACCCTGGTCACCTTCAAGCCAAGGAGAACCAAGAGTTGGAGTCAACGGGCCCTAAAGGCCACTTGAATCCCTCCTGTAGGGGAACTGATATTTAAGTGAGTTTAACGCCTATTTATGCCAACTTTACATTGCTTGTGCAGTGTCAAGTGGCTGTGGGGAAAACTTGGGCCAAGTGAAATTACTCTTTCTGAAGTGAGGGGCTAAATCTGGTCCACCCAAATGCAGCCCTCGTGCCAAAGGGAGTGTAAATGGGCATCTCTGTGTGCCGATGGCAGACCGCACTCACGCCTGTGTCGAGTGCGCATTGGTCCTGTGTTTCTCTCCTGCATTATTTCCTTCTCACTTTGCAACCCTGGCCCCATCCATCCCTTTCCCCATGGACTGCAACAACAGTTTTGCCTTTTGGTTTGTCTGGGTGGAAGAATCAGGCTCACTGGTGCACTGCTGTTCCTGACTCTGCTGTGATTAATGGTAATAATAATAACCAATTTTTTTTTTTTTTTAATTTAACACACACTTGTACATCAGGGACAAAATGTTTAAATATTCTTGAAACTTCTAGGTGCTTTCAGTCACCAGTTGTGGTCCCAGTCTTAGCCCAAGTGGAGCAGGAAAGCCCGAGCTCACATTCCTGTTTATTTGCGAAGTGATCTTGTAGCCAAACCACCACCCCCCATTCCATTTTTACAGGATTTTTCCTTATTAAGGTATAAGTAGCTTATTCTTGCATGTCCTATGCAAAGTCCAGATGGTAGCTAGAAAGGGCAGCCCCATCAGACACCCACCAGCTGTCGCCCGTAGCCTCCACGCCAACCATCCCCAAAACAGCCTTTTATTGCCTGCAACTCTTTAGTTTACACTAACACAATGTTGGATTTTTTTTCTGAAGAACAACGAAGTCTTGATCTGAGTTTCAGGATTGCCACTGGTTTAAAGAAGACGCTGGACAGCCAGTGACTACGGCTATAAGTAATTAGGGGATTATAGCTATTTCTTTTTCCTTTCTCTCTTTGCATAGGATAGGACAGTACTTTTTTGCTAATGCAACTAGTACTCTGTTTCCACAGCTCTCACTAGTGAGTTATACCTGTTAATTGTTCAAGAAGTGGGAAAGAACATTTCTTTAAAAAAAAAATAAATGTGACTGCAAGAGCACAAAGACTACCAGGAGAATTCATGGACAAATGTACATTTTTGCACATTTTCACATGTACTTACTTGTACTTGTCTTTTTTAAAATTTTCTACTTCTATCTCAATTTTTCTATAATCACTCTAAAGAGGATGGTCACAAGCTCCGCTATCAGGCTAATAAAGTGCAGTGGAGTCAACAGACCTGTCTCTGTTGACTTTAAGCTTTAGATCGTGCAACAGAGAGTAAAAACAAGTCCCTTATGACAATAACAAAGTTGCCGGGGTTAATGTGTTCTTTTGATGCCAGAGATCTTTTAGGATTCATGGAATTCAGAGGAACAAAAAACTTTTTAAACTCCCAGCCGTGCACTCTTTGATTCACTCTAATCCCTGTAAATTTAAGGCAAAGCCAGATGAGCTATTTAAACCAGGATGCATGTGCCCCCTCTGAATCCTCACCTCAGTCAAGGCTGTGTGCAGGCAAGAGGAGGGTGCTGCGAATGCATGGAGCGTTTTAAAGCTGCCTTTGGTTTCTAAAGCATTATATCTTGGGCTCTCCTATGTCAATGCTCATACCCCTCCTTTCCTGGGGGAAAAAGAACGCTCTTCTTGTTCCTGCCTTTCCCATTGGAAAGGCTGGCTGGGCACCCACACTGGGGGAGGCTGCCAGGCAGGGACCCTGCAGCCCAGGGTGAGATGCTGAGTCCCGGAGATGCCGGTGCTGCATCCCTCTGCTCAGCATCTCCTGTCAGCCACGTTCGGTGTCCCCCCCCTGAGCTCGCTGGGTTTTGTGGGAGCTGTTTTTAGGCACCTGCCCATCCTCATGCCCTCTAGAGCTGTGGTGTTTACAGGATCACAAATCATTAGCTCAAGGCAGTGGGCTCTCGGGGACAGCAAGGTAAGGGTCACGATGAGGGGCAAGACAGCACCAAGCCCTGCATGGCTCCAGCCCAAGGTGTCTGCTCCTGTTCTGCTGGGAGGCTCCAGTCTCCACTGGAGCCAGGGACAGCTCTGAAGGAACCAGGCACCGGTCCTCACCGCTATTGCAAAGCAGCTTTATCAGGAGGGTTATGTGATAAGGCAAATTATTAGCTAGCTGCCATGTTAAGTGGTTGGGAGTGAGTGGGTGCACAAGAGCTGAGTGGTCCTGGCAAAGAGAGAGACCAGTGTTATCCCAAGGAAACACAAACCTGGAAGCCCTGGGGGATATTAATAGAAACTGTGCAAAATCTGCAGCCCCAGAAACCCTGCTGCTCTCTCAGAGTAATTAGCTAAATGCGAAGTGCTGTTTGCCTGGAAGCTGGAAATAGCAGCGCTGAGAGAAAGTAGAGACGTCGGTACATTCATCGAAGCAGGCATTGCTAACTGGTGTTCAACGATTAAAACGCTTTGTCTGGAAATGCCCATGAGTGTTAACTACTCCACTGCTGAGAGATGCCCTCAATATCGCTGCCAAATGTCTAACTCTGGTCTGTTGGGACCTGCCTTCTCCATCCAGGTGTTTCATTCATTCAGGTGGTGGCAATAAAGCAGCCAAACTGGTTTTAATGCTGTGTTGAATTCTGAAGCCTGTCACTTTGGCTTTGTTTGGACAATAATCAGATAAAAATGTCATCCAGCTTTTCCTTCCTGACACCTCTAAAAGCTGCATAGAGGTCCCATTAAATTGATCTAACATGACTGGGAGTGATCCATGGAGCATGGGAGAGGTGTGAGATGGTGACACTAATCTATAGGTTCGCTCTTCCTGTGGGGAGTAAGATGGTTATTTGTCCCACAGTGTCACTAACAGTGGTGGAGTGTTGCAATATTGGTATCACAGAAAAAATGGTTTTGGTTGTGAGGCCATTTTCTTTATCTGATTCCTGCCTCCAACCCTCAAGGAAGGACAGGGTCACCCTTATGCCTGCATAAGGCTTGCAAAGAGGGTTTGTTAAATTTAGATGAGCCTCTATTCAACTGGAGGGCATGGAGAGAGCTCTTGCAGGGGTCAACCTGGCATCTCAGGTTAGAGATCAAGCATCAAGACAGCATTCCTGGGTCTGAGGAGCTCTCCTAGCAGCCATATGTATGGCTGTATGACAGGCTTGGATGAAGACCCTGGTTTATGTCTCATTGCATGGGGGTTCCTAAACTAGCTGGGAAGCCCAGGCAGAGCAGTGCAGTAAGAGCAATAAGAGTTTGGCTACACTGAGGTGACACAGTGGATGGATGTGTGGGAAGCCAGTGTAGGCATCTCTGACTCATGCTTACATTCTTGGCAACTGTCAGACATCGGCCCCACTCAAGGTGTCCTCAACAGGAGCATGAAAATGGCTTGTGGTCCTACCCAAGGGACAGCCTGAGCACCAGACCTCATTACCTGGAAACTGAACATCTGAAGGCCACAGGCAGCAGAATTCGTAGGTGGAGGAGTCAGCCTCCACAACCATTCCTCCCAGTAAACTGATTTGTCAGAGCATTTTCACCAGGCAAATGTAAACAGGCTGTGCAAATGCAGCCAGATTATCTCTTTTTATTTTCTTTTTTTTTTTCCTCCAGACATACTTTGGGAGGCGTTTGTTAGACCACAGCCACAGGCTGCTTCAGCTCTCTGAAGACTTCCTTTCCCAGCTGGCAAACCAGCCCAAACCATTTGCAGAAAGAGGACCTGGTTTTGTTATTTTCTTCTCAATTCTCACGAAAAATGAAACAAGGAAATAATACCTGTTTTTAAGGCCCGATTTCCAAGAATTTATCCTAGTCTTCAAGACACTGAGGCAAGAGTTAAAGCCTAGATGGCCCTTTGGGTCCTGCAAGACAGTAACACAGCTTGCCTGTTCCTTCTGCAACCCCAACAACAAAACACCTGCTAACAATTCAACTGCTTGAGATCCACCTCAACTTGAGCCCTTCTTGGATGCTCCACCACTCCTCTGGGACCCATGGTGAGAGTGGGTCCATTCAGGAGGCTCAACCCACTGGAAAGCTGTGGGCTCCACTTTAGGGGCTGGTGAAGTCAAGACGGGATGCAGGTGAAGAAACCTTAGAAAATCTGCAGGGAAGCCACCTGCCCAGATGAAACCTATCCCCATACCATGTGTCAGTCCAGAGTTCACCCTTCCTGCTGTTTGCTGAGCCCATGTTTTGTGATTTGCAGATCCCTTAGCAACATTTGGGTGCCTCACTCCTAATGGGTTCAGTTGGGCACCTAAATACCAGGTGGCCTCTTTCCCCTACTGCCCAAAGCTATCACCAGGCTTTGGCAAAGGTAGGTCATATATACTCTTACAACCCCTTCTGATAGGCCTCAGAAGACCCTGCGACATCGCTGTGACAATTAGCATCTATTTTACACTGATAATGCAGTCCCTTGGCTATTTATTAATTTTTAATTTAATTACCCATGTAGTGACCTCGTCTTCTACATGCCTGGCAGAGCTTTACAGCAGGGCACTAACATGCCCACAGCTTTGAATCTTCTGTGGCTGCTGTCAGTGATTTACTTTAGCTGATTTAGCAGCATTTCTTATCCCAGAAAGAAAGAAAGAAACTATAACAGCAACAAAAGCTGATCTGATTTTCTGGCAAATAACTTATCTTGACAGCACAACTATCAATCTCCAACCCCCTCCCCAATGCTCTGGATAGAGGCTCAACTGGAGATGCCACCTGGGCTCCACCCACAGAGGTCAACCCTGAAGCAACTGAGAATTTGTGCAGCCAGGGATGGGAAGTGCTGTGGCTTCCCCTCCTATAACTATCTTTTTTTATTCCCCTCCTCCAATTATCAGAGCAGACATACCAGAGCCACCAGCCAGACGAAAAGGCAGGCAGTGTTTGATTGACGTCATTTTTTCTTAGATTTGTGGACCTCTGTGAGAGGATTGGTTGAGCTTATTCCAAGGTGGGTAAACACTGAGTTGAAAAACTCCTTCTCTCTAGTCATGGACTCATAATTAAGACTCTTCTTTTCCTGGAAGGGTCAGAAATCTGGCACAAACGCAACACCTGAGAGCTGGGCTGGAGGGGAAGTGAGCAAAGGTGAAGTCGTAGCTGTAAACTTTCAGGCCCCAAACAAGCCAAGGACTTTCTCAAACCCTAGTTCAATGGTTTGTTGCTGTCTCTCTTCACATCCTGTTCAAGCACCAAGCAGCTACCAGAGGGCGGGGTGCTAACCTGTCCTCCCTGTCTTTCCTTGCACCGTGTCTGAATTATTGGTGCAATTTTTCTGGAAAGGCTTAGGCAGGTATCAAGCAGCAAAATCTTCTTTGGGTACGGAGCTCTTTGCTTTCCCTTCTTGCCTACATATTTTTCAGCCAAAACCCACAAGAAAAAAATTCTAAGAATCCTTCCACCTGGAATAAGGCTCACAAAAGAGGCTTGTTAAACTTTGATGATTACCCATTCAAATGGAGCTCTGTTGGACAAAGAGATAGCTGCTGCTGAGGACAAGCCAGTTTTTCAAGACTCAACTCAAAGGGGCTGTTGGCTAAATGTGGGAAAGCTTGGCAAGGGATTTAGCTCCACTGAGGAGCCTGATTAGAGAGCCAACCTGACAAGGGGTTCTGGCACTTAGAGAAATCAAGGTCTCTCCAGCCACTTAAAAGGAAACTTGTGTAGAAGAAAGAACAAAGAGGCAGGATTTTTTTGTAACACAGACATCCTTTGAATTGAAGAACCTGCACAGGGAAAAGAAAGCTTCCTTAGAGGAGGAGGGAGAAGTGAACGGTTTAGAAGAGAAACCCTGTGTAGGAGGAGAAAGATATAGGACATTTTTTGGGTATATGAATAAAGTCAGCAGAATGTAAGAAAAAAAAAAACCTCAGGCAGGGAAGTGTCTGCAGATGTTGTATTGTTTTGTCTCTGCAGCTATTTATTCTTTCTGCTACAGTGAAGTGTGATTGTGCTTTGAGCTCCTGCAAAGTACGTGCACTTGTACAACCCTGCTGCAGTATGGCCTTAGGAGAGAGGAACAACAAACTCGCAGTGTCCGCAAAGGCCAACCAGTGCATCTGCACCACAGAGTCCCATTTCTGGGGCATGGCAGCAGAAAACACATCCAGAGAGGGTCTGGGGAGCTCCAGGAAATTAGGAGAACTACAACCTACTTAAATGAAGAGGTCAGGCCAGGACACACCAGAGTTACCTGTCGATGGGTGGTTCAGTGTGGACACTCACTGGAGCTGTGCCAGGTGGCAATTCACACTGAGATATAGCAGCAAAGCTTACACCCTTCTCCATCAGAACTAAAAGCCCCAGCAGGGATGCACTTATGCCAAAAAAAGTCCTTTTTCTGATCCATTTATTCTCTCTTGGCAGCTGGTTTGAGAATGAACAGCAAAACCTCTGGTCCTGCTGCGAGAGTTTGATGATAACTTTTCTACCACATCCATGTCAGTGAACCGCTCCTCTGCAGATGGTTAGTCAATGCTGATCAGCAGCAGTGGTTGGAAATTTTCTTTTAAAATCAATTTATTTTAAAGATTGGGTTTTCAGGTATGGGATTTTAAAATTGTCCTTTTTCTGCACAGAAACTCACTATAATTTGGAAACACTTGTTACTGGAGAACAGACATTGAATGCCTCAAATCAAAATACGTCTATGTAGATGTATACATATATATGTGTGTATACACACACAGAGAGATGTGTTTACATTTTGTATAATAGTGTGTGTGTGTATGTTTATATGTATATAGATATATTTCTCTGTAACAAGTGGGCATGCAGCTTTTTTCTGAAAAGGGGGAATTTTTCCACGGAAAATTTAGACAAAAACGAAACTCTTCTCAGTGACCACCATTTCCCCCAGGACGCTCATCAGTTCCTCTTCAGTATCGTAGTGTTTAACCAGACCTTGCTGCCTGGGAGGGTGGTAGCACACGCGGCCATGCCAGCTCCTCACCCTGGAGTCTCCCCACGTCTTGGGGAACCCCAGCGCTACACAGTCCTCCGCACTGCAAAAACCTCGTGTGCTGCTGCATGTCTGCAGGGCTGGCTGGTGCTCCCAATTTGGGGCAGCCCCGCTGGGAAGGTCCAAATCGATGGGTTAAACCAGTGGTGGGCTCTGAGGCTCTACTCGTGGCTCAAGGAGGGTCAGCAGCTGTGCCCATTGAGCAGCCAGGTGGCCAGAGACTACTTCTGGGTTTAACGTGAATTTGATTTGAGAAACACCAGAGTAAAAACTGCGCCTTTGAAAATTTAGCCCTGTAGAGCCCAAACATTATTATTAAGGGGTGAGTGCTCAAATCCCTACCTGTCCACTTGGTAAAAGGTAGATAGACTAGACTAGACTAGACTAGACTAGAGGAATAGAACAGAATAGAACAGAATAGAACAGAATAGAACAGAATAGAATAGAACAGAACGGAATAGAATAGAATAGAATAGAATAGAATAGAATAGAATAGAATAGAATAGAATAGAATAGAATTGAATTGAATTGAATTGAATTGAATTGAATTGAATTGAATTGAAATGAATTTTTTGGTTGGAAGGGACCTACAACAATCACCTAGTCCAACTGCCTGACCACTTCAGGGCTGACCGAAAGTTAAAGCATGTTGTTAAGGGCACTGTCCAAATGCCTCTTAAACACTGACAGGCTTGGGGCATCGACCGCCTCTCTAGGAAGCCTGCTCCAGTGTTTGACCACCCTCTCGGTAAAGAAATGCTTCCTCATGTCCAGTCTAACCCTCCCCTGGTGCAGCTTTGAACCATTCCCACGCGTCCTATCACTGGATACCAGGGAGAAGAGATCAGATGTCCTACTGCTTTGCTTTTTTACGGCAAGGAGGGTGGCAGCAAGCTGTGAACAAAAAAGTTGCAGGGAAAGGGAATATTTAGCTCCTTTCTTCCATCTCGTTTGCTTGCAAAGTTGCCCTCCAAAGAGCACTGGCTTTTATTAGCGATCCCTGCCTGCAGTACGTGATCCAATACCGTCCATATGAACACCATATCTCCGTTACAACCCAGCGCTGGCTTCAAGCCATCTTCAGATGTTTGTTGTGCAGAGCAGCCCAGGAAGCCTGCAGAGCCTGGCAAAGACCTTATCACATTGCACTGGGGTGGATGGGGACCTGGAGGGCAGAGTCCCAATGCCCGATGCGTGGCATCTAACATTGAGCAGAGGTGATGAGTGTCACAAAGGGACCAATGAAGGGACCTCGTTAATTTAAGGCCATGTCCTCGGGAGTGAATGCTGAGCAATGCTAACTTCACACCCACAATTTAAGGATGTGGGATCCAGAGTTTTGGTTCAGGTTATCAAAGTATGGAATATTGCAACAGGGCTCCATTCCCAGCCCTGTACAGCTTGGGTTTGGACTCACTCCTTATTCCCTGCTCTTATTCCTATAAAGCCCAGCAGCCTGCCTGCCCGGAGCTGCTCTGTGATCCATGGGTACGGGAAGGAAAAAGGGAAGAGGTGGGTTTTGGGAGGAGGAGATAAATGGATATCAGTGGTGTGATAGGAAGGTCAGCTGAAGGAAGGAGAGGTCAGGACTGAGAGAGCATGGATCAGATAACGGGTTAGACAGGGTGAAAAAAAAAAAGGACAGGAAATTCACATTTGTTACAGGAGAAAAGGAGGAAGCAAGGAAAGGGGATTAAATGGGTGAGGACACAGTTAACAGCCAGAGAAGATGCGAGGTGGAAGAAGGCAATTTTTTCCTCCAAAATATGCAGATGGGCTTGACTGCAATGTTTCACTGACTGAAAGCAATTTCAGGAAATTGTTCCTGAGTGGGAAAAAAAAAAAAAAGGTGTTATTTTTTAGTAGAAATATTTCACTTCTCTTTGAAGCTTCTCTCATATTAACAAATTATCTGAGCAATTTATAAAAACACTTACGAGATCACTGTGGTCAGAAAAAGTACTTGTTTGGCCTGAAACAAAGTTATTTCATTAAAATGCTGCTTTCCCCCTTCCTAGCTGGAAAACGTTTGTTTCTGATTACCCCACGGCAAAAACGTTTATTTTTTCCGGTCTGGCCACCTCTCACCCCTATCAGTAATTTGTACAGTTCTGCTTTTCAGCAAATTTGCACAGCTGACAGCCTGGGATATGAGTACTGCAGATGGGTACGAGAAGGAAGTCCTGTTAAGCAAGAAAGGTGATCATTATAGTCTGACCACATCCATTGCCTGTAAATATTAGTAGAGCAGAAAGCGTCTCCGTTACGTGGGCATAACCACGTTGCTTTGCACTCTCAACGGTATCATTTTAATCCAACCCACCGTCAGTTGGGTTTGAAAGAAAACAGCTTTCTGAGCTCTTTTCCAAGTCTCGCGTGTGTGAATAAACACTCCAGCTCACACAGGAAGCTGGTGACAGATGGAGCAAGAGCTCGGCTCTTCTGCCGTGCTGGCCTGGGCTCCAACCACGAAACCACACTGACTTTACCCATCAGCTAACCTGGCTCACCCATGCACGGGCAGCGTGCTCGCCCGTGGCCTGCCGGTGCCGAGCCAGCAGCCGGGTCTCACTAACGCTTTGCATCCCCTGCAGTTTGGCACTTTGCTGCAGGACCATGCAGAAATACCCGAGATGTCTCCAGCCTTGCTCGTGGGATCTGGAGCTCAGTGCAGGGCAAGGAACTGCAGGAAAAGGAGGAGAAAAGTTGCTGGTGCTGAGTGACTGCAGGTGCCCATCGGCTGGATTACCCCAGTGTGGGCATCTTCCACCGTCACTGCTCTCAAAACAACAAACACAACTTATTGCAACGACTTGGGTTTAAGGAGTGCTGCTAACACAGCTCGCATCAGCACAGGCCCACAGTAATGCATATTTGCACCAGTTCTTCTTGGGCTTGTTTTCAGACTGGCTATAAAGCAGCCCATGATCACTCAAGCAGTAGTTTATTTTTGAGTGGAGCATCACCTTTTGCTTTCACATAAACTGCCTGACTCCCAGCTGAACCAGGAAAAACAAACAGCACGCAACAAAGTTGTCACTGTGCAAAACTAAGAATAGCCACGCAAGGATTTGCCAGGCGGACTTTGATTTGCATCTCTGGTTACAAACATACAAATTTCCCAGGCTGGCAAAACCTCTTTATTTGGTGTAACTGGGTGGGAAGAGGGTTTTTAATCTTATTTTATCTGCTGCCACTCTGAAATGTAATGGGGAGCACAGTCACCGCAGCACAGGCTGAGTGCTTTTGAGCAGCATGTTTAGATAAGGATTTACTTAGGAGTGGATTTCTTTGCAACCAAATTTCTCTTCCCTTATTTATTACGCATCTGCATTATCCTCAGCTCACAGAACCAGTTCATATCTGATTCCTAAAGGTTTTATGGAAGATCATGTGATTTCACTTAACGCCCTTGCTCTTGGGGCCACTCAGGTGTTTACATACTGCACCCAGTGCAGAAGCAGTTTCGTTTCTGCAGAAATGCCACCCAGATTTCTCAATTCCTTGGACAATCCGGTCCTAACCAATGTTTTTTCTTAAAACCAAACCTCTTCAAAGTCCACAGCTTTACAGGATTTTCTTAACTGGAATTTATTATCAGCATGTTTGAAGCCTTTATGATTAGGAGTAGCCATTAAAAAAAGCAAATAAGACCGTTGTATATGGTTTTGTTTCTCATCTTGGGAATTTAGGGGCTTGCCTCCTGATTTTGTACTAATTGGACCTGCATGTGCTGGCAGCTGTGCTTGAGGTGTGATTTTGCAGGGTGCGGAGGCTGGCTGAGGCCAGGCGGTCGGAGCAGCGGGGTCAGGAGGAGCACGGTCCCCAGGAGCGGGTGCTGTCATCTCACAGGGTGCCCAGATCCCACCACCACCCTGGTTCTGCCACCTTTGGGAGCTGAAGAAGAAGGTTATAGGAAATGGTTTGCCCTGGGGTTCTCCGTCCAGCCGTGGCTGTCTTTGTGCATGCATTTATGTGTCTGCATCGCACACACAGAGCATCCTACCGGTATCCCCATGGGGCCTTGGCTACACAAACAAATACAGAGGAGCTCAGAGGGGATGAAAATCCCAAGCACCTGAGGCCTTAGGGCTGCTCCTGCTGCACGCCAGGCAGCCTGTACCTGAACCTTGTTTTACTACACTTAAAAACACGGATGAAAACACCCTCAAACCTTTAGCCAGCATAATTTTTCCTGCAAATAACCCCTGGCACATGGGTATTTGCAACTCTTATTTGCACCCTAAAGGGAAAGCAGCTGCAAGGGGGTAGGGTGGGATGGTAAAGATACTTTTGCTTGCTTTTTGTTATGTACCCTGGGTTACATGCATGCAAGCGATGCTGTGAACAGTGTGGGCAGCATTACGGGTCCTTAGTCCCCCTGCTAAATGTACAACTCGTGTTAATCAAGAAACAAAACCTTTGTGCCAGGGTAGTTTCCTTTATTTTAGGAACTGGTCCAGACTACCCCCGCCAAAGCTCTCCTCTGATGGCGAAGTCTGCATCTTCCCTGGAGGACCAGTGTTGTGCTGCTTCTCCCACCAAACCCTTTCAAGTGCACATGAGCCCTCGAGGTGAGTTTGTTACCCCGAAGCAAAGCACCACGCTAGTGGAGTGGTGTCCCTCCGGGCTGCTTGGTAAACATGTCCTCCTGCAAACACGGCCTCCAGGCACTGGTTTGTGGTCCCGGCTGGTTTTAGCTGCCATGATTGCGGATTCCCAGGTCGGAGCAGGGAATGGTAACGAGTGCTGAAATGAGTAAGGTGTGCCAGGATGGGAACCGAGGATTAAAGAGCAGACGTGTTGCCTCCCCAGCCAACTCCTTCTGCTCAGGGGGAAAAGCGACTTCTGGCAGGCAGGTGGGGTGAGCATCTCCTCCGCCGTTGGGTTGGCAGCTCCTCTGCTGTACCCATATGAACACCTGACGGCTGAAGCACCCATGGGCTGGAGGTGCCCCCGTCCAGGTCAGGGCTCAGCCCTTTTCCATTGCTCATGGTTTGCACCTGCCAGAGCTGTTTTGGGGGAAAGGCAGGGAGTGTGCTGAGATGCCCTTGCAGGGATGTCCAGCCCGTGCTGCAGCCCTGGCCATAGCCCAGCTCCATCTCTCAGATGGACACGGCCATGGTGCTGCTGCCAGGACAGTGGCTGTACCCCAGGGTGTACCTGAAGCAGCCAAGTGTGGGAAACCCCAGCAGCTTTGGGGGTTTAGCAGCTCCAGTTGCACATTAGGTTCAGCCTTTTCTCAGATATGAGGAAAAGATAACACAACAACTTTCCCCGGCCGTTGACAGGAACTGGGCTGAACCCAGGAGCTCGGTTCCCAGAGCACTTCATCCCTTGCCTGCTCTCCAAAGCCAGAAGACTTCATAGGTGCTCAGCACCATCAGACCCAAATTATATTGCTTCACCATTCCCCCATGTTTCCCACCCCACAAATCTGCAAAAGCAAACTTTTCTTTTCCTTTTATTAAAAAAAGAGAGAGAGGGAGAGAGGTGGTTTCTAGCCTTTCTGGTTGCAAACCAAGGTAAACTCTCGCCTTTGAGTCTGCAGCCAGGCAGACTGCAACAATAACACCCGCAGAAAAGGGTGTGCTCCCATTCATCTCAATGGGTGTTAACTTGGAAGGGTAATTATGACCCCTGATGCCAAGAGCTCTAACCGTTTCGCTGCTGAGCATCCCAGCCCATAAATAAAGCCTCTGGCCGGCTGTGCAGAAACCTGGGTGGGAGGGAAGCCATGTAGCAATGAGGCGTTGACTTTTGGATGTGCCAGGAGTCTGAAACGCTTAGGCTCCTGCTGAGGCTCCCAGCCTTTCTGCAAGCCTGTTTCCACCAACACCATGACATAGATGCCCTGCTGCCCTGGAGGATCAGCCGAGGGAGGGGAGTGATGAGCCCTGATGAATTTACTGGGGTTTCTGCAAAAACAGTCCTGCAGCAATACATTCAGCTCAGCTGCACAGAGGAATGAATGTCTGGCGAATGCCTTGTGCTGGGCTTCCCTGAGAAACTCTGCTGACGTTAAGATAAACAAGGTCCCAGGGAGCAGAGGAGAGAGCGGGGTGGAGGTGGATGTGGGGAGCTCGTCCCTTCCTCCTGACCTAGCGTTTGTGCTGGAGCCCCCAGCTGAGGTCAGGTCCTCACCGTCCCTGGAGCTGCACAAAAGGCACATGTTTTAATAATCTAATTAGCCGAGGCAGACAAATAGTAGGAGGAAAGGAAATGTATAGAGAAAGGGAGTGGTTCAGGCAGAGTCACGCAGGCTCTCCTCCATCCCCCTACTTCTACAGGGCTCTAGCCCTTATCTGAGTGGAAAAAAAAAAGTCTTCAAAATGCAAAAATGAGAATGAGCACACAGCCGCCTTCTGAGCAGAGACGTGCAGCAATGGGTGTGATCTGCTCCAATTCATTAACTCTGGAACCTACTGATAACAGCTCAAACCAAGGCTTTTTTAGTTATATCTGCAATAAAAACATGAGTAAAGAAGATAAGCTGGCATATCACTAACATCTCATGTCCTATGAAGTGAGAGCGGCTCATCTCTCCTTCTGACACCCTACAGATGGACCAGCAAAGATCTGGGGAATTGACATCGTCATTGTGTGCTCCAAAGGGAAAAAATGGCACGAGCCCTTGGTGATGTTAGTACCAGAAATCATCCATGTGCCTTCAGCTGCTTTCTTCTATTACTCTTAATGTTTCTTAAGGTATACCTCAGTAGGGCACAGCTGTGTCTAATGTAAATAACTCTGTGCTCATCTACTGAAAGTAAAAGGAAGCAAATTAATGACAACAATAAAATAAAGCCCAAACCTCCCACTTACAGTCAGTGCTGGCTCTGCCCAGTTAACCCTTGATTGGTTTTAGTTTCCTGATAACCAGGGAGGTAGTTTCCTCTTAGTTTGTGCTATGGTATTTTTGTTTTCCCCTCTGAAATTACCTCTCTTCTCACAAAAAGGGATGCAAAAAGCAGCCACTGTCCAACCTGCTTTTAACTCCACACTTGCCATTAATAATTTAGCCTATGCCATGGGGGTGGCAGACACCCCGATAAACCACTGCTATGGCTAGGGCTGTAGAGGTCTAAAAGGCATTGCTAGTGGTATGCTGGGATTTATGGTTAATGGACCAATGTCAGGATTTTAATCATGTATAAGTCCCACGCATGTTAAATATGAGAGTGAGCAACATGTATTAAAAAGGGCTTGATTCATTTTGTCCTAAGATAGATGTTGAAAATAAGCCAGCCTAGGTAGGTGCCTGTTTCTTTCCATAGTCAATTAGTACAGTTTAAATGACAAGCTATGGTGTCTATACACAGCCATTCAAAGTGGGGGAGAGCTTGATGTCCCCTCCAAAGATGTTGGCCCCCTTCCCACTGATGCCCATCGAGTAAAGCCCAGGACTGCAGCGCGTGCAGGCTTGGTGCACCTGCTAGGTGCTATTTAAACTGAAAAATGCATAAATAGCATCGCCCTTATTTTAAAGAAGAGGAAATGGAAGCCCAGAAATTAAGCTGTTTGCTCTAAGTCATACAGTAAATTCTCTGGAGACCTTTCTGTATGTAAATTTTGCACCAAAATAAACACGTTTGGTTTTTGCACCGTTTGTCCCATCAGTGCAAGTGTTGCATATTGGTTTGAAAAGCAGAGTTTCGTCCTGCTGGTGAAAGTCAGTCTTTGACAAAACTCAGTCATTTTTATTTCAAAATGAGTGTCCCCACACAGATCTGGGCTTAAATAGGTGGGTTCGTTTTGGAGCAAAGTTAGACATAGCTCATCCTTCAGAAATGGGAGCTAAGTTCGTCGTGGGCTGTTCATATAAAATCCTCCCTTAGGCTGTTAATAGGCTTTTTCTAGGGGGCTGGAGTGCGGGGTGAGCACTTGGACTAAAATACATGTGCTAAACATCAGGGAATGGGAGGGGTTCGGAGATGATTTGGTGACAGATTTCTCATTTTCTTTCTTGGCCAGACAGGCTGCTGTGGAAATTTTGCCCAAAGAGGGGTTAGCCCCGTCTTGGCTCCTTTTGGACCGATTTCACAAGAGGACTACCTCTGGCCTTGAGTGATGAGGGAGGGTAATATCTGTGCTTTGTCTTGCATTACATCGTGATGCTGTGGGTCTGCTCAGCCCAAAGATGGCTTTTGCTGCTACCTTTTGCTCTGCATGCTCGGCACTTGGGCTTGGTTTAAAAAAAGGCCAAAAACCTGCCTAAATGTGCTGCTGTCTCATGCAACCACAGCCCTTGATGGTCTATAGCCTTTGTGTGACTTCCTTTTTTCTTTTTACCTGTGCAACCCAGCTGTCAAGGAATCCAGCAAACACCAGTGTGTACAAGCATGTTCATACTCAAATTTTCCAAGAAATCCATTTGCACATCTTGCACGGGGGAAGCTAAACCTCTGTTGAGTTGTTGATATAGCTCAAGCCTCATCCAGTACCCAGTAGGCGGAAGGGAGGGAGCCTGGTCATTGTTAGGCTGCTGGGAAATAGCATTTAATTCTCTTTTCTGCCTTTGTCCTCACCCAGAACAGCAGCTCCAATGTCCTGTTGTAGCACTTATGAAAGGAGCCCTATGAAGAGGAGAAATCCCAGAAACAGAGCAGATATTACTGCAAGCAGCAGAAAACACCTCCTATTTCACAGCTGTTTTCCAAAGCAGAAGGGCAGTGAAGGGGGGTAGCTTCCCAGATCACTTTGAAAGACAAGCAGTGCAAGGTGTCCAACAGCTTTTCATGCCAATTGCAAAATCAGCCCCTTCTGATGCTTTTCTTCCCCTGTTGAGTCAGAAGAGAGAACCTGCACGCTGCCCCTCTCTGCCTGTGCACCCCTTTGGTGTTAAAGAGCTGGATTGGTGCCAAGCAGCTGCAACTTTATTTGAGCTTTTATCTTTTGTTTTGTTATTTAACGAGCCCAGGAAGCCAGCAAAAAAGTGCAAAGAATTGCACAGCCTTCAAAAGCAAGTCAGAAGATGTAGAGGAGATCTGAGGTTTGGCTCCCAAAATTGGCAGTATTGCCCTGGTTTGACTATCTTATAGCAAGGTGGGCAACTAGAAAGGGGGGTGCAAATAGCCCATCACACTTCTTGTGCCAGTAAAGTGATTTGCAAACCCATCCTGGATGTGGAGGGCAGGAAGGAGTTGACCCTTAGGTCCACAGACCTCCTGAGGGGCTCCCCAAATGAGAAGGCGCTCAGAAAACTTGCGTGTGAAGGAAAATAAGACAAAGGTGCTGCAGAAATGAAGCAGCAAGGTCTTTGAGGTGAACTGAAATACACAACTGAAACTGCTGTGTTGTCTGTCTTTGACAGCTCTTCCTCATTTCCCCTCCCTCTGCCATCTCCCAAGAGGCATCTGGGGCTGTCTCACAGACCAGACGGTTAGGACGAGAAACCATCAGCTGTAGACCTCGTTGTCCCTTCTTGAACTAACCCCTCATCCTCAGTTTCCCAGCCTGCTAAATGAGGGATGGAACACCCTCCAGGAGATACAACAAGGATTTGCTTATCAACTGGCTAGGACCTTGTTCCCAGCAAGACAGATGGGAGTTTTGTCCTAGGTGTCAATGGGAAGAGGTCTTCAGGAGTTGTGTCCAATCCTGTCCTAAAAGACTGAGTAGCTTGTTGCTGTCAGTGCAGATCTACAAATCGGATGCGTAGTGTGATTGGGCAAATTGGTAGGGCAAAAATAATCCGTTTTGCCAGGGAGATGTTTGTAAGTATTTAAATAGTCCTATGTTTGACCACACAAAAAGAAAATGTTTCCATGATGCAGGAAACCCAAAGGACAACTATACTGGGTTGCAATGAGGTGTGAGCAAGATCAAAGATCCCTTGCAGTCATCTCTGAACATACACAAAGAAAGAGATGCTCCTGATATGTCTAGATGGACCAAACTGAGACAAGAAGCATTAGCACAATGCTCATTTTTCAGGTGACAAATTGGATGGGTAAGCAGATTAAGGATTTTTTATCTAGGGAAATGACTGGGGAATGAACTTTTGGTGTAAATTTAAAGTTCCACCCCACTTGTAGAGCTGGAGACCATATCTAGACCAAGCGATGGATGTGTTCCTTCACATTAAGTCCCCATTGCCCAAGGGTTGGGGTGGGGGGCCAGGCTGGGGCCCCTTTTTGACCCACAGAGGCTGCCAGCCTGGAGACATGGAGGGCAGCAGTATAGCCATAGGCTTTGTGCATGGGTGTAAGCTGTTCTCAGGCTGGGCCAAATTTCATTGCACCACGTATTAGAAGGGGGATTCATCACAGGAACATTGGACTTCTTCAGCTGAGGTGCTCACCTTGGGCTCCTTTTGCAGTCTGCATAAAGGAAGATTCATCTGACCTCAACTGACATTTCACTTTGGGTGAGATGAGTCCCCTGGTAAACTGAATTTAGGGTTAATGGCCCAGGTTGGAGAACTGCTGTAGAGATTAATTTGCCTTTCATATGGAGTAAATGCACGTACTTTGGATGATCATGGATACCTTTTCCAGACTCTTTCCTCATGTAGTCAAGTCATAAGTGACTTGCCCAGTGCTGTGATGGAGCTGTGAGACAGACCAGCTCTCCAAAATTGCAGATTTAATGCCCAGGAAACATGGTTTCCTTCTCAACACAGAGGCAGCGTTGGCTGGAATTTACAATTTTTGTCCTCTGGGAAATGTCCACATTTGCTTCCTATTTATCATTTTGAATCTGAACAAACCCATAAAATTTTAAAATGTTTGATAGAACAAGAATGTAAAAGTCATTCAGTCTGACACCACTGAAACATTTCACTTTGATAATGTCAAAACCGAACATAACAAAGGCACATGCAGCATAAATCCCAGCACAATAAAATATAACACACATTGAAAATGTTTCAATTAATATTGCAATACAATACAAAATGAATCAAAACAAGTTGAAACAATATCTCTCTCTGTCACTAAAACATTTTAACATTGCTGAAGTAAAACTGAGGAAATGCAATTTGTTAAAATGTTTCACTGAAAGCATTTCATGAAAATTTATGTGTCATTGTGAATGAATTTTAAGATGGAGAGTGATTTTCTCAAAAACGTTGAGCAGCTCTGAGATGTGTGGTTTTTATTCTTCTGCAAAATAAAGTAAATTCCAATAATTGGCAAGACCTAGAAGTCATCAGGTATTTACACCTACTCAGAGCTGGTAGAAACAATTCCTTAGACCCCTTTTTAATGCACATCACAACCCTTCTCTTATTACATGCAGGTGCTTTTTGGTTGCTGGATAAATTTCAGTGAGCTGTTTTGGTAGCACTGATGGCAACATCTAGAATGGGCTTTATCATCCTCAGACCTGGAAAATCCATCTAACCACTGTGATGTTATGCACATTCTTTCCCCCATCAGAGCGGAGTCATCTGCCAGATCCCTCCTTCCCCATACCATATTAACAAATGAGCTAACTAATTATTACCTCTGGCTTGGCTGGAGCCATCCTTTTGTTATTTACCATTGGTGACTAATTGTCACAATTAGTCATGGTCTAAACAATGGTTGCATGGTCACATGTGCTGGATGGGTCCCCACCTGGACAAGAGTTGTTTTTCCCCTCACCACTGCTGACTAGGACATCCCATGCTGCTTTCAGGATATTTTAAACCCAAAGTAAAAGCAAGTCAGAATAGAAGAGAGGAGGGAAACATGTGTTCATGGTGGTGTCCCAACATGACAAAGTCTTTTTGCAGCTCCCAGCAACAGGGGAAAAAGAGAGAGGTTGCCTCTGTGCGTTGGACCTCCGTGCTCAGCTGGGACCTTGCTCACCATTCAGTCTCTCACTTGCCTCGGTTCCCATGATGCCCAGAGCTTACAAAAAGCCATCTTTTCTTTTTCAGAGGTGGTCCTATTTCTGTGTTAGGTGAAACAATTGCTGTGTATACCATGGGCAAGATTTGGAGGGGAGAGGCAGTTCAATGTGTTCCTGGGCCAGGCTTTCAGAGCGTGAGGGCTTCATCACTTCCATCACCTGCAACAGGAACAGCCAAGTCCTGGTTTGGAAAAGGCAAAAGGACACCTTTTCAGCCTCAGCAAGTGTGTCATGAGGATCTGCAAATGCCAGCCTGTGACTGAGTGTAATGAGTCTGCAAATCTCATCAGACGGAGGCTGTGACAAGTTGCCATGTGGCTGTTGCTCACCTGGAGTGGTGGGCATGGTCACATCCTCTCTGAATAGAAAAGGGTTAGGCTCACACAATATCTACCATGAACCAGTACCCAGGCATAGTGGGTACAGAGGAAACACAGAATCATAGAATCATTAAGGTTGGAAAAGACCTCCATCTAAGATCATCTAGTCCAACCATCGACCCAACACCTCCATGTCTACTAAACCATGTCCCGAAGTGCCACGTCTACATGTTTTTTTAATTCCTCCAGGGATAGTGATTCCACCACCTCTCTGGGCAGACTGTCCCAATGCTTGACCACCCTTTCAGTAAAGAAATTTTTCCTAATATCCAATCTAAACCTCTTCTGATGCAACTTGAGGCCATTTCCTCTCATCCTATTGCTGTTACTTGGAAGAAGAGACTGACGCCCACCTCTCTACACCCTCCTTTCAGGCAGTTGTAGAGAGCGATGAGGTCTCCCCTCAGCCTCCGCTTCTCCAGACTAAACAACCCCAGTTCCCTCAGCCGCTCCCCATCAGCCTTGTGCTCCAGACCCTTCACCAGCTTTGTTGCCCTTCTCTGGACACGTTCCAGCAACAGGAGCTGTGGTCCATGTTATGCTGTGCCTGCTCCTCTCGGACCAGTGTTTTTCACGCCCCGAGCACTGCTCTTCCCACAGTAAGGGTGCACTAGGCACGTGATTGTGTGTTACGGATTGACACAGCTAACCATCCAGGACTGGCCCTGCTAAAGCTCTGGTGCTAACAAAGCAGAGAGGACTCAGTAGGGTCCCCCATTCCCTTGCAGGACACAGGGGAGGTTTGCATCTGGATGAAAACCATACTCTTAGAGCAGCCTTGAGTTATCAGTTCTTGTTCTCCAGAAGAAACCAGGCTGGAGCCACCTGGAGACACAGTCTCTAAGGTCACGGTGGCTGGGACCAGAAAGCTTCAAACGGTTAGAGAGAGCCTGGATCTCTTGTGACATTTGTCCCATCATTTCGGGAGCTGACCTGTGCTCGCAAAAGTCAGTCCTATGGTATGTAAGCCCTACCCTGAACTTCCTCCACGCTCATCCTTTATAAATGCATGCCCATAGCACAGCCTGACAGCAGTGGGGAGAGGAGCAGAGAAGGCACAACATCACTCAGCACCAAGAGCACTGTGGGAAAGCAAATTGGTGAAAGAAGCAGCGTGGGAGAAGCCAGAGTCCAGGAAAAAAAAACAGCACTATGCTCCATTCCCCTTCTCAGTATGTTCCCCTTTTTCACAAGTTTCAGCCTCATTTGTCTGTGTTGAGGGCCAGAAAGCAGATGAATTTTACCTGGAGTGCTTTTCCTCACCTCTGGAAGCACTCTTTCATTTCTCTCTGCCTCTCCACCCCAGCAACACAGCACCACACAGTAGCACCCTCCCTCACCCTGCCACCATCTCTCTCCTCCTCCCCTTCCCTGTCTTGCTGTGGCTTGACACAGAGGAACCTGAAAATTCGCTGTGATGTTTGAATCCCAGCCAAAACTGAAAGCGAGACCCTGCGACTGGTCCGAAAGCCTAAAAAACATATGGCATTAATTCTGCTTTCCCACAGTTCCTAAAACTGCAATTAAAAGCTGCCCCCACCAAACAGAGCCCCATAACTCAGCTCATGATTTATTGGAATAACGAAGCTTTAGGGGAAAGTTGGCGAGGACCAGGAATTCCACGTCCAGGAGCCGGGCTCCATGCACATGGCCCACGCACAGCCGAATTTATTTTATTAGCATGCCACCGGTGGAAGAGCAGGATCAGAGAGGAACATTCCTTTGAGAAAGCTTATCTTTGGCACCCATTTGGTTTCCAACAATAAAGCAGTCCCTGCTTCTGCAGGCTGCACGAGATGCTGCACTGTAGGAGCAATCAAACGAAAGCTGGCTGGGGATAATCTGTCTCCATGCTGCAGTCGTCCAGTGGGTGAATAAAGTGCCTGTTTTTTCCCATCAGTAACAAATAAACGTGGCCTGTGAGATGCCAAAGGCTGCAAATCTCCTCTTGCCCAAAGAGGTGCTTTATCATACGTGCTTTCTCAAAACCAAGGCCTTTCAGCTCTTTAGCTGTGAGCAAACATGAAAGTCAAGCTGCGAAGCTCAGATCTAGGTTTTTAAATGTAGCTTAATAGTCTGGGAGGGGAGGTGGGTAGGGGAGAGTCATTCTAGCTAAGGATGCAGATTTCTGCCTGTCTGTCATTTTGCTAATGCCTGTTACGATGATCCCCTCTAACGGTTAAATGCAGTAGCTAAGTACAGACAGGATCAAACTAATTTCTAGGAGACATTTTATAATATTTGTGACCTGAGACTTGCACATCAGTCTAACTTATGTGATAAAGGCAAACTTTAGCCAAATTGAGTCTCAGGGTAATGACAGGAAAGAAGTACAGTTGGAAGTATCTTCTTCATTTAAAAGAGTGTACAGTAGCAAGACCAAATACATCAAACCTCTGTCTCCTTTGCAAAACACAGTCTCTGCCTGTTGTCCAGCTCTGCTTGCCACCTCCATACTCACTGATATAGCAGTTTGCAGGAGCACTGGTCTATGTGGTGTTTGCTATCATGCTTGTTGTGAAGGTTTTGCTCACCCACACTACTGAAAAGGCAACCCAAGGTGCCCCCCACCCAGCTTCATTTGGTGAGCACGAATATTTTGTATTGCAACCTGTTGCCACGCACCAGTTTGTGTAGCTGATAACATTTTTAAAACAGACTTTCAGGTGCAGGAGAAGATTATATTCACCCCATGCAGAGCCTTAAGCTGCAAAGCCTTGTGTCACTGTGTTGTACAGCTCTTGTGCTGGCAATTAGCAGAGTGGGGTACTCCCCCTACAAAGAGACCATTTGCTGAACACCTGCCTTGATAGAGATCTCCAAACATCATTGCTGATGGGGAATTGTCACTATGCAACTTTATACTGGAGCAGGTGCAGCGGAAAGCTGGCTGCAGTGTCTGGTGACAGGAGACTGAAGTTGTTTGGTTTGCTTTGCCTAGCAAAACAAAAGTGAGACATACATGGAAATAAGAAGCCTTTTTCTAATTGTCTCAGGAATTAAGTTTTGGCTGGCTCTTGGAACCTTTCAAGCAGAGGAATGGAGGCAAGAGACCTGCAGGGTCCAAGGGTGGACTTTATGGAAGGGGTCCAGCTGACAGGACAGGGATGAACCTGGGGTTAGACAGAGAAGCTTGGTAAGAGTCAGTGAAGATGATATTCACACCATCTAACTTCAGACATGTCCTCAGCTGAGTTAGTCCCTCAAGGTCCCCTTCATAGTCAATGGGCAGAAACAGACGTGCAGGGCATGATTTATCTTAGCTGTTGCAGATGTCTTCTTTAGGCCAAAACAAATGACTCCCTACAGCTCACTGACTGTATTGATTAGGTGTCCACTAACAGCAACCTGAGCAGAGGCTACCGAGCTTACTGCTACTGCTGTCTAAATGGGTGCCCAGTGATGCAGGCAGCCTTTGGACTTGCCTCCTCACCCATCTGCTCTATCCCACTGTGACAGCCCCGTGACCACCCACTGTGGTCCCTATGCAGAAGTCCAGACAAAGTGGACTTTGTCTTCAGATCCACTGGAGAGCTGTATCTAACAAAGTTGAACAACTAAAAATAGGAGTGAACAGAAATGCCGGTGATTGCAATGATATTACAGTATCTCAGATACCTGGTCAGCATGCCTTGCTCACAACCTTTGCAGAAGAGAAGGCTCTGGAGAGACCTTACTGTGGCCTTTCAGTACTTAAAAGGGGCTTATAAGAAAGACGAGGACAGACTTTTTAGTAGGGTCTGTAGCGATAGGACAAGGGGTAATGGTTTTAAACTAAAAGAGGGGAGATTCAGGCTAGATATAAGGAAGAAATTTTTTATGATGAGCATGGTGAAACACTGCAACATGTTGCCCAGAGAGGTGGTAGATGCCCCATTCCTGGAAACATTCAAGGTCAGGTTGGACGGGGCTCTGAGCAACCTCATCTAGTTGAAGATGTCCCTGCTCATTACAGGGGGCTTGGAATAGAAGACTTTTAAAGGTCCCTTCCAACCCAAACTATTCTATGATTCTATAAGATCAGCCATCAGATGTGAGGACAGGAAAGGGAGTCACATTGGAAGGGACTGTTGGGCTCTTAAGCCTCCTTCATGGTCTTCATCCCAAGATCTTCAAGGAATTTCCTTTAACTTCCCTCTTGATAGTGGAAGATCCTAGGATAGTGTGGACACCTAGGCTCTCTTCTGCTCTCTTTATTTAACATATTAGAAATATGACTTTTCATCTTTTCCTCCCAGTCTAGAGTCTAATATTGATGGCAGGAGGCAAATACAGCCAGTATTGCATGGAGGAGCTGCCACAGCTGTTTGGTGGGTGCTGTGGACTACAGTATTCACTGCCAATGTGAGGGACAGACTGGGATGACTCTAGGATCTAGACCACTTCTGTTAGATAATACTACATTGAATGGTGAAAGGATGAAGAAAAAGGACAGACAAATTAAAACTGGACTAGCTCTGAAGTTGATTCATTGGACAATATGTACCTTACTAAAGACAAAGGCAAGACAGGATGCCAAGAACATTTGTTCTTCATCCACTGCACATCAGCAGCTCCATGAAAGTTCATGATGTCCTGGTACTAGTCCACAGGGCATGAGTTTATAGTGGGATGCTGTGGAGAGGAGAGCTCATGTGATCTGTCAAGTAGAAGGAGTGGACCTGGTCAGTGGGAGGAGACAAGATCTTACTACCTCTGTAGACAGCATTAATGAGGCATAACTGAAGTAATACACCCAGCTGTGGTGCCTGGACTTTTAAATGAATTTTGCAAATCTGGAAAGAGTGCAGAAAAAGATCAGCTGAGAACTGCTGAATCTGCCACACAGTGTGACTCTGAAGAAGCCCAGATCTTTTGTTTATCAAAGACAGATGCTTTCCACCTTTTCTTACTTGTGGCCCCTGTGAATTGTCCATTAAAATGCAGACACTGGCAAATTCCAGCTTGTTGGCTGCTGGTGTCCTTTTCCCATCCTCTTCTGTGAAAGTCTCAGAAGTAATCACTGTCCTGCCAGGCATCCAAGGGCTGTAGACTGCAAACTACCACTCTAGAGCAGCACCCCTCTCATAGCACAATGCTTTCCTGTTGGACAGCCAAAGCCAAAATGAAATACAGAGGTCTGGAGCGAGAGAGATGCAAATGGAAAGCAAGATGCAAACAGATGGTAGCAATGAACACAAGGAGGACCCTGCTCCTTGGCATCTTCAAAATATGTTTCAATATTTTCTGAGATATTGTCTAAGCCAGTAGCTTGTGGAGACCTCTGAAAAAAAACTCCCTTTACTGTTCTTAGTCACCTTTACGGACCCTTCTGAAACAGCCTTTACACCCACCATTACTCACAGGCCACAAATGGAAAACCACGAGTTTAGCAGGAAATTACAGGAGCACAAGGGAGAAGACCATGACACTTTCTTCTGACTTCAAGTTTGTAGTATAGTAGAATAGTGCTTGCTTTGCTCAACAGAAAAATATACAAATAATCAGAAAAACATGGCAACAGGATGACAAAACTATGGTATAATATTTCCCAGAATGACCTCAAAGTCATAAATCAAGTCTCTGAATTGTCAGCAGCAATTCAGCTGAACAGCCAAATTGCCCCACCATCCAGCATATTTTATTAACTGTTATTACTGTGCATTATTTATTTACAGAGTGCTGTGCATGTAGACGCTGCTTTACAGGTACATAAAAGACCACCCCAAGGAGTTCAGTTACATTCAGGCACACAAATATGATATTCATTGCAACAGCACTACGGGTTAACAATTGTGGTATTGCTTCAGGTTTCTTGCTTCCTTTTTGATTTTATTGCACTGAAGTCAAACACATTTTAAACTCTGGACTTCGAGTCAACCTGTCTGTCTGAGGCTGTATATGGCCATATTATCTTAGGATCAGAGTGTCTGATGGGCTTATTTGTTCTATCAATCAGGATAGCTAAACTTGGGGTTGTGAACTGACACTTGAACTGGCTGGACATTTTCCACCAAACTTTTCTGTCTTTGATTGCTAGTGGGAGACAATGTCTTAGCAAATCGGGGATTTCTGCACAGAAACTGAGCACCTCACCTGGGTGGAAGGCAGGCTTTGCGTTTGCTTGTGTGTAAAACTCCCTCTGCCCGTTTCCCTATTCTGGGAAATGGGAGGAGGGGGTTAAAACAAAATACTACATCATGGGTTTTATTTGTTTTCTTTCTGCATGAGGGAAAAAAAAAACCCTGATTTGCTTTAATCAATGCTTGTCACTGTACTGAGTGTCTCCCAGGCCAGGAGGCAGATACAGCAAAGTCCCCAAAGAACCTTTGTGCCCTGTGTGCACAAGATGTGTCAAGCTCCAAGTGGAAATGTTTCTCTTTTGGGCTCTGCCATTCTTCCCTGCACTGCAGGCTGATGGGTGATGGTATTGGAGGACAAGTGCTCAGCGGCTTCTCCTCTAGCCCACCAACCTTCCACAGACCTTTAATATCTTGAGGGTCCGCATACCTGGGTCAGGACATGATTTGGTGGTGAGCAAAGCCCATACCTCAACATCTTCTAGCTTTGCCTGTGTGCAGCAGGAGTTGCATTATAATAAATAGAAGCAAGGTATTTTACATCCTTATTTGCCAGCATACTGCTTGTTTCGTAGGTGTTTAAAGTTGCTGCTGCTGCTCAAACCCATCAAAAGGCTCAAGTTCATATGGTGATGAGAGAAAGCAAAGGAGCTGAGCAAATAGATCAATTGCAGATTTACTGGGCGTACTAATGGGATGATATTTCCCCCCTTTGCACACCCTGATGCAGTTACTGAGCAGCATTTCTCTCCCAGTACACGATTCCTTCCAATCCCAGTTACTGTTGGGAGGAAAGACATGGCAAAATCACTGTCTCAGATAACAGCGGTTTCTCATCCAGCCAGAGCAAGCCAAGAACATTTCCCACCATCAGCATCAAAGCGCCCTTCTCCAGATGTCTGGAGGAAAGACAGCATCTGTCTGTCTGACGGGAAGTCTCTGCATCTCTCAGGGATGTAAGAGGGATTGCCTCTGATTTTTTTTTTCTTCTAGCATTATTACTCTAGACTTAAATATAAGAGAGGATCCTTTACTGATCCCAGCCATTGCACAGTGCTTCACGTGCCAGTGGAAATCCATGTGAGCTATTAATTAATGACTTAATTGCTAATTATTTCAGTACTGGAAAGTATGCTAGACCCTCCCAGTCTGCCCAGGTACACAGCCCTGCCCTGGGGAGTTACTGGCTCATTTCTGACAGCATGGAACAAGGTTGTAATGAAGTGGTGAAAAGTTGAGAGGAGAGAGAAGTTGAGGCATCTGCTCAGGCTTAGCAAGGGCCAGTGCCCAGCCTGGCATGGCGAAGAGATGAAACATTAACGCCCAGAACAAGGAGGCGTCTTTGCTTACTTGTTTCTTGCAGGCAAAATAGCTAAAGGCGTCTTGAAGAGGAAAGAAAAAAATACGTGGAACATCATTTCCTGAGAAATGAGAAGTGAAAGAAGCTATAAAGGAAAGTTTGGGTGGTTAAGACGTAAACTTGTAGATCTCCCCTACCTGGGATTAAATTCTTCCTTGGCCAAAATCTTCAGTATGACTGTAGCTAAATCACATAAACTCCTCAGTACCTGGGCTGCCTAACCGGGAATACCAATGTTTCCAAGGGGTCAGCGCCAAGAGAAACAGGAGCCATAGTGGGAAGTGTTGGTAGTCCCGGTAGCCAGGGCTGGCAAAAGCTGTGGCAGGCAGCACTCCATGCGTGAGCCATGTCACAACTTGCACAGCCTGCCTTTTCCTCATACCCAGAAACTCAGTGATCTCCAGTCTCGCCCAGAGCTGGAGAGGCTGCCAAAAATGCAGCCCCAGTTGTCCCTGGGAGAGCTGTGGAAATGCAAGTGGATCTGGGGGCAGCCTGGAGACATCACCCAAGAAGTCATCCCAGGCTTTTCTTCTCCAGTGCTTTTCATTTTGTGGGATAACTTTTGGTGGTGGTGGTTAACATGTGGTCCTCCTGCGGTGCTGCTGCTGCCACCCCTGTGCCCGGTCCCCAAGCGAAGTTGTGGTGGGGTGCAGCCCTGCAAATAAGCCCATCCAGATTTCTGCTACTGAATGCTCTTCCTGGAGCCTTTATTTCCCCCCATGTCAGGAGCTAATGACGGGTTGTAAAAAGCTGGCCAGACGCTGCTGCAGCTCTAGCAGCACCAGAAGCAACAGGTCTTCCTGGAGGTAGCATCTCCTCACTCTCAAGGGCTGTGATTTAATAAGATGGAGGCAAGAGTGTCTCATGCCTCTTGTACAAAACCAAAGAGAGTTGGGCAAAGAGCCAGGTCTCAGCATGACTGAACCCCCTTGGAGCAGGGAACCTTCTCTGGGCTGGCACCCTAAAGACCTACATCTTTGCAACAAACAAATGGCATGTAGCCCCAGAAGCCTCGATCCTGTAGACACTTCACTTTCCTGGTGTGAGCAGCCTTTGAGAAATCCCACAGGTTTACAGAATTAAGCCCCCATCTAAATCTTTGAATGAGGAGGTGACTATTGGCAGTCTCACCGCTCAGAGAATGGGCATGCGTGTGAGTTCAGGTTTTCCACAGCCACAGTAGGAAAAAGCTGATGTCAGGCCAGACATAAGTGATATACATCTTAACAGTGAGGCAGGAAACATATCTCCGTGTTCCTGCTAACCTTAGAAAGCAAGTGCTTGGGTTGCTACACAGAGGATTTGTAGCAACAAGGAGAATGTAATTAAATAACAGGGATGATCTCATTATTGTAATGATGAGGTGTCATTTAATAAGGAGAATCCAGGACTGGGAGCTGAGAACTGGAGTCCTAATCCTGGCTCTGTCTCCCAGCTCCAGTAGGTCACATAAGGCCAGCACCCTTTCTTCAATGTGTTTTTATGAAGCACGAAGCACTGGGAGACCCTGGTGCTTGCAGAAGCTCTTGCAACAAAGAGAACAAAAGTAACAAAAAAAAAGCCTTGTCGCTTTACCTTCCCTATAAAAGCAGGGTTAGCATGATTTTCCTTTATATAAGGGACAGTGAGGCTCTCTGGCAGATGATGCTTATGCAGAGCTCAGAACCAGGGGGTCACCAAAGGAAATGCTAAGGCTTGCTCTAATCCTCAGGCTCTTCAAAATGCAAGCCTGAGTGACTGATTATCAGACCCTGCTATGGCATTCCTGGGGTAATACAGCCTCAGAAAAATAATTTCCCCAAATAAGTTGTTTATACATATATATATATGTGTGTGTATAATGAGGAGGATCAGGATAGTTTCAAAGCCCTATCACAGAAAAGGTACAGTCTACTTTAACTGGGGACCTGCCCATATATTATGTGGACCAAAACTTGATTCAATCCAGCGGCTGGATCCCTTGAATCTAGCCTACCTCTCCATCTGTCCATCCATCCATCCATCCATCCATCTATCCATCACTTCCTTGCTCTCTTCAGTCAGTGCCAGCATCCTTCATCCTTGGTATCAATGCTAAGTTTGGTAGGTTGTAAGTCATGTGTCCCTCTTCCCCCCTTATTTTCTGCTTTCAATGTGCTGCACATTTTGGCTTTTGGGGCTGGGACCCCTGAGGGGTGATGCAGGCCATGCCAGGCAGAGGGGCAGTGGGCTCTGCAGTGCTTTGAGCAGGGCTGTGCACAACTCTGAAATGCTACTTTGGGTTTTCTTATTCCTTATCACTCAGCATGTTCTGCAACGGTTATTCTGCATGGCAGCTTTGCCTGGTGCCCAGGCTGTGGTGCCAAGCAGGGTCTCCTCAGTACCCAAAATCTGCAGCTCAGCAGTTCCCATCAGCCGTGACGGTGTTTCTGGGCCACCCACAAGACCTCAGTTCCACCCCACATCCCGGCAGCCCCATGTCCAGACTCTCACCCTGCTTGTGCCACCCTACCCCATCTTCATGCTGGGACACTCGGAGGGCAGCATCTTCTCCCACAGATCAGAACAGAGAATTCTCCCCCCGTGCAGTGTGGGAGGTTGCTCTCTTTTTCCTTGGCATAAGAAAGCTGAAGCATGGAAGGGATTTTTCCCCACAGCCTGACCTGCAAACACTTAGCAAAGTCAACAGCTTTGCTCTTTGATCCCTTCCAGAATTACAAAAAGTTAAGACTAGAGCAGCATGTGTAATAGATTTCAGCTCAGTCCCGCAGCCTTATCCCAAAACAAGTCTTTGCCTTTTAATTTTACCATTTGCTTCTGAGCCTTACATGACACTGCTGTTTTTCCTTTGTTTTTAAACGAGCCAAACACAGTGGATAAAAACGCTAAGCTCCTTGTCCTCAAACACGCACCATGCACACAGAGAGCACTGGGACACATCCATGAGAAACTCTCCTCCATTCAACAAACAGCCCGCAAGACAAAATAAACCACCAGAGCATCCCGTGATCAAGACCACATTACGGGAATCCAGTGTTTTGATCTTTTCTGTGGCAGGATTCAAGGCTCCCAGGCTGCCAGCTCTCAGGCTTTTTTCCATTGCCCAGATCCTAGACTCTTTGCTTTTATTTTTTTTAAAGAAGCTTTCTAGCCCTCAAATTTGGGAAGAAAAGCTTAAAAGCCTTAATATGTAAGTTTTCTAATCTTTAAGCCAACCTTGCATTCTAGGAGAGGACCAATGACTCATTTTTGAATTTCCAATATTAAGATATCAGTAATGTCATTAATCGCTCATATTAATATCACCATCCAGCAGCAAGTTTAATGAGGATGGTAATGAGCTGCTCACTGTCCGCAATCCATAAATCACAACTGTAGCTGGTCTTTCCTTCAGCCTTATGATGATACCATAAAATGCCTTAAGGAAAGTTGATAGCAGCTCTCATCTGCACCACTTAAAGCAAGTAAGTGTCAGGAGAAGTCGTGACTTTTTGATTTCCTGGGTTCTAAGTCTTGACTCAAGACTTAGATCAGGCATAACATAAATAACAGGCATTCAGAATATGACCCAATGCTACTAAGACCTAATCATAGAATTATAGAATCATAGAATGGTTTGAGTTGGAAGGGACCTTTAAAAGTCATCTAGTCCAACCCCACTGCAATGAGCAGGGACATCTTCAACTAGATGAGGTTGCTCAGAGCCCCGTCCAACCTGACCTTGAACATTTCCAGGGATGGGGCATCTACCACCTCTCTGGGCAACCTGTGCCAGTGTTTCACCACCCTCATCATAAAAAAATTCTTCCTTATATCTAGTCTGAATCTCCCCTTGTCCCATTATTTTATTATTACTATTTTTATTTTTATTTTTTTATTATTTTAAGGACTTGGGGTTATTGGTGACTACTTGACTACTACTAAATGACTACTTCTGCTGGTCCCAGAGCCCAACAGCTCCAGCAGTGCCTGCGCCTGTTCCCATACCTGCAGCTCACACCCTGGGGGCCTTGAACAGAAAACCTTGTGAAACCAGACTGCGAAACACAAGGTTTCTCTGTGTAGCAGCCCAGGCTGGATTTCCCCTCTCCTTTCCATGGGTGTCTGCAGTGCTTCAGGAAGGTTAGATATGAGCTAAACAATGTCTGAGTGGTTTGAAATATTTAAAATTACTAATTTCCACCATCTCTCCACCCTGGTGGAAAAGCAAACCTTAAACCACTACATTTCTTTGCAAAACTTGTCATGAAAAATTCATCCTGTTTTCTGGCTGCTTATAAAACCACCGGAATAAAATTGGTGTTTCTATTATTGGTATTGCTATATGAAGCATAGCTGATTTCTGACAGCCTCTTGGAATGGAGGGAAAAGTCTACTTTTATTTAGTCAGGAGACAGCTCCAGAACTCCCCATTTATGGGATGATCTGGTTAAAACTTTGCAAGAGGGAACCCAGAGAATTTCCCTGTAGTCTTATTTCGGTTTTTCCTAAGTGGGAAGTGCACGAGTCCCAGATTCTCTATTAATCATTTGAGGAACCACAAGAGAAAGAAAAAAATGTCAACATGAGTTCCTCTTCCCTCACAAGCTGGCTTGAAGGTGGTTGTGGTTGGATAGAGGGGAGTGAAAAAGAAGGAAAAATGACAGAGCAAGGTGGTTTAATAGAAATCCCAAACCAAGAGCTGGTTTATAAAGTCTGTCCCAGCAGTAGGGGTAGGTGTGCAGGCAGACCCTTCACCCAACAGTGAAACATAACATGGGGCATATGTAGTACTGCCCTATTGTTGGAGGTTAAAAGTAATGGGAGATGGATGTCTCACTGCTCCTCATGGGGCAGGGGAAGATCATTCCTCTGTGTGCACATGGAGGGTTGGAGAGATGGAAAGATGGAGGGATGGAAGGTTGGAGGAGTGGAGGGATGGAGGGATGAGGGGGAGCTATGTACCATGCTCCCAAATGACATACTAACAGAGCACCCACACCCCAGTGTCCTGTCCCACTGCTCTCCGTTCTCACTTTTCTTACCCCAAAATTCACATCTCTCAACCCTACTGCTCTAAAACCTTTCCCATCCCTCATCTTCCCCACTCTGGGTCTGTCCCATCCAAGCCCACTCACCTCAGTTGCTGCAGCCCCCCTTCCCCTCCTGCTCATTTCCCATTTTCCCCACAACTAGAGCAAATGAAAAATGTGCTTGGGCAAGAGGGGAGAGGAAGACATGGAGGTGGGGGAAAAAAACAGACACATGGCAGCCTTATGCTTGTACTTTGAAAAATGCCAAACTCCCCTACCCCAAACGTCAATGGAAATATCATTAACGCTGAACACTAATGATCTCTTGCCTCAGATGAAAGTGAACTGGGGGAGCAGGAGGAGTGACCCATGCTGTTTGCAGAAGGGACACCCTGTACCCGCGGCTCAGACAGGGGATGCTGCACACTTATTTGAAATGCCTGCGCTTGAGTGACCTACATACTGAGCAAATGTGACGCTGTACTGCTGAATCAATACCTGTCAGGTCACATTACCTGTTATTGATGAACATCATTGTTAATCCCAACATATTGTATTTGCAGAACTTCCTGGTCTCCCCAGGGCTGTCTGGGATGAAGTTTTGCTTGGCTGAAACTTCTTTAATGGAGAGAAGCTTCATGGAGGGAAGGTCTTTGTGCATGGGGCCAAATGTGTAGTTTGTTGCTACTGGCCTGCTCTTGAGGTCTCCTTGCTCACCAAAGTCAAGTTTTAGGAGATGACTTAAAATCTGCCTTACAGTCCACAGATCCTGATTTAGGCATGTAATATGAGCATTCAGCTGAGGGAACCAACTGTAAGCATGGTCACCACAGGCTCTTCTTGTAGCCCATGCAAGGCAAGAGACCCCTCCACCGGAAGCTGAGCTCAAGGCTGTGAATCGCTGTCTGCAGGGACCTGTCTCCTTCCACAGCCATCGATGTTGACTGGGATGCTGGACCTCTTATGTAGATGCTCACAGCAAGGTGGGATGGATCCAGGCAGAGAGGAACTGTGGCACTGGCATGTGGGAGGACCAGAGGATGAGGAGGCAAGGGACACCAATCAGAGTCATGCTGTCAATGTGATCTGGTGCTGTGGGTTGTGCTGAGCTGGTTCCTCCTGTCCAAGGGACTTTCCTTCTGCTCTCACATCCCACATGAGGTCTGCTTGTCACTCTTCAGGTAGGATTCAAGCACACAAACCCACACTGCAGCCTTTGTTATGCCCTCCCTGGCAGGGAGCAGGGCCATCCTTGCAGGATGCACCATAGCTCAGGGGCTTTGGCATCTGGACATCTGGACCAGGAGCTTGCTCCATAGCTAAGCAGTGTTTGCTGCCAGGCTAATAAAAGCCCCAATAAAATTGATTTGACAGTGGCTTGAGGTCCTGACCAGGAGGAGAGTGTGTTTGTGTGCACGGGGTGCATTTTCTGCTGTGCCCTTGTATGCTCCATGGGATCTTGGCAAACCCAGCAGATGTCCCATGTCCAGGGTTTGCCCTTTAATCTGCAGCCACACAGAGTTCTCCTTGACACCAGCAGGAGCTTTGCAGGACAGGCCTTTATTTTACCTTTATTTTGTAGCAGAGCTGGGTCTTCTTCGCCTCTCAATGAGGTAAAGGAGACAGACCCTGCAGGTGGGAGACTGCCCTAGCAGTTAGATCCCTGGCCAGGTTCCTCTTGCAGCTGGCTTGAAAGAGCCCCCAGTCACCATCTGTTCTCAGGAACAAAACTGTTGTGGTTTTGAAACACATGCACTGACATTAAAAAGGCACACACAGAAAATCCCACCCGAATGACTTCATAAAAAGAAGTGGCAGCGGCAGCCTTGCTAAACATGCTGCCACACTCAGGCTGATTAATATTGTTGGGTCTAATTGGAGGCCGTTGCTTTAACCCAACAGTCTTGTTTTGGTTTGGGCAGCAGCTTGTCATGTAAAATTTGTTTGTAACAGGACTCTTAAGAGTCCCATTGGGAGTGCTGAAGTCAAGGGAAGAGAGCAGGTGACAGTGGAAATCAGACGGTGGGAAGATTTTGGGGACTTGTGGCTGGTGTATTTGCGTGTGCAAAATCCAGCCATGACCTGGATGGACTCCCGATGGCTCGTGTGTCAAAAGCCCTGCAGTGTGCCTGCTTAAGGGAAGTCAGGTTTCATTTGGGTAATAAAGGGCCTGTGCTTCTAGCACAGGAAGAGCTGAATTTAATCTCCCTGGCTGCTGTAAAAGTGGCCGACACGTGAGGCTGGCATGCCTCAGATGAACCAGATCCACTTTCTATAGAGAGGAAGCTGAAGGGAAGCACTCATTGAAATATTCCTATTGAAATGTTCCCTATTCCTTGCTGAGCTTTCTGCTTGGGTCTCTGGTCCAGAGCAGCTGTGTGCCGAGCACCTCCAAGTGCTACAGGGCATCGTGATTTTGCTTGTGTGCCCTGGAAAAGTCTATTAGCTGGGCTATATATTTAACTAGTGTCCATAAAGCCATTAGGCTGCTGCCTTGCATGTGAACCACTGCCAGATCAGAGAAGCAGAGCCCAAAGGTGCTGGCCCCAGGCAGTGGTGAAGCCAGGCTGAGGCTGTGCAAGGAGCAACATGAGCCACCAACATGCTATAGGTCTGGGTTCAGAGAGGGGACTCAAAGCAATCCCTTTAGCTGGCTTTTCTGCTTTGATTCATTCATTCTGAGCAGCACAGATGGAGAAGGAACACGGGACAGTCATTTGGGCTCTAGAGAAAGCTCAGATGGGAAGTGTTCGTCCCCCTGCTCATCCATTCCCTCTGTCCAGCAGCTGCGCCAGCAAAGCCTGAGGAGTCACACCAAGAGCTCCTATCTGCTCTGTGCAGCTCCATCCATCACCAGGCAGGGGGAACTGAAAAGCTTTCTATAACTATACAATGCTAAAACCATCAAAGGGCAGGTGGGATGGGGTTAGAGCAGTTCCAGGGGAGTTCCCTATGTGTACAAGGGGAAATTAAAGGAAAAAATTGAATTAGAAACTCAAGGGAATCTTCCAAATGGCAGAAGATATTGGAATGATTTCTATTGCACCATGAGAAGGCTTTCTCTTCCTCCACATCTCCGAAAGCATTAGACAGGCTGTGCCTGTGTGTGTGAGAACCACATCGCACACTTGCCCTCCAGAGTTTCCTTTCTCATATTTAAAACGGGCAGACCTCCAGTTTTTAAGGTCTGAACAAACCCTAGAGCACGATGCTGATGTGATACCTGAGTTAGGAGCGAGCCAAGCGAACTCCTGCGTTTCTCCTCCAGGTCCCTCCTCTGTCCTGCTGGCCATGGGACAGGGCTCTCTGCTCCCTCCGAAAGCAGAGGCAGCTCAGAGTGGGCACTGCCAGACACTGACACCTGCATCTAGAGGACACCGTGGTGACAAGCCAGGTCTGACCCGGGGGATCAGGAGCTTTCTCTGCAGCTGTGATGGGAGGAGTTAGGGGAAATCACCATTTCATTCCAGCTCTGTACTAAAACAATTCAGGTTCTTCATTAAAAATCCTGCCAAGTATATGCTACTGACAGATGAAGCGGTAAAAATGCAACAGCCAGCTCCTCTTCACCTCTATAGAAATTCCTGTTCTGTGTTGCTGCTACAGGTTGGGTTTTGTCTTTACAAGCAGACCCTTTCTGTTTCAGATGGGGCTCTTCCAAGTACTCATAGTACTGTGGGTCACTTCAGGTCTACAGCTGCACTTTGTCTCTGAAGACTATCTCTATCTGGATTAATTTATATTGTGGGGTTTGAGGAGGCCAAAACCAGTGCTGGGGACCAGAATAGAGGAGTATAGTTACTCAGGGGTTGTTTTAACTTGTGCAAGGTCTGAAACTCACTGGAGGAGAAGCAGCTCAGCAGCTTGAGCCTAGAGAGCTTGGTGAGACTAAACTGGCTGAGGATGTGTCTCGTTGGGTGTCCTAGTGCTCTAGAAACCCTCTTTAGGCCACAGTTATCCAAGCAAGCACTGATGCCTGACTCTGCTCCTTGCACTGACACCATTCCCCAGATCTCAATGAGCAACTTCTCCCCAAGGCCTGATCCAAGGCCCCCAAAGTCACTCCAAAGCCTCCCACTCTGCTCTTCCAGTTGGCTTCAGGTGTTCCCACTGGGCTTCACCACAGTGAGGTGCATTAACGTGCCAGGCAGCTGGGAGACTTCCCTCCTGCAGGTCAAGGTAGCAGGACAGGGTGAAGCCCACTGTGCCCTGCTAGATCTTGGATATTTCACAGGAGCCCTGGCATGTATCCCAGGGGTCAGGCGGCTGGGCAGGGGCAATACGGTGCTCTTCTGCTGGGTTATGGCAATACTTTGCACACTCCCCATGCAGGCTCTGGACACGTGCCTCGTCTGCTGCCATCTCCAAGCAGCAACCAGGAGAGGTGTAGTAAACCAAGCCGGCCTGAAACCACTTACACGGGGGTCTAATATATGCTGCTACATCATGTTAATTTGGTTACACACAGGCTTACCTCTGGGATGAGGCCAGATAAACTACCATTCTGTGCACTGGGGACAGGAACTCCTTTCCCGCAAGGGGAGGAAGGAAGGAGTTATCCAAACCCACGTATTTGCTGCATCCCAAATCCCTTCCTTCCTTCCCTTGCATTCTGATCCTCCCCTTGGCAACCCACAGCTCCCTTCTGGCACTGTTGCTCCCTATCACAGGGAATAAGGAGGGCAAGGCAGTGCTAAGGGGATCCTAGATGCTTTGACACCGAGGCAGAAGTGGCAACAGCAGGGTAGGGCAGTGCTTCACTTAATCCCCAGCGATTCTAACATCAACCAGCTTTTGGCTAAGGCCAGGCTGTGTCGGGAGGTCACCTGCAGTCAGGGTTCCCCACGAACAGCCTTTGCCTGGGCCCACGAGAGTGCACAGGGCTGTTTGCGTGCTACAGGCTGCAATTTGCACCCTGGCTGCCAGGCAGACTCCGGGCAGTGGTAGGAAGCCATCCCAAGCAGGGAAAGCAGACGCATTGGCTGGCTCCAGGGAAATACCCACAGAGTGCCCTCAGGAACAAAAATCCTCACCGAATTTCCTTTGGCTGTTCCTGGGGGACAAGTCACCTTAAACCTGGGGCCCAAAGCCATTCTGGGATGATGTTAACCCTGGGGTAAGTCATAGGCAGACCTTGAAAATGGTAGATCTTATTCCTGGCATCCACCACCAAGTCTTAGTGTGATTTAAAATCATATCTGGCTCCAGGATTCATTACTAAAGGATTTTTGGGAAGGGGAGAGGTTTTGTTTGTTGCTGGTTTTCCTGAAGTCTCCTGCTGACTACAGCCCAGGTGATATCCCAGTGAGGCATGGCATTCCCCCGTCTGCAAATATGACTGTATGGATGCATTTGCAGGGGGATTCCTCCCATGTTAAAAGGTGGATAAATCACCAGTCTGAGATGTCCCTTCATCCTTCTCCGTTGACCCAAGGGAAGCCGAGATCCACATGCTGGGCATCGGCCATGTCACCTCTGTCCCTGGGCAGGAGAGGAATCTGGCTTTGGTGCTTGCCCACCTCACACTGGGTGGCACCACAACAGCTCAGGTGTGCTTATACTTTATGTATATATACACTTTTATATAGAGAGATATAAAAAGCATACTTATCAGTATTCTGATAAGTATACTGACATCAGTAGTGAGAGACTGCATGCCACACATACTGCTATAGAGTCTAAGCCTTAATACACATCACATACATATTTACTTAAGGTGAATTCAGAGCAGGGATGAGAGAGAGGAAACTTTGGTCCAGAGATGGACAAAATCCCGTCAAAACCTGGCAGTAGCCAGGAAAAGCAGAGAGAAAGAGCAAGCCTGCCCAAACCTTCCTCTTCCATTGCACCGCTCACTAAACCTTTCATTTTAAGTACTGCCTTCATGCCCAGCACACCACTTTAAAAAAATGCTTCTGTGCGTTAGGATGAAGGCTCAAAATTTCCTTTGATGGTTACAGGAGCAGGCAGAGGAGAAAAAGCCTTTTTGAGAAGCCAGGATGGAGGTATCTGGGTTGCAAGGAAGCGTGTCTATGCATCTGCAGATGCTGGATGAGGCTGTGGAAGTGCCGGCTCGGGTCGGTTGAGGTCACTTCAGCTCCGATCAGTGCCTCCAACTTGCAGCTGAGCTCCAGGAGCCAAAGGCACAAGTGCCACTCTCCTGCCAGTTCTCAGAAGAGACATCTCAGTTGGAGCTGGACCCGGGAAGCAAATATCCTCGTGAGCATTTTCCTCGTGGCTCTGACATGAAAGGAAAAAGCAAAACACCCTGGGCTAGAGGACACCACAAGAGACTTGCCTTGGGCCAAGAACCAAAAGAGGCGTCACCTACATGGAAGATGTTATCCAAATAATGTGACAGAGTGTATGGGAAGCCAAAAGTGACTCTGTTTTGCCTTTCAGAACAACATTTTACTCCACTGGATGGTAACTGAAGACTTGGTGAGGGCTGTGTGAGGTCTCTGCTCTGTCACAGACCATCTGTGTGAATGCAGTGAAGGTATTTATTTAGCTCTTCTACGCTTCAGTCCCCCTGTCTGTAAATCAGAAACGAAATAACACGTCCCTATGCTGCAAGGTTGTTGTGAAGATAAAAGGGTTAAAAGGCAGATTGTCTTAAAGACTTGTCTTAAAGGTTGTGTTAAAGGGCTTTATAAAGTGCTGTGGAAAAGTGCAAAGAGAATTAATTCCTCTCCCAGAATCTCATCAAAGTTTGGGTTTTCTAACTGGGGCGTCTCAAATTGAGGCTGAACCTTTCTCTCTTGAGGGTCTGGGTGGTGAAGACTCAGGCTTCTGGTGGTGGCAGCCCTCCAGCCCAGTGCTGAGCCTCTCCAAGGTGATGCTCAGTGGGCAGAGAGGGTGGCAGCCCCCCAGTTCTCGAGGTGCCTTCCGGATGGGGAGCAGCAGTGAGACAAACCCATCACCTTTGCCGTTGCGAATCTCATAGTCAAAGCTAGGCAATTTTGTGTCCTGCAGTAAACAGTCATGGGCAGGTTATACTACCCTAAAAGATCTGCGCATCCACCCCAGCCTTCGTGGGGTGAAAAAAGGCAACCTCAAGGCACTGTTAATTTCCTGCATTTCCCTCTTTTTTAGATAAATCACATGGATGCTCTGGATTTCAGACCCTGTAGGCTTCTGGGATTTTCATCAAGGGGTTTGGAGGAAGACCTGTCTCTCATTAGCAAGGCCGTTTGCATAAAAATAGGAGCATTGGGTCTGATTCCTCAAGCTGGGAGCTGCTCTCATAAATATCGGAATGCCCTCAGCTCCCATTGGGGCACTCAGTCTCTCCGGGGGTTGAGCCCTCCAAGCTCCTTGCAACTCTGCACAGGCATTTTGGGTGGGGAAGGGGAAGGCTGTATCAGAAAGAAGCAGCGGGGCAATTGTAAGAGGCAGGAGGTAATGACCCATGTTGGGAAGCAGCCAAGAGAACAGAAATAGCATATGGAAAAGGCTCTTTGAATGTAATGTATGTTGCTGATTCTTAAGAATAATCAGCAACACCTCTTTACATGCTGCATTTTTTAGCACAAATTGAGAATAAAACATCCTCTCTGCTGAGACAGCAGAGTTCACATTTCCTTTCCTTCACAGACAGCTTCCATCGGTGTTACAGGTATATTGTATGATATTGTCCCACTTCCTTTGCTTGGGATAAATGCCACAATCCCTTTTTCAGCAGTGGGGAAACTGAGGAACAGGCAGTTCAACTACCTTGCCCTTGGCCATAGACCTTGTCAGTGGCATAGCTGAGACAAAGGCTCAGGAGCTACATGTACTGCTGCAGCTTTATTCCTGTGCTGTGTCAGAAAATATTATCTCTCACTTTGATGCATCCAGATTTTCTTGACATAAATTGCTGAAATCGCTGAGAGAGGCATTTATTTCAAAGTTCAGCACATTATACTTAGGGAGAGAGAAGTTGAGTAACTGGAAAAATCAACTCGGAGTTGCATCACCGGGAGCCAGAGTGTTTGTTTAGTCCTTTGTGAGATGAAGCAAGCTCCAGTTTGGCCTCATCCAGGCATGATTAGTCAAGAGATAAGGAAGGGTTTCTGGACGGGTCCCTGATACTGAGCAATTTCAGGCATGGATATATTTTGTAAAGGGGGGGCGGGCAGAGAATAATAGTATCTTCCCTGTCTGACCTAGCAGACAGTCATATTGGCTCTAAGAAACAGCTTTCAAAATGACCAGTCCCTCCCACGAGCTGCGTTGCTCCATTTCCCCCGTTTCCCATCCTTCCCCAACCTACGACTGCAGTAAATTATAAACGGAGGGACTTTGCAATAAAACCCCAGCCCAATAAGATCAAAGACAACTTTTATCTCCCATTTTCTTTGGGGTCCAAAACTCACAAGAGCACAGCTGCTGGCCTGAGGTTGCAGCTGTATTGCTCCCAGATGATAAAATAGCCGCAGCTTCAAGGTCCTCTGTGTTAGCTTAAGCTAAGACGCTCACCTCCTTCCAACTCAAGCAAAGCTGTTCACTAAACTGTCCATACACCGTCCCTATCTCCTGTCCCAGCATGGGATGATGCAGGAGAGCAAAATATAAGGAAATTCTCCAAGACTGGTGATTTTTGCCTGCTGTCCCACAGTGACAGCTGACCTTGCTGGTATTTCTGACTTCATTTTGTTTCACATCTTGCATCGTGCCACCCAATGCATTCTGCACCAGCCAGGGCAAATCTTGATCGGCCCTTAAATCACTTTTAGCCTTTAAAGACCCACAGTGTAAATGGCAGAGTGAAAATCCTGCAGTGAGGTCTGGAGTTTTAGGGGGTTTTCTTCAAAAGCTGAGATTTTGTTGGTGTCTAAGAATTTAGCTTCTTACCCACCCCATATCTAGCGCAAGCCTTGCTCAGGTTTGCCAAAGAGATTTCATCTTGATGCATTTAGAGGTGAACAGTTGTAACAAGCAAGGCCTGAGTTCTCCTTGTCAAAAATCTACAGGGCTGGGATTTAAATTCATCTCAGAAAAACACAGTGAAAGAAAAGAGTTACCACCTGTCATCTCTTTGGGGATAAAAACCAGAAGGGACAGAGTTTTGGCTTCCAGGAGCAATCACAAGCGAGAAGTGCTGCTTGGGACTATTTAGCCTTTTTGAGCCTGCAGCCTTGGCTGGGGAAATCAGTGGACTTGGCAATGCTGCTGAAACCATGCTCAGAAGAAAGAGTCCAAGAAGAAAAGCAATTAAAAACCAAGTGATCCTGTGCATGGCTGCTGGAGGCTGCTTTCCTCTGTGTCTGTGCATCATGGCTGAGCTGTAACACCAGTGCCCACCCTCCTGCCCTTACACCTCTCCCAAATCCTCATCAACCTCATCTCCCCAGCCACTCTGTCTGCCCCTTGGAGGGCCAATGACTGCACAGGCTCCATATCCTAAGGAAATCAAGATAAAAACAAATCAAGTCTCAGAGAACGCCTGACATTGAAGAAAGAAGAAAGTGCAGGTCAAATTGGCCAAAAATCCTTCAAAATGTTTCAGCCATTTCTAGCATTGCACTTTCCTGCTCTGAACTCTGGCTTTAGAGCCATGAATTTTCCTCCTTGTCTCAGGTCTGGACATCAGTTTTTGGGTTTCAGGGTGGCTGTATGATGAAACTGCTACCAGATATCCAACCACTGCCCTGGGGTAGCAAGTGGACGTTCATTTGAAACAAGGCCAGTTGCTGGTAATCCTTCCCCACAGATATACCCTCTGTTTGGGAGCTCACATTAAGAGGAGGCTTGGAAGATGCCAAAGCAACAGGCTTTGGGTTCTTGGCTCTGATGTAAGCAAAACCAGCTCATTTTCTTTTGCCCAACTTCTTAGTACTTGTTTAAATATGCACATTTCAGATGGGAAAGGAAATGTCTTGCCTTCCCGGAAAAATTGTTGCACTGACTTCCTCGTCCTTCCTTGCATCGCTGACGTTTCTTAGCAGCAATTTCCTTCCATGACAAAGCAAAGACATTGGTGGCTCCGATCACTTTCCTCTCAGCAAAAAGCAGGGTTTTGTGGACTGACGAGGGCTGATGCGGTTTTGAGGTTGTTCCCTCTTAGGCACAGGCACCTTCTTCTTGTGCAGCACCTTGCATGGTGGCGGTCCATGAAGGGAGCTAATCTTTGTTAGCCTCATACAAATAAAAAAGCGATGTGAATTCAAAGAGCAATAAACATTGCAGTGAACTTGCTCTGGGCTTTCTGAGGCGGTTGGCTTGGCCTTACCGTGCCATCACTTGCTTCCTAAGGGAAGGCTGCAGGGACGCAAACTGAAATCACAGCTCCTTGCTGGCTGTGCAACACTCGCAACTCCCTCCTCCCAGCTCTCTGCTTGCAGAAGCACTGCCTCCGTCTCGGCTCCCGGGGCACGTGAGGCACCTCCAGGCTCTGCTTGCTCCCCAAACTCACCTTCCAGGTGAAAGGATGTGCTCCAGGCAACTCAAAAAATTGCCTTATTTCTAAATTTATTAATTAATGAATCTATCAATCAATTATACACAAATATTACCCTCCACGCGGTGAGGGGAACCAACCCCATGTGAATGGAGATTGTTCAATCAGGACAAGGGATTTTTTATGAAAAGGAAGCTGTGGGTGTGATTTGTTTCTCCTCTTGACCTTGGGAGACCTTTACCTACATTTATTTCTCAGACCTGAATTAGCACCATAATAACACAGGGCTGGAAAATTATACTTAAACCTCCCAGCTATTTCTGGGTTACAGAGGCTCTTTCTTTTTCTCAGTCTAACCTAGTTTTCCAGTGAAACATTCCCAGCCTCTACAAAGAGACATCCCAGTTTTCCTCCCTATATAATTATATAAAGTCTGGCCTATACTGGCCTATATTCGTGCCCTTTCGCTCAGTCGCCTTTAATGTCAGCGAGGGATGCTGCTCCCTTTGGGGAGGTAAAGAGCAGGAGGAAAGACTGACACTTCACTCCTGCTTCTGCCCTGAAAATAGGCTGGATAAAAGTCGTCACAACAGTCTGTGAAGACTCTTCTTAGTGTGTGGCTGGCTGCGATTCACCTGCCGAATTCAAACTATGTCCCACCACCACGAGGGTCCCATGGATGTAAATGTGAAAGAACCGTCACTGCTCCATGGGATGGGGTGAAGATCTGGAGAAGGTCCTTGAGAGAGAGTGGTGCTGTCATGGCACAGGATGGGCTTTTCTCTCCACTGAACAGACAGGAATGGGCCTGATGAGTAAAGTTAAAGATCTCAGCAAGGCTGTGGTGATTTGTTCCCTACCTTTGCAGGTTGATTGGCTTAGGGGGAAAAAAAAAAAGAGTGGGGGGGACACCTCTGCATTGCTATATCTTTAGGGCAGAGAGCGAACCCAGGGTGTGGAAGGCTGCAGTCCTCCAAGTAATGTTAAAAATTGCAGGTCTTAAAACTCAGTTCAATTCCTTTTTAATCTTGTAGATGACACCAAATAAATATTTACAGCTTTTTGTTTGTTTGCTTGTTTGGTATTTTGTTGTTGTGTTTTTCCAGGAAAATGAAGAGAAATGCAGGCTAGGGGATATTCATCCATCACAACAACATATTATCCCATTCCAAGGAGATTTACATTTCCTGAAGACACAGGAACTTCTCTGGGAGGAGAAATCCCAGGGGAGGGATTGGGCTTCTGCAGACCTCAGCATCAGTCACTTCCAGCTTTGGTCTCATTTCCTTCATAGCACCAGTGTCAGGAGAAAAGTAGATTCAAACCACTGGCTTTTCCAGCCTCAGCCAGATCTTTCTGCTGCTTTCAAGGGGTTTTGAGTCAGGCGGTACTTTGGCACATCAGCAAAATTGAAGTCTGACAGAATTGACGCCTCGTGCGATCAGAAGATATCTGCAGAGCTAGTGATGACTAAGAAAGTCTGCCTGGCCCCTTGCCTTGCCGGGCAGGAGCAAGAAACCCCAAGCTCTGTGCTGGGCTGATGGGAAGAGATGGACACATCTGCATGGTCAGGGTGGCTTTTTATTTTGCCAGGCTTTTGCTGAGTGGTCTTGAACTGTCACCTCCAGCAAGGAGCACCACAACCCTGCATTGGATGGAGGGGAGTGGGCTTGCTTTGCCATGGCGCTGACTCTGCTTTGCAACTCAGCCATGGGGCAAGGAAGGTTTGTCTGGCTCCAGGGCCTCCTGAGTCATTTTATTTCAGTGTCATGAGAGACAGTAAAACACAACCCAAACCACAGCTGTAGTGTCAAGCCTGGTGCTCTCTCCAGAAACACTGGGCTCTGCTCACTCTTGGCCGGGGGCCCAGGAAGTCTGGCCACTTCTATCCTGGGTTGAAACAGCCCTTTCCTAACTTGTTACTGGCAGCCCCCAAAAACTGAGAAACCATGAGTCAAAATAATAGACAAATTCCTCCAACTAGCTGTTTTTCATTTAAAGAAAAAAAAAAAAAAAACAAAGGAAAAAGAAAATGGGATTGCATGGTGTTTTGCATCTTCTGGTTGCTGCCCACAGCCGGCTTGTGTGCACCTCGCCTTGCACAGGAAGCCTGGTCTGATCCCAGATCACCTGAGATCAACTGATACGAATGGAAAATGTGAGGTCTGCTTAAGGATGGAGGGGACGGGTGAGGAACACCCTTTCCTGGACGGGGACACACCAGACTGTTTTGGACCATTTTGCTATATTGCACAGTTCCCTCTACAGGTCACAGCAAGAAACACTGGGCACCCTGGGGATGACTGATGTGGTGGGAAAGAAATGCAAATAAGGGCAATAAAAAGTTAGTGTCTGACTGAGGAAGGGGCTTTGATTCTGGCTGGGAGGAGGTTTGCTCAGCTGGTGCCTTAGTTTCAGGTTGACTTGGAGAAATCCCTACCAAAGCTTTAGTTTTGGTTTTAGGATTATAGCATCACTGTTTTTTATAGATCAGACTGGATGCTGACCAGGGCATGGTGATCATTCAAATGTAGCAATCAATGGAGACTCTTACACCTCAGGTACTACCATAACACACAGAATCATTATGATGATTAGCAGTACTAATCATAATAGGAATCATCTCTGAGGCTTTTGGCCATCACTGTGGGACAATTAATGGGTGGCAATCAGTTAAATCCCTTTGCACGTATTTCCCTCCTGCAGGCAGACTCACACTTTCGTGAGGAATTTGAAGGATGCACCAGCAAAAGACCTGAGAAAACACAACACCATCACGGAGGTGTGAATATTTCCACCCGGTGCTTGACGGGGCACTTGTGTTGCCACCTCCCTGGCCACCTCAAACTTCAGCAAAGGCTGTAAACTTGACTGATGACAGCAGCTGGCAAAATTCAGCCCACCCAAGAAAAAGGGGCACCTTTTCAAGCAGAGAGGTCAACATGAGGCAGACATCTGTTTCTACATGGGCTTCTAACTCTCCTTGGCCTCACTGAAAATCCCAGCCTTGGTGGGCAGCAAATAGCCAAGGCTGCTTGTAGCACCGGCTTCCACCAACCCTTATCATGGATGAACAGAGAAAGTTGTGCTTCATCTGGCACTAAGGCACATATTGCATTTTTAGATTGGGCAAGTTGCTTAATGGACTTAACCAACACAGAGTGCACAGTCACAGGTTCGCATGTGTTTTACTCCCAGCCATGCTATAAGACAAGGGACACCCCTCCTTCAGCCCAGTGCTCAGCGTCCTTCAGTGGAGCTCACCTCGCAAAGCACATATTTCTCAGGGTGACAAGTCCTTTCTTACAGCTCCAGGGGTCTTTAGCATAATCAAAAATATATTCTTTCCCCTCCTCAAAGGAAAATTAGATTTAATCATGCTTTGGCTGAAAGCAGGTGGAAATTAAAAGAAAATTATTCCAAAAAACATCTCGACACCACCAAACAGGAACAGGTTGTACTGCAGCATGAAGTATCTGGTTTCTCAACTGTTTTGGCAAGCAGACAGACACTTAGTCAAAGGAGGAATCATCCCTTGAAAAAGAGGGTCAGTGGAAAGTTTCCGAGTACTCTTTTCCACCTGTCTGTCCCCCAGCTCTATGATCTGGGCTGCTTCCTAGTGTACACAGAGGTTGGCTCACAGGGAGGTTAAGGGAGGGGAGGTCTGTCCCCTCTCCCACCGCCCCTCGTGCTGTGGTTGCTGTTAGCCATACAGCAAAGCACCAGCTTCTCGGCTCCCCCTCCACCTCCACTGTCAGACCTGGGTCAGGATATTGATTTCTGTAGGCAAATACCCCATCACTTGGGTGAGGGGCTGCTTAGGAAAAGGTATGATACATAAGAAGTGTCTCATCCATCGAGTTATCATCCAACAAACACCAGTTTAGAGATGTCCTACACCAAGTCTGTGTCCAGACCAGTATGTTCAAGAGCCACTGCTGCACTCTTATCACCCATGAATTTGTCTATACTTGGGTCCAGCTGTACTCTGTAACCTCCATAACAGCTGGCACTGAGTTGCACAGGTCAGTTATTTTTCTTGTGTGCAAAACCCAGCCTGGTCCTTATCTGCACTTTGCTAAACCACCTCCTAATTGTAAAACACTGGCAGCGACCAGCCGAGTGCTCGCAGCGGTGTTTGGAGCCAGCTCTCCTACTACAAAGGGTTTGTCTTTCTGCAAGAATGACCACATTCTGTTTAGAGAAGCGCTACGAATTTATACCACAAATAATTACAGTGATACTATAACTTTGAAAAGAAATCCATGAAGTGTATTTTGCGATGACATTTCTTTGATTATTCTTAATTGCGTTTGACTCACCAATGCAGACTCCAAATTAATGAGCTCTTATAGTACCATGGAGCCTGGATTATAAACTTAGACAGCAACCAAAACAGTCATGATAATGAGCCACACGACGGTGACGCTTTTCCCCCTCGGCTCTCCTTTCTCTTCCCACCTCCCTCCTGACTTGCAGCAAGAGCAAGGCTGTCTGCTTGCCTTGCTGTGATGGATTTCAATTCCCTGGACCATCCTCAGTATTTGCTTTCAAAAGACTAATGCTTTGGAGGAATTATTAAAGAAGAAAAACAGGCTGGCTCCCACTTGCCGTCTCTTGCCTTGTACTTTGTTGGCAGGCCTTTTTTAGCAGGGATCGTCCTCTGTGTGTGTTTGTATTACTCCTGGCACACTGCAGCCCTTGCCTAGGATGGGACATAAGCAATTAAACACAATCAATAATGCCTACCCTGAACTTTAAAGCATACTTTATTCTTGCAGAGCAGGACAGCATGGTACACACTGATAATCCCTCACAGCTGTTGCACAGCCTTTCTTTTTTTTTTTTTTTTTTTTTTTTCCTGTTAAAATCTGAAGCAGGACAACACCCTGCATTTGTCGAGAGCGGAGCTGAGCCACGGGAAGGTAACGGGTGCCGCCAGCAGCTGAGGAGCAGCCCTGTGGTCCCAAGTCCTGCACCTTCCACCACTGCTGGAAGCACCAGCTGACGGTGATGTAGAAAGCTACATTTTTTGCAAATCTTTTTTTTTCCCTGGAGCTCAGTGACAAAGGGGATTCAGTGCCACCTCAGAGGAGACCTGTGCTCAAGCCCTCTTGGGAAATGGAGATGAAGAAGCTCATGTGTCCCCTGTGAACCTCTGGGCTGGTGTCTTAATTTGTACTGTGCCCCAGAGAACCCCCTTTTTTCTCGGGACTGCACAGCACCTAGCACAGGCCTAGTTTGCAGCCAGAGATCTGGCATGCAAAGGGCATAAAATAGCAATTCCTGGAGCCCTCTTTCCAATTGCTTTCCCTGGAAGTTAGCCTGGCTGCCAGGACCTTTCTTATCTTGGATGAGCCCTGCCTTTCAGATGAGCTTGTCATCCTGGTCCTCAAAGTTTCTAGTCTCTGCCTTGTTTGAAGGAAAACCAGAGTGGTAACGTACAGAAAGGAAAACACCGTGGGTTTGGTTTTCTTTATTGTCTGAACCCTGTAAACAGGTTCCAGACACAAATAATTATTTGTAAGTCACGTTCCTCTATCTCAGAGGAACCATTTCTGTTCTGCAACCTTTTGCTGATGCAGCAAAATAAGAAAAACAGCCTGAAGGGGAGAAGCAAACATCCCAGGCTCCTCTTCCTAACCCAGGGAAAGCTCTGAGTGAGAACAGCTGCTCAGCAGAAGTCTCTCCGAACAAGAGTGGTTTAAATTAGTAGGATTCTGGCTAATTAAAAGACTATAAAGACATAATTAAAAGAACTGAGACCAAGCTATATTAAATTAGTCTGCCAGCCGCCTTCCAAGCCATCGCAGAAGGATTCAGATGGTTGTGTGCACCTCACGAGCCCAAAACACCTCCGTGCCCTGAACGCACCGGCCAGAGCGAGAGCTGGTGATGGGGTGGACCTGCTGGGGAGGGCTGGGGAAGGGGCTGCCAGGGCAAGGACAGCTGCAAGGCAATCCCCCCCAGCCAGAGCAGGGAGAAAGGGGATTTGGTCTGGGACAAGGCCAGTCTCCCAGGAAGGTGACAACTGGAGAGGTGGTTCAGCCCCCGGGATAATTTCTTCCTTCTCACATCACTGCTCTCCTTGTGCTCCCACAAGGATGGGAGTCGTTGTGGTGGTGGGAAATCCTCGATTAAAGCACCCTGCTGCTTGCAAATGAGCTCTGAGGCGCAGCCAGCCCAGGGGCCCGTCCACAGCTCCGCAATGCCTCGGGGATGGCTGCAAAGACAGCAGCATCCTGGCGAGAGCACTGGGGAGTACAGCCAAAAGGGGATGTGGGGGGAGATAAAGAAGGGGCAGGGAGGAGAAGGAAAAAAGAGAGGAAAAGAGAGAGAAAGGGAGAGAGAAGGACACACAAAGAAGGAGGAAAAGGAGAGAAAGCGAGAAAGATAGAAAGAGAGAGAAAAAAAGAAAGAAAGAGACAGACAAAAATGAAAAATGAAAAGAAAAAGAGGAAAAAAAGTAAAAAAGAAGGAGACAAAGGAAAAGAAAAAGAGAGAAGGATAAAAAGGAAAAGAAACAGAAAGTGAAGGAGAGAAAGGAAAAGAGAAAGATAAAGAGAAAAAGAGAAAGAAATTTTAAAAGAAAGAGAAAAATAGAAAGAAAGATAAATAGAAAGAAGGAAAGCAGGAGAAAAAGAAAGACAGGAAGAAAAAGAAAGGGAGAGCAGAAGAAAAGTAAATAAATGGAGAGAAAGAGGGAGGGAAAGAAATAGCAAAGGGGGCATGGATGCTTCCAGCTGTTCAGATATGGCAATGCCGCCCCTCCACAGCTGTGCTTTCCACATCCTCCCCACCAGGCTGGCACGTGGAGGGACCCAGGTGCATGGGGACCATCTGCCCCACGAACAGACTCTTTGGGCCAAGGGATGTTTGCTGGGGTCACCAACATCCCTGCATGCACAGAAAGAGGCTCAGGTGAGGTCGGGCAGCTGAGGACCCACTCCGGTCCATCTGCAAAAGGCCTGGTCCGGCCATGAGATTCGCTGCACCCAAATGAGGACAATCTGCAGAACACAAGAAAGCTAAAACTTCCTTTAAGTGGCAAAAATACTACTATGTGATGGCAGATGTGGACAGAGCTGACTTGCAGCTCTTGCTCACAGCTGCTGAAGAGGTTCTCGATAGCTGCAGCTGCTCACGCACCCGGTTTTGCCGGCTGACGGCAAGTTCAAAACTTCTAAATGCTTCCTTTCATTGTGCCGTGCAAGCCAAAAGTTGGGAGATTTTCCATGAATTGAGAATTTTTAAAATGCTGTTTGGAGACAAAAGAAGTGCTTTTGATTTTGAGCACTGTTTAGAAAAAATCCCATTAAGAAATCTAGAAGCAAAATATATTGTGAAGTGGAAAGCTGTGCCGAGCTGAAAAATTAAAAGTGTTTCATTGAAAAAAGTTAGAATAAGGCTGGTTTGAGTTTGGGGGATGCTTCTTCCAGGAAAAAAAGTGTAATTCCGTAGCAGTTTGGCTGCTTTGCTTTAGTAAATAATTAAAAATAAAAAAAAAAAAGAAAGAAAAAAAAAGAAGAAGAAAAAGAAAAGAAAAACAAAATAAAGGGGGTAGGGCAAAATATGCACAGAATCCAGAATAGCTAAGAAAAGGACTTTTTTGTCTCATATCTCTCTGTCTCCCTGCTGAAGGCTGGAAGGGGAGACTGTGGAAACCCACTGTGATGGGGAATTTACATAACTTTGTGTCCCAGCCACCAAAATTGGGATGACACTGGCATGAGCTTGTCCCACACCAGGATGGATGTGTGGCCTCCACTCCCTCAAGCTGCTGCATGGTGTGCTTATTAAGAGAAATGATTGTTTGTAAGGAGAAAAGCTTCCTCCTCCCACAGTACACTATAAAAGTGAATGATCAGTAATTCAGATGCTCTTGTGGCTATAAACCATTGCACTATAAGTCATGCTAGTACCAGTCCTGACAAGGAGAGCAGGTGATGAGCAGCTTGTGTTATCCAGTTAATGGGAGAAGAGAAAATGCTTGCAAAGCCCAAAAGGAGAGTTTGTGCAAAATGAAGGGTTTCTCCACTGCTTTCTTCAGGAAATGCAGCTTGTGCACATTCCCTATGTCTGACTGTCTCTGAACGAAGTTTAAGCCCATCAGTAGACCCCCATCAGTCCTAAGAATAAGTACCTGGGTAAAGGTGACAATACTGAGTTCATCTCTTACTAGCCACTAGAGAATCCGGCACCACCCACCAGGAGAAGCTGCATTTGGGGTTTACATCTCACTGGACACCAGCAAATTCACCCTACAAGACAGATGCTGGCAGAAAAGTAGTTTTCAGTGTCACTCCTGCTCAGGGCACTATGAACTTAACCTGGAGAGCAATGGGGACTGAGTTTCTGGGACCACTGGAAAGAGATGTGATTGAATTTCCTAGGTATACCCATGGGCTGTGATGATGACTGATACTCTTGATACATAGCAGCTGCCAGCACTTGCCGACTTCAGTGGTTATTAGCTTGTTTTGTAATTAAATAGTAGTTTCACTGGTACAATTATATAACAGTACTCAAAAGTCTTCAACACAGGAGTTGAAAAAGCAGCCATGTGTGAAAACCGTGGTGACCCCGTGCCATCCTCTTCAGCTGAGCATGAAGGTCAGCTTGGTGGAACACCATGAGATTCACAGCTGGTCATATCATGCCTCGGAGGGTATGGCTGCACCCACACCCCAGACCGGGATAGTGGGAGGATGTAGCTTTTGAACCTACCAGCTTCTAATTTTGTTCAATGCCCCTAATTCTTCTATTATACAAGACAACGAGCGGTCAGTTGTCCCTCAGGACTTCTCTAGACTTCTCTTGTATCTCTCCTTGGCCATTTCTTTTCCAAACTGGAGAATCTCTCCTTCCAGACCTTCAGCCAGCCTTGTTACTTTCTATGTATCTTTCCCAAATATCCTATTTCCTTTTGGTGTTGTGGGACCAAAGAGGCACGTACTACTGACAACAACATCCTAAGGTCCCTTCCAACCTGAATCATCCCATGAGCCTATGTGGATGCACCAGAGACATTTGTAGCAGTATAATGACATTTTCCGCTTTGTTCTCCACTTCTTCACAATTCCCAACATTTGATTTGATTCACAGCGACAGAGATTGTGTCTTGATGCAAATGTCCTGAAAGGTGCCCCATTGTATGGCCTGAGAAGGCTTAGGGCATGGATATATGCCCTTTTCTGGCACTAGCTGGACCAGCTGAGATGCCTTTACCCAGTCCCCTGTCACTGGCAGCCTTCTCTCTGGTAGCTGTGCTGCTCATTCCATGGAGCCCTAGCTCAGGTCAGTCTGAAGGAGCCAGTTTTAAAATAGCAGGTCTTTGCTAACCCAGCTTTTTAAGCAGGAACAGAAAGAGGGTGGAAGTTGCCAGTGGCAGCAGTGGAGGATGCCCATGTTGCACCGCTGCTTTATCCAAGCTGGAAGCACAGCAGGCAAAGCAGTGAGGAAAGCCCTTGGAGGCTGGAAGCAAAATCTGGTTTCCATAAGGAGCTTGTGAACCAGGCTTGCAAATAATGTGGATAAGCAGCAGGACTAGGGCAGTGTCCCCAGGATCTGCAGCCCCCTGCCAAGTGTTGCCTTCATCGTCAGGGTCAGGGTGAGTCCCGTCCCCAGGGTGTGCGATCAACATGCAGATGGCCTCAGCTACAAACGGGCCTGCAGCACAAGCTGAACTTCCCCCAAACTAATAATCAACCACTGACTTGAAAGGAAACCCCACCTGTCCTCCCCTCCCTGACTTTGTCTGAGAGCAGAGGCACTGATGCACTCTCAAAGAGGCTGCACTTGTGGTATTTTTGACCCAGCTGGAAGAAGGATGAGCCGTAAATCTCACTAGACAGCCTAATCTCATTATATTTCCCAGCTCAGTTTCCAGGCCAAGGGGGTTTGGCTAAGCTTCAGAGAAGCATCTGAACTCTCAGATGCTGCTCCAAACCAACCTCCTAAATCTTTAGATGGTCACCCATCAACAGGAGCGATCTCCGCTTGTTGTCACTAGCTGTGTACTAGCAGTGGGGTACTAAGACACACAGGCACAACACATGTAGTCACACAATTGCTCATCAATTCCAACCCTCCATAAAGGTATTACAAGCCACCATCTGAAGAGGAGGTATTGAGGGAATGAGCCAGAAAAAGGCATGAACTGACTATTGCTAAAAGGCCAAGAAGCAGATCATCTCTTTGTGAATCTGCCGGGGGGAGTGACTAATAGACCACCAGCAACCAGCAGAGGCACCCAGCAAATGCCAGCTGGAAAGGACATAGCCTTGATGGATACCTGCTGGGGTTCCTGAGCAAATCACAGAAGGCCTGTGCAGAAAAAGCAAACGGTAGCAGGAAATCCTGGATTGCTCTTAAGGTCGCAAACCTCTGTCAAAGTGAGATGGAGACCACCTCTGCAGAGCCAGGGCAGGGCTAGCTTTGCATGTGTCTCTGTCCTGGTGGTCTGAAGAACAAACAGAAAGCCAGGAGGGTGAGCAGACCTTGAGAACAGAAGGAGGCTGGGGCTGTAAAGATGAGCCAAGCCCTCTCTGTCAGCCTGGGAACTGGGAAAGAAAGCTGGGTGGGGAGTGATAGTTTAACTTCTCAGCGCTTTGTACAGATGCTGCCTTGGTGTTATGGTTCACGTAGGATTGTAGCCACCCCCTCTCAGCAAGGAACAGACTCCAAAGCTTCCTAGAAAAACTCAGGCCACGCTCCGCTGTAATTTTTGCCAGAGGTTTGCCTTTCATCTCTTTGGGATGCGGCAGCAGGAAGAGGGCAAGAAGCTCCCATTACCTCTGGAGGAATTGACCCTTGCTCTCCAACAACATGCAGGTCAAGGAGGGATTCAGCCTCCTTTGGTTGCATTTCTCTGCCTTTAGGAGCTGTGCTTCAGCCCACAGTGGTGTTCCCAGAGCCAGCTGGCTTGCTTCTGCGTATCCAGACTGCATGGACCAGCAGAGCCTGGGCATGGACCAGGCTTCAGTCATGCACCGCTTGCCCAAACAGGAGGGCCAGCTGGCTCGTCTCAGACCAGCCTTGCAGCTTCTGCATAGACCACATGATGGACCAGCTAGCACGGCACTGCTGTCGCCAGCTCTCTCCCCTCAGGAGCACCGTCCCAGAGAGGGCATCGTCCCTGAGTCAAACCAGGCATCCAGACCCCCAAACCCACAGCTCCTGGGCCTGTTCACCAAGGGGCTGCTGGTCCCAGACACCCAACAGAGGATTTCAGGCTGAATGAAGGATCTATGTTTTTCTTGAGGAAGGAGATCAGCTCGGAGCTTAACAAATTATTTTGTAAGTCATGCAGGAGAGTTGAGCTGCCTTAAGGACACACTTGATTTTTCTGTATATGTAGTTGCCTTCTTCCATCTCACCGGCATCTGGATGGCTCCTCTATGCCTTAAGAAGAGACGTTTCCCAGGAAACCTCAGCCCTCAAACTTTTAAATCAAGTTTAGACATTATTACCAAACACCTCCCATAAATCATCCTCTGGGCTTTTGTGGCAGTGTTTCTTTTTCCTCTTCATATTCAGGTTATTATTGGCTTTGTTGGGCACTCGGCCTCCAGTTCTGGGCTCTTCTGTTCTGGGCTGATTTGTGTAACAGTTTGGCTTCCCAGGGCAGCTGCTTTGTAACAGGGGTCTTTGAGGGCTGCGGGGAACATAAACATGATGAGATTCTTATATATATTTTGCATCAGCGTAACTCCCTTGGGTACACTTTGTACCACGTAAACCCAGCCCTCAGATTGTAAGCTCGACAAAGCAGGGCTTATTACAGTGGCCAGAAAAGACTGGTGAGCTTGATCCACTGAAGACATTAAACATGCCACGTTTAGTCATTTCACTCACTGGAAATATCTCCTCAGTCTGTAATGCAGATCCACTTAAATCAACCCTTGAACCAAAGTTCAGGAGAGTAACATCGAGGAAAACAAAGGGAAGAAATTCCCACTTGTAACATGAGCAGCTGCTACTGGCTTCTAAGATAAATTAGCACTCCATAATACAAGAGGTATGATGGGTCTCTAATGTCAAAATGCTATCAGGGGACAGCAACCTATGAAAGGATTTTTTTCCTTTTGATAAAAACCCCATCAAGTAGCTTTATTAGTATAAAAATTCAAGGTCACCAGACCACAAGCTTTAGCCCTTTACCTATTTCGTCTGATTCCTAGAGGCCACGACTGGGGTTTTCACACTGCCACAGTGAGCAGAGGATGGGTGTGCTATGTGAGCCGTTGGCAGCAGAGATTTGCATTTCATTTCCATGTCTGCCCATGCACAGATGTTTTCCTTGGTGGAAAGGCAATGGGGCAGGAGGTCCCATGGCTTGTGGGACGAAATCAAATGGGCATGGGGCACTCCATCCTAGCGGAGACCCCGCTGAACCCAGGGCAGTGTTGCACAGGGACTGGAGGGGACGGTGGCAGAAAGTATAATTCTCCTCTCCTCTATGTTTAATGTCTCCCTCAGCTTGAGTCCATCAGTCCTGGGGTGAGCCAAGGGCTTCTCCTAAAACCCCCTTGAGGTTTGGTCTCCAGCTGCGGCTCTGAGCAGCTCAGGAGCCGGGAGCAGGACCAGTGTGCCGGCTGCTCTACCGGGGTCAGCAGGGACACATCAGAGCTGCAGCTTTGAAAACACCAAGCTGCCAAGTCTCACGCATCAGTCGTGGGATGCCAGGCATGGTGGGGTCCCACGCGGCCGCCCCACCAGCCAGCTGTACCTTGCACAGCTGGGGGTGCGAGTCAGGGGCCCTCGCTGCTGCGGTGGGAGCGTGCCACCGGCCAGGCTCCCACTGCAGAGCCCACGGGGACACTGTGCCTCGTCTGCTGCAGGAGTCACACAGGAAAATATCAGGGTGGGTAACACAGGGGAGGGGGCACCGCGGGTGGGACTCACCCAACATGGCAGGGATGTCTATCTGCTCTTTAGCTAGTCACCTCCAGTGATGAATCCGTCAATCTCTTTAAAAAAAAAAAAGACAATACCACTAACTTCTTATTTGTGCTTCCTCCTTGGCAGCACACGTTGTTCCCAGCCCCGAAAGGCTCCGCTGCCTTCCCTGCCCCCTGCCCCTAAAACAGCCAGCGAGGGAAGAATTGCTGTTGACACTGGCTGTGTTGTAATTGGCCTTTAGGGCTGACCCCTTTAATTAGATTAACAGGGGCCTGTGCATTCCCTCTCTGATTTCTTCCTTGGGCTGGGGGCAGAGTTGGGCAGGGACCGCTCCAGGGCACAGTACCCACTCCCACTGTGTCCCGGCTTCCTCCGAGCTTCCCCCTGCAATCCCACACCTCCTGCTGCTACTTCTCCCTGTGCCTGGCAGGGTCCTCTCTTTTGCACCATCAGAGATGCACGGGACAAGGTGGGGAATGGTATGTGATCTGGGCTTGTCCCCCCATTTGCTATTTCTAGGCTAAAGTAAGCTGGGGAGGTTAAGAGCAGCTCAGAAACAGCACAGGAAGAGAGTAGGGATGCTGGAGAAGGGGAAGGAGAAAGGAGAAGCCCTCACTGCTCTCCCTCTGCCTGAGGAAATAATTTAATGTGGTGTCACCTCAAAGAGTTAAATCACCCAGAGTACACTGTAAAAAGGCATTTTAGCCATTTCCATAGATAATGGTTAGGTCATGTCAAGATGCTGGCTTTCACGATCCTATCAAGCCATCCATAATTTAATGTTTAAAATGCAACCTTAGCAATACAATTAATACCATTTTATTAGCCCACAGAGGCTTCATGTAACTACTTAGAGCCATATAACACCAGCCCATCTTACAACCCCATATAAATTCCTCCGGTAAGATAAACTTTTAGGTCTGCAGTTGCAGGCACTGAAAATCTGCAGAGCCAGCAGAAAGTAAATGGCTTTCCTGTTTGATAGAGTATCACTTTGGAGGAACACACCTCTGGCTTCTCTGCAGAGAAATGTACTGGTGCCAAGACCTTGGAGAGGAGGCAAGTACAGGACATACCTTGCGAGTGGTACTAAATCATCTCTTCCTGCTTCCCACCCTCCCTCTCCCTGCGTATCTCTGTCTCTCTCACACCCACACTGGTGCACACACACACACACACACACACACTCGCACACATTTTCTCTCTCAGTGCAGGGAGCTGGAACAGGAATTGTGCATGTTGCACTGTTCTTGAACGAAAACCCTCCTGTCTGCCTGCTGATGGGTTGCTGTTACTGACCTGCACCCCCAGCCTTGCCATCCCAGACCCCAGTATCTCGCCTGTCATGTTAGGCAGCTTAAGTTTAGATACCTGCAGCTTGGATGTCTCCACCTGAGCCAGCCATTCCTGCTCCCTTGATAGGCAATGCAGAGTGAGAAGCATTTACAGTGAGTTATTCATTTGCCCCACTGGAGGTATCTCCTTTAGGAAGAGGTGAACCCTGGACACCACTGACCAAGTCTCCACTGAGGAGCAAGGACAGCAGCCTAAGATCCAGACACCTGCCTAAAGGCAACTGAATCCCACTCTCAAAATCCATTGTTGTTATCCAAGACACATGGGGAGCACATGCATGCAGGGATATCCCACCGCTGTGATGTCCTCAGCAAGGCGGACCCAGCCAGAGGGCTGACATAAAGTGCACCAGGTCACACAGAGCATGAAACTTGCTCTTTCTGACTCATTTTACACCACCCTTCTGTGGTACCTGCATGCACCTATCCTCTGCTGTGAGATGCTGCCCGCTCGCCCCAGCTGGGACCTGACATGAGGATGCTGCAAAGGGAGGGAACCAGCAATGCTGGCCTGATGGAAAACCCCTCCAGAGACCACAGCAGGAGGGAGGCTGTAGGAACTGGTGAGGTCCTAGCCAGTACAGTCCTGTTTATGGTTGGTCTTCAGCCAGTTGTGAATCTCTACAGGGTATCCCAGATTTCCTTGGCTTGGTATCTCAGTGTAGCTCAGCCCAAGGCAGCCCATTTGTTTGCAAAGCCTTGAAGTGAACCTGATTCTTCTGCTAGACACATGCCCGCAGGGCTGCTCACCCACGGACACCGAGTGCAGAGCCAATTAGGCACATTAGCGTGGAGTCAGGCCATACTAATTGTGCCCTGCTTCTTCTGGGTCCTGTGAGCCTCCCTTTGGCTTGTGCAAGCTGTTGCCATTTCATCTCCATGGGCAAGAAGAGACCTCAGCGGCATCTGAATAAACCAGGTTTTCCCATAGCCTGGTAGTGGCACCAGCACCATTCAAACCTCATTTGGGGCTGCCGTGCCTTAGATGCTGCCCACCACAAAAGCCATCCTTGCCCCAAGGCACTTCAAGACCAATATATAAATAAGGAAAAAAGTAAGAGTAAAAAAACTAAAAAAAACAGACTTTTACTGGGGATGAGCAATAGAGAGAGGAGGTGGCTTGATCCTGACTCAGAGAGGTTGTGGCAGAGGTGAGATTTCATGGTCCCCAGATCTATGCCAACGTCCCCACTGAAACCACCCTATTCTCGTGCTCATTCACTGCAGGGCGTATCTCTGGGATTGCTTGCCTACTCCACCAGCAGAATAAAAAGCCACTCCTGGCACTGTCATCTCTGTGTGTTTCATATGCTCCCTATTTTTCTCCCTTAAACTCCCATCTTCTGGAATCAGGTTTGTCTCAGCTTTTATGTTGGAAATAATTTTTTATTTTGTCTGGCTATGGAGAGAAGCTGGGATCTGGGACCCTTAAAGAGGTCCAAATTCATAGGGCAAATAAGCATTCTTCCTTCCCCCACCATATCTGCATTAATGATTTGTTAAAAGTCAAGGTCTTATGGTGACCTCAGGACTTGGGGGGATGCAGTTGTGAGTGCAGGGTCTCATCGCCTGTGTCTTTCACACACCCCGACACGCAAAGACACCAGAGTAAAGGAGAAGAAAACACTCAAATATGTTTTACAACTGCAGTGATGGAGACACCTATTAAAAAGTAAATGGGTACCCTGCCCCCAAATTTCCTAAGGTTAGGGCCAGCCTTTCTTATTATTCCAGCCTACACTTCCTATGCATTTTAATTATTTTCTCCACACTAATACAAACACACACAGTGAAGATAGACCAAGCATCCCAAATCAGTTTAATGAATGTCCTCATCTGAGAGGATTGTCTTTCGTAATGACTGAGAGGGATGAGAAATATAACTCTCTAGCCTAGCTCCCCAAGAAGCAGCGGGGCCCCAAAGATATGAAAAAATGGAGCAATTCATCAGAAGCAGCAGGAGAGAAAAGATAATTAGAGCCGGAGAAGCAAAGAACGAAAAGCTGAGCGTGGAGGGCACTTTAGGGAGAAAAAGGAGGAGAGCTGGAAGAGCCACAAGCCTAAATCTGTTGTGTGAGCCATAAGACTCACTAAACACCTGCATGAGAAGGAGAGAGCTCGTGCCTCCTGCATGCTGACAAAAAAACAGCTTCTGGGGAAGAGCACCTTTCTCATTTACAGGTTTTGTTCCTGGAAGAAATCTTCTTCCATTTCTTCCCTCTCTCCATCTTCCCTTCCTTTTTTTCTGACTACCAGCAGGCTCTGTCCGTGGCTGCCCTCATTTGCAGAGATGCCGATGTGCACGTTTCCCCTCCGTCTCCCCCTCCTCCCCGCTGTCTCTGCTCCCCCACAGTGCCAGCAACACCTTCCTTGCCGGAGCAGGGAGGTGAATCGGGTCAGGCTGGCCCCACGCTGGGGCCAGCTCTGATCCTGGCACGATGCTGGGCATCCTCTGCACCCTCCAAGGCCAGGGCGAGCCATGATGCCCTGCTGGCTACAGGACCTGTCCATCACATAGGGCAATATTAAGAAACCATCCCTGTGCTTGCTACAGGATTGATTCCTGTTTGATGTTGAAATCAGGGCACAGAAAGGACAGAGCAAAACATAAACCAGTCCATGCTAACCTAGCAGTCACGGTGCTGCCCCTGCAAGGAGCAGCAAAGCTCCAGTGCCCTTTAAGCCACTGTACAAAAAAACAAGCAGGTCCTGCCCTGGAGCACTCACAGTCTGAAAAGCAGAAGGAGGGAGGGTGATAACCCCTTTCCCCTTGTTTCTCCAAACAGACTTTAGGCAGTTTTGTTGCACAGAAACCTGAGGACTCCTGTAGAGAGGATCAGCATCCAGCCTTCTGCCCATGGGTAGCATGAAAGTGGTTTATTGGGCTGATTACATTCACCCTGTGCAGTAGTTTGCTGGATGATTTTTTTTTCTTGTCTGCTTTAAGCCTGTAGAGCCTTTAAACACCAGAGCAGTAAATAACAGAGAGAAGTGGACAGTGCAAGCAGGCTTCCAGTTTTTACATACTGCTAATGCAGATGTGAGCTCAGACCTTCACGCAATATAGATGGACTAAAGCTGCCTGGATGTGGCTGTGGTAAGTAGGTCTCACTCCTCACAGGCAGCAAGAGAACATCCTCCATTCAGGCAGGGGCAGACACACAAGGGTGTACCTGCTGTCCACAACAAACCCACCACCCATCATTCCTTGTTCCTCACATATTAGGGGGGTCAATCTTTCCCCAGAGGCATGTGCACCAATATCAAAACAATTCTTAAAATCAAGAGTAAGGGCCAGATTTCAAGGACCAGGCAGGACCACCACCACCTGGGCATTCCTGCACTCTTGATGCTCTTGTCATTCACTTGGCTCTCTGCAATGCCAAACCAATGGGATAACAGCAAGATAGCTGAGCTGGGTGCCTGTCCTCTTCCTTGTCCCTCTTTAGCCTGTGGAGGTGTCAGGTGAAATGTCCTCTTAGAGAAAGGTGCCCTGAAATGCTCCTGCACATGGTGAAAGGGGAACGTGCACTTGGTGTAAAGCAGGAGCCCAGCTTTGCAGGGACAGGGCTGGGATATTAGAAGGGCTTAGAAACAGGACTACTGCAGCATGAATCCTCTCTCTGTTTTCTCTATCAGCAGAGTGTACCATATTCAGGTGTTGGCTACACAGATCCTGGGCTAGTAGATATCAATGGATTATTAGCAAACAGGGGAAAAGCAAGCAGAAATGTTTGGCAGTGGCCAGCTGGCCATTTAGCATGCAGAACTGGCTAATCCATCAACATGAATGATAAATCAGTGCACAGACTATCTCTTGCCATAGAGGAACTATAGTTATTGTAGTAGGATATAGTTAAGGGAAGTCACACTTTACTGTTCCCACTGCTCTGGGTCTACTTACATTTATATTGCCAATTGCCTGTGTCCCACTGTATAGCAAGAGCAGAATTTCAGGCAGAGAGTTTGATGCTCTTGTATTTAAACTCAGATAAACTGACTTGCATGGGAAATATCCATGCAAGAGAAAAATGTTCCCCAGTGCAGGCTTTAAATCCATTCTTTGTGCTGGTTTCTTTTCTTCTGCATCACTTTGCTGTGAATCCACAGCTGTGGATTTCAGATCTTTCAATGTGAATCCACAGCAAAGTGGTGTCCAGTTCTTTCTAGGAGGGACTTCATTTTTCAGTGTCCAATCTCTTTTATGTCTTAACATTAATGGAAACACACTAAGTGGCATTAGGAAGCGGAGCAGGGCAACTGCTCTACCAGATCATATCACTAATTGCTTTGCTGCTGGTTCTGTGCTTCCTATTCCTGTGACATTCCTTTGAAGTCAGAGTGGGATGCTCTGACATATCTGGTACATCAGGGAGCACTGAAAGGTTACTGCTTCCTAACTAAATAAGAACAGAGGAATGGTTAATTCTCTTTGTCTGGTATCCATCACACAGCAGAGGTCAGTGCCACGTATTGGAGAGGATGCTAAACTGGACACGTGATGGGAATTGGTAGCTACAGGGTGCTGTACGTCCTCTCCAAACCTCTGGAGTAGAAGTGGACATGGAAAAAAAGTCTGGATTTGCTGTCACTCCAGGGACATGGTTGAGAATGCTTGATGGGACATGTACATATGGACTTGCAGGTGCAGATTAGCCATGCTTTGCATAGGATCCTGATGAGTACTTGCTGGATAGTGTGTTTGATGCAACTAGATTTTTCACTTTGCACTAGCCATCTGTCTCCACGGCTGTACTGAAGCATCCTACAGATAGTGCGCTACAGAGCTACAGCCAATCTTGTCGCAGTCATGCTGCTGAAAAACCACTCGTAACATCTCTTTTAATTGATTTGCACTTCCCTCTCCACTTCGTGCATAAGATCACAGTGCAAACAGACCAAAAAATGCTTTACACAAGGGAACAGTAGCTGAAACAAAGTATCATGGTAATTTCTCTTGTTTCTTAGGTAGGTTTTACAATCTCTATATATGATACATCCTGGTGTCATGGAACGGTGGCTATCGGGGTGATTTGAAAATTGTTTGGTTATATCCACTCTCTATTCCAGGGTAGGCAGTCTGTGCACATCTAAAACTAACTTCCCTAAGCAGACTGTCATATAGTCTCTCTTATTTAAAATGCTATCCCTGAGCAGGACAACTGTTGGAGGAACTCCAAAAGGTTCAGGCACTTGGTTCAAGTCTGAGTGGGTGTTGTGTGGTCTGGATGTACACTTGCAGTTAGCCTGGGCTTTTACACATCCTGGTTTTAGCTGGCTTGGAAATGCCCCAGAAATGACAGAGACACTCAGCTCTGCTAACTCAAGCCTGCAGCTACCCACCATAATATAGATGTAGCCACAGGGAAGCACATGATGGAAGTCAGAGGAAGTAAATGCAACACCAAAAGGACTTAATCGCTGATTAGAAAGAGGTGTGGTACATTATTTACCACCTAGTCACTAAATCAAGATCAGTTGTGCTGCCAGGAGCAGAGTCCCATTCAGCTGTGAGCTATTGGTAGCAATGCAGGACTTGGCACTGATGCAGCCTCTGGCCTCCTCTGTGTAAGAGATCAAACACGACTGCTGCAACTGTCCGTTTGGATCTGCTTTCCTGCTGTGCAGCTGGCACTGAATTGTTTGGGAATGAGTTTCAGTCAGATTTTTGTGACAGTTGTTCCCTTTTTTTTCTCTAGAAAAGGTTCTCACTTCGTGTTTATCCTCCTGGCTCATACTGGGAGCAGCTGGGGTGACACGGGGAAGGTTGGTGGAGTTCCTCTCAAAGCACGAAATCTCTCTTCCAGGATGTCAAGGTCTGTATGCTTGAGAACAAAACTCTGAGTTCAAGGAGAGCACTTCCACACAACAGCAAGTTCTCAATAGAAATTAGTAATTTCCCTCCCACATTAAAAAAAAACAAAAACCAAAAACAAAAACCAAAAGCACCATAAGATCTTGCCTCTGCAGCTTGATGGGAATGTCTCACCACTTTTTTCCCTGGCTGGTGGAGCAGCAGAACTCCAGTGTAGGGCAAAGAGCCTGAAACACAGCCATGTGCTCTGGGAATGCACAAGATACAGAGAGAAGAAGACGAGCACAAAGCCATCAGGCAACAGAAAATTAAACCGGCTGGCTGCGTGTTGTAGCTGGAGTAGGGCCAGCCCAGCCACCCACACACAGGAGGCATTCGTATGTGGTGGAGACGGCAGCAAGGTAAAGCATGTGCCAAGGTTGGATCCGCTAGATCATTTCCCCAAAGAGCAGACAAAGCACATCAGGGTCCCCCGCCACCATGCAGGAACGTTGCTGACATGAAGCCCATGCCCAACGTCACACTGCAGCTTTGCAGGACGGCTGCATAAGCCTCAGGAAGTGTGAAATGATACTTGCTAGAGGACACCGATTGCAGATGTCCTGGGTATTTCAGAGCAAAGCTACAGCTGGGATCCTCTCCTGGCTGCAGCAGGGAGAAAGGACGGGGTAAGTCAGTGAGTTCAAATGTATTTGCCTGGTTTAAATGAGCAGAGCTCCACTGAATTCAATTAATTTTGGATTATGTCTATCCCCTGAAGAACCTGTGTCTGTGGCAGGACTGAACTCTTCCCAAAATGGGACTTTAGTCATTCGGCTGGATAGGAGGATTGGACTCGCCTCTAGTGACAGATGAGGCATTGGGTGCGTTGGGTTTTAGGATGCATATGCACGCACATGTATGCATGCACTCACACACAATATTTATGTAAGATTCACCAACCTCCTTTTGGAAACATTGAGGGAATTCAATGGGGATCAAAATACTACAGTTTTAAAGAAAGGACTCTAAAATTGTATATACAATTTATTAGAAGTTGATATCCTTTCTGTGGGATTTGAAGAAGCACTTGGTGAGCTTTAGAAGAGTCATGTCCTGACCGTGGCATTCTGTAGCTTGGTTTGAAAATGCCACAGTAAGTTTACTAATCCCAAATAAATCTGGTCCGCTTTTTCCTTAATTGTCTAGAAGGATTCATTGATAAAGTCCCCAATGAACCACATACAACCTGCACTTTTTAATTCTCCTATCAATGTGTACATCGATCTGTTCTCTTCCAGCCAGCCGAGCTGGTACTGCCTTGCATACCACCACGTTGTTCAGACTGGCTTTCACACCACAGAAATACTGTTTCTCATTTCCCACTAGACACTTCAGAGTCCAAAATCTCTCCCGCAGCCTGATCCTGCCGGGTGCTGCAAGGAGGGCTGGGGCACCTCAGCATCCTGCAGGAGATGCCATGGGAGAGTGGGGTCCTAGCACTCCCAGCACGGGGAAGATGTGCTGACCTGATTCACCACCCTGATTTGCATGTGCGGTGTTAAGGGAAAAACGCTGTATCCTATTAAATTAACAAACTAGCACATTCCGTCAGCCGGTTCTCATGCCCTCGAGGCATCCTCTGGAGGTTTCCGCGACATGCCAATGAAACATTCAAACTACAAGACAGCCCAGTCACTTCCCATCCATTTTTTATGGTACCATGGAAACAAAGAGCGCCTGGCGATTCCCTCTTTAAGCTTTCAATAAATCACTCCACAACTGTAAGAGGTACATGCCTTCAATGCCCCTGTGTTTCGCTTGGCTCCCCTGGGCTAAGCAGGCTTCTGCCCCCTTTGCCATCTATCCTCTACCCTCTGTCACCTTGTGGCCTCTGCTCCCCAAATAGCCAAAAGGGTTTGGGAGCAGACTGGCTTCTTTCAGGCTTTGTGTTTGCAGACATTGCTTGGCTCTGCATTTCTGGAAGGCATCCTGTACATGTGCTGGGCTGATGCGAAGCCAGAGAGCCTTAGACGGAAAGATGATTTTGCAACAGCTTCGCCAGCCAGAGCGGAGACTGAGGGCAACAGGACAGACTCAGAGACTCCTCTGCTACAAAAGTCACCTTTTGTCCTGCCGCTGGGAATGCTCCCTCACCCATTTCTGGGCTTTGATGTGTCCATCAGAGCAGACTTTTCCTTTTTCCCACTCCTTTCCTCTCACAGTCAATGTCTGCCTGTGTGCGCGTGTGCAACCTTTTCTCTTCTGCTCCAACTACTGCCCTCCTGCAGAGGTCAGGGATGCATGGGAGTCCCCCAGGCTTGTATTTGTTGTAGGTACCGACGTGTGAGCAGTCAAGGCATCTGTCCTGGAGGAGAACGAGACCCTTGGCTTTCCACGCACCACAACGGGGAGCAGTTGGACGCTTTCTGTTCAGGGCTCAGGAGTCAACACTTGTGTGTTTTGCCCAACTAAAGTCTGACCACCCTCCATCCCAGGGCTTCATTACCTAGGCTGTCTCTGGGGCACTTGCAAGAAAAGTTTCCAAAGGAAAACTCAGAAAAAGGAAACAGAGACAAAAAAGAAAAGCCAGACCTATGCTTTTCTGTCCCTCGTGGCAGAGCTGAAATCTACGGGTACCTGCACCCAACGGGCTAGGAAACCTCCTCAAGCCATATTGGAACTCATTGCCTGAATATTAAGCCAGTTGTGTGGCTGGCTCCAAATTGCAACTGCAGCATCTCAAAGTCAGAGTTGGACCAGGTGTCTCTAAGGGAGAAAACTGGAGGTGGAAGAGGACTGTGGCTTCGCCAATATGTACTGCAGTTCAGGCAGAAAGTTGCTCATGACTTCAGCATTGGTGTCTCCTGCAGATGCCTGGAGGAGGAGAATGTGTGTGCACAGCTGCTGGGTGGGTTTATCCTGGTCTGTGCTTAATTCCCCACTTTTTAGGGTTGTTCAGAGCCAGGACCTCAGCTTGGACCATGGTCAAGAGATGAATGGGACTTCGGTTTGAAGCCAAATCTGTTGGAAAGCATTGCTAAAGCATGTCTGTGTGTATAGATGCTCAGCTAGACTGTCTGGCTACTGCCCAACTCTGATCAGCTCTCACCTGCTGGAAATTGCTGAGTATCTGTGTAATCCAAAGCAGCAGAAGTCAAAGGCAGAAAAAAAACCAACCCAAACCTCCCATTGATTTTAGAGGGCTTTGGATCAGGGCCTTCATTGTTTCACTTCAGCATTCACTGAGGGTGAAACCACATCCCACAACTCGAACGGGCATGGGGAAGGGAGTGGGTGTTGTGTGAGGCTGTCCTGGCTCTGCTTGCTTTAGGGGCAGCCATGTTCCCAGAAAGCAGGGGTCAAAACAAACGTTAAGTTAAGAAGCTGCCGAAGCAGTGAGCAGGGAAGGTTTCCATTTGCAGCAGCTCTGGCTGTGGTGATCCCACCAGATAAAACATCTCCAAGCTGCAGGTCTCATGTCCCCATGCTGTAATCCCACCAGCTCCAATGGATGCATCGTATGCGACCAAGACTGGGATGTTAGTGGCTCTGTATTAACCCCTTTGCTCCTGGAAGTGTCTTGCCTGGGCACATTTCTGTCCTGATGACTTAAATTAACATCCCATTAAATTGCTTTCATCAATAAATTGCCAGAATCCACCTGGGCACCTTTGGCAAGGTGGGATTTGTGCCTTTGCCAGATGGGCCTGGCACATGCAACAGCAGTGAGCTGCTCATGGGCATTGTCTTTATTAAACATTAATGGCATCAGCTTCTCTCCATCAGCTAATAATAAAGGGGATCATTTAAGTTTATTCTGACACAAATGAAGAGATTTAGATTAATTGGAAAGCTACTCAGTGGTGTTTCTTAAATGCTTAAGGCCCGTCTACCAGCAAGAAGGTGCACTGCTTGTAACTTTAAAGCACTGGTATGGCAGGTGTTATGGCAGGGTTATGCTCACTTGCCATGACCAGCTGGTCCTGACTGCCTGTTGGGACCATGGCTGCCCCTGGCCAGGCTCCTTCTCCAAGGTGTGGTCACAGGGTTTGGGGACAGCCCTCCCCATCACAGCCAGCTTGCTCTTCTCCTGCATATGGTCACTCTTCCTGGCAGGTCTGTGGCTACTTCAAATTGCCTCTCTCCTAACCCAGAACAAAATGGACTTTTCAATGAAAAAAGGCCACATGCAACCAATAATAGATTGCGTTTTGTTAATTTGGTTAATGGCTTGCAAGAACGGGTTGGCTTGCTTGACATTTTACTTTGCTGTGGTTAGAGGGGAAGAAAAAGTTTCTGCTTCCGTCAGAAACATTCATGATATGGGGGAAAATAAAACCAACAAGCATTTGTTAAGCATCTCTGGATTAGAGACCTCAGATGGTTCGGAAAAGGGATTGTGCAGCAGCAAAGCCAGGCTCCACACCCCAAACCCACCCGCTGCCTGCCAGCCCTCTCCACTCACCCTGTGTTGGCAGCTTATCTACCACCTGAAAGGTCTGTTTGCTTTGGCACACATTCACCTGCACATTCAAAAAATGTTCTCCCAGTGCTGAGATTTGGTGAGGAATGGACCATTTCAGGGTGTTAAGCTGCATGCTGCATCCCTGCAGCCCCCTCCAGGTTTCCTCGCTCCTGCCCCTTACAGACCAAGGGAAGAGCAGGGTGCGACCCTCTGCACCTGCTTATGGTCCTTGCTACCGGAGGGGATTATTTCAAGGCTCCCCATCACTGGCTTCAGAGTCCTCTTCCCTTTTTATAGTTTCAAAAGAAAACACCTGTGAACAACACGTCACAACAAACCCCTGCCAGTGTCTGATCTCTTACAACAACATGCTCTAATGAGGTTATAGCTCTCCTCCTGCCTCGCAAGGGTTTTGGAGTTGCTCAGGCTGAATGAGATGGGAGGTAATTAGAGTGACATGCTTTTGTGCACAGAGAGAATAAAGTAACACAAATTTTCTGAATGGACAAGAGCAGTTTGGCCTCAGCTGCGTGAAATAACCAGGCAGTGATCTAATTCACTTTACTGTTAATAGATTGTTATCTGCGGAGCCCTAGTGCAAACACGATAAGCTGTAAAGAAATACAGACAAAAGCCAGAGCTCCAAAGTGTTGCAGAGATGCACATTCAGCCCAATGCTGGTCTCGCTGGCCTCGGCCCAGCTCCAATTTCTGCTCATCCCTGGAGCCGGCTGGGGTGATAACACTCAAGTCGGGCTGTGCAATCAAATTGCTTCCCAAATTGCAGGATCGTTTGGCTCCAGCATCAGGTTGGGAATTCATCCGTTTGCCTTGCGAAGTCCAAGCCACAGCGGGCAGAGCTGGAGCCAAAACCCTCCTTGGGTTCAGACTTAGATTCTGGCTGCCATGCCCCATGCAGAGAGGGGGTGCAGTAGCAGCAAGCAATGCTGTTGTCCCCAAGCAAGGTCCCACAGCTGGCTGAACACATCTGCCCTGGTGCAGCTGGCGCCACAGCCATCCTCCGGCATGACATCCCTTCGGCAGCGTGACTGCTGGCAGATGGCCCCACACGCTGGCTTTATCTCTCATACCCCTCCCCATCACAGCCCTGAGGTACAGAGGGGGTTGCTCCCATGTGCTTTGGTAGAACAAGACTCCTACAGTTTGCACCAGGGATGAGTTGCGGTTGGAGAACCGGAGATGAACGTGGGTGTGTGAGTTTCCTCTGCCCTTATGTGCCCCATGAACAAGAAACCAGTCCTGATGTACACTGGTTGAGTGCTTTGGCCAAAGTACTTTGGCTGGATTCTGTAAGCATACCAAGCCATTGTCAATCAACATCCCTGATGCTCTTCCTTCACCTCTCTCCTTGCACGGAGCTCTGCTGAGTTTATCACCATTGTCTCCAGCCAAGCCAGCTGCCAGCACAGACACCCTACACCCTGCTCACACCGCCCATCCACTCTCATTTTAGCTCTGCATCCCAGTCTCCCCCTGTCAGGGTATGAGCCTTCCCACCCTTCCAGCTCCCCTTCTCCAATGCTAGTCCCAGCTGGCTGCGGGAAGGATGGGACACTCACGGGGCCCTGGAATTTTGCTTCCAGTGCCCACAGTGAGGATTAATTTCTGCATGACCAAGGTGATGCAGGAAGGGGGTCCATTGGAGTCTTCCCAAGCATGCAATGAGGCAGAGTGGGGCAGGCGAGCTGAGCCAGAGCAGGCACCTTCCTCGTGGTCGTGCGGTGAAGCCTCACCCTCACACTGCCTCTCTTCCCATAACCTCCATACTGCCCTGGCCTTACACATAATATACCCTGTCTTTTATCCATTTTTTCTTTCCTCAGGCAAGAATGCTGTCAGATTCTCAGGCAGGTTTGAATGTGTCAAAAAATGTAATCTTTTCAGGCAGATTTAGCCTGCTTTTGGGAAGTGAGTGTACTCTCATTGCTGCTTCCCTGATAGCTTCATTAGAGATGAGATAACCCCAGCCTTGCCTGCCCCGTCTCTCCTCAGACAGCATCCAGCTCTTAGCAAAACATAACAGCACAGCTCTTTACGGTCACTCTCCTCCAGCATTTCCAGGAGTTGTTGGGTCCCTCCAGGCCTCATTTCCCCACCTGTATCATGGAGTACCTCAGATATTTTTCTTCCATTCCTACCCAGTTTGATGGCAAAGCAATGATGGGGCTGGATAGATCCCTCCTATGCATTTGTATCTCCCCAGCATCTCAGCTGGAGCCTCTAAACATGCCGCACAGCAGATGTTAGTAGGTGCTAACCCATGACATGCTGCTTTACCCACTCCTCCAGCAAAGCAATGGGGAGCCAAGGCTACAAACGTGATAGCTGGTGTGGGGATACCCAAACGTCACTGAACTCAGTAAACTGAGGCATGTCCCCAACATGTCCTGTCATCAACCAGGCCAGGCCATTGGGAACACAGTCCCTGGCCAAGCTCTGGCCACTGAGCTCTTCCCACGAGCCCAAGTTCAGGCTGACACTTGAGCCAAGGACGCATCCTCGATAGGTAGTTTGGATGCAGCTGCCCTGTCCTGAAGAGGAGAGTTATGCATAGGCATGTAAGCTCTGCCAGCTGCTGCCCGTGCCAGAGAGCAAGCCCTGGTCCGTTTTATTTAATAGTATAGACATAGCCTTGGACACTCTTCAACCCACCCTTTGCGTTTTGCCTTTGCATTAACGCCATGCCAAGTGCACGGAGAGCAGCCTGACTTTCATTGCGAGTGCCAAGCCCTGCTGAGAGAGTGGAGGAGACACAAACCAGCTCTCACTCAGCTGGAGAGTTTACTAAAGGCCGCAATTTTCCAATTGCTTGAAGAGTTGTCATTAGACAGTTTAAGATGGCAGATTGCTAAATTGCTTTAAGGCTGGAGCCAAGCAGCCTTCAATAGGGCACTCTTTGCTCTAAGGATACATGTGCACCGCAGTCCTTTGATTGGGAGACAATAGGAAAATCATAGTTTTGCTTTGAGCATCCTGCAGTGCTGAGAAGGAGCACAACTTACTGTGGAGATAAGGCAAACAAGATACAGGGATGGGAAGGAGAGCATCCGAGAACAGAGTCCAAAAATCCCTCTTTAACCCAGGGTCTGCCCCATGGTCTTTCACGTGCATTTTCTATCATTCATCACTGACACTTTCCTCCTGTGACAGAAGGAGCTTTTGCAGACGTGGTGAGGGTCCGACAGGAGACTGACCTGGAGGAAATGCCTCTGTGAGCTCAGCGAGGGGGGAGACAGAAGCAGGACCAAGGGGGAGAGGCAGGGAGGGAGAAGAAGGGGCCTCCTTACACATCAGTTGGTGCAAGGGAGCTTCAGGATCCAGCAAGTAGCTGCCTGCTATGAACCAAAGGAGTTTGGCATATGCAACTACATGTTACCAGCAGGGATCAGATCATTAGCCTCTCTCCTTAAAGCAGCAGGCAAGGCCAGTTCCAGTCCCCATCCTAAACAATTCAGTGCCCTCCTTGGTGGTGTACTCTCCTGCTCCTGGGTGCTAGGGCTGGGGCTTTCTCAAGAGAAAAGGGAAAACAGCAGCCAGCACAGGAAAAACCTGCTGCCAGGACCAATAAAGCAAAAGGAACCCACAGTGCCTTCAGCTGCAGCCTCTTCTCCACTGCAGGAATAGAGAACCTAGACATATTCTTCACTGAATGTCTCCCTCCTTCACCTACTGCACCCACACGCTGCCTGTCTATAAATCCTAAGCTGCACTTTGGCCACCCTGTTTCCCGGCCTTGAAGAAGTGTTGGCTGGTCGCACCTCCAGTCCCAACATCTCAAGGAAGAGTTACCAGATTTATTTAGCAGTGGGGTCTAAGTTTTACTTCTCCCTGGGGTCATCTGCTGTGGTTCTCACAGTTGCACCATGTCCACTGAACAGACCCCACAGGACTGGGTTTTGCAGGGAAATGCTAATCTTGTTTGTGTTTGAAGTCTCTCCTGATGGGTGTAATGGATGCAACATGTCTGTGCTGGCTGGTGTCACTCTGCCCACTGGGAACCCCACAGTGCTGATGGAGATGGTCTCACCTCTTCCAAAAGTCCTTGTCAGCCATCCAAAAGCTTTGTGTCAACCTAGCACTCAACAACCAGCCAGTGATGGAGCTTCTGAAATGGCTCCTCAAGGCACCCGTGACACCAAACCTTGGTAGCAACCTGACAATTCAACCCAGGCTTGTCCATGCACTTCCAGCTCTCAGCCTGTTTGCTGCTTTAGGGAGAGACCTTGAGATCCACTGGTCCTGAAGGGGAGAGACCACTCAGTGAAGGTGCATCTGGCTCCTTCTTGTGTCCCCCCAGGAACTGCCTCTTCTCCCCTTAGTTGCTTTGTTTCCTCCAGGTCTCCACACTTACGGGTGCCTGCCAAGCACACTTCCCCATGGGTCCTCTGAGCGCACACTTCCACCCCTGCAAAATTAAGACACGTGACCTTCATAAATCCCCATCAAAGGCCTTTATTCTTCTGCTGTTCTTCTTGCTGTTATTCACATTAAGCATGCATGTGACAACCAGATAAAAGGCATCATTCTCGAACAAGCTAATTCAAGTTAACCAGTACAATGAGAAGGACTGAGCAGCACCAAAACACTCTGCCATTTTGATGTGCAACACAGGTTTGAGCCTTCAGCTCATTTTTAGTTCCTAAAATCCCAAGTGTTAGCCAGGCACTCCTTGAACATTTGGCAGGAAGCAGAAATTGAGGAAACCTGGATTCCTTTGTACCAGGATTTTGGTGTAGGAGAGGGAAGTAAGCTTGAAAGATGGGTGTTTGAAAAGGTGAGCCTTCTTCCCACTTCGGGGCATATATTAGGAGTCTCACCCATATGGGTTCCTTAGTTCAGCCTTCCTTTTCCTCAGAACCTTTAGGAGACTCTGAGACACCTCTGCTCCTGCCAAATTTGATTGAAATCAGCAAACACATATGTTCATATATATATAGCAGAGGACACTAAAAATACTTTTTTTTAAGTTTTGAAAACTAATTTTTTTTCACTGAACAATTAGAAGAAACTGTGATTTGAAAAGTCATGTCAAAACTGTCTGACATTTTTTTTCTGTTCTACTTTGGGCTTGGTCACCTGGGGATGCTTATGGGATGTATGCTAGGAAGTAAATCCCCAGTACTTTGAGCAAGAAGGTGCTCTTAGTGCACAAAAGAGAATGGGAATATATCACATGGACATTCTTCCTCTCATAGATGTCAAAACATGGATGCTGGTACTACCTGCACTATGTGGCTCCTGTTGGTTCGTCCCTTCTGAAGGTCTACAGCAGCTGTGGGAATTCCTGCAGGCAGGGACTGAGGGGATGCCCAGCCTTTCTGTGCAGGACCCTGATTTAAATAATTCCCTTTGAATTCTACCTGAAATGGTATGCAGACTCCTAAGTCCTGCTTTTGAAAATTATTTTCCATCAAGACTAGAGGCATTGTGAAAAACCAAGTGATACAAACTCAGGGCCTAGGAGATAGAGCCTGGTGTACTTGCTGTAGCCACCAAAAGTTGATGGATAACAGAGCAAACTGAGCAGGAAGAGGGTCGCATTAGCAGCATCTTCAAGAAACACCCGACATCACTCCAAGAAACTCTCCTCCGGCAGCGGAGCCCCCATCCTCATGTTTCATTCCCCTCACGTGGAGAACGTGGGGAGATTGGGAGTGACAACAGCCATACGACCGTAATTGAGTGGGGCTCTTTAGATGTTGTCCTGTTGGTAGGACCCTCGGGATCTCATTTTGTACTCCAGCTTGGTGCCCGGAGCAGCAAGTGCTGGAGATGAGAACTCCTTTCGAATAAAAATGCTGTTCCAGTACTTCTCAGTAGTTTCTCACTGGGCTTGACATTCTCATCTACTCGCTGCCCCTGGCAAAATTCTCTCGTGGAGGCTCTTCATCTCCCAGCTCCACACAGGGAAATTAAAAATCCCCATAATATTTTTCTTTAATCTAGTCCAAGCTCCAGCTGCACTGGGGGCTGTCGCCCAGGAAAGTTTGCACAGATGAGGGCTGCTCGGCTCACCTCCTTTGGTGAAACTCCCTCTCCAGCTAAACTCCTTGAAGCACACAAATAAAGAGGGAGCAGGGGGAAAAAACAAAGGAACAAAGAATAGGAGTCTCGGCAGAGAAATGCTCAGATTGCCATTGCTAAAGGGCAGAACAGGGGGAAAGCTTGGCTGCTTGCAAAGGGCAAACTCGTCCTTCCCATGGCCCACTGCGGGTTTGGAAGAAAGATGAGAAGAAAATGGAGTAAGTTTGTGTCTTGGGCCACTTCAGCTGCTGCCATCCTCTTGCCACAGCCACGTGGGGTCTCAACCCAGTGAGCTCTTATATCCCAGCTCCTTGCCTGTTTCCCATATGGGTGCCGAGTATCCCAAAGGCAAATATTTTAAATATCCAAGACTCAATCAGGTCCACACTTGTGCCCTAAGAAGGTTTTTCCTGACAGGTCTATGATAGCATCTCAGATGTGGTTTAATCAGATAAAAAAGGTTTCCCACATGCTCTTTCTTTAAAACTGGGTGATGCTTGTGTCACAGCTACCCACAAGATAAGACAACTGAATGTTTTTAGATGATTCAGGCAGTCACCACTCCACCAAAAAGAAAAGGATTTGACCCATAAGGTTCTGCCAGGTTTTTCTTCCAAAATTTCAAACAAAAAATATTATCTAGCCCCACCTCATTACTATACATTGCTTAACATTTTCCCTACCCAAACCTTGTTTTTCACACATCCTGAGTAAAAACCAATGCACAGTTTGCAAGCTAGCCAGAGGCTGAAAAACCCAGCACAGGCTAATCCATGAATATAGACTGAATGATAAGTTACTTCAGGGAAGAGTGGCTATATTCAGTTACTTTGCTCCCCTCTATTATTGCCAGCCAGCTCTAGGTTCAGAGATGCTGCTGCCCTGCCTGATAAATTGAAGGACTTCACGGACATATTAACACAGCTAGTCCATAGTCAGTGAGCAGACAATTGATTATATGTCAGAAAGTCACACACTGGGCAATTTCGCTCCTAGGCTTTGCCTCCATTTCTCAAAATATACGTTAAAAAGCAAAGAAATCAAAAGCGAGAGATCAGAGTTAGTCCGCGTGGTAGGAGGCTGCTTGGAACAGGCTCGATCTCTCTGCTTTTGCACAGCACTAAGTATCTTGTTGGGATTCAGGGAGGAATAAAGCCATTTGACCAATGTCTTGCAACCAAGAGATATTTCTTAATGAAATATGAGATTCTGTCAAAACATAACTTTTGGCTCAAAAACATGACTTTCAATGACATTCTCCTATTTTTCACCAAGTCTAAGCAAACAGCTTGTTCTTTTTTTCCCCTCCCTTTCAAATCATCATTTGTAAATGTTGAGGGTTTAGCTGCAAAATGTTATCATTTATGTCAAAAATGTTGAAATCTTTCCCTGAGACCTGTCACCTTATGTCAGACTTTGTTATTCTGTGAAGACACTCAGGTAGGCTTGTTCCCAAGTCACCTTTTTCACACTGTGTCATAGTGAAGCCAAATGTTGAGATGCTGCAGCTTTTTGGGGAGGCAGAAATTGCATTCCCAGGGAACTGAGAAATTTGAGTGCTTGATACCAAAGCCTTTCTTGTGAAGATTGCCTGAAATAAATCTTTATTATCTGCATTGCAGTGAGGACTGGAGGTCACAGTGGGTTTTGGTGGCTCATTGTACTACGTGTTGAACAAGCACGCAAAAGGCAGCATTGCCAGCAAAGAGCTTGCGGGCTCATCTGACAATACAAAGCACCAAGGGGAAAGGGAAGCAGGGAGAGGTGGAGTGACTCAACCCAGATCATACCACGGGCCAGGTCAGAGACAGGAGGGAAACCAGCATTTCCAGATTCCCGGTGCGGAGATGGCACAATGGGTCTGGGCTGAGTCAAGGAAGGAGTGAATAAGGGAGGATGTTTTACTCAGGTGATCACCTTGTCTTCTGAGACCAGGAGGACCAACCTGGCCTCTAACAGAGGTCCACTCCTCTCTTACTTGCCTTGAGAGTCCTTTTGGATAAGCCCTGACGGTTCATCCTCCAGCATCTTTTCTGAGGGACTCTGCATCTATGTTACCCTTCAGTCCATCATGCCTCTCTCTTCTTGTACCTGCCTTCTGCAGGAAACCCCCAAAGTTGTAGGTCCCGCACTAGGTAGAGCAGAACCACTCTGAAGCCTGGAGCAGATTTACCAGCAGGGCAAAGCAGATCATGGCAGACCTTCCCCATTACCACCAGCCAGAATGGCTTGGCTTCCAAAATCAAGTGGCATGCACCTCATGGGGTTGTGCAATCCCAGAGGAGGCTTGGGTAATGCTGTGTTGGGTTAATCTGCTGAGAATTCAGCAGAAAACATGGGTTTGGGGTTGTGCAGCATGGGAGCATCCCTTCCTCCCCACCACAGACCAGTCTCTGCTGTGCCAGATATAGAACAAAAAAAAGCTCTGGCCCATCTGCTCCTGGGGCCACCAAGCACAATCCACCTCCTGCACCTTCCCAGAAGGAACAAAAGGCTTTCCTTCTCCAGCCTGCAGCGGCTGAGCGCACCAAAGAGGGGGATCAATATCTATTGACCATCGCTGTTTCCTTCAAGTGTCACCAGCCCCCGTGATTATGTATCTGCTCTCTTTTCTTGGCCTGCTTTCCACAGAAGGAATTCACCTCATTCCCCCACAAAGAGAGCTCCAGAATTGCGTTCCTCAGAGCCAGTACTAATTCATAACCCAAAATTATGATATTAGGGGTAATGTTTGTCTTTGGATTAGAGCTACTCTGGAAATTTTGGCTTTGTGGGTAGAAAATAACTGATGTATTACATCAAAAAATGCCCCTCTGGTGCCTGTTCTTCATGGAAACAAAATGCACACCACCAGCGTGCGAAAGGTCTCATTGCCTCCCTGCATGCGGTAGGGAGGATGGGGAAGGAAGGGGTCTCTCCAGATGTGGGACATTCCCTGAATCTTTAACCCCCCAGGTCTGGCACTGCCAGGGTTCCCAAGCTCTGCCCCATGCCTGCCTGGGCATCCCCATCCTCCCTCCTAGAGGTACTTGCCCTCCCTCTGTGGACAGCTGATTCGGAGAGCTAAGCCAGCAGAAAACATCCCAAACAAGCAAATAATTTCCTGCTGGTTCATTTTCCTGAACCGACTCACCCCAGGGTGAGCTGTGCATTGGTCCCTGACAGGCAAGGAGTGGGAACGCAGGGCCGGGGAGGACCGGGAACAAACAGGATTTTTGGGGACTGAGCTGATTTGCATCGGTTTCATCAGGACAAAATGACTCTGTAACCTGGCTGAGAGCTCAGTCCCTGCGGCAAAGGGGCACGGAAGACACATGAGCACCCTTGCAGCCAGCACCCTTGCCTGGCTTTGCACCCCAGCCCCAGCGCCTGCCTGCTTGGGGAACCTGCCTGAAAATATTGTCTACCTGCAAGAAAAGCTTCCTCCACCTCCAGCCCCATGATACTGACTGCTGAAAAACAAACAAACTGCTGCTGGTGAAGGACAGAGGGAAAAAAGAAACCAAAAGAGCTATACTCCAAATTTGAATCAGGCAGCATCTCTCGGCCTCGGTGCAGCAGAAGCAGCAGCTCATGTCTCTGTTCCTCCCTTTATTTGGGATAAAGCAGCTTTATCAAGCAGCTGAAGGGATGCTGCCCTGGGACCAGCTACCCAGTAACCCCCCCAGCCCATTCAGGAGGAGCCCAGAACCTGCACTCCCAGGACTGTTTGTCTCCCCTGGGAGACGGTGCCTACCCAAAACCCTCTGAATTTGACCTGGTTCAGCTCCTGCCCTGCTGGGAGAGCACTCGGGCACCGCACAGGCATGCAGTGGGTGAACAGCACATTGGGATGCTTGTGCAAAGCAGGCAGCTTCTTGGGATCTGCAAACCACCGGCTGATGGCACATCTTGATTGCATCTTTTCAGATAAAAGCTTGGATCCACTCCTCGTCTCCATCCTCCTCCCCACCCCCAGTGTTTACTGCTCTCAGACTCTGATTTAGGTGGTTTACTGTGGCTCTCATCTAAGTGTATCAGCATTTTTAAATTAGTCACAGGTGACTCACAGGGTTACAAGAATAATGTTAAATTACCAGACATACACAGCCCATATACTTTATTACCTCATTTTTGTATCTTCTTTATGGTCTGTGATAGCAATGACCTTATAGTTTGTGGTTGAAGAGCCAGTTAAACTTGTTCTCTGTCAAAATGGTAATTAAAAAATTCCTATAGGGTAGGAAGCAAACGTTTACTCTCCAGTATATTTCTTCTTCCAACGAGGCCCCTAAGTGAGGCTCAGAGAGTAACAGAAGACAACGTGCACAGAAGTCTCCAATGAACATGCTTATCAGCCAGGCAGCACTCAGTCATCTGCATTGATATTTTAAATAAATATGTATTAGGCTTAACGGCATACAACTATGTCAGAGCCAGAAAAACACAGCAGTTTCTCTTTGGCCACCAAGCAGTATTTGGTCTGGTTGAGAAGAAGGAAAAAAAATAAAGATAAATACATTAAATGCATTTAGCAAAGAGTTTATATTGTTCTTGCTTTCAAATGAAAATGACAGCTTGACTATCTCCTTCCTTTTTTTAATCCCTTCTTTTTTAATGTTGCAACAGTCAGAGTGGAGGAAAAGAGAATAAAAAGGAGGGGAAAATACAGTATCTGAGGATATTTTGGCAGGTGGGATGATGAAAGAAATAGGAACAACAATAGAAAATATAATTATTTGTTGGGGAAGGGAGAGAGAGGGGTCAATGTTTATTCTCCCCAAAAGCTGCAACCAGCCCTGGTTAACAGTTTCACAAGGGCAAGTGTTTAGGACAGGCCTTACCTGCTTGCCCAGGACCTTCTCCTCCATTTCCCCTCCATCAGCCCCAGGAACAACATTAGCAAAAGCCATCTGGATGGCAGCAGGACTAGAGATCAGGGCACAGGAGGGCAGGTCCCGAAAACCCAGCTGGGGCCATACTGAGTCCCCTGGGCATCACAGGTCCCAGCCTCGCTGGACACTGGAAGGAGGAGATGCTTCATCCCCACCTGAAGCTCCGGGAGCACTGGTTTGGGAGACAACCACCAAAAACCAGTGGAGACAACTCTGAAAATATTTCACCTCACTATTCTCCCTGCTCTGATATTATAGACATACTCCTCTTTTTCACCCCAAAAAAAAGACTTTTCCCTTGGGTAAGTGGGTCACATCCAATTTTCCAGCACATGGTCCTCACCGGGTGCCAGGTGTTTTTATTACTGGTTAGAAACAAATTCCCAGAAGCAGTAGAAATGCTGGATGGATGTCATCTTTTTCTTTCTCTCCTCCCTCCCCATTCAGATTCCTTTTTATTGGTGTCATTTACAGGTTACTAACCAAGTTGAAACATTCAAGCTGAAAGTCCAGCAGTTAAAAAGCAGCAAGGCATTCAAAGCCTGCTTCCTGTGCAATTTTTAAAGTGCTGCACTAAGGAAATGTTCAGGAGAGTGAAGCTTTGCCTTTTATATATCCCAGCAGACTTACACTTTCTAATAGACCCGTCTAAATCAACAAAGTATTCCCCAGCCAGGGCCAAGAGTCAGCGAAAATGGCTCGAAGGCAACTGATGCAGCCACAACTTTCCACTGGAAGTTAATGAACTTTTAAAAACATTTTGGAAAATGATGTATGCGCAAGGCTCCTTAGTGTATCACGGTTAATATAATGCATTCCTTTCCCTGGGGGAGACCCTGTCTGAGCTGTCAGCTGTAAGGTTGTTCTTCTGGAGCTTTTTCTTTATATATACAATCCTTTCTCTCTGTCTCTCCTTTTGTTTTGTGGTGGAAGCAAAAGGCAACCAGCTCCCGCTTGTATCAATTGTGTGCTTCAAAGAATTTGAAGGGCAAATGAACAAGAGGGAAACAAACCCACGTCTGGCTGAGTGAATGGAGGAGTCATGGTGCTGCCCTGGACATCACTGGCAGGGCTGAGCATCCTGCGACACGTAGCTGCACACTCATTTGCACCTGAGTGCACATGTGTATCTCTGTACCTACACACGGGCAACAGGAATCTCTGGCATAAGGGAGCATTGGCTCATCTAAGTGGCCTCCTGCATCACAGGCCAGCAAGTCATGAACTGGTTTCTCCGTATGAAACCCAAAGACTCCTGCACAGGAGTCCTTCCTGGCACGCTTCAGGACGGCCTGAAGCTCATCAGGTTTACCTTACTGTGGACCAGCAACAGCTGCCAGACCTGAAAAGAAGTGGGAAAAATGGAGGACCACATCCATAGCCTCACTGGTCCAGGAGGCCACCACTCCTCCAGCTCCACCCTTAAATAAGGTCTCCTCAAAGCTGAGTTAAAGGATAAGCTTGGCAGCCTCTCTGAAGAGACCCCAGTCTACCATCTCTTTCCAGGCAGCCCAATGTTCAGTTGTCTCCAGCCTTAGGGAGCTGAGGTCTAGTTTGAGGTTGAATTTCTTTCATTTCCAGCTACTGTTGTCCAGCTCTGGGTGTCTCTCTGAACTCTTCTTCATGCTTGCTCTCCCAACATGCCTGGACTCAGCACAGCTCTCTTCCCAAGACTGTGTTTTCCCTGTCCCAGCTGACATTATGACATTACCTACCTTTTAAACTGATCTGAAGATTATTCTCCCCCCCCCCCCGGCATTGCAGTGAGAGCTCATCTTGAGAGGTTATCACAGATGACCCTGAAGTCGTTCCTCAAGACACTGCTTTCAAACACGGAGCTTGCTTTTCTGTAAGCACAGCCTTCCATTCTTCACTCCCAGAGGGATTCCCTTCAATTTAGCTGGACTAAAAGCATACTGCTGAACCATGACCAGTTAAGTACACAATCCATATCTCTCAGTATGAGTAACCCATATCTTCTTTATTTGCTAGCCTGCAAATTTCTGTGTCATCTCTAAAGCCATAAAAGGTTCCTCACCTCTATATGTTCTATATCACCACAAAATGACTTACACAAAACCTTAAACAGTGGTGGAGCAAGACCAGTCTCTGGGGAAGCCAGTTCAAAATAGCTTTACTCGTTGGAGTAATGGCATGAATGGCTTTCAAGATGCAGCAGAGAACTGGTCCACCTAATTGTTGTCCCCTTGATATTGCAAAATGTACACTTTCAAAATCGAAATGCTATGCTATCATAGGTGACATTCCTTGAAGAAGTTTTATTAACCATATCAACATGTTTGTCTTCCTGTCATGGTTTAACCCTGGCCAGCAGCTCAGCCTCACACAGCCACACACTCACTCCCCCCCTGGGGGGATGGGGGAGAGAATAGGAACAGTAAAAGTGAGAAAACGCATGGGTTGAGATAAAGATAGTTGAATAAGTAAAGCAAAAGCAAAACAAGGAATTCATTCACTACTTCCCATGGGCAGGCAGGTGTTCAGCCATCTCCAGGAAAGCAGGGTTCTATCATGAGACTTGGGAAGACACACCCTAACTTCGAACGTCCCCCCTTCCTCCTTCTTCCCCCAGCTTTCTATGCTGAGCATGTCGCCATATGGTATGGAATAGCCCTTTGGTCAGTTGGGGTCAGCTGTCCCAGCCGTGTCCCCTCCCAGCTTCTTGTGCACCCCCAGCCTCCTCGCTGGTGGGGTGGGGTGAGGAGCAGAAAAGGCCTTGACTGTGTGTAAGCACTGCTCAGCAGTAACCAAAACATCCCTGTGTGATCAACACTGTTTCCAGCACAAATCCAAAACATAGCACCACACAAGCTACTATAAAAAAAATTAATTCTATCCCAGCCAAAACCAGTACAATTCCTCAACCCCAGTCTATGATCATAAGATACTAGCAGGCTGTTTTCAGTATCCCCTGACTCACCCCATCTAAGAAGCATTCAGAAATTTCTCCATTCCTGAAGGAAGGTTTGCTAATATTTGGCAGGCAAATAGCAGAGTGAAATCAATAGGGGGAACTGAAGAAGATTATGGCTACAGGTCATTTGTTTACACAGCTTTGCTAGTGACCCGACTAGGGGAAAGTTAATATAAGCTTGTAGTTTTGGAAACCAGAAAATGTTCACATGTTCAAGGAGTGCAGGAGTCAGAGCCTGTGAAAACGGACACACCAGAGGAATGTCCAGTGGAGGGTTATTTTATCTTTTCAGTGTTAACCATTTTATGCTGGGTCAGAATACAATCGCTGAGCAAGACTTCAGCAACAAACCAGACCCTGCTTGGGGTATTCAGTTTTAGGGGTGTTTTGAATAAGAAAAAAATCTTTTTTTTCTTAGAAAGCCTGTACAAATAGAGGACATTATTTAGAGATCAGTATTTTAGTCAAAATCTCTATCCATACTCCTACTGTGTTCACTGTACCTAGATGCTCACATCATTCTCCATCTCTGCCACTCTCTAAAATGATCACATAGTACCATGTTTTTCAGAAGTTTACATGAAGTTTGCTATCACAAATGTTTTGCTGAATACAAAACATCTGGAATGGACAAATATAGCACAGTTATGGAACAGCCTTTGTATAACACACTACAATGAACAAATAAGCTAGGACTTGCCTGTCTTCGAAAGTCATTGGGGAAAAAGTAGGGATGTGATGTCTAAAAGCCCATCAGTGGCTCAGAGAAGATAAACAAGGACCAGGTGTCCGTGGTCTCCACCAGTGCAGGAATTAGAGACCAACAAGTAAAACTAACAGGCAGATGGCTTAAATAAACAAAAGGATGTGGTTCATTACCCAACACGCAGTTGAGCTGTGGAGCTCCTTGCTGCAGGATGTTGTGGATGCGAGAAACACACAAGGGCTCATACAGGAATTAGGCAAGTTCCCCCCAAAAAATCCATCAGGGTTTATTAGAGCTAAAGACATTCTGCCTCAGAAAGACTCCATACAACATATTGCTAAAGCCTTGAAGCGTCCTATTAAAATATTATATATCCTTTTTCTGTCTTTCAGCTTTTCGTCTATGCATCTTGTCACTGCTAGGGATGGGCTAATCCAGCAGTTCTTAAGCATTTTTAGCCTATTTTACTGTTTGCAGTTTAATTTTCCAGCAGTATTTTGTTACTCATAGTGAAATAAATTTTGCCATAACCAAGAGAGTACAAAAAGAGTCCACCTGACGGGTTAAGAAACCTCCATGGAGAGCTAGAAGGAATGATATTCCTATTGCTTTCATGAACTCATATGCCAGGGGGTACAAGCTGCTGCATACGACTGGAGAATTTTTACAAACTAGACACTTTCCTCAAAGTCCATCAGGAGGCCCGAAACACAAAACTGTGGACACAACTCTGTGGATCAGGAAGGTACTAATCCATGTATTGCCAGGCATTGGGCCAATAAGAAGGTGAAAAAGCCACTTCAGATTTCCTTTATTTCTCCCCTCTTCCCTGGGCATCTGCAAGGGACCTCTGCCAAAGCTGAGATGCTGCACTGGTTGGCCCCAGTGCAGCCATTTAAACCTGCCATGTTACCCAGCCTAGAAGAAGATGCCCTCCAAAGGGTTAAGAGAAGTTACTGGAGCAGCAAGGCTGCTTCGGTGCCATATGGTCCTCATTACCTCCCTGTTACCAAGGCAGCTGCCAGCAGAGGTAGCATTACAGCAGCAAACACCTGCACATGGAGCTCCTCCTGTTGCAAGTGCACAGGGACAAACCTGAACCTATCGGCCTGTCAGGAAACACAACACCAGGCATCCAGTGGGATAAATATTGTTCAGTCATCACACCACTTCCCACGTCAGGGAAACCAGTCCTGCCACCAGAAAATGACTGTAACTCTTCAGGCTAACATTAGTGCCAAGAAAGTCGCCAGCTCCTCCTCTCTGTGCCATGGGCAATTGCCTTGTGATACCCCTGGGATGTGGAGCCTTGGAGGGGACAGAAACTGTTTTATTTACATTGCAAAGCCTTTATGGCAATGGATTCATGCCTGATAATGCGAACTGGTGTCCTTGCTCCCAAACCCCAGTAATTCTTAGTGACTACCAACAGGTCTGTAATGCGCTGGCAGTACAATAAGGTGCCTTGATTTGAGCAACATCTGCTGCTTTTCAACTCTGCAGCTGGTTAGCTGGAGAAGATTGGTTTGTTAGCCTCCTCTTGGGTTGTCCCTCTAACTCCCAGGTCATGGGGACTGGAGAATCTCAGATAATGTTTTCCTCAGTGTTGTCAAGGGAAGCCTGTGAGCAACTAGATGCTCAAAGATGAGGCACCATGACATTTAGGTTGCTGCTCTCTGAAGGATCATCACATGGGGTCCATTTGCTGGCTTCTCTCTATGTCTTCCAAGGAAGAGGCAAATCACTCTATTTAAAATGCTTGGTTTTCTTCACAGAGAACAGTATTAATATCAGATGCAGATGTCTACACTGGAGAGGACTAATTTTGCCATAAACCTCCTCCTAAGACCCTTCTACTTGTTTATTCACTTGATGTAAAATTTCAGGGTTTTGAAGCCAGGCTCATGGGGTGCCATCTCATCAACTGTAAATTGCTCATTCTGGTCACACTTCATCCCGAGAGGAGAACAACAGCATGGCACAGCATATCACCTCTCCAACAAAATAACTGTGTGGGCTGGGTTGCAGGTGATCCCCGGACTGGGATGGCTTGTGAAGGTCAATGGCAGAAAAAAACCCAGACTCTGAGGAAATCTAGGGGTCTCACCTTGTTCATAGGAAATCCACAAGCAAAAGGGGGAAACAGGGGGGCATATTCCCTGGATAATTGCCTAGATTTCTTTTTATTAAGAGAACACGGTGTTGCATATCTGACTTAAGTCCCAACACAGAGTGCACTTTCAGAGGGCTTGGTTTTGATAGGAACTTCATTGGAACAATTTTGTTGGTGCTGGAGGGGCAAAGGAGAAAGACTCAGGTGTCTGTGTTAGACAGCTCGACTGGGAGGCAATACACACCGGTCCTGCACAGCCAGCACATACAGATATGCTCTTCCCGAGAGTGATTCACAGCAGGAACTTGAACCAGGCTCTGGAAAGGCTCCCTCCTTGCTACTGACCTACCTGAGCTACCCCTCACCGCCCTGAGACCTTCAGACTTGCCAGGCTTATGACTTGAGTCCTGTTCTGCGGCAGTCAGAGATAAAACTGTCCTCTGAACCTTCAGGCAGGGCAGAGACTTGAGCATTTGCAGCTCAAGAAAATGTCACATGTCACAGGGAAATATTTCAAAAGCCTTGTTTTCATTCCAACTCAGGAGGAAAACAAGTTTGGAAAGTCCCAAGGTTCCCGCTGTCCTGGTCCAGTGTCATTCTGATTTTCCTTCATGCAGAGGCTGATTTCTCTCCAGGAGCCCACCATCATTCTGCAGATGTATTTGCACAGGTCTGGGTCATATCTGTCACCTCCACTTTGCTATCCATGGGAACTGCAGCTGGGCAGCCATGCTAGCTACTGGCTAAAATGCTACACAGGCAACTTTGGAGAAGGAACCCGCCTTGATAACCATAGAAAAATGGTGACTTCTTAGGGGTTCCTAGAGCATGTCATTGTACAAAGAGTCTAACACAGCATAATTGTTTAATTAAATCACGTGGGCACAGCTGACAGAGCGTTACCTCCATGGTGAGAGCTGACATTGGGTTCTTCTCCCACTCCACACTATGCTAGGGTGAGAACAGAAGATCACACAATCAATATAACAGGAACTGGTAGGACCAGCACAGCCATTGACTGCTGCATCCATCTCAGGTTGTGGTGTCAAAAACCAGGGATGGATTAAACCGCCTTCAGATTTGCAGTTCAGGCTGTGTCAATCTGATTTTTGCTGCAGGGTGGACACAGTTTGCCCAGGGGGGACACAACTGAATGACTCCCTGATGGCCAGGTTGAACTTCTGCCTGAGGCAGACACTGGGCTCCCAGACCCAACCGGGAGTGTGTATCCCACATTCAGCTGTGGCTGTTGACAGCCTCCCTGATAACAAGCCAATTAACATGGGGGCTGGAAGCTGCATACAGTTTGGAAATTGTTTCAAAGCCATGTTAGCAATGCTGTGTGGAGACCAGATCTCTGCCTCCCTTCCCACCACTGCATGTAACCACATGTTGGGCTGGGGGACATCAATCCAACTCCAGCAAGCCCAAGGAGCCATGCAGGTCACTCAGGAACTAGCCCTTGGCATGGAAGCATGAACATAATGGGATCTCCCAGACGAGCCTATTTTCCCCCATTTCCTCATGCTGGGCTTGGTGAGAGGCCTGGTGAGCTGGGCTCATCTTGGATCACAAAGATCTCCCTTTCTCATATGGTGTCCCCAGAGAGCAGGGACAAGCCATCCTGTCTTCACTCCCACTTTGCATTGCTGAAAAGCAATGAGGGCCAGTGCCCAAAGCCAGAATAGCTCTGGGTGTCCCAGCAAGACCAGCCTACCTGTAGCTGGACACCATTGCAAACCCAGCCCCGCTCTCACCCCTCTTCACTGGCCAGCCTTAAACAAATACCTACTTGCTAGAGCTGCCCTGTGCTCCTTGGAGACCCTTGTCTTTCGTGGTGGTTGCAAACTGTGCACATCCACAGCACATGCGGCAAGGCACAAGCTCACCCAACACTGTGTTTTTCTCAGCATATATATTTCTCCCTCACTGCAGTCTCACCGTCGGGAGCAGTTGGCAGCATGTGTGTGTGTGTGCGTGTGTGTTTTTGCACGCCAGTGCGGAGGAGACTGGGAGAAAACTTTGACCTCCGTGAACACAACCGCTGCAGTGGCTGAGGGAGTGATTTGCTATCACTCACCGCCACTTAAGCACACCGTCAGCAAACAAGCCTAGAAAATGCCATGGGCTAACAAACCACTCCAGATCCTTCAGGGAGATCGGTTAACTTTGCAGTGCTCTAACCCACCGGTGATTCTATTAAAATACTGTGCCGAGCACTTGAGTGCGGTGGATTTTCGATGTTATCAGGTGCAGGCAACAGCAACTTAGAGGGGCAAGCTGGCAAGGCTCATCCTGACCTTTCAAGCCTGGGTGACTGTAGCTGCAACTCTGGAGCAGGATGAAGCCTGATTAGTGATTTTCAGAAATGTTCTGCTGATAACAGCAGTGGCTCTAAGTTGCTGAATGAATGCAGACACTGGTGCCCCGCTTCCCAGATAAAAAGTGATTAAAGTCTCCTTAAGAGCTTCTAAATCTACTCTTCAGAAATTCCATTAAGCAATCTAATTAGCTAATTCTATTAACTGATTAGGTGATATTAATTAGTTAATTTAGGGGCGAAATTTATAAAGCTATCAAAGGAAATACAGAAAAAGGAGGGGTACTTTTGGCCAAGAGCTTCCTTTCTTCACCCCCACAGTGCCTTAATTAGAAATTTTAATTAGCCATATGCTGGGGGTAAGGAATCACTAATGGACCTCTGCTCTTGCCATCCTCTCTCCTGCTAGTCATGCATCTACTGGTAATTCATGGTGTCCAAAGCAACTATGGAGGTTGGACGTTTGGCTTTGGGGTATGTTTTCTTCCATACTCTTTTTGTCCAGGCTGCACTGCATAGAGTACCAGACTATTGATTTAGGAGACAAAAAAACCCAAAAAAAAACAACAAAAACCTGGTGCTTAGGACAGAGCACCATGGGGCCGCTCCGAGCGGCTGTCTGGCAGCCTCCAAAAATATTTTTCAATTTGCAATGATGGCCCTGGGAAGCTGGCAAGTGCTCCTCATGCCAGCTTTACAGGGGGATGCCCCGAGGCAGGGAGACCTCAGGCTTCGGTTCCTACCACCGCTGCGCAGAGTTTCCTGATGGAGTTGCCTGCTGGTGGAGAGGCAGGGCTGGAGGGGAGTGTTGGGAGTGCAGGGTGGCCCGTGGGCGGTGTGAAACAGGGATAAGCCAGTCCCCAGGCACGTTCCCAGAGGTCCTGGGTGAGGACTCAGTCCTGGCAGCTTTCCGCAGCATCAACCAGATTGGAAACTTGGCCACCATTGCTGCTGATACCACGATTTCAGCTCCTGACAAATACTGGAACTGGTGCAACCAAGCCTGCAAATCCTCCTGACCTGGGATGATGTACAGGAGCTCCAAACATGCCAAAATGACTCCCACTGTATCCCCGGTACACGTGAACCCAGCGTACCTGTCTGTCACCAGTTACACACAGACCTAGCGGGGGGAGGCAAGAAATCTCCCAGACAGCTGCAGAGATTTCTTCTGACAGGCACCCACAGAGAAAAGGCTCAGTATGCTCCAGGCACCTCTCTAAATGTCTGCTCTACCTCTGCTTACAGCATCCTTTCTCCAAACACAATGATTCATGAAGGAATGGGAGTGGGTACCACCAGCACAGGGTCCCCAAAGTCTCTTGGAGGTGCTGAGCTAATTGCATCTCAGCCACTTAAATGAGACCCCCACGTTCATTAGCTTTGATAACTCAGGTGGACAAGGGCAGAGGTTGGGGAGCTGCAACCTGAGGGACAGGGTCAGGTGGCTGTGGAGAAGGATCAGCTACTGCAAGCCAGAGCCCTTGTACTTGGACCAGGAGCTCCTTGGGGCAGAGTGGTCTCATGCATCACTTCTGCAGCACCTACAGGAGACCCTTCTCGGGGATGAGCTGCTATCACAGAGCAAATGCAAATGAAGTCCTGGACCATGGTGGCTCCATTAATATTAATGCTGTCAATGTCACTGCTAAAAACACCAATGCCACTGCCTGCTTCCTCGCATACCCACCCATAGCAGGTTTCTGAAACCAAGAAGCGTCAGCTTTTAGTGTAAATTTTGAGGCTTTAAGCTTTCCAATTATGCCTGCACCATGCTTTCAAGTCTTCCCCAGCAACCATCAGGTTCACAAGTTTTCAAAATGGAAGGTGAGGCTTCATGAAATCCCAGGAACTGGGGCAAAGCCCCAGGAATGATGTAACTCAGCCAGGAGCCCTGGAAAAGCTACACAGCACTGCCTTCTGTCCTGATGGGAGAGGCGGTTTGTGGGTGTCCTGGCAGGGAAAGGAGCTGCCCCACAGCCTCCAAGTTCCCAAAGTGACCTCCTCTGCAAGGCACTCATCTCCTCGCATGAGACTTTATGGTCTCAACCACAAATTCTTCCTGCAAAGTAGAAACTGGTCTCTCACCTGTGGTGTAACCAAAGCGATTTCCAAGCTATGGTCTTGCTCCATCCCAAGGCCATCCTGAGGCACATGTCAGTTTGGAGCTGAGTTTGGACTTCTTTTGAAAAGTGAAGAGCCACCCCAAGTAATAAATATCACTTAGAGGAGGGCAAAGGCTGTCTGATGAAACCGATTTCCACAGAAGGTGGTTTGGTCCAAACCAAAACACATAGCTATTAATAAATGTATGGTAAAGAGACGGTTTACTGCCTCTGCTGGCTGGATACTGAGGGGATCTAAGCGTTGTCCTGCCTCAGACGGGGTAAGTCCATGAACACTGCTTGCTAAAAGCTCAGAGAAACTCTTGGTAGGAGAAGCAGTGTACACATCCCCTGCTTCTCATAGCTTTCTTGAAGCTACCAACCATGCCAAGACAGGGTGTTACATGCCCAGAATGATCCAGTATGGTAATTTGCACATTTTTTTATTCTCAAGGGCCTGCATGCCATGCACTTGAGTGCTCAACCACTTTGGGATAATTCTTACCACTGGGCTGGGAACAAGAAAGCCCAAAGAGTCTCCCGGGTCCTAAGCAATAAAGTTCCTGTCCTTCCAGGCTCCCTGCTTTCCGGGGGCCCAGGAAACAATATTAGCAATAATGAGCTGATCTTAAGGTTGACCTCAAACACATCCCTATTGACATGTGCTATTAGGTAAACCTGTCAGCCAACCCACCTGCCTCTCAAGATACACCCCCAGATGCTTGCACATCTGGGGAGCAATGTCCACCTTCAGCAACCACACAGTTCCCACCTCCCTCACCCTGCTGTCAGTGTAATGGCAACAGGCCAGGAGCAATAAGGACAAGGCACAGAAGAGCTCTTGACCTGAGTAGCAAAAAGTACATGGTGGACAGCTCTGGGGTTGACCACACTGTAAACTCTGTGCATAAAAAGCACTGAGCTGGATAAGGGCAAATTTCAAGCTCAAACTGTCAAAGCTGGGCACCACAACTGAACTCACCTGCGTGCAGAAAGCATCAGGATAATGTTTATTGCTGTTTGAACCCAAACTTGTTATTTTTTGTCCTGTTTCTTTATTCCGTGCCACAACCAGTCTTCACACCCATATAAGTCTGCTGAGTCTTATTTATTATTTCACAGGACAAATTATTTTCTTCCTCATAGTTTGGGGGCCTGAATAAAGACAAGGAGACTCCAGATGCCTTATGTCCCGTCTGCCTCATCCTTCTTATAGAGTCTCACACAGAAGTGCATTTTGTCCTGTGGGGTGTAATTCCAACATCATCCTCAATGGAGGATGAGAAGTGCCATCAGTTGAAAATGTTTCTCACATATCTTTATGTCCCACTAAGAGCCTGGACCATACCTCTAAGACCTCTGCTGGGAAGTGGCTCAAATTCTGCTTTCTGTAGAAGTAATGCAGGAGGGCAGCAAGGATGCCCAGCATTAAGTGTGGGCTATGGAAGGCTCCCATGTGAGAACAGACTGAATGGCTTTGAATTCTCCCTCTGAAAGGAAAGAATTCTCTGAGGATATGATAGTAGAGGTTGTAAAACCATGAATAAGGAGGGAAATATGAATATTAAACAGTTGTTCATTGTTTCCCATGCCAGAGGACCCAGGAGCACTCAGAAAACTTTCAGTTAAGTACATTTTAGACACAAAAGGAAGCCTGTTTTCCCAGTGCACATAATTCATCCATGGAACTCATTGCTGCAGGATGTTGTGAAGGCCAAAAGTCTGAGTGGAAATTCAAAAATTTATGGTGGATGTATCAACCAGTGGCTACTGAAAACCTTGGCTTGGAAGCACCCTTCAGTTTCAGGAGTCCTCCACTACTGGCTACAGCAGAGGATGGCTTTTGGGAGAGCCCAGGGAGGGGACATGGTGGGCTCTGTGGGCTTCACCGTCCTACCAACCTCTTTCTTCCACCATTCCCCACTGAGTTGCACCATGCTAATTGCAGCAATGTACTTTTGCGAGGATCCCTGGAGCAGCAGAAGTTGGTACTAAAGTTCAGCTGTAACAGGAGCTTTGTTTAGCGGTGCTGGGACCAGAAGGTCAGCAGCAGCTGCTCTGCCAGGGTTTAACGCTTTGTTCACCTCTGTGCGCTCGCCCGTGCAGAATTTCCTGTTCCCCAGGCAGTGCAAGGAAGAACCTTCTTTTATTTTGTTAGCCCTATTATTCATCAATTTTAACTCTGTGATAACACTGAAGAGACGGCCTGCCTGCAGCTCTGTTGTGCTGTAATACAGTAGCCAGCAGCAGTTTTTCACTGCTTTTTCTCAAGCAACCCCAGGTAGCACCAGGAAATTTCACAGCTTGTATTTTTGCAAAGTGCTGTTCAAATGATGGCAGTTCTTGAGAGCCATGGGGCTGCACCACTGTCAAGATATTTAAATCAGGATAAAGCAGAAGTACTCGAATAAAGTCCCACATTGCAGGAGATCAGTGTAGCAATGCAGAGTGCTCAACTGCTATTTCCCAGTGCAGATCCCACCTAGTCTGAATTTCCCCGAGCATCTGCAGGGTTGGGGAGTGCATGTGTTAACCTGACGGAAGCTGGGGAGAGTTCAGAGGTGACTATAAACGAACAGATGAATCTCTAGGAGGCCATTATGTGAAGTGTCTTGAGCACATGATGGACAGCCAGGAGTCCCCTGACTCCCAGCCCCGATTCTGCACCCTGGCACCATCCTGGCTGCACCAGCCAACAGGGTGGGCACAAGCCCCTTTTCCAGCTCTGAGGACATAGTATGCAGCAGCACAGTTTGCATCTATTCTGCTAAGAGGATCTTGTCCTTCAAAAAGGACAGCCACATCACAGCTGTCTGGTGGGGATGCCTCCAGCCTGTGATAACCCCCAGACTGTGCTTGGACATCACCTGGGAAATGCCAGCAGGGCCATGCCAGGGACTGTGCTCACCATCTAACACCACGGACAGTGTTGTGCTGCCGTGGGAGTCCATGCTCAGGACCTGCATAGTTTACCAGTTGAGATGTAGCTGATGCATGCACCCTCCCTGGCTGCTCTCAGCCCTAAAGGTCTCCCCCCAGACTGGTAGCACACGCATTTCCCACAGCTTGTGAGCAGCCAACCCAGCCGTGCTGCAACAGACCTGCCAAAGCCTTGGCTCGGCCCCTATAGCTCTACTTCCCCCAGGGCAGCGGTGTCTCCAGCTCTGGCAGTATGCCACGTCTCGTACATACGGCCAAGCATCTCAGAGGAGATAAGACTACAGCTTCCCAAGCACTCACCCACCCTTGCCAGGGCCAACGCCACGTGCATCCCTGCTGAGCTGCTCTCCAGGTCAGCTCGTCTCATATCACAGCTCTTCAGCAGCCCCTGCCTGATCATTCAGCTACAGTCCCAGGAGTTACAGCTTTAAATTATACCGATGTGTAATGGTGATAGCCTTTTATTCTCCAGCCTCCTAGCTGAACAGCCATGACACTTTGACCAGAAACCTCAAAGAACTCCAATTACTTAGAAATTGCCCCTCCTCTTCACTAGGGTTTCCTGGTGTGATACTTCTCTGTGGCTTTGCTGTTTAGTGCAAAGCTGAATCAGTGCACTCAGACAAGAGCGTTGTAATGTTGGCCATGTCACATACAGGGCTCCTCATATCACAACCTGGTAGCACTCACTGTCATCTCCTATGTCAGCTCTGGGACCTCCATGCTGTTTTGTAAAATGCTGGACAACTCTTTGTGCCTGCTCAGAAATGGCTCATGGAGGACTTGGACAGTGCTGGCCCATCAACAGATGCTGGTTGATGATATCCCACAGGGGCTTGTGGAGTATGGACCATGCTCATCTGGTCATAGCATGAAGGCTACTTCCGCAGATCACCAGTCTTCCTGCTTACAGTCACATGAGGAAAAGGCTTTCATCTACGGATGCTTCAGCAGCTTCATTTCTGTCTAGATTCCTATCAAGAGCATTGATCAGGCCAGACTTCCCCATCACCAACTTATTAAAAGAAAGAGGTGCAGTAGAGCTGTTCAAGGGGACACACCTGTATAAGCATCCCTGCCAATCTGGAGATGTTTGAGCAACATGGTACAGCCACGGCCACGTGGTCCGTGCATGTCTGTACCATGGCAAGTCTCCATCTACGCATGGCTGAACATAAGGAAAAAGCCTTTTATAGCGGGATGGAAGCTGCTCTGCTTGCTGAAGACATGGAGGGGAAGCAGGATCACGCAATGAATGACGAAGATGTCTCCTCTGCCAGCTCCACCGCGAGCAGCTGTGGCCACGGGAATTCAAGTCTTGGCGGCTCTGACACCTTGCAACACGCCGGACCAAATTATCCAGTGAGTTAAACAGCTCTCGGCTCCAGCAGAATTACGCCGGGGGCCAATTTTGGCATATCGTCCGCAAAGGGCAGCGGGAGAAGGCAGATGTTCTTATCTGATTTGAACCAGATCGCGCATCTCTAGCAATCCCTGTGGTAATGTATAATCTTGGGCCAAGCCAAGAAACCCGATCCAGTGCTGGGGCCTCCAGCTGTTACTGCGCTACAGTCATAAAACCTGCTTCGTGCACCTGCTTGTATAATTCAGTTCCATGGGGGAAACAGCCTTCCTGGCCATCCCCAGAGATGAGTTTTGCCCTGAAGAATGAAGCTGGCTACTCCTTGTAATTGTAGCTAATATGGTTAGCATTGGCTGCCTGCTCCTCTAGGTTTGTTAGCATGTTTCTTGCTTTGAAAGTATGGGTTTTGAGCCTTGCAACTCTCTTCTCCTTCACTGTTCAGTGGTCACTAAATCCACAGAGAGATGCAAGCCACAAGAAGGTGCAGACATACCTCTCTGCATGGGCACTCAAGGTGACCAAGACTGGCTCTTGTAACAACATCAGCTGGGATGATAGGAATATAGCCAGAACTGAATGCAAGGATCTTTCTCTCACCATCTTTTAGAAACAGACAAGGAGACACAACCACCATTTGCAAAAGCAAGAGTGACCTTTCAAGAAAATTTCAGAAACAATAGCTATCTAGACCCACGTGAAGGTCCCCTACATGGGCTGTGATGACCATGATCACCACGTAGCTCTCATTAATGACAATCCTTATCAGGACAAAGCTTGATCCTCTCTGATCCTCAGGGCAAACAGCAGCAGACTCAGGACCAAACAAAGGTAGACTTCTATCCCACTCTCACCTTTTCATTCTTCCTTTTTCCCAAAATCCATGGGAATATTTCCATGATGCAGGAACATAAAAGGGAATATGATACTGCAATTTCCTGTGGAGAGGCAGCTGTAAGTCAATTATCAGCTACCTTTAAGCTAGGAAAAAGTCTCTGAATTTAAGAGGACAGACACCAATAAAGTCCTACTGAGGCAGACTCTACAAATAAAAGAATGAACATTTTTGCACAGTTTCTTTTGAAATCACGGAAGAGCAGCTCCGGGCAGGAATAGAGCTTTCTCTGTTATTCACTGGAGGACTCAAAAACTCCAGAGGAAACATACCCTCCTCCAATAAATGACAAAGGACCAGCTTTCTCCCTTTTCTCACTGGTCGTAGCGAAGTCAAAGCAGATGCAGTGACCCACAGCAAGTCACGGTTTGAATTGGCTGCAGCAACCCAGCACGTGGCCAAGGGTCTGGCCACTCCATGTCCCAGTCCTTTCCAAGAGCTGCAGAAAGGCTGTTCCCCAGCAGAGCTTCAGCTGGTCTGTCTGCTACAGGTTCTTCTCCTGCATGCTGCAGCGGACTGTATTAAGTAATATAAGGGACATCTGCTGTCTGTGGGTTTTCTTTCATCCCCTCCCCAGGAGGAGACCAACCTGGCAGGTAGTCCAGCTCCCTTGCATTGTTTTGGAACTCCCCCAGGCAAAAAGGCGGAGAGAAGGCCCCCAGGTCACACCTGGCCATTCCTTTTAGCAGCATATTGTAAATATTTGGGACAAAAGCCTTCTGGATCCACTCAAACAGGGCTTTTTCCAGTGCAGAAAAAGACACACGTACCAGCAAGCATTTTGTTTAACTCCGCGTCCTGGCCCTTTCCTAACTCTCCAGGTACTTACAGGGATGGGAGGTGACCTCAGGCCAAACAAAGTCAGTCCGTGGACTTTCCCACTGGAGTCAGCAGGTAGGATCAGACCCAGAGCCCCACGGTATCCAAACGTGTGACAATCACTCTTAATGCATTTGCCCTGTTAACACCCAGTGCAATGAACTGTTTTGCTTTCCTGCTTCTGATGCAGAGTCCAAGCCCCATGCAAATTAAGAACTCCAAAATGCCTAAGAGTTTTGCAGCACAAGAAAGACCCCACACCTCCCTGCCCCAAAACTAAACCGTGCCTCTTGGATTCCTGCACACTGCCTCCAAATAGGCAAAAAAAAGTATTGCTCCTTTCTGAGAAGAAGACCTGGATGCAGCTCCTTACCAGATACAGGTGAACTGTCATGGTGCTGGTTTGGGTAACAGGAATGGCCTCCTATAGCCTGGATCCAGTCTTGGGACCTCAAGATCTACCATTCCTACCAACAAGACGGGTTAAGGGAGCAGAGAGAGGGAGCAGATCCCTGTGCATGTACCATGCCACTTTGACAACCAGCTTCAACCATCCCAATAACTTCTTCTCATGCTTGTCTTTCCCTTGGTGAGCTTGTAGACCTACCTTGTACCTTGTCTGGCCCTTGTCTTATTTGTTTCCCTGTCCCTGTAGCATCAAAAGACATCCCCATAAGTGCTGGCAATGCAATAAGAGTGCTTCTTGTTGCAGTGCAATTGATTTCACTGTCACTGATGCAGACAGCATCACTGGGGACTGAAATAACTTCAAACTAGCTTAATTGATTAAGCAAAGCAGCTGAAATGAATATTAGTACCCTGTATGGGCCAGAGGTATTAAAAGCAAAAAGCATGGTGAAGCACAAGAACACCAGCCTCCAGCTGTGCTGAAGGGAGAGGAATGAGGGGAAAATAGGGAACATTTTTTCCTCATTTTATTCAATCTCTGTCTCAGCTTCACAGAACTGGAGAATAATTTGGGTTGTCAGGAACTTCTGGAGGTCTGTAGCTCAACGCCCTGATCAAAGCAGGTCTAGGTTCAAGGTCATATCTAGTTGTTCAGGGCCTTGCTCCACTGAGTTTTTGTTCTCTCCAAAGATGGAGACTTCTCACCCTCTCTGGGCTTCTCTTCTAGTGCTTCAGTGCTCTCATGAGAAAGACGCTTTTCCTTATGTCCAAAATGAATTTCCCCTGCTGCAGCTTGTGCCCATTTCATCTTCTTTGATTGCACATTTCTTCTCAGTAGCCCTCCTTTAGGTAGCTAAACACAGCAGGAAGCTGCCACCTCCTTTTGCCTTCTCTTCTCCTGACACCTTGAACAACCCCTTTGACCCAGAGTGAAACACTTTACTTTGACTTCTAGTAAGTAAAGCAGCAGCAATGAGTGCTGGATTTTGGTTGTAGGGGTTGGTGTCACCTCCCATTCCAGCCACTCTCCACACTTTGCTTTCCAGCTGAAATTGTTCAGCAATTTGCAGTTGAACGTGTAAATGTGCTTCTGATGACCAAAAGTCACATTTCTCATCAAACTGAATATTCACTACTAAAATTCACCCAAGGAAAAATCACTAGAAATTGGGTGCCTTTGAAAAATTTCACCTGTTCTCAGCATCCTCCCCCTTAGCTCTCCTGGGTGTTAAATATTAAAGTAAGGAGCTGCTGGCTTTGATACAGAAGTAGTAATTCTCTGCCTGAGGTATTTCCTTTCCTGGCTCTCCTCCCTTTCAACTCAGAGTGATTTTTTTTTTTTTAAATTCTGTAGTATTTGCCTATTTCCAACACCTCCCCCACGTGGCATGATGTCAAATCAGCAGCAAGCAGGCCAGCAGGAACATATATTCCCATTACCTTCAGCACTACAGTGGAAGATTTTAAGACATAGCCAGTAAATTCAGCCTTCTGCAGAGCGATTGCTCAGCAGAAGTCCCTCTTGCAAGAATGTCACTATGTGCTTCCCACAACAAGGCAGCCAGAAGGCTCCTGCTGTTACCGGCAGATGGTTGGAGGGTCAGCCACCACAGAGCCAGGGCTTTCTGGATGGCTTCACTGGGATGCAGGTAAGCAGAACTATTGCTACATGTCTGGGGAGAAAATGCAAGACCACAGCCAAGGTTGGGGAGCCCCACAATGTGTATTTGGAAGGGTTGCCTCTGTCAGGCCCAGTACTATTACCTAGGCAAGGACAGATACTTTCCAATTGTCACGAGCCCTGGTCAGCTCTTGGCCTCTGTGCAATCCTATGGGAGTGAGGTCCACAGGCCAGTGGGAAATCTCCCCATTTGAATTTGTTTTTCCTTTACTAATTCCCTTCTGTTATTACTTTTATCCCATATCAAAGGCTAAGAGAACAGCAGTACCTTGTCTGTCTGAGAACTGAGACAGAAACACATGAAACAAATGATCCAACAACCATTTTGTATTAACCCACTAACACATATATGAATTACTAAGAAAGCACTCTAGTTTCCTTTTTTCCCAAACCAAAACAAATCCTTGCCCTGCATGGGCTATAACTCAATCAAAGTGTTATTAGATCGGCCATCAGAAGATGACCAGACCCAAGGAACTAGATAAGAGGTATTTGGGGATATCCACAGAGGTATTTTGGGACTCAACTGTTCATTCCAGGTCTAAACTTCAACTGGTTTCAAGGAGATAAGCATATGCAGTTCTGGGCTCTGCTCCAAGACCTGGGACTTGACCTTTTCCTGTCCCCACTGACCCAAAAAGAGAGTAGCTTCTGTGAAGCTCTCACCATATCAGAACAACACTTAAACTCAGTAAGGCAGAATAGATACCCTTCTGCTTGAAAAAATTCAAGTGCCACGTGTGAAAATTGACTTTAGGAAGGGAACTGAACCTGTGAAGATTCTGAATGTGGTCACGGGAGGCAAGGTCCAGAAAGAAACATGAGCTCCTAGGCTTCTGCCATGGATATCTGGTGCCTTATAACACCTTCCCTACTCCTAGGGACAATGATGATCTATTTGTTTCATTACAGACCATTGCTGTCTGGGTATTTCAAGCTGCTGCTAATTAGCAATGTCTGCTTCAGTTGCCACTATAGCACTAATCTGATTTTATGTAGTTTTAAGTGGACTGAAACATTTCCATCTGTAATATTTCTCTCCTGTTCCTTCTGCAAACATGAAAGATAAATGCTGATCAACCTGACAGGTAAAACAAACGTAACTAAGGTGGATCATTTAGATCAACTAACATTTATCAGGCAGTCATTGTATATTCCCATATTCCTGGAGTGCAAGGTAACTTTCCTGGACTATAAAAAGAAACTGTATTGCTCAATTGCAGAAACCTGAAATATATTTCTTACCATAAGGAGTATCATGGGCCTCTACAAAGCGAAGGTTTATGTCTTTAAAAAACCCAGTTGCCTCAAGATTTGTAGCAAAATTTCACTATGCAACCTGGCAGTGGAGCATCACCTGTATTTTCAGTCAACGTCATCAGCTGCTTCTTGAACTGAGATCTTGACCCACAAAGTGCCTTCCTTACAGTCTGACTGAGAGGTGGGCATGCAGTCCCCTTAGCAAAAATGTCCTGCATTTCCACACCCAGTTGGACATCTTCCCTTCTTCAATGACATCAATGACCCTGGGCAGGGCTTAGCTTGAAAACAAAACCCTTAAATGTAGGCAGCTGAGTGCCTGTGTCTACACGTGAGCTAAATGTCCAAGTTCCCATAATTGCAAGTGGAGATCTGGGCCTCAGTTTGGTTGTTCAATAGGTATCCAGTGCCACTTGACATGCCTCAGGATAGCCAACACACCTGTACACACCTGGCAGATGTGTTCAAGGACCTTTTGGAGACCCTTCTGGGGCAGCAGGCAGAGCCCATACAGGAGACTCAAGGCCATCTCAAAGACACAAGGCATTACGGTGGGAAGGGAGTCCTGACCCTACCCAATACAGTCAAGTGAACATGGGGAGCAATTCATGTGCTCAGCTGATGCCTGTCTATTCTAGAGAAAGCTGTATTTCTCTCCAGACTCCACTGGCTGTATTGACCGAATCTCCACCAACTACAGTGGGAACTCAGATACCTAGACCTCATTTGGACACCCAGTGTTAGATGCCAAAATTTTGTCGTCTTAATTTCACACTGAATTGCCTCTTGTGTCTACTGAATCAGGTCACATCGCCCTCAAGTGGAGAAAGGCACGATCACAACGAGCTGCGCAAGCCAGCAATCACCGAGATGCAGTTTTCTTTTGAGGACGCTAAAAAAACCAGGGATCTACCCAGTCCTCCAGGACAATGTGTGCTATGAAAAAGCAAGAACACAAAGGTTGCAAAGTACAGACCAAAAAAGCTACAGTGGAGAAGCCCATAATTCATGCTGCCAAGCCACCACCATAATTCAGCCACCTCGTACACTTCCATTATGATACTATCTCACCCAACTCAGCATCAAACAAAAGATGGTAGCAAAGCCAAGAATATAATTTACCTCTCCTGGATACCCACATTGTGCCTTAATCACAAGAGAAAGTGTTTGCTTTATGGTGCACTCTGCCTGGTTCACTGTCCAAGGGGCATGTTGAATGAGGTTGGGGCCCTCTGCTGAAATATGCAGGATCTTGTATAAAGAAATCAAAACAGGAGATAACACTGAACTCACACGAACAACCTGATTTCCGGCAGCTTCTAGCACCAGGGTGCTTGACTTTGCAACCTTTGGAGTCTTACTATTGTTCTCGGTTGGATTTTCTCCAGGTTAAAAAAAAAATCAACAAACTAAGCAGTAATGTAAAAAGAGCTCTTTTACATGGAAACATACTGACTATTCCCACTTAAGTCTAGAGCAAAATCTGAATAAAGATAAAAGTGGAGATCTTTACAACTTGAAGGAATGACTGATGGTAGTCACAGGTGATTATCTCCCATTTGGAAACTTCGCCAGAGGATAATACCCTGTGCGCTCTGTTTACTTGCTAGATGGAGGAAGAATGCTGGAAACAAAATTTTCTGAATCCTTCACCTGGCTCTGGGAAGGAGCATTCTCCAGTAGAGGTAACTAATCACACAGGATACACAGGAAATGCAAACCTGAGGTCTCTCCACACCAGTTCACTGACTGGGAAGGGATCTTCCTTACTCACACATTGTCCTCTTTCAGCTCTGTTTCTTACCCCCATATCAGTGGAGAACATCTCCTGTGGAGGTGGTCCTATTGCTCGGAATTCTCTCTGTCCCATTCTCTTCCTCCAAGTCTGCTCCTTCATTAGATCTCCCAATTTATCCTGTAAACATGATGTTCAGGCTGTAGAAATGGTTGAGCACTCTACCCAAAGTAAGAGGTATAGATGAGATGTTCCAGGTTTATAACAAACTATTCTGACCACCTTGGATATGTCAGGCAAATGGTTGGGGTCAAGAGAAAGTGGCTTCTGGGACAAATCTTGTCCTCCTGCATTCCACAGCAAGCACTTTCCACTCCAGTATAGCCTGTGCCTAACCTGTTCCCAGATTCCCCTTCTAATCTCAGCCTGGAGCAGCATGTGTGCAGCCCATTTTACAGCACAAGGACCTAATTACATTTTCCAGCTGTGCAGCAGACTCCCGCAAAGCAAAATAAAGCCTACTAATGTGCATTTCTTAGCTACCACTCTTGGACCTCTTGGAAGCAGTCCATTGCTCCCAGGCTGACAAGTGGTCTGAAGGATGCCTGCACCCTTCCCACTTCCACCAGGAGAGCTTTCCCTCTTCTCATCCCTGCTCTTTTCATGCATCAGGCCTTCCCTTTCCACCCAAGTGCACTTAACATCTCCTCAGACTGCTAATTGCCCTCTGGAAAGCACCACAAAACCAAACCCATGCTCTACTGCACCGTATAAGCTTTGGCAGCAGCTGATGGTTTTTTTCCCTCCCCGTTGCAAGAAGCCTGACAAACATCTTCATGCTTCTGCCTCTGCATCCAGTGAGCCATTCCTCTGGCTCAGAGTGGGTTTGTGTGAAGGCACCATCTCCTGCCAATGTGGAGAGGAGCCCGGGCACCGAAGGGGGGAACCCAGCAATGTGCAAGTTGGTCTGGGAACCAAACCAGCTGCTCTGAGGGTGGTGGTTAGCAAGAGCCCCACAAAGGTGTCATCACAACAGCCAAAACATGGCGCAGTGGAGAAGTGAAGGAGGGATTTAAGTACAAGAGAGAAGACAAGCGACAGTCTCCAAGAATCCCTTGCTCATCAAAACCAAAAGCAATCTTAATGAGAAACACAGGCCCCAGGCAGTCACAGGGAGTCTATTTAAAGAAGGTTCATATTCTATCCCCTACAAAGTTTCATGGAGCATTTCATGGCGCGTAAAGGATCATCTAGCTTTATCTCCTCTATACAACAGGCTGTGAGCCAACCCTTTTTGGAGCCTGACAATGTAGATTTGGAAACAGTTCTTCACTGAGAAGGAGGCAACAGTGCTGCGGGCCGTGGCCAGAAGTAGGAGATACCAAGGTACCATAACCCAGAGGTACTTCATGACCTCCTGACTGCAGGGTGCTGGGGTGAATGCTCGCTCAGAGGATGCAGCCTCTGGGGTTTGGGGCTATGCCCCCAGCTAATGCTGGATCTTAAGGTCGTTTTGCAAACCAACCACTCTGGCCACAGAGAAGCCTGGATGAAGGTAGACCTGAGCTCCAGGGCTCTCTGAATGCGAGCCAGCCCAAGCACACTGGGCATCGCAGCACTGGCCCAGCTTTGCTCAGCAAACAGAGTGGTCTGAGCACAAATTGCACCTGGCACGGCCAGACCAATCTACAAATGATTACCCAGAAGGGCTTTACACTCTTTAGACACCCTGTTTAAGCTTAACTCTTTCAAGAGGCCTCAATATAGCACTTAGCACAGTATCATCTATGAAACAGTATATGATAACCGTTGGAGATAGCGTAGAATACAAGTGGTAGATTAGCATATCCAAACTGTTATGGACAGCTTAGGGAAATTTAGCATGAGTCAGTCTGGCCGGCAGGTAAAGAACCTGAGAATGTCAAAGGTGTGAAGCATTTGGGGCTTTTCCTGGGGAAAAGGCTAAGAGAAACAGCTTGAGTGTCATGAAGCCAAGAAACAAATTTTTCCTCATTTGGATTAAGATAAAATGGTGTGATTGTAGCCATCTGCTTCAGCTAGATGAAGATATTTTAAATTATTTCTTAAGAAAATAAAAGAGGGATCTGATGTCCCAATTGCATTCCTGTCCCCAAGTTGGCATTCACCTCCACCTGCAGATGCCCCAGTCTTGCATGAAGTTCAGTCACAACACTTATGCCAAATTTCTGCCTTAGTAGTCAATTTCCCTATTATCCTTTAAAAAAAAAATCCCCAAACAAACAAAACAACACAACATTTCCCTTCTGATTGTAAGTATCTATGTTTCCTCATTTTACATTTGAGTTTATTTCTATTCTGCATTCACATTTGCATACGGTTCCTATCAGTTCTACACATAACTTTCCCAAGCCATATCTGCTTTGCTTTATCCTTTGTTTGCTCATTGTAAGGACTGATTATATAGTTAAGCAAAATTTGCTTTAATCTGTCACCACGAAAACCTAATCATTTTAGGGCAGGCACCCTGAATTCTTGTGAACTGTTATCTAATGTCTGGGAATAAACAGACCACAGTAATAAGTAAATAGAGGATACTTCTGAGCATCCTGAGGATGCCGAGACCATACAGACTCAGGACACATTTGAGCCGTGGTTGAGTTAGGGTCAGCACCACAAGAAAATTTGTGATTTATGGGCTCACCATGTGAAGCTTGCTCTCTGCCCTAAAAAAGAGACAGTGACTGTATGGCTTTCCCTCTGCTACCTGCAGCCTGCCCTCCTTCAGGTGCTAACAACTTCTTGGCTTCCAGTGACTGAGGGCTGGGTTCTCACCATGGGAGGGCTCAGGTTCAAATCCTGCACCTGATCACAGTGGCCGCCCTCTCATTACACAAGCCCTCTCCTTCTGCCAGAGACAACAGGAAAATGGACCAAAGCCTTTCCTCCCCCGATTTCCACTAATCTCCTGCATGAGCCATCAGGGCCATCCCTGCAGGGCTCCCTGGGTTTCCACAAAAGACACTGAGATGTGCTTCCACTCCCTGTAGGTGTTGAGCTCAAAAGCAAACCAGCCTTGCTGACTCACAGGCCCCAGTATGGCTCTTCACCAACTTGCTCCAGATGAGTCACCCTGCGGGTGAGTAATACATTGCATCTGCAGTGCATATTTATGGCAGTTTTGCATTGACCATGTCAGCAGGGAAATTGTTTGTGTAGAGTAACCATGGAGAGAACGGAAATGTTGAAGAGGACCGAGAGGTTAGGGATGAGGAAAAACCAAGAGGGGAAAACATATTCCACCTCCGCAGCCCCAGAGTACCCTACATATGTGGAATCAGTGCTTAAAAAGGAAATATTTGCCTGTGGCTTTTTTTTTCCCTCTCCTTTCCATGATGTCTTCCAGTCTGGAGAAGCTGAAATGCTGTAAGAAGAAGTAGCCTTCTGGTGGTGTCATCAGCATCTGGAGCCCCTGCAAATCTCACAAGGAAGCACGTTTGCACAGTGGACTCAGCTCTGATGAGCTTTTCCCATGAGAATAGCTCTAAGCAGATGCATTGAAATTGCCAGGCAGGTTGCCCTCACCAGCTCTTTCACCTCACCCTACACGCTTCTGTGATCACATCCCACTGGTTTGGCTCAAAAATCATGACTAAGTGGCTGCTGAGGGTACATTCCAGAACCTCACTGCCTTGCTCTCTATTAAGTTTTTGGGAGGACAAGAGTCGAGAGGGCAGGAAAAGGGATGGCTGTGTCACTTGGGTCCTACCAGCCCCTGCTTGCAGAGAGGCAACATGCGTCTTCTTCTCCCCTCCATCAGTGTGGTTTGTACCATCCAGACCACCTTTGCAAGGGAAAAGGCAAAAAAATCCCATAATCTTATTCTTTAATGAAAGGTGAGATGTCTTTTTCCAGGAATAGTTCACACCACAGGACTTTCCATAGGTGGTAAAGGATTATGACGTTATTATGTATTTTTGTAAATGGTTAATCAGTCAATAGATATAGCCACCTATAAACTTTCCCACTGATATGGTTTTAACTGTCTGTTAGAGATAGTACTTGTGTCTACAACGTCACTTTACTCTGTATCAACCCAATGAATTAGTCATAAACATGGTCAGTTTTTCTCTTTTATTGTTGGTCTCCAGTCCAGAAGCACCTTTAAGCAACGGGTTTTACAAGGCCGCACGGCTGGCTCGGTTCTGAACATTATTAATTTGCCCACCTGCTTCATAGAAACCACATTTCCCCCTGCAAATAAGAGGAGGGGGCTGCACTGCTTTGCTGATTGCAACACAAACCATAGAGTCCCTGACTGCGAGATGTGGCAGAAAATATTCCTGCTTCTGCACAGGTTGTACCATGAACGTTCACAAGAAATAGAAATAAAATCTTTTCTTTCACTGCAATACAGAGCTCAACTTCTCATTTCATTCGCAGCAAAACTCAGCTGAAAATGCTCTTTTGGCAAAGATAGGTTGGGGTGCTTTTTTAATCACTTAAAGTCAAGAAAGCAGCAAAAGCGAGTGAATATGTTTATAGACTGATTTGCGCTGCAGAAAAAGCTGTACTTTGTACCACTGAGAACCAATGTGCATACAATGGGTAAACACACAATAAGAACAAGCAAGTTTAATTTTCTTTCCAAACAAACTAGACAAGGGAAAGATTATCCCCTCCTTGGAGCTGGCTTTGCAAAGTTTACTGCTGACTAAAACTGCACTACCTTCCCTTTGCGGTGTGTTTACCTTAGATTAGACTTAAAAATTAGGTATGCTGAGGTAAAAATAGCTACACATTATATCAGCTGGAATATAAGGCTCCTTTTCACAGCGTTTTTTTTAAATGTACTGGCACTTCTCAAGCTCCCTCACACTGGGACCAGTTCCCAGCCAGTCTATAGAGCAGCAGCTCAGTCCCTCCAGGCAAGGAGCAAGTTGTACTGGTGGTTATTGGCTGCAGAGGTAAAACATGCACCTACAGTGCAGGGACTGAGTGCTGAAAGCAATTAAAGACATTTAGCAGCTCCCTGGCTAGTGTGACCTCTTGCAACCAGTAAGCAAGGTCCTTCTCATTTCCCACGTGGGAGGAACAGTGTTGCTGCTGGATAACAGTTTCTTCTAACCCACGACCACCTATCTGAGGTGTTTCACAACCTCCCCAGGCAGTCAAAACCCATTGGTTAGTAAAAACTGCTCGCTGCAGCCTGGATCCTGGCATGGGAAATATTTTTTTAGATTTACTTTCACAGAAGAAGTAGCCTGATCTGACTGGCTATCAGGTAACTCAAGGTACAGAAAATCTGGTAGAGGTTCCTTCTCAGAGCCAGAAAGCCAGGAGCAAACTGTCTGATGAGCATTAAGAAATGCAGGGATTAACCTGATTTTTTGGCAGAACGGAATTTACAGCTTGTCTGCATGAGGATGTTATTTCAAACAAATGGAAGATATGAATTAAAGGCATCATGGTTGTGCCAGAATGGCTCTGTGTGTGCACTCATTTTCTTTTCAAAATCCCTGCTTCTTTCTAGGAGGGACTGGGACAGAATGGCCGTGCTAGGCAGGTCTCTGGTGGCAGCAAAGCCTGGGGGACCCACGTGTAAAGCACAGGCAATGACTTACCCTGAACCCTGGGAACATTGCTGGCAGCAGCAAAGCGTGACAAGGTTGAAGGCCAAAGGTTGAATGGGAGAGACAAAACTCATGCTAGTGCTGAGCTGTGTTTGCCCAGGGTGACTGTCCGGCATCCAGGAGAAGCTGGGATGTTTTGCCAGCCTGACATTAGAACATGGAGATGAACTGATTAAACCACACGGTGTTACCTTTACGTTGGACAAATATAAGTACTTTTTTGCATTTCTTGGTCTCGATACAGGTCTGAAACTCTCTGGAGCAGAGGCACATCTGAAATGCTGTACAAAGGCACAACTTTTGGGTCCTTCACACGGAGCATCCCAGGTCCTCCTCGCATACCCTGTCCATGGTGATCCCCAGCTGCCCCACTCTCACATGTGTAGCTGTGCAGTGCTTTTCCAGCACCAAGTCATGGCGGTTTTGGACCAAAGGTGAGTATCTTCATGAAAGCACGTTACCCCCAGGTCCCTTTAAAGGTTTCTAAGGTCCTGGTGCAATTCTTCTCACCCAAAGTAGACATCCAGAATAGATCAGAGGAATCCTTCCTGCAAGGAGAGATTGCTTCGTGCCATCCTGCTGCTCAGTCTGAAAGAGCGGGAATCGTCCGCTCCATCAGATGACTAAAGTCACTGTGACAGATGACCTCGACCCCCTAACCCAACTAGCAGTAGTTTGGTACAGGCTCCAAAGGAGGTAAAGGCCTGAGCCGTAGCCGGGACAAGAACTCCTCTAGTTTCAATCTGTTCTCTAAAAACCCACAAAGGAGCAGAGTGACACAGTGAGCATCGATGCATATGAGCTTGGAACACCAGTCATGCGATTAACACATGAATAGCAGGTGGCTTTTCCAAGATTCATTTATCAAGGAACAAAGAAATTTGTGGTTACAAGGAGTCTCATGCATACCTTTCCCATCGCATGTAATTTGACTACAAGCCAACCACTTTATTCCATAAATATGACAGCCAAAGTGAGCCTTCTTCGAGCTCTCCCTGCTAGGCAGCGTGGCTGCATAGCGGTGATCTCCCCTTGAGCTGAGACACCTCTCAAGGTTGCCCCTCAAGGCAGAGAGACCTTTTACCAACAGCGGATCTTTGGTAAGTAAGTGACTGATAGCATGCTGAATTAATGCTAATAAAACATTGCTAATCCATGTAGCTATTAAATATTAATTACTATAAACTTTGTATAGGTAATTCCATTAGACATAAACCATTGTCCAAGTCAGAGACTAAGATTGGACCTAGTTGCACCTAAGCTCCATCAGGAGTTTAGAAAGCAAGGGGGTCCACTCTGAACCTCATGACTCAACGGGAGGGTCTTCCCTACCCTTTTCGTCTCCAGTCTCTGTGTGAATCATTCTAACTTGATTCTAACTCAATTTTCCTTTGTATGTTTCATCCATGCAGTAATTAATAAAGTGAACCTTGCCATCAAACTTATTGAACCTTGGTAAACCACTGTTAAACTTTGTTAAATTCCATTGAATTTATTGAACCCTGTCAAATTATTATTCTACCTCAATAAAACATATTACTGCTTCTCTCTTTTGAGTGAGGTGCATTCCACTCATTTGCGACAGTCAGAGAAAATGAATCTCAGCTAGAGGGATGTGGAGGGTCAGCAGACACCTGAAAAACAGCTATTAAGGCAGATCTTTAGGCCCTGTATCTGTGATAGAGATGTCTGTGTTGTGTTTCAAGTCCAGGTCCAGCTATCAGCTTCTGAAAATCAGATATATTTGGATTCAGGACTGGATGAAAAATGGATTTAGGTCAGGACCTGAATTCCTTAATGTGAGTAGTGTATCTCGCTCTGGACTTCATTTCCCATTTCTCTAAAGGTGCATGTTTCCTGCAGCTGGAGAGCGAGAAACACACACAAAATAAAGTGAAAATTTTCCTCAAAGACTAATGCTGTTGAGATCTGGCAGAAAAACAGAACGCAGGTTTTATTTTCTCAACTGTACACAAACGCAGGCATTTTATAAACAAGGAATTGATTCAATTGTTTCCAGAGGTATGAGAGTGAGTGAGAGAGCTGAGATTTAGCTATTAAAGACAATCTCAGGAGAGGAAGGGAATTAGTCTCCAGTTGAGCCAGATATTTCCCTCTCAAAAAATAAATGAATCAAAGTCATGCTCAGTCAGCCAAATTATCCAAGCAGATGCCAGCATCCCTGGTTTCTGGGGTTTATGTGATTTTGGAAGAGGGATGCAGTATTCTCTCTAAATGGAGCATCCTGAAGGGGGTCAGGACTGTGGAGTGTCCCAGTTTGGGGATTTTTAAATAAGACAAAGCTGGTGAGTCTATAGCAGCTCCATGCCCCGGATGTATGGGTTTGATTTGTAGCTTGCTGTCAAGCCCTTCTTGGATCTAATTCCTGCCTGCACAGCACCCTGTGTGGGTCAGTTCCAAAGCTACTGCAGAACTGAGCTCCCTGCCCAGCTCTGCATTGTCTCCCACTTTGCAGTAGGGGGGGTCTCACCTCTTGGTGCCCCACTTTGCACTCAGGTACTGTGCCCTGATTTACACAAAGCAGGCCAAGATGTGTTTCACAGAATCATAGAATAGTTTGGGTTGGAAGGGACCTTTCAAGGTCATCTAGGCCAACCCCCCTGCACTAAGCAGGGACACCTTCAACTAGATGAGGTTGCTCAGAGCCCCGTCCAACCTGACCTTGAATGTTTCCAGGGATGGGGCATCTACCACCTCTCTGGGCAACCTGTGCCAGTGTTTCACCACCCTCATCATAAAAAATATCTTCCTTATATCAAGTCTAATCTACCTTCTTTTAGTTTAAAATCATCACCCCTTGTCCTATCGCTACAGGCCCTACTAAAAATCTGTCCTCACCAAAATGAAGTCACTTAATTAGCTCTGGAAATGGTGCTGCTCCACATAGCTATCTAGCCCTTTCCCCATTACCTAGCAGCTCCAGGAGTAAGGGCACAGACAGGCATCTGCTACAAGACCTCGACTCCCAGCTTCCCTCAGGATCTCCAGCTGGTCCCACGCAGAGCAGCCAAGAGCTGTTTTTTCACAACCAGGCTCAGGGAAATGTCTAAGTGGCTTGAAACATCTCCTTCTCCTTTCCAAAGCTGTCATGTGGAGAGTGGCTACTGAGGTGAGCCAAGGGCTTGGCAGGTCCAGCAGGTCTATGTGTCCCCTTGGTAGGACCAGATTATGCTGGCCAGCTGATGTAAGGGCACAAGAACTATATTTAGCATCCCAGAGAAGGCAAGGTGTTCCCAATCACAGTGAGGGATTGAGGTTTTCTGCAGCTCAAAGCCCAGCTCAGTGTTGGGGTCCCTTGCCCGGCGCCCCTGCCTTGCAGCGACTCCCACGTCTCTAGTACAGCAGAGCCCAGCAGTGGTGTTCAGTGGGGGCATTTCCACCTATAAAAGCCACCCCCAACCACCACTCACACATAAGGAAGGCTCTGGCATGCAGACCTACTCCCGTAGCATGACTGCATCCCCTGGCTTCCTTCCCCTGCTCCCTGACTCATACCCCGAACTCAGCAGTGGGCAGGGGGCCAAGAAGGACTCTCATGTAACTCACAGCCCCCTGAAAACCTCTTTGAGGAGGGATTTCAACTTAAGGACAGCATGGACTAGCTCCAGAGGCCAACCCTGTGGCAAGAGGCGGCTAGGACCCAGGGGAAGCCTGGCTGCTCATCCTCTCCTGCTGCGTTGCATCCAGCTCGGTACCACGGCAGCGCGGGTTTCTCTCTCACATGCCCTGCAATGAGCTGACTCTTCCTCAGGCGGAGAAACACGGGGGCCCAAGCGGCCACTCTGGCTCCCTCCCCGAGCCTGATCCTATTAGCAGCAAGACGGTGGCAGCCAGCCCTGCCAGCCGCAGGGACACCACGGGGACCCGCCACGGCCATCCCTCGCTCCACGTGAGCCCGGGAGGGAAGGCTCAGCCAGACGAGTCCCCTTCGCCCTCTCCGAGGGACACGGCAGGGGAACGTGCCAGCATCCATCATTGACAACAAGCCCGGCTTGCTCGGGCAATGGCATGGCAAAGCAGCATCTCCTCTCCTGGCAGCGCCAGGGCTGGGGGCTGCCGGCCGCTCGGGTTTGCTCGTGGGCTGGCACAGCTCAGTCCCCTGCCCTCCATTGCCAGCGGTGTCGTTCAGCAATGCGATGTGAGCAATTCCCCTCTGTCTTCTTGGAAGTGAGCAATCCTCCGGCGTGAGTGCAGGAGGATGTAGCCATGCTAACACCCATTCCCTTACTCAGTGGGGTCCCTATAGCCCTTACAAAAAGTAGAGCTGGGCAGTGCAAATTAGAAAAGATGGCTGGGATTGACTTTTGGAGAATAATTCATTTTTTGGTGAATATTTCATTTTTTGGTGAATATTTTATTTTTTGCATGTCTGGCATTTCTGCACAGATACAGATACATGGGTGCACAGATATACTTCCAGCAAAAAGGGCTCTTCTTTTGTAGCAGTCTGAGCCCCTGGAGGAAAAGTTTTCCTGGGAGGAAAACTACCACTTCTGGGCAAACTGTATAGAGCATTTTGTCCTAGGATTTCTGCTCTGGGAACATTCCTGTGTGCCCTGGGCTCAGTGTTTGCCTGCTGTAGGTCAAATCCCAGTGCAACCATCTGGATCCATATCGGTGCTTGGGTCAGTGTGTGGAAGGTCTAGGCCTGTTCAAATTAAAATGTAAAGAAAGAGGGACAGAGGGAGACCAAGAAAAAAGCAGTTTTATAAAAGGTTGTCTGAAAGCTGGATTCTCAGAATGGAATCAGAATGGAAAATATGATCAAACCTGAGGGAGAGAGTTTTGGCCAAGAAGGATCCTGACCTTCCTGGGTGACCAAAGAGTCCTATCACAAACTTGAAACCTGGGATGAGACACACACGTGGAGTGACAAATGCAGAAGTTTATAAGCCATGCCGTATAAATAGGGAGCTCTTATAGAATCTCAGCACAGCTCCTGATGAGATATGAACAGACTCACAGGTTGTGGGAGACAGCATATGGCCTTGCCACTTGCAATATCAGGGCTGCAATGAGCCAAGAAGGTTGCTTCTAGCCTGGTGGCTCTTCACCATGACAAATGGTGCCATGGAGTCCTTCAGCTGGATGCTGTCTGCCCATCCCGCTAGCAAAGCTGGTCTGGAGCTTTTCAGCAGAGATGCTGAGAAACCGTAATTCTGGCATTGACCCCTGGAGATGTATTCATGGACAAGGGGGTAGGATTTATTTATCTCGCCCCAGGTATCTACACTGCTCTCAAATGAGAAAAGCAAAGAGCCACACGTGGGGCTTCTGCCTCTCCCTCTGCTCAGTGCACTGCACATCCTACTGCTGACTGCTGACCCAGGGAAGCCAGCTGATCTTGGGCCAGGCACAAAGAAATCACTGTATTGGAGCAGTCACCGGGTCAAGTGCTCCACTTACAGCTGTGACCACAAGCAGGTGCTTCAGAGGAAAGTGAGAAGCTCTATCACAGCTTTTCCCTTCACCCTCATCCTCACATCTGCTCGTTGTATTTACCACCATCTCTCAAAATGCACGTGATTACTTTGTTTTTGATTCATGTGGTTGAACATGGTCATGGCCCTTAACTGGGCCTGCTGGGTCAGCTACAGCACTAATGCCAGTAATGCTCAATTAGGGAATAACTTGCCCCCAGCAATCCAGCTCCTGTCTGCAAGAGATGGGGTCATGAAGAATCACCGCCCATCCATTTCCTCCTGGTCTCAGGTTCCTTCAGATGTTTAGCTGCAGAAAGTACAATTTTCCAAGCTGTAACTAGCCAAGGGCACATACCACCAACAGCCCTGACCTAGAGAGGTTTCTTCAGAACCACCTGGCCTCCCTGGGAAGCTTGCAAACCTCCTTCTATCGCATTGCATCTGACAGCAACTCATAAATCAGCCCACAGTTGCTGGCAACCCCTTTGAGGATCCTGGTCTGCAGTTTGCATTTGTGATGAAGTATGTGTGCAGGTGAGGAGGGCCCTGGGGGAAGGCAGCCAGCTATGGATGCAGCTGCCAGCTCCAGGAGCATCCATGGGTCCCACGCTGACATGTGGGGCTTAAGGCAGCCTGGCAGTCACAGTGTGGCGGTTTCACGAGGGCTGGATTCAGCCGTGACCTGTGCAAATTGCTGCTCTGCCAACCCCTTCCCACGTCGCCTGCAGCTGCAGCCACGCCAGAGAGCACTGCAATTGCCTCCCTTTCCTCCCAGCACGGCTTCACCTGATCATGTCAGCTATTTTCTTTGGCCTGCTTCTTCCCCAAAAAACCCACCTCTCCGTTTCAGCAGAGATTCAATCCGCAACATTTGGAGGTGATTACGTTTGAAATTGGGATCAGCGCTGCAAAGTAGAGCTGAGTTCCCCACCACTCCTCCTTTCCCAAGTCTGTGTTCAGGAATACAGTTTGATCAAAATCTCTGAATTTTCATAGTAGGGAAAGAGCCATAGACTAAACTGTCCTGGACCAGATTTTATTTCTTTCCTTGAATAAACTGAAAAGTTTATTTGCAGCACCAAAATAAAATAAAATAAAATATAGCGGTTAAAAATAAAACTCTGAATTTCACCAGTAACAGAGCCCAGCAAGTATTTCCATCTAACAGTAATGCATTACATACGGACTCAGGGCTGTACTCTTCCTTTGAAGATCATGGGAATTTTATCATTTATTGCTGTATAAAAAAAAAATGCTGAATACTCAGTAAGAGTCTGGTTGGCTGCCGACTGAAACACTTTGCAAAGTGAAATCATCCCAGGCTTTCTGTCCAAGAGCCGCTGCCTTCGCTAAGTCTCACACCAGTCATGTGGGTTTGGAAAAGTTCAATGTGTTGGGAATGGATGGTTTGAATGCAAGCTGGTGGCTTCACTGTGTCCACCCATCTGCTTCTGGTGACATGACATGGCACCTGTGTGATCTCAAAAGGGCTGTTGGGTGACTTGCTTCCCTGTGTCCCTGTTACATGGGGAAGTAGCTTTGGAGCATTGCCTTTTCACTGCATATGAAGAAACTGGAGACAGGGAGGAGAAATGGCAACCCAAAGAGCCCATAAGAGACACCAGAACAATGTCTGGGTCTACTGACTTTCCAGGCTGAAGTTGTCTTGCTCTGGATCAAACTGACTATCCTACCTCTTTGCACATCCAGGTAGACAGCCCAGGTGAAGATGACCTTGAGACATTAATGCTCAGAGTATGCAACCAGAATTCAAGAAACCAGTGAGAAACTGAGACTTACTACAACCTTGGGCCACCAGATCCTTGATCCCTATCCAGTCAATGGAAAAAAGCAGTTGTTGAATAGTGAATTAGAGGATCTCCCCTGGCTGACATGGGGGTGCTTGCAGTAGCAGGCAGTCTGAATTGCTCTTTTGAACTGCAGTGCCATTGAAAACGATTCAAATACAGCTTTAATCTGATCTTCTGTCATCTCTTAACTGACCAAAAATTTCAACACGTAAAAGTTCTGCTAAAACCTGAACACGTATCGCTTCCCCTCCACCCATCTACAGCTAATGATTAATGGGCTGGGGGAGCAAATGGTAGAAGCTGATCTTTAGTGAACAAAGAGTCTGTTGCAAAACACACCTCGAGCCCTGCAGACTGCCAGCAGTTTTGTTTGAGAATTGCACCAACTTCACAGTCCTTACACTCTGCAAGCACCGAGTCCTTGTGCCAGGGACCGAGAGGTCTGGTTGAAACTTTCTTCTGTGTTCAGAAATGATCTGTTCTTGATAATGAAAGTTTGAGCCCAGATTGTGCCACTTAGTCATATATGTTGGTATATAGCAGCAACGTAACAGTAAATAACAGATTTCCATCCCTTCTTTCCTCCTCTTGGAATTTAAGCTGAAACTGAAAATCTTTCAACTTTTTGTTGTCCCTCTCCAAAAAGAGAAGGGAAACCCATGTTTTTAAACAGCTCATTTGCAGAGGAGTGCTAAACAAGATGAAACAGAGTTCCTGCCAAAGCAGTGGAACAAAGATTTCACACATGCTGAGCAAAAAGCTCCCCATTCCTTACTCAGCCCCCTTTTGTTATAGGATCAGTAGGAGACCTAGCCTGATACTAGCTGTGAGTGAGCTGACTAACGCTGGTGTCTCATAGTGTCCTTCAGATCAGCGAATACATTTGCACCCAAAGGGATTAGCTCCAATGCACAACCTTTCTATAAACATCCTTATCTTATGCAAGTAAGCTCTGGGGATTACCCTTGGTAACCTCACCCTGCTTTGTATCCCATTTTCTGCTTTCCTATAGGCTTAAAATTACTATCCCCTTCAAAAATTTTCCTGTGGTTGAAGTGCTATTGAAACCACAACAGTGTCTGCCTAGATAACTCTCTTTTCCCCATAGGCACTTTACAACCCTCTCACCAATAGACTGGTGGGATGTTCTTCATACCAGGTTAGCTGTCCTAGGAGACCTGGAGTTTATATTACCTGGTTGAAAACAGACTAGGAGTGAAAATGTAGGAGGAAATTCAGTCTGAACAGAAAAAAGTTGAGAGGAATGAAAAAATTCAGTGAAAAAGGAGAAATAGGGAAAGAAACAGGCCAGTCCTAGAAGGCAGCATAATTCAACTGCTTATTTGACAAAAGTGGCAAGACTCAGAGAAAATGCAGAAGAGTTTTTGTAGTGATCAGAAGTTAAAAATAATAACAATAACAAACTGGTGGCTTGCAGAAAAACAGAATGAGGAGATGAAGGAGACTCCATAGATGAAAAAGATGGGAGCGGCAGGTGCTTCTGGGAAGGGAGCTATCTGGGGTGAACAGGCTACAATTCAGAAAGGAAAATCCCATTCCAGGAGAAACACACCAAGAACAAGGTTTTCTCTTGGCCCTTGATCCCAGTAAGGGGGTACTGGGGCATTGTGGCATTTCTACATGGGCAGCTGGGATAGCTGGGATTTCACATCACTTGCATCTTTGGACTTTCTGGTGGCGAAGGCAAGTGAGGATGAGCTACCTTGGTAGTTCTCCATCCTCTGCCAGGTTGCTGGCAGGTCCTGCATTGCCAGCAGACCTTTCTCCAGCTTGTCTTTTCTGGTGCCTGCTGAGTGATCAGTCAAACTACTGGCCCAAATGCTCATGTCCTAGACCTGCCTGGACATATGATCTGACATGAGGGCAGGTACAATTCCATCCCGTGGACCTGGCAAAGCTACAGTAACACCAACTGATCCCAGTCCCTACCATCTCCCAAAGTAAAACACAAATGCCAGTAAGTCTTTCTCATTTAGTGGTCAAGGGCTGAAAACAGACCAGGACAATGTTTTTTCCAATCTGAAAGGACCCCTGTGAGGAGTAATTTTTTCTTTACTGGCAGGGCTCATACAGGTAGATCACAGCACCACATCCCTGTGACCCACAGACCTCATGTAGATGGGGACCATGACACATACTGGGCTGAGTGGCTGCCAGTGGCCCATGGGACATTGCATGGAAAAGGGGCAAATGCATGAAATCTGCGCAGGAACTGGAGACAGCTGTGATTTGTACCCTAAGTGCTTAAGGTCTGACAGATCTGGGGCATTAGTAGCTCTCACAACATCCTCACCAACACTACTATTTACTTGTATGTGATTTTGGTAACAGCAAGAAGGGGGAAAACCCTCAATGAAATAATCAATGGAAACAACAATAGGACCATCTTTATAGGCTGTAAATTCCATGGAAGCCACAAGCAATTAATTTGCAACAAAAATCACCTTTAAACAACCTTTTTTTAGTCATTCTAGAAAAGCATAACACAGCAGGAGCTCCACTTTACATGAAGTTTTGTATGCCAATCCAAGGGAATCTATTTTGTACTTTATAGCCCTTATGTTCAATTTTTAATTATTAGCTTTTCCCCTTGCAAATTTAAATCCACTCCCATTACATTTAGGGAACAATAGTGAAACCCTCTTGTAGCTAATTTAATGCCTTTAAATTCCCATGGAAGGTAGCCAAAGATCTTGTATCCTAATGGATAGTAAAATGCCTACCTTATTTTAGGGGAGGCAAGTTCAAATCCTGCTTGTGGCTATATTTATTAGACGAGGTTGTTGGTTAACTTCTTTTTTTGTTTTCCATCAGGATGACTAAAGAGAAATCTTTGCACATTATGCTAAAATGACAATGAAATATGTAGCAGCTTGTCCAAAGTATTTCGCATCCCCTGAAGGTAAGCTGGGAAAACAATAGCTTGATCCCATAGAAATACACACACCTTCAAACAAAATGGAAGAGAGTTACCATTGCCATCATCAAATTAAGCAAGAGGAAGAAAAAAGGGTGTTAGACTGACCATACTCAAGCACCTCACTGAGCAGAAGGATGTTTGTGAAGGCCAGTGGAAAATCTTCACTCTAGCTCAGGGCCTTAATTTTTTATTCTTCATTCCACTGGAAGACGATGGCAAATCTTCTGCTGACTGCTCTGGAGGAGCACAGATCTCCAAGTCTATTTCACCTTCCTCCCAAAAGGTGATACAAACCCAATAGCTACTACCAGCAAGCACATCACTCAGTGTACCCATGGCCAGCCTACACCCAGTTCCCTTCTTCCACAGCTACCAGACTCTGATCTCAAAAGGACAGGACACCCAGCAAAGATAGGGTAGGAGGTGCAACCTCCACGACACGTTTCACATTTCGTGGCACTGACCTCAGTTACACAAGTACTTCTCGTACCAAGTACATCTTCTGACAAGATGCTGTTAGCACACTGATGACTAACTAGTTCTGTTTTTCGTTGTCGCTGTTTTCTTCTTAGTGCAGGCAATTTAAACCAACTTGCCACTATTGCATTGATGGAGTAGCCTCTATGGTCCACAAGAAGCCCAAGTCTCTTATTTCATGTCTGTTTCAGATCCATAAACCCGCTCACATTTGCCTTGAATGCACCATGACTTCTGTCCTTATCCTGATGAAGTGGCCCAAAGCTTGCATGTACACATGTACAATCTTCCATCTTGTTTTGAGTCATTTGGTCCTGCAGGAGACCCTAGAGAAGAAAATCACCAAGTGCTTCTGCTGCCACAGTTTGTGCAAGAAAATGTTTGTTTAAACCCAAGGACAACCCTGGGTTTCCTGCTTCTTCTTTCCAGATTCATCACTAAGTATCTCATTCAGTTTTGGGGAGTATGATGCAAAGTACACAGGAAATTAATGGAATAGTTGGAATACCAACAAAAGTAGTGTCTTTTTAGTGGATGGAAAAGTTCATGGAGCATTTGTGCTAATCAGCTTTTATTAAATGAGTTCAAGTGACTGTGTGCAGATGAAAGAGCATCAGAGTATCAACAACTCAGATACTTTTGCTAGAGGCACCATTTGACCCGGGAATCAGCAATGGCTTGAACATAAAGCCCTTCATTTGTTCTTCAGTGCCACTCAACTTAGGGACGTGGAAACAAAGTTCATGTACCCACCATGCATTATGCAGGGGAGCCTAGTAGAGTTTCTTTAAGTATACAGACCGAGATGGCTCCAGGACCTGATCCATCTAAATTAATCAGTATGTTGCAGTGCCTGAGCTGAGTCCAGGACGCAGGACGACACTCAGCTGGCTTGACTGCTGGAAGTCTCTCCAGGTAGTCCCCAGCTTGGACAAGCCCTCTCTTACAGCTGAGTACTTGAGGAGCTTTTGATGATATGTTTTCAAAATTTAAGGGGTCTGGTCCTGTTTAGGTTTATTCTTCCTTCATCATAGTTGATATATTGAGCCAGAAATGTGTTACTAAACCAGTATCGTAATGATGCTGCGCAGTTCCTGGAGGAGCAGCTTTTAGCAAATGAAGATGTTTATGTGTCAATGTGAGTGAGGTATTCAACTCAGAGGAGATCTAAAGCTCAGTTCAGTGAACTATGGATCTCCAAGGCAGAGCAAGCAGAGTCTGCTGCAGGTGGGACAAGGAAGGCTCCTTGGAGGGGATATCAGCACAAGAAAGAAAGTGAAATACACATTAAGCAGTGTGCTGCTCTTACGGTGAACATCGTTCCACACCAGAAGATATCTTCTTAACTCAGACTTCTACTGTCTTGGTTGAGAAGACCACAGCACCTAATACACATTATCCTGTACAGTTAATAAACATGAATAAGTTAAATTGCAGCTGTGTCTGAAGTGGAACATACTAGCTGTTTAATAGGACACAACTCAGTTCATAAAAATGAAAATACGAAAATACGTTTTCATTTGACGTTCATGTACATCGTCAGGTTGTGTCTGGATTCATGTGGGTGGCTGGGGTGTGCTGAGTGCACATGCATTTCTTGAGAATCAGAGACATTCTGATAATAAATTATTCAGTGGCTTTTTTTTTTTTTCTTTTCTGTTTCCTTCTCAGTTTCTGGTTATACTTTAAGAATTTTGCAGAACCAGTTTCTGGAAAAAGCTCTCTACCAAATAATTTTGATGAGTAATTCCTAGGCAAAGCTCCCCAACACCACTTCACTGTTTGGTCAGTTACCAGGACTATTCAGTATGAATATTGCCTTTATTAAGATTTTGTCATTTGTCAGTGCTTGGGTGGTCATGTGAAAATCTGCTTGGACAACTTCCTCTGCAAGTTACATTTCAGTCTGGGAGAAAAAAAATATTATATAAATATATATATGTGTGTGTCTATTTATATGTACATAGAAAGACAAATTTAAACCCGGGCCCCTGAATCTATTGCATAGAAGCATGGACACATCAGTTGTGCATTTGTTGCAGGTAGACCCAGGGGGGATGCACACACCAGCATGTGACCGTATCTATGTGCAAGATCCCTCATTAAGCCAACCAACAGTGCTGGAAGGAACAAGCAAGCTGCTTCACCAAATCCTCTCACAGCCTGAGGAAGGGTTAGCTTGCTTGGTGGATTTTTCTGACTGTTTTGGTCTAATAAAACAGTTTTGGTCTAAACAAAAACAACACCTTGTCCTACAAAACTTGCTTCACTTGTTTCCCTTGACCACCAGTACTCCAAAACCACCAGCTGAGAAGCACCAGCTCTCCAGAAACCAAGTGTGACTCAGATTCCTGGAAAACACTCCACTTCCCAAATTCAGACCGGTCGCAATATGAGGTTTTACTCACTACAGAGGTTACTCCTCATCCTTGGTTCAGATTACCTTCATTTCTGACAATTTTTTGGTCAGAGATCTTCCGCTAATTTCTGTATACATAAAGCTTAGTGGAAAGCCCTTGCCCAAAAGTGATGCAGAATGCACATTTATAATAACTCGAGTGCTACGAAGGCAGCTGACGGTGGCTTTTATTTGATGGCAAGTACAGTATGTGGTTTCTTTCCTGACCTTGCACACATTGTGGTAACGTGCAGCTACTACACCAGCTCATTAGCCCATTGTTGAAATCTCTGAGATAATTTAAGGGCGAATATGGGGGGGGGGGGGGGGGAGGAGAAAAAAAAAAAAGAGAAGCTTTGCATGTGAAAGGGAAAATAGGGGGAGGAGGGTAAAATCACCAGGGTGAAGTACAACATGTTCAGCAGACTCCGGTCCCTTGGCTGCCTGCCCGATGACTTTCCCGAGCGGAGCTCTCCTAGCAACCAGTCCCCAGCCATTTGAATTTTTATGTATCGCTATGTCGGCAGTGATGTCACTGTTTCCATAGCTACTATCAGCTGGAGGAACGATGACACTTACGCTGCTCAATAGCTGAGAAAAAATTGGCCTGGCTGAAATATTTCAGGCAACTCTTGGAGACGCGTGCTATCGAGCTCACACTTCGGCACGACACAGCGCACACAGCCACACTTTTTGCTGATGGAGCTGTTCTTCATGCACGCCGAGCAGCTTTCGGCTGGCCACCGGAGGCAGACGCATCGTCTGCACCGCAGCAGCTGCTGCAATATTCATCCTCCCCTAAGTGCTTCATTGTAGAAATTAAATATTGTTATTAATTAAACTCCCCATCCCACAGGCTGCCCAGCCCTGTCTGGTTAGAGCACACTTGTGAGAAGAGAACAGGCAATCCATTTGTCATGCGTTGACAACTTCTGGCATTGGGAATGAAGTGTTTCAATAAGAGAAGGCTTTGATCCTATTCATAACAGAGTATTTAAATAATTGCTAACCAGGCAGAGACTTCAGGCATTATCCCAGGGAGTGTTTCATTATTGCAAAAGGTTAAACTGAGCCTTTGGTGCACAAGCCAAAAAAATAGGAGGGCCCAAGAAGTTTGGTCAAGGGATTAAGTTTGAAGGCATGGCTCTGCTAATGTAAAATAGACCAGAGGCCAGGAGATGGCCTGGCCTGGACACAACGTGCCCTAAGAATGAGCACGGAACATGGCACAGAGCAAACAAACACAGCACTTGCAATCTCGCAGCCGGTAGTTTGGATTGCAGCAACTTCTAGGCTCAGGTCAGAGAGCCTCTGACAGTACTTTGAATTTTGCAAAAGCACAAAATGCTGAATATTCCTCACAGAGACAATATCGTCCTCTGCCACGTTACCAAGCCATGCTGACCATAGTGGGGACTTCTCACACATTAAGCGCTCAGAGGATATATCTCGTTGCCACAGATGTTGCCGCAGATGTTGACAGCAAAGCTTCGAAGGACAGTGGGCTGCCTTTTCACTCAGTCAAACCACATCTTTCCCACTAGGGTTATTCTTAGCACAGTTTATCACAAAATCCTCAAGAAATAATTGTGGAAAAAAAATCCTGATAATAAATAATCCTGAGAAATAAAATTTTGGCTGGTGTTGGACAATGTGTGGTTTCTGCATGAGATTCTGAAAGGATGAAGTGAGTTAGGGACCTTCTCTGTGGTTTGTGTTCATAACTCTTTGGGATATGCCTGCAAGGAGAGTGAGCTCTTCGGCACATACTGTTCACTAGCCCCACTATGAAAATCCCTTCCACCAGGTATCATGTCCTCCCTGGTGCAGCATTGCCCCAGCTGTGAGCTCTGCATGTTGTGACCACCTCTGCAGGTCTATCTTATGGTTCTTCATGCTGCTGAGACCAACAGCAATTCTCTGAGATTAACATAGTCATAGATTAAATTTAGGCACCTACATCTAAGTGTCTACATGTGATCGGGCACCTAAATTCCCCTTGTAGTGGAAGAAGAGCCAATTAATATAGCTGAGAAGCTAGAGTGCTGTTCAGGTCCCCCAGGGTAGATGTCTTCCTTTGGTCAGCTAAGCCATCTCACGACTCCTTTGACTTGAGGTGAGTTTCAGCTTCCAGACGCAGGCATCCCATGCCATTTCATCCTATCTACGTGGGATGCCATCAGGCATTTCAAATGGCACTAGAAACTTCTGCCCTAGTTCTCCACTTGCATGTAGGCATCATGCAGATGCTATAACCTCTGAGCTGATTTCCACTCGTATCATCTGTAATAGCTGTGGACAGATTCAGTTGCTGATGTATAGGCAGGCAATGTCCTTTCGGGTGCTCTGCATATCCTCTCTGGTCTCCAGCTGCTGCTCCAAAATATCACGGTTCTCCTGTAAATCGTTGGTCCTCTTCTCCCATCCCTTGTGGTTTTCCCTGTAATGTTCCCATACTCTAGAGCTTTCCAAATGGCACAACTTACTTATTAAGCAAGTTCTTTCCACCATTTACTGCACAGTTTCAAGATTACATTCTGCCCTGCAGTCTTATCAGTTCAAAGAGCCCACAATGTGCTGGAATATGTGCTGGATACCTCACATTCATTTTGGCAGTGGCCTACGTCCAGCCTGTCTCCCTTCAGCTTCTCCAGAGCTGACCCACACATAAACTCTGCCAAAATGGAAACTCATGCAGATGTTTGCATTTTTTGTATACATTTATTATACAATGACACATCACAGTATACATACCCATGGGCCCGAGTATTCATTCACAGCTCAGGTTCTCTACACCAATAGGTACATCTGAACATGAAGGACTGCGTCTGGCCACCTCAATTTGAGTTTCTGTTCCTGACCTGTTGAGGTAAGGATCACCCTATGTTCCTGCTTGAGCCAACAGCCATCCCCGGAAGGCAGTGCAAATCTTAGCTGGACTGAATCTCCTTCTGGAAGCTCTTCTGGAAATCCTGTAGTTGTGCCTGCTGCATGATTAACCACTGACGCTCTCAAGCACAGTCACATTTGCCCTGGTTCACCTGGTGCCTTTCCCTCTCCAGACAGATTCTTGGGGCAGCCATGCACCTTTGGGGAGATCAATGTGGGAGAACCCAGGTACAGAACAGACCAGAGGTGGGTCTTCCTGCAATGGGTAGTCCAGCTGTGGTACTTCTTGCCACAGGAAGGGGTAGATGCTAAAAATGTACATGAGCATCCAGGTAGATCCAGGAGACACTAAGCAAATTCATGGAAGAGAAATCACATGAAGGTTAGTAAATATAAAGAAGCCACATCCCTCTCAGAGAAGTGGTTGGGGCTTTAGTGAGCACTCAGAGAAATACATGTGTTAATCCTGTTTTATACCCTTCTCTAGGCAAGCCATGCACGGCCACAGTGGGGAAGAGGATATGGGTCTTTTTCTGACTCAGCATGGCTGCTCTTATGTTCTTACTATCAAAGAGCCATGTTTTCATCATGTTATTTTTGTGTGCCAGTGAGAATCCCCTACCTGCTGAGCCCTGGGCGAAGGCTCTCAAGTTCTGCCTCACAAACAGTGAGATCTGAAAGGTGGTTCAGATGCATGGCATAATATCTTCTTAGCCCTGTTAGACAGCCTCTGGGCTCTCCCTGACTATTACTTCTTATTACAGCAGATTTTAAAGCAGAAATTGCCCTCTTGGCTTGCACGGAGAAGACTTTTTTGGCAGAGGCTGAAGCCCCCTACCTCTAGGTCATGCTGGTTCCCAGCAGACCAGCCAGACAGTAGCAGTCTCACCTGATAGTTCCTCTCTGCAGGAGATCTCAGAGAGGTTTCCAGAATAGAGGCCGTGCCTTTGGTCCCTAATTCAATGCTTGCCATCCAAGGGCTTTGCTGCGCTGCCTGAGCAGCCACAGTGATGCTGCTCCATCTATGTACCTGACCCAGCAGGATATCCCCAGGTGTCCTATAGCCCTGCCTCCTACCCTCCAGCCAGCTAAGCTGGGCAGCCAGCCTCCTTCTGCCATCCTGGAGACAGACAGACAGACACCTCCTGGAGACAACTCAGAGGAGAAGAAAGATGCAGGTTCACCTACTGGTATCAAAGGTGCTGAAATAACCATGATTGACCAGATGACTCGTGTTAGGTGAGGACAAACCTAGCCTTGAGTCATTTCACCCTCGTAACACTGTCCTTCTCTGCGCAGTGAGCTGGGAAATCAAGACATGAATTCTCACAGTGCTGCCCTCGCTTGCTTTATTTGAGATCCCTCGCAGGCCAAGCTAGCATTAGGTGGGTGATCTTCACATGATCAGACAACTGCACAGTTGGCAAGGGCACTGTGATTTCATGACCTACAGAAATCACAAATCCACATATTATTCCCCCAAATGCTGGGACAATGCCTACACTCACCCCTGAGCCTTTCACACAGGCACTGGTGTTTTATTTTCCAGGAGATAATTAGATTTGCTAGCAACCGTGTGTCTGCTTCCAAGTAATGTTGGATATGCTATTTACAGGCATAAGTCAGAGTAACCTACAGCAGCAGCTTAGGGTTTGGTTTTTTTTGGCAAGTGTTTTGCAACAGTGCTGTGAAGTTTTTAATGTGCCATCATTTCATTTCAGTTGTTAACACAGATGTCTGTTGAAAGATAATGTTGCACATTACAATCTTTCAGGCACCAGTGCAAGACCACTTTCTCAGAGAGCCAAGTCCTTGGCAGAATTAGTCCCTGAAACAACACCCTCCGAAAATGTGTGGGAGCGTTTCTCTCAGGCCTGATGCCTGCCTAGAAAAGACTGGGCTTGTTAAAAGTGTGAACGTACACATCTGTACATACAGGGGCTATTTGCTCAAGGAATCTCTGTAATTGCACACTTCATGCTAATATCCGCACATGGGAATGACTCGCTGCATATTCACTTTGGTCATTTGCAGAGGTCCTTATGAGGAACATATGTAGAACTGTGATTGCTTTTGTGATCTAAGTACGTGACCAGCAAACACAATCACCAGATAGTCCAAGGCCCATTCAGAAGGAATTAACTATTGATGGAGAATGTGCATGAAAAAAAAACCTAAGTGAGCATATGTACCTTCATGCTTCAGTGCTTAGCCCAGCCTGGCTTTGGGCAGGGGGGGAAGAAAGCCTTCCTCTGGCCTGGTTCCCCATAGAAGGCCATCAAATGGTCCCTGCACCTTCCTCTGAAGCCTGCTATGGTGTTTTTCTCCTGCCACCAGCCATCTCCTCTGACCTCATGCATAGGAAAAGCAACAAAGAGAGCTGTGGGCAGAAGAAATAGCTGGAGAAAACTCATTTTGGAGTTGATGAGTGCCACAGAGAAGCCACCAAAGTTAGCTAGAGAGTTACTAGCACCCCCTGGTCTAGTTTGCAGATGCCTACCCTTCTGGTAATGGCACAGCATGGCCAGCTAGGCTTCATGCCCACTTCCCCACCACTGCTCATCCCTGTCTCCCTGCCTCTCCATCACCCTTCACCACAGCTGTATTATGCTTCCCAGTTCTCGGTCTCAGTGCACAGAGAGGGACCGTATCTCAGGCATCTTTTTCCCTCTGGGACAGCACTGCCCCTTGACTCAGACCAGAGTGAGGAGACACCTCTTGCAAAGTGAAACACTTCTGGGCAAGCTGATGGCCTGGACCTCCTCATCCCTCCACCGCCTGGCTCTCCCTAGGTTGCTCTGGCTGTCCCACTCTGCAGCTCAACCCAACCACATGCTGTGAAATAGGATTCCCCCGTGGTGCCATGCCATCCCGAGGCCTCCCAGGGGGTTTCATCTCGGATGGGTGCAGAAGCATGGCCACAGGGCAGCACGGAGCCGGTACCAGCAGCGCTGCAACGAGTGTTTCAGAGCAATTCAGTCCTCCCCTGAATGAAACACTGTTCACTCACGGGCCCTGGCTCCCATTGTCACCCGTTGATGAATGGGGCATCAGCGTGCTGCAATACTCTATTTGTTTTAGAGGTCAGTGTCAGACGGACGGGTATTCTTCATACGCCAAATCAGGGAGTTTGTGCTTACGTGACCAGATTGGCAAGAGCATGCAAAGCCCCCAGTAGCTCCCATTGTCCCGAATGGGAACAGAGCTCTTTTGAAGACCTTACCCATAAATTTTCTGCCACTCCCCGCTCCCCCCTCCTCTCTGCCAGCTCCCCACTCATACTCTAATTCAAATACCAACTTAGAGGTGATGGGCTTGTGTCATCATCGAAGGTTTGTTCCTATCTGGGACCACAGTTTGGTTCCTGCAGGAACAGCACAGTATCTGACACTGACCCCCAGCCCTGGTGAGAGGATATCGTAAGGTGGGCAGTGAAATTCTTTCTTTGTTTCTCTTTTCTTCCCTCCTGCCTCTAAGCATCATCTGGTCTCATCTGACAGCAAGCAGGGCGATGCACGGTGTAGGGGCAGGGAGCAGTTGCTGGGAAGTCAGCATCAAACAGGACAGGAGATGGCCATTTTGCCTTGCTTTAAACATAAGGCTGTTTAGATGTTTCTTTTTTGTTTCTTTTGCTGGTGATTTTGAGATTCACACAAGAGCTACAGCCTGGGAGACCACACATTGGGTTGGTGTTTCCAGCCAGAACTCATAGGACTGGCTGCCTGACACTACAGCCGTGCTCAGGCGTGCTTAAATCCTCATCCCTCTTCCTCCATGGGCACAGGGAGCTAGACCTACACGTTGAGCATCTGCTGTCTAGCCAGCCTTTGAAGAACCCAGATGCTGAAGTGGTTGTCCTTTCCCTGAGCTTTGTCTGCATCTGGCTGCTAGGGGAGACACAAGCTGGGGACCTCAGAAAGCAGAGGGGAGGATGTTTCAGAAATAGGGCCAGCTTTCCTCTCCATTAGGCCTTAATGTAACAAACCAGCCACACAAAATGGAGGCAGACATTAATATTTCTGAGGAGGGAGTTGAGGCACAGTTTTCTAGTTGCCAGCCCCGCATTTCTTTCTTTGTTTCATTTTAGGATGTTGCAATGCCAACTCCACAGTCACGAGCCCTCGCAGCCATCCACGTTAGAGCAGATTAATGTCTCTTGATTAGTCTGCATGTCCCGTCCTTGGAGAGGAAACAACCTTGGATGCCACCAGGACATCCATTTTTCCAGAGCAGGTCTCATTGCAGCCCCTCCATTTGGCACAGGGTGCCAAAGTTGCTGGAGTTTTCTGCTCCGTTTGCACAGTAACATTTGCAGCCGTGTTTCTTATTAAGAAGTCAGGAATTCATGACCTTTTGCAGTGCAGAGATCTGGAGATTACTTACCAAAATAAAGTAGTCTATAAACTCCACAACTGCTGCATGTGCATCGCTGATAGAGGAGAACAGCAAGACACCTCTCAGTGGAAACAGTCCAGCCTGATAAGATCTGCGGTTGAGAGTGTGTGTGTGTGTGTTGCACATCAGATAGATACTCAGTGTGGGGACCATGAAAAGCATTTTTTTCTTTTCTCACTGCATGGCTTTTGCTTCTTGCTTCATACGAGTCTTTCTGTCAAAACAACCTGGCCTGGTGGAAGTGTGATTAGATATTACACCCACTCGAGGGAAAATGTCTGCCCAAGGGGAACAGGTTGTGGTGGGCAGGGGAGGGGGTATACTAATCCTTCCACTGCTGGTCACCTCTCTGAGGCCTCCAAGGCTAGCAGAAGGCATGGAACTATCAAATCCATTTCACAATCAAGTCCTTTCTCCTCTGCCTGGCTTTCAGACCTTGTCCAGAAGCAGTAAAATGTGAATGAAAGGGAGGAGACAAGTAGGAACTGATAATGTTTTTTTCTAATACACGAATTAGGGGGCATCAAATGAAAGGAGCAGGAGATATGTTCGAAACAAGCAGGAGAAAGTTATTCACCCTGTGCAGAATTGGGCTGCAAATCTCCTTGTCACAGGACACTGTGGATGCTAGTCCCTTTTAGGGGCACAAGAAGAGATTTGAGAAGTTCATGGGAGAGAAATTTATAAATTTCAACATATCACGTACTGTCACTATGATCCTAGAGACCAATACAGCTCAGAAAGCCTCTGGGCTGCATGTGGGGGTTGCTGGGAAAACACTGCACAGAGCTGCCATTCACGATTGCTCCATTTTCACATTCTTTCTTAGAATTGCACCCCTGGCCACTGCCAGTCACAGGACTAGATGGACCTGTAATTGCTCTTATGTTCTTTTCTCAACAAAAAGAAAGGCTAAATCTTGTATGCTGACAGTTTACTTTTGGGCTCTGAAAATAAATCTCGGGTATACATATAGAGATTTTTTTTCTGTCCAAGGAAGGGTGCAGCGCAGCCGTAGACATCTACTGCTGGAGACATCTAAAGCTGTGTGAGATGAATCCTGCCATTCCTGTACACACTCAGTCCTGCACTCGATGAACAGCCCTGCAGAGTCCTGCAATTTAAACCTACCCTTGGCTTATGCACTTTGCTGAATAGGGCTTTTTTCTTTGCCCCGGAGGGCTGCATGTTTTTTCATAATGAATGGTATGAGGGACCCTAGCAAACCTTAGCCTTCTGCAGCACCTGTGCATGACCCTGCATTAGCTCTAGGTTGGTCAGCCTGACACTGGACCCAAACAATGTCATGGAAGCAGAAGGGTTGAGAGCACCCAGGAAGGAAGTAAAAGGCACAAATAACATTGAGGTGTGGGATTAAAAGAATCACGAAAGCGTCATCTGTCAGTTCAAGAGTGAAGTCATGAAGCTGGAAGGCATGAGTAGCTGTTGCCGTAAAACACTCAGACCCAGGAGCAGTCACCAGTGATAGCACCCAAATCCATGCAGTCAGCATAACCCGTATTAAACTGGGGAAGTAGTTTATGATACATCACAGCAATTTATTTAAACTGGGGAATTCTTATCCCCCAGGTATACTTCCAGAAGATGGGACATGTCCTTGGGCCCATGCTCTTGGTGACTTTAGCAAGAATGCAAGAAAAAATGAATACTAAATCATTCCAGATAGCATGGTCTGACAACATTAACTAAACAGATGAAAAAGCAATAGAGTACCAGATAATTACACAGACCAACGAAGAGCACATGGCCGATTGTGGCTCTCATGAACAATCCAGTTCAGTGCAGGTTCAGTATACACCGTGCTGACAGATCAGGGTTGTTTTTCTGAAAGGGACATAGGTGATCGCAACTTCCCCAAATGATGTGGAGGTATGAATTCCCAGTGCAGTGTAATGCTCAGAAGGCAAACGTTAACTCTGGGTGTGTAAAAAGGGGAAAAGAACCAGATAGAGTACAGAACCAGTACAAGAGTGAACACTGCCCTACTGGCACACTAGCAGGACTGATGTGGGAACCTTCTCTCTACAGAGGCTGTTTCTATATTGGCAAGAGCTCAGGGAAAAGCTCCAGTGACAACAAGTCTGGAAAAGACTTAGAAATCTCAATCCTTTCAATTTATGCAAGACAGTAAAAAGTGACTTGAGTGTCAGCTGCTCCTTCTGTGTGGGGGCTGAGACTTCTGAAGGTGAACAGTAGAGAAAGGGCTAACAGCAGCCAGATGTTAGTTAGAAGTGTCAAGCAGCATTCATCTAAGTGTAGACAACTGCATCTCAGTTTAATTACTCCAGGCCCTTATATTGTCAATAGATACCCAGCCACCACAGCCGATGGACTGTAGGGTGGGATTCCTCTCATCGTAAAGCAAACAGCTGAAATAGGGCAGATGGATCCCACCACCAAGTGCCTTTTTCTCTCCTTTGAATCTGAAAGGACTCTCAGGCGATCAGCTCAGCTGTGGACATCTACACTGTAAACACCTGAATTTACGTAAGATTAATCCAACCAATTCAGGCTAGAAATGATGTACACATCTTCTGATGGCAAAGGTAATGAACCGTTGCAACAACATATCTATATATACAGTGGATTCTCCATCACCCAGGGACTTTAAATGAAGACTGAGCGTGTTCTAACAGAAAATGCTGTAGTTCAACCAGACATTAAAAAACTGACACAAAGCGGCCCTGGACCAGAGGCCTGTGCTCTGTGTTGTTTGGGGTCTGGTAATAACCATCTTTTCCAGTCATAAAAAGATTTTGAATCAATGTCATGAAGGACTACTAAATATTTCATCAGTTCAAGATCTACAGATCATCATGTTTGGTATTCAAACACATCTTACACAGGGCCACTTGAAAAATTAGTATTTTCAGCCTCTCACACACTCTTTTTCCTTTTCTAAATAAGGAAGCAAGGCAAGCAAGAGAGAACACTACTCTGCATAACTATGGCTTGGGCCTTTCCTATAGTCGAAATTATTTGTGTCTTGTTGTCAAAGGTGCAGCAAAGAGAGAAGCAGTGGTCTTGGAAAAGCCTCCATGAAAATAACATTTGGGTTTGCCAACTTTTTCCTGTTGTGCTTTGTTTTCAAAAGTTGTCTCGTTTGAAAGAGGGAAGCTGTTTGGCCACAAAACGCAACTGTCACCTATCGCAGCCTGAAGACTTAGAGCTAAAAATGTCAGTGGTAAGAGGGGGAGGGGAAAGGAGAGTGCAGCGCTTTCTCTCTTGAAAAATAGGCTATTTAAATTCTCCTCCAAAACCGCAGGGGAAGGTGGCAACCATGTAGTCTGAAACCATCTTCATCCTGCTGGCCAGCATTGTGCAGAAATGATCCTTGAACAGACAAAGTACTTTTCTCATTTCTGGCATGGTCCTGCTGTGGCTACCACGTCCACACTGCACCTGGATGGGAATTATCTGACAACTCTTTTTATTTGGAACATGTCAATTAATTGCAACTCAGACTTTCAAGGAAGCATCTGAAGAAACATGTCTTCTCTGCCAGCATGGTTTGTCCTACAGGTGGCCCTTCAGGATCTCCTGTTGCAACTGCTCCACTTTGCTGGTGGCTCAATGCCCACTGGAGACAGGACTAGGATCTGCCACATGCTGTGCGGGAAGGAGAAGAGAGGAACTGATACACACCCCAGCTTTGACAACAAAACTGTCCTTTCCTCTCAAGTTTATTTGTACTTTTCTGAGGTCAAAAAAACAACTTATTCAGATAAAGCGAACTCAGAGGACCCTTTACTGTATCATCAACTCCTGGCTTACAGATAATATGATAACATGTAAGAAACACGCTTGGCTCACCACATTTTTTGTTGCAAACATAACAACAACATGATGGTAAGCAGTGACCACAGTGGGATCCAAAGCAGTAATACTGCGGCGAACAGTCCTGGATACAGTTATCTTTTGAGTCACTCTTCCTGTCAATATAGAGAAATAAAAGGCTCTGGCTGGAAATGAAGAAGGTTATTTTACTGGAACGATGGGCACATTTTGGCTGCTAAAATCATCCACAAAGCATTTTAAAAATGATCACGTGTTGTGAATCTATCATTGGACACAGAGACTGAGAAACAAGTCCTCAACAGCCTGAAACACTGGAAGATGGATGGAAGGGTTTTTTCCACATTAGTGGAAAAAGCTCATTCAAGAGAAACAGCTGGTCCTGCACCAGCTTTGCCCTCAGTTTCCTGGTCCATCACTGCTTGGTTGCCAAAGTATGCCTTTCCATGTGCCAGGGATGGAGGTTTCAGAGAAGACTAATGGACCATGGCCTGAAAGCTGGCTGAAAACTTGAATATATCTCTTTCCCTCGTGCTAAGGGGTTCAAGTAGCACTGAACAAGGAAGAGCTAGCAATTAAGATACCTGGCTGTGACCTGGCATTTTTTCTGCACTGATTACATGCTTTGGTTGGCAGATTCTTCTAAGGTGGTTTCTCAAAGTCTTCTTTCAGGACAGTTTCACTTTGTCTGACTACATAGACAATTTGCATTCAGGAGCTATACCCAGAAACAAGGATATAAGAAAATGAAAGATGAATATTCTACCACATCATGTGAGACAGAAAAGAAGTGAACCAGAATACAAATAGCTCCTCTGAAGATATTAAATGGAGGACATACCTCTCTTACCAACTAAGCAGGAGGGGAGGAAAATATAGGGTTCTTGCTATTTCTGGCTTCATCTGTGCTAGTAAATTAAGCAGTGTCAGGAAATGTTCCCTGCTAGTGGAACTCAATGAGCCATACTTTTAGGTCATTAGCACAGTCCTTGGCTGGTTTATGCTCATGCCAACAAGCATGGTCCCAAACAATTCCTGGAAAGACCCATTCCCAACAGGCAGCTTGCAACTCCCTTCACTTCAAATGCTGACTGAGTTTAGTAAAATGAAAATGGGATGTTCCATGCTAGTAGACTTGACAAGGCACATTTGATTTAATAGTATAGACAAAACTGCGAAGACCTTTTGGTTTCTTGCCCAAATCCATCCCCTTGTGTCAGGAGCAACAGTGAAGAAAGTTCAAGATCCAGGTGATTCTGGAGTCTCTAGCACCAAGGGAATCCCCTCCAGAAGATGCACATGGGTCACATCCTCAGCATCATGTTAGGGTCAGGAAGAAATAGAGCAGGACAGAGTATCTGCCCCCAAGCACTGATGGGGGACACTGGGGAGTAGTTCAACTTCCAGGTTAAGACAGTCACATTTGGATGCCCACATGTATGTGTCCACCTGGAAGCAAGATTCACAATGTAGCCAATGCAGATCTAGTCAATAGTGTCAACGAAGCCTGGGAGCTGTTCAGCTCATCAAACATGGACATCTATGGGCTCAATGAAATTGCCCACATGTAGATGGCCAGGGGCACAGACACCCTGTTGGCTCCAGACGTGCATGAGGAAGCTGCTCAGCATTGGATCGCAAACAGAGCCAATGCACTGGAAGGCTCTTAGTACTCATCTGCTTGGGAAGTTGTATCTCTAAAAGCGTAGGCATGAATTTAAACACTTCCAGTTACCAGCTTGATTCCTTTTATGCATAAATATCCTCAACTGAAAAAAAAAAAAAAAGGTAATTTGGTGGTTTTCTTATTTCTGAATAAATCTATACTTATATAGCCAGTATTGCATAAGGGAATACTACTGGCAAAACAATAACATTTTAATTACACCAGCATATCAGAAAAACAAAACAAAACAAAAAAAACCCACACCATGTTCATCAGCTTTGGAAGCAAGAGACAGCAGCTGCTCTCTGCTCTCATAACCAGAGAGGGAATGATCACGGCAGTCGACCTGGATTTGCAGTTCTGTGTAATGGCATCTAATTTGACTCTTCTCTCCTCTCCCAGTGACTGGGTTAAAGCTCATCCTGTTCCTACACAGTGAGAGTGTTTTAGCTTCATCCAGCAATTCTTCAAGCCACACAAAAACTTCCCACTACTACACTGGCCTTTAATATCATTTTTAAATGAGGAACAAAGCTCTCTGCAGAGCAGCAGCAGCAGCATGGCATCTGCAAGCAACCACTGTCTTATCCCTCCAGCTCATTTTTCAGCCGTAGTATGTTTCTTGGCAAAATCAATTCAGCAAATGTCCAGATTTATAGAGTTCATCCACATGGCAACCTTTTTCAGGGCCACATGAACAGCTATTATTTAAAGCCTTTTACTCTGTTCGTAAAGAGGAACAAAGTGCACTTTCCCATTAAAGATTTAAAGCCTTTTTGTGGCAAAGCACATGTCACCCTGAAGGACACCTTGGGTCTTGCATATAGATGCATCTTGTGCAACTTCCACTGCAGGATCAATGGGCTGATGCTTGGGAACGCTTCTGATCCTACCATTAGGTTGGAGGATATGATCTTTCTCGGGGGATTATGAAGTGCCTCCCACATTGGCATCTAAAGGCATTTTATTCTGCACAGTGCAGAGCTAAGCAAAGACACCAGAAATATCTTGGGGACAAGAAACAATTCACCCATGTTAAAGCAGTGCTCTTCCCAAGGACTTAGAGCTCAGAGGCAAGGTAGATCAGGCAGAGGCAGATATTTTTGTGCACATATAGTTAGGAGGCATTAAAGTGTTGTCACTTCTTCAACAGTTTATTACACCCTCTGCTGAAGGGCATTGCTCCCCACACCTGAAACCTGGTCCACATCCCGTGTGCATCTTTAACAATGTCTCCTGGGTTACCCTGGCTGGGTGACCTTTACCTGGGTCAGCCCAAGGCAAATGGGAAGAAATGCAGCTGGGCTTACCCTGCCCGGGAAGGAAGGACAGTAGCGTGACCTCTTCTTTGCTTTGCTGGGACTATAACCAGAGCTTGAGCCTTGTGGCACAACTTACCTGAAAACCTGACCTCAGGGAGACTTCTAGCTAACCTGGGCTTGAAGAGATGGTCAGGGTAGGGCTTGGGGGAGGATCCAAGGCTATGCCTGGCAGAGACAGCATCCCCCTTAGGAGCAGGGCTGACTTAACCTGCAAAAGAGGAAGGGGCTGGAAAGGGATTTGGGCAAGAACAAGTCCCGCTCATCCTTGCCTTGTTTTGCTGCCTCAACTCTCTGTGCACAAGCACCCCTGCAGCTCTCTTCATTTCGGGGGAAGTTGTTGGTAAAGGGAAAATCTCCCCTGCAGTTTGCTTCCTCCCAAGACATAGTTAGAAGCAACCCCCACATACACTCCGTTCTATGCTTTCTACCTCCCACTTCATAACATATCCTATGACAACTGGATGGGAGGGGGGGGTTGTTTTTGTTGGGCTTTTTCCTTGGAGGCAGCTCTGTCTCGGTTTAGCTGCATCCCCTGGGCTTTACTGCACAAAGTGCTAATGGCATGCTTTCCAGGAGGAGCTTATTCCCAGCTCTGCATGGTAAGCACAGTGGGGCAGCAGGAGGAGGAACATAGCAGGCACTGGGACAGCACTTTGACTGAGCATCCCTCTCCCCACCCAGCGCTGAGGTGGGAGGGTGGAGGGGACCACTCTGCTCCCCTATAAACAGACTCCCTGCCATGAAAATAGGCCGCCACCGAGTGATGCCAGTAGGAGCACTTTAGTGATTTAAATGATGTACACAGCAGAGAACAGCTTGATTAATTCATATGAATTGTAACTACTTAGGGCTCCATTCATCTGGAATGATCTGTAGTCCTATCTGCCACAGAAGTCACAAAAGGTCCCCGGCTTTGGTTGCAGGTGATGTATTAGTCACCCCCTCCCGAAGCCAGCCCATGCACAGGGAGCTGCTTTGTTGCTACAAGCGTCTACATTGGAGTGACTGAGAGAAAGACAAGAACAAGGGATCTGCTCCTCAGCAGGTGGTGGGGCAGGATGGGGAGCCCCACCAGGCATCTCCCCAGGGAATGGGGTGCAGGCTGAGGATGGCTAGCCCCGGGGCAAGGAAGCAGCTCACTCCTTCCAGGGCAAAGGGTTTTTTGGAAACACTGCTGTCTTTATCTGAAAAATCAGCCAGTGGCACATACGTAATGTGTAAGGACATCTGGCTGAGGCTGAACGCTGGGGCCAGCCACTGCTTTGTCACAGTGACTCATGTGGTCATTGAGTTTGGTCTTGTTGCTTCTGCATTTGATTGAAGAGTTTGGCCACAGACTCCATGTTAGACACATGGACACAGGACGGGGCTGTTTGGTGGCAGCTGTTCTGGGTGAAGGAGCCAGGGTCACCCATAGACCCTCACCTCTATCCAGAAGCTGCTTGGCTACTTGGTTAAGTGGAGGAGACAGGGCCTTCATCCTCCTTAAGCCAAGCCCCATCTCTTAGCAGCAGCAAAAGGAGCAGTGGACATGTCCTGCTCAGCTGCTGAACCCAGGATGTGCCTTGTGCCACCTGTGGCACAAGGAAGAAGTGACTGTCTTGATGGCAGCATTGGTGGAGACAAATCCAAGCCCTGGAGAAGGCTAGTGCCGCAGTGAAACACGGAGGTGGCAGTCCTGCTCCCTGCCACGCTGTCCAGCATGGCTCAAGGCTCATGCAGACAGGGCGAAGTTGTCCCACATAAGGTCTGCCACCAGATTTGTACCACCCAGCACCCAGAAGCTGCTGGTCACAACCCATCCCCACAGAGAGCAACAGTGGCAATCCAGGACGCTGGGTCGCAGTGCCACCGTGTGGGCTCTGCTGGCTCCCAGAGCATGGAGAGAGGGACATGGGGTGCTCTGAACTAGATCTGGGTCTCTCCGGCTGGTAACTGATGGACCAGGGAAATAAAAATATCAAGAGACATCAGACAGAGAAAGAGACATCCTGGCTTCCCTGAGGATGCAGCACCTGTTAACTGGCAACACTTTTCTCGTGCAAGTCCTGGGTACTAAGGTCAAACATTTGCTTTCCTGGCAGGCTCCTTTTGAGGGTCCTTGAGGCAGGACCTTCATCAAACTCTACCCACAGGCTGCCATTCTCTGCACCCGATGGGCCCAGCCTCTGAGGGTCAAGGGCCTTTTGCCATCTTCCATCAGCCATAGGTCAGCATGGAGACTTACTAAAAGGAAGCATGAACCCCCTTCATCCCTTTTGGTGCAAAGACAGGGGCTTGGCCCAAGCCAACTTCATTTGAATGAGGCTGGATGACTTTGCACTGGAGCAGATGAGGAGCACTTACACTGCCCATGAATGTCGCTGGGGCGAGAGACAAGAGACATGGTTTTAAAAGGCTGGCAGGCCCTGGGCATTTAAACACTCCCTGGACATTTAAACCACCAGTGTTGTACTTGATCTAGGACTTTGCCTAGCTCATAGCACCCAGATAGTCACTTGTGTCTCAGTCATGAGCACAGATAGCCAGGGGCAGAAGACAACAACTTCTGAAAGCGCATGAAGGATACCCAGGTCATGCTAATGGAGTCAAGTGCCTCTAAAGATGCCCCACTGAGTTAGCTCATCCAGGACCTAGCAGCAGGACAATGCTCCTCACAAAACATCTGCCTTTGTGCCATACTCTTCCCAGATCACACAGTACCATGCTGCTGCATCAAACCTCTGCCCATGCCCATGGTGGTCAGTTAAATGTAAGCTTGACTGCCTCCATGCTATACTGCAGTTAGTCTGGAGGAGACCCACCTCTCAGTTTTAGATGCCTGCATGTCAGCTCCTACCACCGAGCCGGTCACTCTCAGCTCACTTTGTAGTCAATGGAGAAAAAGCTCACACTTGGGAGGACATGACTCAGCCGCCGTATTTCAGACGTCTGTGTTAGGATGAATGAGCCGTGCTCTGCCTGCATCGGAGGATGCACTCCTCTGGAATCAGTGTAGCTAGACATATAACAATGTCATCTAGCCCCTCCTAGCCCAGCTCTCCTGTTGCCACAACAGCTGCATAAAAACCATGCATGTGCTCAGGCAAAAAACCCCTTCACTGGTGTATTTTAATACCAGCCAAGTAAAAACGTGGTAATGCCTTCAAGCTGTTGTGCTTGCCACCTAAAGAACATGCATGAGAGACTGGAAGCTGTTTTCCTCCCAAAACTTCCAACCCCATGCATACGTGTGGTCAAATCCTGCTCCACAGCTCAGCACCTCTGGCTGTGCCTGACATACCCTTCCAAGTTGACACCCATGTTCAAAGCCACCTTGAGACCTGGGTCTGCAGCAACCCTGGATGTAATTGATCAGAATTGAGCAAAACAGCTGAAGTGTTTTTAGGTCTTTTTTTGGTGACAAAGAATTGCTCTCCACTGACCATTGTCTTTCTGATTGATGGCCCTTCCCTTCTCCTTAGCCTCTCAAATACACAGCTACTTCCCTCACTGTCAGGGCAGGCTGCAGAGTGCCTTGGCCTGCAGCTTATCAAAGACCTGTGCTCCTTGTTTGGGGCCATCACAGTGTTAAGTTCTCTAACCTGCTGCCTCTGACAGCTTTAGGAAGCCTTCAGCCCAGGTGATGGTGGACTTGGTGGAAGAAAATGAGAGAAGATGTTCTGGTCCTGGGCAGGAAAGTCTGCTGTCAGATCTCTTGCCACCCTACATGTCCTTACTGCAGCAGCTCTCTCCGGAGCCTGTCGTCACTGGGTTTTTGCTGGAGGGAGTCTCTGGAGACTGCAGCAACACTTGCCATCCCACAGTGCTGAGTCACCAGCAGGATTCCCAGCCAGGGCCATCCAGGGGCCATGAGGTTTTCCTCCCCCAGGGCTGCAAAACATGTGTCAGCTTCTTGGATACTCTCAGGCCTGGAGCTTTCCTGTGAATTTCCCGAGGAGCCTGGCCAGGCTGGGTGACCCAGCTCCTCCAGACAATGCTGACAGCAGAAGAGGCTCTGCAGCTCCATCTGTGCAGCAGTGACCATCAGGGTGTTCCCTAATAACAAATACCACTGGCCCTCATTGCCGCAGGCACCCGGATGGCATCAATGCAACTATCAATGAGGAAGGAAACAGCACAGCAAAGGAAGCTTTTACCTCCAACCCATCTCACCGTCGCAAGAATTAAACAAAAGCCTTCTGCTACATGGCTGGCACAGCTTGTGTCTGAGCTACACCTCTGAGAGATGCTACCTGGACATCCTCCAGGGCACGGCTCCAGCCTTATGGTGTCTCTGTCCAGGTGGCACAAGGAAGATGCTCTGGCCCTTCAGTGTTGCAAAGACTTGCCTGGTGCTGACACTCTGATCTCATGGACAAGTTGGTCAGTCACCAGGGGCCCTGTGGAGGAACAAGGAAGTTGCATGGGAGATATGTCAGCAATTACCTTGCTTTCTCACTGCAAACAGGCCAGTGGGTAACCTGAACGAGCACTTCCTGGAGGTTTGGACCTAGATGGTCAGAGGTGGAGGGCAGGAGGGGAGAAAAGAGAGTAAATTGAGGACTTACTAAGCTGGTAAATTGAGGACTTATGCTAATATTGACTGGGTCTGGAATGTCCAGACCAGTGACCTTGTGAAACTCAGGGCTGAGGGGTTTCTCTCCTGACTGGCCTGGGGCTACCAGCACCAAATATAGCACTCAGAATAGCTCCCCTGTGCCCATTTTCTCATATTTTGGCATCCACCAGAAAATTCCCTACCAGGGAACATAGTAGGGGTTTTTTTAAAGCATGAACAAGTATATTGTGGTTCCCAAAATCATGACTTAAGACCTCAACTCTTCCCCTGTGGGCCCTGTGGCGAGCTGCCCTCATGGCCGCCTTGCTGTCTACAAAGCTTTGTCATATAAAGTGAGCTCTCATGAGCAAAGAGGTGGCCTTGATGCTCTTGTAGCCAAGCTAAATGAAGCAGCTGCCAAAGCTCTTGGCATGCACAGCTGGACCCACTGCAGGTGAGGCTGCTCTCCAGCAAGCCCAGCAGGCTCTTCTGGAAACCAGCAACCAAAGTGAAGGATGTGTCAGAAGACCCAGCACAGAAGCAAACTGCACCAGTCCATCAGGAATGAGAGAGGACGTTCATTTGACAATGCAATTCTTACTGCATTGATGAGCTCCTCTAACAAGGCACTACCTCAGCACACCAAATCACAGCAGAGGGATAAAAGGAATAACAACCTACAGATTCAGCTTTCTTTTCCAGTAACTGCCCCTGTAGAGCATCTGCAAGAGCACGCTGGCTTTTTTTCCCCTTGTCGTCTCTGCTCCAGTGTTACCCGTCTCCTCCTTACCTGCTCACAGCATGGGGCATCAGGCACCTCTTGCTGGAAAAGGGTCACAACCTGAACAACAGGTCTGACAACACTTTCCCCACACCTCCTAGCAACAGCTATCACAATTTATCACTTAAGCCTGGCCATTTCTACAGTCCTTGATAATTAGCCCTTAAGAAGGCTAACCAACAAGTTCCCAACCTCACCCCAAGACTCCATCTCCCTGCTTGTCCTGCCCATTTCCCTACCTTGTGTCCACCTTGTCTGCTCAAGCTGGGAGTTTTGCAAGGGCTACTGACAGCTGTATCTGTATAGCACTCACCAGCATAGGGTTCAGGTGCTTCTTATGCAAAAATATGGGTGAATAATTATTTCCAAGCTACTGTCTTGTTATCGTGTTTACAGCAGGCAAATAAACTTAAAAGTGAAGCACAAAGAGGCTTTAAAGTGTTTACAAGCTTCTCCAGGCATCCACTGCTGTGGGTCCTGTGTGTCATCTCTTCCAGCTCAGGGCAGGACTGTAGGGAGGCTTTTCACCAGCCCAGGTGACATTTCCCTAAAGAACAGAGCACTCACACCAAATTAGGGCTGTGCAAGAAAGTACTGCTGCAATAACACCTTTCAAATCCCCCCTCCATGGGACGTCCTGAGAGAATCTTCCATGTTTTGTGGAGACTTGCAGACCAGGACTGAGGAGACATCACACATGGTTAGTCCCACTGGCCCCGCTCCCACCCAGGATTCATGGCCTCCTTCCCTCCCTCTCAGCACTCTGATCAAGAGACAAGAGTCCTCATACAGTATTTTATTAGTAGAAAGGAAATACGCCTCCAGAAAACTTCCAAAAAGCTTAAGGATTTAAGATGCTAGAGAAACCATAATTCATAGGCAACAAATGCTGGCAGATTGTGTGCCAGAAGTGCCATCTAACAAGAGAGTGATGGAGTGACTGCTCCCATTCCTCATGGCCAGCACACACGGGCTGTTGTGTAGTCTAATTGAAAATGTAAGTGTAGAGGAGTCTGGTCCTCTGCCCTTATTATCTGAGGGTCTGTACAACCTTCTCAAGAGCAGGCTTATTACATTTAATAGATCTCAAGTGCTCCCAAAATCTATAAGTGATGAATCCTCGGGGGAGGAGAAGGGATCCTTTAAATGCATTACTCACCGGAGCTGTAAGCTACAACACAAACTGTGAGTGGGTTATTTAATCTCATTCAAATGTTTGGTAGAAGAAGAGGTATCACTGAAAGACTCGTGCCCACAAAATTGCCTATTTTTCCCATCTGTATCAGATGGTGTGAGAAAAACTTGTGTATCACTTCTGTCTCCCAACTTTGTGTGCTTTATCAGGAACAGCACAAACCAGAACTGAGCTTCCCTTATCTTCATCCCAGCATCCTTGTGCCGTACTCTGAGAGCTAAATCCTCCATGAGATGGTCCTGTGCACTCCCTGTGGATGCTGCAAACCTGAGAGTCTCCCAGGAGCTCAGCAGCCTTCTTTAAAAGCTCAGGCTCACACAAAGTGCTAACTTTTGCCAAGGATAGGAATGACGCTGTGAATAGCAGTGATCAGGGCTGAGCAGGTAGAAAATGCTGAGATACCTACAGCCTGGCATCTAGACCAGGATATGATATATGCAGCCCTGATGCAACTAGGGGTTTTACTTTCCTCTAGTGGTTGCATCATAAATGAGGTTGTTAAGGCTGTGAGCTTTGCTCTAGCTTTAGCTTCCTTCAAGGACAACTGAGGAATGCTTCGGCTCACATGGAAGAGTTAATGTAGGCTGCTCAGTAGAGTTGGCTCAAAAAAATCCTTTTCCCTGCTTCATACGGGAAAACGAGTATTTGTTCTACTTTAGATTTCCCATTATTTCTGGAGAAAAAATACCCCCTCATTTAATCCACAGAAAAATGTTCACAACTCTGCATTGTGGGAGTAGGAAATGTACACAGAAAATTGACAGAATTTCAATTCTGTTTAGTTAGGCTGTGTCAAATGTGTTATCACTTGGACTTTGATCCCTCTTCTCCACATCTCTGCCAGCACAAGGGACCTGAGTACCTTCTGATGAGCTTCAGGGGGGCTCACACCTCGGGCAAAGGCGCTTTTCACTTTGCCTGACACAGGTGCAAGAGAGCTTACGCAGCTGGAACCAGGGATGGGTGAACAAACAGGAAGAGCAGGATCACCTCGATTTGGAAGAAGACAGCTGTCCCCAGCCTCTTACTGGGACACTGGCACATGCAGTCCTGGCTTTTATTGAATCAAGAGCTCAGTGTGTCCTTGAGAGTCTCTCCTGTGTTACTATAACATTGCAGGTTACTGTTTGAAGCAGGAGATTGCTGCAAAGGCTAAATTCAAGGGGTGGGAAAAGGAAGAATGAGGAAAATTGCCTTATTCAGAGACCTTTAAAAGAAGTAGATGCTAAAATACGAAGTGCTGTAAGGGAGCTGACAGTGTCACCTTGGCAGAGCAGGCTAGGCAGGGAGAGCTCTGCCTTTGGGAAGCCAGGTACCAGCTGCAGTCACTCTTCTCACTGTTCACAGCCCCAGGAACCATGTGGGGCTGTTGCCTACAGCCCTGGTGACACAGTGCTGGACACAGCACAGATGGAAAACAAATGGAAAGATCATTCTTTCTGCAAAGACTTCCCAGTCTAAATGCCCGGAGACACAACAGGGAAGAAATTCCTTGGCTGAGCTGTAAATCCTGTGTATAAGATCTGGCCACACAAATACGCTCCACGCGGCAATCCTGTTTATGAAAATGATGGATGTCACATCCTCTTCTTTGCAACGCACCAGAAACAAAGCTCAGGCAGTTTTCCGTGCTGGGAAATCTGTGCCTGCTGGCCTAGCAAGGGCTGTACCTGAGCAAACGGGTTCCTGCTAATTCTCACTGTCAGTTAGATGAGAAGGAGCAACGTTATGGCTGAAATGCATTTGCAAGAGGACTTCGCAGTTTGTCCCCAAAGACCTCTGCCATGTCTTTGTGGCTTTTTCAGGGTGGGACATCATTGTTTCTTATAGAAGGGCATTTCACATCTCTAAATCCATGTGTACTATGATATGTATGTACTAAGTATATGTACTATATACTTGCTCAGTGAGCACTGACTTCAGCTTCCCAAGCCCACAAGTGCGTTGAACCCAGGGAACTGGTAGAGAGGAGCAGAGGACTATGCAAAATCCTGCCATGGTGGGAAGCAGTTTCCACTTTACCAAAGCAAGCACAGAAAGGCTTCTCAGGAACCCAGACACTGCTGTGCACTTTCAGGGCCTGGGGACCCCGCTGCTAGCCCCTGCTCTGAGACCACAGCACCGACAGCTTCCACAGAAGTAGGAAAAACCTCTCAGGATTTCACCCTCTAGCTTTCAGTTCCTTTAAAATTCTGTGGAAAGGGGATTTCCAAAGAATTGTTCATTCTCATGTGTTATCACATATTGTGTTCAGCGTGCAGCACTACCTTTTTTTGGCCTGTGTTGGAACCAGTGGTACTTTTTCTTGTGTTTCTTCCAAATCTGCATTCTAACATCCCTTCACTGAAGAGAGCTGAAGCTGTTAGTCAGGCAGGGATATGTATATCCATCAATCCCCTCTTTCATAAGCATCCTTACCCTGGTGCAGCTGCTTGGACCGTCACCAGTAATATGTCCCTGTCTATTCAGATCACAAAGGAACATGATCTTTCATGTTGTAGGAGATTTACATATGGCATTTTCACTGGAGCAGCATAATGAAACCCCACCCAAAGCCTCAAAGCTTCCAGGAAGTTCAGATACAAATTTTGCAACTTGGGACCTATTTTTATTTGGCTTTGTTTTTAAACCCCTTTTTCTTCTCCCTTTGATGATTTTCCCTGCTGTTGTGGACAAATGAAAAGCAATTAAAGAAGTACCGCGCAGCCCGGGATTGCTCCCCAGCTCCCTGGTTCAGCTGTGCACCCCGTCCACACCCCGGTCACGTGCTGGGAGGACACAGGAGGTGGCATGTCCCCTTCTCCAGGCCCCAAGGGTGGGGTGCAATGTGTCCTCCTGTCTGGACGATCAGGGGACCACAACTGCCCTTACCCTGCACTCTAGACACCACCACTGTGGAGGAAACCACTGTTGTGGAGGAAACCACTGTTGTGGAGGACACCACTCCACACAGGAAAGCAGAAGGGAAATTTTGGCACTTGGAGGAGAAAAATACCCTTTACCCTGGCAGGCAAGCACAGGTCTGAGCTCATTTCCAAAATATGCAAGCCACATTGCAAACCCTTGGGCCCAATCTATGACAACAGCTTTATCTCCAGAGCTCTCCAGAGAGGAAGAGCCTTGGTGTGCTGATGGTGTGACAGTGTCCTTCACAAGGGTCAGGCCAAGATCAGGCCATGTGTGCTAAAGCCCATCCCACCTGCAGTTATCCCTGGCTCAGCATCACCCAGGGCTTTGAAAGAGCCTTCAGGCTCAGATGCAGGTGTGTGGACAACCAGCACAAGACCTAGGCCTGCGTCAACCTGGTTCCTCGCCCACTTTGCACCTCCTGGCACAGGAACAGCCGTCATCAGGAGGACAGCTAATTTGCCACAGATGAAAGCAAACAGGGAAGTGTCCTCTCCCATCTCTTCATCTTCCTGGGGAACCTCAAAGATTAGGACTGTCCACAGAGGTGCTAAGAAAGGGAGCTGGTCCCTCACTCTCTGAAAGAGAGCAACCCCAGGAGAAAGAGAGGTGGAGAGTCCAGGTATCCGACCCTTGGTTGGGCTTGGCCATTTCCCTGTAGCCTGGAGGCCAATAAGACTGTGTGACCCATGGAGCTGGTGTCCATAGGTATCTATTCTCAAGTGACAGGATGGTAAAAATGATTCACAGGGATTTGTCAACAGTCTGTGAAATCTCAAACAAGCCCAAACCTTGGAAGCCTGATGGCTTCATGCAATTTCCCACGATTCATAGAACCACTAGGAATAGCTCAATAACAGGCTGAACAAATCTAGAGGTCTGCCTGGGCTGTATGTCTGCACAGCTGTAGAGCAAGTGTCATAAAGTGTCATAAATGCACCCAAAGTAAAACCATCTATCTAAACGCATGCACACACACCCACAAAAGATTTTTTTCCTTAAAAGTGTATCTGCAGATCATCAGCATGGCTTACAACATGATTCCTATTATCAGATTCTCACTTGTAAAGTAATTTGTCTGACCATCAGGTTTATGTGGAAAATAAAAATGTGACTTGGGGAAATGAGAGGGAGGCGGCAAAGTATTTTTCAAGTGATCTCAGTGGTTGATTTTTTCCCAGCCTTGGAAATGGGTACTGCTAGGGAGAAACTTTAAAGAGCACATGAAAATGTTAATGAAGGTTGGAATGATGTCTAGTATCCAACCCAATAATTCTCCTCCCAGTAATTTCTTTAAGCCTCATACTTGGAGTTCAGTAGGTCATAAATTTTGCCTGCTCTGAAGTTAACTGGATCCACGAGATGTAAATGTATTACTCATCCACTGGTTAATTTGTATGCTCATTGCTTTCCAACCTCTCCACAAATTGATTTTTAGATTCGTTATTTAGCCAGGAAGATATTTCCTGGCTTGTCCCTCAGAAGGTCACAGAACAATGTGACGCTGCTGACTGCCACGGGGAAGCAGAAAGTCAAGCAGAGGGCTGGAGAACAAGTTTCCCCATCTCAAACTCAGTCAGAAGTCAATCAAGGTGCAAGCTGCACTTGGCAGATGCCTGTTCAGAGCTATGGTCCGGGCAGGGAAGCAGAATGATGGGGTGATGGGCCATGGAGAAGGGAAGTAGGGCAGCAAAACAGCTGAGCAGCACAGGCCTGCGCCGAGAGGGTAGAAGCTCACATCTTCAGGTGGTCTCTTTCTTCTCACTTTTATCTCTCCGTACTGTCTGGATTCATCTGCCAGCTTGAACCCCACAGGCTGGTGGCCTCTGTCCTCTTAGTAGGGTTCTGCTGACTTTTTAGTACATTTGGAGAATGCTGTCCAGGGCTGTCAATGTCCTTCCGGCATCCTGCTATCTCCACAAGTTGTCCAAGGTCAATGACTACTTTCCACCTGAGACAAGTGGTGAGAAGGACAGAAGGAATTAAGCCATCTTGATCTGAGCCCTCTGTTTGACTCAGCACGATGTCTAGGTGGTGTGTAGCTCTCCATGCACATTAGAAAGCTGGTTTGGGTTGCTGCTTGGCACTGAGGTGTGATGTCTGCATGGCAGTGGTTATCTCAGCCAGGCCTGGGACCGTGGTGTGCCTGCTAGGTGAGCCCTGGGGCCAGGTCCATGGCTGCCAGCTTGCTGTGCCTTTCCATGAAAAGCCGTCAGCACTTGGAAATGTGCGAGTCCACCAACTTGGAAGCAAGGCTGGAATATGGCTCCATTCCAGATCTAACATCCCTGGGTCTTAGTGGGGCTTCAGGGAGATTAACCTTCACCTGCAAGCAGGAGTTCTTAAAAAAAAGCACAAAGGCATGGCCCAGAGCATCATCAGACTCAGTAAACTGAGTCATTAGCAGAGTTACACCTCTGATTTGCATCAGACGCAAAGCTGAATGATAGACCTCTGGAAAGCTCTCCTGTCTGTCCCTGCATGCCACGTTGTATGCTCCTATTATAGAAGTTCCTCACCTCCTTTAAGGCCAAGTTTCACTTTCCCACAGGTGCTCATTATATTCTTCCCTCACCCTTCTTTAGGGCATTACATCCATGGCCACACAGCCATGGCTTGGTCTCTGCTTTTGCTTTTTTTTTCAGCTGATTACATTTTGACAGTGATTTTGCAGCCTTTATGTACAGGCTCCCACTGTTTGTATTCTAGGAAACATTTACTGCCTGTCTGGCTTGCCAGCACTAGGATTGCTCACCATCCCTTGGGAACAATGAGAAATGATGTGTCAGAATTTAGCCACTTCCCAGCACTCCCTATTTACTACAAGGACCCCATGGGCAAGAGAACAAATAGATTACTACGATTTATATCTCTCTGGGTAATGTCCTGCAGTTCCTTATCTTCCCAACTGGGATATTGTTCACTCTGTGGGCCTCTTTCAGCTTAGGAACTGTGTCATAGTGGCATCCACAGTGTTGAAAAATTGCCTGACAGCAACAGCGTTATGGGAAAATCAAGAATTTTTCCCCCTCCTTCTCCTCTCAGATGTGCTTATTATAATGTGGTGGAAATCAGAGCTTGGCGGGAAAAGGTTTCTGAGACCCATTAAAACTTTTTGTGATTTCCAAAGGTTCCCCATTCCTCAGTGAGACAAAACCCAGAGCTTCCATCTTGTAACATGGAAGTGAAATGATCATCGTGGCCAAGCCCCAGCATGGTGGTAGGGTGCTTCTGCCCCGCTCTGGGAGGCTGGGGCTCAAATCTCTGTTGCCAGTGTGTCCAGACCAAATGATGAACAGACCAGAGGGGCTTTTGGCTGTCCTGAAGTGGTTCTGCCTCTTAAACTCTCTACCAGAGGTGTTCCATTTTGTATTCAAATGCCCAATTGAAACTGTGACTTGATCATGGGATTTCCACATCCTTTGGCACTGACCTTTTGGAGAATGATAACCTGGCCAGGGGTATGCAGACCTGACGATCCTCCTGCCTTTCCCTAAAATAATTTCCAAGACTGGATAAATTTACGGTTGGACTCAATGATCTTAAATGTCTTTTCCAACCCAAATGATTCTATGATTCTAAATCCTATGAAAAGTGTTATTTTTTTGACACATCAGCATTTTCTGCTGGAAATACATTTGTCTGAAAAATTCCCAACCAACTCTAGCAGTAGTTTAGCACAGAAGCACGGCATGTATTGGGTTATTAGAGAAGAAGTCCCCCTCCCCTTCATCTTTTATGTGCTGTCATCACTTTCCAAAATCTTCCTTAAACTAAATCAACAATCGTTGTCAGAGTCCCGTTCACCTCTCAAAACACCTTCAAGATCACTCAGCAATCACCTCATCATGTTCTACCCTGGGCCTCCATGGTGGTGGTCTCAGGAGCCAGGTGGTCTCAGCTGGCCTCAGGTCTTTGCGTCTCAGACCCCAGTTGGGTCTTTGACTTTTGCTGCCTCCAGGGTAACTGGAGTTGGGAGTCCCTTCACTGAGGATTTTTTAATTAACTCATTGTGCTCTGCCTCCTCATGGCTCTGCCCTGCCAAGGCAGGTGGTTCGAAGGAAATGGTGAGGAGGGAGGTGGCTCTACATGCTTGCAGAAACCTCTGCTGCTTGTTTAGCCTGTGAAGCCCATAAAGAAATTTCACTGAGATGGCTCAGATTTCCATTCATGTTCAGCCTGTCCTCAGTGAATAGTGCTTACCATGTAACACCGATACCCTCCGCGCCTCCCAGTCTGTGCAACACTTCTCTTTCATCCCCACATTCACCTGAAAAGGCATGAACATCCTCGTCTGAAGCCTCCCGATGCAATCAGTTGGCTTAAAATCCTCATTTAACACTTCCCTTTAACCTCCCCTGCTCACGCGGGGAAGCCTGCCAGACCAACAGTGCTGGAGGGGGGAGCCCTGCCTCTCACCGAAGGGCAGCAATGCCGCAAGGAAGCGGCATGAAAGGCTTCCAACGTGCTTGCTCACCTCTCTCCCAGAAGAGCCATCTCCTCTGGCAAGCTTATTCACTTTGCCTCATCAGTCCCAATGCATTCCCAGCAAGGAGGTCTTATTAATACTGGCTGAATGGAGTGGGAGGTTTGTGGTTTAGAAGATTTTCCCGTAGGAACAGGATCTAGACCACCAACCCTTTCATATTGACCACCCAGATGGCCATAACCTTTGGCCAGCGTTGGCACGGGCTGGGCTTGACGCCGGACATAGTGCTGCTGAATAGATGGGTTGAAGCCGTCTGGAGGTGAGGATGGGGGAGGATGCAAGGAGACTGTGGGGAATTGTTTAAGAGAGCTCTGAGAAATATTGGTCGAGTGCTTCCATTTAATTATTCACTCTGCTTAATTTGCTCTTGGACAAGATGAATCGTTCATTGACTGTGCAGTCTGGAAGCAAGTCCTTCCTGACTAAACAGACTCAGCATTAAATGGTAAAATAAATGGAGGCCAAGCAAAGAAAATTCCTCCTCTCAGATTGATCATGTCAGGGCAGGATTCTTGTAGCGAAGCCAGGGCTGATAGAAATATAAACACAAATTCTACCACTTGCCAGAATAAGTTTCTGCAGTTTTCTCTTTATTCCAGCTATGATTTTTTCAGGCAATTTAGTGTTTGCAGAAAATACTGCACCGACAGTGTTGTCAATGTGACTGCAGTTGGTATTGACTGGAGGTCTGGGTGGATGAGTAGCACAGGCAGAGCCGGTCTAACGACACAACCATTGCCCGGGGTGTCAGGACACATGGCGGGATTCATCTCTACCTGCTTCAAACACCTGGAAGGTAGGTTTCAGCCTTCAACCCTGCCTGTCTTCATGGTCTTCACAGAGAAGTAGACACCACTATGGGGCAACTCATCTGACACATCCATCTCAGGTGTCTGTCAGAGGACAGGAGGAATCACTTTCCCCAGGGAGCATGGTTCATCTCGGTGACCCCAGCTGCAACCATACAGCTGCAAACATCTGGTCCAGTCAGCCCCATTTTGGGGCTCCCCTTCCAGATCAGGCACTGGCCACCCACTGGCAGGACATGGGCAAGTTGATTTCACTTTCTGCTCTGTCCTATGCAGGTATAAAAGGTTTCAGGGCATTTACTAAATACCTCCAGATATTTATGGGCTATCCAGCCCAGCAGGATCCCCATCTGCATTCGGCTTCAAAGCATTAATTTTATAAATAACAGATGGGTGAATTTACACAGGAGTAAAGCAGCAACATCTTCAGCTCTTGATTTTTAACCACTGACTACCAACAAAGACTTTTAGGCAAACTAGAATTATTCATTTACTAACCTCAACCCTTGAACTGAATGACTGGCAACTGTAACTCCAGTCTGAAATCGCTCAACCCTCATTTTCAGGTTTTTAAAATAAACAGGACCAAGCTTCACACAATAAAGATGTGAAAACTCTTCCAACACAAATGTCTGAGCCTAGTGCATGCTACATTAATTTTATTTTCCTTCTTTCATCCTGATTAAACTGTCCACTAGTAATTCTTTGCCTCCGGCCAAATGCAAACACAACTCTGCCACTAATAGGAATTGAGTATGTCTGCATAAAAATACAATTAAAGTAACAGTAGACTTCACATTTCATGCCACTCAAATTCTCAAGTAGGTCTGTTATTACAGGATTTCTCATGCATTGTTAGAATTTTTTTGCATTACACTCTAAGCAACTGATTTTCTTCTCTGGTCAATCAGCATTAAATGTAATGCCATGCATTATCTTGGCTTGAAATAATAATAATAAAAAAATCCTGTCCCAGATGTTTGAGATTTTTTTCCTCTTCTGAGAAATGTTTAGAGATGTGAAAGATTTTCCCATCCAGCATTAGAAGGAACCCACAGGCTTTTAAATTTTTTGGCAAAACCCAGAATCACCCAGATGGTTACATGTTAAGGAAACCCTCCTGAGGTGAGTGAAGGCTGACATTCAAGTCACTGCTTTGAGCAAGACAGAGAGGAGGTTTGACCCCAGCATCTATAGCTGGAGAGGAGACTGCTTTCAGCGATGACCCAGTTATTGCATCCGAAGAAGGGAAAGGGATGAGCCTTTTCCTCCAGCTGTAATTCCTACCCTGCTCCTGAAGTCAGTTGGACTTGGGAACCAAAGTTTTGGCTTTGAAAATGGTCATTTCCTAATGAAAAAAGTCTCTTCAAAAAACTCCCACCCAGAACTACTGGAGACATCTGAATCAGGACAGGCAACACCAGCTCACCCAACCCAAGGGTCGAGTCTGTCCTTTAAAGAAACCTTCATCATCCAGCAGGGAGGAGAGTTAGCCCTTCAGGGCTCTTCTTCCTGAGCCAGTCAGGATAATTCAGTAATCCCCAGTGCCTTTCCATCATGTAACCATAGGCACCCTACTAAAGTGCTGCCGCTTGGATTGGGGATACCCGTGCATTCACACTTTGCAGCAGGGACAAGTCAAGGTATTGTGAACAATTTTCTCTCTCGTGTGCTTCAGCCCAGAAGAAGCTGCATTTATTGAGGTGAAGGTGTCTCTTCTGAGAGCCTTTCAGACATGACACTGAATAGCCGTGAAGGACAGTCTCAGAGCTGGAAAACCAAGAAAGCTCTGGTTGAATGAGTTAAGTTGTATGAAATCTTTGGTTCACATGCATGAGGTTAAAGGCCAGAACCTCTGCAAAGCGTACCGTCAACCCGATGTGGGAAACATTGAAACACTTGTGGAAAATCGTGGGTTTATCTGCATTGGCTGCATTAAAAAAAAAAAAAAAGCCCTAACACAGCAAACCATCTCACAACTCACTCTAAACAACCTCTGAACGTCGTTCTATAGCCAATTAATTCAATCACTTCTTTTATATCTGCTGGAATCCAACTTGAAAAAAAAAGCTCAGCAACCTTTTTTATCGCCTGCCAGCGCACCAGCAGTCATCAGAGAAGGTTCCAATAGGTCATAATTTAGTCAATATTTAACTGTGCAAAACACATGAAAACTCTTTGACATCAAAAGCAGTACATTTACAGATGCTGGGCATTTACAGATATCGTTGTTCTGCCAAAGTATAAGCACGCTCACTAGTTCAGATTAAACTTCTATTATTTCCTCGGAATGGAAATTGGCACATGTCCATCAGCTCCCCAAATTAATTTCAACAGCTCCTACAGATTGCAGCTATCTTTTCCCTCTGGCTTGCCTGTACCTGGGCTGTGGTGGTCAGATGCATGCTAGCTCTCAGCATCACCCACGGCCATGTCTTGTGTATAGCTGCTTCACAAATGCATTCATCTGCAAGTTCATATGTCATAGAGTAATCTGGCAGGAGCTCTAACTGTTTAATAGGAAAAAAAAGGAAAGCTTTTTTCATTTGGGACTCTTTTACCTCTTGGCAATACTCAAGACAATCGTTTGGAAGGCCTCAGGAAAACTCAAGTTCCCTGCAGGTACATGGCTGTGTTTGCAAAGCAGACAGACCTGTAACGCACAAAGCTGTTGACGTGCGAGTGAGGAAGCCTTGACACCAGTGTGGTGGGCAGCTCAAGCTGGGCACGATGAATCCTACCCACGTGCATGCCTGATATGTCCCGTGAGCATCACAGAGCCCTCAGGATGCCCCTCCAAGGCTCGTCATCACTGCAGTCACAGCAAGGACATACCTGCACAGTTCAGCACTGCGCCGTGTGGATGTTCCCAAACTTGCTGTGTGTGCTGGGAGCAGCGGAGCCACATCAGCTTGGCACCAGCACGGCTTGTGGATTCATCATGCCTGGACCCGGTGCTGTTCCCAGCAGTTGTGGTCTGCCAAGGGACCAGTTGTGGAGGTCTACCCAAATGGTAGAGTCACACCTGCCCAGTTTAGTCTTGCTGGCAGGGCGGGAATGCAAAACTCACCCGAAGAGCTGGGACACATCCTGGGTGGCCAACTCAAATGCCAGGCTGCCTTAGCTGGAAGCCAGTATGCGTGTATCTGTCCTCATGTCCTCGAGGACGGATCGTGTATCTGGCACTCGCAGCACTGACACAGTGGTGGGGAAGACACAGGGGATGAGGACAATGGAGCTATGTTTTTCACCACGGCAGGAGTTTTTGCTCAGTGCATTTTTCAGAATGACAATAAATACGGTTGGGAGGAATATGGATGGCCCATCTAGCGCATCCCTTTAGTTACTGCCGGTTTCCATTCAGGCATGCAACCGAAGAGGTCTAATTTTATGATGTCTGCGTGGGGGACAGAAAAGCTTTCCATTTCCCCTTCTTCATTGACATTTTGTCCATGAACCAAGCAGTTTCATTAACAAGTAGGTTTTGCTGAAGATGCATCCATCAGTAAATTGTTCTGCTACACTCTGTGGGACTAATGTGGATGGATTTGAATTTGCAGGACTCCTGGTTTCTGTTTCAGAATCTGCATTAACTCCCGAGTTGACCCTTGGCCCATCACAAGCTAAAATCTTCTTATCTTACTGAAGTGGATAGGAAGAGAGTGCCAGTCTCATTAGACCCTTTCTGAAGTCATTTACTTTGGGTTCTGCCTGTAATATTTCTCTTTAGTCTTTCTTTTTGTTACATTAAATTTGTCTTGGGAGGGAAAAGCTCCTTTTATTCCTTGCTCAGCCCAGTGTCACTGGGCTTTCTCCCTGCAAGGAGGGCAGGAGACGTCCAGCTCCCTGCTCTGCTCTTCAGCAGTCTCACCTACCAGCTTTGTTTGGGAAAAGATCTCAGCAGATGCAGCACAGATCGTGGCAGCCCAGCACCACTCCTTGCTCACCAGGGTGTTTAGTGATGCTTCTTTGAGACCATCTTCTTTTCTGCATGGAAGCAGTGTAGGTGAGACCCCACCAACCCACCAGCAGCACCCCAAAGTACCCTTTTGGGTGCCTGCTCCTGGTACTGAAGAAGAAAGGCAGAACGTTTACCCTCTAAACACTCAAAAGGTACAGAAACTCTTGCCTCACCAACTCCAGCAATGCTAAAAACATCATGTTTCACCAGCCGGTGCCATCCCCAATCAAATCCCCTCTGCCATCACTACAATGAGAGCAGAGGAGATGCTGCTTTCCAGAGACAGCCTGCACCGTGAGGTACAGATCTGCCCTTGAAGAGACATTTCCCTCGGCTTTGCTTTGTGTTCAATGGTTTGCAATAGTGTGCGCAATGTCACTGACATATGCTGCTGCAGGATTCATTCTGCTCCCAGCATGTTCTCCAAGTCCTTCAGCCTCACCAAGCAGGATGCCTCCAACCTGTCCTAAACTCCACATATCCATTTTCTATGCATCCTGACTGTATCAGTTGCTGCCCAGGTCCCACCTGACCCACCAGAATGGCCCCTCCACCCCTTGAAAACCTCCCAGTCCTTTAACAAGCAGTTCAAAGCATGAGGACTCTTTAAAATCCACGCTGGGAGCACATCAGAAGTGCCAGCGCAAGCAGTGGAGCAGATGTGCTGCGGAGAGCAGGAGGGAAGCAGCAGGGCGGGGGGGCCTGGCAGCGGAGCGGCACGGAGGGGATGGCAGCTGCAAGACAGACGGCCTCTCCGCAGCCCCACGCCGGGGAGAGGGGAGCCCCTTCCAGCTTGTCCGTTCTGCCACTGCACGCACACATCCTCATTAATAACAGCCAGCGGATGTGATGGATAGCACTCGGGCATGAATTACGGCCAACTGCCTGACGCTGCCCTGCAAAAGCCATATTTAGCCAAAAGCCGGGCAGGTTTTTTCCTCCGTCTTGCCAGGTTTTGGAAATCCGAGGGACATCTTCGATTTGCTTGCTAAGATGAAGCTACTTGAATTGCCTCCTGTTTCCTGTGGGGTAATGGTGTACTGAGGGTAGCAAAGAGCGATGCAGCTGGTGCTCGGGGAGCACTGTTTGTGCTACAAAACAGCGAGTAGCTTCTCCCAAACGGATGTGTTGCTGTTATGAGATGTTTTGTCTTTCGGTACACAAAAACATTGCTTAACTGGGAAAATAAAAGGATTCAAACCAAATTCAGATATTGCAGTTTCAAGATGCTTGCACCTCTGATTGTTGAGCTTCAGCTGGGTGGGTGGAGACCAGGAAAAAAAAGAAAAAAACAAAAAACACACAACACACACACAAGAACTGGAAGATGCTGGAGTGAAAAAAAGAAAATAAAAGCGCTGTTTAAGGTCTCCTTGGTCTCACCTAGGAATGCCATATCATTGGTAATCAACAGCCTGAGGTGGGTTTTCTAAACAGGTATTTTTTAAGCTCAAAGACTTTTTCACAGGAACTGGATGTGACACCAACATCATGGCAAATTGAAAAGATTCCTTGAAAATGCTTTAAAAGTTTATTTGTTTCCCTGAAACAACTCTGAGAATATGCAGAGTTATTTCTGACATGAGGTTATCCTGGATTCAAGTAAATATGGCCATACTATAAATAAACAAACAATAAATAAATAAGGCCAGTGCATCAAAGCTCCCCTAAAATAGAAACCTTTACAGGAAACGGGCTGGATCTTCCAGTGGTGTAAATGAGTCTCTCCCCATTGAAGCAAGCCAGCCTGTGCTGATTTACCTTAGCTGAGCACCTGGCTTTAATTTCAATATGTTTTATATATCTGAGTGGCAAACACTGAAAATAGCTGCCTGCCTTTAATAAGTGGTTGTCATTGACCCGAGCAGATGAGAACAAGCCGGCCAGTGCTGCAGAGCTCGCCAGTGCTGTCTGACGGGACAGGCACATCAGACCAACCTCACAGCTCTCAGCATCAGCTGGGGTGTCCTGGCACGCTGGGGCTTGGGTGGGAGCCCTGGAGGGTTTATAATAGCAAATGCATGTGAGTGGCATTAGAATTGACATGATATAAATCACCTTCCTAACAAAGCCGATTTAATTGCTGCGGAGTCTCAGTGTTTTCTCTCTGTTTATACTTCTGCAGCCCCTCACCGAGACACTATGACAACCTTAGCACCTCCAAAGACTGTGGAGTTAAGAAATGGTAGAGATCAGGACATGAAGTCCAGAGATGGAAACACTTCCCTCGTGTCAGGGCATTTATAGCGCATTTGAAGCTTCAGTGTGACCTTTTGAGGAAGGAAACAGTCCATCCACTCTGCAGGTTGGGAAACTGAGGCAGGGATGTGTCATGTCTGGCAGGTTCACCCATCAGAAACCATTTCTTCCAAGTTCCAGTGGCTCTTTGCCACCGCTGGGCAAAGTTATTTCTTATTATGTCGTCCCTGCTGTGAGCCAGACCTTGAGGGAGAGGCCAGGGGGTCATGATCACATGGGGTTTGATTTCATGGGAACATAGGATAAAAACATACTGAGATTTGTATTTGATTCCTTCATTTGCATCTTATTTCTAAACCTTCAGAGTCATATTTCCAAGCTTTTCCCACAGACAGCAAGGCTGTGAATTTTCTTAAAATATATTTTACACAAAGCGAGCAAGCTGATTGTCCTGCAAAATCTCAAGACTCCAGGAGCTGGGGATTAAAAAAAGAGAGGAACACTCCTTTCCCATTGATATCCGAAAGCTCACGCTATAACCACCCCATCTGACAAAACAAGGACCCCTGCACCATGCAACACACACTCCCACCACCCCATCTAAGGGACGGGGACCATGAATGCCATCCCTAAAGCCAAATGGCAGCTTTGGGACACTCACTTTGTCCAGGCAGAGGCTGCCAAAGGCAACAGGTTTAGTGACAGCGCACACTGGATCGCCTCCTTCTTCCTCCAAAGAGATACCTTTGTGGACCCGCACATCTACATCTACCTCTGCACTGGCAGTGTTGTGCAGAGAGCGATCTAAAATTAGCCGGGTGGATTTAACGTCACACAGCTTCCCTCTGCTTTCAAGTTCTCAGCCTCCTGCTATATTTAAACCAAAGGCAACTGGTAAACAAAGGTTTGGTGCGCTCTACTCTGACAGAAATAGGCACTGCAGCTATTTTTATCCTGCAGACTACACAATGCGTGTCCAAGTTACAACCAGCAGCAATAAATACATCCCAAAGAGGGTCAAGAAGCCACTGTAAGCAGAGAGCAGTAATGAAACCACTCTGCTCTCTGAATGCCAGTGAGGCAGCCTTATCTAGTCTCTAATTCCTCCCTTTGAGGCTCGTCACACAAAAGCCTTATAGAAAGCAGATGAGGTTGTACGTCATGCTTTGCACGTATTTCTTTTTCTCCAGGTTTTGTATTTTAGCTTAAGCTAAGGGGCACACCAGAAATATCAAGGTATCTTGACCATCGACTGGACGCATGTGGGCTAATTCAGCTCTGCCCAGCGCTGACACTCGTGGATGAGATGCTAGATATGAAGAAAGAGGTTTTACCTTTCAGGTGACTTTCAGGAGAGGTTCTGAGGCTCAGAGGCTCTGAGGCCGAGGGAGGGAGTGGTGTTTATAGCACATGTTTGGGGTTGATGTTGTTTGTTCTGCTAACCCTGGGGTGGCTGCCCCCATGGGACAACATCAAAGACACTACTGAGCAGGACGGTGTGCAAGGTGTGTGCTCGCCTGGCAAGTCACACGTGGTCACCTGGGTGCCTGCGGCAGGGATGGACGCTGAATTCAGACCCTCAGTGAGAGGGTGTAGAGCACTGATTACCTGGCCAGGACTTCACACCCTCAAAGCCTGCCCTCCTTTCTCAATCCCTGCAAGGTATTAGTGTCACATCAGGGTCAGGCTCACCCCTTGGCCTTCAGCAGAGCTTTGTAGAGCATTGCAAAGGGGTCAGGCCAGTCAGTGCCATGAATGGAGGGTCTCAACTAGTCCCAGTGCTTAACCCCTCTCCTTCTCACAGGGGATTCGGTGTGAGAGGCCAGGCAGCAAGGAAGTCTTCTCCTCCATACCTTAGTCTGTCTCCCATTGCTCCCCAGGACTGCTCTGTAGGAAACACAAGTTTTCTGAGCCAGGCACTTCAGGCTTCATTTTTGCTCAGCGATGCAAAAGAAAAGGAAAGGCAAGTGCCACCATGGTTTCCATCCTTTGTACCCTCCTCTTTCAGGGTACCAGCCCTTTTGGCTTTTATCTCACAGTCTGTGAAACCCCAAAAGCTGGGCAATGTACATTGTGTACATTGTGTACCTGTGACAGAGTTGGGTCACTTCACAGAGGGACAAGCCTCATCTCCTCCTTCTGCTGGGTCTTGCTTCCCCCTTCTCCGCTGGAGAGGCAAAACTCTGCTCCACTCTGGCTGCTTTGCTGCAGGGTCCAGGGACAGGCATTGGCAACCAGGCTTGCACTCCTTACCTCTGAAGGAGTTCAGACAGTGCTGCCCTTCCTCCGTGTCTGCTGCTATAGAGATGCCCCAAAATATCCCGCCTGGCCTCCACCACCTGCGGCAGGCAGGTCGGGGTCTCCTTGCAGACAGCGTGGTCTCTCTGGGACATCTCAAATGCATTGTGGGTCTGCATGAGTGAATTGCTCAATGGGCGTGGGAGCTCAGACACACACTCACAAGTGAGCTTTGGAAAGTACTGATTCCTTGAAGCAAAAGCTTTCACAGGGGCATGCTATTTTCAGCAGAAACTGGATGGGGCTGCTCGTGTCCCTGCTTGGCCCTGCAGGCTATATTACACCCGAGACCTGGCAAAAGCCTTTGGATCCCAAAGGCTTTGGACTCCCTCTTTTCACTCCCAAGAGACATTTGCACTCCTACCTTGGCTGAAATGAGGGATATTCAGTGTTAAGGTACAGAAACCCTACTAAACATACAATGCAGATAGCAGGTGGAGACAACAGATACACGACCAGAGTCCACAGGTGTACCCTCTAGGGACAAGCAAGCTAGCTTTGAACAGCAGTGACAGCCAGCCATGGTGGAGAAGATATTTGGGGGGAATACCCTAATCCCTCCTATAAACAAAAGTTAAAGGGATGGTTGTGGGTCCTAAAAGCTCTCCCAAGCTTAGCAGGCACATCCTGAGACACCTGGAGTAGCTCTACACCCAACACCACGGTGCCACACCACTGTACCCAGCACAGCTGGGGATGCCTGCCTTGCCTTGGACCTGCCGGTGGAACCAGTCTGCATGTCTCCTGTCCCCAGCCAGCAAGCCCACAAAAGAGCAGAGGTGGCTTCTCCCTTTCCAAGCTCTTCCTTCCCACTCTGGGGACCAGGCCTGTGCCTGCCATGGCTGAGCAGGCAGCGATGAAGGGATTGTCACATCTGGCAGCAGCTGAGAGAGCGGTGCCCCACAGCTGGTGCACCAGGCACAGCTCAGAGCTTGGGAAAGGAGAGACCTGGGTTCATGGACCAGCCCTGGCTTCTCCCCTGGCTCTCATTTATTAATCATACAGGCACAGTGGGACCCCTTTTTTATACAACAAATCATTAAAAGAAAGGAAGGGGAAAAAAAACCAAACCCTTTAGTAACAACTGTAAAAAAAGGGAGCAGGGGGGAGGCAAGCATGCAACTAACAGACAGGCAAATGGAGTCCAGTTACAAAACGCTGACAGTTCAGCTGAGAAAGGGGGCTGCAGAGAGGGTGAGTCTTTACAAAGATGTACTGGTGCTGGGCTGGTCTGGAGCCAGCTGTCTGAGCAAAGAGGGTCTCCTTGTGGGGCCCGGCATCAGTGACCACAGACACAGGTCAACATTGCAAATAAGCTTGCGTGGCCTTTCACAAGGAGACCTGAGCTCGCCGAGCCTTGCTGCAGGTGCGTAGGGGCAGGCAGCATGACCTACCAAGGGTGGTTGGGTTAGCATCTTTGCATGGCATTTCGGGTTGCTTGGCTTGCTCTAGCAGGCTCAAGGTATGGGTGCAGGAGCCTGTGCGTGCTCATGGGATACCCAAGAAATATATCCAGGGCTATCTACAGGAGAAGATGCTCACCCATCTGCAGCAGGCTCCTTGCACACAGCTACACATCTTTTTCACCCTCCCAGAGATTTAGCAAAATCAATGCCCTGAGAAGGGCTTGCTGGGTTGGCTTTTACAACATCCACCTCCTTGGGACTGAGGGTCGGGGTCCGCAACTGCCAGCAACAGTCATTACCCTCTCTCCTGCTCCTTGGAAGCTTTATTTTATATTTTTTATTCCTCAGTGTAAAAGCTTCCCTAACTAGTCATTAACCTTAGCCACAGGACACAACCATTAAACATTATTGTGGCTGTAACATGGTACATTACTTGCCTCGCAGTCGAAAGTGTTTCCTCCAGCAAGGGAGAAAAAAAAGACACCCACATGAAGGTCAGGATTCTCCTGCACATCTCTAAATCAGCATCTAGCACTGCAGACCTGTTGCAAGGAGCGTGTTTGCACAGAGGGGACACGTTATGTGAAGAGTGCATCTTTCTTGATTAAACACACAAGTGGGAAAACTCATCTTTGGTTTCATCTCAGAGAACAACCCAGGCATTCAGATCCCATACCCAGCCAGCACAGCCTGCTGCCCTGTGAAGAGACTGTCCTTAAACTACTCAAGATTTTCTCCATGCTCACAGCCAGTGCTGACCACCTCTGCCACAGTCCTGGAAATAGCAGCTTCTACAGGAATCGACATTGTGAATGGGACCTGGAGAGGTCTACCCTGCTACATGCTGTTTGTAGACACCAGCTGAAAGAGGGAAAACTGCTGTGGAGCTTTCAGTAAACGTGGCTTTCGCTGCCCACCAGTGCTGCAAACCACCTAGGCTGGATCTTCACAGTGCCTTTAGCAGCTCCAGGAGAGGTTTTCAGCTCTTGTCCGCCTTTCTTCCTGAGTACACAAACATGCAGAGAGCAAAGCTCCACGATAGCACCTATAAAAGTGTTTGCAGTATGGTCACTGTAACGGTGGTCCTGAAACACAGACGAGGGGAGGGAGGGCTGGTCACTGCGACCGTTCCTTCACGCAGTGCCCTGTGCAAGCTGCTGTGGGCAATCAGCTGCCTGGGAAATGTCCTACATTATCTGGGGAGCCTTCCTGAGAGGAAGACAAATCTCCGGCATCTCAGTGCAGGAGAGAGCTCGGCACGTGACCTCCTGAAATGAAATCTCTGCAGATGCACCCCCGGGCTGATGGGGAGCTGTTGCGATGGGTCATGCCCGTTTCCATCCATCAGGGGACCCAATGAGACATGACTGATCTAAGCAGAGCTGACAAAGGCTGAAGACCACTTCCCCATCTGGGGACATGCCACCAGGCAAGGGGGGAAAGGCTGCCTTTCCACACATGGGGACTGCTTCATCCAGCAGCTCCCTTTTGCCAGTGCAGGGGTCCTACAGCTGCAGCACCCGCCTCACAGGCTTGGTATGAGCTCCCTTTCCACCTCGCTGACTCTAAGAGCACATCCTAAATTGAAAGCGGCATGACATGAATAGTTCCCCCCCCGAAACCAGGCTAACCTCCCACCGCAGGCTGGGGATCCCCCGGTGTTCGTTGTTATACATCGACGCCTGATGGGGAAGCGCAGCCCTGCGGTTGACAGGTTTTAATGAAGACTTTTGATGTTCAAAGGAAGCGATGGCTGTTTGGTAAGGTCAGTTGAGTTAGAAGAAAGGGGAAGGCTGAAGCCAGCCGAGCTAAGCCCGTTACGCTAGCAGGGCCCCATCTGGAGCACTTAACTGCTGTCTGCTTTGAGCCAGGCAGGTTGGAGGTAAGCAGATACAGGGGGGTTGGTTTCGTGCCGAATGCCATCTGCTTCTCTGAGTTACCGTCCCCATCACTCACCTGGTGCCAGCATTGCCTGCAGGTCAAAGCCTGAAGTCCACTCCCATTCCTTGTACCCTGGGGCTGAACTCACACTTGTTTTACAACAAAAATGGAAATGTCAGTATTTAATCGGGGAGGCTCTTAACAAATAAGTAATCTCTTTAACACGTACCTGGGAACTGCCGTTAGTGACCCCAAATCTTCAACCTCCCAGCTGGGCTCATTGCCACGGTGAGGGAAACACTTACCCTTCTGTAGCCCCAAAATGTGCCTCTGGCCAGTGAAATGGAGCCCAGTGGTTGAGCACCCTTCATATGGGTGTCCAGGCCAGTGTCCATGCTCCCACAGATATTTAAGTCTCTTATGCAAACTGGAGCAGCTTCAGTGGGAAAGCAGAGAAACAACCCTGTTTTGCCTGTCCGGGAGTTTTCCCGGAGATGAGAGGGAAGAGGACGAATTGCCTTAAACAACAGGGAACTTTGCGTTTGCTTCCTTAGAGCATGAAGAGCAAGTCCATTCAGAAGTTTGAATTCGGAGATGTAGAAACAGCCAGATGGATATTTCAGAAATTTGTCATTTTGTCTGTCATAGATATTTTTTCAATAACAACAAAGGAAAGTTAACAAAAGACACAACAGCATTTTTTGTCCAGCTCTGGTAGTGACTTATTTCAAATTTGTCCCCTGACAGACTGTGTATTTGCTACCAATTGCATCCCCATGTTCTTCCAAGTGTTGGTTGTTGTTTTTTTTTTTCCTGTGATATAAAGGCAGCTGGTCAAGGCTGTGAGGAGAGTCTTGGTAGAAGACCAGCTCGGTTTTAACATGATGGCCCAAGCTGCAGGCACTGCACATCAGCAGAATAGGTTCTTCTCAGAAACAGCAACATTTGCAAACAGAAGTTTTTTCAGGAAAAGGAGAGGAGCTGAGACAAGTTTGAGCAGGACTCAAAGCATGACCTGGTCAAGCCAACGACTGCAGGTTTGTACTTCCATAGCAGGAAGGAGAGAGGGCAGATGAAGATTTCTAAGGCACTGACCTTTGTTGTTCCCTAAAAGATGATGCTAAGATTTTCTGCCCAAGTCTACCACATGAGCATAGTCTCTCCCCACCCACCCATCCTTACCAGATTCCTGGTTTGAAACGGTACAAGCGAGACTCAGCCCCAGCAGACAGCGAAGGACCTTGACTTTCCATTTTAAACTGTACCCTCTTCCAGTGAGCAATTAATTTTCTCACTCAGAAGGAGATTAAAATATCCTCATTACACCTGGTGTGATTCATGCAGGGTTAGAGCACCCATTTCCATGCAGATATGTTTTCCCTGTTGCAGGTTATGGAGGACGGTGGTCGCTGCTCACCCCAGCCTTGGGAGGAAGCGGGTTGGGTTCTTTCTCTGAGTCAAAACCTATGGTCCAGAGACTGTCTACATTTGGGGGAATGACCTGGACATTGCAGCCACCTCTCCTGCCTGGTCACACACCCACAGCTCCAGGGAAAGGGCTGAATGCTACAAAGAGCCCAGGGCACCCCTCAACTCCTACCGCCAGCCTTATGGGGTGGAGGCACCGATGACAATTGGGCTTGTAATTCCTGCCTTGGGAAGTCATGTCAGGGTAACCACGCATTAAAGCTATGTATCTCCAAGACCTTTGTGGAGGTTTCATCACAGCATTAGGAAGTGTTTTAGCCTGGTTCCCTGGGGGAATGAGGCTTTTGTTACTGTAGTGTCTTTGTGTGTGCATCTTAGTCCTGACTTTTCCAAGAACTTCAAAACCCGTAGGGCAGTTTTGGCCATTTGACTATGAGTCGTCAAATATATTTAATTGCTACCAGCTTTGTGAACGCAGGTGGGCAGGGAGAGGAGTTAGGCTCTATCTCTGCACCTGCAGCACAAGCCCAGAGGTACCAGCAACCAGCAGAGAAGCCTCCTGGGTGGGAGACACAAAATGCTCTGGAGACATTTCAATCAGAGCTGATACCTCATGAGATGCGTGATACTCCCTCCACAAGGCAAAAAGCCACAGGAAGCCTCCATGAGAGCCGAAGCTCGTATGAACAGCTTGCTTGCTAAAGGAGAGTGAACCTGGCTTTTTGAGTCATGGTGCTTTGGGTCTGAGTCCTGTGAACTGGTCCCACGGGCTGGTAGAAGAGCTCTGCCCTCCTCCCTGCATGTGCTGGTGGCCAAATGATTCATGTCACGAGAGGGGAAATGCAAGAGCAAAGCATAAATGAATCACCCTCTGCCGCAGGTCATTTAATTCATTCTCCCTTCAGGAGGCAAGCGTTTTTGCACAGTCTAATTAGACAGTTCATCCTAATGGCAGCTATATGATTTTTTTTTCCTTTCTTTACATCTTTCAGCAAAATAGCAGAAAACCTGATGGATACTTAAAAAGAACCAGTGCCACCCTGGAACAAGCCCCATGTACCATATGGCTGAGATAGGACAGTTGCAAAATCCTGCAACGCGCTCGTTACATGCGTTGTCTACAGTGTAGTGTTCTTTCTGCTCGCTGCCTCCTCTGCCCTAGTTCCCAGACTTTGGGGTATAATTATAGAATAACAGCAACTGAAGCTGGTTTAAAAAAGATGGTCTTTTTCCATGGAAAAAATCTGAACAGAATAACAAAAAAAAAAAAAAAAAGCATTTTTCTTGGCAATGTGTTAATTTTTTCTCTTTTTTTTTTTCAGAAAATGAGACGGAACAGAAAATGTTCCATCTTCCTCCCCCTCCTGCCCACCTGTTTTTGAAAGAAAGCAGGGAGGAGAGAAGGGAAAAACCCTATGTTTTTAAGCTTGTTGTTTTCAAAAGTACTAAAATATTTCTACCAAATCTGACATTTTCTAAGGAAATTCTCATTTCACCTGTAAAACCCCTTTGAGTTCAGGAAAGTACAACTGCTTGTCAGAAAAAAAAAAGAATAAGAAAAAAAAATCTTCTTTATTAACTTTCCTCCCCAAAGCTATTGCAAGGTGGCAATGAAAACACAGCCACTTCTGGGTGAGGAGCCTGCGAGCCTTTGGATGTAGATCATGCAGCCTGGGAGGTGAGGAGTATTTTCCCTGTTGATAAGATCTGCTCAGACGTTAGCATCATGGTGCATCATGATCACCTTGTATCAGGGCTGGCAAGGCTCAGTCTTTATGGTTTCAACCACAAGAATTGTGCTGGATAAAGCACATGGGGATTTTGGGCAGAGCCAGGGTCCTCTTGGCTTCTTGCACCTCAGTCTGGGAGGCTGCAGAGCCAGTAAGGTCCATCCAGAAGCACACATGGGCTGCACAGGCTGCAGGACCTCTCTCCTGCTGAAAGACACTAAGTAACACCAAGGTGGAGCTGGTGGGAGGAAGGCAGGTATGGCCCCACAGGTATGAAAAACCACCTCAATTTTCCTGAATAAAGGGTGTCTGAATAGCACTGTACGATGTACACAAGGTCTTGACACCGCTTCAGGGAGGGTCCAATGTTGCAAAAGAGATCAGCCACCTTGGACTCAGGTCTGTTCACCAGTAATGGTGGAAGCCATCCCGCCACACGCAGTGTCCAAGGAAAGCCATGGACTACAGTGCCTGGCTCTTTCTCTGTGATCTCCACCCTTCCCTTTCCAGCTGAAGACTGAGGCTTCTTGCTGGCATCGTCTCTCATGTAGGAGATCTCAGCCCACGCCTGGGCTACATTCACATTTCTACCAAAATGATGAATTTATTGTGGGGGGGAATTAAGAATTCAGAGAACTGGAGGCCAAATCTTTCATGCATGAGCCATGCCCTTGCGTAAAAGGACGCAGCCTTTCCCCAGACCTTCATCTGGAAAACAGCAGAGTGTCCATGCCTAAACCCACCACCACCAAACCCTACTGCTGGGAAGCCCCGTTACATCCATCCAGGTGAGGGCTGCAAGGACAAGAGCCTTGCAGTGAAAACAAGGCTTCTTGCAAATTTTTCACCCAGCAGCTCCACACTTGGAAGCACGATCTCGCTCGCAGTGCCCCCATCTATCTGCCTCGAGTCCTGCCCTGCCTATGATAGATTATTTTCATTAACATTTCCCTGCTGTGGCTACCACTGCAGCTGCTGTGCCAGTGACGCAGCATGAGCGCTCGCACAGGGGTAGATGACAAGCGATGAAATGTTGGTGGTCAGGCCATATAAAACTTGTTTTGGGCTGCCCAGCACTGTCCTGTGCTTGCTCGTGTTGGACTAATGTCAGCCTGTCTAGTCTCAGATGGAAGATGGAGGTGTTATTCTGCTCCGGCTCTGTCCTTCCTCCCTCCTTCCCTGGTCTACCCAATGACTTTTCTTCACCATGGGGATGTGTTTGCAAATCCCCCCTGCAAGATTAATGCCCTGCTATCTATACATGCCTTGCATTTCTGATGTCATTCTGCCCTACACAGACAGAGGATGCACTGCTGTCTGTGGGTCACTTGGAGGGATTGTCATTCTCTGAGGTATGCAGCATTTTGCAGCATTTGCGTGGGCTTATTCTCAGGCATTTTGCTTCACCAATGCACCCCAGTCCAAATTACCCTCTTAGAAAACCCAGTCAAAACACTGCATCAACATATACATTTATTTTTTCTCAAGGAACTGCCAAGGAAAGCCTATATTTATTCAGAAAAAGGTTTTGGCTGAAACATTTGGAAGTCAAAACAACCTTATCAAGAAGGTCCAGAGAATGTAGTTAAGTGTTTAGGATATAAGGCAGAGCCTGGGAGGCCACAAAAGTCCCCTGAGCCATACCATTACATCAGAGGACACATAAAGGAAATGCAACAGCAAAAAAAGAGCCTGTCTTTTTGTAAACCAGGAGGTTTTACAACACCTTCTTAAATTGCCTCGCACCCATGTCTGACATTTCACACCTGAGCTTCAGCCCTCCAGTCAAACGGGAGGTAAAAGCCTTTCAGTGGGATTACAGCTCCTAAATGGCTGATTATCTCGAGCAGGTATCAAAGGGCTCTGCTGAGACGGGAGCTGGCGCTGGGCCCAGAGGGATGACACACCACCGTACTTTGATCAAGACCTCTGCAAAAGCCTCAGCCTCCCAGGGGACAGGCTCCCAAAAGAGCCATCTCTTCACCGCAGGGCATCTTGCAGGTGACACGTCCTGTGTCACCAACACTGCTGTGCACATGCTGCTTGCTCCCGAATCATAAGATCCAGAAATCCCAACACAGCAGCAGGAATCCCGTAGCTTGAAGCAAATCCATATGGGAAGGTGCAACGTCTGTCTGAAGGAGCCTGTCGGAGCTGGATGCAACACGAGCTGTGCTGATTGCAGGAGCAATCCATGCTCCAGCCACGGTAAATACCCCCTGCTGAAGGCATCGGCCTCGCAGCTTCCCGACAGAGAGCCATCCCAAAAGTTAAAAGGCTGAAGCTCTTCCCTGGGAAACTTTGGGTCCCATTTTGTTTCTGAAACTGCAAAAAGTGGCATCGGTTCATGTGAACACCCAGACTTTTTCCATTTCTCTGCTATATCAGTGTCTTGACAGCATAGCAAAGAGCCCCTGAATCCCCCTGGAAAAGCAAAAGAGGAGAGAGGAGAGTAGAGAAAAGGATGGCAGTAGGGCAGGAAGATCTGATGTTTTTCCATGATCCAGAAAACTCTCTTATTCCTCATGACCTTGTTAGGAGGCTGGAAGCTGCTGTTTAGTCAGAGCTGTCAGACAGTGGTGCTGGCAGGAGATGGATGAGCCGTGGTGCAGCTCTGCAGAAGGCGTCATGGAGACAGGCTGTTGTAAGGAGCAGGAGCGGTGGGAAAAGGCAGCAGGAGAAGGCTGAGGCAGAACCGAAATGCCAGTGAGCACCAGGCTGTGAGGAAGGTGACTGTCTGGCACAGCTATATACAGGAGATATGTGCAGAGACTCCTCAAATAGCCATCAAGACAGCAAGGCTCTGGGGTATCTTTAGGCTGGGCTGACAGAGAAGGGTTGTGAGGATCACAGGACCTGCTCTTGATGCCTTAGGAGCTTGATTCTCTCTCCTGCAAGGCATTGCTGGTCCCTTGGTTGCAGTCCCCAGTCATTTGTTTGGGCTGTCTGAAGAGGAGCCAGATGTCTCCTCCAGCATCTCCAAGAACGACCCCACACACAGCCTGCTGCCAGAGCTTTATCCCAAACGCCAGCATCACCATGTTCCATCCCCACAAGACAAGGATGCTGAAAATTTTGTTTTAATTTTTACTGTGTAACATTAGTTATGAATTTGCTTTGACATTCCCTGCCCTCATAATGCTAAGGATGCGATTTCCCTCTGCCCTATCACAGAGAATGGATTTGGTTACAATCCTGCAGCGTGCTCCAATGTAAAGCACAGATCTGGCGATTGCTTTATTGCTGCCCTGTGATCACTCTCAAGACATCTGATCGTGCCATTCTCAGCTCTGCAATAATGCTCTTGACACAATCCTGGTCTTTGCAGGACATCTGCAGCCCTATGCATGTCCTGATGCAAGCCCAAAAGAGTTACTGTTCAGGGACAGTGTTACTGTGCTACATTAATCGTCACTGAAGTGCCTGGTCTGTTTTGTGTGGCTGGTTTTTAAACAGAAGCATGGCTTTGTTTATATCAGATGTTCACAATTTGGGTACAATCTGAATGATGCTTTGCCATATCAGTATCCCCAGTCTGTTCTGGACAGGAAAAGACTTAACTCCAGCATGGACATTTCCTAGGGAGAGGAGGGATCGCTTTGGGAAATAAGAATGATATTCATCTCTTCTGTATTCAGGGCACCCGTGACCCCTTCCCATTCCCAGGCCCTCCTGCTGCAGAGCCTGAAGCCAAAGCGAAGCCGAAGCTACGGTCCTGCATCAGTTTATGTGCAGGTGCATCGGCGGTGCAGACATCCCAGCTGAAAAGTAAGAGAAATCCCTGGCTAACACCTGCCCTGGGATTTGGGAGAGCTTGGCTTTGTTCTCTGCTGTGCCAAAGGTTTCCTGTCACTTATCCCCTCAGCTTCTGGTCTGTACCATTGGGGTGTTGGTGTGCCATTCCCTCTCTCCCTGGAGAGCTGTGAGATTCTCAGGCAGGAGCACCACGGGAGCCACACAGGCACCCTGAGCAGTTTGGCATAAAGAGACAGCACATGTCCAAGACCCTGGTCCTGCAATGGGCTTGTAGGGTAAAATTCAGCCCCAAACATCTCTGAGGTGATCTAGCCTTGGCTTGAGACCATTTGATCCCCACAGCATGGTTTGTTCACATTTTCTCTTTGGCCTCTCGCTAACCCAAATGCAGGGCTCCTACCAGATGTCCCTTTAGCTGGGGAGCTGTATTTCTAAGAGGGTGGGATATGCGACTCCCTTGGTTTTACAGTCAGGAGGGGAATGAGCAGGATTTTGCTGAACAAGGAGGCTATGTCTGTACCAGTAAATAAAAGAGATCAAGAGCAGTTGTGTGCCCAGATGGCATGACACAGGCCTATAAACCAAACTCTCTTCTCCTGCCCTCCAAACCCCAAACAGGGTGGCTTCAGACATTCTGATAGCTGGAACTGGTCCCTGCCCCACACCAGCCCTTGAAGAGCCCCCAGGCGCCCTCTAAGAAAGGATGAAGCCGTGCCAAGGAGTGTGATGACAATTTAACAGTATGGAGCATTGTGAATCGGTGCACGGCTGGTGCCTGGGTTAGTGCAGTATTATGAATGTCGCCTTAGAGATTTTGGGCTCCCCGTTGGCGCCTGTCCTCTCATGACATAGAGGTCTTGAAGTGGGCACACCCGAGCCAGAACCGAGCATTGGAGTCCCACCTGATGCCCAGGACTTTGCAGGTCTGCATGCAGTTCCCACGTCACGGGGCAGCAGGATGCAAACCTTTCCTCCTGACATATTGCAATGCAAAGGAATGATGTATCCCCACTGGCTGCGCATCCCGCTCCCAGCAGGCATCTCCCACCACGCCAAGCCTACGGTACCAAGGGCTGCCACACTCAGTGAGGAGCTGGACCAAGGCTGGCAACCACTTCCATAAACCACTCAGCAGCTTCCCTGCCTCCTGTCTCAGGGTACAGAGCTCTGTACCGCAACTCCGGGTCTCTGCTGCTTTATATGTTGTCTGCTCTCCTCTCTGCTTGAGAGGGGTTCCTTTTCCCTACTCATAATATCCAGCACGGGGTTTGGAGGGGTTATCCAGGGTACCCCAGATGCACAAATCACCTGAATGCATACAAACTTATCCAAAACACTCCTCATCTCTCAGGGTCATTGCACATGCACTTTGCCATTGATCTCCACTCATTCAGCAATCGTTTTCTCCAGGTGAACCCTGAGTGGATGTGGCCAGGAAAATCTGAATGGAGGGAAATCCAAACAGAGACAGACCTCTCTTGGAGTGCTTTGCACCCATTTGCACAGCTTGGAGGGGCACGTGCTGCAGCATAGCAAAGAACCAGGGACCTTGATGTCTCTCTTCGATCAGATGCAGACAGTAGCCTGTCTGGTTACAGAGAGCACTTTCTTTGATTAAAAGCTAATAAATATTCATCTCTCTCCTCCCCTGCCGTCCCTCCCAAATCCCCAGAGACAAAACTTAGACAAGCAAAACTGGTTCATTTGTGATGTATTCCAGCGTATTGCTCCAAAACACTTGGAACCATTCCAGGTAGCAATGCACGACAGCAAGGGCTATGGATCATCAAGAAAAGAGCCAATACTTTGCATTCACTTAAAACAAGACTTAGGTCATAAAGGACATGCTCATTATTAATGGTGGGTGTTGGGAAGTAAAGTATAAAGGCTACACAGATCCTTATCCCTAGCTAATTCTTCAATAAATTGGCAAAGATACATCACTGCCTGCAGCGTAGGAGACAGAGAGAAATTAGATGTTAAGGACAGCTTAGTTTCCTAGGAATACAGATGTACCATGAGTTGATGAAAACTGCAGCTAGGAGAAAGGGAAGAAGATATATCAGTGGTGAAAGTTGTCTCCTTTTAAGGCAAGGAAAACTAAATTCTCACCAAGAAAGAACAGGTTTGAACAGACAGAGAGATCACAGCCAGTGTAACAGCGCAGGGACCGCTGAGCTGATCCCGGTAAAACATAGACTACAAAACCAAGCCACTGTCACCCAAGAGAAGATCAGAGGAGCCAAGGACCTATTCAGCAGAGAAATGTTGCTGGAGAAAACCAGTCCTGGTGCTTGGGAGTTTGGAGAAATATGGAATAGATGCAATAATGTACTGTCTCAACACAGATTTAAAGCACAACCCTGCAGGGAAAGTCCCTCTGAGGGCACTAGACTCTAGATGGTGAAAAGCCTCCCGTCTCTGGATGGAAGTCTGTCCCATAGGTATCTCTGCAGCTACTGTAACCCTGTGTTTTCCCACCTCTTGCCTTACAGTCTGAGTATAGAGCAATTTCTAGGGGAAGAACTCCCTTCACCCTGTATTAGTAGGGGGTTCAGAGGTGATCTCACAATCCCAACAGTAACAGTAACAGTAATAGTAATATAATTTAATAGTAAAATAGTAAGATTAAGATAATAATTTAGTATAATAATAATTATTTATTATTATTACTGGAGCCACATCCAAGCACGTGCATCCTCCTGCATCCTGGGAACATGGTGCTGGGACACCAGGCTGAGTCTCTGCTCTGGGTGAGCAGTAGCATGTTATCCATGTGCTTCTGCAACCCGCCAGACCCACTGCCCCGCACAACAGTGAGCTGGCTGCATCACCACCAGCAGGATCCACAGTCCTCAGCAGCCCAGAGACAAAATCTCCCTCCTGTGACCTCCACGCTGTTTAACCACAAAGGAGCCAGTGTCTGCTGCCCGGCCCCGTAGAAACCAAGCACTTGTATCTTTCCTTGGATACTAAGGCCTCAAGTTAGAGGCTGACAGCAGAAGTGGGTAGAAGATGAAGCATTGCAATTGTTCAGCTTTTCTAATGGCATCCTCCAGCTTTGCGGGGGCTGTTGGGCAAACAAGAAGCAAGCAGCTTAATGGCTGTATTTCAGCTGGCACGAGCACTGCGAAGCCCGTGTCACAGGCCAGTTTCTCTGCTGAGCTGAGATTTGCTTGGCACAGCGGCGTGGTGGGTCCCGAAGGAGCTCTCTGATCCTCCAGCTGGGTCCCAGCCAGACCCTGCAGAGCTGACGGCCACCCCTGCTGTGGGGCGAGCACAGCTGAGCGGGGCACCTGGGCCAAGCTTCATCTTAACACCGGCTCAGCTGATCAAGGCAATGGCGCAGGAAGAAAAGCAGTGGGAAACTGAGGATCCCCATCTCCAAGGGGAAAATCCCTTCCCGAGGGCTGTATCGAAACACCTGGGTGGCACCAGAGAGCACAAAGGCATCACACACATCGCGAAGGGACTTTGGCCCTCGGTTTGCAGAGGTCCAGGCTCTGGGGTAAGAGCAGGAATTTTTTCTTTAAAAAAAAGAAAACCCCTGCCCTTTTAGGCAGCTTCCCATGGAAATGGGATGCTTGCAGTGATACCCCCATGAAGACACCCTTTCTCCAGCACCTTCATGTCCCCTTCGCCCACGTGAGCTGAAGGAGGTCTCAAGCACAGCCCCGTGCTTTTCATGAAAGCAGGCAGCTGGGTAGAGGAAAAAAACTGTCTGTGCCTCTTACATGTTTCCCACAAAGGGGAAAGCTGCAGCTGAATCTCAAAGCTCAGGGTCTCTCATGGGGGAGAGACCCATCCCACAGGTAAAGCACCCCTCGGTGCCTGCTGTGAGCTGCAGGCAGCGGGGAGTGAGTCCTGCCTCGTTCTTGCACCTGCAGGAAACACCATTGGTATGAAAATGTCAAAGCGTTCGGTGCCGTGTGAAATAGATTGCACCAACCCCTGAACACACACACTCACACACACAGGGTGATCCGTCCTCCTCAGAAATGCATGGCCACGCCATCATCTGGGGATTTAAAAAGGGGGGAAAAAAACCCAAACTTGTCATTTTTTGCTACTGTCAGTGTTCACCTTTTTAAACCCTTTTTAACATTTACTTTCCCTCTTTGTGTGGGCTCAGAGTCAGATTTCAGCACTTTTAGCCCTTGGGTAGCTTCAGTCCATGTCTCTTTATAGGGATGTCCTACAGTGTAGACCTCAGGTGGCTTGGAGGTGCTCTACATGTCGCAGGCACTACTTAGGGCTGGGCCAGATTTTCTGCATGAGGCAGAGAGTCAGGTACACTGAGAAATTTGTGCTTTCCATTTCCTCTGTGTACCCCAGGTTAACAGGTTTGCAAACTCCCTTACTCCTTTGCAGGACTCTCCTTGCTGAGGCAGAAGAAAACCTAGTAACAGCTTCAAGAAGAACACTAAAAAGGTCTCTGTAGGGCTGCCAAAATGGGTATAGTTAAACATCATGCTTGACTTCATCTTCAAGGTCCTCTTGCCATGGCAGTTCAGCAGAAGATAATGAGGAAAATCCTTTGGTAAATCTGACTGGGCAAAAGTTGAGTTGGGGAAAAAAAACAGCTGTATCATCTCCTAACATCTTTTTTGTGGAGTCTCTATGTAGGTGTGTATGTATATGGATATATATGTCATGTCATGTTCCAGTCTGTTAGGCAGGTGAGATTTCTTCACATTAGTAATTTGCACAGTTTTTCTTAAAATAAAATATTGTGCTCAAGCACGAGGAAAAAAATATAGCTTTTCATAGGGAAAACTTAATCTTGGATGTGGAGAATTTACTGAAATATTCCTTAATGCTCCAAGATGAATTTTTGTATTTGTTTGTTGTTTCACAAAACCCTAGAAATGATCCTTTTGTGCTCTGTGTTCAGAAGGGTTAGGCTTCACAAATAGCATGATTTAATGCACGATCTTTAACGAACTTGTTCAGGATGTATACCAGCACCAGAATCTAACCCACAGCACCTATATGCAAATATACTCTTAAAAATACTGTGCAAAAAGTGAACTGCTTCCCCTAATGCCCAGGTAATGAAGAAAGAAGGACTTATGCCACCAGACACACACACCCCCACCCCCACCCCCGCTTGGAGAACATCTTCCGAGACGTTCAGTCAAGGAGCTGCTCCAGCACAGCCTCCAAAGGGAAGCCCAATCATTAAAATATGACACTTCTGTGCTATGTGATGAAAGACAATTGAGCTGGCAGCTCTCATCAAGACAGAGGACTCATCCCATCAGAGCACTGATGTTAAGGGAAACAATCCCTTTGATTTAGAGTTTGGACCAGGCCTCAAATGCAGGGACTGATGGCAAGTGTTTGGTTTCCAGGGATTCCTAGGCTCTGTCACAGTATGTCCTCAAAATCCTTCCACAAAAGCATATCGTGGCTTAACTCCTTTGGGTCCCCTGCTTCAGCAGCAGGTATGTTCCAGTCAATCACAAGTCCTACAAATCTAGCAGCATCAAATTAAAAGTCTAAGAACTACAAACACTGTCCCTTTGCACCTGAACCAAGACTCTTCTTGAAGGTGGGCATTGCGGGTCAGGGCCTCCTGCTCAAATTTGTGTGTGCCTCACACTAGGCCTGACGTATCCAGAAGGGTAGTGGCTTGATATAGATCCCAGCCAGGAAACACAATCATTCCCCAAGCCCAGACTGCTTGGGACATGAGGACAAGTTTATCCTTCACAAAGGAAAAAGTTGAAGCACTGTTGTGTTAATGTTTCCCTTCGATGGCAGAGCTGGGTGTCCTACAACTGATGAGTAGGAAATGAGGGTGGGATAGGTTTCACCTAGTTAAAGACATCTGTGATGATGTTGTGTTTCTGAACACCTCACATGGGACTCCCACTAGAGACAATGGGGGAAACAGGTCCCTGCAAAGAGCATCTCACTTTCTTCTGCTTTGGTGTCTATTTTAGATAAGAAGAGTCACACGCTGGGCCAAACTTCCACATAAAGAGACCTGAGGAGACCAACTCTAATGCAGATCTTGTACCTACCTTATAGGTGACTACATCTGGACATCCCACCCCAAGCCCACGCTGTACAGGCTCAGGCTCTGAGCTCTGGAGGTCCTTGTCCTATTTTGGAGGCCTGTCAAGATTCACCACCAAAACCAAGAACCAGTTGATTCTCTTCTTGTGTTTCACCACAGCTAGGGCCCACCAAACTGGCTTTCATCCCAGCAATTCTTCTTCACGGGTCTGCATGCTGCACAGTGCCAGCAAGGAACCAGCACATCAAACAGCGCTGAACTGCCACTAGACGGTCTAGGTGCTGAGATGCTATAACCATCCCTTGTCTCTTGTCCTACACACTACTGTTCCATCCACCCAAAGAGGAAGACACATAAAAGCTCTTATAAGAGGGAAGGGAAAATCCAGCCATAATAATTCTGGAGTGCCTGCAAAAAAACCTGAAACTGATGCAACCAGATTATTTAAGACACTCTCAACCAGTTATTTGACCTGCGCTTCCCTTCCATTGCAGCTGGAGGTGCTGGATCCCATCACATTTGACAGCATGCAGAGCAGGCCTGCACTGTCCAAGGAAATCTCTTTATTGTCAATATATTGCAGACCCCCTTGAAGATTCCTGGGGTGTTTAACTCAGACAAAGAGTGATATATTTAAGAGTTCTGCATTTTCTAAATTGCAGTGCAGGAGAAAAAAAAAATGCCCATAGCCACCAAGGCTCTTGGTTACTTTGAAATGGAAAGCTTTCCCGCTTTGCACAATCTCCCAAGGATGGCATGTGGCCTAATTATATAATTACACAATAGATCCAAATTGCTTCAAAGGAGCTGTTGTGTTCCAGCAGGTACATAATAAGTTTATAGTATCAACTAATTACACTGTTATATAAGGGCCCAGAATGACTTTCAAAACCGACAGATCTTCTAGTCTATCAAACACATATTCTTCTGTTTGGGGATTTTTTTTAATACCTCATTAGGAAGGCAACCTGTGCTTTCTCCAGCCTTTCTAGAGGGGATATAAATGTTAATACTATGCAGAAAGTGCTAGGCTTAATACTGAGTTGATGTACATCATCTCTACTGACCTCAGTGGATCATTTTAGACGCCAGCAAAATCCAAATAACGCACATAAGTCAATGGCTCAGAGTCCATGTTAACTAAGGCCGTGGGGACACAATCAAATGGGAATTACCATGGTTTACGCAGCTACTGCCAACTATTGTCCATCTTGTGTCATGCTGGTTTGACCTCACGTGTTCAATCTCACTGCTGGGAACAATATAGAAGCACACAGCGATGGGCTCCGCTGAAGGGAGCATCTGGTCTGTCACAGCAGCTCGATCATGTCCAGTTGTGCCTTTACCCCCTCTACCCACAAAAGACATGGAAATAAAGGTGGGTTTTACCACAACAAGCCTCATCCGGTGCTGACCCTTGCTGCTAGCCTCTCTCATGGGTGAGTCTCTTGAGGGCTCTGGGTTTCGCCGTCAAGAAAAAATCAGTTTCCATTTACAAACCAGCATCAAGGCCAAGCTCCCTCAAAACATGGGCACCACTTCATCATGTTGCCTCAAGGATGGATGGCCAGGGTGGAGCAGAGAGTCATGCAGAAGGCTCTGGGAAGAGGCATAGTACTAGAGGGGATGAGGGGCAGCCTCCCTAACAAATTCCTGCCTGGTTATCCGCATCTAGAAAGTGCCCTATCCAGAAGGTTCCTAGGCATTATGCTCAAAGGAGCCCACTAGAAGTCCTTCCCGAGCCTGTGCTCCTTTCCTCTCCTGTGATCTGACCCACTCAATGCACATCCATCATATAACCCCAGACAACCTCCCATTAGCTCTTACCCCTCAACACCCCATGGGGGACTTGCCTACTATAGCAGGGGAAAGTTGAGCTGTCTGTCTTGGCAGTAAAGGAAGGTGAAATCAGGTATCACCGCACCAACCTCCTCAAAGTTGCTGTGATGTGAAGCCAGCACGATGGGGAGGACCCTCTAACCCAGAGCATGCAACACGTGTGCATTTTGTTATCATCTATTCACCCTTCAGAGAGCAGCTGGGATTCCCCAGCTGCGACAGGACGTCCGTGGAGCTATAACTTTGTAAACTCAGCTCAGCCTTTCAGGAAGATATTTCTAATTTTATCCAGGCCATTCATCCACCCTTAATTTGCAATGAAAAAAAGAAGCTGTTGCAGGGTTATTATTAACTATTGGCCAAGACAGAATGATCTCCAGGCTTGGCTGACTCCCTCTTTGGTAGAGAGCAAGTACACAGACAGCAGTCACATTGCTGTTTTGCTTCCCAGGCATTTCTGCTCCTGAGTGAGGATGTTTGATAGCCAAAGCAGCAAGAGAACCTTTATTTCACAGGTGTAGCTGCTTTGTCCAGGCTCCACCCCAGCCAGCTGGGCTTGGACACCTTTGGCCAGCCTGCAGAGCTTAGCTTTGCTCCCCCTCCACCTGCTCATAACTGCAGCACCTCTCAGTGTCAAGCCCTTGCTCTGCTAAAATAAGTGGGAAAAGTCCCCATCGACCTCACTCAGGCTCTGAGATCAGATCTCAGACACAGGGAGGAGAGTTTCATCATCAGCTGGAGAAGTTCATGGATCTCCACTCCCTTCGGCAGAGCGGTCCCTCTGAACACTCACTGAGGACACAATTTCTTGCAGTACAGAAGGCCATATTCAAACCACCCCATCAAGCACATGAGATGATCCTGGGCCTTGGTACAAAGCCAAGGAAGCAATGAGTTAGTCTGCCCCAGCACTGGTTCCCAGGGCAGAGGTGTAAAATGCCCTAAGCTGGAGACCTAGAGCCAGCCAGAAGAAGAGGTCCTCCAGCTATACCCTTGCATCCAGCTATGCCGTGCCCATGAGTCAGTCTGCTTATGACATGTTTGCAAGAGGTGATTAATGACAAGTCTTCAGCTATGAGAAGTCTTTTTAATACAACAGGTAAAGTAACAAACAATAGAAGAAAGAAATGGCAAGAAATCCACATCCTTATTAGTTGGGCTGGTAGCCCAACGATTCAAACAACCACTCAACCAGAAATGTTGCAAAGGTTGTTATCTTTTCCCTAAAGTCTCCTAAAAAAACAGTTACTTTTATCCCTGTCATTACAGGATTTGCCACTTGCTTCACAATACTTTCACCAAATTCATCCTGGGAAAAATGTTCGTACCAACCCAGCAGGTATCCCATTGCTCCACTTGCTCTTGCTTGCATCGAGAGAGGATCCACACAGCACCAAACAGCCCTTCATCACAGACATAAATCAGTTTGCACCCAGCATCTACCAAAGAACCTCATCCTAGAATTTCCTACCAATCCCCCACCAAATGAGAGGGGAGAGAGGAGACAAACCAGGTCCCAGAAAAATATACCCTAGACATGTGAGTGTGTAAAGTTGTAAGGCATAGGGACTTCCATGGTAACTCTGTGTATAAACAGGACCAAACAGCTTGAAGTAGCTGCTTTCCTTGCAAGGCCGATGAACAAAGTATCTCTGTAGCTTGGCCAACACAGCAAGCTCCAGCCAAGTGTAAATAGCCTGCAGGGCTTTTTGGCACTTTGCACTCTATTTTGCATACAGCTGGTAATGTTTTAAAGGCCAGGCCCAGCCAAGGGTAATGCTTCCAAGAACAGAGCAGGAAACACTTTGTGTACAGAAAAGGGTCTCAGGAGAAATCAGTGAAATCTTAAGACCTTTTGTGTTTCTTTCTCCCTCCCCAAATCAGTGCGTTTCATTTTTACACTAAAAATTTCCAGAGCTCCAGGTAGGCTGCCTAGATGCGACCACTGTGTTTCATGCTCCGAGTGCTCAGTAAGAAAGGTATTAGCTCGGATCCTGCAAATACATAAACACTTGCTGTGTGTAGGCAAGTCCTGCTGAGCGCAGCCGTGACATCTTTGAGGGGAGAATTTGCTGAAGCAGGCTGGTGTGAGTGCAAAGCGTGAGAGATGGCATCAATGGAAGATCAAGATTGTATAAAAGCATCTAGTGACACCCTTTAAATCTTCCACAGTAGCAACACCAAGGAAATACCATGATATTTCCAATTGTCTGGACATCATTCAACCTTTTGGGAGACATTAGCAGGACTTAGGGTTTAGGATGAGTTGTTGTGATGGAGGGAGGCACCTTGAATGCTACTAAACCCCTGCTCTCCAGGGGCTTGTCCTTGCTGGTGGGATGGGATTTCCCTCTTGATAAGAGGCTGAGGAACTGGGACTCCACTATTTTGTTCAGCTCATCACCTTAGCACCACCATGTAGGGTATGAAAAGGACAAATCTGGCTCTCTTGCAGCCTCTCCCACTTCTGGCTGCTGGAGTAGAGGGCTGGGGAGGGGAGGCAGGTGGATCAGGCAGAGTAGAGCCACACTGAGCATGCAAGGCTGAAACAGGCAGTCACATAGGATTAATATTGTGGTAGAAATGTTGTTATCCTTTGCTATCATGTGTTTAAAATCACAGTGTACCAGCACGGGCATTTTGCCCACCTGGCCCTCTCCTTTCAACCTCATTGTCTTTGAACGTGTTTGGATGTCAGGACCATTGTGTCCTCGAGGGAGACTGTCCTTCTGTTAGCTGTCCCAGTCACTTGATTATTCAGGGCTGAAAGATGGGTGCTGGCTGAGTTAGCAGCAGCCGTCGAAACTGGCAGCAAAAGGGAATATGTGTCAATAACTCAGAAAAGGGAATCAGAGATGACTTAGAGAGGAGTTATCACTACATCCTCTTGAAGTGAAATAGAAAGCTCTGTTTATCATAATTTAGTGTTCTCTACTTTGAGTCTTACAGATGTCTGTCCTTCCACAGGTAATCCATATGTGCAAAGCTGAATCACTGCCCTCCAGACAGGGCTAGAACACAATGGAAGGATCACGCTGCAGAGCAGCCCCCGAGGGACAGATGGGGGACTGTGTGCTGCTGTCAGATGCTACAAAGGGCCACGCTTTCATGTCTTTGTATTGTGGCTGCACATCATGGGCCAGCCAAGGAACAAAAAAATGGGGAAAAAGCAGAGTTGGGATCTATAACGAAAACCATGCGTTTGACCTCTCTGTCTGGGGATGCAGTCTAAATCTCATTGTTGGCTTTAAAGATGACAGAATCAGGTCCTCTCCGCTCAGAGCTTAATCCCCTTCCCTCTGACCAGCTTTGACATGGGATGGACCTTCCATGGGATGCAGAAACTCTGGTGTTGTCAGATACCAAGGAACCAAAGTGTCCTTTGCCATGGGGACATGATGATACGCAAACATGCAGCTGTCCAGTCTGCAAGCTGCAACACAACTGGCTTTATACGCACTTCTTTTCCAGCCTTGTTTCCAAAGTGAAAAGGCTTCTGGACCTCCTGGATGAGCACCTTTCCTCATCACCCCAAACCTTCTCCTTTCTTTTCCAGGCCAGAACAAATTCCCACTCCTCCTCTTGCTTTCTGCAGGGGTTATGCAGCCTAAATTGACATTAGCACTCACAGAAAGATCCCCATCTCTAAAATGTTCCTTCCCCTTTCCTTGATAGAGAGGGAGCGAGAGAGAGAGACTGCAGCACAGATCTCAAGAGGACGTCCTGGAAGAAGGGAAAGAAAACACCTTCTTATCCCAAACATCAAAATGTCCTTCTCCAGTCCCAACAAGTGATTGGCACACATGCAAACATGCCTACATATGTTCTTGTACTGAGTAACTTTTGAACCTGTTAGCCAGATGCAGGGGAGGATACCTCGTAGACAGCTACAGAACATGAACAAAGGCAGAGAAGAAATTAATTTCCTGGAATCAATTTGTCCTTAATAATTTTGCGACTCAAAGGGGTTGATTTCTACAGTCAAACATGGTTGCTGGCAAGCCTAAGGAGTGTGAGAAGAGGTGACGGGTTTATTCAAGGAAAATGGGAGCTCTTAATACAGGCAATTAAAAAAAATCAATCAGGAGATATTAATTCACAGGGAAACTGGAGACAGTGGTGCTCATAAAACTGCCACCTGTCAATACTTACCTTCTTGTCATACATGAAAAGCCAAATTGTAGCATTGCAACTGTGATGGTGGGAAAAGTGGAATCTCTCAGACATGCAAGCTTGAATCAAGGAGCAAGTCCCTGGCGTACCAGAGCAGGTACCTATGGGCTGCACCAGTTGTGGTTCAAGATCTCAGCAGTCTGCTGAGCAGGTCGTGTCCCAGACTGCTGAGAGAGGTTGGGCTCAACCCCACCGAGGGCCTGCAGAGACGCTTGGCTTGAACCTGGAGGAAGCCAACACGTAGGTAGGATTGGCTCTCACTGTCACCAAAAAGGACTTTAGCCTGGACATCTCCAGGGAGCTGGAGTGGAGTCACTGCTGCCCAGCATGAGCTGAGATATCACAATCTGGCCCTTTGCTAGTCTGGGGGAATGGACGCAGGATGGCCTTGCAAGACAAGCAAGCACAAACGGCTAACAAAGCAAGATAAATATGGGACATAAATATGTGATGGTGCAGGAGGCGGTACCATAAACTTATTTTATTGCCACTTGTCTGCAAAGGCCAACATAACTCACTCCCTTTGCCTCGCTCTGTCACTCATGAATAATGAGATTGCCCAAACACATGCCAATAAAAACCTCCTCACGTCCTGCACCGGGATGTGTGAACGCTGTCCTGGGTAACGAAATAAAAGAATGGGGATTTTTAATAATTATCAATCCCCTGCTCTCCATATCCTGAATATCTGATGTAGTGTTTACTGATGACCAATACAGTCTGATCTCTAATGTTAGTTCCTACACAGCTGCTCTCTAACTTAGCCCCTATATGAAAGGTCTTCAGGAGCTCCTTCAGGAGTGATATGAGTACAGCTGAACTCAGTTCCTGCAGGCAGAGGTCCATGGTGTTTCGTAAGCAGCTCCCAGCAAGTGCAGCCTATGCTATGGGCTGAGCAGGTCTGTGCAAATGCAATCAGCACAACGCCGTTACCCAAGCAAGCATCATGAAGGCTGGATTAGTCTATCCTGCCTCTCTGCAGGGTTAATGTGGCTTTTGACTTGTTTTGGCTTGCAGCAAGCCATGCAGGCATACTTGCAGAGCCAGGCTGTGCCCAGAGGCTCTAACAAGGGCTTGACCCATGCCTCCAGCGGGAGCAGGGAATCTGCCTTGTGGTTTTCAGTATGCCTCCCTGCATATTGAATAGCTAGCGCCTAGTGCCTCGGGTGCTGGCAGATGAGAGGTTAATACTTACAACCCTTTTGCTGAACATCAGCTTCTTCTCACCTGCTCCAGAGGGCCGTGGATTTGGGTGGTGTTGCCCTCCCTCCCTGCCCTGGCCAGCCACATCCGTGCAGCCTGCTCCAGCCCCTGCGTGAGCCAACATCCACCAGGAAACGTGACAGGGGAGGCATGTGTGGGACTGACTGCCAGAGCCAGAGGCGGGGGAGCTGGATCAGCCTTGTGGATATGCAAAGCCACGGCAAGAGGTTTCTGCTGCTTGCGGCGGGGCTGCGCTCCCTGGCCCATCGCTCCAGCGCACGGATGTGCGGGCATGCCAGAGCCCACATCAACGCAGCCTCTGCCTCCTGAGGGGAAAGCCACTTCAGAGACGGGGTGTCTCTTCCCCTGCGCTCGCAGCCCGAGCCCTGCCAAACAGCCCTCGTAGGAGGCAGAGCCGGGGTCACACGCTCCCTGCCTCCCCCTCTCTGCCAAAGGCCAGAGCAAGAAAAAGTGAAATGGAGAACACGGGTCAGCAAAGAGAGCTAGATCCTTTCCCCAGAACCCACAAGGGCAATGTGCTGTAGCCCCATGCACAGGACATCAATGGGCAGTAGGATGCACAGGCAGAGGGCTGGTCCCCAGAGATGATCCTCTTTCCTCCTGTACAGACCAGCACTTCTTTGTCACCATGGTCACAGGGAAAAAGGAAAGCAGACGGTTCTTGTTGCCTTCCCATTACTGGGTGACACAGCAGCATTTCCCCAGATTGCACGGGCTGCATCACCCGATACCGTCACTGCGCTGCTCCATCTGGGCTGAGAGCTGGAAGCTGTAAATCAAGGCGTCCAGCGGAAGTCGTAAGGGGATAAAACATCCCCAGTAAAATTTCTCTGACAAGTAGTCACAGCTGAGATATCACTTGATGAATGGCAGCAAAATCCCCAATGCAAGGCGATGGATTCTTCATGGCTGCGAGCAGACTGAACTCTGTCATGGCTGTCAGGGCTTTAGGACATCTGCCACTTCAGCAGGTACGTGTGAGGATGTACCCAGCCCAAACCCTACACCACTCTCAGCAGGAGCAGCACAGATAGCTTTCTCTTCCAGTTGCCTCCAGCTGAGAGCTGACTTTGTCATTAAGCCATCAAGCACAGAGGCATCAGTTTTAGTCCCACCTTGGGCACTTTGCTCTTCTCCACCTCCCAGTCCACACAGGTAAAAAAGAGCTAGGTAATTGCCTCATCTATCCAGAGTGATTTCTCCAAAGCAGACCCTACAAGCAGTGCCAATTGCAATGGGGCCTCAAAATGGTTTAATCTCTCTAGATGGGTATATAACAAATCACAGCAGAGTGTTAAAAAAGTGGAGATACAGGAACCATGACATCTACACCAGATGCCAGGACATGGGGCACCTTATCAGATTATGTGCCCTAGAACTGGCCCCAACACCAACGCTGAGCTCTTGTCTCTTCCCTGTCCCTCAGGATGGGCTGGTTCCCAGGAGCAAGCTCAAGAGATACAGGAGAAAGCTCACATCCTAATTAAAGCCAAGCATCCCAAGGGTTATTTTCAGGACGGTGGGAATATCCTCCATCTCCTGGGACAATCTCCAGCCAAATCAGTATGTACAGCCACCCTGTAATAAATACTTGTCCTCATTTATGATATGATCATAAATGTTGCAGCAGGAGCTGTAACAGAGAAAATAGTACCAGATATGGCTTGGAAAAAAAATAAGCAGTGCAGGGCTTTCCTTTTCTCTTTGGTTTCCTGGAGACACCAGGAATTTCAAGAGATGAGGTACATCTGTAGCATACCCTGGTACTCTGCATGCTGAGCATCAGCCCTAAGAATTATTTGGGCCATAAGAACTGAGGTTGTCATGGGTAGCTTCCCAGAATTGAAGAACTGCATCCCACGTCCAAAACCACTTATAGTATCTCAAAAATAAAATACAGGTGCCTAAATCCACTCTACTGGAGTACATATAGGGTTGGTTTTATTTTGTTTGCTTGTTTCTTACCTTGAAATTTTTCAAATAAAATAAAAATTGTAGTTTTAGTCAAAGATTTCCAGGGGAATCAGGATTTTGGCAAAGGTTCCTGCTTTTGAGATTTTGTCAGCTCTGTGCTGAGTAAGACTCACTAGTGGTTGTCACTGGCGAAAGGAAACAATACATCACAGAGTCCATTGCTCAGGCCACATGGTCTGGTTGGGTATCTCAGCCCACAGAAGGGGATAAGGAACAAAATACAATGCTTCAGAAGCTACCACAGCTCCAGACCTGTCCAGACCTGTGCACTGAATGTGAGACTTCGGATAAGTGGGTCTTGTCATATGCTTACAGGTAGACCTGTGTTTGCAATGCTGCATTATGGTCCATTTTTCCCCCTCCAGCTTCATGTGCCACACAGAACTCAGTGGTCTGATCCTTAGTCCTTCATCTGGGGGACACCAGTACCTGGCACAGCTTGGACAGAGAGGTCCCACTACCAGCCTGTTCTCATCTAGGTACAGTACCATGACCCTAACCTAGTCATGTCACCAACATGCCCATGGTGCTTTTATCAGACCCAACACAGAATTGTCTCATACATTGAGGAGGAAGATTCCTGAGATGTAAGTGAGTCCCATTTTTCAGCTCAAGACTTTAGTGCTTATCAGATGTGTTTGATGAGAGATGGGAATTTACACAAAAAACAGTTGCTTCTCACAAAAAAAAAAGTATGTTCAAATCTCATTTCTGCTTGGAAAAGGCTTAGTGTCATTTTGTGACTGGCTATGGGTAATGTATAACTCAAGCATGCTGGAAAACCAGTCTGGTCTGCACCAAGGGAGAAAAATGTACATTATAATTGAGGGCTTTCCACCCATATCTCCCTTTCTGCAAGGCCTAGCTACAGAATAGGAGAAGAGCACTGTGTTATACAACACACCCATACACCACTCAGAATTTACATGCTATGGTGATACTCTAGAGACAGCCTGCACATGGCAAAAGACTATAATAAACACTACTGCAAGACAATCCCATTCATTTTAGGGAGACTCTTCTCACAGAAAGTTAAAAAATTCAGATGAAGGAAGAAATACCCAGACTAAGACAACATTTGGATCAGGTCCTGTTTAAGGTTCTGTTTGCAGGAGCTCTTGGCTGCATTTAGATTCACCTATAAATGCACAACCCAGATGGCACACGTCTTTCTGAACGTGCAGCCGCTTGGGTGGGGACGAGCTGAAGAAAGTCTCAGCGGCCCACACAGAGGGTTTCATTGTCAGAGCAGCCAAAGCACACAGCAGTGAAGGGACCAGTGCGTGCATTTGCTGCACAGGGTGTCTGTGTCCCTGCAAGTGGCCTGGCCAATTCACCCCAAGAGATTCCCTTTTATGACATTTGGATGAGGTCTTATTTTAGGTTCTGTTTGCTGGAGCAGAGATCTAGGCTGCATTGTGTGACGCCCAGATGAGGGACCTTTTGAAGAGCGTGGAAGTCACCATTTGAGTGCCATGAGCTGCTAAGCAGTATCTAGGAGCTACAATAAGTTACCAAGCATCCTCAGCTCTCTTCTTTCCCTCCTTTCCCAGGTCAGGACAAACTTTGTGGAAGACTGAACTGACCTTGTACTTCCATCCCTTAGTCTTCCACTATACCTTTCTCTGCTTAAGGTACCAACCAAGAGCGACATTTTCTAAGCATTTGGACTTTCTGAGATTTGATACAGATGACAAACCTCATCAGGATGAAGATCTGGGCTTTCTCGTGCATGACCCTAAAACAGTGCAGGTGGTTTCAAGAGCTACCCCACACATGCTCCTTATTTTCTAAGCTCATCTGAGGGCTGCCGGTTTTACGCATACCTCAGCAGAAGGACTAACACCCTCTGGAGCCAAAAACAGTTCCTGCTGCAGCTGCAGTAAGAGCTATACAATTGGGAGCATAACAGACTCGCATCCTTGGCAGAGGGGACACAGGTGAAATTGTTAGCAAGCACCAAGCAGGGGTTACAGCACCTTGAGTCCTCAAATAGTCCTGACGGATGTGGCAGCCACCGCCTTGGTCAACACCAGGGTCTGCCCAGGGAGCCGAGATGCATGAACATCTAAAACAGGGATCAGCTCAGGCACTCAGGAGGATCTCAGCTGTGCTTCATAGCAGGCGATACTGGAGAATTACATCCTTTTGACAGACATTGAGTTGGACCTGTAATCCAAAAGCTGTCACTGCTACAGAAACTGCTACACAGGAAAAAAAGTCACACGGCTGTTACCCTTTAGCACTTTGGCTTTATCTTCACAGTGACTTGCCTTGCTGCTAATATAGATCTACACTGACAAGGAGCATGATGGAGTCTAACAATGTCAGACAGTTGGAGAGCTGCTCTGATGATGTTTAAACCACCCAGTCCAATTTTGGGGGGTTTTGGTTTCGGTTTAATGCAGAGGACAGGGTCAAACCAAAGCAAATGGGAATAAGGGAGACCTGGCAATTTCCAAGCATCTTTACCTATATCTATTTTTTCCCATGCATTTATATGCATTTAAAGTCTGCAGCCAAAGTGGGAAATTCCTAGAAATGCCTCTTACCCTTTAACACCTTGCAAATGCAATGTCTATTTCCGTGGTATTTTTGCCTGCCCAGGGTCACATCAGCAACTGGAGTACATGGAGCTACTGTTAGATATCCCACTGCAGATGCAGCCCCGAACCCTTGCAATGGCAGAGAGATTGGCCTGTCACATTAAAGTTACACAGGCTGGATACCAAAGAGGGAAGGTGGTCTTTCCTTTTGGGCATTAAAAGTGTCCTAGGCTCTTTGATGGGATCCTGCATTAGGTCAAACCCTCTAATGAAGTCAAAGAGTTGCTGTCTTCAGAAGGAGTGACTGCAGTAACCAGCCTTGAAGACACAGCTGCTACTTCCTAGCTGGTAGAAGAGGTTACCAGAGATGGTCATCTCTAAAGCGTCCATTCAGCAGGGTTTGTCCGACCTAGGCTTCTGAAAAGGCTTCAGTGCTTTCCTTGGATTTTAGCCACTAAAGAGAAGATCCAGGTTAGCAATACTGTACTGCATTTAGTATTATTTTTATGTCTGGCTACAGTCTGTTTCTAATAACTCTCCATGAAAGATGCAGCCCTGATCATATGTTGGAGTTATTTTGGTGTTGGCTAGTGGAAGGAGGATTAGGACTGGCCTTGGAAGCGCTGCTTTTTTACCTCTTTGCTGTTACTGTGCCAGGTAGCCTTGGTAAACTCACCCAATGCTTCTTCTGCCGCATCTCATTCACAAGATTAAGATTGCACTACTCCATCTTTCCAAGACGTGTCCTGTTTCAGTGCTAGGCTTTATTATTGTTGATATTTTTCCTGTGTTGTCAGGTAAAACACTGAAAGGCTACATCTTGGGGAAAGAAGGGACAAAGTGTGAGGACCCTGCTCTGCGTGGGTTTCTAACCTCTTGCATATTCAGCAATTGGTGTAATTTAAATAAAAGAGGGGGTTGGAGGAGAATTCCAGCCTAATTACACATTACAATGGTGCTGTGCTGCTTCTGGGAGACCAGCCAGGCATCTGGAAAGAGGTTCAACTCCCAGCAGGGGGGAGCTGACAGGACAAAGGAGAGAAGGCTGGGGGGTAAGCGGGACAGAAAATACAACCAGAGGAGGGTGGCCCAGCTTCAACCAGGAAATGGCAATATTACCAACACCAGCCACGTGGCCAGTCTCAGAGGTAAATCTGGGTCATAGAGGTTTGAATTTAGGTGCCTCGGGCTGCCCCTTAACCTTGCTGAAAGCCTTGCACCAGGAGCACACACAGCTCATAGCTGAGCTTCTCACTTGTCATGGGCCACCTTGGAGGCCATTTCAAAGAGTCATCCCAACACACTGCCTACAAGTTCTGCTTCCTGTCCCATCAATGCAACAGCTCTGCATGTTCAGTGGGAACAGACCTTGTCTGCATCTCACTCACTTCCAACACGCCGTTAAAATTATCTCCCAGCTTCTCCCCCTTGGACAGATCACCACTCCTTCTTGCACAAATTCCCAGGTCAGACGTGGGACTACAGGACCACCTTCTCTACATTTCCCGTACGCCCACGAGGCTTCCCTGGCCGAGAGCAGCAGCTGGGAATGGTTAGTAGATGCTGAATTCATGTCCCTTGCAGACAAGGGGTGGTCTTCTCTTTCTTGGCATACAAAGCAGCAGAAGAGGGTGCCCTGGCAGCTGCTGTTTGAACACTGCTTAAGTGACTGTGAAGAGCCAGATGGACTTCAGCCCTGAAGACTTGAGTGCCCTATTTAGCCACGGAGTGGGGATGCAGCGAGTGACTGCAGATTTTGCGTGCAGGCTGTCTCAGTATTCTCCAGCCCTGGTTTGGAGGACTCCATCCAGGCTGGATCCCCAGACCCATTCAGACCTGCCAACAAACTGCCAGAACAAACTTGGGGAGCTGAACAGCAAGGAGCCAACCCACCTCACCAGCCTTCAGATGGTAACAATCCTTCCCAGCCCACGAGCCTGCGAGCAGGAGAGTGGAAAGGCTCCAGATTTCGTTCTTAATCCTCCAAGTTATTCATACTACCCCTGTTCCCCAGCATTAGGAAGGGCAACGTTCCCTTATATGGTCAAGAAAAAGTGGAGAATATCTGCAATACATTCTCACATCTGTGCTCAGCCGAGCCTGGCCAGCATGTCCCTGTGAATGCAGAGGTCGTAACTGCCAAGAGCTGTGGAGCAAATGCCTCCGCCCTGCTGTGAAAAGGCAGGCAAGGGGGATAAACAGATACGGGTGGAAACATTGCAAAATGGATTGCATTAAGCAACGCTGCTCATGGGTTTATGGTATCTGATCTGGGATGTTTTCCCGTGCAGGCCTGGAGCCCAGTGGGAACAGGCAACTTGCAAATGTGAAAACAACAGTAAGAAAATGCTGCAAGGCCAAGTCCTGGAGAAGTAACTAAAATGGGGCATAGAGACTCCCAAAGGACCCAGAAAAAAAATGGTCCTGCTTACTAAGACAAATAGGTGCAGGTTCCCCTAATGAAACTCTCTGACATCTTCTTGCCTGATATGAAGGTCAAGGTTTTAGACTGTGGAGGCTTAGAAGAAAGAAGGAGGGTTCAGACAGGCTCTTCAGGGAAAAAGGGACAAGACCATTGGGAAAATACTTCCAACAGATAGCATTAGGGTAAAAAGAGGGAGATATTGCCACATTTCTCTGCTGATGGAAAAATAAATGTCATTTTGGAGTTTTAAATACCAATACATGTGCCACCTCATGCATAAGAGCATGACCCATCTGAAAGGCTGCCCAGGCAGTGTTTGTCTAATAATAAAATTCTTAACCACATTGGTTTCTTCCACCTAGATGTCCTACTTTCTTTTAGAAAGGATCAGATGTTTAACAGATGGGTTTAGTTTTTGCAGGACCCTTGTATACACATTCAGGAGAACTAAGCATGTTTTCAAGTGTAATTCCCAAGTCTGAGGCCTCTGGGCTAATAAAAAGTCAGTCTGTAGTCCTGAAGACATGGCATGTATTGCATCTATATAGTGAAACCCAGAGCAGTGTGGCCACATCCAAACCAGACTCACAAACTGCCTGGAGTCAAGCTATCCCAGGCCAAAACAGTGCCAGGATGCATGCTGATGATGAAAATGTGCTTGGTTGTGACCTGCTTGTCTTGAAAAAAGGTCTTACCAGGACACAAGATGTCCTGCTCTGCCCTCCTACTACTTTGGCCTTGGCTCTGCAGCCAAAATCCCCCAAGGCGATGGTGCAGGGAGGAGGCCATTAGGCACCAGGGCAGCAAGCTGGGCTCAAAGACACCTTGGGTTTCGTTCCTGCCTCCCACCTCCACAGCCCTGTCAGAGGATGCTCCAGGCCCAAGGACCAGGCTGGGATCAGAGGTTGCCAAGGTTGGTCTGGGGCTGAGGAAAGGGGCTGAGGCGTAGAGAGGAGGAGGCAGACACAACCTCACCCTGATTGCCCCAAATTTCTTTCTTCTGAGGAACATTTGGATTTGACCTAGGATGACACAATGGAGAAGAATAAGCTGGTTAAGTCACTTGTAGCTGGCTGAAAAGGAAGCACAGTTTCAGAGCCTGGCAGTGCTGTTCACAAGCCCCCTCCAGCCCCAGGAAGCTATGGATGCTCTGGAAATCAGAGCCTTTCTGTGTCAAGCTCCATATTTGAGGACCTAAACAGAGGCACTCCAATTTTCAAAGGTGCTGAGCACCTTTAGTTTCTTTTTCCCCTAATGGCTTTTCTTGCTCCTTTAAAACTAGAACACTTTAAAAAATCTTTTAACATGTAACTAGGGTTTGGGGAACATCCTGTTCCAGAACACAGCTTTGCATACTAGAAAATGATCTGATTTTCAGGAAGGACCTTTCCTCCCATATAGAAGTTTCTGTAAGACAGGAATTGTAAAAGCATCTTGATTCAATAGTCTTTTTAAAAAAAAAAATACCAGGCAGTAACCCATCCAATGTCACCCAGCACTCACAAAAAACCCCACTCTACATCCTAGAGACTGTGCGGCCCTAGGAAAACCTAAAGCCCTGCTGTCGTGATGAAAAATACCTCAGTGCTTTGATTTTCTCCTGAAGGCTGTATGAAGAGACATTGCTGGCGGCATGCTCTGTGCCCTTCTCCAGGTCAGCCCTGCTCTTGCCATAAACATTTTCCTCCTTTCTGCCAGCTCTGTAGCAAAAGCATCCCTGTCCAAACACATGGAGGAAAACCTGCTTTCCCCATGTTGAAACAGAGGTGATGGGACAAAGATACACAGGAAAAGTTGAGCACTGGCTAATTGGGCTCTATTTATGAGTAGGTAATTAGGTGCAGCTGCAGTACTCCCTGCTCTCGTAGCTGCAATGAGAGACAAAACATGTTCCCATTGCACGGCTGTCCCTTAACTCCGTGTTCCTCTGGGGACAGCCTGTCTGGAAACAGCCTTACAGCATCCCTTGAAGGGGGATGGAGGAAGGAAAACAGACTCCAACACAGGAGACCGAGTTCAGGTCCCAAGAGTGAGCCAACCCAGGAAGGGAACATCAAGGCTGCCTGTAGACCATCACTGCTGTGCAGCTTGGACATCCAGGACATCGCTCAGACACCAGGTATGGAGCATTTGGATATAGCAGTGAATAAAAAGTACCTTTAACAGCCAGTGTCATAATGTTTCTGTGCACTGCAGGTCAGCCTGGAGGTCAGAGTTCTTGTGGTCTCCATCTCCATAGCATGGCTGGGATACAGCCAACAGCAGGTAACATTGAAAGAACACTAGGGAGGAAATTACCTTTATTAAACGGACAAGGACAGGGTGGTTTCCCAAACTCGGGCAGCTTTCTTACCTGTTCTGCCTCGTCCTGGGTGGTGGGGAGACCAGATGTTTGATGTGCTCACTGCACCCCCTCTGCTGCTGCACCCACTTGGGGCAGTGAGTACGAAATCTGTCCCCTCTCCCTTCACAGGCTCCCATCTCCTGTTTTTAAATGAAATTTCCCCTGGACCCATCATTTCTGTTAATATTCAGAGAGGATCCCAGGAATGTCATTTTGACACGTCTGTGTTTCTCGCAGTGAATGATCAAAATCAATTACATATCTCAGAGCCAAGCTCCTCTGAGACATCCTCTGAAAATCTATCAGATCTTGAAGGGGAGACACCCCTTATTTTGTATAAATATGTTTTAGTTACTCTGCGGGAGGCTCTGGAAATCCTGCAAGGATGAAGCTCCCTTCAGCTGAGTGCCTTGCAAACACATATGGAGACAAGTTCCCTGTTTTAAAGACCTTCACCCAACCTTCTCCAGCCGATCGGGTGAAGAGGAGATAAATGCCTGCAAATGAGGACATGCTCCCCAAAAGTAAGGTGGAAGCGCCCTCTTGTGTCCTCGGAGGAAGCCAAGTGCGTTTGTTAGCGAGAATAGGTGGGTGCAACCTCCTCTTCAGACCTTTTTTGCACAAGTTGGGAACATCATCGCTACCTAAAGGGCAGAAGATAGGGCAACAGGGATTTATCCCAGATTGACACCGTGGGCCTGGGAGAATCTCCCTCTCTTGCTGTAAACGCCCTGGAAAAAAACATGCAGAGGCACATGGAAACCAGTGTTATCACACCATCAGGAAACCCAGCAGAGAGCCCACCACGTTTCACTGGTGTGTCCTCAGGCAGACAGTTGTGGGGAAGAAAGTGCCCGATGAAGGACAGCAGTGAGAGGATTTGGAAAAATAAACTGCACAGAAAGTTGAAATGAACTGGAAGTTTTAAAAAAAAAAAAAAAAAAAAGCATATTTTTGCCTTCTAGATCCTTTCCAGAATGGGATGTGGCTTAGGGCATCTTCCAAGAGAGCTTTTACTCCATGAACAAGCTAAGAAGCTTCAGTGCTTCCCAATCCCCAGACATTTTCCTTCTGCTTGGCACGGAGCTCCTCCGAGGACGAGGACAGCAGGGAAGTGTACGACACCGACAGCATCCATCCATGGAACAGGGCTCCGACCAAGGTGCCTTGTCCCTGGACACACACACCTTTGCAAGCAGGACCCCTGAGCCTCAACAGACGCAATATCTCTCAGGCTCTGTCCCCATTGCTCACCCAGTTGTGGGTGAGATGCACCAGGGAGTGCAGGTGGTGGATGAAAGTCTCCATGCATGGGCAGCTCTGGGCAGGTGATTCAGGACAACCCCCACAGAAAAAAAGATCTACTTGGAATACAAGTATTTGGAAACAACAATTCAACAGCCACCCAAACCCGCCATCCCCAATGGACTGCCTTCTTCAGGTAGACAAACTCTCCCAATGCACTTTGGGGGTACCCTTGGCCATTTCACAATAGACTGACCCTCTGGAGTCAGCGGAGCAGTGAACCTCAGTGAACCTCGGAGGAAAAATACTGATTACGGAAAACACAGGCAAACTGCTTGACAAACACCGTATTTAGAGTATTTACCTTTGAAGACGTGAAGACAAGACAGAGAACAGGTTTGCAAACAAAGAAATGAAGCTCAGAAATGCAAAGAGATCACAAGCAAGGAGAGGGGAGAACACAGCAGGGGTTTGAGCCTCTGCAGCTGAGGGTTTATTCACACAGCATCTGTCCACAGGTAATCCTGAGTTTGCCGTACAGACAGCAAAAGTATGTGGTTGAGCAGAGAGCAGCATCGCCAAACCTACCTCCCCCCCCCCCCCCCATGTGTGATCTGTGCTCGCTGACTCCTCTCGAGTGAAAGCTTGCAGTTCCCACAGGGTTTTCTCTTGTCAGAGGCACGTTAAGCTCCTGAGGGCACATGCTGGAGCGCGCCTGCCGACACATTCTTCCATATGTCCCCATGCTGCTGTAGACAGACGACCTCTTTCCTGGTGGGGACGTGCCGGGGGCTCCGTGCATTCAACAGCTGCCTGGGAGCATATTTGGAGCCACAGACACCCGATGCTGCAGGATGTACACAGGCAGCCTCTGAATCCTTTAATACACCATTTCTCATGGCTAGAGAGCACTTTCTGTATTTTTGAGTAAGTGGTGGCACCGTGGGCTGGGAGGTTTCAGGCTTCACAAATCTTTCTTTACAGGAAAAGAAGGGCTGCAAGAGATCTCTTGTTTTCCAGGGGCTACCTTTCCTGCTTTTCAAAGACTAGCAGAACCACACCACTGTTAATAATAACAATAGTAATAATATTGAATAAATCTCACTCGGATCTCACTTTGGTAGGCAAATGTTTTCTCCTTATTTGCATCTTTCTAAAGGATGATGCAGATATGAAGCTAGATCTATTTCTTAGCAGTTGCATCAAGCTGGCAATGTGAAGACCTTCAAGCTAAATACATAGGGCTCAGGAATATAGCTCCTCAGTGAGGACTTGCAGGTACTAAAGTGTAGTAAAACTGATAACCAGCCAGTGCACCTATAACCTGCAAGCCCTTGCAGCCCACTGCAAAAAACAGCACATATCTGCACCTTTCAACCTACAGTTCATTCTGCTATCTGATGGTTTTGAAGGTCAAACCAGGCCTGTTGGAAAAAAAAAGCTGGTTTTAAGGCTAGCAAGAGCAGTTTGGAGTCCTGATACATGCAAGCCTGATGCAATTCTGCCCCATTCCCAACCCCATGGCCCAAAACCCTTTCCCTGCTCCTAACCACACACCAGGAGGGAACTCAGCCCGGGGACCGAGGGGAGGTGATGACAGCTGCCAATGGCCCCAGCCAGCTGGAAAGAAGCTGAAGATGGAGCAGGCTGTCTGGGCTGGGCCCTGGGGAGATGACCCACCACCCCCAGCACCACTGGGTCCTTGTGCAGACGTTATGCTCAGGGTATGCTCAGGGCCAGACCCCCAGCTGAAAGTGATGGAGCGACACACATTTTCCTCGACTGAGAACCAGGGATGAGCGGAGCTGGGCTTGCCGCTTGTGTACAGCGTGGGTTTCGTCAGCGGTGCATTGATGCAGGGCTTGAGCTGCTTCTTGGCCCCTCGCCCACTCTGCTGAGCCTGAAGCGGGGAGCATCTCCCCTCACCTAGATTTGCTCTTGTTCACGTTCCCAAGACAGATCTTAAGAGATTTCCCACACATCAGCTGCAAGGCTCAGCCGTTCAGCCAGCTCCCCCTGAGCTGCTCGGCAGTGGTCCCTTTCCTCTGAGTCAACACTTTCAGGTACAAGAGTTCACAGTGCCAAGAGCCTCTAGTGCAGGCATGGAGAAAAAAGATACCCTAAATGGTCACCAAACCTTTGCACATCTTCTAAACAACCCCAAAACGCTGCAAACCATGCGCAAGGCTGCATTTGCCAGGGAGGAGAGGGCAGAGATGCTGAGGGGCTGCTGTTGCCTGTCCCCTTCCTTTAGCATCAATCATGGCAGTGTGTATTCTCCAGCTCATTAAAAAAAAAAGGGAAAGCAGAAGCTTTTGCCCCATATTGTGGCTGCACCCAGCTCTGATCTATGCCCACAGAGTCCAACAGTGCAGAATAAAAACAAACTGCAAACACTGTGTAGTTTGCAGACAGACACACACACAGCCCCACGGCGTCTTAGAGGCAGCCAGGAAATATTTCGTTCTCACAAAAAATGTATTTTTGCTGGTTTTAATTTTCAGAGCTTCCCGGGGGGGAGGAAAAGATACTTTTCAATGAGAAACTGAAGCCTGAACAATCTGAGGTTTCACATTTAGCTGGGGCAGGTGGAAGAAACATCCACCACCGAACACTTTCATAAAACCATCTCTGGCAATCACCCCCTTTGGCAGGGGAAAGCCAAAAACATGATCAGCCCAAAAGGGGCACTGCAGTCCTGTGTGGTCAGAATAAGATGGTTTATACGCTAAGGATTGAAAAGACAAAAGTTTTCCTTTGAGAAAAAGCAGTGCATGGGACAAGCAGAGCACTCAGGGTGAGGAGAGTCACACAGCTTTTAGGTGCATGGGCTTATTTGTGTTCAAAAATTAAAGGTAGCTCTAGTTCTCCTCTTTCTTTCTTTCTTTCTTTCTTTATTTATTTATTTATTTATTTATTTATTTCCACATTTCATCCCACTCCAGCATTCATTTTTCACTGCCACATAAATGGGCAGTTTCTCTTCTGCCAATAAGTGAAAGGAAGAGTTAGGGGATGTGGCTTGTACCCGTAGAAAGGTATGGGGGGAATCAAGCGGATTTGGGGGATGGTCGTTTGCCTTCGAGAGCAGCTTGGGAAAGCCTGGGGCATTGCTCTGCAGGCACAGCTGCAGCAGTGTATCCTGCTCTGCAGGGGAAAACCCATGTCCCCTTGCCCAGCATCAGCATGGGGACTCCATGGTGCGGCCAGTCACATCACTGGGTGCAGGAGTGGCAAATTCGGCTCGGCATTCCCCCAGATGGAGACAGCCATGGAGAGGGGCACAGAATCCACCTGGGAACAGGGCAAAGCAGTTTTTAAGCAGCAGCATTTTGAGGAGATGAATGATGTCCTAAAGGGGGGAGCTCACACCCCTGTGGGTAAGATGCACCACAAAAGGCTGTGAGCATTGAGAGGAGCCCATCGAGGTGCAGCATCTGGCGCTGGTGGAGATGACTTCAGGGTGTTTCACGCAGAGAGGGATGCGGTGGTGCGTCACGGGGAGGCCGTCATCGGGCATTGCTCGAGGACCGCTCTGCTCCCTGGGGCGGTGGTGGGCTGTGTCTGAGTGCAACCCCAAACCTGGAAACACAGCCCTGCTGCTGTCCCTCAGCTCGGTCCCCTGTGTGCCACAAGACAGTCAACTCTGCGCAGCAGCTCAGGGTATTTTCTGCTCACAGACCCCATCAGGTCCTGCAGGCTATGCCATCAGGTCCTGCAGGGCTATTCTCAAAATCAGACCCTAAAACTCTAAATGAAGGCCATCAGAAGCCTTCTCTACTTTTGAGTATGTTGGGCCCAGTGTTTCATTTTCTTACAGTCCAGGGTGAGCTTTACCTTCACACACCCTGCGGTGGTGGCTGAGCTTACCTGTGGCAAAGCTGATGTCCTGAGGGCCACACCTTAATGCCACAGAGGTCCAAGATTTGCTGCATTTCATGCCAAGGTCTCTGAGAAAGCTGAGGCCAAGCAGGAGCTGGAGTTGGCCTTGGATGTCCCTGCACCCTGAACCCTACAACCTTGGCCATCTCTGCATCTCAACCTTCACCTGAACTTGAGACTGTGGAGTCTGAAAAACTTTAATTTTCGCATCTTTTTCTTTCCTTAAGGAAGTCAGAGGCCATCTTAACTTCTTGAAGGGGAAATTACCAAATATCCTGCCACAGTATTTCCAGCCATCACAAAACCCAGCCACTACAGAGTTCTCCCAAGAAAAGCCAGTCTCCCAAGCTTTCCACCCCGAATGAAAAAATAAAAAAAAAAGACTTGGCAGTCTGCAGCAGGGAGCATTCAAAGGGAGTGTGCATCTACGGAGCCCACAGTCCCAGGGTGCACGGGTAGCCCGGGGCGAGCACGCACATGAGCCTCCCTCCCCAGCACGTCCTGATGCCATGGAAGCTCATTAAAATGGACTGAGCGATGTGCCAGCTGTAAATGCAAAGATAGGTCTTTTCAAATAAGTCCCATTAGTTCCACATGTGCGTTTGATAGATAATTTTTTGGTTACTTAACATGAAACCAATAATTATGGAAATGACAAGAAAAAGACGGATAGCGGAGAGAAAGCAATACCAGAGACTTTGCAGGGTTTTTTCCTCCCCTAATGCAGCCATCCTTAGTAAACTGCTAGTGCAGAGCCCTACCCAGCAGACCAAAGGAAAGAAGTCAGCTCTGCCAGCACCAGCTCCCTGGAGCTGCATGGTGCCTTCAGCTACACAATCAAACACTCGCTTTGCAGCCACATACACAGCCCTGATGCCACATGAGCAAGCATCTCCCCTTATCCCCCAAAAATGGAGGGAACGTGCTGGGGAGAGTGCAAAATCTGGCTCTTCTCCACTGCTTGTAGCCAGCTTGCTGTAAATTCCCTGAGAGGGGATCAAATCTGGAGGAAACACACATCACAACCAGTATTTTTCAGAAAATCTTTTATGCATCAATCTGTTTATAACAAATAGCAGATCTCTAGTCACACCCAAATTGACTTATTCCCTCTTGTGCTCACTCGCACCCTGCGCCATCCCACCATCCCCGCACGCAGCCATCTGAGAAGCAGGGCACAAACGTGCATGCAGGAAAGGAACACAGGCTGGGCACAGGAGGGGAAAGAAAGAGGAACGCGCACGTTTTTAGTGGGACTATAGTTATCAAAACAACATTATACAACTGCAAAAAAAGAAGAAGAAAAAAATAATAGAGGTGGTTATGTAAACCGCTGTCCCTGTCTGGTCAGCACAAATCTCATGTGGGCTTAGGTCAGTCCATTTGACACAGCTAGAACTAATTGTCTATGTTAACCATTAGTAGCTCCCAGTTCAAAGTTCCCCGCTAGCTGCCTCTGTGCCCTGCCTGTACTCCTGCTGCCTGCCTGCTGCCAACTACCCCAGCAAAGTGCAGGCAGCGTTGCCCGCCCCTGCCCACGTCTGTGCTGGAGACCTCAGAGCCTCAGCAGGGGATGAGACACCAAACTGCAGCTTCCAGCCTGGATGCCCTGCTCTGCCCCGGCTGGCCAAACCAAGTGCCCTCAGTGTCCCCACAGGGCATCTGACCATACCAAACAAAAACAAAAAGCAAACCTTATTGTTCCCAGTGTGGTGGTCAGGAGACGTCCTGGGCACGTAATAAAGCCTCGTAGTGCCTGAAATAAAACTCCAGCCCCTACCCTGGAGAAGGCCTGTGTTGCAATCACAGGACAAGGAAGGGTGGATGGCTGTAACAGACGGAGTTGTGACCCTGCAGAGGAACATCCCAGTGGCATCACTTTGCTGCCCAGGATCGTGGAAGCACCTGGAGGACTTTCTAGCTCCCATCCCATTTTCTGCAGGCAAATTCCCATTGCTAGAGGGAAAAGGGTGTGACTTGGCTGTTTATCACAATGAGGAGAGAAAGTGCAGCCTGGCTTCTTAAAACCTCTCAGCTATCTTCTCTCCCAGGGTGAGACCCTATAAAAGGTCCTTGGGATGGAGGCACACATAGGTAACATGGTTGTTTCCACCTTTCTGCAGGAAACAGAGGAGGTATTTGTGGCTGACTGCTCTTTCTAGCTTGGCATACTAGGTCACCATGTTTTATTTAGAGTTAAGGACATCTGGAAAGGCCCTTCCAGGAGCACAGTCAGTGCTGACCTGCTTGCTCCCCTTGGAGAACAGGTCAGAGCAGCCAAAAGAAAACCTGTGTCCCAAACAGGGCAAGGGTTGCTTGGGCTGGTGACTGGAAAGAGCGTTTGGAGACCACAGAGGCATATGAACAGAAGGGTCCTCACAGCATCTCTTTACCCCATCTCCTTCACCTGGGGAAACTGCTGAAGCTCAGATATCATGTCCCATCAAAGCTCCCAGTTTCTACAAGACACCTCTTCCAACTTCTCACAAGGCAAAAGGCAAACCCCAAGAGTCTTCAGGAGTAGTGATTTCCCTTCCTTGGTTGTGGGAGGAAAAGGTGTTTTGGGGACTGCTACATTCTGTCCCTCCATCCTCTAACTAGTCCCCCACTGCCATGATTTGGTACCTGGAGGCAAGTCAACCTGATTCAGGCACTTTTCTGTGCAAACCAGTGGAGCTACTTACAGCAGCATGAAAATAATGCAACAAGAGGAGAAGCAGGGAATAGGACTTGGGGGCTTTCGTCCTGGAAAGCAGGGACTAAGGGGGGGCAAAAGGGGCAGCTCAGCAGTGGGCAGGTGTGCATAGCTCTAACTCGGCAGACATTGCTCCCTCTCTGGGCTGGGACCCACCTCTTCTTCTCAGCTCACAGAAACTGCTCAGCATGAACAATTAATTCCCATCTTCCCACAGGCGCTTGCCAACAGAGCAAACCCAGTGCACTGCTAACAGCAAAGACTAAAATCACTGTGAGCTGAGCAAGGCACCCAGCAGAGACGGTAGCTGAAGAACCAGCCTAAGGCACTGTAATTCTGGCAAAACCAGTTTCAAAACACACTTTATCTAGTGAGTGTGCCTTGGAGCTATGCAGAGAATTATGTCCATGCAGCCTCTTTATGGAGAGAGGAACGGGATGGCAGTAGTCCCCGAAATAATTCATGGGTCTTTTAGCAGCCCCTATTACTCACTATTGGATGGACTGCAATGTTCATTGTTTCATTCTGTCAGCGAAATCCTTGTCCTCTGACTTAAATGACTAACAAGGAAGCATCCCAGCTTCAGAGCCTCATTTTGCCCATGCAACTAAAATCCTTCCAGCCTCCATCAGACTTGCCTTTTGATTGCCCAGCAGCTACTAAAATCACTGGTATTTTCGCATTACAGTGCAGGGCATCCTACAAAATCCTCCAAGAACTGAATCGTGTTCACTGGGAAACATCCAGCAGGTCAGGGAGACCCTGGGAGTGCAGAAGAAGGGTGAAGGGTTCAAGTCTGGCACAAATCTGAGTATGCACAAAGTCAGGGCTGTGCTCTAGGCTGGTCCTTAGGCACTGCTGATACTGAACACGATAGGTAGCATGAGAAGAGTCTACCATATGAAATCAGACTCACTGTACCCACAGGACAGAGAATTAAAATCATTAATGTTTCTCAGTTGTTTTTAGGTGCTGGAATAAAAGCTTGATAAAGAGTTTTTGTTCCAGTAAAAGTTGAATCAGAACATATGGAGAAGTGCAAGTTATTATTTCATAAAGTAATGACAGGGACAGCCAGTTTGTTTATCCGGATCTCTGCTTTGCCCTAACTCACTCGCTCCTTGTGTCAAAGGTTTCTTGCTTAGCTTAAGCATTTCTGGGTAAATTATTTTCCAGCTTTTGATGTCAAATGCAGCCCTTCTTGTTCATTATAAACCAACACACTGTTATCTGCTCTTATTCGTGCACTGGCTTTGTTGCTTGGTCAACTTTCCAGTGTGCGCAGAATAAACCCCCCAGCAAGAACTTCATAGAAACCCAGTTATTGTTAGGTGCAAAAGCAGCTGTTTGTGGCCATGTTGCTACATGGCTAAGAGGTTACCTTTGCCAAACTCTGACTTTAATCAGACTTAGATGTTGCTTAAATTGGATCCCCTCAGACAGTCCTGCCCTTTCTCGCCCCTAATAGTGAAGTATTCCAATTTCTTTCATCTGGACCCTGCCTCCCTTAAGGCCTGGCCCACCTTTCATTTTTGCGAGGAGGAGCAGTGTATTCCCTAGAGATGTTAGCACCCCGGGGAGACAGTCTCTCCTGCAGCTCATGCGAAACCTCCCCAGCAAAGCCACAGGCACAGGGGACCACAAGCTGAGCTGAAAAAACTCACTGGTTTGGAAGATGAACATATGACCTGTGCCAGAAGCATCCGATTAAAAATCCCCATGCAGCGGAGCTCCTTTCTGCTCCAGCTGGGACAAGGTGGGGAGATGGATTCCAGCAGATTTCCACCTAAATCAGAATCTAGCTTTGGATCTAGATGGCTATTGGTGCCCCAGTTGGGATCTGAATTTACTCGGTGTTTTTATGGGAAAGAATGAGACCTCAATAATTGGCAACAGGCTGACAGGAGCAGGGAGGAGGCTTCATCTCCTCTGCTCTTCAGTGCCAGCTCTCCAATTCATACCATTCCCATTCCCACATCAGCTTTTAATATTTAATTGCAGCTTTGCCAAGGGACTTTGCCTCCTGTCTTGTAAAGAAGGGGGAGAGGAAGGAGTCAGAAGCGTGGTACCGAAGAGCCCCAAGGAGACTATCAAATGGCAGATCTTGGGTGGAGGAAAGCACTCTAGCATGTAAGTGATTTTACACAAAAACCCTCCCAGATCACAGAAGATGGAATGAATTAATATCAGAAAAATCCTGTAAACCCTTAGCAACTGGGGGATGCTGTGCTGATTGTGGGAACTGTTCAGGGTGGGCTGGGAAGAGTATTTCCATCAACTGCCTATACTGTATTTAAGGAAAAGGGGGGATATAAATGGAAAATCAGGGAACACCTCCCTCCTAACAGGCTCATTTTGCCACAGAGTAAATCCCTCGAGGGCTCTTCACCTGGATTTGTTTAATGTTAGACACCACCGCAAAAATGGGAAACAATCCCTGGACTGTGGGAGGTGGGAGCCTCTGATCTAACAAATCTGTCTTTTCTTTAACATCACGGGAAATGACCTGGAAAACAAAAAAAGGAAATTTCTCAAGCAACTAGTGAGAAACACATCTCCATCCCTCTGGTCTTGATTTCTGATGTCTTAACGGCATGAGACGGGAGGCAGAGATTCATAAACTGCTGAATGACACCCCTATCTCCCAGAAAATCTGCCCCTCTTGAGTGCATCTGGAAGTGGACATCCAAACATGGGTGGACAACAGCTCTGGGTACAGCCCAGCACTCAAGCCAGTGCAATAGAAATCACTTATGAAATGTATTTTGCAAGCAACATGGCTTTTAAAACAAGTATTTTCAAAATCTAAATACAAGTATCTAATAATCCCATAGTTTGAATGTCTGTGTCAGTAATTAAAGAGCAATTACATATATCTTGTAGGTCCCTAGAGCTCTGTCTAAATTCAGAAAATGAACCCCAGATGACCCAATGTACTTCCAAGTGTCAGATCAGTCATTGCAAATCCAATGCCTGAGACTTCTGCTGCACATTTCTGCAGCCTGGAAAGCAAGAATATTTTTGGCAGAAGAGACCAAGAGGTGTTTAATTCTCTAGTTACTGCCTGAATTCAGAGCTGGTTCAGGTCTATGCAACATTGGAAACATAATTTTAACCAATGATGCATATACAAAATTTCCATCAAATATTTTTTAAATTATTTAAAGCTAATTCTTCTTCAGGTTCTTTCCTTCTCCCTGTCACAGATCACTGGGTGATCTAAGAGAATGAGAATAGTGGTAGGCAGAGGTGGAAAAGACCCGTTCCCTGCATAAGGAGTAATTTAAATTGTGTCTTCTTTAACCCTACTTTATTTTTTCAAAAGTGAATTTATGTGATGAGGTTTGCAGATGTATCAGTGAAGAAAGCATTTGTTCCACAACCCTTTACTGATGCACTGATCCCATGAGTGGAGATGGATGCACTAATTGTTGGCCTCTTTTCCCTGGATCTTCACATCCAGCACCGTAACCTTTGCTCTCTTGCTCTAATGCCAGCAGACAGTGAACATGGAAAAAGCTGAGAAGCTGAGGCCAGCTCAGTCCTTTCCTTTTCTGTGCCATTCTCCAAGGAGCAGTCCAGAGCACAGAGCGGTTCCTCTGAGAAAATCTGTGTCCGTCTCTGAACTAGTTGCCAGGTGAGTGGTTAATCTACAGTTCACCTTGGATCTGGGGGGTTCCAGGGTGGACTTTCCCTCTCCCATCTCCATAATAAACAAATCTCACTCAGATAAGGTCTTTCCCAAACACAGCATCCCAGTGTGTCATGTCTTGAGCTAGAGGCAAGTACTTTTCTGCCATAAGTGCTCTTAGCTATTACATATTACCAATGCATTATTTAGTCTTGGAAGAGAAGTCCTGATTCAAAAGCCAGATCCACTCAACAAACTTCCCCAAATACAGAGACACAGAGGAATTTGCCCTCGACCCCAATGACTGGAGCGTTCCCAGATGGATAATTAAGGCTTTTAATCTTGATAGTCTCTAAGGTGCCATGAGGGAAACCAGCAAATGCTGGAGAGATGAGCTGATGAGGAGACAAGAGGGGTATGGGCATCTCATCCCTTCCTGGTTTCTCTCAACTGTTTCTAACCAAAATGCTCCAGGGAGAGTTGCATTTCAACCCCAGTCCTTTAAGGGCTAATTTCTTTTCTGGTTACAACCCATAACTGAGGTCAGACCACAACACTGCCAAGAGTGAGACAAATAAGATTAGCAACAGAACCCAAAGTACATCTCCCTCAACATAAGAGTGACAGAGCAGCTGTCAAGACTGTCTCTTGAACTTCCCCTTGGGACAGTTTAGTTCCGAATATCCCAAACTTGGTCAGTTTTCACTGTAAATAGTCATCTATCTGACAGGGTCTTTGGAGAAATCTGAAAGTGCACTTCGCACAGCAAGGAAGAGAAGGAAGGTGGTTTCTTCTGCAAAGGTCTCACTCATCACTGGTGTTATATTAGGTCAGGTAGTGACTTGATAAATCCCTTTACATTAGGTTAAAGCTGAATGAATAAACAATATGTTGACCTTCTGGAAAGCCTGACTTCAGCTGCAAGCCATGTATCAGCGAAGTGCAATAATACACCGCTTTCAGCCAATAAAACCCCCAGCACATCCTCCACCAGTGGGGAGAGGGGGTCCTCCAGGGACACGTCTGCACGGAGCTTGGGAGGAGAGGGCTCACGGTGGATCTAGTGGCACTGCACTGAACTAATCCATTAGACCTAAAACCAGTCCTCTTTGGGGGATTTTTCACATCTCTCTCACTCTTCAAGATTGCTTTTGAAGTCTGTTGGGTTTCATATTTTCCAGAGGGTAAGAGAAGGCAGAAAGAGCCTGTCTAGCATATAGAAAAATACATTCAGGCTAAAAAGGGATTAAGGTGCCATCTCCTGTCTTTCCTGCAGGTACCAGAGCATCCTGGACTGTGAAAGCAGCATGTCGAAGCAAGAACATCCCAAGGTGAGAGACAGAGGCTCAGACTAGGTAGGACAGAGCATGTCCTAAAAACATAACGCTCCAGTTCTTGGCAATTAGAGACAAACAAAAACCTAGCATTTTTTGCAATATCTGGTGCTGTTCTGAGAACACCTCAGGGCAGGTCAGATCCAATTCCCTTTTAGTATGTACAGTTGGACTGACACATTTAAGATGCTCCAGGATGAGTTGAAAGCTTCATATATAACATTCCGATTGTTCTGGAGTGAATAAATTGTAGGGGTAGAGCCCAATGGAAGACCATCAAGAGATGTAGGACCTGGCAGAGGATTTAGCACTGGTTAGGAAGTGAGGGAAGGATCTAGCCTGAGGCAAAGGCACCAAAAGTCATTAAGGCACCCAGACAGCCACACTGGGCTGACAGATATCACACTGAGGCATCTCTGCCCTTCTGCACCAGCAGCTGGAGGCTTTGGGGGTTACCCTCTGTGTCTCAAATGACACTAAGCACCTACCTTCTTTGGCCAGGAAAGGTAGGTGCTTCTGTCATTCTGTCATTTCAGTCATTCTACTCTAGGGTGCAGAAATCACTTTTTTGGTGCTTTTGACTGTAATGGGACTTAGACATCAAGTTCATGAGTATATTTTGCTCACAGCTACATTTAGATATCTACATTTCAGCATCTTAAACTGAATTCCCCCCTAATCAGAAGCTGTGACTACTATTCTCACATCATGGCAAAGGTGCACCTCCCACCTACCAGTGTCCCTTATAGCATATTTTGATTGCAAACTCATTGGCATAAGGTGCAGTTCTCAGCTCTGTATTTGCATGTTGGATCCTGCTTTGTGATAAGGGCCTCTTACAACCTGGAATAACAGTGATAAAATTACACACTGGAAGCCAGATACTCTGGACTTCATCCAATTTCCCTGCTGAAGATAGGGTTGATTCCCACTGACCAGAGAAAGCTGAATTGCACCTCATTAAAAAAATGTAGAATCTGAAAATTTTTATTTCCAGTCCAGGTTTTTAAGATTAAACTGGAGGTTTACTATGAAATGATAGAGAGGGGGATTTCCTGACTGTTTGGAAACACAATTTCCTAGAGGAAGAGGATGGAGATGGGGATAAGACAATGATCCAAGAGGGAAGACAGCCAATGGTCATATTTTTTCTACTCCAAGGCTTCCTTGCATGACCATAGACAAATCAGGAGGTTTCACTGGAAATAGGCAAGACATAAACTTCTCCCACACTTCAAAAAGGGCTAGAATGTGTTTCGATTGTGCCCCTGACATTTACTCCAGAGAACATAGAGCAGACAGTGATGAGACACTCCTTCACCCCAAAAAGTTAGAGGGTCAACAGATGTGATGCTTGGAGTAAAAGAGCAGGAAATAAAAATTTCAGAAGATTTATTTTTGAAGTTAGATATGAGCCTATTTTTATGGGGATTTTTTGTTTTTTTAGCTCATGGAGAGAAGATATCTATCACAGACTAATGTATGCCAAATGGGGAAAAAACATGCCTCATCTCAAAGCCACCCCAGTGATATGTGCCCGAGCAAGTCCATGGAGGATCTTCCTATCCCTAACATCAGTGCCCCAACAAGGAATCTCAGAGGAGTCCTGACCAGCTTTGACACTCCTAAAGCCACTCCACGGTGTAAGAGTTTACATTTTGCTCCAGTCAAGACACCATCTCCCAATAGCATTTTGAGGAGGAGGGAGGCTGATGCCAGAATCATGACCACGATCCAACCCCTGAGCATGGAGACCAAACCCCATAAAGACCCATCCTCCCCTTCCTCTCTTCAGAGCATCCAGAGGAAAGAACAATGGAGTCCTGCCACCATCAAATGGAAGGCGTCTCCTGCAAAGGTTAGTAGGTGCTCTTCTTCGAAAGCTCCTGGAAATTTATTTTCTTTGGGTGCCAGAGTCATCCTTATAAGTGGTGGGGCTTCATGGTGGTTCTTTATCATCCACTGATGCCAATCCCTGGGCATGGGGGCTGCCCTGTGGAAGTTTAACCTTCCATGGTTAGGGAAGGAGGAGCAGGTTTACAGGTGAGCCATGTTGTGACATCAGAGCTACCATCAGGATAGAGCTTGCTCCAAGATCTGGTGAGGGTGAACAACAGAAAACCCTACTGCGGAAAACCCCTTGCACATCACCTCCCTGCAGCATGGAGTCCACCTGTCTTTCTGTATTATTAAAAGCTGGCAGACACACCACCAGATCCTCAAACACATGCTTGGGTTTCCCTCGAGCCAGGTTCTGCAATGCCACAGCATCCAGTGGAAAAGGGGTACCATGTGCTGTGACAAGTGAAAGAAAGGCCTGACTCCACTATTAAATACTAAATCACCACAGGAGCTGGAAATGGAACTTAGTGCCAGTTCATGCAAGCAGCTGACAATGCCTGGAGCCAGGCAACAACTACAAGCAAGGACAAATTCATAATATCACCTATGGCTTGCATAGTATCACCTTGCTTCCAGTCCTGTTACTCTCTTCTCAATCCAGACACCCAAATTTTACCAAACTTTCACATAGTTTATCTCTAATCCTATCCAGCTCTGGGTCATTTAATGTTATCAGGATATCATATGTTCAACAAACTATTCCTTGCTACCATCCTTTTCCTGGAGAGAAAGGAGTTGGTAGGAATGGACAGCCTAGATTGGAGAGAGACCTACATCAAGGAAAAAGGAGAGTCCCATGAAGTCATTATGACCTGGAATATTAATTATGGATGAGATTCTGTCTGAAATGGTCATGTACATCTCACCACTGTACGATATAACCCAAATGATTACTATGCCACAAGAGGGACTGGTCCCTTCACTGGGCACAGCAAAAGACAACACCAACCATTACTGGGTTTGAGACATGGAAATCATTGTGGAAGCAGGTAAAGCAAATGGATGGATAAACCCGATCCACAAATGGTTGCCTCAAAAATGAGGATGGGTAGAGAAAAGACCACTTAGCTCTGGAGACAGAGTGGGGCCCAAAAAGCTGTGAAGTACCGTCCTTGGAGAGAACAGAGCAAAGCCAAGCCTGTGTCAGGTCTACAGGAAAAGATTCCAAACCACACACAATATATGGAGGCAATGCCAGGGCCACCTTTGCCTCTGGAAAGCCTCTGGTGCCATCACCTTCCCTACACTGGGGCTTTGTGCAGTTCCTCTCCTCTATTTATGGGAATTTACCTGTTTCCCTGCTGTTGTTCCCACACAGGAAGGGAAGCTGTCCCGCAGCAGGCAGGCGATCATTTCCTCGGTGCCGGATACAGCCGATGACTCAGCCACAGGCAGAAGCTGTGAGTTGGATTTATTTTGGTTACCAGTCATCATTGCTACTCTACTGCCAGCTCTATAGTTGCAACTGGGAAGGGTCTACTCGGTCCTTGCGCAAAGCTGTATTTCCCATGTAATCCCATAACAGAGACTGACTGGGCAATTCTGGCTGGGGATGGTGTGGGTAATACCAGGACAGGCCATGCAGGAGTGCGGCCAAGGACAGGGAGTGCAGAGAGCAGGCAACCACACGACTGCAGCCGTACCCCTCCCAGCCCTGATCGGTCCCATTGCACGGAGCTGGCAAATCCCAACACAGCTGGGATCTGGCCCAGTGTTGAGTCCACGGAGCCACGCTGACTCTCCCTATGCTGCTATCCCAGCATTTAAAACTATCTGGTATTAAATACCAAGGCAGAATTACATCCATGTTCAGTTTGGGATGAGTAATATCTCCCTGCACCTCAGCCTTGAGAACAGGAAAAGGGAGAGGTTCCTTTGTACCTAACGAAGGAGTCTTGGCTGGGCTCCTTTTTGGATTTGGCAGCAGTGGTGTATCAGACACAGTCATCCTTGGCTTAAGACAGGAGATGTAAGTGATCCCTAACACTATGATATCATCGGGACTAAAGCAGGTCAGGGATATTTCAAGGCAAGAGGCATCTGTGAACAGTGAGAGCTCCAAGCTGAAGCTTTGCATGGGAAAGGGTTGAATTTTACCAAAACTCACTGTCAGGAAGGTTTTGTAGATTTGGGGCAGAAAGAAACAACTTTCCAACAATCCCATAATGAGTGGACTTGAGACTGGAGGGACCATCCTGCCTGCTTTGGGCCTGGATCAGGAATCCAGGACCCCATATCCCATCTATCTAGGGTTTGTTCTCTTTGTTTTCAATTTCTTGCTTTTCTTTCTCACAAGAGAAAAAAAAAGAAAAAATCACATGCTGCCTGGATTTGAGACACTGTATTTAATTACCCAACTGCATGGGAAAAGAAGTCTCTTACACAGACAAATGAAGGAGATGAAGTTCCCACAGCATTGCTGGGATTGTATTTTTAATATCAAAGCACGTGAAGTCACCATGCTATCTTGCTAAACGCGATCACAGTATTAGCTGCAGTGTGCCTTTTACAGCGCGAGGAACATCTTTTCCTCTGGCTGGTGTATGATGAATCATGGTCTATCTTAGAGCCTTACACCACTCTCCAGCCCCTGACTCAAAGGTCTTGCAATAGCAAAGACTTCATGTCATCTCCAGCACGGCTTCTTTGGTAGGGCTAGGGTTTACGTGATGTGGGGTCCTTCTAGGGAGGCAATTGCAGCCAGGGAGCTGGGAATATGACAGCTACCTCTGATGTAGGTGCTGGATTTGATCAAAGACAGGAGTTGTAATGCTTCCTAAAAAAGTCCATGAACTAGCTGTCCCATATCTCTTCTGGCACAAGATATGTCCAGGACTATACCTGTGCTGTGCTTGGTCATTCCCATGGCGCGAGAGAGCCATCAGTGCTCCACGTGCCCCAGTAGTGACCAGGGCAGGTCTTCTACAGGAGGCTCATCACCATCACCCAGGGACTGCCCCACAGACCTTCCCCAGGACTGAGGAGGGGACACACAGCCAACGCAGTGACCTGGGATGGGGAAGGCAGAGTGTTGAGCAGTTTGAAGCCGCACAATGTTGTAAGGTCAAGCACAAAGCACGGTTCTCAGGTCTGGGACGCTGTGATACGGAGGACAACAGCTTGGCAGTGTTCAAGACAGCTCTGCTGACTGGCATTTGGCTTATCAGCAAACACATGTCCATACAACAGTTCAGAGCTGAATAACTACACATGAAGTCAAAGCACCAGTTGCTGTACCTCCTTCCAGACACGGCATACTCACCTCTGAGACACTGCTGGAGTCCTGAGCATTGCTCGAAGGGGAAGGCTGCTACACCCCTTAGAAAAGCCCATTCCCAGGCAGCTAAACCAGCCGGGCTACATCCCCAGCCACACTGACAATATCAGATGATCTGGAGGAAGTTTCCACCAAAGACATCACCGAGTCACTAATTAAAGATGTCCAAGTGGCTATAGTTAGCAGTAATGAGATTAAACTGAGCAGTGGAAGACTTACACGATAGAACAAAATACTTCCTAGGAAGGAAGATGGTAAATCAAGGAACCATTTTCCCCAAAGGGAAATGGTTGAAAGCTTGAGTCCTTTAATATTAAAGAGGAGAAGGCATCAGCTAATTTGCTGCAGGTAGAGTCTCCTGAGTACTTTAGGTTTAAAAATTAACAACTTCTAGATGAATTTTGGCAATGAGAGAAAGGAAAATCACGGCCAAGAAAGAGAAAACAGGGTCATTCATGCGGGCATGCCGTTCCCCCAGCTCACACACATACATATGCTTGCGCATGTATGTATTAATATAGCTCCATTATTCAGTGCTTTCAGCTGAAGGGCACACGAGGATGTTACCTCAGTGCAGAGCAAAGATGAAACTGGAGCCTGACGTGACTGCAAATTACAGAGCATCCAGACAGCCTCCAAAACGCATTTAATTCCCTCCTCCCCCTTCCCCTTTCTATTCTGTATTCATTTCGACCTCTATCCACGGGGAATTTTCAAAGCAAAGAGAGGAGGCGAAGGAGAGGGCAGAAAACGGTGGGCTCTCCCATCCTGCGTGCAGGGAGACCCAGGTTTGGTTGCAACGCTTGCTTGGCAGGGGGTGGTTTTTTCCCCTCCTCGTTGTAGCACCTGCACATTCTCCTGCAAGGGGGTGCGGTGCCATCTAGCGACAATGAAACTGTCCCACTTTGGTCCCAAAATTGTTCTCCGCAAGGATGCTGCTGCACAGCAGCCGCTGGACACTGTGTCTCAGCCCCAGCAGTGGAAGGAGGCTGTCGCCATCCGTCTCTCCATGACCTGGGGACTTGCAGACAGCATCCCCCTTCTGCAGCACACCGTTCAGCAGATGGGTTCGGGAGAACATCACCACTGAACTGGAAAGATCTGAAAGGCGGGGGAAAAATGCTGATTTAAGATAAAAGGCTGTGCTTGTGCTACAAACAGCTCTGAGTTCAAGGCAGCTCTGGCACTTGCAATGATAGAGGCTCCTGCAGTCAAAATAACCCTTAAAAGCTCATTTCCCTTTCAGCAATTGCTTTTCATGAGCATGACAAGCAGGAGTTGAACGTTGGGACTCCTCTAAGTGCCCAACCTGTCCAGTTCTAAGCGCTTTGTGCCTCTGCAACTCAGCCAGGAGGGAAACTTGGGGTGTTTCAGCATAAGATCCATCTGCCCCGCTGACTAGAGCACCTCACATCACAGAAAGAAGGGGCAGAAGCAGGTGCCATCCATCCCCCTTTCACCTCTCCCAGTCCGTGTGACAGCTGGTCAGGGATACTGGGATCGCAGGTACCTTTTTCAGGGGCTGCCATGGGAGCATGCAGTGGTTACAGAGCGCAGGGGAGCGATCAGCCTCCGCTCATGCCTGGCTGAGCCCTGTCAGCAGCTGGGCTGGCAGCAGGGATCAAAACAGACAGGCTAGTCCCGTCTAGTTGGCTTTTCCTGCAAGCCCTAGTCTGTGCTCTCACCTGATCTAGCCTAAAGAGCTTTTCCCTTGCTGAGCCCCTGCTGCCCTCTTCTCTCTGCTCCCAGCAAGAGCCACCCTGCCTTAGCTGAGGGCTCAGGGCTGCCCTCTGCTCCAGACCCCCATGCCCCCGGGCTGCTGATCACCCCCTATCACACTCTCAGTGCCTCTCAGAAAGGCCCAGTGCCACATCGATTATATTTTTTTCATTTTCTGCTTTCTAATTAGTTGCTATCTTCCAGACAGGAGAAGAAAAACCCTTCCCCAGGAGCTGTGCAGAGCGAGCTGTCAGGTAGCTCAGATCTTGCAGGCTTGCAGGAGAGTGTTTGCAGGGGCACTGATGGGGGGACATGCGTGGAGGCCACAATCCACAGCAGACCAGGTCGTCCACCTAGGGATGGACAGAGAGACAGCAGGAGAATGAACAGACAGCCATGCATGCACACAGACCACCCCCCTGTATACGTATGTTGTATGTTGCAGCTAGACAGACAGGAAAATATATGTCGCAGATGAAGAGAGAGCTCCACATAAATATATGCATGCACCCTGTGTGTTCCTGCTGGGCACATGCACACCACAAGGACACACACGCACACCCGTCGTGAGCTGCTGACTGAGCTGCTATGCTCTGCCCTTCACCTCCTGCCTTTATGTCCCTCCACCCATATGGAATAAATAAGATACCTCTGTCCCCAGCCTACCGCTGTGTTTGCTGACACCTCTGCCACTCTGTTCATGCTACCTGAGCGGGTGCATGTTTGCTGACAGCCCCTGCCATCCCCAGTCCTCTGACTCACAGCCTGGCTTGGCAATCAGAGACCTGCCTACCACCCTCCTAACGACATCCCTCGCTTTCCTGCTCCACGTCGCAGGGTACGCTCAGCAGGGGCCACTTCATTCTGCACCTCCTCGGCTGCTTAGTGCTGCCTTGCTCACAGCCACCGCTCACGATGTACCATCTCCTCCTCAGCACGCAGAAGTAAAAAGGGTGGCTGTATTTCTGCCCATCCCCAAGATGGTTGAATTTCAGCCCGTTCTAATTTAGCTTTTTTCTCGGATCCTCATTTATTGAAGGAAGCAACAAACAAAACAGAGACCACTTCAGAGGGAGGGGTAATGGTCTTCCTAGGCACCAGGCTTAACACAGATAGCAGAGGACTGGTAATTTGTAGCTTTTCAGGATGGTTAAAGAAACTGGGCTATGGTAGGGAGGAGCCGGGCCCTTACAGGAGCCTCGGTGAAAACAGATGGTCATCTGGAGCTGGATGTGATGTGATGTGATGTGATGTGATGTGATGTGATGTGATGTGATGTGATGTGATGATGTGATGAGATGTTGACAAGGAAACACGCACGCTGAACTGCAGCCGGGTTGATGTGTAGCATCCTCTCCAGGGACTGATACCCTGATACCTGCAGACCTATAGGGGAAAGAGAGGGGCAGCGGGCCCTTCAAACACCCCTGTAAAACTCCAGCAAAGGTATTCAGGAGGAGGGAACCAAAAAACTTAAGCAACTCAAACCAGAAAATCATCAGTGGCGAGTTGCTCGGCCCTTTGGAGCGAAAAGCATGGAGCCCCTTTGGGGACCAGGGTCACACTTCATCTACTCAGCACAATGAGATCTTTGTGTGACCAACGAGCCGGGCAGAAATGGCGATGTCCCTGTGCTACATGCTGTACAAAGACACCACAGAGAAAGGCTAAGACAGCTCTGTGCGCACAGATAAAACAGGTATGATTTTTGCCCCAAGACGGTCTGGTCCAGCACAGCTCACATCCATGCATCTCTCCCCCCCCATCGCTGCAGTCCCATGGTGTCTGGCATTGGGTGCTGTGGGCCATGGGCATGGTCTGGGAGGGTACAAGCAGGGTGGGACCGAGCATGGCTCTCTTGTGGCTCTCGCCCTGTGTTTTCTGATCCTAAGCACCTCTGAGTGAATGTTTTATCTCAGGTAATGGTGACTTCTGGTACTGGCATAGCCAACCCACATCTCCTTTCATCGCCACATGGCGATTTACTCAAGCCTATGCTCTCTAAAGGTGTCAGAAAAGTAAACCAAAGAGAGAGCAGCTGGATCCAATTCAAACATTACTGGGTTCCTCAGCCATATCACTATCCCAGCCTGTTAAAGGTGGACTGTTAAAATAAGCCCCAGAGCCATTGGTTATGTTTGTATTTGTAAATCAGCATGGTCAGGCCAGGGTCCTCAGCTCTGCCACACAGTTGTGCCCACCATTAATATGCTAAAAATAACACCCATTGCCCAGATGAGCTTTGAGGGCATCAAGAGCTCTCTGGGGCCAAGTGCTTTATTGTTATCCCTCTCCCAACACGGCCCAGAGCACCTCCCTGCAGCACCGCATTGCTAACGGAGGGACTGCAAGGATGGGGATGATACCCAACTGACCACAAAGCAGATAGCTCAATTGTCCTTCTTGGCATACACACTTCCTCTCACTTTCCTAAAATATTTTTTTTTCTCTGTTGGTTCTAAAATATTGGAACGGATGAGGAAATAGGGAACCAGAAAATGTAGCTAATACCTGTCACCTTCCCAGCTTTTCCCTTAAAATTCTGGCTGTGGCCAGAGGCAAAGTGGGTCTGGCCATGCAGATCACAGCCCAAAGACATGACAATGAGTCAGGGAAATGCCTCTTCCCCACTGCACCACTGCCCGGAAGCATCGCCTGTCCCCTACCAGATTACACCAGGGGTATTTTGAATGAATAATTTCTGAAAATAAGCCAGGCCCCCAGACTTTCCCAGCCCCCGTGTAGGATTGCTAAAACTCATGATTGACTCAGCCTGGTGGAAGAGCAATTTCACTCTTCCCTAAAAATAGACCAAGTGGTTCATCCTCTCAACATAGCCCAGTGCTCGGTGATAAAACCAGCTGCCAGAGACCACTGGGAGGCAGTGAACAGGACCGAGGGTGTGAGGAGTGGAGCAGGGCTCCTCGTAGGATACACTAAGGGCTGCCCAGCTGTGAGTTTCACACAGATTTTCCATTGGGGCTGTCTACGGCTTGACACAGCTGTTGGGACTACCAAGACCTCCATGTAAGTAATCTTGGGGTAGATTAGAGAGGGGTGAAGTGTTGCTTGAACATGAACCTCAGACTGATGCTAAAAAACAGGGCAAATGAGGATGCTCAGCGCCTCGTGCTATGAAAACAGTAGTTGCAGCTCATGCAAGGCCATGGATTTTATTTTGTTGGCCCAGAGCTTGGTAAATCCCACCTTCTGCTGCAGAAGGTGCTGTCTCTGTGTTTGATGGATGGTGGCTTCAGTCTGGTTCAGCACCATTGTCTAGGGCCCTTGTTCATGGCAGAAACAGAGCATTGTACGTGTGTGCTTTTCCCCTGTCCTGAAATATTGAAGTTCCTAGCTTTGAGGCTTAAATTCATGGGTCCAGATCTCAGTGTCTACTCTCTTCCCCAAAAATACTGTTATTTACCATGACTGTGGTCACCATGACCAGCAAGAGGGGAAAGAATCCGTATGGGATTTGGGTGAGCTGGATGGATGCTGGGGGTGGAGGGGACATCTTCCAGATCAAAACCATGTTCAGGACAGGTAGGCAGCAGGCAGCAGGCAGCAAAATGTAGACTGTTCGGAGGGAAATGAGCTTTGCTTCATCTTACAGCCCTAGGGAACAGGAGGCAGAGTAGGATTAGTTAAGGAGGGAATTTCTTTCCCTCCCTCATCTCGCCCAGTCTCCAGGGAGGGCTGAAAAATGTGTTTGTGACCCTGTGCCAAATAAAGGGCTTCAGGAGCCTGTTGGGTTAGCAGCATTAATGTGGCCATACCACTCCCTATTTGTGCTCATGTATGGAAAGTAACTCCAAAAACTTACACAACTCTCTAAGACGAAGCAGAAACCTACCCCTGTGTGTGTGTCTCATACCTGATTATCCATCTGCCGAAGCCTTTTAGCTCTAAGGTCTGTGTCACGGCCACTGACCTTAGGAGAGAGCCACTGACCTTAGGAGAGAGCCAGGACCCCAGGTCCAGGTCTCGGTGCTGCCCCTCAGTCACTGTGTGAAGGGCCTGACACCAACAGCCTGAGCTGAAAGTAGTGGTTTTCTGCTCATGCATTTGGCAGTGGTTAACGTTTCCTTCTGGGATACACATCCTGTGATTGCTGTGAGAATAACAGAAATTCTTTAACTTGCCCCAAATCCCTCCAAGTGTCCAGTTTTCACCCAAATCTTTGCTGGAAAATATGTGAAGCAGCTTCAGGTTTTTATTAGAAAACAGGAATTTTGGGAAAGAGAGGTGGAGTGGGTGCCTCACTTGATGAGAAGAAGCAAAATATGAAAACCTGTGTTCTTGTCCAGGCAAAGTGGTAGGTAATCCACTAGTGGCAACTAAGGGATCCAGCACAGGTGGAAATTCATAGGAACATCCTACAAAGACTGTTTTCAGCCCTTTAACAGATGCAGTATTTTGCAGGATACAAAAGCCTCCTTTTTGGGGAAAACCAGGCAAGGATGCCCTAACCCTGATGCTAGGAGGATGGAAATCCTTCTTCGGCACCAGCAAAAACCCCAAGTCTGGGTCTGAACATGGTAGCAGGAATCTCTGCATTAAGTACTGTACAACCTGGTATTTTACTCTTTTAAAGCCACCCATTTCTCTCCTCCCCCATATTCTCACTGGCAATTTGCCTCATTCAGAAATAAATGGAAATGCCAGGGAAACTCAATAGCTACAAGTGGGTTGGGGTTTTCTCTTTAAAGGATACTGCTAAATTTTTTTTTGGCTATGGCTGTTTCTTCCAAAACAGTATTAAGTTTTCTTGGCTGTCAGTGACAAAGAGCTGACAGCAGCATGGAAACACCATGATAAGAATAGAAAGCAAAAGCCAGGGTCTCAGCAGCTCCTCAGAGCTGCGTAGTATCCATGTGTAAACACCAAGGCATGGCAAAGAAATGCTTTAAGATGCACGCCGCAGCCCTGATCCTGGCTGTGCTCTGCATCCCAGGTGGGATGTGCAGCTGATGATGCTCGCAGGGCTCATGCCTGCACAGACATTCCCAAGGTATCTCTTCGTGGTGGTTAGAGAGGGCTTCCCTTAAAAGGTCTGGTATTCGCGGCATGTGGAGAAGCCCTCTCCCCAGGCAGAGGTTATTCCAGTGGGCAGCTCGGTGTTGCTTTCCCCGGGAAAGGGGATTTTAGGGGGGAGGGAAGCCGCTATCACAAATGGTCATCCTGCATTGTAGCCTGCAAGGGCTGAGATGCCGCCCTATGGGATCAGGTAGAGCTTGCAGAAGACACGGAGCCTGGCAGAGAGGTTAGGGATAAAAATAGTCCTGCTGACAGCCAACGTTCAGGGATAGGTGAAATAGAGAAAGAGGGAAATAAAGACAGCTCTTGTTGTATTGGCAGCAGGGGTGTTTATCACCACTTCAGTGAAAACCCCCTGTATAAATAACAGATAAAGAGTTACTGGAGGGCACGAGAATGGTGTGTGATACACGATCCTTGGCATGTCAGAGGGCAGTGCTGGATACCGAGATCCCAGCGATACACAGCCCGGGGGAGCAATATATTAAACGTCCGCTTGGCTTTTATTAACCCTTTGCAAATAGCAGAGGAACATGGAGAACGAGGCAGTGCTGAGCGGATCCTGCATCCACCTCGTCTAGGCACTTCGTAACCCAAAAGCAGGGGAGCAGACCTGGGTGATGTTTAAGTCCCTCTCTAAGGAAAGACAACCCCACAGCAGTTGGCCCACTCGGGAAGGCCACATCCCCAACCAGCAATGCCACTCGCAGCTGTCTCTCAGCAGAGCTTCTTGGCATTTTTTGGTACCAGGAATAGAGTCCTCCACATTCCTGGATTTTTGCAAAGCCCAGAAATAGCCCCGAGCTGCCTTGGGGCAGATACTCAGCTATGCCTGAGGCTAAATTTTCCCAGCTTTTCTAAGTAGCTGTTTAAATTACCTGGGGGTTGTGATGTTGCTCCTGCAAAGGAAAGTGCAGCTGACACTGAGGAGCCAAAAACATTTGCAGAAGTGACTAAAGATCATGAATCTTCAGTTTAGAGGTGCTGGAAATTGTAGAGATCTGATTTTGAAATTCAAGTGCTGGAAACAAGACACTCTTGAGTAGCTGTTTTTTCCTTCACCCTCTCCCACCCCCTCAGATTTGCAAATGCAACTTTATACATGTGCAAAATGTTAATTGTTTGACTATAATTTAGTAGACAATTCCTAAAGCATGGAATGATATTTTAAACCTTATTTCCTCTTCAACAAAGCTGCTCTTTAGTTACATTATTTTATTTTACTTATTTGTGTAGCACCTTCCCCTGGGTCTGGAACTTTTCTTTTCAGCCCATTTCCCACCCCAGAATTCATATATTAGCTCCGTGCGCCAGAGCTGCTCAAGTGATTGCAACATATGCCCTGCAGACAGAGCAAAATCTTTCTTAAACCCTTTCAAACGAGAATGATTTGTATTTTTTGATGCACATTAGTCATTACATTTATGATCTATACCAGAGATACCCCCCACCTCCAAATCAGGGATCTATTGTACTCGATGCTGTACAAACTTATTTGAAAGGGGAAGGTCTATTCATGAAAGTTTGGAATCAGAAAACAGTGTTGTGAATTTGTCTGATTTTTGTAGGTTATTTAACTGTAATCAGTGGTGTTCTTACATCTGAGTTGGTGAGGTGAGCATATGAAAATCTCAGTTCTCACTTTTAAAGGTTGATTCCTAGCCCACGTAGTTATAACAAAAAGGTAACTTGGACCAAACCAGTCAAAAAACAGATGACTTCTTTAAAAAAAAAAAGTGTTTACAATTGCCACTCTCTCACATAATTGGCCAATCTGTGGCAAAAAGAAAAAGCCTGAATTTCAAATCCTCGCTGTCCTTTGTAGAACTGAAAACGAGAGAAAACACCGCAGTTTGCAAACAGAGCAAAGTGTGATCCAAGAGTCAGGAGGGAGTACCCGTGAGGATAAACAGAATGCTTCAGAGCATCACTGGTCCTCACTCTTTACTGGAGGCTGCCTAAAATCCCATCGATGCTCCCTGCTGCACCCTTGTCCCATCTTTTTTCCCCCTTCCTTTGGAAAAAGAAGCATGTAACATTTTAACATGTGCTAAAGCCTCAAGAGCGGGTCATGAGGCCAATGAGAAATAGCTAGAGATGCTCTCCCCTCCCCAAACCCTCACCCTCCCAGGACCACCCTTCCCCGCACACCCTTTGCTGCAGCATCCCAGGACCACTCACCCTTTCGGCAGTCTCCGAACTGGGGCAGTGAGGCAGCCTGCCCCTCTTCCCACGCCACCTTCGGCGTGCGTCTCCTCCGGCAGAGCTTCCTCATGGACCAGGACCGCTGGCACAGGGGTTGGAGCCAGAAATTTAAAACTCCCCACTGAGCAAGCACTGCCAATGGGCTGCCAGGCTCCCGGATTAAGTGGCAGCACTGGTTTCTCAGCCAGCTTTTATGGGTGCTTACCCGTCTGTGCAAATTCCCCCAGACCAGCTGTGGAACGGTGCTGCTATTTAGGAGCTTCTTTTGTCAGGGGCTTCTTTTGTCAGGGGAAAGATACTCCAGAGGGCAAAGCTGGGAGGAGGATAGGGTAGGTGTGATGCAGCACATGCAGCTCCAGCAGCTAGAGATAGAGGCACTTAGAAATGGGATCCCTATCTCCAGGGACAGGCTTCCAGCTTCAGGAGGGGGACAGTGATTTGCTGAGGTTTCACTGAAATGCACGCTGAGGACAAGCAAGCGGGAATGGGGACACTCGTCCAGCCACACAGCCTGAGTCAGGGGTCCCAACTGGTAATGACCGTCCCGTTGGGAGTAACCCACAAACCATCCCAGGCAGGGAACAATAGCAGAAATGGCCACAAATTCCCAGGAAAGAGCCAGCCCAGAGCACCACAAACCCAGGAGCATTCCCACGTCAGTTCACCTCCATCCCCTTGGAAAACAGAGTCCCTTTCACAGTGTGAAGAAATCAATGTTTTTCTGCCCTGATTTCCCTGGTGCTAAGAAGCTCCTGGACATGGGTTCCTTTGCTCCCACCGTCCTTTGAGTATTGGGTTTTGGGTCCTGCACTGTGCCAAATGTCTCACAGCACCTGAGCCGTGGCACAGCCATAACACAGAGCCCATAACACATCTGTGCTCCATGGCATAGGACATGGCAGGTCCAGCAGCCATCATGGCAAACCCAATGTTGGTCTGCAGAGGAGCAATGTCAGGCAGACGCTGAGCAGGTGACGGAGGATGCCGGATTTGGCTGGCCGGGATGAGATGCTCTCCAGAGCACCGATCCCTTCAGCAAGTGATGGAGGGGGGCAGGACCCTGGCACGACTTGCACCACTGGGCCATCCCTTTCCCTCTGGCTCGTGCAAGCCCCGTGCAAGCCCCCAGCTGATCTCAGGCCCCGTTACACAACCCCCGGTTCACGGACCGCTGTGGGGTGCACACGGCGACACAAAGGGCTTTGTTTAGCAGCTGTGTTTGCTCAGGGCGGCTGATTTTGGGAGCAAAGCCGATGACGTGGTTGGCCAGGCCACCCGGGAGACTGGTGCTGAGCTTGCAGCTTCCTTTTTTAATAGGTGACTCAGGCACTCGGTAGCTGACTGGGGTTGGTGGTGGGAGCCAGGCTGCAAGGGAGTGCCAGCAGCAGAGGTGGTGGACACCAACAGGTGGGTAGCGTTGTTTCTCTATAGGATAAAGTGGTTTAAATAGAAAGCAGAGCAAGCCGGAGCTGCCGTGTTACTGGCGAGATGGGGTTTTCTCAGGGGAAGGAGGGGGATACTGGTTTTGTTAGTGATCTGTTTTCCACTCGTTGGGAGTTGGCTGTCAGATGTAACACAGTTACGGTTCAAGAGACCTGTAATATTGTCTTCAGCAGGAGACAGAGCAGTTGAGTGATTTATGGGCAATAGCTGAAGAGGAAGTGAGTGAATTTTTAGATGAATATTTAAGAGTCTTTTTCCCCCTGTTGCCTTGCCTTTCTCCTTCTTCCCCCCTGTGTCTAGAAAGATCAGCAAGTACAAATGAATTTGAGGAATGATTTTCCCCCACTGCAAATTTCCAGGTCCTACAGCCCTCCCTGCTCACCGGGGGCATGGCTGATGGGGCAGTGAGGCTGTAAACTGAGCCCGAGTGGCACATACATGGGGCAAGGGAAGAGCTAAAGAAACCCCAACAGTTGCTCCCTATGGACAGTCCTAACATCGCAGTCCCTCACATGAAATGTGCAGATTCATCCGGTGCCAGACGCTGGCACGAGGGACATTTTGCCAACAAACCCCAGCAGGGAGGAGCATTCCCCATATCCTTCACTTAGAGAGCAGCACCGTCGGCCGCGGTGCCAGCCGCTGGGTGGGAGGGGAGGAGGGGGTCCTCAGGAGCTCTTTTCTTCTATTTTAGCTCATAGGGGATACTTTAATGCTTGAAGTATCAGGTTTAAAATCCCTGGGGCTACAGTCAGTGCTAGTCAATCAATGCCACGCGGGATGCATCACTCAGCGCTGGAACGGATGCCGAACGTGCCAGTGGAGCCCTTTTGTTCAGCAAGGCAGAAATGTGGAGCCCAGCACAGGTCTCGAACTGAACTTCCATGCCTTCCATTTCATACACAACAAATAACACCCTAAGCCCAGTCTGCATAACATCCTTTGGCTTTGCTTTAGCATCCCCAGCTGGGAAGTTCCCCCCTCCCTCCCAGCGGATGCTGTGCAGCGGCACTGTGTTCACAACTCTTGAGATGTCCTAGGTGCCGCTTGGACACCGTTAGCCACACACACGTGACAGCTCGGCTTTCTTGTTAACAGAATGAACTGTTGTTCTTTTTCTCCTACCTATAATTAGGAATTTAGAGGGTGGCAGCAGCCGGTTTCATCAGGCAGAGCCGTGTGGAGCAACTTTCCACAAGCACAGAGCCAGCTGCCCACCCGGTGGGTTTGAGCAGCCCCTATCTAAGGCAGGCAGTTTTGTGAGAAGCGATAAGCAAACAGAGGGCTGTGCACAGCCTGTGCACTGCAAAAACATCAAAAAAGAGAAGGAAAAAAAAAAAAGAAAACAAAGGCAGTGATAAGGGGAAGGCTTCAACGAAAGCCTTGTATCTAATTATATCCATCATTAAAACAGAAGCCCTGTGGCCTTTCATCCATCCAAGCTAATGAAGGAAGGACTAGGCAGCACTGAGGCTGTGCTGTTTTCCACTGCATGGACTGGAAATCTTCCTTCAGCTGCATTATTCATTCTTGGCTGGAGGGGTACATTGCTCTTCTTTGTGCAGCATCTCAACCCACAGGCCCATCGACCAATACAAATTATATCAGCTCAGCGGTAATACCCATAGCCTGGGGTGGGAGGAGATCATTAAACGCTACCAGCCCAGCGCTAGGACATGGGGATGCTTTTGCTAAGCACTTAGCACTGAAATGGTTAAGCACAGCAATGCTCATGTCAGCCTAGGCAGGGTCCCTGCCTTGCTGTGAAGTGCTCCCGTCTCCTAGACGTAGTTTTTAAGAGAGTTTTTTTCAGCGTGGCCATGCCCTTGCCAAGGGCTTGTGTTCATTTTCCCAACCAGAAAGGCTGCAAATCTGTGCTTGGTTTTCTTTCTGCTTTAAAGCTAGCAAGGCTGACTCTCCCCATCTCTCCCCATTGCTCTTACTGGGACGCTTCGCCAAAGCTCATTACCTTGCAAGGAAGAAAGCTTCTGTTTTCCAGACTGGTTGGACCCCTTTTGCCTTTCCGGTAGGTAATTCAGCAATGTAGGAGAAAAGAAAGAGATTCCCAGACAATATTTTTCAAAGCCCTCTTCAAAGCTTTCTGCAGCTAATTCAGCACAAACTTCAATGCTCTTCTCACAGGGTACGGCCATAAGAAGGAAAGACCATGAAATCCGAGGCACCTTCACTGGCAATTACTTCATTTTCCATTTTTACAGAGTAGACCCCTTCCAATGCATGCCTCAAGCCTCCAAATGAAGGGAGAGGCCCACTGCAGCAGATAGAGGGGCTTGTGTTAGCAGATATCAGCACCAGCTCCTGTAAAAGTGGTGTCTCATCAATGCCTTGACCCTCTCCTCCCTATTTTCAGGGTGCTGCTCATCTCAAAAAGCCAGGGATCTAGTCAAAGTTTGGGGTCTCTTGAGCAGAGTGGGGAAAACCTGATGCAATCAGAGGCTGGTTGCAACCTCACAGCCCGTCTTAAGATGCATGAAATTTGCCCCAGCAGGGCCACTGTCTCCACTGGCTGTAGATGGATAGTTGTTTTTGACTCAGTGTTTAAGCTGTGGACAGCAGAAATCAGGGCGAGAGGTCCCATATTTACCTGGTGACTTAGCAAAAAAAGCATTAAGGAAATATCTTCTTCTGTGTCCTCCCCTGGTGTCCTAGTGACCTCTGGCAGAACTAGGCAGCTAAATCTGTATTGCATCCCACTGCTTCCTCATGTATCCAGCCTTGGTTCTGCATCAAAACGCCTGCGCATCTGCAGGAGCAGCTGGAACCAAGGACAAAAGAAACCTCGGGGTTTGGCACCTTCCAGCAGCATGCTGGCCAGTGTCTGACAAGCTCACTGGGGTCCCTCTGCTCTTATCTTCATGGCTTTTTGGTGCATGTTTTTCCCCGTAGGAACTGGTATTTCATTTGAAGCACCAGCTCCTGGAATCCTGTTAGTGTATAACATTAGCTGTTGTTACTTTAAAATAAAAACAGAGTAAATCTCCTTCAGTATTTTAGAGAAAAACTTGAAAATCAGAACTCAAAATGCAGAAAACAAAGAAAAAGAGTCATTAAGTTTGTTATTTACAAAATGTCATGATGTAGGGACTGAGATTTGAGGGCAAAGAATGCTAGAATTGCTGCAGTGCTTCTAATGTGCACATATTAAAAAGTACATCAGCCCTTTCCTGGCTGTGCAATAGCTGGATTTGTGGAGAGAGAGCCCATTGTTCAAACAGAAAGCATTGCAAATACCACACTAAATCCGAATGCAGCAGTGCAAGTCTGCAGATAAAAGGAGAACCTTCTCGTGTTTTTACAGTGGTAACAGAGAAATTACAGCCCTGACTAACCTGGAGGACTAAGATTCATCATATAGGTGTAAAGCCCTATATACGTCCATGATGGGAGGTGGAGATGGCCATCCTGCTGACACCTAGCAGAGTAACACAAAAATAAATTTCTTAGCTAGAATTTGGAGTTGCCTCTTTCTTTGAAAACTGAACCCGTCTGCGTTAGAGCCATTAATTTTGACGTGAACCTCTCTCTGGGGATGGACACAGCTTTCATCCTCAGAGGGAGGGGAAGCCCTCGCTGTTTAGGGGGATGAGGACCAAGGGGGACAGAGTACAAGAGGTGGGAATGAGGGAGCATGGCCTGAGCATCATCCAAAAGTGCATGACCGCTCCAACCATCCCGTCCCTCTGTGTACCCCTCAGGAGGTCTGGCTAATAGATCACCTCCTCGCAGAGTAGCCATTTCTCCATGAACCAGATAGGGACATCCTCAGCTGTAGTCATTTCCATGGGAGGCATCTGAACAAAGGTAGGAGGAACACTGAATATCTTGAATATCTCAGTAATGCCATGCTGGGCCCCAGTGGGGGCCCCATGGGAGCTGGTGCAGCTCAAAATATCAGATCTCTAAACTAAGAGCAGGGTTCGGTCCTCTGGCTCTGCCAAAGACTCCCTGCTACGACCTTGGGCGAGTCTCGTAGCATCTACATCGCTCCGTTCCCTGAAATGGGCTCCCAAGGGAGAGATAAAGATAAATGGATATAACTGCTTGTGAGGCACACCGACAGGAGAGCAATGTGGCCATAGAGCAAAAAAAGCGGGAATTGGTTCAAGTTGAACATGCGTAGCTCCTTCATGCCCTCCGACTCGCTCATGTTTGGTGATGGCCTTGTCCAGGGATGCAGGAATGGGTGCGGGCTCTGTGCCCCATCAGCAGAATGGTGGCATCAGGTCACTGACCAATGTGTTACTCTCATCCAGGCTTAAAGTTCATTTCAGCCATGAAAGAGGTGGAAACGTCCACGTTTTCTCCCTGAACCAAAAGGCCATGATGTTAAGTTTTGGGGGACCAGGGCAGGGGCTGCCGGGGGAATCGGTGTGCAGACGGCAGAGGCGCCCAGCAGAGCCCTTGGTAATCGATGCTCATGCTCCAGACTGGCTGTGCCCTTGCGTCTTTGGCACATAGCTCACCGCGCACGTCTGTCCCTGTTTCAGATGAGAGGACGCGGTCATTTTTAGACATATCAGACAACACTAGCCACATACTTCACCAAGGACGAGGGAGGTCCTCTGCGCCCTCCGTGAAGGAGCTGTCGGCTCTCTATCTCTCCCAGACAGCTGCTGCTGCTGGCAGCCCCGCACAGCCGGTAAGCACCGCGCCGCCGTCCTCCCCCTCACAAATCACCAGTGGCATCCAAACAATGTCCCATCCCAGCAAGTGGTTGTAAGAGGGTGAGAGAGAACATGTCTGGTTTCGTAAATCTGGAGAAACACCATTTGTTTTCCAAAAATGACCAGCTTTCCCTTGTCATTTGCAAATATTGTATAAATGTTATCAGAGGTGCTGATATGTATGTATATGATGTATAAGCTGCATATACATACACACACACATATATATATACACATTATATTCACACATGCACACACATACTAAACACACACACGTGTTTACATCCACTAGCCCATACAAACAGTTTATTCATACATAAGATTTCCATTTTATTTGCATGCTTATATTTACACACTCACATCCACAGAGGAAATATTCAGCACACAGCAACACATACAACTCCATGCTACACCCATTCCAACACACGCACATACATACGTCCATATATGTCACACTCGGGCATAACTTTGCAGTGCAAAGTGCTCCCTGTGTTCCTCTGTTTATAGCCCTTGGTCTGGGATCCAGGAATTTAATCACCCACTCCAGGCTGATCATTGGGTCATAGGATAATTCAGGTTATAAGGGTTATGAGGCACTGAGCTAGATTTTTCCCATTTCCCCAGCTCCACTGGTGATCCAGGAGTAACATGGGATGTGATTTCACATCTGGACCTCACCTGCAGGAGCATTCGTGCTCTCTCCCATTCTCAATCTTTTGCAGGGTCCCTGTCCAGAGATGCAGTCTCTTGAGCATGTATCAGGGCTCTGTACTGGAGGAGTCCAGACTGAAGTGGTCCCAGTAGAAAATAAATGAGTGGAGACTGTAATTGGAAAATTACAACTAGTTAGAAGTCTAAGAAAAAAAAAAAAGAAAAGCCATTTCAAAACAATGAATTACACAATCCATAATGCAGTTACAAATGTAGATCAGTTTTATTTTTTAAATATTGAAGTATAAACAAAAATATAGGGTAAATCAAACTTTGGAGAAATCAGTGCTTGTTTTGTTTTTCCCCCAACTCTAAACAAATGTGTTTGAGGTTTTGTTTATTGACTAAGACTTTTGGAAAAAAATATTTCTGATCAACCTGGAATAAGATTGTTTTTCCCAGCCGTACAGAACTGTCAGTGAACCAAAAAAAACCCCTCCCCTGTAATGGTTTTCAGGTCTCTGTAGTTGGTACATGTACACGTATATAATACACACACATACACAGAGATAACATGTCTTCCTCTGCAGTTTAATGTCATTTCTCCTCATGTCTTTTCCAGAGTACTGTGAAGGACAACTTCATTCACTCTCCCCACAGACAGAAAAAAAGCAAGGTAAGAAATGTTAAAGATAAGCACCGTTATCTAACCAAATATTTGTGGACTGTGGTGGAGTGTGATTTAAATACCCACACAAGGCAGCGAGAAGCGCTTTCATACTGAATATAGCTATCAGCTGCTCAGTCGCCCTTCCCCACATTCAGAAGTTCTTCACAGATCAAAAAAACCCCCTTATTTTAAAAGTGCATTCAAAGTATGTTGGCTCATGTGAAAGATTTGCATTTTACACTTGCTGCAAAATATGCTGATTTTAGTATTCTGAGGGGGTTTTTTTTACTAATGTTCAATACTTATTTTTAGCCGGAACAATCTGCGTGTAACAGAGTGAAATAACACCGCGCGCCATTGCTTTGAGCAACAACTAATAATATTCCAGGCATAACTCTACAGACGTAACTCCACAGGCATGCCAAGGGTCAGCAGATCTGTTTACTGAAAGGAAAGCCACCAGGATTACAGTCTCTTTTAGATAATGATTATAGGCCTCGGCTACCTTCCCTTTGGATAAATGTCAAACTAGTGCAGGTTGCAGGTATTCAGTTCAGCCTTTGGTGCCCAGGCTTCCTAAGCTAAGGAGAAAAAATGCGGAAAGTGAGGTTCAAAGGCAGGCTAAACAACCGCAGTCCACCTCGTCACGACTGCACCCTCTGTTCACTTCTGTATCAACTGCTGTGAATTTGAGCTGAGCTCAGGCTGACCGAGTCTAAACGGGTCTAACTTTTGCTGGTCCCCAGCTATGGGTGTTACCCCAACCTCTGGTCCCTCAGCCTTGCTTTTTCCTCCTAACAGAGCACAGAATTTGGCCTGCTAATTCCAGCAGTTTGTAAACCTTAGTTAGCCTCATGCCTGTACAAGTCTGCAAGTCAAAGGAGCTTTATTTAGGTCTCTGATTGTATAACTGTGCATCTATTCTTATGCAAATGATGACATGGGGTACACTCGTGAGACCAACAGAAGAAATCATTAATCAGACAAACGTCCTTCCCCCAGCCCTCACTCTTGTGCAGTGGGCAACCCACGGTGCTACCAAAAGCCCATCATGCTAGCTCACTACCCAAAAATAGCCTGTCCTCACCAGCTCAGTTTGACGCTTTTGGTTGGTTCCATCTCTCCATTTTCTTCTTGAGACCTCTTCACAAATAGCTCCTTGGCTTTCTCCTGCACCCATATCCTATGTTCTCAGACTCTCTGCAGGTCCTCACATTGCCCTGGACACTTGGGAGCAGGAGGGAGAAGTTAACTTTTAGCTCAGTACTCTAAGACAGCCTTCTTCATGTTATTCTTGTGGTCACTCTCTCTTGCTGACACAGTCCAAATTGGGCATCTCTGTTACGCTGTAGCTGGACTGAATCCTGGGGACTGTAGACTAACCACCGCACATGCCTGGATTAGAGACCTTGCTTTAGAGCGCGTTGCTGTGGAACCAGAGCTAACACCAAGCCTGGAGCGTGTGCAGTGGTGTGATGCTTTGGAGTGCTGTGTGCTACTGAACCAAAGGTATGGAGGTCAGTAGGTGCATGGATTTCCCTTGTTGGCTGGCTTTTTCCTTTGCCGTTTTCACTATTAACGGCCATGGGGTTGGGGGTTAAGAGATGATGCTGACATTTAAAACTGTTTCCCTAAAGATGTCAGAAGCTCAGAAATCATCTAAAGTTTCCATCAAGAAAATGGAAGATGACTTACCTCCCCCTCCTGCCCTTGCCTCAGTCCAAGTCATCACTCCAGGGAGCCAGGATCTCAACCAACTCCCTGTGCCTCCTCCAAAGCAAGCCTTCTCCAAGTTCTACCAGCAGCGTCAAGTGAACGAGCTAAAGAGGCTCTACAGACACATGCATCCAGAGCTCAGGAAGAACTTGGAACAAGCTGTGACTGAGGACCTGGCAGAAATGCTTAATACTGAAGATCCCAATGCACAGGCATCTGTGAACCTGGACAAAGTTCTTCCAGGAGAGGTTCAGTCCATGCGCTGGATTTTTGAGAACTGGGCGCTTGACTCCATTGGGGAACATCAAGCCACAAAGAAGCTGGCAGAAGAAGAGATCATTCCCGGTGGGGATGTGAAAAGTACTTCCCTGAGGTTTGAAAGCCAGTCAGTCAATGGGGACAGTCTGTCAACATCAGCCAAGGTATCAGAAACTGACCTTGCCAGAGGGGATGTGCATACAGCTAGGTGGCTGTTTGAAACCCAACCGCTAGACTCATTAAACAAACTGTATTCGGATGAAACTGAAGTGCAGGAGGCGGTTCTCAAGGAGCCTGTCCAGGGAGGTGATGTGAAAGGTGCCAGACAGCTCTTTGAAGCACAGTCCTTGGATGCTATAGGACGCTGCTGCTCGGTGGAGGAGAAGAGCATCCTTCAACTCAAGTCAGAAATCCAGGAGCTAAAAGGCGATGTTAAGAAGACTGTCAGGCTCTTCCAAACAGAGCCCCTCTGTGCCATCAGAGACAAAACTGGGACCATCCATGAAATCAAGTCCGTCTGCCGCGAAGAAATTCAGAGCAATGCAGTCAGAACTGCTCGCTGGCTGTTTGAGACTCAGCCCCTGGATACTATCAACAAGGACACTTCCAAAGTGCAAATAATCCGTGGGATTTCATTGGAAGAAATTGGAAGGCCAGATGTCAGTGGAGCAAGGTGGATATTTGAAACTCAGCCTCTGGATGCCATCAGAGAAATCACAGTTGAAGAACAGGATTTCAAGGCTTCAACTGATTTTGTCACAGGGGCAGATGTCAGTAAGCAGCGAATGCTCTTTGAGACCCAGACTCTTGATTCTCTGAAAGGAGAAGCTTCAGAAAGCATTGTAGCCAAAGAACAAGTCATTGGAGGAGATGTGAAATCTACACTCTGGCTATTCGAAACCCAGCCAATGGAAACCCTGAAAGACAATTTTGAGGTGGGACGTTTAAAGAAAGTAGAGCTTTCAGCAGAGGAGAAGGGAGATGTGAAGCAAAGAAAACATGTCTTTGAGACCTGTCCCCTTGGCAGCATCTCCAAGGCATTTGAGGAAGAAATTCCAGCAACCAGCATGGAAGAGATAGTGAAAGGGGATGTGAAGTCTTTCAAGACCCTGTTTGAGACTCTCCCCTTAGACAGCATTAAGCAGGCTGATGCTGAGCCCGTCACCAAAGAAGAGGAGAAGATTCCAGCTGGCAATGTCAAAGCCAACCAAATTCTGTTTGAGACAACACCTCTGTATGCCATCAAGGACAGCTTTGGCAATTTCCATGAAGTCACCTCTGTAAGCAGAGAGCAAATCATCAGTGGTGATGTCAAGAACTACAAATGGATGTTTGAAACCAGGCCCTTGGACCAGTTTGATGAAAGCACCAAGAAAGTGGATATAATACGGGGGATCACAAAACAAGAGGTGGTGGCTGGTGATGTCAGAACAGCCAAGTGGCTCTTTGAAACTCAGCCCCTGGATGTCATTCATCATCAAGCCATGCAAGGTGAGGAGCATCCCTCGGTGAAGCGGGAGATCTCCCAGCGAGGGGATGTGAAGACCTGCAGGTGGCTTTTTGAGACCCAGCCCATTCACACCCTGTACGAGAAGGCTGAAAAGAAGCAGGAGGAGGATGGCAGCATGCCCCAAGCTGATGTGAAGTCATATACATGGATGTTTGAGACTCAGCCCCTGGACTCCCTGAAAGGCCAGGAGGAGCAGTATTTACAAGTCAGTAAGGCATACAGTCAGGAGGAATTACAGGGAGTTGATGTCAAAACTGTCCGGCACCTATTTGAGACTGAACCCTTGGGCAGCAGTGCTGTCAGTGAAGCTGACCGAAAGAAAACCATGCGGTACTCCAGTCGCGTGGAGATACAGTCTGGGGAAGTGTCCAGAGTGAAGGAGTTCTTTGAAGCTAAGCCCTTGGATACAGCGACCAAACCAACATCCCTGAAGGATGATGGGACAATTGAAGCCGGATCCGTGCACAAGTTCACTTGGCTCTTTGAGAACTACCCCATGGACTCCCTGAAGGACAGCTCCGAGGGCATCCAGGAAATCCCTCCAGAGAAGGATATCAAGGGGGGAGATGTTGGAGGCAAAAGGTTCGTATTTGAGACCTATTCCCTTGACCAAATCCACGACGAAGTGGACGAGACAGCGCTCCAGAAGATCCAGAAAGACACCATGAGCAAAGCTAATGTCAAGTCCTGCACAATGCTCTTTGAAAGCCAACCCTTATATGCTATCCAGGACAAAGAGGGAGGATACCATGAGGTCACCTCAGTGCAGAAAGAAGAAATCATGAAAGGTGATGTGAAAGGCGCCCGGTGGTTGTTTGAAACTAAGCCCTTGGATCAGATCAAGAAGGAAGAAGAGGTGTTTGTGATTAGGGCTGTAACCCAAGAGGACATCAAGAAAGGAGATGTCCAGGCTGCTCGGTGGAGGTTTGAGACAGAGCCTCTTGACTCCTTCTCAGGGGGAAAGATATCTGTGCCCAGAACAGTAGATGATGTACAGAAGGGAGACGTTCAGTCCAACAAGCAGCTCTTTGAGTCCCAGCAAGTGGGCCAGAAGAAGTACGTGAGGATGGTCAGTGTCAGTGATGTTCAGCGGGGTGATGTGAGGACATCCACCTGGCTGTTTGAAAACCAGCCTGTGGACTCCCTGTACGGGGATGCAGAGAGAGGCTCATCTATGAGTACAGTGCAGAGAGAGGACAGCCAGAAAGGGGATGTAAAACGCTGCACCTGGTTGTTTGAAACCCAGCCAATGGACACCCTTAAGGACCCAGAGGTGACGGCCAGTGCTGCAGCCCAAGAAGTGATCCCTTGCGCAGATGTGAAAAGTACAACGTGGCTCTTTGAGAGCACACCCTTGGATAAATTTAGTGCTTCTGAAGGTAGTATAGAAACAGAACTGAAAGAAAGAACCATGAAGGAGACTTTAGAGACGCTCTGCACTTGCCAGGCTATTCAGCATGATGGGATCCTCATTGAAGCCAATGATATGGAGAGTGTGAAGATGGTGAAGTACCAGCTCAGCAGCCCAGGTGCTCCAGAGATCCTGAAAGAGGAGATTGTGGGAGGCCATTTGCAAAGGATCATGCTGCAGCTCCTGCACAGAACCAATGTGGAAGCACAGAGTGTCCTGGTGGAGGAGGACAGAGAGGGCAAGATCAAAGTAAGCCCATTGCAGCTACTGGACCAGAGTGAAGCTGTTAAAGGCAAAGAGGACTTGAGTGGAAATGTAGCTAAGGCTTTACAGGGTCTCCTCAGTCAAGATGCTTCCATCAAAAAGGGGATGGTCTTACAAGAGACAAAGTCAGGATCAGTGAAGATGACTCTCTACTCCCTTCTGTTCCATTCTGTCCAGCAGAAAGTTGTCAAGGGGGATGTGAAGTCAACGATAGGGAACCTGTTGGCTTCTTCTCAGGAGCAGAAAGCAACAGCAACCGTTAAGCGTGAGGACAATGAGAAGGGAAATGTCCAGCTTTTTGCAAGCTGCATTGAGAAGGGAGATCTAGACTATCTGAAGAATCTCCAGCAGGAGTCAGAGATACAATCCCTCATCTCTTCCCAGGCAGAGCAGGGGGCAGATGAGAGTGCCCCATGGGCTGTGCAGGGGGCTAAGATATGTATCTTACCAAATAAAGAACAAATAGAGAAAGTAATCACAGAGGGTGAGCCAGGGGCTATGGAGGGAGCAAAAAAGGTATTCGCATGTGAAAGCATGGGCAAAGAGGGTGCATCAGAGAGAGAGGCTGTGCATGCAGCAGGTGTGACGGGCACCACTGTGCAATGTCTTGGGAAGCCCTTGCCCACAGCGATGGGAAAGGAAGAAATTCTGTCAGGAGGGCTTAAAGTGACTACAAAGTCAATCCAAAGGGTTGCAGATGTCAGCAAGAAGGCAGAGAAAGAAGAAGCCACCAGTTTGAAGGAACCAAAAGCTATGATGCAAGGCAAATTTCCAACCCCAGTGACGGCTCAGAGGGGAGAAGTGGCTGGGAAACAGCAGAGTTTGGTGACTGGGGAAGCCAGGCAGATGCAGCCAGAAGAAAAGGCCCTTGGGAGTGATCTTCAGGCTGCAATGCAAAGCCTGAGGCTAGCAACAGCAGAAGCAAAAAACATTCAACACCATGTCCAGAGCAAGCTACAGAGGAACAGGGAGGAGGTCCACATGGCCTGCAGGCAGCAGGCAGCCAGCACACAGGGGACAGTGACCCTTCAATCAACCGTACGCCAACAAGACTCTGCATCCACCACGCAGGAGAGCAGCAGCACTGCCATCAGGACCACCACCACTAGAGTCCAAGAGGCATCCAAGACCCACACAAGCGTGTCTCAGAAGAGCATAGCATCACACAAAAAGGTCAGTGCTTCAGAGGAAGTACAGGGAGGACAACTATTGAGCCAGGAAAGCCAAGTTGTGCCTAGTAGAGATTTTAGCATTAAGGATGGCCTTTATACTGCCACACCCGTGAAAACCTATATAAACCCTTTTGTTGAGTCTGATTACAAAGAGCAATCAGTGCAAGAAGAAAGAGATGTTATTATCAGAGGGGATGTACATACAGCTATCAGAGCACTGCAAAGTGCCGCCACAGAACAGCGCCTGGTAGAAAAGGAGGATGTTGTCCGAGGTAATTTAAAAGCCACACTTCAGTCACTGGAAAAGTCTAACGTTAATGTCTCCAGAGGGGATTTTAAAGCTGCTATGATATACAGAAATGCAGGGCAGTCCTATTCTGTGTGTAAAAAGAAAAATGACACTCAAGCCGTTAGTAACCAGACTGCTGTAGTGGCTTCAGGGTCGCAGGCTGATAATGACTTTCCTCCTCCTCCCTCAGTTGCTGTGATGAAATCAGAGCATTGCCCACCCTCAACTAAAGCAACAAGAGAAGGTGCCCTTCCACTACCAACAAGCAAAGATGAAGCGCCAGGATGTTCTGCACCACTCCAGACACCTCTTCTTGCCCTCCCTTCTCTGTCCTGCAAACCCAGTGATCAGAGTCCTGCAGAGAAGCCCAGGACTCCTCCAAAACCAGAAACTACTGCCCCACCCAGGAAAAAACCTGTTCCCCCTCCAAAACCTGAGCACCTCTTACATGAGGCACATTCTGCCTCTGCAAATAACAGCACAAACAGATCAACCAAACCCATCCCTCCACCGCTGCCTCCAAAACCTCCAGGCCTGAGGGATATCAGCAAGCCAAAGCCTCCCCCCATGGAGCTGGGATTAAGCTGCATGGAAGTATGTGAACAATCAAGCCATGGGGAGGTTCAGGCAAAATGCTGCACTTTGGAGACATCTGTGAACAAGCCTGTCACAGTTCAGGGTATGAGCCCTGAGAGAAAGCTGCCAAAAAACACTGCCAAAACCCCTCTTCAAATGGCAGAGGAAAGGTACAAGGCCAGCAAAGGAGGACAAGGAAAGGTAGAATCAGACAGTGCTAAGACTTCAAAGCCAATAAAAAATGGAGTGGTTAGTTTTAAAGTTGAGCAGGGAGTGATGAGTGGGAAAGCAGCAGCTCCAAGGAGATGCCCAGGTGAGGTGGTTCAGAGGCATACAGAACTGTGCCAAGACGAGAATGGATGCTCTTCAGTATCACATCCAACCTGTCTTGGTAGAGCACAGACAGTTAATATGCCAGGACAGACTGAGCCAAACACCTCCCCTGTGGGCCACACCACTCCTCCAAAGAGAGGAGATGACATTGCACAAAATGCCTCATCCAAGGTGGAAAGGGAAAGTGTGTCTAATTCTTATGGATCGTGGGATAGTCAGAGAGTTGTGCAGCAGGTGAATGAGAGGAGGCAAATGTGTCATTCAACGTCCTTCCATCAGCAGCCAATGAACTCCTTTGAGGAGCAACAGCAGGGGAATAGTGGGCAATTGAAATGTCCTGATGGGGAGGCAGGGACACCTGCCCAAGAGAAGCCAGCAGTTGTTATGAGAGAAAAAAACAAGAGAGAAACAGAAGATGAGCGTCGGAAGAGGCTGTCAGTACACAAAGAGGAGATCATGAAAGGCAATGTCAAGGAGGCTATGGAGATCTTTGAAAACCTCAGGAGACAGGAGGAGCTGCAAGAGATCTTGATTCGGGTGAGGGAGTTTGAGGAGGAGACAAGCAAAGTGGACGTGAAAGCTCTGAAGAGCTTCTTTGAGAAGGTCCCTGACTGGGTTGTTCGTCAGAAGGCCCACCAGGCCAAGCAACAGGACAGGGCTGAGACACTGGCAAAGGAGGACACTGACAGTGTCTCCTCAGTGGAGCTGGTTTTCGGGGACCTGGAACGAGCAAGTGCTGAGATTATCCACTTGAAGGAGCAGACACTTGCCCGGCTGGTGGACATCGAGGAGGCCATCAAGAAAGCTCTTTATTCTGTCTCTAGTCTCAAGTCTGAGTCAGACATCGCTGGGCTCTCAGGGCTGTTCAAGGAGTCTCTGGGGAACACCCAAAGCTCTGTGAGCAGCAGCAATATCCGTAAAATCAGTATTGTCTCAAGCAAAGCCAAGCAGGAGGGAATCACACTGGAGGCAGGGGAAGCAGCATCTGTGGAAGGTGCAAAGGTGGCAGAAAAGACCGAGGGAACCAAGGCAGAGCTAGAGGTCCCCCACCTCATTCAATCTCGCATCAGCTCTCCCTCCTCACCTTCCTACATCTCCATTGAGTCTGCCGCCAGGAAACCAGCAGAATCACCCAGGACAGCACATTGCCCCTGGGACGTCCCTTCACCAGATGGTCTTGACACTCCAGGAAAGAGGGATGCTTTTGCTCAGGACAGCTTTAACTCCCTTAACCATCCATCAGCAGGGTCTACTGGGCATGACTTGACCCCCTTTGAGAAGAGACCAGAGCCCATCCAAACAAAAGTTGGGCTGAGCTCAATGAAACAGCACACCCTTGGCAATGCAAACCATCCAATGAGTGAGAAAGAGAGGTGCCCTCTGGACACCTCCAAAGGCAGCTGCCACTGTGGGATGAAAGGAGGCTTTTTGGACTACTGCTCCCTGAATGTCCCCAGCCCACAAAATCCGCGGAGGCAGAAAAGCATCTTGGAGCTGCAGACAGGGCCCGATGGGTCCAAGCTCTATGGAGCCACGCGGACTGTCATGGAGCAGTATGAGGAAATGGACCAGTTTGGAAACAAAATCATCACTTCGTCCACCACAGTCACCAAGCAATCTGAGACACAAACATCTTCCACGTGCGATGTGGTCTCTCATCCCCAATATGAGGTATCTGCCTCACCCGTGTTTCGGAGGTACTTGAAGAGCCCAGGCGAAGACTTCCACACCAATGGCAGTTTTCAGGAGCCAGGAGTGGTCTTTGTCACCTTTGGCAACTCCAAGCCAAAGAAATAGGAGATTCTGGAGAGAAAGCAAGAACTGTATAAGACAAAAAAAGAAAGTCCACAATAAAAAAAAAAAATCTCCTGGTTTATCCACATTACACACAGGGATTCATCTACACCCTAAGGACTTCTCAGGGTCATCATCTTGGTGTTTGCGTACAGACGACAAATGCAGTCTGCCTTGACACTGGAGGAGAACAGTCCTCACCTGGCCAACCCAACAGACTTGGTGCTGCACCACAACCCAGAGCCCTGACACCCAGAAGCACAAGGGAAAACCCCATCCATGGGCACCTTAGGGTAGCTTCTTCCCCCTAGAGTGTTTGGGGGGGGAGGGGGGCAGGGGTTATATCGAGCTTCTCTGAACTAATGCAGAAGAAAGGATAGGTAGGATCAATTAAAGAACCAACCAATCTGGTCATTGGCAAACAAACACCTTTATGCTATCTTCTTTTTCTAATTTCAACACAGGCTTTCCAAGAAGGGCATCCTAAACACACATATATACACATGCTCATATTGATGGGTGGGTTGGATAGGTTTTCTCTTAGGCATTAACAAAAGAAAAGGAAAAAAAATCTCAAATTGCTGTCACTATTGGGGTTGGGGGACGTATTTATCAGTTTATTTTTCAGTTCCTGGAAAGTACTTGATGCTACTGAAAATTGTCAAGCCAAGACCTACAGCTATTATCAGCGCTGTTCCCTCAAAGAAAGATGCTATGAAAGATTCTCTTCTTCAGTCAGAATGGTTACTGCTTTCCTTTCTTTATTTTTAGAATTGTAATTTATTATTCAATATATACAAAAACCTTATTTTAGATTTTACATGCTTTCATACATGTTTACTGTTTAAATTCATTTTGAGACTTTGTAAAGCAATTTTCTTTTTATTATGACTTTGTTTTGTACATTCTCAACTCAAGATTTTAGATATTTTGTGGCTTTTTTTTTTTTAACTTCTATTGCTGCGTTCTGAAGGTAAACATTACCTCTAAAAATACTTTGGTCTGGTCGCGTTTCTTTTGTTGAGTGCTTGTTTCCTTTCAAAGTACCTAGAAATCATCTCTCAATGAACCAGTTGAATCACATATTGAGAGCACTCTAAATCACTGGAGGGATTTAGTCTATGTCTTCTTTGCAATGCGGGTGGATTAACAGCCCTGCGGCAAGCAGCATTCATACTCTGAAAACTGAGTTGAGTCCAGGGTGATACGCACCACCCAATCCAGGACCCTGTGTAGGTGTGTGGAGACTGCGTAGGATGTATGCACCCAGAAAGGTCTGAACACTTGCCTGTTCCCATTTCCTCCATGTGAGACGGCAGCAGCGGTGTTGTTCCTCCATGAGCCTTACAAGGAGGGACAGGTGATGAACCAGCCGTTGCTCAGTGCTGTGCCTCAACTCACATCACAGGTTGGCCTCAGTTTGGGAATGAGGCGAGTGAGCACGGAGTTTGCTCCAGATGTGGGAGAAGGTGAGGAGCCTACAGAGTGACTGGATGGTTTCTCAGGGAGCTGTGTCCTACTGCCTGGCTCAGACTTAGGCTGCTGACCTCTGGCTCTGACTAGACCTTCTGGCTGGTCTATGGCAAGCCATCTCATCTCTCAGTGCCTCAGTTTACTTTTCTGCAGAAGGGGGCAGTAACCTCATTGAAAAAACCACCATGTTTCAGTAAGATGTTGTAGTTAATATTTTCTTTTTTCCTCTGAGGAAAAAGAGCTCACATTGATGACTGAAGAGCAGGACGCTGGGGAGGAAGGGACTGTTTCAGCATCTACCACTTCATACCCCTGAGTCCATAGCTAGGTTTTTAAATAGCAAATAACATCTCACGTCATGCAATACCTTGTTCAAGGTGTTGCAGACCAAGTAGAAGTTCTGTTTAAACCCCAGAAAAGCAGGCACATACCCAGATCTCTTTGGTTTGCCTCTAGGACCCCATAAATTTGAAAGTGAGGTATGCCAAAAGAAGTTCCACCAAAGAATACACCAAAGGTTGAGGCAGAAGAGCAGATCATCATAAACTGAGCGTATCTGGTTTCAGGGAATCAGAAAAAATAACTGCTTAAATCTTCTCAATTGTTTTAGTAGGACCAATTGTAGAAATGGGAGAATTAGTAATTTGGAGCTGCTCTTCAAAATTTTTCCAACACTGCTTTCTTATCCTTGATTGTTTCTCATCTTAACTTGTTTCAGGATGCCCATAACACGTTTGTTTCATTTCTTTTTAAGGACAACTGCAGAGCAGTTTTAGTAAGCTGCAAACAGGTTGCTTGGGCAATGAAAATAATTCCACAGGAACTCAAATAAACCCAAATATCCTGCACTGCCAGTGCTTTCTGGGTTTACAGGATTTCTAAATGTCTCATTGAGCTATTTATGAGGCTAAGATCATTTGAGATGTGTTTCTTTCATGGTATTTCCATCAGCCAGGAACTGAAATATCATGAGGGGACAGATGCTGCATTATTTCAGGACCATACATGGCTCCTTGAAGCACTGAAAGAGCTGGAGAAAAAAACAAACGCAAAAATTTGAAACTCAAATACAAGCTGAAGGATCAGCTCATATTCTCAGACCTTGCAATAATAAACCAGCAGAGCACATACAAACTTTCAAATCCCAAATGAGTTGTCAGTTTGTCTGTGATCTTTGGATACAAGACATGACATTGTTCACCATTCTTTGCCCTAGTGGGTTGCTACATTCTCACACAGTGCTAGGTAGATATTTTCAAGAGCAAAATGGCCACCTGGGCCAGTGGACAGAGGGCAGGTGGCCTTGTCTTAGCTGTACCTCCTTGAGTGGCCAAAGGACAAATTCAGCTACAGATCTGGTTCTCTTGCAGCAGTAGACATGAAATATGCCACATTTGAAGTGCTGACATCAAGTACTACCCTTCCCAGCTCCATTTCAGCCACTGGTCTCCCTGAGGATACTGAGTCTTGGCTCGGAAAGCTTTGTGCTCACCGTCTTCTCCACCTATCAATAACACAGGCATTTTCAGGCTGACCCCTCCTACTATAAAGATTTTAATTCACCTAGGAAAAAAGGCAACAACTGATAAGCCATAAGCCAGCTGCAACTTTCAGCATGGCAGTAATCAGCAGTGTGCTAGAAAAGCCTTCCAGGAACACTCGCTAACTGCTTTTCACAGAACTCTTAAGATAATTTCCTTGCCCACAGTGCCATTCGATTGCTGCTAATCACCTCTCTATCTTCCAAACCATTAGGAAGGTTTATACCTGGGGCTGATAAAAATACCTCTGAAGAGCAAGAGTATTTGCCATGCATCAGACAGTGAGCACTTAAAATAAATCCCCTGGTGAAAGAGACCCACATCCCATATAAAAGATTATCCCCCTTTGGAAACACACTCCAGGAGTACATACGTTCATTCCCAGCTAAGAGTAGAGAGATCTTGTTTGTTTGCTAAACAGCTCTGCTTCCTTCCTTGGTCTTGATAAAGGAAAGCAACTTTTCTTATACAACAGAGACATGTCCATAGTTACTCTCTTCTCGGCCAGGACACACACCTTCATGCCGTATGAGAGCGCATCACTGTCAGAGGAAATGCCTGCCAGAGTGCCTACATGTAACTGTGATCTGTACTGCCAAATACAGCAAAGTTGATCCATTGGCTGAGATTTATTATCGCCAGGACTGGCACTTTGCCCCATCGTCACAGATGATGCTGCATTCATGCAGCTGCCCATCACCACTCACTGTTCTTTGCCAAATAGCTTGCTCATTTCCTCCAGTGAAATGACATCCATGCCAAAGGTGCAGAGCTTCAATTTATCTTAGAGAGACCTGCTAACATGGCATCACTTTCCATCTGGTTTCTGCTACCATTTTCCACTTGAAGGATCTATCTTATCTTTGCACAAAAACATATTTCTGCTTCACCTTCACCAGCACTGCCCTCCCATTGGCATCAGCAAAGTTCTGTAGTCACATTGGTGAAATTCATCTTGCCTGACTGATTTTGTCCGACTACATGGGCCTGTTTTAGGGTAGATGTATCACCTTCTAGATTCCCTTAACTGGACCTCCACTGAGTGTACTGGGAGTTTAGACACCCATTACATACGTAGGCACTTACAGAACTATGGTTTCCTCTCTGTAGAGGACTGGAATAGCAGAGGCATGCTGAGATCACTGCAGGCTGAAGGAAAGACAGGGGTTTCTTTTGTATACATCCCTCTAGAGAGAGGGAAGAAAACCAAAGACGTTAAACTCTTCTCCTTGAAAGTGTTGTCATAGAAAAACAAAGATGACTTGATCTCACTGGTATGTTCAGCCAAAATGAAGGTAATTTTAAAAAATTGGTCCCCCGGGTGTCTGTTGCAAATAAAAGACAGGGTTCTTGTTCCCTTGTCAACTCATCTCTTGAGATACAGAAACACCTTTCACGTTTCATAGAACCATAGAATGGTTTGGGTTGGAAGGGACCTTAAAGATCATCTAGTTCCAACCCCCCTGCCATGGGCAGGGATACCTTCCACTAGACCAGGTTGCTCAAAGCCTCATCCAACCTGACCTTGAACACTTCCAGGGAGGGGACATCCACAACTTCTCTAGGCAACCTGTTTCCTCTGGTCAAAGCCAAAATCTGGCCATCAGCCCACTCCACATAAGAGCAGAAAATAAACTTGCCTTTTCTCTGAGCTGACAACACTGCAAACCAGGGTGATCACATATTGAACAAAAAGCCGGAGGGATCAGAGAGCATCAGCAAAACTATCAAATCGAACTGTGACAAATTACCCCCAACAGAGGCAGAGATGCCCTCATGTGAGGGAGTGTCAGTACTCAGAGCACTGAGCTGCTCAGTCAGAGTTAGGTTGGTCTCAGCTGCGTTCTTTCTGGGGCTTTGGACAAACTTGACTTGCAGATGGACTCACCAGGTAAGCCGAGCCTCTGCTTCGCACCACAGTGAAAAGGAATGCAGAGAGATATCCACATTGCCACCAGCATCCTCTGGATTACTTGACCATGCAGACAACCTGGAGCTATTTCTGCAGCTAGGCTGATGTCCAAGCTTCTTTATTCCCTTTCTCTCTCCACTAATGAAATATCTGGTGTTGGCAATGCTTTCCAGAGAGATTCCCTGGGCTCTTCACATAAAGTGGTGTTTGAGGAATCAGGTCATGGCATAAAATACAGTCCGCAGAGTAAACATACTGGAGCAAATGACCAGGTTTATGGAGCTGTGGAAGCTTTAATGCTGAGATGCGCTGCCTTTTTAGGGTTTGGACTGTGTGGTCTGTGTGAGCAGCCATATGATATCAGTGACTTCAGGAGCTGCCCAGCCAGAGTTTTTGAGTCAGAGCCTCTGAACAATGTTTCTTACCTCAGTCAAGGCTTTTAAATGATTCAACTGAGTGAATTATTTGTTCTCGATCAAATTAATAATTTCTTTCATCAGGGGTCCAAGGGTGTCTTGTCTTTCTGTCTTGACTGAAAATTAATGCTGACTTATCCAAGATGACAAGTAAATTGAGTCAGGCAAGAATCTGAACTCTCACAACAGATCTGCAAAAGAACATCAACAAGAAAATCCAACACAGGCAGAAGATTCAGCAAATTAGCCTGCAGATGCATTTCCAAGTGGTCATGATTCCAAGTTATTTAACTTCAGTTTCTCCTTCTTCTTCAGCCCATGTTGAAAGAAGTGTGTGCCTCATGCCAGCAGCCTGTCTACTCCATGGAGCGTGTGGTTACTGACACAGTCTGTGTGCACCGCTCCTGTTTCTGCTGCCAGGTCTGCGGGAGGAAGCTGAGGTGAGTGATAGGACCCAGGTGCATTTATTTCTAAAGGATGTCCAAGTAGTTTTGCATCACGATAGTCTAAGGGTAATTCCAACAGGGCAGGCTTCAGAAAATGAGAAAGGGCAGACAGTTTCCCTGATACAATCTGCCTCTCCATCACTAGAGTCTGAAGACTGCTCACCTCAAGCTTGTAGACACCTGTGGATCAGCAATCTGCATGGTGGTGCAAGGGTGAGCTGAAAATACAAGAAATATTTACCATTTGGGAATGCTGATATGCAATTTAATTGGAGGAGTCGTTTGGGTGCCTCACATGTTCATGGAGTCAGGTAGGTTGGAAGGTACTCCTGGAAGTCTCCACCCAGCCTCTTGTGGGTCCAAGGAGGGCAGATAGCTCAGGAACATGTCCAGGAGAGGTGTGAATGGCTCCAAGGATGGAGATTCCACAGCCTTTCAGTTGGGACCCCGCTTTCAAGATTTGACCACCAGTGAAAAGGTTTTTTCTTATATCTCATCACAATTTCCTGTGTTACACCTTGTTCCCATTGCCTCTCATCCTGTCACTGTCCACCTCCAAGAGCACTCCAGCCCTGTCTTATCTATAACCTCCCATAAAATAGAAACACACAGCAATGAGTTCCTCCCTCTTAACCTTCTCCTTATAAGACCTAGCTCACCCAGCTCTCAGCCTCTCCTCAGATGACACATGTTGCAGGCCCCTGACCACCTTGGTGGCCCTTCGCTGGACTCCTTCCAGTATGTCAATGGCTTTCTTGCACTGAGGAGCCCAAAACTAGACAAAGTACTCCACGCATGGTCCTACAGGTGCCAAATGCAGAGGAACAGTCACTTCTCTTGACTAGCTGGCTGGGCTCTTGCTAACGCAGCCTAGGATGTAGTTGGCTTCTCTGTCACAAGGGCACGCTGCTGGCTTGTTGTCAGCTTGTCAGTCACCGAGACACTCCAGTCCTTTTCTGCGAGGCTTCTTGCCATCCTCTTGGCCCCCCAGCTGTACAGACACTTTCTCCCACCATGCAGTTGTCGTATCATGGGAGCCCTGTCCAGTTTTACCCATATGGTCCATGCCGTGCATACAGGGGAAGAGATGAAGTGCTGGTATGAAGCCTGGCCCGTAAATGAGAAAGGGATTGCACATAACCTGGACTACAGCTCCCAGAGGTGTTGTAAGGAAATGTTTAATTTTTCACTTGTTTTGGTTTTTGAAAGAAAAATCAAACATATCCTCAGAAAACTGACAGTACCTTTGAAAGGTTTCATTCTTCAGACCCCCTCCCTTCCCCAACAGTTTCCACTGAAAAACAGTTTTGCTGAAAACCTGTCCATCAGTGCTACTGTTAATCCTTCCCTCCCACACAGCCACTAACAGCCATGCCAATGTGTGTTTTCCAGCTTGCAAAACTATGCTGCCCTCCATGGGGTGCTTTACTGCCAAGTCCACTACAAGCAGATGGCTGGAGCTAAAAGCAGAAGTGAGACAGAAAGGCTGGAGCACCGACTAGAAAACCATCAGGTTCAGCGAGTGGCAATGGTAGGCAGAGGACCACAGCCCCAGGACTGGTATAACAGGGCCAAAAAGAAGACTGAAACAAGAGAGAAACCCACAGCTTTCAATGCACAGTGCAGCTTGCGGCTGGCTGAGCACAGGCAAGAGCTGAACAGCAGGTCTGTCCTCTTAGGGAACAAGCTCAGAACGATCTGGCCACCTTCAGAAACAGCCTTGTTGGCTGTAGATAGAAAAGCTGGAAAGGGAGCCTGTTCCTGGAAAAAGCCCGCACCGAGCCTGCAAACCTACCAGGCTGCAGGCAGCAGGGCAGGCAGGATGATGCTCAGGGGTCAGGAGGGAAAATTAGCGGCAGAGGCAGCAGTGGAGAAGGGAAGCTGCTTACCTGGTGTCACCTATACCAAGGAAAGAGAGCAAGCATGTTCCTGGCCCAAGACCAGAGCACAGACAGACGGTGAAAAGACTGGGGATGGGGACGTGCCCGAAGGGAAGCGAGGGGGCAAGGTGTCCCAGCGAGTGGCTGCAATCCAGCAGGGCAAAGCCCAGTTGAAGAGAGGACCTGCCTCTGCCTCCTCCCCTCTAGTCCTGGAGCCTGTGAAATCCCTGCCTCGTGGCTCACTTCTTGTCCACCACACCACACGTCAAAGCACTAAACCCACCAGCTGGATGTACCTGGGGGGCACAAGGGGCTGCATCCTCTCTGCTGCAGAGCTTCCAGTGAAGGAAAACAAGGTCTGTGGGTCTCTAAGCACACCCAGCGAAGGAGGCACAATGCCTGCAATGGCAGATGACAAGCCTGAACTGACCACAGCCACCCCAGCTACTGCAGGAGACAAGCATCATCTTGGAAAGAGAATGAACAGCCCACGGCCCATCTGTGTACCAGGAGAGCCCGAAACCAGAAACGCCACAAGTATAGAGCTAAAATGTGGAGCTGAGGGTGTTGATCCTCCTGAAAATGAAGCTGAAGAAGCCCATTGCCTCTCTGGTGTGTCAAGGACCCCTTACGTATCTTCTGGCTCCCTGGAGCCAGGAGGGCTGAGACTATCACCTGAGATTGCTGAGCTGGTGAATGAGAAATCGAAGGCAAACACTGATGAGTTCCCTGGGAAACAGATGCCAGTAACTTTGGGGGAAAATATGCAGCTACCCAGCATAAGTCATTTGCCTGGAATTGAGAGCAAAGGGGCAGAATTTGAGAAGACAAAAGAAGTGAAACCAGTAAGTACATCAGGGTTTCTGGAAGAGCCCGGTCCTGTGCATACATCTTGGGAAAACAGAGGAGAAAAGAGCAGAGTCTCTTCACCTGGTTTGCCAGATAAGACAGATGAACACAGTGTGTCCTGTCTACAAGAAAGAGAACCTCAGGGCACATATGGCCCACTGATAACTAACCCTCATGAAGATATTTCAAGACATGATATAAAATCGCCTGTCAAGGATTTTCCAGTATCAGCAGACACACCTCTGAAAGCAACCTGTGGCACTTGGCCCATACATGATGAAGTCAACAACTCCAAGTCAAAGGATCCCAGAGAAGTTCTTAGTGGAAACATCTTTCACATTTCTGAGCAACCAGCCAAGACATTAGACTCTTCCAAACCGAACATATCCTTGAACAAATCCGGAGGTCATCCAGTGGCTGAAGAAAAAATGGATCTGAAACTCCCAGGGGAAAGCACTGTGCATATGTCAAGGCCTGGTGCCCAGAGCAAAGACACCAGAAGCAGTCAAGCCTGCAGAGAGATGTTAGGTGAAGGTTTCAGGCTTGGGAAAAACCCCTTCACTACGCTTTTTGGTTCTGAAGACAAAGGCAGCACTCCCAAGAAGGAAACAACAACCCAAAGGAAACCCACTAAGCCCCAGTCAGCCCTTGTCACTTTGTTTGGTTACTCCTCAGAGAAGAACAAGAGTCAACAAGAAAAACCCGCAAGATCCTCAGAACAAACAAATATTGACAACAGGCCAGAAAAGCCCCAGGGCCTCCTCAGCTCCTCAAGCCAGACAAAACAAAAGGCCTCCAAGAATGATCAGCTGCCACAGCCAGAAAAAATGGAGTTCTTCCCTAAACATATCCAGGAGAGCTCTGGAGGCTTCTCAGATTCTACTGAGGGCAAGGAGACAGATGTCCTGTTGTTAGCTCCTGGCACAAGCATTTCATGCGATGACAAACATGAGAGAACTGAACCTGACATTCATGACCAACTGGCTTTAAATAGTCAGGTTCAGCAGCAATGGGACAGCTGTTGGCCCTCTCTCATGCCAGCACAGGAAAATCAGAAAGAAGCTGCAGTAACCTCGGAAGGTGGAACAAACCCTCTACATCCTCCTCCAGAGCTTATGCCTGCAGCTGATAATAGAAAAAATCTCATCAGGGAAGGAAATCATCATGATGCTCATCTACTAGAAATTCAGAACCTATTGAGTTTGGACGTCCAGGACACAGTGATAGAGGATGGGATATTTTTTTCACCAGGCAATTCAGAAAAGTTACCCAAGGAAGCTGAACTTCAGTTAGACAATGCGGATTTTCTGGAGGACAATAACTTGTTCTTTTCTGGAGGACAAGATTTTCCCAGCATAGCAAGTAAAACCCCAAATTCAGACTTGCAAAATTCAGAGGCAGAAACTCCACCTTGCTTTGATCAAAAACCTTCAGAATTGTGCCAGGAAATCCCAGCAGAAACAAATGCCTCACTAGTGCTGTGGGACACCTCCAGTCTCTCACTCCTTGCTGGACAGGATGAGATTAATATTAGAGACCCAGAAGGGATTCAGAGCTGTGCACTGCTGCAGCAGTTGGATCCACAGTGCCAGGCTCCAAAGGCTGCAGAAGACACATTTGGATTGGGTCTCAGTGCTGAAGGCTCAACAAACAAGCATCTCTCTATGCCAGAAGACAATTTTCCCCCAAAGTACATATTAACAAGCCATGCTTCTGAAACCTTTAATCAGGGTGTCTTTGATCCTTTCGATGTTGATTCAACCAAAATGGGCCAGGAGGCTCCTGAAAAAATGAACAGGAGCAGAAAAACATCAGGAGTTGAAGAAGATTATGGAAGTCTCTCTTCTGCAGACCTGAATGTGTTAAATGATGGCCTTTTAGACCAGGAGTTCTTTATATAGTTGAAAAAAAAGATTAAAAAAAGCACCCACGCCTGCAGCATGAGTTAGCTGATATGGGACAAAAAATGGTTCATTAAATCAGTTTAGAAATCCCCCACTCCTCTGGCACGAGACAAATTCAGCTGTGCATAGGCTGATTTATTAATGGGTTAAGGAGCTAAATTTGAGGTATTTATCTTGGTCATAGCGGCTCAGTGCTCAGTTCCCAAAAAAGACCATTGTGAGAACTGGCGTCACTGTGAGGAATCTCCAAGGAGAGACCAACGTTCTCTGCACCAAGGGGTCTTCTGCAGAGGGGATCTTCTGCACAATCTACTGCCGAGGTCCCTCAGAGGATGTCTACATGGCCACCGTCTGCATGGCAGAAGGGAGACAGACCTCCGAAGAGGTCCAACCAGCAAGCAGCCATGAGCAACAAGCCAGTCAAGAACTAGAAACTCAAATAAGAAGAGAATGCCATTGTCAGGAAGGAACCAAATCCTTGGCCACAAGTGCACAAGTAAAATGCAATGGGCAAAGGCAAAGCTGAGGGGGTCAGGGTGAAGATTTGTCTCCAAATTAGGTTTAGGTGTCTGCAATATTAGCATTTCAATGTAAACCAGATGCTTAAGCCCACATCAGAGTCAATGGAGAATTAGTAAGCACAGTCTGGGGAGTGATTCAGCCCACCCTAAAAGAGACAACTGCATTCAGAAAGCTAACAGCTCTCTGGACTCTATTAACTATGTCGATCCATCTCCACTTACTACAGTGCAACCTTAGGTTTCTATTTCACATACAACTACATTTAGACATCCACAGATGAATCCAACCCAAAACATCATACATCTTTTCACCATATGGCTTGCCTACACTTAATAATAATGGTATCTCACTCCCCTCATTACATTTTCCCTTTAGTAGACTGCAAAATTGCTTCACTTAGGAGGTCGCCATCATTAGCCTCATTGTATGACGATGAGCAAAGATAAGTGAAACGACCTTGCCAAGGTCGCCCAGTCAGAAGGGCAGCAGAGGAAAGGGAACCCAGGCCTTTTGAAGTCTTGGGGCGTGGGGACATTGCTACATCCGCTCTCCCTGTGTGATTGCACTCTGACCCTCCCTGACTGCCCTTTGCTGCCTTAACATAAATGTTATAGGAGTTAACAATTATACTAATGATACGCAAACTCACCAGAAACCTCAGAGGGTCAAAGCAAGAACACGTGTATTATGAAAAGGACGGTGGAGCATATCACTTCACCTGATTTAATCAGCTGTCCATAAAAAAAAAGGGATGAAGATGTTAAAATAATTAATTTTTAAAATAAATAAATTAAAAAAACCAACACAACCTCCCTGCCTCACCAGTGCTGAAATAACCCTGGCTCTGTCAGATCTGCTGGAGGAATAAAGCTGCTTAATGACTGCATCTGCTGCAAAGCAGTGTATCAGTGCTCTGTGCAGGGAGACTGTTCAATCAACATGAATCAGGGAAAAGAGGGATATCCTTGAAAGTTACATGATTCATTAGATGCTAAAGTCAGTCTCACCTTGGGATGGGGTAAGAGTCTTGGGACAGAGGTGCTGCCATCTCACAGCCCTGCCTGAAAGCTGGTCAAGCTATGTTTAGAAATGGAGAAATGAGACCTAAAGGCTTGCAGGGATCAAGCATCTTTCACTGAAGTAGTGGGAAGAGGGTAAGCCTGTTACCCGTGCCAAAGATGCTCTGAGAGGCTCTGCCCCAGGCCAAGTTGTCACTAGCATGACGTCCATAAACCTGACCTCTCCCTGCCAGCACTAACAGGAAGAGGGAAAATGCAGGAGCACCACAGCTGGTGGGTACAAATCTGTTCTGGCTGCAATTCACCCCAACGTATAGGTGCTCAAACGGGTCTCAAACCAGTCACTCCTGACGTTCAGAGCTATGTAAGAGAAAAGCCAAGTCTCTGAATTAGTGCATCAATGCCCTAATGCCCGCACCAGCCTTCCTCCCCAGGCAATGGTTTCTCTTTCTGAACTACTTTCTTGGATGCTCCCTCTCCCTTCCCCTGGTCCTTGACATTTGTACATGGATGTACAGGCTTTCCAGCTGTCCATCCCAGGTCTTCCCCGAGACCTGCTGATTTCTCATGCCCTCTGATAGAGGCTTTTCCATTTTCAAGAGGCTTTGCAAGCGTTAGTAATCCACCTGGGCAAAACTGTCAGACAGAGAGAAATAAGCACAGAAACTCTAGCAGTGGGGCTCCAGGAAATACCCCAGCATAGGGGATGATGTTTTAAGATCCTATCTTCTACCCCTCTTCCCACTTCCATAAGCATGCCAGGGTCATACCCACTCATGAAACACCAACCCAGACTTTTGTGATCCTTCAGTAACTTTTTGCTGGAGGCCCAGATGTACTATCTGGGTTGAGAGTGAAAGACAAAGAATTTGAGAGGAGACATGAAGTGAGCAGGTCAATGTCTAGTGACCTGTCCTTATCACTCTGGTGAAAGCAGCCAGGAGACCTTTGCCAAATTACACACTGAATTTCATACATTGAGGGCAATCCGGCTTTCCAGTTTCCAGGAATAAAGATACAAACCACTCAGGGAGTTTGTCCAGGAAGCAGCTCAGACGTGCAGAAGAAATCAGGTCAATCCGCTTTTCAACTGATATCAGAACCTTGGGCAAAGCCAAGCTGGTGGTGTTTCTTATCCCCAAATCCTGTGTACTTTGTATGTCTGTGTGCATAATGTGCTATGTTTTCCTTAAGGGTACTCTCTAAGCCAAATCTATTTTAGGATTCTGACCAAGACACTGTAGTTTAGATCTAGTTTTATGACTAACCAGGGTTTCTACATGGGGCAAATGAAAACCGACAGCTTGGGACACAACTGTCACGACCAAGTCCACTTGACTACAGCCATATTTCTTGGTCCAGAGAAGTGCTTTTCTGCTTCTCTTTCCTAGTCTCCAGGATGGGGCATATATCCATTAAGCCATTAATGAGAACAGCAGATTTACTCTGCTTCACCATACTTAGGAAAATTAGCCCTCATTTGCAGAGTCACAACTTCATGTCTTGGACAAAAACCTTGTGCTGCAGCACAGTTGCCTTCAGGAGGCTTGGAGAAACACTCCGGGCTGGGACAAGACAAGCTGTCCCTGCACTGTCCCCAAGAGCAGGAATGCTCTGGCACCTTTGTTCTGGCCCCAAGAACAGGGAGGGAATGGCTGGTGACAAAGTACACCCTGGAGGACTGCAGTATATCATCATCATGGACGAATGTGCTGATAAAAGTGCTAAATTTATCACACCTGATTAGGGGTTTAGTGCTCATGTAGTTTAAACATTAATATTTGAATATTTAAGCAACATGCCCTAGTGCAGCCTGGCCATAGAGGTAGTCACCATGACTGAGTTTGGAGATTTTATAAGTGCTCTGGGGGAGTTTGGGCTATATCAGAAATTGCTGGTACTGTTCCTCTCCCTCCCACTACTTATTAATCCTTTCCAAATGATTGGCCAAGTGTTCATGGTTGTGGATGTGCCCCATCACTGCGACACCAGCTGGATCCGTGCCATCGGCCCCAACCTGACGGAGGAAGAGCAGCTGAACCTCACCCTGCCCCGGGACACGGACGGGGCATACGAGCAGTGCTCCATGTACTCGCCAGTGGACTGGGACCTTGACTCCATTGTGGCATACGGCCTGAACTCCACGGAGAAGTGCAGCAGTGGTTGGGTGTACCCCTCAGCACAACCACCATCCCTGCTGACCGAGGTCTGTAATCACCTTTTGACGTGTTGGGGATGTGGAAGGGAAGGGATGGGCATATCCTGTCCTGTGGTTTGGTAAGCCAATGCCAGCTGTGGTGCAGTCAGGCTGAGATTTACAGCAGGCACTGGGGGACCTTGGCTCCATCACACAGATCACAGCTGCAATCCTTGGGAAGTTGTTGCAGGAAGACCATGATGTAGATGCCCAGGGGGGCCACAGGCAGAGATGGTGGGGATGTGAGTCCAGCACATGTTCTGCCCACGATCCCTCCCCTTTCCAGTATCCAGGCCCTTGAACCCATGATGTATCTTGCCTGGAGGGACCTTTTGGGTCTCCCTGCCACAGTTTCCCTTATTCTTCAGCCTGGTTCTCCTCACATCACCTTCTCTATGAAAGATATTTACCCTCCAAGGGCTTGTCATTGACATTTCTGGGGCCTCCAGAGACCTTCAGGGCTTCAACAAGACATCCCGTGGGCCATGCAGTTGAGCAAAGCATCTGTCTGTCAGCATCCCCAACTTCTCCCTCTCTGGACCTCTGTTCCTCTCATTCCTCCCTTCCCTCATTCCTCCCTTCTTCCTCCTTCCCTCCCTTCCTCACTCCCAGCTCCAGCACTTTCTCGCAAGTACATTCCTCTGAGCTGAAACCAGAGGAGAGAGTCCAGCCTCTGGCATGTGCAAAGGCTCCTTGGGGTCCCTGTAGCACTGTGTCCATTTCACAGCCAGCTTGTCTAGAGGCTCTTGAGCAGCTTCTGCATCCCTTCCCGCTCCTACGCCAGTCCTCCTTTACAAGAGAAAACACTGCTCTCCTGCCCTCCTCCTCCTTCCACCCTGTCCTGCCTTTGCAGCCAGAGAAGCAAGCTGCTAGGACTCTTATCCCAAGGGCCCACTTTAACCAAACTTGCCAACCAGAAGACTCCCTCGGGGATGCCTGGGCTGGAGGTGAGTCCTGCAGGTCCCAGTGCTCAAGAGAGGGGCACCAAGATGAAGAGGCAGGCTGAGCACCTCGTATGCCTGTCCCACCTCTGACTTGTGTCCTACGTGCACACCATGGAGGCTTGTGTCCTTGGGGGTGGGTTCTCTGCTCCCACGGGTTGGAGTGAGAGCTTGGTCACCCAACTCCTGGGTCCACCATAGACCAAAAGGGCTGCCCACCCTCAGAAAGCAGCTGGAGCCTGTCAAGAGCAAAAGCATCTGTGTTTTCTTCCTCCAGTTTGACCTGGTGTGCGACAGGAAGAACCTGAACGACATTTCCCAGTCCGTCTACATGCTGGGGCTTCTCTTAGGAGCCATGATCTTTGGGCCACTAAGTGACAGGTGAGGAAACACAGCCACCTTCCCAGAGTTATAGCCTAGCACCCAGAGACAGCCCAGCTGAGAGTTCAGGATGTCCATGCACTGAGCATGAAATACTCCCTCTGCAGGACTCTTGTAAGGGCATCTGGGGCTGCCTAACATGTCTGTAGATGTCTGAGGGTTGAAAATAAAGGAAGGCAGATCAGCCTTATCAGGGGCGTCCTTCAGGAATCACAGGTCTAGCCCCAGCTGGTGTCTCAGCTACCCAAGGGTGTATCCAGGAATCCCAGAAACCTACATTTGGGCACACAGTTGGACCCACCTTCAGCTGTGTTAACCACATCATGTGTCCCTCCTTCCTGTGGCTCTGCTCAGCTCACGGTGACCCAGACCAAGGTCCTCAGCTCCCTAGAGGACACGGCCACACAGGGGACATGGAGGGGAGAAGGGCACAGCATGTGTACAGGGTGCCTTACAGGGGAACCAGCACTACAGTCCATTTCAGTCTGATCCTCATTGCTCTCAAGAGAGGGGACATGGGGATCCTTCTAGGGATGGTTCCTTTAGAAACATCTCCTTTTGCCCTTGCTAGCATGGCGATTGGTCAAAAGTGGAGATGCTGCTTTTCCTGCTGGTTACTTCCTGGGGCATATAGAGCAGCTTTGTTCAAATGGGTGTCAAATCTACTCTGGTGTGAATGGTTCTCAAATCACTTTGTATTCCACCTGGGCTCTTCCCCATCCCCATGGGGTCCCTCCAGATACCAACTATGTCTTCCCTCTTCCTCCTCAGGATTGGCCGTCGGCCAATCTTTCTGATCTCCATCCTCCTCCAGGGCTTGTTTGGTGTAGGAATTGCCTTTGTGCCCCATTTCTATGTGTACATGGCCTTCAGGTGTGTCGTGGGGGCTTCGGTGTCAGGAATTCTGATTACTACCCTGGCCTTGGGTGAGTAGAATGCCCTTGCCCTGAGGCAGACAGATGTGGCCTCACAAGATGCAATAAGAAAAGATAGTCCTGCATGTTTTGAAAAAGGTGACCCTGAACCTTCATTCCTCTTTTCAGCTACAGAATGGGTAGGTGTCTCCTCCCGGACAAAGGCAGTGCTTATTTCTCACTGCTTTGTCGCCATCGGACAGATGCTTTTGGCTGGCTTGAGTTACGGTATTCGCAACTGGAGGCTGCTGGAGATTGCAGGATCTGCTCCAATATTTGCCCTTTTCTTCTACATCTGGTAAGCAGGAGCAGGGCAGAGCTTCTTGAAGACACAACAGCAGTGGGTGTGAGGGCTGGCAGCGAGGAGGCAGCAGCTCAGGAGCAGGCTGGCTCTTTCCCATTATAGTGCAGAAGCTGGAGGGGTTTCTGCAGAGCTCAGCACATCCTCCTGGGGCACTGGACCCCTGAGAGCAGCAGCTGCTTTGCTTCAGGTCTTCAAGTGTGGCCTTTGGGGCCTAAATGTAGGCTATTTAGACCCCCTCCATCACACGTAAAGCCTGTTGCTTGCTGGACGCGGTTGCAGGGAGCTGGGCTGCTGCGAAACTCAGCAGGTCACAGCAGCATCTCCTGATTTCACCTCCTTGGCAGGGTGCTGCCAGAATCGGCTCGGTGGCTGGTGACAAAAGGCAGAGTAGAAGAAGCTAAGAAGGTCCTCCAGAAGGCAGCATCCATCAACAAGCGCACCATCCCACCAGGACTCCTTGAGCAGGTACCTCTCACGGCATGCAGAACAGCTTGCTGTCTTCAGAGACTTTCCTCTGCGCTTGCGTTTGTAGCAGCCATTGGCGCTGAGGTCATCTGATCAACAGCTTTCCCTGCCTGCTGGGGATCCTTTGGGAACGGACTGTGGGTGACTCCAGCGTCAGCTCGGTTGTACAGAGACGCGGTCAGGGAAGAGCACAGCTTCTGCTGAGGCTCCGTCCGGGGCTTTCTGGAGTCCACCTTGGGATATGGAAAGGATTCAAATGCTTCCCTGGCTTTCCTTCAGCGAGGACTGCAGGAGTGTTGAGGATGAGCATGAGGCCTCTGTTTAGTCTGTGGTTTTCCACGTATAAATGCCCAAAGCGGGGGTTAACTCCTTGCCCACCCCAAAGGCCCTACACTGGAGAAATGTTCATGCCGAGGAACCTCTTAGTCACCAAAGTACTGCGCTGGGCAGCCAGAGCACAGGCACAGGAGCCCAGCCCCGCTGGGCTGCCTTCCCCCCCAGAGCAGTTTGGGGTCACAAGCCTGTCCCGCTGAGGCTTCCATTTGGCTGCAGCTGGAAAAGGAGCTAGCCAGGGGTTTCCTTTGCCTGGTTTGACTCTTTGGCTTTTTGCATTTTGAAGTTGAAGCCTGAGACACAGAGCAAGTCTGGAAGTACTCTGGATCTCTTTCGGAAGAAGCACCTCCGGAAGGTGACTTTAATCATGTCATGCACCTGGTAAGACATTCTCTGGTCCTCTCTTTCTGAACTTCTAGGTGAATAAAAGAAGAGATTGAGGGGTGACAAAAATTGTAAATTCACTTTATTTGATTTTTGGGGTCATGTTTATGTCTATGTGTTCATCTGCTATCTTTCTGTCTCCCCATACTGGACCAGATCTGCCTTGTCTCGGCATGGGGAGAAGCTGATTATTTAAGATGCTCTGGGTTTTGTGAGAAAGGCTGGAGTAATTCTGGCTTTTGGCAATCCCTGGGCCTTGGGCTAGTTTTGTGCCCCCCTAGAAGTTCTGGGTGCAGTCTAAAAGTTGCTGACCATATGGGGATCCATACTGCTGTATCTCATGTAACTACGTCCCACAGAATTGTCTAATGGTGATTAGAAGCAAAACAGATTGCTGGGAGTTTAAATAAGTTGCGTGTGGTCTAACCACCTTAATTTTTGAGGATAAACCCCTAGAAAACCCATCTGGTTACACAGTCTATTCCACTTTACTTGAATTTCAGGTTTGCAGACAGCCTTGTGTACTACGGGCTGAGCCTTAGCGTGACAAGTTTTGGTCTGGACATCTACCTGACGCAGCTTGCCTTTGGGGCGGTGGAGTTACCAGCTCGATTTTGCTGCATTTTCCTGCTGCAGTGGTTTGGGAGGAAGAAAACCCAGGCCGTTCTCCTGCTGCTGTCTGGCCTGATGTGTCTCATCATCACTGGCATCCCTGAAGGTGAACAACCTCTTCCCACCCTGAGAGCACAGCCGGGCAGAGCCCCAGCCAGCTCTATCCTGGTTCAGACCCATCCTCCCAGCCCGGCTGGCTGCAGACCCACACTCACTCCCAGGAGCTGAGCTCCCAACGTGCTGGCTTCCTCTCTGCATGACTTTCTTCTCCTTCAGAGCTGTGCCTGGTCCTTCCACAGCTCCTGGCCCTCGGCAGGCAGCGTCCATTACACACTACCACCTCCACCTACTATACATCACCACCTCCTCTCAGAAAGGTGTAGCAGAAGACGAGTTTTAAAAGCCACCGTGTGTCCCTTCTTTAGATGAACAGGAAAAGCAAACGCCCTCCCCTTTAGCTGTTTCTGCCTACACATTGCTGCAGTCTGTACCCTCACCCCTGCTGCTGTGCTAGTGCTGTGAGTGAGGCTGAAGGAAAGAGAGGGGCTGCATGATGCCTTCAAGCTCACGGACGTGATATTTCCAAGCAAGCACTCCCCAAAGACCTGCGGTGGCTCAGTTGCTCACTCCAGTTGCAGATTTAGGAAATGCCCACGGCCTCAGGAGAAATCTGGGTTCTCTTTGCCAGTTGTCTAGAGGGTATTTTCCAGGAAAGAGTGCACTAGGAATGATTTCCAATGGGCTAGGTGTTAGATTTGCTTGGTAAATCCATTAGAAAAGGCTGTCCCAAGAAATCCCACTGCAGATACCTTTGGTCCCAACTGAACCTTCTCCACGGAGGTCACAGCAGTGGTCTCTCCTCTCCCCTCAGACCAGCCCGTGGCAACCACCGTCCTGGCCATCATTGGCAAGTTTACAGCCACGGCCTCCTTCTCCACCTCCTACGTCTACTCTGCAGAGCTCTTCCCCACAGTCGTCAGGTGAGGTCTCCCCATGCATCGGAGCTTCCCTCCGCCACGTCTGGTGGCAGTGGTGGGGCAACAGCCTGGTTGTCCCCGTGGCCACACTCAATCCCAAGGCCACCCAGGGGATGCTGAGCCCTGCCCGCACCTCCCACTGCCCCTTGCTTCCCCAGGCAGACCGGCGTGGGGCTGTGCTCAATGTCGGCACGGGTGGCGGGGATCATGGCCCCACTGATCCGCCTCCTGGGCCAGTATCACTATGCCATCCCCATGGCCATCTTCGGGAGTGCCCCCGTGGTGGGGGGGCTGCTCTGTGTCCTGCTGCCTGAGACCCGTGGCACCGACCTGGTGGACGACACAGGGGCGGCCGCCCCTAGCTGAGGTGGGTACCTGGAGCTCTGAATTTAAGGTAAAAAAGAATCCAAAGGTGCAAATTTAAGGCAAAGAGAAATATGTCAGAAACCAGGATGGAAACAGTATCATCTCTTCCTCTTTCCTCCTTGTCTTCAGCAGCAGGAGACTGGAAATTTTGTCCAAGAGAGACACCACAGAGGATGGAGTAGACTTGGAGAAGGATGTCTACAGATGTTCAGAGAGCAAGGGATGAATGGACAGGTGTATACTAAAGGTCTAGTCTGATCCAAATCTTTCTTGAAGCAGACCAATGAGGCATTGCTGTCTGGAAACTGGTCTTTCAGATGATCAACAAAATGTTTGCGGTCAGAGGGAGAGGAGATCTGTGTCACTCTGCGTTTGGAAAAGATGCACTTCAAACTGTTCCTGAAACCCCGTCTGTTATGCCTGGCTGCGCGAGTCCTCCCGACATGTTTCCCAGTCCTTTGCAAACTGGTACCCGTGGAACCACCCCTGTCGTGTTTTACAGCAATAAAGAATTGCCAGTAGAGTGGTAGTACTGGGCAAGCAAGCGCTGGGCTGTGTCCCTCCTGCACTAATCGCTTGGCTCGTCAGCCTTCTCGTCGGTCCAAGCCTCGACGTTTCATCAGGATGTCACTGAAACCCTGTCATACACGTATTTAGCTTTTATTTCTATGTGGTGTTGAATTTGAGTTTCTACATGAATAATATAAATTATACTCCGAGTTTGATAAGAGACACTTGTAATGCAATATGTGAATAATAAATGGTGTTGATTTCTTTTTTTCCTTCCTACCGTTTCACAGTTGGCCTTTGTAACTGCTATTGGCTCTGGAGTGTTTTCTACACAGAAATTGTAAGCCTGTAATTTAACACACAGATGGAAACGTGTTTTGCTTCCATCAGCCACAAGCAATGCAGAAACAGAGTGTTAAAGCAGAACAACTGAGTTCAATTAGGACTTTTTTTTATTTCCAAGTCTTCCAATGAACAATCTATATTTGTTTTCTCCACTAGCAGCTGTGGAAGTTTCCTGAATTGTGTGGTGTACGCTGCAATTCAATGTCAGGTAAACAGAGTGGGCATCTGAACAGCTTTCCCCAGTCATGGTCAGCCTTTAACAGTGACCTTGGTTGGCTGCTGCCAGCTCAGCCACAACATTTTAGTGTCATCTAGTGTCACGCAAAAGAAAGAGAAGGGTGACCTCCTCTCCTGTGCTCCTTGTTTGCAAGCAGAGAATGTATTTGGCACCCTTTCATGAAGCTATCTCCTCAAACTACAGCACAGACTCTTGGTCGAAGAAGGCTGGTCACTCAGGTTTGTAGCATCCTTTTGTTTGTGATTGCTTTGTGCTGTAGTAAATGGTGTTCTGAAGGCTGGGGTGTTCGGGTCAGACATGCCTGGAGGTGATATTCATCTTGTGCTTTGGCTTTGGGGCACAAAATCTCCCCAGTGTCACATGGGACCTGGCTGTGGCTGGAGATGGGGCAGGGCATTTGCAGGATCTGGGCTTTGGAACCGACTCATTGCACAGTCATGAGAGCAGCATTAATACTGCTTCTCCTCACCTCCTCACCCATTCCCCGCTGGGTCCCTTTCTGCAGGCTTTGCTCTCGTGATGGACCTGGGGCCTTCCCAACATGGGGTCAGGAGGAAGGAGAGGACAATGTCAAAGGACAAGGTCCAGGATCCTGATGCCTCTGCCCCACAGCCAGGAGTCAGAGTTGCAGTATAGTTTGTTGGTGTCACTGGCACAGAGGATGTGCTGATTGTCTCAGTGGTCCCTGTGGGGCTCCTCTGGCAACAGGAGCTGCTTCACCCCATAGCTCCTCACCTCGCCTCACCTTGGGGAACAGGACCAGGCCAGGCTCTGCTGCCCCTCCATGCCTTAGATACCTCTGGCCCTGCCTGACCAGCTTCCTCGGCAGTGGGGAGGTTCCGATACATGAACCTGGGTCTCCTCCAAAGGGGAAATGGAGGTCGAAAGGTTCCGACCTGGACACAGACAGGCGTAAGTGAGGGTATAAGCACAGGAGCAGGGCCTCGCTCCCATGTCTGATATAGGAGGGCCTGAAGAAGGCTTGGACAGTAATCAATATCCCTTAGCAAACCCTTCACAGTGTCCCTGGCATTTGCTCATCACTGCCACCTTCAGCACCTTCCCACAACTGGCTCTCCAGTCATGGCTTGGTAAGCCACTCTACTAAGGTCTTGCATCTGCTCTTCCCAGCTAAACATTGCTACCCCATTTTGTCCTCACCTTCTCTTCCACCTTTTGTCTCCCTTCCCTTGGCTATGGGGTCGTCCTCTTTCCCTTAGTTATCCCTTCAGGTCACCTGAGGCACTTTTACCCTTTGCCCATAGCCTCATCATGATGAGAGCCCAAAACATCCCATTGTATGCATGCAGAAGTGTGTTTGCATTCTCACATGCTACTCCACCACACCTAGCTCGACTCTGTACTGTGAGCTCTATTTATTATAGCACAAGACCATGTGTGGACCAGGTAGCAGTGACATTAAGGGACAGCAAAACCATTGGACATCGTATTTCTGATGACCTGGGCAAAACATCATGAGTCGAGCTATTGAGGTACTCTTCAGCCAAAAGTGTACCATCCAGTGGTCTTCAAACTAACCAGGTGCAGTGGTCTAGAGAAGAGCAGATGAAATGGATGTCAGAGTCTCAAAGAGAGAGTCATGAATGAGATGGAAGCAGGAGTACATCAGATGTGCTTGGACACCTTTATTTATGAAGTGAGCTGAAACAGAGAGTCTCAGAGCAGAATTCCCAAAAGGAGCCGTGGTCCACTCAATAACTCTGCATTTTGCTCCAAGCTCTTTCCTCAGCCTTTACCCTCAATGCCTTATTTTCCATAAAAGCCCGAAGGAGGCAGCCCCCAGCTTTTGCCAAGGAAAGAGTGCCCTTGGACAAAGGATCGAGCTCCTCTGTACTCAGGGCCTCTGAACAGGAGCACCACAGCAAATCCTTTGAAAAGCAGTCCCAGAGAGAAGATGGGACCAACAGGCAGCCCCTCCTGGTGGGGCATTGTCGCATGTCACTGATTTTATCCAAAACGCTGTCTTCATCAAACTGCATATCCGTGGGGTACTTTGATCCATGGAAAACATGCAGGCATGGCAACAGGGAGAAGAAATAAAGTCTGCTTTAAAAGCTTCTTGACAATACCAGAAAATAGCCTTTGAGTTGTGTACAGACAAAGCTGGAACACCACCACTATATAACTTCTGGGCTTCATCTGTACCAAGAGAGTGGTAAAAGAAAGTCATCCTGAGGGACAGGAGATAAGAGGAGGGGAAGCACAGGAAAAGCACATGTTTTTTCTTCATAGTATAAGACAAAAGTGGTCCTAAACCATTTAAAGACAGAAATGGATACAGCAAGAAGGAATAGACTAGAACAGAGTAGAATAGACCTGACAGTTCCCAGAAAGATTTGCACTTTCTTCTAAGAGACCAACTGCCACAACGTCTCTCAGTTTCCTGGAACAGACAAATTAATGTGGTCCTACACCACAGACCAACAGCACCATTTTCTGTGCACAAAGCATCATGACATGCTTTAATTCAAAGCCACCAGCACTAAGGCAAAAATTCTGCTGCCTGTTAGATATCCTTGCTCACTGCTTGCTGTTTCTTCCATTGCATCTTCTGTTTCTCAGCTGAGTGTCTCAAATTAAAAAAAAAAGAAAAAAAAACAGAGTGTTTTTAAGAGAGGGTGAGAAGATCATGCTAGACAGTCAAGAGAAATCACTCCTTCTTGCAAGTGTGAGATTGTTTTCAGTTTTGCATCCGCTCTGGCTTTCTCTTTAGTGAGCACAGTACTCCGTTGCAAGCCTATTCAATGCTCTAGCAGGTATCTCACTTAGACCAAGTTTACAGACTCATGTTCCTGGAGATGGGACAGGAAAAAAGAAGATAAAATGTTGCTTCCAGCCTGGTTTCTGATTTCTTTCTTTTTTCCCTTAAATGAAAAGCATCAGATTTTCTCCAGAAAGAGCACTGTTGAACACCAGAGCCAGCATGCAGTGCCTGAGGACAAGCTATAGAGGGAGGTACAGGAAGGCAAAATAGAAAAGGAAAAACAAGAATTGGCAGTGACTGCTTGAGAGGTGGTGGTGTCCTGCAAATGGAGACCCTGACTGTCCTCAGTGCCAGCACAGCACTACGTCGCCTTTAGCTACAGCCGCTTGCAGGCCCAGCTAGAAGTGAGTGGTCTTTGTGTATTCATTGTCTTGGCCACCATCTTTTCCTTTCACGTGTCCATTTTCAGAGCTGCTGTTGGCATTTTCACAGACCTAATGAAAGGGAAAATAGTTTAAAAGCAAAGAAAGACCCGTTAGGAGCTGATGGCAGCCTTCTCTGAGACATACAGCCTTTAGCAACCTGGCTTCCCATTCACCACTCGCTCTCTCGGCCCCCATGGACACCCTTCTCCCAACAAAGGTATCGGGGTGCAATTCTACCCTGTCCCATGGGCAATGGCGTGCTGGGAGCTATGCAAGGCTGAAAGCCAGAGGACACGGCTACAAGGCACCAGCCCTTCCCTGGTGGAAGAACAGGTTGGGGAGCCAAGCGAAGCGCTGGCCACTCCTGGAGTCCTTCCATTCCAAGGACAGGAATGAAGGGATGACCACCATGGGCAGGGTTATGGGGCCTCCTCCCCTCCCTCTGCAGAGAGGCCGCCCTGCTCCCTGCCCTCCCACCACTGTAAGCCCTGGAAGAAACTCCCAGCCCCAGCCCATGCAATGCCAACAGCTTCCTGCAGCGCTGGCACCCCATGCCCCTGCCCAAGAGGCAGCACGGGCACCGCCGGGCACCCACCTCAGCTGGGGGGAAGCTGCCCCCTGTGTCATCCACCAGGTCGGTGCCACGGGTCTCGGGCAGCAGGACACAGAGCAGCCCCCCCACCACGGGGGCACTCCCGAAGATGGCCATGGGGATGGCATGGTGATACTGGCCCAGGAGGCGGATCAGTGGGGCCATGATCCCCGCCACCCGTGCCGACATCGAGCACAGTCCCACGCCGGTCTGCCTGGGGAAGCAAGGGGCAGCGGGAGGCACAGGCAGGGCTTGGCCCTCCCAGGCCACCGTGGGACCAAGGACAGCCATGGGGACAACCGGGCTGTTGCCCCACCACTGCCACCAGACATGGCGGAAGGAAGCCCCAATGCGTGGGGAGACCTCACCTGACAACTGTGGGGAAGAGCTCTGCAGAGTAGACGTAGGAGGTGGAGAAGGAGCCCGAGGAGGTAAACTTGCCAATGATGGCCAGGACAGTGGTCACTACGGGCTGGTCTGAAGGGAGGAGGAGAGACCACTGCTGTGGGACGAGGGGGGGCCCAGCACCGCTCGGGATGGAGGCTGGGGATGCACGGTGACAACTGTGTCATCTGCAGGGAGCCATTGCCTCTGAACAGTGCCTGAACGTGGACCGAGGAGCAGCTCTGGCCTGGGGGCCACCTTCAGCGCACTTTGTGCCCATCATCTCACCTCCCCACGTATTAATTTTCCTAGAGGACAACTTTGCTAATAGGTGACCTACGAGGCTCAGCTCTACCCTCTCCTATCGCAATCAGCAGGCAAAGGTTTGCCGATCAGAATGGGCCTTGGGGAGTTGACCAAGTCCCTTGTGGCCATGGCACCAAGGTCAGCTGAAGCCCTGAGAGATGTGAGCTAGCCTGGTTGGGAGGACAGGACCTGCACCAGCAAGGGAAGGGTTGGGGCTCTGTGCCTCCCTGTCCCAGAGGTTGTCCTCTGAGGATGGGAAGAGGCTGTTCACCTTCAGGGATGCCAGTGATGATGAGACACACCAGGCCACTCAGCAGCAGAAGAACAGCCTGGGTTTTCTTCCTCCCGAACCACTGCAGCGTGAAGATACAACCAACACGGGCTGGGATTTCCACTGCTCCAAAGGCAAGCTGTGTCAGGTAGATGTCCAGACCAAAATTTGTCACGTTCAGACTCAGCCCATAGTAGACAAGGCTGTTCACAAACCTGGAAGCCAGGCAGGGTGGCACTGAGCATATCTATTGGCCATGAGCAAATGCAATATTGATCTCCAATGACAACATGTTGACCAAGCCACAGCATTTCCAAGGGGACATAAAACCAGACCAATACCACAGGATTGACAAAGCTGGAACGGCTCTAACGTTTCCCAGAAACCACATAGCATCTTGAATAGCCAGAAACAGGAATATCCATCAATAACACCCCAAAAACACAAGGTGAATTTACAGTTATGACTAACCATCAATCTCTTCTTTTATTCACCTAGAAGTTCAGAAAGAGAGGACCAGAGAATGTCTTACCAGGTGCATGACATGATTAAAGTCACCTTCCGGAGGTGCTTCTTCCGAAAGAGATCCAGAGTACTTCCAGACTTGCTCTGTGTCTCAGGCTTCAACTTCAAAATGCAAAAAGCCAAAGAGTCAAACCAGGCAAAGGAAACCCCTGGCTAGCTCCTTTTCCAGCTGCAGCCAAATGGAAGCCTCAGCGGGACAGGCTTGTGACCCCAAACTGCTCTGGGGGGGAAGGCAGCCCAGCGGGGCTGGGCTCCTGTGCCTGTGCTCTGGCTGCCCAGCGCAGTACTTTGGTGACTAAGAGGTTCCTCGGCATGAACATTTCTCCAGTGTAGGGCCTTTGGGGTGGGCAAGGAGTTAACCCCCGCTTTGGGCATTTATACGTGGAAAACCACAGACTAAACAGAGGCCTCATGCTCATCCTCAACACTCCTGCAGTCCTTGCTGAAGGAAAGCCAGGGAAGCATTTGAATCCTTTCCATATCCCAAGGTGGACTCCAGAAAGCCCCGGACGGAGCCTCAGCAGAAGCTGTGCTCTTCCCTGACCGCGTCTCTGTACAACCGAGCTGACGCTGGAGTCACCCACAGTCCGTTCCCAAAGGATCCCCAGCAGGCAGGGAAAGCTGTTGATCAGATGACCTCAGCGCCAATGGCTGCTACAAACGCAAGCGCAGAGGAAAGTCTCTGAAGACAGCAAGCTGTTCTGCATGCCGTGAGAGGTACCTGCTCAAGGAGTCCTGGTGGGATGGTGCGCTTGTTGATGGATGCTGCCTTCTGGAGGACCTTCTTAGCTTCTTCTACTCTGCCTTTTGTCACCAGCCACCGAGCCGATTCTGGCAGCACCCTGCCAAGGAGGTGAAATCAGGAGATGCTGCTGTGACCTGCTGAGTTTCGCAGCAGCCCAGCTCCCTGCAACCACGTCCAGCAAGCAACAGGCTTTACGTGTGATTTAGGGGGTCTAAATAGCCTACATTTAGGCCCCAAAGGCCACACTTGAAGACCTGAAGCAAAGCAGCTGCTGCTCTCAGGGGTCCAGTGCCCCAGGAGGATGTGCTGAGCTCTGCAGAAACCCCTCCAGCTTCTGCACTATAATGGGAAAGAGCCAGCCTGCTCCTGAGCTGCTGCCTCCTCGCTGCCAGCCCTCACACCCACTGCTGTCGTGTCTTCAAGAAGCTCTGCCCTGCTCCTGCTTACCAGATGTAGAAGAAAAGGGCAAATATTGGAGCAGATCCTGCAATCTCCAGCAGCCTCCAGTTGCGAATACCGTAACTCAAGCCAGCCAAAAGCATCTGTCCGATGGCGAAACAGCAGTGAGAAATAAGCACTGCCTTTGGCCGGGAGGAGACACCAACCCATTCTGTAGCTGAAAAGAGGAATGAAGGTTCAGAGTCATCCATGCAAATGATTTCCCCTGATGCAAACAGGGTGTTTCCCCTGGGGAAGAGCTCTCCTGGAGGTGAGAAGACTGGTAGTCAGGGCTCTGGCATCACTCATGCATGCAAGTCACCAGTGTTTCATGAGATGCATCACCTCTCCTTATTGTCAGGGTGTCCTGGTCCTCTGCAAGAGGACATGAAGCTCAGGTATGTCACCTCTTTGCTCTCAACATCCACAGAGCCCCTCACTGGGGCAGAGCTGGGGCCCAAATCAATCATGTCCCAGGGCCACTGGACTCTCTCCCCACACTGACCTCCTGACCTGGGAGGCTGTCCCCTTGCCCTCCTCTGAGCACTGGCACGGGAGAGATGTTCCCCGTGGCTCTCGCCCAGGGCTGAGGAGATGCCAAAATGCCAAAGGACAGTGCAGAGCAAGACCTGTCCTCACCACGGTGTTTTTCAAGTCTTACATGATGATTTTTATTTCTTTACAGACCTTTTCTATTGCATCTTGAGAGGCCACATCTGTCTGCCTCAGGGCATGGGCATCCTACTCACCTAAGGCCAGTATCGTCATGGTAATCCCTGACACCGAAGCCCCCACGACACACCTGAAGGCCATGTACACATAGAAATGGGGCACAAAGGCAATTCCTACACCAAACAAGCCCTGGAGGAAGATGGAAATCAGAATGACAGGCCGGCGGCCAATCCTGAGGAGGAAGAGGGAAGACACAGTTGGTATTTGGAGAGACATCATGGAGATGGGGAAGAGCCCAGTGGAATACAAAGTGATTGTATCGTCCTCTCTTGAGGGTGATAAGGCTCAGACTGGACTCCCGGCTGACATGTGAAGAACCCTGTGCACATGCTGTGCCCTTCTCCCTTCCACCCCTGCTGTGGCCATGTCCTCATGGGACCTGAGGACTTTGGTCAGGGTCCCTGTTAGTGAGGAGCGGTGACAAAATGCACGGGGTGCAGTGCCCAGCCAGGCTGGGAGCAGCATGCCGCTCTGGGCACCACCAGCTTTGCACAGACCCTGGAAGGGTGGTTGTGTCTCCTCACCTGTCACTTAGTGGCCCAAAGATCATGGATCCTAGGAACAGCCCCAGCATGTAGATGGACTGGGAGATGTAGTTCAGGTTCTTCCTGTCGCACACCAGGTCAAACTGGAGGAAGAAAACACAGATGCTTTTGCTCTCAACAGGCTCCAGCTGCTTTCTGAGGGCGGGCAGCCCTTCTGGTCCATGGTGGACCCAGGAGTCAGGTGCCCGGGCTCTTGCTCCAGCCCCTGGGAGCAGAGATCCTGCCTCCAAGGATGGAAGTCTCCATGGTGTGCACATAGCACACCAGTTAGTGGTGGGACAAGCCCACAGGGCACTCAATGGTGTCCCTCTCCCGAGCACTGGGACCTGCAGGAATCCCCCCCAGCCCAGGCACCCCCAGGGGAGCCTCCCGGTTGGCAAATTTTGCTTAAAGTGGGACAGAAGTCCCAGCAGCTTGCTTCTTCCTAGACTGCTTTCCCTCCCAGAGGAAAAAGGGTGAGTGCAACGCTGATTCCTGGGCCAAGCAGTTTCTGTTAAAGAGATGTTCTGCAACTGCCAGCATCCAGAGAGCATCTAGAGAAGGAGTCACATAGGGAATAGCACGTATAGGAAATACAGAGAGGTCAGAAAGCACTGAAAGAAGTTCAGCACTGCTCTCTGGAGCATTGCTAGTGTGGCTGAAGCTCCTGGTGACAATCAGGTCTGTGGCTTTGCAAGCTCTCCTCTCCTCTTCAAACCTGGTACGTCCGCACAGAGCAAGGAGGGGTGAGGAACTTGAGCTGTTTGTGACAACCCTGAGCTGGAGTCGCCACGCTGAGACCCCGAGGCAGACACCCCACAGCCGCCTGCCCTGAGAGCTCCCCACCATGCGAGGGAGCAGAAACCAAGCGCTGAGCCCTGCCTCCTTCCCCTGGCCGGGGTGTCCAAAGCACAAAGCTGTGCACAGGGCCAAGTTGGAAGGTTACTCCCTGTCTGCAGAGGGGCAGCTGGGGCAGGGAGACCCAACAGGTCCCACCAGGAGTGATTAGTCTCTCCACTGGCTCTGCCTGTGGCCCCTCTGGCACCTATATTGCAGCTTGCTTGCATACAACCCCTCCAGGACCACACCTAGGGGCTGGGTGGTGGAGCCAAGGTCCCCAAAATACACCTGATATAAATCTCAGCCTAGCCCATTTGCACAATGGCTGGCACCGGCTTCGACTGAACTGCAGAACAGGGCAGCCGTTTGGGTGTCCCATCCCTTCCATGTCCCCGGCAGGTCAAAAGGTGATTACAGACCTCGGTCAGCAGGGATGGTGGTTGTGCTGAGGGGTACACCCAGCCACTGCTGCACTTCTCCGTGGAGTTCAGGCCGTATGCCACGATGGAGTCAAGGTCCCAGTCCACTGGCGAGTACATGGAGCACTGCTCATACGCCCCGTCCATGTCCCGGGGCAGGGTGAGGTTCAGCTGCTCTTCCTCCGTCAGGTTGGGGCCGATGGCACGGATCCAGCTGGTGTCGCAGTGATGGGGCACATGTGGAACCATAAAAAGTTGGCAAAACTGGTGGAAAGCCACACTGAAGCATGGAAACAAGGTGAGCAGCACCAGCCATTTCTGAAATGGCCCAAAATCACCAACCGCTTTCAAAATTTCCCTGATGTCTGACATTGGCAGCTGTGTCTGGAACCGGACAGTGCTGGGACAGACTTTCCAGAGGGCTGGAATTAATGTTTAAACCTAAGATAAGCTCTGCAGTCATAGGCAGCCACCACAAATATGTAAAGTCAGGATAGACTTAATGCCTGATGTTTTACCTGTCCTAAGTACACCGTGTAATATATTAATCATCTCTGTGCCACTCACAAACATACGGTGCTGGCTGGAGCAGAAGGACCCCTGTTTCAGGCAACCTGGGTCACCCCCTCTGCCAGGGCCAGCTGGCATTCACAGGGGAAAAGACTCTTCTCTAAAGCAACGGCAGGAGCTGCATTTGTAGAACTGCTGAGACGGTCCCCAGCGGTTCCACTTGGGCAAGCAAAGTTCAGAGGGGCTGAGCCAGCCCAGCACGATGCAGAGTTGGGAAAAGTCCAGGGGAACAGAGGGAGTGATGCTAACGGATGGGCAGAGATGGAGATGAGGAAGGGCGGCCAGCTGGCTGAGGTCCCAGGCCACAGGAGACTCCATTTTCTTCAGCTTTTGCAGCTTCCTTGTGCAACCACGAGCAAGCCACGCATGGGACATCCACCTTTCCCACCAGTTCTGGGCCACCCCACAGGCTGGTGGGGGCTATATGCAGGGAAGACTTGGGGAAGGCATACAGGGATGGGAGAAATGTGACACAGGGCAATGCTGCTTGAGGCAGGTTTGGCAAATCTCAGCTCAAATGCCTTCCTGCCTTAAAATGATCATTGAGAACATGAAACCAACTCCGTTCAGCCCTTCCCTGATGTAGGAACAGCATTTGCCTGAGGTCCCTTTGGGATCTCCATGAGGCAAAGCCAAGTGCCCGAAAGCAACTTGGATGCCCACAGATCCGTGGGAAGAGCATTGTATAAGCATGATGGAAACCAGACCATGGCTGCCCCATTTGGGTTGTCCAGGGCACTCACATGGGTCAAACTTGGAGCTACACCAGCTCTCCGGGCAGCCAGAGGAGAGATGCTGCCCTTGGGATAAGCCCAGCTCAGCAGCCACAAGCAGGGAGCACCAAAGATAGGGAAAAGCAGGCAGACACTGAAGCAGGCAGAGGTGCTGGACAACAAATTGGGTCTGTTTAAGTCAACTAGGAAACTCAGATGGAGGATGAAATTGAGGTGCCCCTGTTCACCTTGGGCTCTGCTTCACTGGCAGGAGACAGGACAGGCCAAACCTTGGTAAAAGCAGAATCACGCACGTCCACAAGCTCAGGAGCCTTTCCTAGGCCTGATCCTGCCATCTCCCCTGGCTGTCTCCTGGCTCCATGCTAGGAGTGCAGGACACAGCAGCCTCATCCACTCTTCTCTGTCATGGTTTAAATGGGGAAGCCCAGGAGGGTCAGTCAGACACCAGTCATGGGTCTCATGGATCTGGAGAAGCAGGAGCCAGAGGACTGGCACAAAACACTGCCAGAACTTATGAGAGAGAATATGGGGTCTGTTCTGCTCTGACCAGCACTGGAGAGCCTGAGCTGGGCATCACAATTCAAGGAGGCTGCGGGATACCGAGGCCCTGGACTGAGGACCAAAGGAAGGAGTGGGAACCCCATTGCTAGAGGTTTCCAACAACAGGTGAGGAAGCAGCAATGGTTGATTGGAGCTGAGTCACATCTCTGGGCTGAGATGGCCTCCTCAGGACCTGACCAGGGCATGTATCCGTGACACACCTTTCCATGGCTTTTGCTAAACGTCAGGAGGAATCAATCTGCTGCAATTCGGGAAGATCTTGGGCACCAAAGTTCTGGGGTCATGCCCTGCTTGAGCTCACAGAATCACAGAATCGTATAGGTTGGAAAAGACCTTTAAGATCATCGAGTCCAACCGTAAACCTAACACTGCCAAGCCCACCACTACACCATGTCCCTAAGCACCTCATCCAAACGTCTTTTAAATACCTGCAGGGATGGTGACTCAACCACTTCCCTGGGCAGCCTGTTCCAATGCTTGATAACCCTTTCAGTGAAGTAAAATTTCCTAACATCCAGTCTAAACCTCCCCTGGCGCAACTTGAGGCCATGGCATGAGCTCAGCACACCTCAGCCTTCAAAACACCATTTACCACAGCACAAAGCAATCAGAAATAAAAGGATGCTACAAACCTGAGCGACCAGCGACACCTCATGTTCTGAGGGGTACACCCAGCCACTGCTGCACTTCTCCGTGGCGTTCAGGCTGTACGCCACGATGGAGACAAGGTCCCAGTCCACCGGTGGGTACATGGAGCATTGCTCGTACGCCCTGTCTGCATGGTGGGCGAGGGGGAGGTTCAGCTGCTCTTCTTCCCTCAGGCTGGGGCCAACGGCACGGATCCAGCTGGTGTCACAGTGATGTGGCACGTGTGGAACCATAAAAAGTTGGCAAAACTAGTGGAAAGCCACACTGAAGCATTGAAACAAGGCGAGCAGCACCAGCCATTTCTGAAATGGCCCCAAATCACCAACCACTTCCAACATTTCCCTAACACCTGACATTGGCAGCAGTATCTGCAGAGACAGGCTTCCCCAGGACTGGAACCGGTACTTAAGCCCTGCAGCTGTAGGCAGCCACAACGACGAGTATGCAAATTGAAGCAAAAGCAATGCTCTGGGTTGGGATTTGTACTCACACTGCATTCCCATTAAGTAAAACAGAAATTTCAGGAGGCGCACACCCTCCAGGGGAGGTTACTTTCCATTTGGAAACTCATCAGCTGGGAGGAGAGATTGCGAGAAGTGATCAGGGTGCAGTATGAAGGGCAGGGAAGCCCAGAGGCACAGGCAGCACGAGACACCTCCCAGTGAGCACCCACAGAGGGAAATATCCAAGGATGAAGGTAACTGGGGTGGACTAGTCAGTCACAGGAGGACTATGAGGCGCTGCACTAAGGCAGCACAGAAAGCCTTTAGGAGTGTCCATAAAGGGATTTCCTTCAGAGGCAGAGGAGAAGAAACTGGGATGTAATTCTCTGGGACTTTTTAAGCAGGGTTTGGCCAAATACTGGAAAGACTGCAAAGAAGTTGGCTTAGATGCAGAGGATGAGATTCAGCAACCCAGAACATCCCATGTCTTAAACTTGGAAGTTACATTCGCCCAAGATAAAAGTTTCTGGGTCTGCAAGTAAAGAGGAACACCTTCAGAGAAATAAAGAGCCAGAAAATGGTGAACTAAGCCCAAGAGCCTTAGAAAGGAGAGTGAACGGAAGAGACAGCTTAGAAAGTGCCACCATCCAAGACCCCCAGGTTTTTTTTTGTTTTGGTGGGGGTTTTTTGTTTGTTTTTAAGCAAGAACATGCGTATTTTTAAGCAAACACGTGTGGGTGCATCCCAGCCAAAAGGCCTGGGGAACATGCCTGCAACTGGACCATCCCTATCCCCTCCCAAAAGACACACACCTTGCCCTTGACAGTCCCTGAAGCTTTAGAGAAACTCCTCCATTCCCACACTCTGAGCAGGAAGAACCCTTCTGCTTCTCTTAATGGAGACACCGTGACCTTGCTCAAACAAAACCCCACTAAGCTCTGGGTAAATCATGTCAACAAAGCGGTCAGAGTTTGAATGAACAGAGCACCTTGAGAACAGAAGCCATACATTAGGGAGAAGTTTCCAAAAGGACCTCCAGTGAGAAATATTAGGGTTTTTTACTTCTCAGGTAACCTTTCCCTTAATTTCTGAAAATTTCCTTCCTTCATGGTAGAAGGTGGGCAAGAAATATTGAAGGATGTGAAGGAAAACTCCAGGGTTTCTCCAGTGCAGTGCTTCCGAGAGTTGACTTTCCAAGGAGTCAGGTAGTCTGCTTGCACCCAGGCACTTTTCTTTTGCATGACATTAGATAACACTAAAAGGTTGTGGCCAAGGTCACTCTTAAAAGATGACCACGACTGGGGAAAGCTGTCCAGATGCCCACTCAGTTTAACTGACATCAAATTGCAGCATTCACCGTGGCAAACCTACTGCCACAACCATGGCAGTGGCTCAGTGCCAGGTCACAGCAGTGTTTTAAGGCTTGTGGCAAGAGGTTTACTGACAGTCTGCCAACAGTCTTGTCACCTGCACACTTGGAGAAGACCTTTCACTTCAGACACCTCCTTGCTCTCGCAGCCCAAAGCATGACCGCTGGCACACGAGTATACCGCACCAGAGGATTCTGGAGCTTACAGAGAGGAATAGCCCAGCTAGAGCCAAGAGCTGTGTCGTGGTTTAATCCCAGCCAGCAACTAAGCCCCACCACCCAGCCGCTCTGCTTATTCCCCCCCCGGTGGGATGGGGGAGAGAATCAGAAGAGTAAAAGTGAGAAAACTCGTGGGTTGAGATAAAGACAGTTTAATAGGTAAAGCAAAAGCCCCACACACAAGCAAAGCAAGGAATTCATTCACTGCTTCCCATGGGCAGGCAGGTGTTCAGCCATCTCCAGGAAAGCATCTCACAGATGCTTCGGGGTGTCCTGCTCCTGCATGGACTCATCCACAGGTCACAGTCCCTTCGACTGGAGTTCCAGCCTGTCCAGTACAGCAGCCCAGAAACAGCAGCGATGCCCTGGCCATCTGCCAGCCCAGGCACATCACCATTGCTGTTATCAAAACGTTCCCAGGCACAGCAGAGTAAGATTGTCAGCAGTACAGCAAGCAGCAAAAGCAAAAAGCAGCCACTAGCGAGCACTAGACTAATATGCAGTAAGGCAAGCAAGCCCCACTGCAAGCACAGAAGCCTGCCTAATAGCTACACAGCCATAACAACTATAAATTCCATCTAGCACATTACTATCAAACCTGTTGTTATCTCGAACCCTTCGAGCCCCACGTTGAGGACCAAAATGGACTGTCATGACCCCAGCTGGCAACTAGGCACCACGCACTCACTCCCCCCTGGTGGGACGGCGGAGAGAATCAGAAGAGTAAAAGTGAGAAAACTCGTGGGTTGAGATAAAGACAGTTTAATAGGTAAAGCAAAAGCCCCACACACAAGCAAAGCAAAACAAGGAATTCATTCACTGCTTCCCATGGGCAGGCAGGTGTTCAGCCATCTCCAGGAAAGCAGGGCTCCATCAGGCGTAACGGTTACTTGGGAATACAAACACCATCACTCCGGATGTCCCCCCCTTCCTGCTTCTTCCCCAGCTTTCTATGCTGAGCATGACGCCATATGGTATGGAATAGCCCTTTGGTCAGTTGGGGTCAGCTGTCCCGGCCGTGTCCCCTCCCAGCTTCTTGTGCACCCCCAGCCTCCTCGCTGGTGGGGTGGGGTGAGGAGCAGAAAAGGCCTTGACTCTGTGTAAGCACTGCTCAGCAGTAACCAAAACATCCCTGTGTTATCAACACTGTTTCCAGCACAAATCCCAAATGTAGCACCACACAAGCTATTGTGAAGAAAACTAACTTACCCCAGCCAAAACCAGCAAAAGCTGTCAGGATGATGAGAGATGGGGACATGCCTGGGCTCTACCTCTCACCGTCAGCGCATTTTCTTGAGGTCCTGGCTCCACTACAAATGTGAGGGGGAGACCTCAGAGGCACCTCTGGATCAGATCTGCCCCGAACCTTCAAATTCAGAAAGAACAAGTGGAGGTAGAAAGGAAGGAGTGCAGTTCATGCTCCAAACACTTCTCAAAGTCTAAATCATCCCACTTTAATACCAGCCTCTGGCACCCTGAGGTGTTCCTGGACAGGGGAAGCTCATCCCCAGCTGCACAGGGCATGCAGAGCTTGAAGCAAACCTTTCCACTGGAGAAAACTCTCGGGGTACAATCCTAAATACCATCCTGGCTCCATTTCTGCACACAACCCCTGCAGAGCATCCCCACCCCTTCCTCACCGAGTCTTCCTGGGGGCTGTCAAACCTCCCACTGCCCCAAACAGAAATGCCCCAGGGGTTGCAGACACCACTCAGACAAACCCCTTCCCCAAGACACACCGTCCAACCCAATGGCACGTAAACCACACACCAAACACACGGCAATGGACAATTTGTTCTTTATTGATTAAAAATTAGAGACATGCAGTAAAATACAAAGTCCAAAAAAGGAAAAAAGCCTGAATATTTTACATCTTCCATTATAATCTACAATACACCAAAGTTGTGAAGAGGATCCATTTTCATTAACAGAGCATTGTCCTTGAAAGTAGGAACTAACTTAAAATTACCACCTGTTTCCAGGTTCAGATCAGAAATTTGCACAAAAACCAAATTCTTAATGACACTGGAAAACAATTATGAACAGCAGTGGCACTTACTGGAACAACATCAGAAAAGACAGTTGTCTAGCATTGTAATAGCCCAAGTAAATATTTTGGATCCCTACCCAAACATCTGGAGATCTATAGAGCAAAACACATCAGTTTCTTCCTTACTTGTTTTCTCCATTAAAGAACTAAGGAGCCTTAGGTCAGCGTGAGCTCAAGCTCTTTAAGTCCTGGCTTTGGGAAGGTGGGGAATAACTTAATAAATAGATGCTGCATTGTTCCGTTTGAGTCCTACTTTTCTCAGCACCAGTACACAAATGAACAAGGAGGTCCCCATGGCATGCAGGCAGAAGGGAAAATAATACTGTACCAAGACTACCTTGTCTCCATATCCTAAGGGTTTCCAATACAACCATATCAACCACAGGGTGACATGAAAATCGAGATGCCAGCCTGCTCTTCCCAAGCCAAGAAGCTCAATGGGGGAAGCCATAGGGAGTGCTTTGTGTCGGACAACAGGAGAGAGTGCCAGAGGTGCCACACACACATGCACGCACACGCTTGGCCAAACCCAGCCACCACCAACTCCCTGGTATAAGGCACCCATTTCCTGGGCTCTTGAGAGCATCTGTTCAGCACCCTGGGATGCTCTTGCTCCCAAACCCTCCTTCTCCTCTCCGTCCCCTTCACACTCACCAGCCATGGGGCTGCAAATAGCCCATGGGGACATACTCAATATCCACCTACAGGCTAAAAGCAACAAGGGCGGTATAAAAAGAACATGCACAATTCAGGAAGCTTCCACAGCTGCTCATAGAGAACAATATATAAATACAGATTGTTCATCTGAAGACTTGGAAATTAAAAAAAAAAGAGTCCTAACTGAACCCAGTCATTCTGCTTTAACACTCTGTTTCTGCATTGTTTGTGGCTGATGGAAGCAAAACACGTTTCCATCTGTGTGTTTAATTACAGGCTTACAATTTCTGTGTAGAAAACACTCCAGAGCCAATAGCAGTTACAAAGGCCAACTGTGAAACGGTAGGAAGGAAAAAAAGAAATCAACACCATTTATTATTCACATATTGCATTACAAGTGTCTCTTATCAAACTCGGAGTATAATTTATATTATTCATGTAGAAACTCAAATTCAACACCACATAGAAATAAAAGCTAAATACGTGTGTGACAGGGTTTCAGTGACATCCTGATGAAACGTCGAGGCTTGGACCGACGAGAAGGCTGACGAGCCAAGCGATTAGTGCAGGAGGGACACAGCCCGGCGCTTGCTTGCCCAGTACTACCACTCTACTGGCAATTCTTTATTGCTGTAAAACACGACAGGGGTGGTTCCACGGGTACCAGTTTGCAAAGGACTGGGAAACATGTCGGGAGGACTCGCGCAGCCAGGCATAACAGACGGGGTTTCAGGAACAGTTTGAAGTGCATCTTTTCCAAACGCAGAGTGACACAGATCTCCTCTCCCTCTGACCGCAAACATTTTGTTGATCATCTGAAAGACCAGTTTCCAGACAGCAATGCCTCATTGGTCTGCTTCAAGAACAGACTACATCTAAGATGCAGAATGAAAGACATTTTGAGGAAGGACTGCTTAACGTAAATTAAAAGGTTCAGCCCTCATGCCATGCCTGGCACTCATGTGGAGAGAACCAAAATTGTAAAAAAAAAAAAAATTAAGGCAGTTTACAAAGGGAAGCTGACTTCTAACACCTCAAATTCAAGGAACTTCTCAAAAACACAAACACAAGGGAAGAAGGCTCTCCCTCCCGTGGGTTAAGACTTGGCTTGCTTTCTCATATGCAAGCGTTCAAACCAGCAGTTTTAAAAAAAACACAGCTGAAGAGAAGCAGATTTCTCAGCACTCCAGGTGACCCAAACAACATGTACATTGGTGTTTCAGATGGAAGGAGAAGCAGGTAAAGAACAAAAAAGATCTGTTCAGTATTAAACTTGTGCAAAAATAGCAAGTGAAAAAAAATGAAACCACATGTAAGCAAACATTTAGGCAAGATCATCAGAGCAGTGGAACCCCCTGCTTCGTACTCAGTAGTATTTTTCTTTAAAGTAAGGCAATAATAAAATGAACATGCAGGCAATGACGTGTTGGATCTGCATGTTTGAGATGACAGATACAAAAACATGAGAGTTGTTTACAAAAGGTGTAAACGCCATCGGTAATTTCAGGAAGGTTTGTGATCCTATTAAGGAAAATGTTAAAGCTTCTAGGAAGGGGGCTGTAGTTCAATTCTTTGGCAGTAGTGGTTTTTTTTTAGGCTAACAGAAGCATTACAAATATGCACATGTGGGTTCTCAGTTGGGAAACATCTCCTGGGACCATTGTTTAGCTGATGCTGAGCTGTGCAAATCCTATAAGTTTGCCATCATCAGGAATATCTGAGCCTTCGACACCAGATGCCTGAAACACAAGGAAGAGAGATCCAAATAGCAACACACATGCTCTACCCTCTGATACATACCACACTACATACCACCACAAGGTGTATCAGATACGGACTGGGGAGGGAGCAGTCACAGGACAGCTTTGCGCTGTCTTCAGCAGCGCACACTACCCAAATTTAAAATTGAGTGCTGCTTCTTTTTTTTGGCCTTTTTTTTTTTTTGAAGCTAGGAAGGGCTAGGAGTGAAGTTTTGCCAATGTCTGCTCTGACTAGGGCTATGTGCACTAACTGAGGCAAAACAAGTGAAAACTCCTTCCAAAGAGAGTAAAAAATAATGGCACTTACTGCTTCACTACCAATAAACTGGTTACACCTTCGCTTTGCCACTATAACTACCTCTGAAGGATTAATCTGCAGTTCTTTCTCCTCTCCTAGCCTATCTTCTCTTAGTTTTGGCTCTCTTCTTTTGCCCCCCCCCCCCCCCCCCCCCCTTTTTTTCCTTCCTCCCTTCATTTCCTCATCTCCTCCTCAGAGACAGTGTATCTGGACCCTCCCCATTCTCCTCGTTCAAGAAAGGAGTCTGGGGCATTTCGTAGCCCACGTACCTGCCCTGAAGTATTTCTGCCCTTTCTGGGCAAGTGTATGTTCCAAGCCCAGAAAATACCCTTTTGTAACATTTTTATATTCTTATTAGCCAGGATAAGGGAATATCTGTGTTAGCACATCATCTCACACAGTTATTTAACCCAGGTGCTGCTTAGAGGACACAAGCAGGGACCCTGCATTGCCTACTGTTGGACAACCAGTAGGAAGCTTTGGGAAAGAAGGGAGGATTTAGAGTGCATACATTAGATGCCTAAAGTGGACATTGCAGGCATCTATATGCAATGCCTTCTCTTTGCAAGTGACAACTTGTTCAGTTAGGGAACAGGAATAAATACCAGTTTGAAAGTGACGGATCTGTTTGCTTGGGGCTCTTCCACAATTTTCTGCAAATTAGCTGCAACTGAAATCACACACACACAAAGAAAATAGGCAAATATTAGGACAGGCTAGAGAACAACATCCCAAACTCCTTAGGCCTCTTTCTATTACTCAGCAAACTTAGAACTTTTAGAAATGATAGAAAAAGTTTAGGTCTCAATTAGACGCAGTCTCCTTAAATCAGAAGCTTTAAACTGTGAAAATGCTGTCATTTGTTACTATGCTTTTTCAGAAATAGTTTTTTTTTCCTGGCTGTGGTAGGATTAGTAGTAATAAACTACCCAACTGCATCTGGAAATACAGTTAATTTTGCACTAGCAACCTTTCCAGATGTTGCAGCCTGTGGATAAGGAAGTTTTGTTTGCTGTAGTCGAAATACACAGGCAGTGCTGACGGTTTTAAAGTCTCACCCTGCTACACAGGACACATTTATTCAGAAAACTGTTGCTAGAGGTAGCTGTTTCATCTAACTGTTCATGCTCACTTGAAGTGCAGCAACACGTGCTGCTGCCCTAGTGCGTGCGCACTTCATGCTTCCTTTCCCCAGCCCTACTTCAAACAAAAAAGCCTGGCTGATTCCAGTCCCAGACCTCTCTTGCACAAGACCTGTGAGCAGTACAGGCTTGTGCAGCAATTTAGCAATGCATATATGTCAGATGATAATGAATTAGCTAATGCATCGATTAGCCTTCATTTTGCATTACAAGGAACATTTCCTTCATAATGTTTCCATCTAGCTCCTATTCTTACGGACTGAGGGTTGCCTAAACGTACTGGCACAGAACTGCCACCAAAATTAACAGCAGTTTTGTAGAGCCATTGGGGTAGAGAACCAAGGCCACAGCAAACTCTCCTAGTACCCACTAATCAGGTCATTTAAAAAATGCAAAAAGTGACTGAAACTGTTAGAGCAGAAAAAATAATATGTAATTACCTATTACCAGATCTCTGCCATCAACAAGACCTGCTGAAATGAGTTCTTGAGACACCCCGTCAGCAGTATCTGTTGGGGAGAAACCCAAGAGCCAGTCACCACATAATAGAAATTGTCCAACTGATGAAGGCATCACATAGAAATCTAAAGGAGCTTGTACAAACCAAACAGAAAAAGTATTGTTTACATAAGACGGATATTAGGGTGTACACCAGGTGCAGTCAGACAGCTCTGAGCTATGCTGTCAAACTCTGAGTTGGAGTTCACTGAAGTGCTGCACTTTGGTCATATCCATGAACAGTTTCACAAGAAGGGTCGTCTCAACAGCAGTGCTCCGAGCCCAACCATAAGACAAGCCCTTTAGGAAGGCACTGGGGACAAGGCACTCATACAGGGTTTCCATACACACAACTGCACAACACAGAACATAAAACTTCCCCTTCACCAAAACCACCTTTACACACTGGAATTTCCCATCAGCTCACCTCTCCCTGGGGTAAATTCAAATCGAATATCATTGAGCTCTTTTTTTGAATTCCTGTGGAAAGAAGAGAATTTTATATAGAAGAGACCATTTTATTGCACTGATCAGTGCCCAAAAGAAAGTGCTGTCATTGAATAATCAGTCTGTGAAGAGAAGTGAATTCATTGCACATTTCCCCCTCGCAGGGCAGAAACTAATCACTTGTGTGTGCATCTGGAAGCAGGGCTCTCAGCACACTCTGCCTCTCACCCTGACAGAGCCTGAGTGGGCTGAAGTCCAGGATAAGTGAGTGCCACCTCTCTGGTATAAGGCCACGTTGTTCCACTGTCTCAGCAGCTCATATCTGTCAGCAGATATATCCTTGGAGCACATCCTTCAGAGGAAGACAGCACTCATGGACTGCAGATGCACACACATTATACAACTGTCCAGGAACGACTGGGAGGTGATGCTCAGAAGTCCCAGTCCAATGCCTACCAACAACCAAGATGCCTACAGAGATGAGAGGCAGGTTCCTTAAATGAGAAATGTCAATATGTGTAATGATAGTAGAATGCGCTTACAATCCTTTTTCTGCCTATTTCTAGGGACATAGACCACAATCCATGCCTTGAATTGGGTAAAAGCTCTTCACTCTCAGAACTGGCTGAAGTCTGAAGTTGTGCCTGAATAGTCAGATGGTCCAGTACAAGGCCAGAACCCCTGGAGCCCTGATCCCCTTTTACCAGGTGGGAAGGAAGGAATTAGCTGGGTTCCCTAGAGATTAGGAATATTTGTACAAATATCAAAACCTCTTTCAATCTACAGCTCTTGCCAAACTGAAGAAGTGAATGAGATGAACTGTTTTTCTGGGTCACAGTTTCAGAAGAGTGGATGAAATCCAAGCTGACAAACAACATATAACCACCACCCTTTTAATTGAAAGGCAGATGGCAAGATGCACTACAGAAGTCTTTCAGTGTCCCTCTTTACAAAGGCTCACTTTGATAGAACAGGTCAGTTTTGTGTCCTTACCTTAACCTTAGTACAAGGCTGATGGGGACTTTTGTATCTTCCTGTACCGGAGCTGCAGCAGGGGCAGGTGGGGCCTGCAATAGGATGACATAATTTTAAAGCATATTAACACTTCCTTTCTCTGGTTTTAAAACTAGAGATAGCCTTGATCAACTACAAATACAAACAAAAGTTTAACTCATCAGTGGAATCATGACACTGCTGTGAAAAGGAAGACAGACTAAGGAAACAGAACTTCACGCTTAAATAGTAACCCAGGAGGTTCTCTCTGCAATTCTCTTGAAAAGAGTAAAAGCTACATAACTTAGAGAAACACCAAAATGGCAGGAGACTTCAGAAGAAGTGCTAAATGTAAAAAGACTGCTTGCTTTGCATCACAACTTAAGGTTTTTGGGCATTCATGACAGCTTCAAGACCTCCTGTGTTTTAATCCCTGCCCTAAATATCTGATTTAAAAACCTGATACAATTGTGCAGAGTACCTAGGAAATAATTTAATTGGCAGATTAGCATATACTCTCAGTCACTTTTTTGTGACATCACAAGCTTTAAGAGTACCTAGCTGCAATTTTATAGCTGTCTATTTTCACTTCTAAATTACTTCTGAGTAATTATTGGAACATGTAGTCAAAGCATTTTATATTGGTCAGCAGATTTCCAGAAGGAATGATCCAGAGGTGTCCATCTTTATAGCACTTGTGATACTTCCAGTAAAGGGCTAGTTCTTAATCAATCTCCACCAAAAAAACCTCAAACAACACAGAGGAGGGTCAGTCACTCTTCCACTGCGCAAGTCATCTGTACTGCACATGCCGAGACAGGGGTTTTAAATCTGCAGTAACAAGTCAGGCACAATGCTAGGCTTATAATTTAAGCCTAGAAGTCCTGACCAAGTTTTTTCCATCAGATCACTTGCTTTTTCTTGAGAGAAAAAAATAACCCTTTGTTTAAGACTAGTATTTTACTCCTCTGTTGGTGCTCTTGTGCCAGCAATGCAGCTCAGGGCTTCTGATCACAACCTTGATCCTATTGAAGCTGAAAGCTTTCTAGGTCAGTGAAAACAAACAAGGGTTCATAGAGAAGCCCAGAGGTCTGCAAAACAGTAACCAACAAGTTAGAAGAACCAGAGGAGAGCTATAAAGAACACCACATTGATAAAAAGAGCTGTGACGAAGAACATATTGACAAAAAAGAGCTGTGACGAAGAACATATTGACAAAAAAGAGCTATAAAGAAGAACATATTGACAAAAAGGAGCTATAAAGAAGAACACACTGACACAAAGGTATGAAGTTCACCTTCGGACAAGCTACCAACAAATAAGCTATTGGGCACCTGTGGCAGGGAGCAAGATACTCTGCTAGTGCAAATCAAAACACTTTCATTAAGGCCAACACTGCTACTTCAATTTACCAAACTGAGAGTCCTGGCCCTTACTACTGCTGATGTTTCAACTGCTGCATAAAATTCAGGGATTAAACACTGGCCCTTTTTCAAGAGATTTGAAGGGGTTTGATTTAAGTATTAAAGCTACTTTTAATGTAGCCAAGAATATGTCAGATCCCAACTCCACTATTTTTGTTTAATAACTAATGCACTGTCTTTAACAGTTTTGTAAACAGGAACATGAGCTGACTGCAGTGAAATGATATACATATCTTTCTACATTCTTTAAAATAAAAATAATGAAACATTCCTAGGAAGGAGTAAGTCTAACAGTTATTTTTCTGACCAACACTGCCAAGTCTCTTCCCCTTGGGTCTGCCAAAGGGTGATGCTAGCTTGGCCCCATCCAACAGTGACAGCCTCTCCCCACCAACAAATATGAACATTACTGTCTTTTATAAAGGTGCCATCATTCAGGATGCAGTGCTTTACTCCAGCAAACCACGAGACATGTTCCAAGTATCTCAGTAATGATTTGGGTTGGCCATTTTTCTCTTTTTAACACAAGTCAGAGCTCTTTCCTGACTTTGCTATGCCTGCCTATCCGACCTATATCCTACACTTCAGGGTGATGTAGCTAAGAATTAAACACGGACTTGGCAAGCTTTCATACTCCCTGTACTTCCCCTCAAAGGTCCATTCTCCCCTCTCTGCTTGAAATGGAAGTGATTGAAAGCACCACAAGGTTCAGAGCTTCCCAGTGATGGAGTTTCTCCACAATTTTTGTCTCCTACAAGGACAGTTTTAACCCAGGCATCCTGTCTCTCTTTTGAACCCTGGAGAACTTGCACATTCTAGTTTCTTCCTCTCACTTTTCTCTCCGCTCTTATCCCATAGATGCCAGTGATGCTGAGACACAATCAGAGCCTGTTTGTGCTGAACCTTAAACACTAGAAACAAGCAGCTGCCACTTAAATGCCACTTATCCTTTTTTCTTACCTTTAACCTTGCCTCAAGCCAGAGTTCACTCCCTGAACAGCATAAAAACTCACTGCTCACCCACAGAATAAGAATGAAAAACTGCTGCACCCACATTGACTGTCTTCCTTTTGCAAGCCACCAGGCCCGCTGTCACTTCTGCATAAGCAGCAGCACTAATGCAACTCCAGACAAGCAACGTTCATGGCTTCAGATCATTTTAGCAAGTCTTCAACAGAACGGCAAAGTGCAAAGCTGAAAGCTGGTACGAAGGGTTTCTGATCTTACCTGGGCTGCTGCTGGGGCTGCTGGAGGAGCCTGACTAGGTGGAGGTACAGCAGTTTGAGGTTGTGCAGGTAGTTGTCCTGCAGCCTGAGGTAGTTGAGTAGGTGCCTGTGCTGGAGCACTGAGTGAAGGACCTGGTGGCTCAGCTGATGGGAACAGCTGCAAGCAAAAAGGCATTTTAATGAGAAAAGGAACTCAAGAGTTCTGACTCAAGCACCAGCTTTCCAAAAAGTGCTTGTTTGCCACATAAATCACTTGGAGAAGTTCAATGCCAAGGGCATTCCTAGGCCTCCAGGACACTAACACTGATCCCAAGTTGGTGTTCAAGTGGTTTAATGTTTCCTCTCGTCCAGGGACCCTTTCTGCCCTGATACTTTCAAGTTTTACTCAACAGTAAAGAAGGATAAGAAACCAAGATAACAGCATGACTGTGGATCTTGGACAAAAATTACACACTGCAGCTAGCAAGGCTGGATGCACACAGATCATATTCTAGCTTGGACGAGAGCACCCTATCCTTTAGTTTCACCCCTTCTCAGAATCCGAGTCCTACTTATATCTCCAAGTAGCCATGCAGTCAGAGCAGAGCAACTCTGCTTTGACTTGTAGTTCCTTTCAGAGAACGCGGCCTAGCATAGCATTAAGATAACTATCGACAATTTCTCCATTCGTAAAACAAATGTCAGAGTTTAAGCAATCCAGATATTCAACTGAAGAGTGAATTCAGAGCTTAAGTTCTTCAAAACACACAAGATAAGACTGTTTAGGATTGGACTTAAAGTTAGTCCCTTGCAAAAAAAAATCATATGCAATTAATTTGGGGGTGGAAGAAAAGAGCTAAATGAAAGTTTAACTTTTTTTACCTCTTGTGTTATTCAGAACAGAGAAACTGATTTTGGCATGGTAGCCGAAGAACTGTAAGCTTGATGGCACTTCTTCAGTGCGCCCTCCAACTTACTCTGCTAAGCTGTAGGAAATATAAATCACCCTGAATATTGAAAACATGGGCAGCAGACCTCCAAACCACAATATATTAAGGGATGTATCATAATGGGGAAATTAATCCCAAAGGGATTCTGGGTTTCAGCTTTTTCTTTGAATTTAGAGTTTATGTCAAGTTACAGTGGCAGAACCGTAATCTTTCTTAAGAACTCCCTTTATAACCGATCCTTGGAAACAGATGAAGGAAGAACAGGACAGCCTAACCCAAGAGTAATTTCTAGGAGACAGTCCTGTTTATCTTTCCAAACAGGTAGGGAAAAGACAGACATAGCACAGTCTCTAGAAGATAAGCAGTCTCTACCATTGAAAGGTAAGATATACTAATATTCCTAATGTAAGAAACACAGGACAGAACTGAAGGCAGACTATAAATTGCAACTGAAGTTTGCTATTAAATACTACTACAGATTTATTTCACAATTCTGAGCATAGGTTCCAAACCAGTGAATTAGACTATGCAAAACACACATTTTAAAGTTGTGTTTTGTTGGGGTTTTTTTAAAAGAGGAAATGGGAACACAGTTGTTTTGCTTAGGTTGTTCTTTTGACCAATTCATTATCTTACAACAAACAGACTTTTGCCATAGCAAGTAAAGTTGAAAAGATATACACCAAAATTACCTCAGAAACGCCTCTTGGCGTTACACAGCTAATGATTCCTTTTATAGAGAGGTTTTCGAGCAGAGCTCAGCTAGATACTAGCTTCTACGTCACACAATATTGTTTCCAAAGGCATGTTTCAAAAACATGTTCCTTGCAACAACAGCAAGAACTAGGAGTCATCAGTTCGGGAAGTCATTTGCAATTATAACTTACCTCGGAATTCTGTACAGGTTCTTTCACTCTGGGAGACTGAAAAACAAAGAAAAAGCTGTCAATGCCTTGACAAAAATGAGACTTAATGACTAGAAGGACTTTTCTGAACCGCACTGAACATATGAAATCTACATAATTGTTTTCAAATTACTTATATGTATTAAGATGCATAATAAAAGGGAAGCCACACAATTTGTTGGCAACCTAAAGCATATCATAATACCCAGAAACACACAGTCATGTTTCAGGACCTGCAGTTGATATTTACACAGTGGCATACAATACCTAAGCTGCTATCACTGTTAACCATTAGCAAAATCCAGTACTCTTGAAGATCACTCAGATTGGATCAAATTACTTGTGCACCAGTATGACAAAATCCATTTTAAGCTACCCAAGTCCTGCAGAAAAAGATAAGCCACACAAATCTGCCTTGCAGAATTCTGCTAGGAAACAAATCCCCTTTGTATACTCAGGGAACTAGTTTGCAAACCAAGTTGCCTAAACCATACAAAACCTTGGCCGGGAGGGGAGCGGAGAAATCAGCCTTACTGAGAAAGAAATCTCTCGCCTGCTCTCCTTGCCCTTGGACTCTGCATTATGCTATGCTCTCCGTGAGAGAATGCAGAAAACAGACAGGCAAAGTTCAGCAGTGAAACAGAGAGATCAATGGAATGGAGGGGAAAGTGCAGTCAAAGCAACGCGGCCAATCTTTGCTTATCAGTAAAACAAAGATAGCGTGCGTTAGCTATTTCACATGAGCAGGAAGGAATTGCCAAGTACTCCCGGAAAACCCTGCAACTAAGAGAGCCTGCAGCTTTGACTTCTAACAGGTCCAACTACCAGGTGCACATAGACAGGTGGGATGGCTTGGTCCATGCTGGGATTAATAAAATAGATGTTCCTTCTCCACATAATGGTCTAAAAGACAGGTTGCGATGAGGACAGTACAAGTTTGACAGAAGAACATAAGTCTCATCATGCCACTATCTTAACTTGAGCCAGTTCACGGACTAAGCAATGCCACTTAACTTAACCAATGCAGATCAGAGCAATTTGTACCATATGACCCAGAGGCCTCTCATGAGAGAAAGTAAAAGCTCTTAATTCTCAGAACAGCAAGTTGCAAAAAGCCCTCTGGAGAGGAGGAGAAGCAACAGTTCCTTCACGGTGACTATGTGTAGACAGCGTCAGGAAAAAAGTCACACAGCTGGAAAGGTAAAGCCTGAAATCCATCTCAATATGTTGAGCCTTCACTTGACAGTTACCAGGCAAGATGAAAAACACAGTATTGCTCCCAGAGATAAAACAGCCATGTTCCACATCTGCAGGCCACGGCTGCAGCACTGTTCTTTCAGGCACAAAGCTCATATCCAAGAGTACCCGGATGCCTCAAGGAATAACTCAAAAGGAGCTTGTCTGAAAGATCACAGTGTGCTAGACACCATACAGACAAGTATGGAAACACTGGCTCTGCCCCACAGCTAAAAACTAGCCCAGATAAATGGCAAACAGAGGTAAACTAAGGAAAAATATGAACAGACAGAAAGGAAATAGGACAAACATTGAAAGATGTTTACCTAATTAAGGCACAAATAAGATGACTTTGGGGATGTGCATGTATTAGTTCTAACTTACTTTTTGCTTCTGTGATCAGAGAAGATGTGAGTAACCAGTGAAAGGTGACGATATCGTGTGCCACTGCACAGGTTCATTGAGTAACGGAAGCGAATTATTTAAGACCCCACATAGCACAATTGCTCTAATTCAAATTCAAGCTTTTAAATACCAAGAGTAAAGAAATTCAGTAAGCCTTTACATCCAAAAGGTAACGTTAAGCCAGCAAGTCAGCTTATTCAATGAATTGGGCAGATATTTCTGGTTGTTTGTAAAAAATATTGGTCTGCTTTCGGGTACAGTCCTAGCAAGAGACTTGTAAAATACATGTTTGTACATACTAAATTCACCTTTTTTTCTGTAAAGTGGAGACGAGCGAAAAAAATACAAACACTTTACCTTTATGTAGAAGCTTTTATGCAGGATAATACTGAAGTATTTTAGCAAATTAAGTCAATCTCCAAGCCATTCTTTTACTTTAAGGCTGACAGCAATAAAACGCAGGTACAGCTGGAATCACAGAATGGTTTGGGTTGAAAAGGGCCTTTAAAAATCCATCTAGTCCAACCCCTCTGCTATGGGCAGGAATAAAAGGTAACACCTATACTTCATGTAAGTTATTCTATCTTAACAACTTAGTTAAAATTGCAGAGGGATTACAAGCAGGTGAAATTTACACCCTGTGTTTGAAATATGGCCAAAACACAGGATTAACAGTAGTCCTCAACACTACCACCATATTCATGGCAAACACTGGCAGTTCAAATAAAAGTCAAGATTGCTCGAAAAGGGATCAAATGCAAGAGGTACACAGGCGTTCCTATCTTTTCATCTTCGCGCTAAAGATGACGACTCAAAAGCTGTGCACAGGAAAGACACCCAGGGCAGGATTCAAGCACCTAAGCAGATGTGTAGTGAGTTCTAAGATGCCATGGTGATAAAAAAAACCTGTTATATCTACACGGAGTGCCTCCAAAATGGCAATACATCTACATTTAGGTAATTGAATTGAGATCTAGTGCTCCAACAGCCATCCTAAAGGTTTCTTGAATGGGAGACCCAGAAGTAAAGGCCAAGCACGGCCCAAATTAGAGAGATCAGAACAGACAGCAGTACAAGGAAATATGCCAAAGCTCCAAGAAAAAAAAAAAACTGGCTTGAAAAGGAGCTTGTAAACATGTGTGTCAATCTGCTCTTTTCTGCATAAGAGGAATGAAACAAGTAAGTACTGCTCAAAACACAGTAAACAGTGCTAAGTCATAGTATCCTGAGCTTAGAGACACGATAGAACAAGTTCTAAGTAATCTCTGAAATAGAGTTAGGGTCTTTCACAATATTCCCTCCTAAACTTTGGTTATATTTGAACCAACAAAAGGAATTTAGAAGATTTCAGCTTATAAAGGATCAAGAATTTCAGTAGTATCCACCTGCTATCAAGAGATCCGCCTTGACCATGTAATGCAAAGATGGATATAGTAAGCTCTTTAAAAAGACACAATAGTTGTTGCCACAAAGTATGGAATTACTGTATCAATAGCAGCCTCTAAAAACCCAAGCATTTCAAAGGATGCCAAAAAGATGCAAAATCTTGCATTCAATATTTAAGTGTCTATACACAGCACCAGTAGAAGAAAAAGCAATGAAAGAGAAATGAGAAAAATTAAAGTTGTAAAAGGATAAATGCTTCAAACCAATACTGTGTTTTTTTTGCTTTCATATTGAAAAGTTTCCTCTAAAAATCCTTCACTGTCTCACCAATTCAATTACAGAATGATTAAAATGCATAGTCTACTTCAAGCTACCTGCTGTAGTGAAAAGGGAACTGGTAAGCCATTACAGTCAAAATCCACACTACTGACTACTAGGAGAAGACAATCTGGAAATTTATTGTAATCTTTTAGTTGATCACTATGTATTAATCCTCTGTGTTTCTGGGGGTTAGTCTGGGCTTGGGGTTTTTTGGGTATGTGTTGGGGGGGGGTGGTGTACACTTTTTTTGAGGATTTTCAAGTGCTAGACCATCACTCCTTGTGACTTCACGGATGGCGTAGCATTTTCTACTAGCACTAATCGATTTCAATGTAACTGAGGGGACGGAACCAGGCCCTGTGTGTTTCAGGTATCAGCCATAAGCACAGGCCCTATTGATTTCAGCTCCATCTTTGAGAGGGCAGTAGGACAAAACCTCTCCTGACACTTCCAGAAGAAAGCACCTCAAACAGCCAGCACCCTTAAAAACAAAGAGAATATCCTAGCTCAAGTGAATTAGTATGCTGAGCTGGGAGCAGATTGTCTGAATTCATGTTCCCAATTATGCTCAGCATCCTTGAATGAGACCAGCTGTGGCCCACAGTGACGACAGAAGAGAGATCAATACAATTTCTTCAGCCTTCAGTCTGCTTTCTCTGGTTCAGCTACAAACTCGAGGGGAGGTATTATAACTTACTCATACTTAAAACAAGGCCACATGCTTTCCCAGGGATATTTAGATGTACCACAGTTAGAAAACAAAAGACAGTAAAGCTATCGGAGTTTGAGGACCCACCCTGAGCTGTGAAATTGCTGCTCTGCCTTCCTCACTTTCTTCATCTAGTTCATCATCACTCCATTCCCAGCCACCATCTTCAGTCTTATGAAGACGTCCGCTGGAACCTGGGACTCTCCGGACCTGCTCAGCACAAAGACGGAAAACTGATATGTCAAGCAGACAGTTTCTACAGTTGATCTTTAAGAGAAATAGCACAAGAGCATCTTCAGGTTGCACCATCTGCCAGGGCGCTTGATGAGTATTTTATTGAAATGTCTAGCTCTGTATCTAGAAAATGCCGTACTACAATAATTCTCATTAGAAATGTGAACACAAGCATAAAACAAACTAGTATGACTGTAACAGCAAGAGCCCAGGAGATTTTCAGTACCTTTTTGGATCTTTCAGTGATTGTTGGTGCTCTCTGCAACATCTTCTCTTGTAAAAATTCTTTATTCTGCAAAAGACAAAACACCAAACACTTGCATTGCTGAAAGTGTCCTTTGATTCCTTCAGTGTCTCCGATAAAGAAACTGTTAAGCTATTTCTAGCAGAAAGCGTTTTACATGTTTCACCGCCGTTCCCGCAAAGATATTAACCACTTTCTTCCTTTGGACTACAGTATATGATTTTTTCATCCTAAATACCTTTTAAGCTAATGGTGGAACTTTCCCTATGCAAAGCAATAGGGAATTAACAATCAAGGAGTTGTATACTATTCCATCTGATTTACTGGGGAACATGCTTATACTTATTATATCCCAGCATTTGATACCCTGCTGAGACATTTGGCATTCTTCCATTTGCAGATACTACACCACCTGGATCCAGCCACTTTGCTTTATCTTGCCCCTAAATTTATGCCTGTCCAACTGTCAAAGGCAAGCCTCAGATGTCAGGCAGGCCGGGATACAGGAACTTCTACATGCTGGAGTAATGAGACCCAGGAATTAGGGCAACAGGAGTTACAGTGGCTGAAAAAAATGCACAGCACGTGACATTTAGAGAGGAAGTAAAATGCGGTGATCACAACAGACTAAATATTGGGAAATTGCTGTGATGCTTTACTGTATTAAATTTCCTTTTCAGCAAGCTACTCCAGACTGGCTAACATGTGGGCTCCTGAACGTACAGTTTTCCAACTGCTTGACTACAGAGCCAAACTACTTGGCTGCAGAGGAAGCAGGCTAGGCAAGTACCCTGGCATTAGCACTGGGATCTGGCTGGGTATTTCACACCACAGGAGTGAGGTTGGATAGCCCTGCCGACTCTGCCCGTGAAGCGCTCCCACAACTCCCCCATGATGGCTTCTCGCACATAGGATGGAGAGCCTCAAGACGCACGCTGTCACTTCCTGATAAGTGGCTCTCAGCATTATCAAAACATACTTTTATTAACATAGATTGTATCTAAATATATGGTTCAATATAGACATATAGAAGTTGGACTCTTCTGTCCTCAAGTTACAGCTGTCAGTTTGGCAATGGCTGATGTATGAAAGTAATTTAACACCGAGTGTTAACTGGCACACATTTTCACTTTGGGTGCCGGTTTAAGTATTGCCTCATTTACAATAATGTTAATTTTCTATCACCACATATGCTAATAAGTTACTCTGCAGCAGCTTAATGAAAGCATGAAGGAGCATTTTACACACAATGAAGTATAACATGAACCAGAACTCACATAACCAAATAGAGAAAGGTCAGCAATGTGTAAACCATCTTGTCACTTTGGACACCAAGTATGCATCCAGTATACAGATGCAGACTATTCAGTTGCCTAAAATCCCATTGTGGACAATGAAAAACTAGTTAATACTGTCAAGAGCCCAGGCATCAATTAAACTTGCCCTAAAGCAAACTCCTATATTTCATAAACTGGATCAGTCTCCAGACTTCCTTGGTTGCACTTGTTAGATTTCTGCCAACTTTAATAGGACATCCAGCTACTGTACAGATACCTAGATGTGGCCACTTCCATTTAGGCGTCTTAATCTGGGAGCTGAAAACTGCTTTGATTAATTGGTGATGCTGCTGTGCTATCCCAAGTATCAGATATCTTTTTAACAGTTTAATCTGTGTTCTGCTATAAACCCCATATATTTTGATCACAAGCATGCCACAGAAAAAAATAAGAAAACAGAAAACATTTCCTCATTCCCATGGAAATATAAATTCTCCCCTGTATTATTCCTGTCTGTCTCCCTCAACAAGACCTTGCACATTGCATATGCACTAATCTCCAGGCAGTAATTACATAAATGCTTACTGGCAGTTCACTTCAAGGCTAGAAAAGGGAGTTTCCTGCTATTTTGTATCACAGGATCTTCACTTTCCATAAGGCAACACAGGGTGAAATAGTTGTAGGTAGCCCTCCGCACAGTGAGCCTCATTGACTGCTTTGCATACAGACTGATTATAGAGTTTACTAAAATATAAGTTACATTTACTGCCACAGAGACCTTTATGGTTGGACACGCGGCCACAATGGCACCATTACAAGAGAAGAAAAAAAAAACCCCAAAAGCCAGTAGAAGACATTTAAATGTTCAAGAATTTCTAGATAATTTTTCTTAATAGCAGCATACACAAGGAAGTAGAGAAGAGGGGTTTCATTCTGGTTGTTCACAATGACCCATTCACTCAGCTATGCTGGCCCTAAGTGAAACAGCCCACACTCATGCCAATAAAGCTGTCACCATACCTATCATACTTCAGAAAAGTCCTCTCCACAGCTTCTGCACAGATCAGTTTAGGAAGTGTTTTCTTACCTTTGCTTTTGTGAAAAATTTGTGTCTTAAGAGTTCTGCTGCTGTCGGTCTGTCAATAAAAATAGATGTAGAAAAGATAATTATAAGTGCTCCCTTTCAACACAATGGTCTTCCAGGTTGCTGCAGCTTGTTACAACATGGCATCTCATACAGGCATTGGCTTCTCCTGTACAATTCCCCTAAAAATCAGTCAATGTATTCCAAGCAACTTTTACACCAGCAGTCTTTTAAACACTCAGTGTATTCTGATCAAAGCCTATTCTGTTCAAAAGCAGTGAATAACTTGGGGGCAGGGGGAAGAAGTTGCTCCCATTTTGATGCTGAACTTGAGTCTCTTAGAGCCAGTTTGATAGGATCACAGAAACAGTTTGCTCAACATTGAAATGAAGGATCATCACCTACTGCAGGCATGCAGTACTCACCATGTGCAAGTAAGAGTTACTTCTGAGATACCTGATTATATGTGTGTAATTAGTTCTATTAAACACAGGCAGGACAACTACCAACCTTTGTCTAATACAAAAGGAACAAGTACAAACTATTTTCCCCTTTAAGTTAGGCTTTAGCATAAATACTGGAAAGTAAGAGACATCCCTTGGTCAGTTTAGAAGGAGATTTCTAAAGACTCAGGCCTACGTGAGAAACTACCAGCTTACAGCATTTCCCACACTGCAAACTGTGCTTAAATAGTAACAGTGTTTAATTAGTGACTTGCAAAGGCCATTCATTACAAGGTTTATTTCACCTCAGACTAACAAAAAATCATCCACCTTATAGCAAGGGAGCCTCAAAAATAATTAAAAAGCAATTGCACTAAATTCTTCTCTTTGAGAACCCATACAATATGCATAAGCATATCTGATTCTGCTAGTTGCTCTTTATGGGCCAACTTCCTGCTCCCGTAGTCAGGATGATGACAGTGGCTGTTAGTGGTGCTTGAGAAGAGAGAAGTGGCTTGCCACGATTCAAAGTGGTTATGTTTAATTCTGATCAGCACACATTCTAACCTGCAGGGACAGGATATGCTTTAGAAAGGAGAAAAAACATCACGCTGGGAAAAAAACCCTGCTATCAGCATTTATCAAGCACTCCACTGGATTCATTAAGCATTCCAAGTGTAAAGCTTGTTAGAAGAGAGATCCCATCTCACGATGCGCGAGAAGCCTTTGTTCCTGGATCCATCACAAGAGGGAACTGAAAAATGTCTTCATTATTAGCATTTTATGAAGGGACTTTTCCCTTTCCAGAATTAGTCTGCTTACTGAGGGGGGAAAAAAAAACTTAAGAGGTATAAAAACTGATTTGTGGGAATGCTTGTTTCTTTAGCTTTGCATTTTAAGGAACACTACTTTTAAACGCAGGATGAACACTCCTTTGAACAGCTTCACTGAGGCTGGCAAACGCTATGACTGTCCTCCACAAAAACACGTCTGAGTACTCGTATGTGACAGGGTGTGGGTTTTAAACAGTGCCGTAGACAGCCGGACCCTCGTGCAGCTTTGAACGATGCCATACCATAACGATACAATGCTATCCTGAGAATGACAGCATATGCACCACCCCCTTGGTATATTTCTAACATCACTGAGTAGTCAAGCTACTGTTACAAGGAAAAATGAAAGTGTCATCAGGCCACTTAAGCAATTTGTATTGATGAAAACATGTTGGTAAAATTTGCCACTGTTTTTTCCAATTCTCCCCTTCCCCCCCCCCCCCCAACCAAATATTACTTATAATTAAGCAAGTCAAAACTACACTGAAAGCCTTCTTTGCACTGGCAAATTTTAAAAAGTTTATTTATGAAGCTTCACAAGTAAACACGTATTGCCCAACATATAATTTCTGATTTATAAACACAGAGCAGTTTTGACTGGGAACAAAACAGAGACTGCAGTCACGTGCTGGAGGTGGCAAGGGGGAGAATGGCACTACACATGCAGTGGACTGGGATGCACTCTCATTAACCCAAATGGAAGATGTGTGCCCTAGCCAGGCACAATGCCAGACATTTATCCTTAAAAATAAGGACAGCCAAGAGAATTTGCTGCCACACAGCAAGATTCCTGTGTTCACTGTGACTGAAAGGCCTGGAGGGGCAGAAAGTGTACCAGCTTTAAAAAAAAATATGGAATAAAATGAGTTTTGTCATTTTGGTTTAGGGTTTGGGGGTTTTTATTTGTGGGTTTTTGTTGTTGTTGTTTTGTTTGTTTTTGTTTATTTATTTATTTTGGTGTTACCTGTTCTTACCTTTTTTCAGGGTCTTTTTGTAGGCACGATGAAATCATCTTCCTAAATGATTTCCCATACTTCTTCAGCATCTCCTTATCTTGCACACCAGTTTCCAAAGATGGAGGATCATTTTGTAGCGTCAGCATTAAAACCTGAAAGAATTACATCTATTGGCAATGAGATTTTTCTTGGCCTTTGTTAGAGACAGATCTTGGGAACACTGTATTTTAGACAAGCATTTTCATCAAGCACCTGAGTCAACAAGGACTGGTTCATTACAATGGCTCTCTGAGGGTAGCCTGAGCTCAGAGTGAAGTTTCTTACAATTTAGACTGTGTCCTTGCATTCACCAGACAGCAAAAACTCACCTACCTTTTCCTCAAGGCAATTATAGGGTCTCTGCTCTTCCCTCCGCTTCCCACATTCACTAACTTTGTAGAAACACTTATTTTCAAAACCTTTACACCTCTGCAAATTCTGACTGTCAGCTGAGAGGTTTAAGACTCATACAACAGGATCTAGAGAGAGTTACCTCCACCTCCTTTCCTTGGGAAGCCAGGCTAATTTATACCCAACAATTTATGCTACTGTTTTCCATCACATCTCCTGGCCCACAGTGCAGTCTGCGGGCCAAACACAAGGTTAGGACGTGCTTTCAGGCCTGTCTGGTGTGATTAAAGGTGTAAGCATAGTAGAACTCCTACCAGTCCTCCCTCATTTGAGATGAGCAGTTGTGCAAGGCATTTGGTTCAAAGGTTCTGTTTAAATCTCCCTGCAGGTATTTCGTAGCTAGAAATTAATGTAAAAGCAGAAGGGCAACATAAAAAAATACAAGAGTTCACTTCCATGTACCAATGCGACAGCAGGTGAAGACATTTCTCACACAAGCATCCATTAAGCCAAACTGATTATTTCCTTCACATCACTTATTCTGAAGGAAAGAAAGAAAATTACTCATTTCCATTTTCACTTGTCACCTACATACAGATGAATATCTATTTTTAGAAAAGGAAGCAGCACATAGCACATTTAAATAGCTTTCAACAGCTATATTGCTTAGGGCAGCAACAGCTCATCAATCTCGCTGAAATTGTACAGACCATGACAGAATTCCCTTTTTTCCCCTCTCCTTGGAGGGTCACTTAATGCATGGGTCATTTTACCACATAACAAAATTAATCTGCAGTGAAATACAATTACATTCAATAAATAAAACACAGAAGTCTTCTTGCAGGCTGCACGACTGGAACCCATACCTAATAGAATCAGAGACTCATAATTCTATCTACCATATGACAACACACAATACTAAATAGGCTATCTCTGTATTCAAAGCTACAACCAATGCATTCAAAACACAATAAACAGAAGTACAGCTTGCAGAAGCTACTGCAAAAATGCTACCAATATTTACAGCACAGAAGGAAGCATCAATGAAAACAGCAACAGCTAAATCAGCAATACATCTCCCTGAACTTCTCACTGCTCTGCCGCAATCACTGATACGGTACCAACTTTAATGGCATTTCTAAACCACTCAGCTACTCAACAGCCCCTGCACAGAGATGACAAATCTTAAAATACTGTTCTACGAGAGTTAAACCAGTGCAAAGTCCTGGCATTTAAAGTGATACACAGATGTCCCTTTTCTATTGAGTTAGGAGCTATTGAATTCACAAATGCTATTGTAATTGAGAGGTGGAGATGCACCCAGGTCCTAAAGAGGCAACACCCACCTTGCATAGCACTCCAGCAGTTAAAAGACTCAGAAAAGGAAAGCTTGCTCCATGGTATGCCTACAATTGAGGGACTTGGCACCCATAGGCATCATATCCCAGGTAAGTAGTCTAACCATAAAGGTTAGAAAGAGCTCTCCACCCCCTCCTGTTCGATTCGAGGGAGTATGCATCCCAGGAGTAGAAGAAAAGTGGCGTTCAAGAGGGTGGAAAATGCAGAAGGGACTAAAGGTTTCATGCTTGAGCCAGGGCACCATCAGATCTCAAAGGGGCTAAGGAAGAGGATAGCACAGCTCAGTAGAAGGACAGGATGCTTCAGACCTCAACTGATGGGGTTAACTCTGTTAACTTTAAGATGTAGACTCCCTGAAAAAAAAAGGATGTTGGAAGCAGCTGCTGGTTCAAGAGTCAGAAAATAGGGAAAGTTAGCCAAACTATATGGCAATCCAAAGTTCAAGATACTTAAAAAAAGATTTTTGAAGTGTCAGTGTTGTTGAAACAAGAATGCTTTCCCCACCTCAACTTCAATAAAATATTCATATTGCCAATACCACGCTATTTCATACTGATGTGGTACTTTGCAGAAATGCCCTACCCTGGTTTGGTGATTGACAGACTGTGTTGGCATTAAACAAAATAAGATGTTCTTTTGGATAACTGGTAACAGGACTTCTGAGAGGTATCAAGAAGGATTATCAGTGCAGGAGAAGGAATGGCTCACCATCCCAGTGTCACTGGATGCCAGATAACTAATGATTCAGAAAATGTTATGTCCCTAAAAACATCCTCTGCCTTCAGAGGCTCCAGGATTAAAACACACAGCACTATCCTCAAGAATGGTGACCCCGGCGAGACTCAGGATCTAAATAACTGCACACAATTTCAGACAATGCTGATTAAGTGGCATATTTTTAAAAGGTGACTTCAGATCAATCCAAGAACATCATGATCCACAAGTGCAAGTTGAGAGGACAAACTCTTCAACGAAGCATGCTGGCCAAATTCTTGGAAACACCCACAGAACACACTGATCCTTTATGTTGCACAAGTATCTGGAGACCTGCTCACCTTCATTGGAGGGTATTTATGGTAAGGAGCTGCCCCTGTAGCCAGTTCAATAGCAGTGATCCCAAAGCTCCAGATGTCGGCCTTGAAATCGTATCCTCTGACCTGAAAAATATTGGAGGACATTAGCATGTGCGTCTTGCTATCCTAAACTACAATCCCTTTCTTTAGCCTATTAGACATCCTTTCGCCCTTTCCTTCCTTTCCCCTCAAATTTGGAAAGTCCAGCATTATAGTATTAAAGAGACAGAAAGAACACTTTCTCCCTCCTCTCCCTCCCAGCTCCTTATACCTTTGAGGAGGTGTTTTAGAAGTCATAGTTTGATGAAAATTATGTTTGTGGACTGTGCAACTAGGACTGCTGTGCCATAAACCTCTCCACGTGTAGAACATAAAGGGGCACTGGGTTAACCCAGGCTCTGACTTCCACACAAAGACACAGAGAGTCATTAAACAGTATAATGAAACTCTCATAGTTAATAGATGGACTGCTATCCCCTTGGGACACATGCCTCGCTACACTTTTAGTCAACCGCTTAATCAACCTGACTGCAAACATGCTCAATCCTGAAACTTCAGTACACACCACCTCAGTAAAGAGCCCCTCATTCCAGTCTGCAGACTAATATTTCCCTCCACTAATTAATAGTAGCTTCTGCACTTGACATTAAACACAGACTTGTTCAGGAAAATTTATAGCATTTACTTCCCCTCATGCACAGGAAAAAATATTTCATATGCCAAAGCAGTTACTTCCTCATTATCATTAGGTAATATTTTGGCACTTGCTTTCTCCGCTGCAGAGGAGAGACATTATGTACTAACTTCAAGAGCAGCTACAAAAATCAGAGCGTTTTGGCTGCTTAGAATGGTTTGTGTTTCTTCTCACTAGACTATGGAAAAATGAATATTGAAGCAAAGCTAATAGGGATATTGTGTTCAGCTAACATAACAAGCTTGAGAGAGACACTCATTGTGATGAAGGCAAAAATGTTCCCCAAACTACCTTTAAGATGATCTTGAATTTTGGCAAACAAACAAAAAAACCCTCTTGCACTAGTTTTCATATAATACTATAGTTGAAAGGAAATTTATTATAGCAACAGGAGTTTATACCTTGTACTAATGTCATCAACTCTGTAGGCATCATTTTCATGAGCCTTAAAGGTTTGAAAGGCTTCCTGAAGTGCCACAGTTTATGGACACCATGATTATGAATAGATTTCAAGTCATTTAATTAAACAAGCACAGATACCTAGTATAATTTAAAAGAACACAGTGCAGGAAGAAATATGCTGTAAGGGTTTGGTTCCCCCACCACCACCACTATTTTTAGGTTTTGAGAATAACTTTGGGACATTTTTTAGCTTTATCTTTCAGTTAGTCTTGCAGCACATCTAAACACGGTACAACTCCCCATTCCCCTCCGAGATTTTAACTCTTTAGTGTTTTGGGTTTTTTAATTACATCATATAATCCTGCTTGCAAATGAAAAGTACAAAGTTCAAAACTGTCTAGAGCAGTGCATCTTGACATCTGTCCAATACATATTAGTCACCACCCTGCAGTTAGTTTACATCAACATTTATTTTTCTCATGGAATGTTTTTTTGCCGTAAGTCTGTCAAGTGACCATACATTAAAAGACAATGCCAGGCTATCATGTATTAACATGCTAAAGGAACTTAATGACGCTGAAGTAAACCAGATGGAATTGGGTCGATAATTTCTACACATCGAAGGCTAACCTACAGCAACCCCTTCGTCCTTTTTCCCGGGTTGGATATAGCGGCTCAGAGTGACACCTACTGGAAGACAGCAAGATGATATAAATGGACACTGAAGGATTTCACATCAGCATCCAAAATACCTCCTTATCGTCTAATATTTGCAACAAATTGGATGTACACAGCCTTCATGGAAGTACTGGACTCCCTAGAAAATCTGCCTCCTTTGGGAAACACATCTGTTGCATTAAGAACCCCCACTTTGTCACTAAAACCTTCATTTCCCCTTCTTAGCACCCTCCTTAAGATCTTTTTTTTCCCCTGTTGTCCTGTGGATTGCAGCCACCCTAACCGCAATGAGCCTGGAGCAGCACCGTTAGGTCCTGGCCAGCCTGCTATGCCCTGTGCACCAGGACAGGACACAAAGTACAGAAAAGCAAGGGACAACTCTGATCTGGTTTTGGAAACACTGAATACTCTATTTTTATTTATTTTTAAATCAACATGACAAAAAAATCCAGAAGTATGTGACAGTGAAGCAGTTCAGAAGCAAGTTTGCAAAGACGGCTCCTGACTTGGGGAGCGTGTCTTGTACTCTACGGTGTTAGAGTTGTACTCTGAGGAGGTTGCAAAGTGTAACGCACCAGCCCCTCGATGCCACCACAGGGAGCCACTGAAAAGGCCAAACATTGAAAAACCCTTTCATCAACAGTATATTTAAGCTACTGCAAAATTCTCTCAATTCCTCAAGTTTTAGATATAGGAAAGCATGCATTGAAGTTCTAACACTGTTTTAGCTGCATTTTATTTTAGAGAGATATATATATGGGGGGTCTTATTCAAGTTCCTCCTAAACTTCAAAATATTTTATTGTGAACAGCAAGGAAAAAAGTAACCAGGTGGGTTAACTTTAATAAAACAATGTTTTCCCAAAATATTTGTTTCAAATATTTTTTTGGAAGGAAAAAAGGTAAAAACAGAAAAACTTTTCTAGTCACTTTTATTTCTGCTGGGTGCACCTGTCAAAAATCAAACCCTGAGTCCAGCCCTCCGTCAACCTGTTTTCAAGGGGATGAGGGATAATTTTCAGAATGCTTAAGGCACTGAACATCAATGCAAGAGACAGCTACTGCAAATGCCCTGTCAGGACTGTGGCATAATTTTCTTTGTGGATCTTGCTCAGAAACAGGCAACAATATTTTACATTGAACAAAGTTTCCAGGTGGCCTTCATCAGTAGTGACACAGACAAAGCTTCTATAGTTTAGTCTAGAAGTAGTGGAGGACAAAAAGTGACCTATCTCCACCCAATGGGAAGGAGTATGGCATCTTTTAGCTAGCCAAAAGAGCAGAGGACGAAGGTGGAGAGGCAAACATTCCTCAGTAATTACAGTCTGGACACTCACAAGCCAAGAGAAACTAAGAAGCTGAATAAAGTCAACTACATTTTATTTTACTGCAATAACTCCACTCTCTAACACGTTGCAATTAGCTACCCCAAATTCTTGCATTTGCAAATGCAGAAGAGCACTTTGCCAAGCTGTATATGTGCACATTTACCACATGTGAAACTATATTCTCCCTCACATTTGGGAAGAGGGATGGGCAGGTTAATCTTCTTTACGCAACAGCTGAGCTGTCTCATCCTTACCTTAGGTAGGAGCCTGAAGAGAAGCAACAGGGCAAAAACCCACTGAGCAGTTAATATTCCCCAGTACAAGCCTGGCTACAATAGGCAAATCAAAGACAATCCTGTGGTTTTAAGAAAGCCTTACAGGATGCCAAATTATCACATTAGTTTGAAGTAAATAAGGCCATTGCTGACAACAGCAAATTCCAGGTGCAGATCAGCTAAGAGAATACTAGGAAAAACAATTCACCTGTTCCATAACTTCTGGTGCCATCCAGCAAGGTGTGCCCACAAAAGTTTTCCTGACTTTATTTCTGGTAATGTCACCACCAGTGGCCAGAAACGCGCTAACGCCAAAGTCTGAAAAGAAAACAAAAGCAGATTTTGTTAAGAACACATCCTGAGCAAACTGAAGGGTTGTCCCCCCGTCTCCTCATATTCCCAGCCATCTATTAAGTACAGTTACGCATGAGGAGTTTCCTAATGAACAAAGAATGACCAACAGTTAGCTAAGAGTGCTGGTACATGAACGGCCTGTAGTGCACCATTCAATTACCAGCAGAGCTTTCAGCGCTGGCCGGCAGAGAGGAAAATTCCACTTTCCATTACAGCCCACTGGTCACATTACAGCACGCCCGCGCTCCCTCAGCAGACCTGCTACTGTACAAACCTGCCTCTGACAGCCAGTGCTTCATTTACATTTGTATACATACGTAACAAGTAATAACTGAACTTCCATTAGCATCCTGTTAATATTTGCAGCAATAAAGTCGGGTACACAAAAAGTTACTAGACTTTATAACATTTAACTGTCCTAACTGAATCCTGCAGACTGGAGTTATCAGCCCCTTATTCTGGATGGTTTATTACCAGAATATGCTTTGCTTGGTAATCTTCCATCGCTGAGATGCTCAGTGCTTTAACAGGAACTTGGACCGGTTCCCGATGATACAGCAGCGTTACTGAATCGAGCAGCATGTGCTGCTAACTAGCCCGGCCATCCCAGAGGAAGCCTTGCAGACAGGTATTCACGCTCTGCACAGCGTTACCCCCACTCGAAGCACTTTTTGCAAGCTGAAGGATGCTCAAGGATACCCCATGTACTCACTGGTAATTTTATTAAACTATATCATTCTTTTACCTTTGAAAGCATAGTTTTCATGTAACGCAGATGTTTTATGCAATTAAGAATGACATGGAAAACAGGATCTGTGAACAGCAGCAGGAATAGCAATGAGATACAGTATGTTTGTTCAGAGACAAGCATTACAAAAGATTTGGCAACCAAGTCATTCAAGAGAGGACGGTAGACATTCCTCAGAGAAAAAAAGAGTAAATAAAATAAATCGGGTGACAGGGAAGCTATAAACACAAAACTGTAGAAGAATTTCTTCCCAATTTGCTCTGAACTACACTGCTTATGTATTGCAGAATTACAGACCTGTAATGGGTCATTCTCCGTAACTCCATTTTACCTACTACTCCCCCCCCCCCTTTTTTTTTAAACACAGTACAAGCAATCAAAATCTTGAATGCCATTTTTGAGACTGATGACGGGCTTCAAGGATAAGTGTCTAAAATTCAAAGGCTATTTCACATAAAAACAACACATTATTGACCACAACTGGGTTAAAAACTTTTGAAACTCAGCTGCCTGACACAGTTAACTGTACATGTGGAGGATTTTTACCCAGAGGAGCCACAGAGTTACTCCATGGCTTAAGGATGTTATCCCGAAGAATCCACTGCAACAAAAGATCCCTCTGTACAATTTGCAAGCAATGGCATCCACGTGAAGATGGTCCCAAGTTTCCTCTGCGTCATACCAGCAGTGCAATGAGCCCTTTCTCACCAGTCTTTCAATATTTGAGAAACACCACTGAAATTATCACTCAGAAGAACAACGTGCTGAAAGCTTCCAGCTCATTTAGGTTAGAGGCTTCCAAGGACAGGAACTTAGTGCTCGCTAAAATACTAGACATGGATAACTAAAAGTTGACATTAAAGAAAGTTGCATAGAAATCACAGGGCTAAAACAAGCACCAGAAAATGCCTGACATTAGGGTTCAGCTTCTTCCAGATGCACTATCCTATTCTCTTCCCTGTTGCCAGAGACATCTTGTCTTCCTGCCAACCTTGAAGTTTTAGCATGTCTAGGTGGATCACTGTCCCCGTCAGCACTGCAATCTGTTTTTTTCTGGAAACCCACTTTTTGTAACAGTGATTTTGCTTTGAGGTCTCCCATGTGTATCCACCATCCCTGCTTTTCTCAGAAAACTGAATGAGCTTCCTAAAAAGTTCAGAGTAAAATTACTTGCACTTTACCCCTCATTACGGGAAGTCTCGCAAGATCTATTGTTCTAAACACAAGAGCAATTAGAAGTTCTTTTAAATAAGATAATACTAATAGAAACTTGTCCATGTGCCATCAGCATATGATTGTGATGTGCTGTATTTGAACTTGTGTATATTATATTACCTCAAGTTTCCATGCAGTCATTTTGAGGGTAAAGGAAATGCCATTCAAAGCAAAATCATTCCAGCAGTAAAAACACAAGTCCTTTACACAGCACACAGCATTCACCACATTTCACATCAAACGTGGGTTTAATAAATTCCAGTGGGAAACTGTGCCCCTCTGTCTGCCATCTGAGGTCAGCAGAAAGCTTAAACGGAATTAAGTTGTATTCTGTTACATGGTTGATTTATTCAATGTTTTCCCAATCAATTTCCCCTCATTTCCAGTGGGCTAAAACAGGCACAACCAGCCTGTGCTACTCTGCTGTAAGGAATGACTTTGAAACAGTCTTCTCAAATGTCATCTTACTAACTTTATCCTAGTCCCAGCTATTAAGATAAGAATGTGCCTGCTCTCAAGAAATATCTGTAAAGCAATAAAATAAAATCCTAACCACAAGTTAGGGTTCAATTCTTATTTCTGAGCGGTTGGTACGATCTGTGTCTCATTCTCTCTGCCACTGTTAACTACCCTCAGAAAGGCTAAAACAGAACAAGGTTATTCCAAATAAACTTAACTCTAGAAAATGGGGAAGTCGTGAAGTTCAAGAGGTAGGATAGCTCAGAAGTGTTTACGTTTGTACTCTTCTTTGGCAGCTTGTACTTTATATTGGCTCACTACAGTGATAACTGGAAAGGACTGCATCACCAGAAACAGGGAGGAATTGGAAATGTTGGGCCTGGCTTGCAATACCAGTAACCACCACTGCTGGGAATCCAACGACTGTCAAATATCCTAAAGGAGCCTAAAAATGTAGACTTCCAGCAGCCTGCTAGCAAATAATAGTCTCCAGGACATCTGGATGCAAGTGGTAAGATCATTTTTTTTATCATTCTTCTGAAGCAATGTAGAAAAGATTCATCTGCTGGGCCTGTTTCAGTGATACAAACCAAAGACTTCTTTAAAAAAAAAAAATCTCTCTCTCCAGACTCTCATATCACAGAAAAAACAATCCAGAATGGAAGTGACAATTCTGCTGATGAAGGCTCTGCAGAAAATATGGCCAATTTTATCTTTTTCAGTAGAAACATCATGTGCTGCAAACCACATACCCTACAAAACACTCTACAGTGGCAATGCACTTGCGGGCTAGTGTTTGAAAAAGCGTGGTATTAGGCAACAATTCCTGCTATTAAGGTATCCCAAGTTGTCAAACTTGAAAACTATTCTGGCCACTGAGGAAATGCAAAAGATGAAAGGAAAATCTCCTCTTACTATTCTGCACTGCAGAAAAAAAGAGACCCAGTCTAAACATCTCGCCAACACAAGAATGCTATGGCAGGACCACATCACAACGGGCATCATTGCCGCTGTGTACGTCAGGAAGATAGATTTCTACAGTATCTTAAGTTAGATTGTTTGTTCCCAATCCAGCAGTCAGCCATTAAAAATCATCTCTCCTTGGCCATCTCATATTGTAACATTACCTTAGACCTAAAAAGCCCAAGTATCTGCTCCTGTAGGTAGCTACCAGAGGGGAAAGACTGTGTACTAATCAGGAGCCAGGACCAAAACCTACTGACATCAGAAAGGCTCCTACAGAGTTTGGTGGGTTTGGATCAGACCCTAAAACAGCAGTTCCTGACTTCAGTGGGGGCAAAACAACAGAATAAACCAATCTTGACTTCAAACCACTCGCAGCTGTTTTTAAACTTGGGTAGCCAAGGTATTATCCCTCCTTAAGCAAAAATAAAAGTATTTCAGAAGACAGCACTATGGTTTGTTTTTTTTTTTTTTCACTGGTCACCTTCCTTCTTGTTCAGTTGTTCACCATCAAAAAATATCTGCAGCTGTACTTAGCATTTTTCTGCAAACCTTACAGCTTTTAGAGCACTGAAGATGAATAAAGCCTGGCAAGAAAAGGAGGAAGGCAGTGGTAAATAGCAGTTTTGTGATGAGAATGCAGCGGGTTGGTAAGACACCAGAGAGACAAAAGATCAGTGAAGAACAAGAATCAAAACCTTCTTTCCTTTAAAGACTATATGGTTATACAGTGGTATTGGATCCATAAATACACACTTGTTCTCCCAAATTCTCATTTGGAAAGGTAGGTCTCTACAATCACATATATTTCTAACCAATTCACATACAGAATGGCAGCTTTATTTTTATATGCATCACAAGTTTAGCCTTTTTGCAATAATGTCAAGGCACATAAAAGATGTATGAAATCCCTTTGCCGAGTAAACATAAAGATCACATTTGAAACCGAGCCCCAACAGCGTGTTAATAAAGATAAGTTAATACTGCACAAAGTAACTTAAGGATAACAAAGCCCAGGCTGGGAGAAGCCACCACCCTTGGAGAAGTTCACAAGCTGTTTCAACAACCAAATAGCGCAACATCTCTTCAGGAAACGCAGCTATTACAATTGAGACAAAGAATAAGTTACTTCACATCATGCTGCTGAAGGGAAGGCACCACAACTCTCTACTAATTGCAGAGAAAAATGGTTTTGCCCTTTTTCAAGGGGGAGAAGAGGCTCAGAGGTGTCCGTTGACGCAGCACCGGCTGCTCGAGTCAGCCATGCAATCAGCACTCCTCTCCCCAAGTTAGATTTGCGCCTTGCCCCTTGTTAAAGCAATTTAATCTCCCAAAGTTAGAGTTTCCTGGGGGAATGATGCTTCCTGCATCATAGCTCGATGTTTATGTAGAGCGCTATTTTAGTACAATGAATTAAGAGCAGTCAGGAACACAGCGAACTGGTGACAAGCTGGCATGGATTTGTGGAAAGTTACACAAATTCAGTTACACAAGTTTTGCCTGGCCTTAACTATCCCCATTTTATAAATAGATAAAGCGAGAGGGGTTAGGCAATTTGCCCAGTATCAATTAGCAAGTCCTGAACGACTTCATGAAATCTCAATCTACTTCAGCCGCTTGGCAACACGGCCTGCCCGGGACACAGCAGGCACACTGAGCACCTCTTGGAGTACGTGTTAATAATAATCCCAACTGGTTTTAAAACCTGAAGATAGCGTGTTTTTTTCACTACAACAGAAAAATCCCACACGTGGAGGGATGTGCGCCTTTCAGCCTTCAGCAGACCCTTGCTTCTTCACATTCAATGACAGAGGGGTGGGGGACAGCATTATTTAATATCCCAGTGGATAAAATCAGGGGAAAAAAAGATTTAGTCTGCACCCAGTCTCAGTAGGATGCTAATACCATGCCATGGTTGGAGCATGGTTTGTACCAAGCAAGTCTCATGCACCCTGAGAGAGTTTCCCTCAACAGCCCCTCAACCTCTCCCATCCCCTCCCAGTCTATCAAGACTCTTGCTTCATTTCACAATAATTTGTAGGGCCTGCACAGTTAAACAAACTGAAGAATATTAAGCTTTGCTTACTGAGAGAAGTCATCTCCCGGTTTATGCAGCAATATTGGTGCCAACACAGTTTATGTTGACAAAGAGTGTTTTTACCCGTGCAGCTTTTAGACTCCAGGGAGCCAGTAAATGCCAGGGCAAAGAGGTTTTATGCTCTGATTAAAAAAGAAAAATTTACAATAATTGCCATGGAGAGGCTGGAACACAAAAGAACGTGGCTATCTCAATTTACATTGCAACCACCGTCAGCACGGCCTAGAACAATGGTATCTCTCCAAAAGATAGATTAATTAAGTGTGCAGGAAAACACTTCAAACTGAGAAAGCGATACTCTTTGAATTGTAACAGGCTCCAAAAACTTGGTGCCAAGCCACAAGCCCAAGCCAGTGCCCTTGGGGGGAAAAGAAAAAAAAAAAAGTGTTAAGATAGAAGGAAACAGCCTCAGTTTAGGTCTCACTGGTCAGCTGGACCTGTTAAAGGCAATCTTATGCCTTGGTTCAGTGGATGCACATTTTGAAAGGAAAAGGAGCTACATAGTTAAAACCAGACAGAGCCATGAGTAAAAATACCAAGTCCCAGGACCTGGGGAGGAGTTTGAAGCTAGGCGTTTGTGCAGGCCATTAGAGGAATTTTTAGAATTCCTACTTCCAGCAAATGTCCCCGAGCTCACAGATTTCTCCTCTGTCGTTTTACCTGCACCTGCCTCAGCTCCCAGTGCTTTCACAGTGGCTTTGATGTCCGATGCACAGCCACCAATAAGGAGTTACAAACAGAAAAACGTTTATAACAGGACGCACCTTCATCAAGTTGCTTTTTCTGTTCAGCCTTAGAATAGCACAGCCCAAATTAACAAGAGGCTTTAGTTTTTACTGGTTAGAACTGTATAATTCTGCAGCAAAATTCCTGCCATGAATTCTATACAGTAAAAGTTTCCCAAGTAATTAAATTCACAGCCATGTTGTAGAGGTATAACCCAGCAGTGGGGTTTCCTCCACGACAGGGTCGACCGTTTTTTCTAAACCTTGAAAGCAGCTTTGGTTTTTTTCCCCTCAAAGGACTTTCAGTTTGAGATTTACATTCCTTACATTAACATTTAAGATTTACATTTCTTCTGAGAAAAGAAACATGAATTGTGTCAAGCAGTAGGAAACACATAGGAACACTAGGTTGCAAAGGCCAAACATTGAATAAGACCTTGTTAACAACTGTTCACAGGCAGTTTTGACAGAGGGATGGCAAAAGGGAAACGAGTCATTATAAAAGAATTGAAGTCTTTCTTTCCTGCTACATTATTTGCATTTTTGATATACACCAAACCAGCTCCTTCAATGGAGGTACCCCATTCACTCTAACCCTCAGGCTTCACTCCACAGCTGATTGATCTTTTTTTTTTCCCCCTCCCTTGTGGTATAACTTTCCAGTGAAACTTAAACACGTTTGTTTCATGGGAACACAGTGATGTAATCCAGCTGATAACTGAAGCACTCAACGATCAACAGAATTATTCTTAATATGCATTAATATTATTGTCAAAGGCAAGTGCTTTGATCTTGCAGAAATAAAACTCACTTTATTGGGACTGGTTTGCTTCCAGCATTTTTTCCGCCTCAAAAATTTCACGAGAAGTTTTGCTATTTCATCCTGGATCAGGAGGAAAGGAAGCTTAAGTGTCAGAAATTCCCACAGAAACAAAATCTCATGTTATGACCAGGTCAGGCTCTTCTCTAGTATTCAGTCATTCATTTATTTTTGTTTCTTTCAAGTCATCAGCTGCCTTTGCAGAAACAAAAGTGCTTCCTGCCACTGTGGTGAACTTGCTGACCTTGGTTGAGTTTAGTCGCTCTGCTGTGTCTCATGAAAGGTTACAGCGTTAGTCCTTTTGCATGTTCAAAGAAAGAATTTGTAAAGACGAAACTTTGCACACCTCGCAATGCTGCTTTTGCAGGATATGCAGAGAGATGGATTTTATCATTTAAATGTTGCACATATAAACCACTAGTAGGCAGTTCAGTCCAGGAGAGCATGTACAAATCACAGACAAAATAAATCCTCTGAAATTCGTACAGTAAGACTAGTCAACCTTAAAACTCCTTAGCAACTAAAAATTATTCAGCAGAAAAAAAAAAATACATGAACAGGTACCTATTACCAATGAGCCTTAATAAAAAGAAAAGCCAAGCCCTGTCACCCTTTGTGGAAGAGCAACACAAGCAGCTTTCTAGCTTTCTGCTAGGCTGGCAGTAACGCTTGGAATAACAGTGCATTACTCTAACGTAACAGCTATTTGCAGCCTCTCCCAGAACATAATCTAAAACTCTGTAAAATTACAAATCCAAAACGTTACATCTTGGCCCCATTATGGAAAAAACTGTAGGATGTCACTGTATAAAGTTTGCTCCTTTGAGCATTTTAGAAGCCACTCCCTACCTTCCACCAGCTGCCACACGGGATGAATTATTTACACCTCATTAGAAATATAACAGCAGGCATTAAGAGCACTGGGAGACTTAAAAGGGAAAACAAAGCAACTTCAGGTTTTAAACAGAAATCCTGTATTTTAGGTGTTATGTCCTGTAAAAGGGCCTATTGCCTTCTGCAGAGAGAAAAGAGCTACCTATAAACACCTGTGCATTACAATGCATTCTGCCTCTTGGTGGAAAATCTACACCTTTCATTCCAAGATGCAAATCCAGGCACAGATATACCAAAGAGTCCATGCCTCTCAGCGCTACACAATGCAACATGAACTTCTGCCTGACATGACAGTCATTGCTACACAGCTGCGAAGCCCTGTCCCTTAACCCCCAGCACACTGGCTTGACCCACTGCTGTGCCTCCACCAGCAAGACAAGGCACTAAAAAAAGAGACCTTACCACAAACAGATATGGCTCTTTCCAATTAAATATGGGACTGAAAGAGTTAAACATTTACAAGGATGTTTGCTAAGATGGCAGGACCAGATGCGAGCTCTGCCCTCCAACTAGAGGTGGCACAAGGACTGGAAAGGCACCACAAGATTCACGGGAAGAGCACAGTCCTGAGGTAAAGGACACTCGGAGAGGAATTGTATTCAGGATCAGAAAACGGCACACTGGGAAGAAGAGGAAAAACAAGTCTCACAGTTTCTAAATGTACTCCCCAAAAATCTTGTCTTAATAGTCTACAGTAATAATAATAATGATAAAAATTCTTGAGTTCTGGAAAGAAGAGTGAAGTCTGTAGGAACACGTATGAAATAAAAGAACAGAAGAGTACTATTGCGCCCCCCCCAAACAAACCCAAAAAAAACCACACCAAACCCCACAACAGCCTTTTCCACAGACATATGATCCATCCACACCAAGGACTGTTTCCAACATAGCTGTGTTGATGCAGCTCGTGACAGCAGTGACTACAACAGACATCTCCTCCAGGCACATCTGTATTTAGCTAAAGCAACTGTCTTAACACTCTTCCCTACCCTGTCCCTCAGCTTGCACGGCTGCTTCCAAGATTTTCAGTTCACCCCAGTGTGGGCTGGGTTAGGGCAGTCAGTGAAACATGCATTCTGCCACCCGGTTTGACTGAAGTGGACTAGGGAGCATCCACATGAGCAGTTTGACTGGCAGATCTTTGGTTAAGGCAAAGTTGCAAGTGACTTTTACCATCAAACATACCAATTTCCTTCTGATGAATCTATCCACTGTTTGCCACAGTCCTTTTGAAAGCCACCTTACATTTATCGATGATAAATCAGTGAGGTCTGTGCAGTCCACTTCCAAGCCTATGAACTCGCCGTTTTAAAAATCTGCCTAGCTTATGCCAAGAATTTTATCTAATCTGTTGCTTCTGAGGACTTAACAGTCAAAGGATTTATTCATGGTGATTGTCATTATTCCAAAGAATGGTATTTTAAGATAACAAGATGTCATAAACTCTGGGTTGTTTTTTTTGTTTCATTTTGTGGTTTGTTTATTGTTGGGGTTTTTGGTGTTGGTGGTTTTGTTTTGTTTGTTTTAAGAACTGTGGGGCTTCTTGAAGCTAACATTTTAATGTAGGTTTCTTCTTGATCATTAAACCATCTCTTTGGATACACAGTTACACCTAAACTTTATTCAAAGCTACCAGGAAAGTTACCTGCAATTTGCACTGAGCCATCTTCTCCAAGAAGAATATTTCCTGCTTTCACATCCCTGCAGAAAGATAAAGCAACAATAAGTGGAAGCCATTAAATCTTTCCTTCAACCAACAAAGATATATTAAAAGGTTATTACTTCTTATATTTTGTTTCTTGCATTAGCACCTCCTGCTTCCAATCATGCAGAAACAGTAGGGACTTAACACCAACTGTAACTTCAGTAGACAGACACTAAGTGGCATTTGTATGATTTACAGCTAGTAGCATTTTAAGTACTAATGCACAGGAAAAAAAAATTGAAGAACTTATCAGAAGGTACCCTCAAAAATACAAGGAAAGTGGTTTGTCCCAGTTTCTTAGGTTAACTAAAAATGTGAAAATAGAACCTAGCACTGGTCTGATACGCAGGTACCCTTTCGCAGGGGAGACCAAGAGATGAGAAGGAACGACCTCAAGTTGTGCCAGGGGAGGTTTAGATTGGATATTAGGAAAAATTTCTTCAGCAAAAGGGTTGTCCACCATTGGAACAGGCTGCCCAGGGAAGTGGTTGAGTCACCATCCCTGGAAGTATTTAAAAGACATTTGGATGAGGTGCTTAGGGACATGGTGTAGCGGTGGGCTTGGCAGCGTTAGGTTTACGGTTGGACTCGATGATCTTAAAGGTCTTTTCCAACCTATACGATTCTGTGAGTTGATCTAGTCTCACTACCACCAAATGCTTCCTATTCTTCCCCAGCCCCAAGTCTCTCTGCTCTCCAGCCCTGGAGGAGTTCACATGCTTCCACAGGAAGTCAGTTTAGCCCCATACACTGGTGAAAATCTAGACAGAAGAAAAACGTTTGCTCATGGCTTAATGAGCTGAACCACATCACCAAGAGTCAGGTGAGCAGAGCTGGTACAACAGAGACAATGAGAATGGGAAAGTGGGGCCACTCAACTGTCCTGTGAAGTCTCAACTTTAGTGAAAAAGTCTCCCTGATTTTTTTTTTTTTGACCAAAGCCAACGAACACCCAAGAACATCCAGCATGGGCTATGAAAGTTTTTGTACTATCCCCTTTCTACCCCAAAAAAGCTCTGGTTTGTTAGGTTAACAGCAGCACTTCTCCATCCTCGAGAGGAACACTACTTTCACTCCAAATATACTTAGAAGTTTTACAGCTTATTTTCACAGGCTGCTCCTCATGCAAAGCTGAGAGAAGCACCTTTATAGTTGACACCCATATTCATCAGCATGGCTGCTAAGCTTGCACTGGCTAGGAAACCATGCAGACCCAGAGCACATGCAGGTGCTGCCTCAATAAGGCTGCAAGCAAAGCAACTGCCTGGGGAACGGATGCCAGTGAATAGACAATTCACACCACACCTCACCTTAATGGCAACCACCTGCATGGAAGAGAAAAGGAAAAAAAACACACAACCAAAAAAACACAGGCAGATTCTCCCTCCACTGCCTTCCGCAAATATTCCAAGTCCTTTCACACACACAAAAAAAAGTCAAAAGCTATTTTTTTCTCTCCTCCCTCGTGCATCATGAGAACAGAACTGGCATGATGGCCTGGCCAAAGAGCCCCGGTCGGGCCCTGGAAATCTCCTCCTTCCTGGCTTTGCTCTTATGAAGAAGAGCCTGGGCCACTGCCAGTTCCAGGCCAGGATAATTTTAAACACATCCTCTCCAGCATTAGCATTTGTTAGCTTCTTCCCAATACCCAGTCTAGGACATTGGCATGGCAAGGCTTTCTCCCAGCATACAGCAGAACAAAAGTGAACAGAGACTGTCCGTAAGACAGTCCCACTAAAGATTACTTTAACAGCAAGCCGCAGCTGACAGCAGCCTTTAGCCTTCAAACAAGTATTTCAAGTCCTGCCAAACGTACACCTCTTGCTAGCAGCAACCATCTTGGAACCTAGTCACTGTTTGAAGCACAAGCGTAAGAGCAGGTACAGGAAAATACTCATTTGCTTTAATGATCAAGAACACTTGGATAGATCTATATGGAAACACTGAAGTTGTATGGCGAGATGGCCTTGAGAAGCTGACTTAATAGCAGAATGGGATTCAAAGCAGTAAGAAGCTGTGACAGTGATGCTGGAATAAGTAGACAAACATAAAACAATCGCTGCCAGTCAGCTCCAGTCCTGCTCATTTTACATTGGCCAAATATATGAACATGCGTTTAGTCAAGTCAGCTTTCCCTCCAAGGAGCATTATTCTGTTTTCTTTCTGCAATTAACAGCTGCAGCCATTGCAGACAAGAAGCATCAGCACCGCAGTGGATGGAGACTCTTAAGCAGACAGAGGGACCTGAAGGGATTAAATACAACATTAAGCATGTAGCTATGCTACACCTCCCCCCTCCCCCCGCCCCCCGGTATCGGATTTGGCCAATGGATGCTATGCTATCGGAGTTGTAGAGTTAATCGCCATGAGAGACACAAACCTAACCCCTGCACTCCCACAAAGCGTTCACGGTCCATAACAGTGAGGGAATGGAAAAGGTCCCTGCCAATATTTAGGTAGAAGATGCCTTTGGGGTCCAACCCCATGAGCACGTGGGGCCATGAGGGCACAGCACCCACATCTGCTGCTTCCTAGGTAAGGAGCTGGCTCACATGGCACAAAATGTGCTTGGCACAGGCGCAGCCATCTCCAGGAATGCCCCTCGCACCAGCACTAATTCAGAGGGAACAGAGGGTGTTCAGGAAGCTCTCCAATCGTACTGGAAATGTTTACCCAGACAGTCGGTTCTCCTGTGACAGCCAGGACATGTGAGGCTCTTTCAAAGCTGCCTGCCAGTTCCAGGTTATGGGCAAAGGAATAGCATGCGCCGAGGTTGCCTGTTGAAGTTATTGTTCCTCTTACTGAAGATGGACGCAAGTAACAGTAATTTCCTCTTCCATCTGTACTCCGAGGCACCCCAAGATGCTGGAGCGTTTCCCCAGTTAAGTTGGGCCGTGGAGTATCGTACAGCCCTTCCAAACTTTCCCCGCCGGCACAATGGCGTGTGCAGCTCACCGAGCCCCCGAAGCAGACCACACTCAGCAATGAGGGAAGTGCCAGGGATGTTTTTAAGCAGAACTAAAGATGAAGTCTCAACCACTGTGTGCTTCAGAGTCCAGAAAAACTCAGGCAGGTTTCACTGATGTAGCAACAGCAGCCAGAAAGCAGCACACATTCAATACCACCATACCATCCTACCATAACAGAGCAAGCTGGACAGGCTTGGCTTGCAAAAAGCAGTGAAACAAGCACTCAGATTGAATCCCATAGGAAGAAAAAAAAAGAGCTAAAGGACTCCAGTCCCTTAACCCCCTCCAATACAGAGACTTGTTTTCTTTTTAACTTCAGCTTGGATTAATTAAAATTTACATATTTTCTCGTTGGAAACAAAAGTCAGTAAATATGGTGTTTCAAGCTGGTTCAAGAAATTAAAACAAATCGTTGCTACAATAAGAAATCCAGGAGGCCAACAACAGCCACTGCCAAATATCCAAGTCAAGCTGCAGAATTAAATCACCACTTGATGTGGCATTTCCTCCTAGTGACCAACCCTCTGAAAAGGCCATTACTCACCCCAACGTGGTATACTCCACCCCAGAGCAGCAAGAGGGATTGGCAGCAAGCTGTTTGGGGACATTGACTCCCGTTTCAGAGTTACTGTAACATAGAGGCAACTTCCAGCTTTCCCATTCCTCACCCCAGTGTATTGGCATCGCGTTGCCCACTGCAATGGCACCGGGTGAACATTGAGCAGCAATAACACTGGGTGAACACAGATCCCTTTCTTTAGCATACACTGGTGTCACTGGCAGTATCTTCAAATGAGGTGCTCCTTTAAAACCATCTTTAAGATTAATTAATTGCATTTAAAGCAATGGGGTGGGGGAGAGAGGAACAGAGCTTTCCTGTTTATTCTCGTCAGGTGATGCTTATAAACTCAAAAGCTGAATGGCGAGAAGTTTGCTACTCCAGGATATAGTTATTGCCAAGTACAACAATTTGAAGGTACTTCCTATTAATGTGGTAATGACCATATCCTGGGCTGATACACTTGGAATAAATGGTGTGCCTCTAGCATAATTACTATACTGGAAACAGGAAGCAGCTTTAGGCTGTAGTGTAAATAGTAATTATATCACACTTTAAATGAAGTTACAGAAGGCAGAAGTAAACTTTCTTGTCAGTAGCTTAACAAATACTACCATAGTTCTGGACATTCCTGCTCCGTAGCCTCTCACCTTCTTCCCTTCTAAAGCCTCCAAGAGCCCTTCCGCAAAATAACAATTATGTTTTTATTTACCTCATACTTCACAACCAGAGTGGGAAGAGTGGTTTGGACTCGCTGAAGTGCAAAGCTGGATTCTCCACATCAGCCTTTAAAGGTTTCACAGCAGGGCAGAAATCCCTCCTCATCTGCATTCCAAACTGGTTTAGCTTCCCAATGGGCCAAGCGCTAATGTACCAGTTACATCACGTTAATGCCTCCAGGTTAGGGCTGGGCCATAGGCATTAGATGCCATATAACCAAAACTGATCGCCAGTCCAACAAAATTACAACCAAGCATCCAGCTACAGGAGCACAGGAAGGCAATGAGATGATGCTCCCCAGTTTTGAGTGCAGTGTTCCCACACCCCCCACAATTAATTTTTCAATGGGACGGGGGAGGGAACTACAGGAACTGTATCCTAATGGCTTGTTCCCACTATAAAAATCCTACACGAGTCCTTAAAATCCTGCTAAACGATCAGATCTGCCCTCACCCACAGCCCCCAATCCTTGGCACCGCCATATAGCGGTTGTCGTTGCAGTGACAACACTAAAGGAAAAAGCAAGACTTGCTGGTCCATAATGGAGAGCAGTGTTATCAATAGCCAGCTGCAACTCTGCAATCCTGGCATATGCAATAAAACTTCATATTACAGACTTAAAAGAACTGGTGTTTGCAAGAAAAGCAATGAAGCATGTTAAGTTATTGCTTTTTAAACAAGCTCTTAATATTGTTTGGAAATTGAAAAGGATTCACTTGGCTTGTGTTCAAAAGTCTACATTGGGAGCAATAGCTAGGACAATTTGTTAAGGCCATTGCAGCCGCGATACAAGTGACCTGAGCAAAGAGCGGCATCCCAGGACTTCTGTAGCCTAGCACTGAGAAGAAAACTGTCACATGAAGGGGGAAATGGAGATAAGCCCTATTTATTATGCCTTTGCTTCCAACCTGCTCGTATGTGCCTTTAGGATGCAATGCTGGCTGTCAGCACAGCCGTGAGTCATCTGCCCATTAGATGCAATTGACATTAACTGTAACAATAAATTTTCATGGACTGAACTCTACAGTGCATAATTTGGCATGAAGAAGGAGTGGTTGGTCCTGCCAAGTTTCATTTAAAAATAGAGAAGGTGCAAGATACAAGAATTACTATTTTCTGTTAATAGTAATGAATAATTCAATATTTATACTGAATGCAACCAATTGCTGGAGTTGACATTGTTCTGAGTAACTTGCAAAATACTTCCAGGACAGTATCTCTATGTACAGTTAAATATGAAGCAATTTGTGACATTATACACCAAATGAGCACTATTCTCTCTCTCCTATCGAATATTACTCTCTCTTCGATGATATGCCGTTACCTATGCCACCTCTTCCTTTTGCCTTATAATCCAGAATATAAAAAGTTGGCTATACGCAAGAGCTTTACCATTTGAAACAGAGCTGCAAAAGGGAAACCAGGCTTGGAGCATGCAAGCAGAGTAGTATTTTTACACCCTAAAATGTCAGCACCTTCAGTACAACACAGGAGAAGCCATTCAAGACAACTGTATTAGAAGTGCTGTACATTAGCATGCTCCCTGTTCCTGCTCAGAAAAGCTGTGTGTACTAACATTTTTGATGGGTTGAGCCTTAGGTCTCAAACTCTTGCGCGAGATGCAATCACTGTCTGTTACAGTGCTGTACTTAACTCTGCAGAACTGGACTTGGGAACATCTCCCAAAGCTTGAAGGTCTTCCAATAGCAGAGAGCTGGCAAAGCAGCTTCCACGCTCCTCTCTCCAGCCTCCCTGCTGAGGCAGGCATAAGCAGAGGGAAGAGAGGGCCAAGTCCACAGCTTGCTTCATCCCTGCTCATGCACAGCCCTCTCAGCAGGCTCTTGCAGCCACTGGCAGCCGGGACCAGTGGCAGCAGCCAGGCTGCTATACATTACAGCGGGGGACCAGCCCAGCAACACGCTTTATTGCTCAGGATGAGGGAGGCACAGCGACTGCTTCTACCCTCTTCTCTGAGCTGTTCCGCCGGCTGCTGGGCCGTGGTGAAAGATCAGGGCCTCAACGCAGGAGCTAAATGCCAGCAGCACAAGGCAACTCATGATTTACTCTGAGTTCATAAACAGTAGAGGCATTTTTAAAGCCCCAACTTCATGGGGGCTAGGCAGGAATATTTAAGGGCTTTTTAACTGTCATTTTAATGTCTGGAGAAAGTTAGATGAATAATCCAGTGTTATCAGGAATTTTTAAAAGTTCTTTTTGGTTCTTCCAAGCAGCATGAAGCAAGGCTTTGAACGGCAGAAGTGACTGACAGACTGTGGCTTTGCAAAGAGGGGTGTGTAGACAAAGCCTACTGGAAAGGCTTGTCAGCTTCCAACAAGATGAGCCATACAAGTACATTGAGTACTTGTTTTCTCCGTGCCCTACCCTTAACATCCAGGTAAAAATCACACTCAGCACAGTGAAAAGACCTCTTGGGAGAGAACTGCATCCAGTCTCCTGGCATAGGCAAACAGAAACCTCAGTAAGGGCTACATGGGAAATTAATCTCCTTTATTTTAGTTAAAACATAAGACACCTTTCAGAGGATCCACGATACACTTACTAGGTACAATTCCTCCTGCTTTTTGCCCTCCAATGCTGCAGAAGTGGACTGCTGCTTTAAGTAGAGAGTTTGGGGTCCGAGAAACCATGACTCAGAAATTTGATTCATTTTAGGTTAAGTCGCTATGTCAGCTCAGACAAGGGAGGGCTCACCAAAGAAAGCTGCAGGAGACCCTCCCAAAAGTCACTCTGTCATCTTAGTTATCTGAATAGCTCCAGGGGCTGGTAAGATGCTGAGGCAGTAAAGGAAGCGTTGCAGACCTTGGGCTAACTCTGTGCAAGTCTCTGACATTAAGCGAGACAGCAAGCGGTGTGTCACATCACTTACTGCGTTCCTGTCTGTCACACAGTCACTGTTATCACAGGGACTGCAACTTTCCTTTATCTCAGCAAATTATGTCCAGCTTACGCTTTTTGTTCCTATGCCAACTTTGTCTTTGATGGTTTTGCGCTCTCATTAATTCCTTCTCTTCCCACGTGTTTACAAGCCTAACGATAGTTAAGGGAGGTGCGGTTCAATGACAGATTCTGTCTGCCTTGGACTTTACCTCCCATCCATCACCATGCCTCCAGCCCAGCATCAGTGCTCAAGTAACCTCAACTGCACATCAGTGCGGGGGAAGTTGCTCCAGCTAAAACCAAAACCTTAAAAAACAGTTTCAGACAGATCAGCTCCTTCAGCCAGATAATAAAGTGCTACGAACACTAGACCTAGCCCTATCTCCCAACACAGAGACGATCTAATCATACCAACCCTCACAGCCCCACTTCTTCCTCCTACAAAAGAGGCTGTTGCTTCACATATTCACCCCAATGCACATTACTGTTGTAATATCAGCTTATGGCAAGGAAGATTTGCCAAGCAGCTAGGGCTTCTGACAAGCTTCAGCCCTTTGGCAGTCAATGTAAGAGAGAAGCTACATCTCTAACCTCATACACCACTTTTTAAAGTTTCCCCTACTCAGTCAGAACTTCAGTTTTTTCTCTTGTATCCCCCACGAGGAAAGGGCCCTGCCCAGCAGGCTTTAAAATCAAGTTTTTGTACCATTGAACAGCAGCTAAAAAGGTACCAGGATTTCTTCCACAAATTCATCTATTCAGCGCTTCCATTTCCTGATCCTACTTCCTAAGGTCTGCAGTGGAGACAAGGCACAAAGCTCCTTTAACAGCTGCTGCATGAAAAGCAACACAGAGCAAGCTGTGGAGTCACAAGGTCTGCCTCCTACCCCTGGAGGCCCAGATATTTTTGGGAGGCCCTGCCTTAGTCATTGGTAACAGAGGAAAATAGTCAAGTTATAACGTGGCCTTATTTCAATGTTTCATGTCAAATTATTTAATGTGCAAGGAGGTGGGCATGCTTCATGTGGCAATACTAGTGATGCACGCCACCATGCTGTGGCATCTCCTGCATGCTAAAACATGTTCCTACTGTGCTCAGAAATAGGAATTTCCCGAAAACTACTACACACAGGTCGCCCCAGTTTGAGTACAAGATGGATCAGGTAGCAGAAGAAACAGGAAAGCCAGTGATTCACGTATCTCCCTGCCTTGATCCTGCCATGATGGAGAGATGAAAGTTCATTCCAGTAAACACATAATCAACTTGGATCAAATAGGGCCCAAAAATTTTGATATAGGGCAGCTCAAAAAGATCTTAATTTCCAAAAGCCAGTAAGCACCCCTGTTCTGGAGAAGCGGCATATATATCTATATACGCACGAGGTCCAAGGCATTCCCTTAAGCAGCCAAGAGCCACCCATATCTACAAAGCCACCCACAGCTCTTGCTCAGCAAGACTTGCAACGTGACGCAGAAGGAGAAATTCAAGACAACCAGGGCTCACGAGAGACTTGCCAGCTTGACTTCCTTCTCCAAAACCTAGAAGATGACAGTTTTAAGCATAGCCAGCATAGGAAGAGGAAAGATCTCCTTATTTCATCCAGCTATTCCTATAAAATGGAGAAAGCAGTTATAAAATTGCATATCTGTACAATGGAAACAGTCCTCTTGGCACTCCCAGTCTAACTTGGTGATGCTTTCCAGGCTGCCATGAAATGATAAACTTCTCTGTGGCAGTTCCCTATTTGCTGTCCTAAATGTGTGTGGGTTTTGCCTCACTTTTGTTTTTTAAGTTAAAAAGTAAAGCTTAATACTGTTAGAATTTTCCAAGAACTCTGTAAGACAGGATATAATTTGAGTTAGTAAACATGCAAAAATAATTTCTGATGCAGCCTCGCAAATTTTCAAGTGTGCTTAATATGTTACCACACAAATTTAGCAAGTGACCTTTTTCTCATGCTTTAGCATAAGACATGAATGAAAAGACCGCAGTGGTCTGAATAAATGCTTAGGGCATCTCTACATACGCAGCTTTTAGGACCTACAAAGGCCAGAAAATCGGCTGCATTACAACAGGGGACAATATTCAAAGCTATCTTTCTGAAGTGGGTTATTTACTTTATGCATCACAGTAGAAAGGACCAACAGGATGAACACCAGTGATTTAAACAATTACTCTACTGCTGGAGAGATGCTGCAAGAGCCTGTACTGGGTGATCTGGTCCCAGTAATCTACATCAGATAAAAACCATGACATGAGAAAGATGTCACGAACAGAGTGGTTGTATATATGTGTGAATTGGTTTCTTCAAAGTCAGAAGCTAAGAGGGTCTGTTACATCCTCACCTGATACAATTAATGCCGCAGCCAGTGAATGAAGATTATTTCCCCTAGAAACATGTCAAACCCAAATACTCCTCACAACTCAGGAATTGCTGGAAACCATATTAGTTCAGTGTGCAACTCTGTCGTGGATCACTGACCAAAACCTGTCATTGCTGTAGAGCCTTTCGGAGATCACCCCGGCCTCTATCTCCTGCTCTTCATGGTATATTTTCCTGCTTCTCATCTCCATGTAACAAAGTGGGGGAGAGAAAAACCTAAACACTCACCTCCCTTTTAATGTGGTGCATAGTAGTTGTACCAAAAAGTTATTTTTCCCTTGGACTACATTGAAGTTACTTTGAGTAACTGCAGGACACCCAGTGACAAAGTCCAAAGGCAGCACCTGGGTCCAAGGAGAGTGACGTGGGGACAGACACCTGAACGCAACAGCCATACAGCAAGCGCTTGGCTTCAGGCATCCCCCTGCGAGCTGCTACGAGGACCCTTGTAACAGACGGAGGCCCTGAGGGTTGGGGCACTGACGTTAGCCTGAAGCCACTGCAGAGCCCCCAGCATTCCTGTGCTTTCATCAGCAGTGATATTTACCATCAGAGTTTTAATTGCCAGGTTTTTAGGCTTCAGAGCAGAGGCTGTCTTTATCCACTTTGAGGAAAAACTGTCTCCACAGGAGCTATTGTTTCTGGCTGTCTGCGGATTTGGGATTTACATCTGGTTCATATTTTCTCTCTGCAATCACAGAGGAACTTTTTTTTTTTAAACAATGAATTTCTGGATGATGCAGTGGAAGAAACAGCCATCAGGAGAACTTGCTGGTTCGCCAAACCACCACAATACAGCCCAGTCTGACTGCCATGCACACAGAGTGGAGATTCAGTAGTCCTTGTGCCCTTGACACTGCACAGCAAGGTGTTTATTTGGGGACACAAATCGCCCAGTACAATCTAGAGCAGCATCTTTTCTTCCTTCCCACTGAGAAACCCAGAGTAACATTTCTATTATTGTGGCTACAGAACTGTTTAGAAATTAAAGCTTTAAAATTTATATTTACAACTACCTCTAAAGGTTACTTCTGCCCATCTCGTACTATAAGGGAGAAGAGACCAAAGTACACTTCTCTGAATATAAAATTCCATTTCCCATGGCTGAGCCATAGCTAGCTTTCAAATTACTAGTGTCCTGACTTAAAATCAAACTGGCAATTAGAGGTGAAAGGCTCCACATCCCATTATCCATCCCTCAATCCTCCCCTACCAAACTTCAGTTCCAAAACACACTCCCCAAAACAAGATCATAGCACTGTGGAGAGGAGGGCTGTGAAGTTCTACAGTATTGCTACAGAAAAAAAGTTCAGTATTTCAGTCGTCAAAATAATTAGTGGCATACTGGAATCCAGTTTAACCACAATACCTGCCAGCACGGCTATCAATGCATTAATCAGCTACATGAAAGTTAAGCTTGAATACTGTAGGACAGCCAAGTTCTGCCAAAATGTATCCATCAGCTCCTTCATCTTAAATCCGAAACTTGCTACTGGAAGAGCGCTCCTGCAAAACCCCCACAAGCGTTGGTGATGTGTATGTGCTCGCATACAGACATCCTTTTTTCAGAAGTTATTTTCTCTTAACGTAGGTAGAAGAGGCAGACAATTAAACTTGGATCCTGTGTCAAAACCATCCTAAGGTCCAAAAAATAAGCTAATATATTTGGCATAAAAACACAGGAGGAATATTGTTTCCAGGGTCTCTTCAAAGCAACACTCGAACAGCTGCCATGGCACCCTACTGCTCCATACTCAGAAAAAACGATTTTGAAAAGACACCAAAAAAGCCCCAAAACATTCTGCATGGGGGCATAAGCTGATCTAACTCAGCATATCAAACGTGCTGTTGCACCTCTCACCCCCTAAGAAGTAGAGCAGCAAACAAATTAATAGCTGGATCACTGCCATGCCAATATTTCAAGTGCATGCAACCCTAAATCACTTCCTAAGCTTTTTTGTAAAAACAAAAAAGCATGCAAGTATCACATTTATTATGCTGCAATAGGAGAATCTGATTATATTTGAGCAGCATATCATTTCACCTGGACTAACTGAAATATTCAGTTACACAACAGCTAATCATGAACAGAAGATAAGCTCAGAGATAAAAATAGGGAGAAAGACAGAGACACCTTGTAACAGTTAATCACCATGATTCATTTGTCAGACTGCCATAAAGAGCACCACCTGAAAAAGCCTTGAACTTCCCTCCAACAAGTCTTTTTAAGCAATAAAACCTCTTGGGTTGGTTTTGCTTTAGTTTTATTTCCAAGTCATTCATCAAACTCCTGCTAAATCTCAAGTACACAGAGGAATCAGAGTCCAAATGGGGAAGAGGTACAACATACCCTGTGTGTCACCCAGACAAGATTAGCCCAGGAGCAACCCCTTGCAGCACGTCAGTCTTGCTCGACCTCCATAAAAAAAAGTGTCCGAGGGGATTCCTGCAGGACAGCTTCATCCAAAGGTTTCTGAATCCGGCCCTCCGTCCTCAGCACGCTGGCTGGTGCCCAGGTATTTAACTGGCTTTACATGAGCCAGATCACTAGGATTTCAAATTATCATCGGGATCACCGTGCTACACAGAAAGCCACAACGGGGACAGCAGCAGCTGGCATGGGAGAGACAGCCAGGGACAGGCACATGGCAATGAAGGCAGAGAGCTGCCAACTCTGAGATACAGGAGGCAGTGGGGAATTTGGAGGAAGACAGGGATCATTTGTAATCGTTACCTTGGTATAGAGTGTTTCATGAAAAATCAAACTGATTTTGCCTTCTCCTTTGTCTTTTTCTGTAAGGCCTCAGACACTGTTCCCAACAGCCCTTGCAAGAAGAAAGCAAAAAAATATCACTTTGGACAATGTGGGAGACTTAAGCATTTGCTGCTGAACAATGGCATCTATTCAAGTCTCAGCCTTACTCTGGCTGTTAATCAGGAAAGTAAACAAAAAAAAAAATATAATTTAAGCCTTCACTAGATATTTGGCTTTCTAATCTCCTCTAGAGAATACTGTCAAGCTACTCCTGTCCAAAGCAGGGATTTACACTGCCATGCAAAGCCAGGTCCCCAAACCTTAATTGGAAGTGGCATTAAGTTCAAGGCAGGCTTACACAGAGTAAGATTCAGCAGCAGCAAAATTTCATTAAGCCAGTCTTCCACATGTTAACTTAATTTACCCATTTAAGATGATGCATAATTTAAAAGTATCGAGCAACTCCACTGTCAGACATATATTCTCTGATCTCACTGATGATTTACAGCAGTAACAAGCTGTCCCTGCTTCAGGTCAACAGCACCCACAAAATTACATTTGGGTCCAGATATTCATCCTTCGGCCTTTGCCACCAGCCTGGTTGTCCAACTTCAGATGTGCTAATTACATTCATTTCACCCATAATTTATCAAGTTGTTTTATCCTAGGTGTAATACAAATGGAGTTAGGATATTTTAGTGTAACCAGCTGAACACTTTGCTCTGCTGGATGGCTGCTTGCTTTGGGTTGGTTGTTCCAGGGCTAACCAAAGCCCTTCAATTTTGACCCTTCACAGCTGACCATGGTTTGGCCTAAAGCTCACCCCAACTGCAGCTGCCCCACATTGTAGACACTATATTCAGCAGTTCAGCCATCACCTGATGCGGTTTCCTTTAGAGCCAGATACTTTAAGCTGAGCCAGGGGTCCAAAGTTTAGTTATTTTAAACGCTTCCTCTCAGAGCATCTCTGGCACGACTGCAAGATTTCCACCTGCGTTTCCCATCAGGCATGACCAATATTATGACCCCTGGCGTTAAGCAAAATGGGAAAACCATACAGATATCGCTATGTATGAGGAAAGGTCCCATCTGCACTACCATTTTAAACTGTTTTTCTCAGTGGTGTACACACATCTGGATAAAACGCAAGACAGCACAATTAACTCTGTTAAGGAAACATGTTTCATTCCTCAAAGGCGTGTAAGCTTGCTTTCTGCCAACAATTAAAAACCCATCCTTTGCATCACAGGTAGGAAACTACACAAAACTTTCCTTCTGTATCATGACTATTACCACTTCTCCAAATTTCCCAGACCACCGTGCCCCAACACGAGGTAATCCAAAAGCTTTTTTCTGATAAAACATTACGCAGTTGTCAGAGCAGCCCCAAAATACAGGGATGCAACACATGCAAAGTAGCTGACGCACAACCGCAACCTTAAGCTGCAGCAATGACACAGCTTTGATTTCTTTGCTGAAGTCCCCTAAATAAGGGCAAAATGCTTCAAACAAGCAGGACGAGAATGGTTGCAGCAGGTTTGGTCCAGTCTGCTTCCAAATGATTCAATATGAATCACATTTTCTTCAGACCAAGCAGTTTGAACTTTCTGTGAACATCATATTTTTGCTGAGTGCAGCAAAAAAACACCACATTAATATATCCTCTATAATCTTTACCACAATTACTAGTTTTGCTGTTTCACTACAGCAAGTCAAATTGAGAACCACCTCTCTTTCAATACAGAAATCACTATGTGACATCTTCATAAAAAACTGAAATTTAACAGGTTACTGCTGCTTTAACATGTATCTTTCAACTTCATTAAACCAGAAGATGAACTAAATTAGTCAAGCAAATCAACTGCAAGTCACAGATGAGCATGGTTTTGTAAATTACTTACAGCAAGGGCGAAAAATTACTATGTACTCAGTGAGTAAGTTGGTCTGTTACTTTACTCCAACTTCCCAGAGCTGCCTGAAGTCTTATCTCTAAAAAACTAAGTTAAGTAACCAGCTGTGAAATCAAAACTGTCTTCAATGAAGACAACCATTCTTGTTAAATCAGAATTTTAACAGAGAATGGAAACCAAAATTTGAGACTTCTTTCAGGGAAAATAACTCCACCTGAGTTGTTTCCAACCATTTCTTTCCTTTTAACCCAAAACAATCTACAAAAGCCAGTCAGTTTGACCAAAAATATGTAATAAATACTTCTTGGATTTTCTAATTAAAATAACATTTTGGCAAAAAGGAGTTACCTCTTCTTACACAGCTATCATAAGAGGACAAAAACTTACTCCAGCACAGCAGCAGCTATGCTTATAATGGCATTGTACCAGAAGACAGCCAAGCTCACAAAATTCCCAAGAAAGAAGAGGCTGTTGTTCCCAGCAGCAGTGTGTGGCTGGGATGATGTATATTACCCACAAGCGGTATATTCTATTTTCAGCACATATTTAGGATTGCAAATCTCATTCTTTTTAACGGCACAACATACTGACTTAGTATGCTGTCTTCCTGAGCTACACCACACCGTGACAACAGGGGAAGGGAAAACATGATTTAAAAATACCTCCCAAACACCATAGCAGCACAGAAACCCACACATTTCAGTGATCCATCAAATCACAGGCCACTAGTTAACTGGGTTTTGCCTACAGAAGAAGTATTTCCACTAATTTTGTTTCCATCTTTTTTTTTTTTAAATTAAATTACCCAAATAAAAGTGTCATGATGTTGATCTCGCAGCTAGCCTTAAAAAAAAAAAACCACAAAAAACAAAAACACACAAACAAAAACCAAAAACCAGGGCTTGAAAGCCTCCCTTTTAAATTGCTCAACACTTCTTATGCAGTGCTCTTGGTGATTTGTAGCTCTGCAAGAAACAGAACCAGCTGAAGTTTTCCAGCTCCAACAACTCCACTTTGCAGCTGGGTGTTGACATTTGGAAAGAGGTTGTCTATATCAGAACTTTCGATACCCCAAAGTTGACCCAAACTTGGCCTAGTCATAGTATGTCCTAAAGCAGCAGCCACTATATAGACACTGAATTCCGAGTTTTGATTAAGCTCCCACCTTTATTTTCCTCTTTCCATGCCCTCACAGCTGGTTGTAGGATGAGACTGCATGTGCTCAGCTGCTCTGTTTCAGCAACACACATTTTGGGACAAAGATGAGGAAAAGATGAAAAATACCTGTGGATTTGTCCATTTTTATGCAGGTAGTCCAGCCCCTCCAGCACCTCCTTAAGGATCGTGGCTATACAGGGTTCATCCAGGACACCCGTCTTGTGTTCTCCTTTGGCCACAATGTGCTTTATAATATCCAAAACAGAGCCTAGAGAAAATAGTTAAACACATCAGTTTAAACTAGAAGAATTGATTCTCAGCTAAGTGTATTTTATAATCACTTAATACAAGTCCAAGGAATTTATTGGGAGGGAAAGCAACGACTGGTCAGGATCAGAGTCAGTAACTGAAGCCTTTGCTGCAGGAAAGGAGAGGCAACAATGGATACCTCACATTCATGAGCCTTACAGGCGTGCAGATCCTCAAGGTGGACTGTAAAATCCCTGTGATCACAAGTAACTGAGAAGTTATATGAACAAGCCAAAATGTAAAGTGTACATACACAGGACTCTTGGAAGGTTAAGTAGATACTGATGCTACAGCTGTTTTAGTACTGAAGTACTGGAGAAGCAGGAGGGGGAAATGGAAAAAGCAAGGGGCTGCCAGGACTCACAAGCTGAAGGCAACAAGCTTGATAAAATTAGACTCTCTTTTTCAGCTCTTATAAATTTGATGCAGAAGAATAGCAAGAAAAATCTAATACTTAAAGGGATGACACTGCCTTAAAAGAAAAAAGTGGAAATTATTCTGAATTAGGCTGAATTCTGACAATAAGTCATTTCTTCACTGCGTACAAAACCGGAATAGTTGAGATCCTTCCCTAGAAACATCACGCTTAGTCTCTCTCCCAACCATGGTGTGAATTACATCATCTCGCATGACAAACCATGCTTTATGGAGCAAACCACCTCTCTGAATTGCACCCAGGAATAAACGGAATCAATGACTACTAACACGCCTCTTGTGCAAGGCCCTGTTTTCATGATATATTGGGTACTGTATTCTTTGTATTTGCATCTGGACTGAAGACAGTCTTCTCAGAACCATATTTTTATTGCTCCAGTATAGGATGTCTAAGCCCGTTTTCCAGGCCTGTGCTATTTCACCCTTTCAAACTTGGGTTTCTATGGTTTAATGACTGGATAGTCAGCTAGTAGGATTTTTAGAGCTATGAACACAAAGCAGTGTCAATAGTACTAGGAAGTTCTGAAAGAATAAGAAAAGCAGGCATGACTGCAAAGCACAAATTCCAGCCTTGATTGTCTTTGAACAGTAAGCTTACAGGGAACAAACATCTCAGTACTAAGTCAGCTAGTTTAGAAAAGCTGAAAGTTCATTCTTCCTAACTTGCAACCACAAAACCCATAAAGGAACCAAACATTTTTGTATCTGAAGAACAGTAAAAGCTGAGAAACTTACTCTCCTGAATTTGGTCAGTGGGGAAATTACAAGTTCCACCTTGTAAATTCTTGAAGCAAGCAGAAAAATACCATGGAGGGTTTTGTTTTTCCTTTTCATCCTTAAGGTTCAGGTTGACAAAAAACTTCTCCCCCTTTAAAATTTATTTTCTTAACTGTCCTATTTGAATTTCTTGGCCAAAACAATCATGCACATAGGTTTTCACTTAGCAAAGTACTTTACTTTTGGATTCTCACATGAAAGCAAAAAGGCTGCAAGGTTCGAATCCGAACACCACACGGAAAGGCTTGTTTTGCACAATTAAAACTGCACAGGAAGCAATTACATGGGTGCACGGTGTCCCTTAGTTTGTGGGAAACGGTATGTGCTGAGTTCATCTAACAGCTTGCTGCAGCCAGGAGAGTCACTATTCCCCACTCTGCCCAGCCACACACCTTCTATCTTCTCCGGCCCACCAGTGTCGATGCTCACAGTATACACCAAGCCACCCCCTAAATCCACCATAAAAACAAACAGGGGGAGGGGGGAAGCTATATTTGGTTGGTAGTGAGCATAACCTCTGAACAGATGAGCTTCACAGCCAATGAAGAGGAAAAAGGAGGGGAAGAAGGAGGGAGAACACATTTGTGAATGGGGGAAGAAACCCCTTTTGTCAGCAGCAAGCAATTAGACCAGTTCCTTGGCTGCCCTGAATGGCACCTCCAGCTTCCTCATCCCAAAAAACCTTTGCTTGGTTCAAGGTATTTGCAGAAGATACGACCTTAACACAGCAGACATGAAAAAAATAAGGAAAATGAAAAAAAATACAGAAATGAAGTTGCATAACATCCCCCCAACATTTTATGCAAGAATACTCTTCACAATGTTCAGCCTTCCTTTACTGTGTCCAAGCATGGAGATACAGTCATCTTTAGTAAATTTTGACATGGGTCTTATTTAGTTAGCCAAAAGTTTCACCCAGCCCTAACTCAGGTTGTTTAGACATATGTTGGACTTCCTGCATGGGAGCAAGATTATCTCTACCGAAGGAAATTGTAAAACCCCAGATGTAAGAGTACCCTCCCCTTCACTGAAATCTCGCCTTTAGGTTCTAGTGTCCTCTGTTGTGTGTCATGAGAGGACTCATCTGGGATTCAGCCTGTCACGTATTCATATTTTAAAACTACGTGCTTACAAGCCTTGACGCTTCTTATTTTGGACAAGAATTTTTGTGACACCTAAGAAAAAACCCACCAAAAAACCCCTCCACTTTCACTGTTCAGGTTTTTCCTCTCAAATGTGCCTTTATCTGGAGAACAAACCGTCACTTGTTTTGGAAGTCCAGTGAAAATATGTGGTTCTTCACGTACTCGTTTTGTCCTCTTTCCACCCACAACTCTGTTAGCAGACTTTGTTCAAAAACATTTCCCTTCTCCTGCAAAGGGCTCAGGGAACATGAGGAGGCAGATCATATGGTGCTCAAATTCACTTGGTCAAAAAATCCTGTATTTAGCCAAGTTAGAGGTTGTATTTAACCCAGAAAAGGGGGTGGGGGTTAGACAGACAAGAGGGCACACAGAGCCAGCCTTCATTGTGAAAGGGCCGATTCACACCCATACTATATCTGCTCCCAGTCCAGCCTGCCACTTTTTAAGCACATTTTTTAAAAACCACTTTCACATTAAGATGTTCAAAGAAGTGGAGGAATTTGCCAGTCTTCTACAGAAAGGAGAATACCAAAAGGCTATCAGCAAAACACTTAGTTCAGGAAACAGCAGAAAAGCAATGCAAGAGCCACCTTCCTGTTGAAGAAAGTGTTCCCCCACTTTGTTTGCGCAGGGAAAAAAGTTTTGCTACTGGCACCACAAGAGAGTAAAGTTGTGATTTTTCCACCTCACAGATCAGTAAATTTGGGAGGTAGGTACTGACTCCCAACTCAATTGCAAATTCATAAAGCACAGCACCACAGGATACGAAGAACAAAGCCAAGTTGCATTTCCACACACTGCTTTGTGCCACGTTCAAAATCTTCTGGCATTCTGGCTCAGGAAGCCTGACATGGAGCAACTGAATACCCAGATCCCCAAACAGAAACCCATAGCTAAGCATGAAGCTACTTTGAAAGCAGAAGTCATAGGAACGTCACTATTGAGGGAAACACTTTCTGCTAGAAGGTAAATTCAATGCAATATGTATCAGGCTGATGTCGAAATGCAGTCGTTCCCAAGGATATCAGTTAAGCGAGTTGCACGCTTACTAGGGTAAGACCTCCACTGCCTTAGGATGTAGACAAATTTTCTCACTTACACCAACTGCATTACACTCGAACAATAGATTAGTAGGTCAGAGCCTCATCTTTAGCCTAAGGGGGAAAACGACTGTTCCCAATGCAGCAATACAGTAACTGCTAGAAATTAACTGGAACATTGGCCTGTTCCCAATCCAGCAATACATTAACTGCTAGAAATTAACTGGAAGCTAATTCAGCTGAACTGGAACTAAGATCCAGTCCACACAAGAGCATGTACTTTACAAACCCATCATCCTGTTTCAAAACACCAGCATGATTCCTGATACTGCCAGTTTCTGAGCCAGCTTCCAAACTAGTTTAAGAGTAACTGGGGAAGTTAAGGGTACATCCAAACATAGTTGGATCTCTGCTTAAATGTAGTTTCAGTATAGATTGGTGCTCTACATATGCAAAGAGATTGAACAATTTGCAAGACAAACGTCTCCCATAATCTAGTGGCCAGAAGATGAGGTTCACATTGGAAGTAAGGCACCCACTCTGTATTAGAGAACAGTTACAACATTTTCAAGAAAAAAAAAATCAATCCGCTACAACGTCTTTCTTTAAAGAAATCTTTGACTCCTCCCTAGAAAATAGCTTCTATTTCAGATAATGCTGTGAAATACTCTGGTGTGTATTATACATGGCACTATGTTTGATTACAACAGTTCCCTCCTGATTTTTCTCATTAGAAATGCACAAATAGAAGCTACAGATTCACAGAACAGGAGGGTCAGGCTTAAGTGAGAAAGAAATTAAGTTTGGCTGAGGCTGAATGGAAAGCTCTTCCAAGCCCAGAGGGGAAAAATATCAGGAAAAGACAAAACAAGACAGAGGGAAGAGCCAGAACTAGAACCTAAATGTAAATATAAATAATGCTGTCATTAATAAGGATGTTTAAAGAAGTCTGGTGATGAGCAACAGATCTCAAAGACCAACAGAAGACAAAAGACAGGAGAGGACATTTAGAGATTGATATGGAAAAAATGCGGCTATGAACAAATTCCTGCCCATCAAATACATAGTGAGCAGCACACCAACAGGAAGCCTACAAGATATTGTGCAATCTGATAAACCGTTTAGCATTATTTATCATTCATCGTTAAAGTGTCCCAGTATATTTTGACACCAATCACAAACTGTATTACATCTACTTAGTAAAGCATAATCTCTCAGTGCAAATTGTACAGCAATTGAAAGTTAAGTGGTTTTCTGCTCAAACTCATAAGCTTACCAGCCTGCTCTGAAAGCTGCTAATGCAATTGCTGCTACTGACAGCGGAAGTCACTGGGAACTAGCTGTACGTAGACTTACCCTCACCTGATGAAACCCAACCTGTAACTATTGCAGGTCAAAGACAAACATGCAGTGAGCAACTTTTTCTGGAGTCCTTATTGCTCACACCAGTTCTGCAGCAGACAGACTAATGTCTGTCCGGCTGCACAAACAAACAGATATCCCATTGCTCACTCCACTGCCCCCCAGAAGCGAAGAGCAGGAAGCCCCACAGGTCGCCCTTCCCATTTTGTCATGGCTAGAGTATATCTGATTAGGCCTGAGCCAATCCACAGAAGCCAGTTCCAACTTTCCAGAAGCAAGTAGTTGATTTCCACCCACGATGGCAGTATCTGAGCAATAAAGACAAGAAACCCATAAGCAGACCAATACCCTGAATTTGTGAGAGGGATATTCAGTTTTTGTATGTTGACATCAGGCAGACCATTTGCAATGGACTGTCCTGAAACAGAGAAAACACAGTCCTGTCTTTCACCCCACACATGTACCCAGTAAAACTGTCTCCTTCAACACCCTGTACTTTGTGCTACTCCAGTGTTTTCTTCAGCAGCAAAATGAGATTAAAGAGTTCCACGGTTCACCACCTCCCTGTTGTGCCAACGCATCTGCTTACGAAGCCATACTGTAAATGGGATCACTGCAGTACTTGGTAATCCAGTTTTTCAGGCAGGGTGGAGACCCAGCAGCCAGGAACTTCTTAAACTAGCTTCGCTACTGGAGAAAACTTTTGTGTAATCACACCCTCAAGGCAAGAAGTGCTAATTGTTCCACTGATTCACTTTCAACAGCAAGCCACCGCAAACATCGAAGCTTCCTGTTCCAAATTCAGAGAGCGTTTCTTTGACCTCACCTACATCAGCAAGCACGCATAATGGCATTTAGGAAGCCTGCTTCTGATGTTCCTCCTCAGGAGAGGAAGAAAGCATCCACGTGACAGTCGTCAGCCACGCTACTTAATACTTCAGCACATGGCGCTGAAGCGGAGAAGGGTATGAAAACCTGAGCAGAAAGGAAAGCTTGTTTAGAACAAGATTATGGATAAATGCAGGAGTATTACAGCTGGAATTTTACATGCCCCCAGAGGCAAAAGAAATGTACAGCAGAGCTAGTTGCTGTGGGAACCACATCTTGTATGTTATACTATAACCTAAGTGACAGGACAAAGACACAGCATAAGTTCAATGCAAAGAAAACTCCTCCTTTAAATTTGTCTGGCAAGCAGAACAAGAAAATTTAATACTCCAACTTAATTTCCAACAAAAAAAAGCAGGTAACGGTAGCTGCACTGATTTGCCATTTAGAGGCCTGGCATAAATAGGCTGGAAAGCAGTGCTGAGGATCACTACACAGTTTTGCAAGAATCAAGATCTGCCCCAAACCTGACGGACACTGATGCTGAACATGCTGCATCTTTGAGAACTGGGAGCTGGCAGGATTCATTGCTGCTTCTTATAAGACAACTCGGCAGAAGCCAGCTGTTTTGGTGAGTCTGACTGTCATCAGAGCCAAGAATTAAATCTGCGTCTTGTCAGCCTCTGACAAATGGAGGAAGAAAACGCAAAAGAAGGAACAGCTGCTTGGATTCAGTACTTATGGGGCTGAGGGATACAGATATAGCAAGAGCACCTAAGTAAAGGAAAGAACAAGTTATACAAAACAAAGGAAAAGACATCTAAGTAGATTGCTGGGGTTTCTGGTTTTGAAGTTCCTTAACCGTGGTTAAACCACCTCAGCACAGAGGGAGTGTTAAGGAAACTTCCACTTCTTGCCTCCTTCCTTCTAGAGCACTTGCCTGGATGTGTAAGGAATACGACAAGATTAAGGCAGGAAGCAAGATAATACAGTAAAGGGGCAAAACAGCCTATTGCAGTTGAGACTGAGACATTTACAGGAGAATTTCTGAAGACAAACTATTTTTTTCATGCTTTTCCTATTATAGCTAGGAGTAGCAATGTATCTACAAGCTCCACATTCTGCAATCATGTACAGTCCCTACCTTCTTCTGCCTCTGACTTATCCCATCCTTAATTGTTTGAAATTAAGTTGTGTCTCTACAAATAAAATCAAACATCCTCCAGATGGACTCAAAATAGCGTAGCTCTCTCCTAACAAAATAGTTCAACATAAACACAAGGCTTTCTAAGAACTTGAGGTTTGCGCTTTGATCATAACTCACTGATGGAATTTGGAGTGGCCAGACCAGAGATTGACACAGCAGAAGTAGAACAAGATGTCATACCTCCCTGGTGGAGACCTAAGACTTGCCATACCTCCCTTTTGGTCTGGCTTGCTGAACTGCTAGCCAAGCACTTCATCAGATAATCAAGATCAAAGGTTGAAGTAAGAGGCTGATTAGATAATCTTAAAAACTTTTGGAAAATAAAAGGTCTAACTATTCCAATGCAGTAATCTCCTTAGCAGATTTAATTAGGAGCCTTCAGGAAGGCAGAAGATCCAAGAGCCCTATCTGGAAATGTTTCAGTATTTAAAGGATTTACACAGTTTAAAAATATTTTGGAGGTCTCATCTGCTGTAGGCTAGGACAGTAAAAATTGTTGTGTAATGTAGCAAGCCACCACAGACAGCTGTTTCATATGAGCAACTGTTTTGTAGAGTTAGCCACTGCCTTGGGTCACCTGTGAAATGAGAGCTCTTGTTAAAACCAGCGAGAATTTAGAGGAGCAAACGGGTCACAATCAGAAGAAGCACAAGAACAAAAGGACAGCTGCTCCTCTTCCTACTAAAAAGCTGCAGGAGTTAGAGAGCAGGACTGGGCTTCAGATGGCCTTAAAAAGGCATGAGTAAAATTCACAACAGGGGAATGCCAGCAAGGCAAAGTGCAGGTCAGCAGTTGTCTAGAAATAGCCATTGGAGTTTAGTTTGGAGTAACATTGGACCAAAAGGCTGGGGTGCCAAGTTGACATTGCTAAGCTTAGATCCCTACAAAACAGTTTCATCATTGGAGGAAAGGGTCTGAAATTTCTACTAAAGGGAACAGAAACAGCAGATACTTCACAAACCTGACTCAGGCACACATCACCAGATGTGAAAGAGGGTGTCAGAGTAACTGGACACACCAGCACCTCTTGTCACTACCAGCTGGATATCATCACAGCCACATTTCTGCCATCAACAACTATGCCCTACATCTGCTTCGGTGTCAAATCTGCCAGTTCAAACTGCTTTCAGCAGTAACTTCAACCAGCCTGACTGACTTGGCTCTGATGCAGATTAGCAGTTTTACATGTTACTCCCCAATAGCTCACCAGTACATTACCTCCTCACTGCTGACAACTTTCAAAGATGGAAAATGGTATCTTCGACCAACACAGTAATTGCAAAGCAGAGACAAATAGTTCAGTTTCAGCAACAATGCCTGTCAGGCAATTAAGCTACCTTTGAGTGCACCAGCTGGGTGCTCAGAGGAGCAAGGCACCAAGTTATCAGACAATAACACTTCATGGATTTAGAGTATTTTCCCTTAGAGACATTTCTAAAATACTTGCGTATATGACCAGGTTAAGATTTCAACAAAATAACTGCAACCAGTAAATAAATTAAATTGCACTTACAACAACAACAAAAAAAAGGGCTTGCATTACAGACTGGTCTGTCTTGTGGGCTGTTTATCAAAGTAATAAGGTCAGTGTGACTAGGCTGAAATTAAAACTAGTTTCATCCTGAAAACGCATGCCAGCATAGACTGACACTGATGGAAGGGAAGCAATAAGATTCTAAACTTTTACCCAGAAGAAATTCTCAAGTACAAAAGCCACAATCAAGACACAGAATGGATATCAAAACGGATTTCATATGTGCTTACTGGGATGTACAAATTTCAGTCCATCCTCGCCGAATAGTTAGATGGAATGAAAGAGTTAGGCTGCACCCTGGTTTTTTTCCTTTCTGGTTTATAAAAACAGCTCAAAGTTTTTTCCTGTTGAGAAACGCAGATCATTATTTTCCCACTGGACAACAGATGATCACAAAACCAGCCACTTTATTACTGATAAGAAGTAAGCTGAAAGGAACGAGAAGCAGTTTTTAAAGTGTCTCTTGTTACATAAATCACCGGCCTAAAAACAACTGGAAAGTCTCATTAAAAGTGAATGAAAAAGCTCTTCAGTCAGAAAGCTCCAATACACAAGTTTCTTCCCTCATTCTCAAGATTGTCCTATAGAATTTGCCTACGAGATCTAAAATGAGATTTCTGAAATACAGCCATGAAAAAAGTACAACGTGAAAGCAGCTGAAAAATACCTCTCAAGGTACCCTCCTGCATAAAAAGTAGTGACAGTTCATTCTCAAAGTCCTTCCATCTATTTTAGGAATTCCCCCAACCCCCAAATGATTCATTTTAAGTGAGAAAATTTAACACTGGCTCACGGAAATATTGCAGGGGGCAAGGGGAGGAGATTACACTGCTACTAGTCCATCTTTTATTGTATGACCCTCGTCCTCAACATATGCAAGAGTAAGAAGCACTGAGATTTCATAGCACTACTTTCCGTGAAGTACCCAACTTAATGCCAGAGCTGCACAAGGGTCAATTATCAGTCTGTATAACGTAGAAGCCTAAGTGAATACTAAATGACACACAGGTCATCATTCACACTGCCAAGAGGCTAGTTCTGCAGCAATTATGATTCTTCCAGAAATTTTCCAGTGTGGTCTTTACATTTGTGGTGCCTTGATAATGAAAAGATGGTCCACAGAGTCTGATTTTTTTCCAGCTTTACACAAGACACACACACAAAAATGAGGACAAACAGACACAATATTTGGAGGTTCAAGGATGAGCCTAATTCCGACTTGGTTCTGACAGAAAACTAGCTAAGGCAGCTACGCACTTTCTTCAAAGAGGTTGTGTACTCTCCTGAACACCTGAAATGCCATTTCGTCATGTTGTGGAAACCTTCCCACAGGTACACTTTTTATAAACACAGCAAAACTACTTGCACTAAGCTGGCAGGGGATTCCTTTCTACACACAAACAGCCATCGTATCTTTATTGACCTGTTACATGTCCCTCCAAGAAAAGAGAGGGTATTGCTTAATGACACAAGACATTAAAAACCCTTCTTGGCATGAAATTTGATTGCCCCCAAGAGAACTGCTAAAATTCTCCAAATATGATCTTCAAAGACACATGTTTTATGGTCATTGTTGAGCTCTTGTGGAAAAAGCCAACAGGTTTAGCCAGATTTTTCCACATCATCTTCTGGCATTTTACAGACCTCAGTATTAAGCCAAGAACAGAGAAGCCAAGAAGTTTGGGTTTTTTTAAAAGCAAGAAAACGGGGGGGGGGGGGGGTGTCAGCTTTCAATTCCTTTTCACTAGGGTTCCAGGAAAATCAAGTCTTCCTAAAGACAGGCCTAAGATTTTAGCAACAGTGTTATCATCCAGAACTTGATTCCATTTCTTGTCTCGACCATAACTTAAACAGGGATCCTGGAAAATATTATGACATCAAATAAAGCATTACTGATAAGAAGTTTTCAAAAGAAAGCTCTCAAAAAAAAGCTCTCCAAAAAAAAGCTGTTTCTCCAGTGTCTGAGAGAAGAAATCCAGAAAGGGGAAGCTTCCCTGGCTCTGTGTTAACTAGGCAGTAATTTGAAATTGCCCCAAGTATTCCCAGTTATTTTGTCAACTAGAACAAGTGGGCAAAGTAATCCAAGCTCTGAGGATTGACACTATACAAATCAAGCTGCACCCACACTGATGTTCTCCTCCCTTTTTAAGGCCATACACTGACATTATAAGAGTAGCCCTGCCCAAAATAGAGGTGATTTAAAGTTCGTCACAAGGGCAGCCAACATGTCAATAAGTTAAAATCAATAGAATGGCTGGTTACCAACAAGCCCTCAGCACTATGCACGCCTCCAAGCTGCAAGTGAGAAAAAGGTCAAGGAACTAGCCTTGCAAGAGGAGTTGCAATTCTCACGATAAAGTTAGTAAAGATTTATTTTCTAGAAGTTTAGGATGATTTCAACTACTACATCTGCACTTAAGTTTCTCTTATCAATGTCTGAAGTCATACACTCCAGTTTTCAAATACTCAAGTGAGTCATTCAGCAAACACAAACAAAATAATGCTAGGAAATACTGACAAATACACAAAATAGGAAGGGGGAAAAAAGCTAGCACAGTCATGTAGTTAGGTGTTACTACTGATGTACATAACATGAGACTGTATATCAGTACATCTGAGCTGAATGGGTTGACGTTAGATAGTGTTGTTCAAATATCTTAATTCACAAGTGGGAAGCAAACAAGGGAAAGGGTATTACAGGAAGACAGCTTTTTACCTTGCCTTTTAGGGTAAAGAAAGTGGACCACTCACCTCCACTAAGTAACTTCATCACCAGCCAAAGCTCATCTTTCACCACGAACGATGTGTAGTAAGATACAATGTTGGGGTGATGGCACTGACTCATGGCTTGAATTTCTTTCTGTAGAGAAAAATAAAGCATTAGCAGTCGGACCCAATGACTATTATTCCTCGGGCACAGAAGCTACCTTCCTCATGACACAACGTTCAAAGAGGGTGCAAAGAAAAAGGATACCTAGAAGCTAAATGCAGAAAATCCAGAAACACTTAACACTCAGTCTGCATCATACTAGGGCTCAAAGGTATTTTAGGGTGCTCTTCCTGTCTGTCTAGAAGAAAGAAAAAGTTGACCAAAAACCCCTTGGCAAGGGCAACAAAGTGGTTGTAACCAAAACACCTGCATGCAGCTACAACAGAATATTCACGAAAACTCACACCAGTCTGTTACCTAAGAAGTTCATGCTGACTCCTCCTTTCAGTGAGACATTACACAACAGATGCTTAATGTGTTGAAGACTATCATTTGGATGAGAAAGGGAAATATTTGCCTCTGGGAAAAAAAAGGCCTCTTATTCCTAATGTTTCTTCCCAGCAGGAAAGCAGATGGCTTAGCTCAATCAGGTTGAAGGCACAAAGGACAGCTATATTTTTTGTCATACTGGAAGACGACTGAAATAAATTCGAGATTAGAAAGTTGTTAGTTACCACAGATGGAGTACAATATGAAATATGCTCAGATATTAAATTGAGTTTTGACCGTGCTTATTCTTAGATTTGGTTATGGGTTAAGGGTTGAGGTTTTCCAAGCTATGGGGGGAACGACACCACAGAAAGCATTGACTGATTTTTCATTATGCAAGCACAAATCACCAGTTTGGACAGAAAGCCTCAGTTTCTTGACTGTCCATAGACAAAAGCCACCCATTAAGCCAAGCCTGGCACCCTGTACTACACCCAGCTGGGCCTTTGTGCTTCAGCCAAGCTGGTAGCTTCAGCCAAGCCCCCCAATCTGTCAAGTTGTACCCTCCAGCATCACCCACACCAGACACTCATTCCCCGATATCCTGAACTTCTGCTCTCAACTAAGACATTCCTTCACTGAACACATGGATGCCATTTACTTTTCAAAGGTGTAATCACTGCTCACTGTCAGCCCCCGCCCCATGACACAGACTCAGCCGAGCACCATAATCCCAAACACACAGGGAAGGAGGAGAGCAAGGGCTCTTTGCACCCTGATCCTTTCCTCCCTCCGAGCACGAGCCCTCCCTGGTACCAAAGTACAGGAGAAAGCCCTGAGAAGGATTTACCCCTGTCTACGATGCCCCACGGATGCAGCATATTCTTCTCCTGCTCATGTACAAAGGTCTGCTTTTGACTGAGTACAGCGCAAAGGCACATTGCTTCCCCTTGGCAAGGGTTTAGCTGGCAATCACTGCTACAAAGAAACATGCCAATATTGATTTATCCACTTTAATACTGCTTTTCAGGGAGTAGGTGCATTTGAGGAATCAAATGCAATTAGTTCCTCTTTCTACTTCCCCAGAAGAGGCATCAACTTTCCGGGAAACTCCAATAAGCAGATTAAAGAAGAATCCTTCTAAACAGGAAAGGACATTTGAAGAGTGGCGAGTAGGCTATTCATCTCAGTGTAGCATACTCATTGACTAAAAACCACTCTGTGAAAATAAATACAGCCTGAAACAATATCCTCTGCTTACTCTGACAGCTCCAGCTCCCTTCTCTGCAAACTCACTTGTGTCAAGCTAATTTTCAAAATTGAAATAAGTCAGCACCTTTGGAGTTTTCTAATGCTTCTAGTTAGGTTTCTTTGCAATGCAGGAAAATCCCTCAACGGACAAAGCTGGCAACAAAAATGTTCTTTTTACTTCCCTGCTTCAAATTTCTACCAGGGGATGGATGGGAACTGGGGCCCTGGATAACACAGGTCAGACTCAGTGACTGGTTTGTGCCTTCTGTCACACTCCCTGCACAAGACCCGGCTGGTTGGGAAGCTCTCAGCTACTGTCTGTAAACATAAGTACAACACTTTTGATTCATGCAACCTTTCCAAAACTCATCGAGCTCAGAGTTTTGAACTCATTTGCTTACCCTAGGATCATTCTGGACTTGCTCAGAGCACTGGACTGAGCCACTAGTTAAGGGATCCATGAACCTGACACAGTCTTGGTCCCTGAGCCTGAAATTAGCATTTAGTCTAAAGTTTTAACTTAATTTTAAAGATTTTTTTTTTCTTTTAAACATGCAAGCAAATCCAGGTGCCTAACTTCTCTCTCTGACAATTAAAAAAACCACATGTGCACAAATGGCACCAGGGAAGATACAGGTAGAAAGAAGCAAGAAGGACACTGACTCGTTAATCATCCCATCAGCCAGACCTGCCCCAAATCCACCACTCAAAAATGATCTAGAGGAGCTGGTTTTATTTTTTTCTCAGCTAGACCACTCAAAATATTCTGAACTAGCTCCCTGGGAGATCAAAAGTGTAGTACAAGAAATACACACAAACACTGCATATTTTATATATATTAGTGTATCCCACTGGAATTCAGGAGATAGTGAGACAAAGTCTGGACCAAGTTTACTTAAGAGCCTAGACCTGGATCAGATCTTTGCCATTCAGACGGCTCTGTACTACAGCATTTTGCAGGCATTCCATGACACTTAGTTACTGTTTTACTATTTTCCAAGAACTTCCTCTCTTGTTCATTATCACAGTCTGCTGCCTGGGCTGGGAAGCACAGTTAAAAAAAAAGCTCAAGTCTGTCATATGCTTTGGCACACAAAGAGGGAAAATAAATAATCACAAACCTGATCTATGCAATTAAACACCTCCGTCAGCTAGTGGATGTGTAACACAGGCAGATTAAACCGTTTCTCACACAGTGTAGCACAGCTCTGAATAATTAATTGCATCACAGCCCATGATTTCCAGTGTTTTTACATTATTACCAATAAGAAAGAGCAGCAGCCAGGCACACTTTTTCCCTCTCACCTACAGACCCCCACCCCATTTTCAATAGTTTTCTAGGCTAATCCCACACTGGCTACATCAAAGCTTCGTCGTTCTTCACTCCCACAGAGGGTACTAACATCCTGGAGGCTCAACACATACAATTGTTTTAACTGGTCATGGCAAATCACAGTGGGCTTTGCAGTTAAAACGCTTCCTCACATAATTGAAACCAAGCCAGTTCTGTCATACATACAATGGTCTGTGCTACAGCAGTACAAATGCAAGGGCTGAAGAGCTGTAGGTAAGGCAGGAATCCCAATCAAGGATCACTGGGGAGCTCTGCTCATAAGCGTGCTTACAGAAAAAGGGAGCAGGAGGGGATAAAATGCAGAAACAGCCCTTCTGTGGGTAGTAAGCGCAGCTTTAATACTACCCCAAAGTTTTTAGGAGAGTTTGCTGCTCTTCAAACACAAAGTCCTAGCAGACAAAGATTCCCTCTCCCTACCTCCTCCCTAACAAGACTGCTATCCTCAAATTGCACAAAGAAGAAATAACCCGGTTACAACTGTGCTCCCCTCGCTAGCATCGAAACTATACTGGAAGACTTCTAATAAAAATCTCAGCCATTTCTACACCTCTGTAATAATGTCAGTGCTAAACATCAGAATTTATTTGGGCTGCTATATACAAGTTTTAAGCTGGAAACGTTGCTTTACTCCTGCTCTGCCAACAGGCACAGGTCACTGGATACAGACCACTCAAACCATCCGCAGATCCAGTGGATGGTAGACAGCTCTTCTATCCAGTTGCTTATGCACAAACACCCCTCACACTAGATGGCTTCAGTTATGAGACACAGCCTTACTGCTAATTCCCAATTTCAGGATCCATAAGTTACGCTGCCTTCTGCTCAGCTATGGAGAATGAATTGCCGATAAAAACATGTCTAGACACAGGCAGTGGTTTGGAGATGGTTGCATGCTCACCCTGGGCTAGATATTAAAAATATCTGCAGTGTCAAACACCAAAAGCAAATAGACTGCGATTAGCTATAAAGGCCTCCATGTCTTCCATTAAGGGTTCTGATTAATGTTTTCAGGCCTTCTGCGGGCAATAAAAGAAGCATTTCAAGGCTTGTGAAACACTAATAAAACTGCTGTGAAGTGTAATTTGGAATCATAAGAAACCCATTAGTCTCCTGTAAGTCAGGCATACTTCTGGAGATCTGCTATTTTGGAAGTGGGTTTATTTGCCCACTGACATACAACTGAAGTTTCAGTTAATGGGAGCAGAGATACAAGGCACGTAAGGCTATGTTTAAGCTACTAGCTGAACTTTCTTACCAGTATTTTCTGTTCACATCGTCACCTTCTACTCTTTGTGTTTATCAGCCCGAGGTGCATTTCAAAGACACTTGCTCTCAAATACAAGGATGAAAATCCTGCTTTATTTAGTTTTACTTCCTACATGTTGACATGAACTCAAGAGATACAACACAGCAGCAGTCTGCTTTTATGTGGCTACCTGCAACTTCAGAGGAATCCAGAAAGCTGTCAACTTGGCTACCCTATTCGAAAGCAATCATGACTAAGAGAATTGAGGGAGGAAAGCATGCCTGGGAGGGAAAGCAAAGCAGGTGAGATGTGATCTCCTCCTTGAATACACCGATGCTCCAACTATGGCTGGCAAAGAACTTATCTCTCAGATGAAATCTTGAGGTATAAGGTATTAAAGCTCCTCTTCATCCTTTTAAAGCATGATTTTGAGCTCTGGTCCTACAGGCAGCCATCACTGTTCAAATTTTGCTCCAAGTGAAATTCTAATGGTTTAATTAAAAGGCTGTAAAATTAAGAATACTCATTCCCCTTTTTAAACATCAGTATAAAAAAACCCCACGTTCCCCTACCACAATCAACTCGAGACACATTTTTTGAAGGAGACTGGGAAAGAGCACAGAGCTTAAAAATCAGAGATTATGATCCAACTTCCATGTCCAGATTATCCAGTTCAGTTCCTTACCTCAATATGTGGCTACAGGAGATAGACTGGCACAATTAAAAAGGGGTTAGATTAGCCCATCCAGAGCAACAGCAGAAAAGAAACAATTCTTCAAGGGATAAAAAGTCTTCATCCATAAATTTCTCAGGTGATGGGAACAAGCCACCCCTGCGGCAAGTCACTCAGCAGTTGCCCATTTCAATGTCTATTCTTCAGCATCATTCAGTGGTCATTCCCTCTTTCAAGGTCTGCAGTATTAGTGACAACGTACTGAAGGAAGCAGATGTTAACTTATAATGGAGCAATTCATACACACCTATTTTTTCTTGGTTTCAGCCACAAAGCAAATAGGCAACTGACTCATCTCACAGGTACAAGCGAAGCCAGCTTTACCCACTTCACGAGCTAACATACCACTGACCCTTACAGCTGTTCAGATCAATACCCAGTATTTACAGCTCAACAATGCCTTAAATTTGTGAGTAGTCCACGCAGTCAATTGCAAACTCTCCAGAGTTATTTACATGCACAATCTCATGCTCATCCAAGTGAAGGAAGACATTCTACATTCAGGATTTCACCCACCGTTAATCCTGATGTTCGTACTGAACTTTAAAAAAAAACCAACCAAAACCACTCAACCAGCACAGCGGTTAAGATTTCTGTTGTTGCTGCTTTGCGAAACAATACAACTAAGCTGTACCCAGCTTAGGTTTAAGTCTTCTGTAACACTGCAATCTCATCATGCAAGAAACATGTAACATGCCACATCAAATAACCATGCAGAAGCCACATATTATACATGGGACTCTCTGGCACTGACACTTGGGGACTTGTTCCCCTGGAGCAAGTGTAGAAGTCTTCAGGATTGGAAATGGAATTATAATGGCAACTCCCATAGGATAACAGGCATGGATGAAATGTCTGTACTACTACTACAGCAGTCTGCTGCTTTGTTCCCAACAACCTTATAGTCTGGTTAATCCACTTGTAGGAACTGCTCTGTCAGATCAAAGTGAGTTCAATATCCTGTCCAAGTCTTCAAAAGAAGGTGTAAAACCCTATAACAAGCAGTTACAGAATTATCTGCCCAGAGGGAAGACTTCTGACTAAGCCTGGGCAGTTAACAGTTGGCTTATGCTTTAAACCAGGGGAGTTCATAATCCCTTTTTTAAATCCTATCTAATTTAACCTTCTCAAGTATAGGTTGATTTATTTAATCTCATACGATGTTTGATTTCCGTATTATTGGCAGCAAGCTCCCCAGGTTAATTCCATGAAATTCAAAAGGACACTTCTTTTTATTGCAGTTAAATTTGTTCCCTCGGCTTCCTTAACTGCCCTCTGACCATAGCAGTGGAAGAGTACCACCTTCACTTCACTCCTCTTATGTGTAGAGCTGTCAGGCCCAGTCCTATCAGTCTCTAGACTAGGAATAGTTTGGAGTCTCCTCCTAGGAGCAGCAATGCCACATCTCCCATGCTGCTTCCAGAGCCTGTCTCCTGTTGAATCACCCTGGAAACTAACAGGCAGCAGTTTCTCCCAGCTGGGAAAGCCCAACATGAAATACCCCATAGCTTATGTTCCCCTCTCTGCCATTCAACATTCCTACTAACTGCTGACAACCCATGTCGTCTGCTACTCAAAGCATGGAAGAAGAAAACCATCTGGATGAAAGAAAGCTAACTCAGCTTTAATTGCATGAAAATGAAGCAGAGTTTGCTGAACAGAGGGGAGATTTAAAGCCTTTGAGATCAATAATTCTTTAAAACAAGAACACACTTACACAAGAAAAAAAGCTTGAGGCATGGTTATTTTGAGGGAGATGTGATACCACTGTGTTTCAAGGACTGGCAACAGCAGCAATGCACCCAGCATCCCACAAAGGAAAGGAGAGGTAAGAGCAAAACACAGCAGTGAAGAGTGTCCAGCTGTGAAACAAACCACATGAGCAGACTGTTTTCCAACACCCACCAAATGCTGCATAAGTTTGTTAACTACTGTGGGTTGCAACACAAGTAAGAAGTGGAACTTCAGTAACAAATCAAAAAGTCCAAGACCAAGTGTAGACAACACTGTATTTGACCACCTCTCCTTACACTCCACTTCCAGTCACACTCGTGAGCAAGAATCATCATAAACTATATTGTACTTCCAGCTGAACTCCACATGCCATCTAGAAAAGATCTGGGAGCATTCAAAAACATACAGAAAAAAAATAATCAAGCACGGAAATTCCTGACTAACATCACCTAATTCAGTAACTGGGCTAGAAAGAGCCACATCTCTGTACTGCATTACTCCTGCCTGTCTGCATTCTTTACAGCAATTAGCAATTCTGCTGAAGAGCTTAATGCCCTCGACTTGGTTTGGTCACGATGCAATAAAATTGGTCCTTCCTACATTTCCATACACTGTAGCAGCAATAAATCAATCTATTGCATTAACCTAAAATGTCATGCAGCATTTGCAAAGTAGGCAGGTTATCCCTGACCACCCATATGGCTCAAGTGTATGTGAAGATACAAGGATCAAGATCAGTACCTTTAACGAGCCAAGTCACACCACTTAACCACCCTAAGCATGGCATCTCCACAAGCTGACAGGTGCTCCCAGATTCCCAGGTGCTCTGGGCACCTGCTGCTATAGAAGCTTAATGAAGCTCAAGGCCACTCATCCATTCAGCTAGTGACAGGGCCACTTACTGTGCATTTCCCAAGCCCACTCCAAACTAACCTTCCTCCTCTTCTCCACCCCAAGAAACAGAAGCACCAGCCACTAAGCAGCATGGACATTGAAAGAGTCGTAGAAGAAACAAGTCATCCTTATCGATAGCAGAACTGTTTGCCACTCTCTGCACCCTCTCCCAAGCAACACGGCACTGTTTTACCCTCTTTGCTAGGCAGGTCCTGGGAATAAACAAGCTTGCTTCAACAGAGAATTCTATGGGTCTGAAGCACCATAGGAAAAAAAAAAAATTAAAAATAATTTAAGCACAATTTTCCCTTTTCTATCTCATTGCCCGATGACCAGGCAGTGCTGTAACACAAGAGCACTGTCCTGACCCCAGGTGGTACATCAAAGTTTACCGTAAGCTGACTATTGTGCTCAGATACCTTCAGCGCAACAGAAGGATAATGGATCTAATAAAGGCCCAAGTTCATGCTTTTAACTGCACTGGAGGAGAGGAGAAAGCAAGGAGGAGGCATAACATACCCCAATATGAACTCATCATATTTCTCTTTGCACTTGCTTCTTAACACCACTGTAATCTGCAAGGACTTACATTTACATTTTTTTGGAAGGAAAAAAAAAATCCTGCAATAACAAGTAGTTGCTCAAAAAAGGTAATTAAACTGATTGGGGAAACTGCCATGAAAGGAGACTACAAGACTGAAAAGCTTCAGAATATTTAATTTGGGGCAGAAGCAAATAAAAATGGAGACAAGATAAAAAGTAGGGGAGGTAAGAGCACTGAGCAGGGAAGTCAGGAACTTCCATCCTTTTGGCTCTCACACTGGGAAACGACATCCAATAAACTGCCAAATTCAGAACAAATCCAGGGAAAACACTTTTTCACGCAACATGTCTACCTTGGCAACCACTGCCTCAGGAAGCTGCTACAGCTCAGAACCATCCTCTTCCCCCCTCCACCTCTCCATGATTTTAAGTTCAAGAATATCTATAGTTGCATTTTTAAAGAGCTTTCAAAAATAAGAGATCAGCTTAAATCTAGATAAGTAAAACTCAACTGTTACAGGTCCAGACAAGAACTTGTTTCAGGAGAGATTATCCCAAAATTGCCCAGAGGCTGATTCTTGCACTTTCCTCTGAAATATCAGACACTAATCACTTACTCGTGCTCCTCAAGCCTTGTACAAGTTTTCTAGAGGGGCTACAGACTTTGGGAGCACAACCCAAGACACAGTACAGAGGCTTATTTCAAAGATGAGGCCAATAATCTGCCTTCTGGGGTACACAGAAAAGGAAAACCACTCACAGACTACCACTTCTGAGTCTGAAGAGGAAGACCTTAAACCAGTCGAGGAATCAACTGGTTTCAGCAGGAGAACAGTTTATCATCAGGTTCCCTCTACATTTTTGCACAGTCTCCTGGCCTAATGTCTCACTATTAAAGCAATTATTTTTATAGGCCGTGTCCAAATTTGTCATTTGGAGCCATTTAATGCCTGTGTTGCTGTCTGTAAAATGCTACAAGGTAAGTCATGAAGAGTCTGTTTACTGACAGCAGGTATGGGAAGACCTCAGTTTCCTGTCTTCACCCTAGAATTAATGAACAGTATTTGCCACATGATGCTGAGACGTGAATATTTGCCTTCACAACAGACTTATACACAAGCCTACAGAAGGACCCGCACTAGATCTGGTCACAAAATTGGAAGGTTAGGAGAGCTGATGACAGCAATTCATTGCAGTCCTACCCGTAACAAGAAAAATCATTGTGAGGAATGGGTCAGCCAGAGATTTAAAATATGCAATTAGAAGTACTTATCTAAAATTACATGCCAAGTCTCCGCAGTGTATCTTTCTGAACCTAACCCTTTTAGCTGGAATTGGCAATTACTCAAACACTAACAATCTCAATTACTACATCATGGCAATACAGTTAGGAATACTACTGAGGCAGAGTAGTATGGACAAGCCACATAAGAGACTTGAAAAGAGTACCAAGGGATGGTATCAGGACAAAAAGACCAACTGTGAAAAGGGAAGAGATCTCAAACTCCTACACTAGCATGAGCTGTAAGAGGATCTGAACACAGGTCATCTTAAGAGTCCTACATGCAACCCTTCACAGGGGCACTAAAATGTGACAGCCTGGATAGAGCCTTTCCTCTTTACAAGAGCAGATTTGCAGGTACCCGTAATGATAAAATAGCATTAGTCACTAGATGGAAACTGGAACTGTGGTTCAAGTGACTTGCTAGTCAAGTGTAGAGCTATAGCCAGGCCTCCTGAATTCCATCTCTGTTCTACTTTCTAATTGCAATCACCAAAACAAAAGCCTGGGCTAACACTACAGCAGCTGTCAAGATGCAAGTGAAAAGACAGACAGGTAAGACTAAAAAAATTCTAGAGAGTTGCTTTAAAAGGAAAGGTACTACAAGGCCTCATCTCACTGCCTTTCCTCAGCCCCTCCCGGCCAGTATTTACTATGGAAAGTTTTACCCAAGAGAGCTTCCTCGCCACTGGTGGAGACAGCTCAATGTTCACAGGAACACCTGTTTCTGCCCGGCTTAAATCCAGGGACCTTCCATATGTGAGGTGAATGTGACAGCTGCTGCACTACAGAAGCACTAGCTCACATACACAGGAAAGGAGAAGACGAAGCCCATCAACATACAAGTCAAATGAGAAAAAGGAAATTTTAGTTACCACAGCTACCTGCCAGAAGCTGTTTTCCATTGAGAAAATCTTGAGAAAGAGGCACACAGCAGAAGAAAATTACAGAGCTACAGCTCCAAAGGACTCTTACCTCCTGTCCTGAACTCAGAATTAGTGGGGGTTTCCATACGGCAGCTTGCGATATGTCAGAGTGATCCCTTAGCTGGCATCAGTACCAGAAAGCAATTAGGAACAAGAGCTAGTTTATTCAGTTTTTCTCTTAACAGGTGAATGGAAAAAAAAAAGTAAAGAACTGCAGGAAAGGGAGAGAAAGCAAAACCAATCCCTTAAATCTTAAAGATTCTGGAAGCACATAGCTCTGGATGCCCCTCAAACTGCAGAGCTCTTGTGGGTACAGCTGAGCTTCACACTTGCACATTAACTCTGTTCAAAACAAAGGGATTATACAAAGTGCTTAGCTCTAAACAAACAGCCTGAAGTTCTCCAAGAGCTGATCTTTTGAAGTACCATGTCCCACCACCAGGACAATTGAACTGCCTCTAGTGAAATCAGTCGGGTCCCCTCACCCTCACACCACCTCAAGAAAGGTTGTTTAAGGTACTTAGCAAACATAGAGATTATGCTAACTGAAATACAACTCCCCAGACAGTTTTGATTGCATACCAGGAGTTCATCCATGCTCGTCTGACACTTCTCAAGATTGATCCGTTTAATTGCCACCTTCTCCTTCTTTGGAGTGCAGAAGGCTGCCTGCACCACTGCAGTTGCTCCACTCCCTGTGGGTGAAAAAGATAGATAGTTAGCAACATCTTACAGGACTTCTGCAGAAAGAAAGGGAGGTCAGACAACAAAATTACAAGTGTCAGTTAGTAAAGACAGCACAGCCAGGTGAAAACCCAGGGAAGGCACTCCCTGCTCCAGGTCTGTGCAACTCAGCAGGCCAGCTCAGCTGCGACATCAAAGCACTGGGCTAACCAAACGAAAACAAGTGAATCTTTATGAGGATCATTACAGATTTGCAGATTAAAAAACCCCCAGACTCCAGCTTACTTATAACAGAGGAGTGATTCTTCTCATGTGCTTTTAAAAGGCAGGCCACCAAGGTCACACAGACTTTTAACCTGATGTGTTCACCCAAAGTGTCGAAACAAGCCACACTGTTTGCTACCAACACTAATTAGATTTTTCAAATATTTTTATGTACTAATTGCTGTTCTCGTCTCCCCTCATTTTATGCAAAGACACGAGGTAGGCTTCATTCAAGCCTGTTCAGTTCCAGTTCTCACACAGTAGCACACCGCCTCGGTGTCTAGGTTGAAAACCACAGCCAGAGAACGTTTAAATTCAAATAGTGAAAAAATACCTCATTTTAATGTACAGTTGTTCAAACTGCTAGAAGTGGGGATAAGACTTCTGGACTTAAACTGCTCAGCAATAGCATATCCTTTGATATCAAAAGGAGTTTGCAACAGTGAGACTTAAAATGTAGTTGATGTTAAGTCCTATTTGTTGGCCTCCAGAAATAGTTGCAACATTCATGCCTTATCAATAGGACACCTTGTTGCTTTACTTTCTACCTTCATCTTGGTTCCCCACATTTACATACTTCACTGGAAAGGAATAAATTCAAATTAATAAAAAAGGAGGTAGGGTAGGTGGAAAATAGCTCAAGAGCTTCCTATTGCCAGTACCTAAAAAAATGCTATTAAAAATAAACCCACAGCTATTTTGTTCGTTATTCCAGGTACAACTCTTGAACCCACTTGGGCTGATAAGGGAGACAAGAACAGCTATTCTGCATTTTGGAATAACACCTATTTTACCAGATTCTCCTATTCTTAACACTCTAAAACCTGTTCCCAGATTCTGCAATACAGGTCAAGCACGACTTTTTTGCAAACTTTTTTTTTTGCTAGTCTGTTCATATAAACTGGGGGCAAAATCCTGCAATCTCATCTTCAAACAAAGGCTACTGAAGCTCCCTGCAACCACCATCAATAGTCTTGCAGTGCAAGAAGTGCACCAAGTCACAGTCAAACCTGAATAAAGTGCCAGGTGGGGGAAAGAGCTTGAAATCCAGCCCTGAAAGATACAGGAAAAACTGCTCCATCCAAAGTCACACTGAAATAAATTACAAGCCCTGAACTGTGGGGCTCTGCTCCTCTAATCTTCAACCAGTACTTGCTACAGGGGAACTACAGGAGTTCCACTTCACTTTATATGGCATTGCAAGTACACCCTGGACAACAGCTTCAGCTTGCCAGTTGATTCCCTGCACTTAAGAGTTTACATTTTAACAGCAGAAGGCAGCAATGTGCAGAACACAAAATGGCAAGGTTGCTAAAGCTGTACTATTTCATGAAGCAAAGGGGTTTTTAAGAAGTTCAAGACAGGCCATTTATTACTTGCACAAATATTATTTTTCAGAGATTATTCATAGCAGAGGGCAAAGCAAAGCTACCAGGAGAAGCTTAGGTGGAAGAAAAGGATAGCTATAAGGGCAAGAATATTTACAAGGGACTTTGAAAACAAAGTTTGAGTGCCATAAGCAGGCTCTTGAGAAAAGGATAGAGATGATGGAAGAGTCTAGGCAGACATTAAGAAAAAGCACTCAAAAAAGCAAGGGGAGGAGGTTTTGACAGCCAAGTTTGGCTAGACTGCCAGGAGCAGGGCTGAAATACACAATATTAAGCACAGGACAAATCCCAAAAGCAAACCTCCACACACTCCCTGTAGTCGCTTTGCCCAGCAGGTACAAGATGCAGGACTCCAACACAAAAGCAGCAGCCCCAGCACAGACGTATTCCCACCCACTGGGAATCCTGGGTTGCACTGACCAGCTCCTCTCCACCCAGTACCTGCTTCTTTAAACTTTTCTGCTGCTTCTTGGGGGGGGGGGAAGTGAAAACACACAACAAAGTGACTTAAGACAAAGAGAGCAGAGCATACAGAAGTGGTGACAAAAGGTGGGAAAAGCGAGTTTGCATTTCCTAGCACTGCTGGTCTCCCTACAGCAATAGCCCTTTGGAGGTCAGAACAAAACCCAAAACATTTGTGCCTGTATCATTCCTTTGGAAAGAGTTAGATCCCAGAAGAAACGTTGCTGCTGACACGTTCAAAGCACCGGTATTATGATTTCTTTCTTTAGATGTCTTGGTGCATAGTAATAGACAGAGGCTGAAAACACAAGCCAGATGCTGTAAGAATATACAACTGTGCACCTTAGAGACTGTCTTGTCACACAACCCTTTCCACTGCAAAACTAAATGAAGAGTGCATATTTTCATCTCTAAAGCTACTTGCACAGTCCTCATTAACACAAGAGTATCTGTGCTCAAAGACTCTTTCTGGATATCTCAGACACTCAATAGCTTCAGCATACACCTGCTTCGCCCCACAACATGACGTACCGGGATTTCTGTGCCAGTTAAACCCAGTCAGCATAAGCATGACTGGCAGAGATGCTTCTTACAATCCAGATGCAGTACCACTACTGTAGACTGAATTCTTCACAAGAATTCTTCACATGAAGTCCGGGGTTTTATAGAAGTGACTACACAAAGAGTGGCTTTGTGTTTTCTTTTTTTAAGATGTTACTACCAGAAACAATAGATGCAGACTAATTAAAAACAGGACCATGCATGCTACAGCTCCTTCCCACTCCTCAAGCCTGCCTGATCAATGATCGCTAGGACTTCAGGGCAAAAACTGCTTCTCACTAAGTGTTTGGACAATGCCCCAGCCTACAGGGATCCGATCTGTTATGGGTGTATGGTGTTATTTGAACAGTAATGAAATCCCAAACTAAATCCTTCTGGGCACATGGCAGCGAATCATCTGAACTCAAGACTCCTCCCATTTAATTCCCTGCTGCTCCTACTTCTCTGGCAGCTCTCTTCAGTTCGATCACCACCTGCTCTCCCCACTCCCCCCTCTCCCACTAATTCATCATTTCTTTCAGCTCCTCTGTAGCCCTTAATTACAGAGAAACAATGAAATCTCAAAAGCCTATCAAGCAAGGATTAAGCCAAGCTGCAGCACGATGTGCCACAAGCAAGCTGCTCTTTGGTAGCAGCAGCAGCGGCGTGCCGTGCTTCTGGGACCGAACAAAGACGGGTTTCCATGCTTCTTTGAAGAGTACAGAAAACATAGCAACACGGCCACTTCAGGCTTTGCAGCCATACAATTTGTTTATGAAATTCCAGGGTGGCAAGAGAAGGAAAAGAGGGAAGCTCCAGCAAGGATGCTAAACATGTTGCTAAGTGAAAACAAGCATAGATAGAGATGACAACACCAACGGAGAGAAAAAGAAAAAGCCTGGCAAGGAAGTTTTTTAAAGTTTAGGAGCGGGTAACAAATATACGGGGCACGGTAGGGAGAGAAGCGATTTCCCTGGCTGCTATGAACCATCTTCAATGAGAAAAAAAAAAAATCACACAAGGGCAGTTTGTACTAGGGTGGCACAGCTTAGACAAACTGTCTCTCCTAGCAGACGCAGATCCGCTGCGATCAGAGCCAACTGCAGTCCCACACGCTGCTCAGCTGCAACGATATGGAGCGCGCTGGGTTAATATTCCTCTGCTCAGTTCATGCTTGCTCCCTACCTCAAGACACTCCGATCAAGGTCAGTGCTGAGGCTCTTCCCTCTGCGCCTCCCTCAAGATCAGCTTTCGGAGAAAATTCACTCCCTAGTTAATCTCTTCCAGCGTAACGGCTTAGCAAAACAATGAAAACTGGGCACGGCCAAATGCTTGCTGCTTTATTCCTGAAAAGCAGGAGAGCATTTTGTTGAGGGCTGGGGGGGAGGAAAGAGACCCTGAGTGGGTATTAGGATCTGTTTAATACCCCCTGCTTTCACCTCTGTAGGCTCTCAGATACAGTTCCAACACTTAGGATAGCAGCTGCAAAATTCCTGCCTAAGAGGGTCACAACCTGCTTTAGGAAACACTGCCTAAGGAGGAAAACGTACCCTTTCTAACCCTTGCTTCTTTCATGTTTTTATGATTAAATGGTTCTTTCTGAAATAAAACCAACCTCTGAAAGGATGAAAACAGCCAAAACCAAAAACTCCCCAAGCACTCGGTTACTGAAGCCTGATTTCCCAGGGTATCTCCTCTGGTCCTCTGGATCCACGCTCCTCCAGAGCACCAGCCTGAACTTCTTAAGCTGAGACAAACTCCCTGTAGAAGTCCACTGCCAGCCTTCAAGGGAGGCTGGACACCATCTCTTCTGCAATCACATAACTTATATGAAGCTTGCTTTTAAAAAAAAAAAACCCAAAACACAAATCCTCTGACATCTGTTAAAGTTGATGAAAACCAATGATTTCAAGGCTATTTGGAGGCATGGAAAGACAGAGGACTGACCTGAGGACATAGCATGTTCATATTGTCATGGTTTAACCCCAGATGGCAACTAAGCGCCACCCAGCCGCTTCCTCACTTCCCCCTGGTGGGATGGGGGAGAGAATCAGAAGGGTAAAAGTGAGAAAACTCGTAGGTTGAGATAAAGACAGTTTAATAGGGAAAGCAAAAGCCCCGCACGCAAGCAAAGCAAAACAAGGAATTCATTTACTCCTTCCCATGGGCAGGCAGATATTCAGCCATCTCCAGGAAAGCGGGGCTCCATCACATGTAACCATTACTTGGGAATACAAACACCATCACTCCGAATGTCCCCCCTTCCTGCTTCTTCCCCCAGCTTTATATACTGAGCATGACGCCATATGGTATGGAATAGCCCTTTGGTCAGTTTGGATCAACTGTCCTGGCTGTGCCCCCTCCCAGCTTCTTGTGCGCCTGGCAGAGCATGGGAAGCTGAAGAGTCTTTGACCAGTGTAAACATTACTTAGCAACAACCAGAACATCAGTGTGTTATCAACACTGTTTTCAGCACAAATACAAAACATAGCCCCATACTAGCTACTATAAAGAAAATTAACTCTATCCCAGCCAAAACCAGCACACATATATACTCGGTTTCCAAAGATAATGGAATCTTTGCAGCCACATAAAGACATTGCAGCTCTCCCAGTGAGACTGGGATGAATTGCAGTGATGCCTCCTCCCAGGTGAATGCAACTGAAGCCAGAGGTCCTTTTGGCAGAGATGTCTGCTTAAGCCATGGGAACAGTCATGCCAAACGGTCACAAGACAAACATCAAATCCTGGCTCTAGAACAGTATTCCCCCACCATGTGCAATGGCAATTTAAAGCAGCTACATAGAAAGAGCGCTCACAAAACAGTGTTGCCCAAGGTTTAAATCCATCCCACTACTGGAAACTGAGCTTCAGGTACCCTGAGAGATGTGAAAACTTCCCTTCAAGGTAACTCAGCTGCCCACACAGCTGTTTCAATCAGCAGGGGACATCTTCCATAACAGCCTTGGAGCATCAGTCTTTATCTTAACGTGGTATCAAATCACCTCCGTAGAGGAAATACGCTCTTCCAGGCTCAAATGAATGTTACAAGCAATTTAGGTTGGAAGGAACTTCTGGAGGCCTCTAGTCCACTCTCCTGCTGAAGGCAGGGCCAAATCTCAAGTTAGATCAGGTTCTTCAGCATCAAATTCAGTCTAATTTTGAATATATTTAACAATAGATACTTCTACAACCTTTTTGGCTATTCCTGTGTTTGACCACCCACATGGTAAAGCTTTTTTTCACTTCACTATCTAATCAGATTTCCCAACATTGTTCACAACTATGGCCTTTCATCGTGCACCTCTGTAGAGTCCAGCTTCATCTCTTCCGTAATGTCCCACTAGATAGCTGAGGACAGCAACAACATCCCCCCTCAGCTCACTCTTCTAAGGCTGAAGAAACCCAGCTCTCCCAGCCTGCCCCTGTAAGTCATCTTCCCAAGTCTCCTTCAGCATTAGACCACGCTCAGTTGAACACCTCTGCACAACCCTGCCCTCTCCTTTCACCATTCCCCAGCACACACACAAGCTCTCTATTTTTAAGAGAGATCTGGAATCCATCCTCCACTATCTGGAGTGCAGCGCCAGAAAGCCGCTCGTGACGCAGGCTCTGTTTATAATTGTGCCCCTGGGTCTTCCTCTTATGAACAATGCACACAAAACACTTCCCTGCAAGGCTGCTCTGGACCAAGTAATGGCTCTCAGGCTCCAGGTATCCGGTTTCAGGTAAAAAAAGACAAAAATTCAGAACCATGTCCTGTGGGCTTTGGCACGATCTCTCGAAGGGTTTATCTTACACCCTGCTGGTTACACCAACCAAAGAAATCACCTGTTGCAATTAGCTGCAGAAGCAGCGAGAGAAGTAGACAGTTTGCTTCACTCTACATCTTTTTATGGGATTATGCATCTATAACAACAAGCAGAAGATCCAGCTGTAGAATCACACACACACCCCAAGGTCTCTTGGTCAAGCATGTGATATTGACAGTCCTCACTCCAAATCACACAGACAAGACACACAAAACCCAGGAGACCTGTAATGCTTTATAACCCAGACTCAGTATTCACACTGCCACTGCAGGCATGGGGACGGCAACCTCCATCTCCGGATGCTTCAACTCTTTGACAGCCTTATGCCAAAGAGCTGTGGGAGCCCTGCTCTGTGGTTCCTCGTTCCAAGGACAATACAGTAATAAAACAAGAAGCTACAAGACTGGGAATAGAATTTCTTAAGCGTTCTTACAGAGCACAGGGCAGATACAGATCTAATTAAACCAGAAATTAAACACCAGATTGCAAACTCAGACTGATCTTGCATTGTTCGGTCCATTTGCTATAAAGGCAAAGTTATGCCTCTATTTTCTCCACCTCATTTGAGGTTTCTGCTGAGAAGAGAGTCCTCTCGCAAAGAATGAGCCTCTTCTGAAAACAAGCTAGCAAAAAAGCCTATTCTTAAATTTGCAGCCAGCTCAGTATGGGGTGGGAATACTCCTTTCCCCAAGCAGGACTTGGTAAGAAGAGTCCACTGGATGTCAAAAGTCTTCCTGGCACAAGCCCCACGATTCAGGAAGAGTGAAGTACTGCAACGTTAATGGTCCTTGAATACAGCCACAGCTCTTCAGGCCATCTCCCCACTATGTGTCGAATTCCTACTACAAAATGGAAGATGCAATCCACACTGACAGTTAGAAATAACATTAATAAAACCAAAGGGAATTCGGAATGGACTCAGACATATTCCTAGTACTGCCACAAAAAATCTGCTCACCCACAGTGAGGAGAAAGCTTTCACAGGAAGGTGTCACCTACTCAGCCCAGTACTGCAGGAAGAGCTGCAAATGTTAACAATGCTAGGAGTGAAGTTACAGCCCTGAATCCAGCAGGAAGATCACTCGGGTGCTTTTAGCACTGCTCAGAGCAAACCCAAACAGCAAGCTGACTCTAAATGCTGCTGTTAGAAACACTGCAAGCAACAGTGAAACCAGTAAGGGAGAATTCAGCTGGTTTTGTTCTGTGCCTGCTTGGAAAACCTGTGGGAAACTAAAGCAGCAGCAGAGCAATCCATGGCCAAGACAACAAAAAAACTCACTCCGAAGAGTGAGCAGAGCTCCCCTCCCACAGTAACACAGGGAGTGCAGACATGCACCTATGCCCAGGAAGCTCCCAGAGCTGCCCCAGCACAGCCACGCTCACTCACCACTCGTTCCCGATACAGATTTACTATGACTAGTATTTCCCACGGAGAGAAGAACCAGGGCTTTACATTTATTTTTCTGCAAGCTGAAGGATGACACATCCATAGCACAAGAATGGCAATACCCTATTTAAAAGCCTGGTAGAAGTAGTACAAGGCCAGGTTTAACTTGGTGCACCCTGTCTCAACTCCAGCTGTGCAGTATTTGATCTACAGCGGAGGTGGAAAGATATTGAGTAAAGAAGAGGGAAAGAAATACTTGCTAATACAGTGCAGGGAAGAAATAAATTATCTATTATAACAAAGAAGCATAAGCAAAGCCAGAAAGCAAAGGCAGATTTAACTGAACAGTTGTGAGGAAGCCAATTTTAAAGCCTATATGGCGGAGGGGTGGAGGAAAACCAGCAATCCCCACTGACTATATATCACAGCGTAAGTACACACTATACATGAAGACACTTGCACTATGCGTGTGCAGCAGTCCTACAGGCAGGCGTAATAGCTGAACTCACATTTACAAGAGAGCAGCTACCCTCATATTTCTGAGGAAAAGGCTTTAAAAAGAATAGCTCAACCCTGTTTTAAATAAATTATTCTAAAACTTTGCATTTCCATGTGGTCAATGTCAAAAAGTCACCCCGCCCTTCAATACGGTATAACTCACATCATTGAATGCAGCACATTCATTCCTCTTTCAGGCTTACCTTGAGCACAGCCAAGTGCTGCGAACATTTAGCTGGGTTCAAGCCAAAGGTGACTGCACATACATTAAGACACAGGGCATGTGCTGGACAACACACTGAGAAAGGGTAATAATTGGGAGGTAATATGTCCAGGCACAGAATTAAGAGTTCAGTACAAGTGACTTCTATTTCACACCAGCACAACTGATGACTACAGTCTAGACCTTTTAATGAAAGAACTGGAAGAAGGAACGGGAAAAAGCACAGTTATTACTTGTGAAATCCTATGTTTGTTTCATTTGAATTGCAGGTGTATCTCTTTGTAATGACCTCTGGTCACTTATTCCAGTATAGCCAGAGCTCAAGTAGTTTGCAATTCTGTGCAAGTTGCAAGGCCATTTATTTCAAACAGTACTCACACATGAGGGATTTGTGTTGTTAAGACTCAATTACATATTTTCCCCAAAGCCTGAGAATCTTTGCTCAATCATTTCATGTTCGTACCTGCAGTGTCCAACAGACAACTAATATTCCCGTGTTAATCCAGCATGTTCAAAGAATTTCAGAAAATAAGAAGCAGATTTCTGAAACTCAGCTATCGAATTAGAAATACAGCCAAAATATTTGAACTGCACGTAAACTTGCTGACAGTGAATTATTCACCATCTTGATGAGAGCTCTGGCTGTTGACAATACCACCGAAAACCACGCATTGCGTTCAGAGCTCAGAGGTTTCTGCCCATGTAAGACAATGTCTTTCTCAGGACTCCTAATGCTCCGTGTACAGCGGAGAGCGATGATAAGCCAGTAAAGATCACACAGTGCTGCCAGCACTTGTTTAGACATGCTTCCCCTCCAGTGGTCCATCAATACAGAAACACTCGACGCTGCAGACTTATTGCCCAAGTCTTTAATTCAGTTCTCAAACCCAAAAGGAGGAATACAAATAAGAAGTCCGATACCATTTTCAGAGCCATCAGCAACTGAGGGGCAATAGCTGCAACTGGGTACGTCTCCCCATAGCCCCATCAAACCCCACATTATAAACGAGCCTCTGATTTCTATGCTGTAGAGAGATCTAGCTACTGTAAACTGCAAAACTCAATGCCAAGGTTTCTGCAGAAAGGAAGGGGAGTCTTATGGAAATTTTCACCCCACCCCACACCGCATTGTTCTCTCAAAACTCTTTCGATATCTCTTAGGCCCTGAACACAGAAAAACATCATCTGTTTTCCCACCTTCAGCAAACATTCAGGTTGGGAATCCTTACAGACTAAGCACAGAAGTGACAGCTTTGGAGAGAAAACAGTCAGCCTGTCAATATAACACAGGCCAGGACTGGAACAGAGGGTGAGGAGTAGAGTTGGCCATGCAAAGCACGTCAGCAAGGTATCTGACAAAATTGTCACCAGATCACTTTGCTGTTTGATTTCACCAATGAACTGCTTCACCTACAGTCACCAATTTACAGTGCATGCAGCTGAGTTGGGCTAGCAGCTGCTTCTCTATCTCCAAGCGGTGCTGAACACAGCAAAGAGCTGCAGCTGCCCAGGTGTCAGACTCTACACTGGAACAAGAGATGCAAGAAAAAAAAAAAGACAAGAGAAAAAGCCACTGGTCACAGGTGGTATTAGTGGAGAGAAGAATTAACAGGGGCAAGTATCAGCCCATCTAGTATTCTCCCCAACCTTTTCACTGCGAACACCAAAGCATGGAGGAGAGATATGGCCAGAGGGTGTTGCTGTGGCTACATGCCTAACCTCCTGCAGCCCCCAGGATATACCAAATTAGTTCAAACTAGCATACATTCCCATCATACCTTTAAGCAGGTATGATTTAACCTGAAGCCCACCTCAAGAAAAGGACAGAAACACTACTGACACAGGGACAGTCTGCAGGGAATAGATCAGAATCTCACCAGAAAATACAAACACCTTCCAGTTGCACAAGGAGCCCAGGTGATTTGGGGAACGCCTTTGAGACAGTTTTCCCCATGCCAGTAACTACAGTAAGCTCCAAGGGCCAGTTACACAAGTCCTGCGTGACCTGCCACATTTACTTAAGATGCTATTAGCTTGCCTAAATTAGATTTTCAGTTTGCAACCAATTATATTTATTTGATTTTGTGCCAGCATCTCTGGCTATTTTAAAGGGCACTGGAGCTACGCAGTGTTAATCCTACGTGATGGAAAGCAGGCTCAAACATCTCATTTCCAAACACAGCAATATTACTGCAGAAGGTTTATCCTTCCCTTTTAATCACTGTCAGTTGTCTTTATGGTATATGCAGCAATGTAAATATCATGCTGGCTGTCATCAGGTATTACCAAGGGTCGACACACAGCCCTGGTACAGTAGCCAAGCCAGTGTTCTCCTTTCTTCCCTCCCAACCTTTATCTCTGAACTCTGTCTCAACTGTAATTGTCAACTGTAGAGGATATTTTATTTGGCTGGGATTCCACTAAACAGAACAATCTGTCTGCATACAGTGCAGATGTTTGATAGTACAGTGGTTATTTTAGGTAAAATAAGCTTTTAAGTATCCGATATGTCCTCTCTTGAAGGCTATTATCCTTCCTTTTCAGGGAATAGCTTGATCTTGTAAGTCTTTCTGTGTCTATTAGTGTGTTCAGCACACAAGATTAGCCCACTGGTTAAAAATTACATTCTTTAAGTAAGAGTAATGAGAACCATCCTGAGCCTTAGGATCTGGACAGATAACTATGCTCAGGCTGCTGGTCCATCAGCCTCTTAGCTGTTCAAATAAAGATTTGCATCGGTGAGTCGTTCAACAGGAAAAGAGTTCATGCTCAAGACACTTTTTCCAGTGAAGTACAGTTTGGTGGAAGTCAACACCAAGGTATTTCTTAGCTGTTAATACCAAGTTATTTATTAGATAGCACTTGGCATCCTCACTGACCATTTTTACTTTAGTAAAGGGATGGAACTTACAGCCTCAGCTCTCAACTTGCTTGGTGCGCTACCTCACAAACTGAGACAAAAAGAGGTTCACCAAAGAAGTGGCCTAGGAAGTGAAGTTTCTTACAGGTGAGGACATATAACACATCAAGTTTCCAAAGGACTCAATTTCCACTGGCAGATCTTAATGAATTACAAGTCAGAGACGTTTGTAGCCAATGTGTTTAAGGTCTGGAGACAGCATGAACGCCAAGCTGCAGCTCTCCCATGCCTTCATCGGGAAGCGTCCTTGCAGATACAGCCTGAATGTAAAGCAAGCAGCGCAAGAAAAACACTGAGCTATAGATGCTTGCTATAAAAGAGAAGGCATTGTTTCTTCCCACTGTCATAGGGAATCCATTAAGCAGCTGTTTCATACAGCGATGACAGGGTCACACGGAGGTTTGAGTGTTTAATAGAACGTGTGCCTCTAATTCCCCCATGCGCCATTTCAAACACAAGCATTCATTAATTTGGTATAGGGATTATACAGTTTGGCATCAGCTATAGCAGGGAACTGGACTCCATAACCCTAGGAGTTCTTTCTAGCTCTGCATCTCAGCAGAGTAAGTGACAGTAGCTTTCCATTTGTGCTCTGAAAATTGACATAATGAAATCCATCCCTGGGGATTTTGCAGGAAAGGTGTTTACTCCATGACAAGAAGCATCATCTTTATGATCTTTTAAGCCATCAAGATAACCTCATATTGTGTTGTCTGCCTGAAGCTGGAGATGGCCTGAAATGCCTGACTGCTGTTTCAGCCGCCCCACTAACCTCAACAGGTATCAGCTCTGAGCAAGGCCAGCTAATTTTCTTAAGAAAGATATTCTTTAAGTGCTCTCATCCCACAGCTATTAACTTGCTCTCTCACTTTTCAAATGCTATCATTTTTCACTACCCTCTGCGCCGTTTTCAAAGATTCCTTTTCAGAGAGCTGGAACAAACCCTGGGTCCCACAAAAATGGACTCACAATCCCCTGAAGACCAAAAAAGAGCAAAAGCCTATCTTAGACCGAATAAAAAATGAAAATGCACAACCTGCCCAACAGTAACTATGGAGCTTTCATCCAATGTTTAGGAAAACACCAGTTTTACAAAACATATGTTGAATTGCCATAAGATGCAATAATCTCACACCCTGACCACAAGCACGTCAATGCAATTCCACATTCACAACTAGGTTTTTAGAACATTTTCCTATTTGACAACACTCTCCCCTCTAATGAACTGCAAAATTTGTCAATTAACTCTGCTCTAAGACGAATGGCAACTTTAATTCTTCCACACAGCCAACTAGCAGAGGATACCACAGGACAAGCCACGTGCTCAGAAGACACAGTGGGGTACTCAAGGTCAAAATTTCACTCCGTAGTTTTAACTTAACTAACAATTCTGTGGATGGATGAAAAGGAAACCGAGCATCCTCCCACACAGCTTTATTAATAGCAAGGTGCTAGCAGTAAAAAGAGTAAAGTTTGTGCTTAAATTACCATTCATGACTATAAAGCGGTAAAATTTTGGCGAAACCCAAGGAGAATTTACTACAGTAAGAGATGATCACTGAAGTATTTCAGCTCACACTATTCTTCTTTAACAGCTGCTCATACCTTTTCTCTCCAGGATGAATTTACATAGGCTCATTTCCTGCCTGAAGGAAATATCCATTTGGGATAATGCTATAAAGTCAGTTTAGCATGAAACAGTGAAATAAAACAAAACAAGAAATTTTTCTCCCTCCCACCCCCAACTCAGTAGCTCTCAAGACAAAACGGATGGGGCAGAAAATTGAAATTTGGCAAGAAATTAAAACCTCATTCAGAAGAGCTTTACTGTATTATCTCAAAAGTGCATTTTAATTCGACTGAGTTATAAGAGTTTGAAAGTGTTGTTTCGCGAGCATGCAGTACAAGCTGTATAAAACGTTAACGGATGGGAGGTGAAGGGAAGATTCAGCTAATTTGGTGAGAAAGTGAATCAGTGCTCTGGATTTACTCCGTACTTCATTCACAGATGGGATTTGTAAAGCCTTTAAGACTTGAAGACAGCTGTCCCCTGTGGACTTCCCAGTGTGCAGAACCAAAGGGGTCTAAGAAATCCTTGTGAGGCATGTTAGACTCTAGTTTGGTGGAAGTTAATACATAACCAAGTATTTTTTTTTCCAGGGTGGAATTTCTCTTAATTGCAAGAAAATCTGTGTTAAGCAAAAATTCTGCATGCAGTGACACACATCAGGAAACAACGATCTTCAAGAACCTTGGGGAGTGGTGAAAGAAAAGACTTGGAAAAAAAACGTCGCTGGATGCGGCAGCTATTGAGTAGGGGTGAAAAAAAACCAAAACCTGGATTTTTCTTTTTTGCACCTGGATCACCACAAATCCCTACCTGCTTGTACTATGTGACAGAACCACATAACCTGGTTAAAAACAGGGGATAGGCAGGCTGTGATGATCAACATGAGAACCCCACACATGAGCAGCGTTTCAAGGCAAACGATGCACCCAGACAACCTAAGGGATCAAACTTAAGGTTGACAGAATCCCACACTAAGGTCAGTCTCTTCATTTGCATTTGTGCATGAGAGGAACATGCGAAATACTGAAGTGGTATGACAGACCTAGTCAGGTACCCTATTGTCATTTAGCTGTATTTATGCTATTTGCTACAGTCATCTTGTCTTAATCAGACAAGTTTGATTTTGTTCTTAGTACAGCTCCTTTCATTAGCATATGCATTATTTTGCACATCAGAGGTACCACATCTCCTCTCATACACTAGGAGCAATGACCTTCTGGTGAAGAGCCTGGACCGCCTGTCAGCCAGGGACCTAACCCTGCCTCCGAGACTCTCCTGCATGACTGCCAGAAAGATAGAGTCTGATGTTTTTTTAGAAATGTCAAGGCTGAACTCCCTTAGGTGAAGTCACAGGAAACTGCAGTAACTTTGAGAGCCAAGTTCTTTGTATCTGCATCTCAGTTGTTTGATTCTGAAGGGAGTGCAGGGTAATAGGCTAAACTCATCTGGAAAGTCCCAGGATCCTGATATTTCAAAGATTTTGCAATGCCAAATTCCACTGCTCCAACAGCTATTCTTCTACACCCACAAAGCTCTCAAGTCTGTCTCTCCCTATTACAAGAGTTTAATAACACCAAGTTTACAAGCACTCCATTAGCATGTCCACAGCTAAATTTACTACTACAGAGATTTATGATGGATATCATGCATTTTAAGGGACATCTTCCAAGAAAATTTGACCAAAATGCAGTTTTTCGCAATTCGTTAAGACAATTAGCAGAAAGAACCAGTGTTATTGCCCATCATTTTAAACAACTCCAACTTTTATTAAAAGATTACATCTCTAGACACTGACTTGGTGGGCAAGCTGCTAACACTCAGAAATAAAATAGATGCTGCCAAGTTTAAATAGACAAATGTTCTGGGGAAGAGTTGATCCTCTCCAAGATTTCATCAGTTGCAGAATGAACAAACCTCCCGGGCATGCATTTGTCAGCCAGCACATACACCCCTCAGGTGTGCTCAGGAGCACAGCACACCCAAATTTCCCAGCACTAGCCAAGATATTTGCATTAAATTGAAACTATCTAAATGGTATTCTTGAGAAATGAAAGTGTTAAACATTCATCAGCCCCGGGACCTAGCAGTACTGGAAGCACCTACCACATAGAAACCAACCATGGGAAAGTGTGAACTACTTCCATATGAAACACTCCATATGGATTTTTATTTTTTTTTAATACCCCAGAATAGCTGAAAGCAGCAGGAACCGTCTCTGCCCTCCCCTCAAATCAGCAGGAAAAGCAGCCACACTGCCTCGATAACAACGATGTATTCTTCCCAGCCAACCTCTTTCACCACCGCCTGGCTTTGTATGTCCTCAGTCTGCTTCCTTGTGCATTTTATCCTCCTTCCTATCAGAGAGCAAACAACAGAGACACTAAACAAAGACACATGCACAACTAAACACCTTTTGCTTTCACTTCCCAAGAGGTGAAGATCAATTCAATTTAGTCTTATTCTAGCAGAGCGATGGTATCAAAGGTCTTAAAGAAATGAGATGTGCCAAGTATTCAAAGGAAAGGTAGCCTGGATGCAGGAGTAACCTGGCTATTCAGTCTCACTCAGGAATACACAAGATATATTGTCTACGTCCAAGCACCTGAGGAACTGTGGTACTGAGCATCATCCACTTCAGTGCCCGAGCAGACCAAGTACTATGAATGATCGCTAACTTTTTTTTTTAACAGATCTACATTTGCCCAAAGATAATTTTATATAAGCTTTAACATAATATAAAACAACAAAGGCTTTTCTACCAACTTTAAGTGGAAAAAATTTACAAATGAGCACACAAAGCAAGTCTTCAAATGAATTAACCAGCCTGAATACTGGGAATACACTGTAGGAATCAATTTTGTTTAGCTAGGCTGGGGGGGAGGAGTGGGAATCTGCGAGGAAACGCTAAAACAAAACATATGGCATGAAAACTGAAGTCTAAACACTCAATTTAGTTCTCAAGCAGTTATATTCTATAGAGTGTAACATTTTTCTTGAATGGGTTTTAAATAATTAGGCATATGAAACTGGCTGCAGCTAGCACATAAGACTCACAGGTAACAATCAACACCACGCTTCAAAAAAGAAACCTAAGAAGTTATCATTGGACAAGAGCCTCCCATTCCAGCCTGGTTTTTACGGCCAAAGACTTCGACTGTACCTGGTGAATACTTACAGGCTGCTCTTTTTCAATGGCAGTGCTTTTTCAGTACATGAGATAACTATACAAGCAGAAGATGGGTGATCACAGACATTTTGATAAAATTTGGGGAAACGGAAATCTTACTTCTAAGAAGCTCCTCTGTATCTGCAAAAGAAAATTTCTTCCACACAGCTCTACTCACATGTAGAGCTTGGGAAGAACGTGGCTAAAAATCTAAATATTCAACTCCAAAAGATCAACGTGTTCACAGGCAAAGCCCAACTCAAAAGCTACACAAACCGCAGACATTAAAAAACCTAATCATTCAGTAAATGGTGACTTCAATTTTCAATTTAAGCTTGATTTCTGAGGGGAGAAGAAACTCCCACCACATCTGTTCGTGCAGCCTGCGCTGTCCTCATCGCTACGAAGGAATCTGTCAGGGGAGAAAGGGCACAGGAACAGAGCAAGGGAGCACTCCCACTGCTAATTTATCTTCTGTTTCTGGCACAGACTGTTCACAGGAAAGAGGATGCTCCTAAATCAAACAGCCACAGCCAGCACAGCTCTCATCTTTCCAAAAAAGTAGCAAAATGAGAATGACCCAGTTCCAACCAACTTCACTACCAGCATTTCCAACAGGAATTGTGAGATCCAAGGGAACCCGCGTGTGCAAGTATCTGATCAGCACAAGCAGCATGAGGTCAATTTTTTTTTTCAGGCTTCAAAGGACGACTGCCATGATTTATATGCAATCCACGCTTAGAAGACCACCTGCACAACCACCAGCACAGACTACATTTTTCTTTTTAGATTAAAATTTAGATGTCTCCAGAGGCAGCATTCACCTGCAAAGACTATCACTACTCTGGGTGTACACTTCGTAGAAATGCTTTATAAATTGTTTCTTCTACCCCACCTCCATTTTATCCTTTTTTGAAATGAAAGTTGGGTTCTGATCCTGAGCAAGGTTCCTGGATTCAGTGGAACAGAAGTTATTTAGCCTAAGGAGGCTACTCAGCAGTTACTAACACTAACCAAGCATAATAAATGCAGGCATTAATCCATACCTTTATAATGGCATGAGTCATCCCCAGTGCCAAGTAATCCTTTATTTAGTATTAGCCAGAATCAGGAGGGCAGTTTTACAGGAGAAGTTCACTTTGCAGGTAGAGAACTTGCTTTTTCGATTCCTGCACCAAAACGGTATGGAGCCATCCACATCAAATGAAAGCCACATATGGCTCTTTTCGGGCAAAACCAGCACAAATTAAGGAACTGGATTACACAGGGATTTCCTTTATTCTGATGTGGAAAAATAGCTGAGCTGGTAATCTACTGAATGTCAGACTCTAAATGTAAAGAGCAACGTTTTTCATCAGGAAACAAGTTAAATACTTTAAAAGCACCAGTGCAAGGTTCATCTCTTTCCACACCAGGACATCTCTTTGTTCCCTGCTGAAAGACTTTTACAGCTCAACAGAAGTAAAGAGAGCTCAAAAAAAAAAAAAACCAAACCCTTGAGGTTTACAGGAGACATGAAGCAGGAGGCAAGGCAGTCCAGCTCAGTTAACACAGTGACATTTTGTCCCACAAATCATATACGTGCTAGGAAACTTGCGTCACATCTCCATCCAGGACGCTGGCAGACAAACCAATGTTTGAAATGGGGGGGGGGGGGGGGAACGGGGGATGGGAAAGTTAAAAAGAGAAACCATATGTTTGCAATATACACATTTCAGTGTACACTCCATCACATGCCAGAATGCCAACACAATCATTTAGTGAGCAGGCGACATCCAGAAACAGAGGGTTTACAGAGGGACAGGGAAAAGATATGGAAGAAATTAAATACTTATTTCCTGATTTCTCCCCAAGTTCTGTCAGTTAATGTGAGACAACGACACATCGCTGTGCTCTTCCTAATACTTTGAGGCTGTAGGATGCGCGTCTCCAGCAGCAAGTTCTCCTAAGAGCAGAAATGCATTTACAGTCCCTTTTGTTCCCATCCCACCCTGCTCACCAGCTACAAAGAGGCAGATTGTCCGTTCGCTCCTATCGTTGGATACTCAAGCTCAAATCCTTGCTTTGTGCTACCAGAGGACCCCTTTGCAGGCTCCCAAAAGAAAAAAAGCATTTTCTACACACACACAGGCAGTTCCCTTTCCCTGGGAAATGGGTGGCATGTTCCCCCCCTTCCTCCCCACACCTTTATCTCCTGCTCCTCACGGAGGCTGAACATCATCCTCCCAGGGTGCATTTTGCAAAGGAGGTTTAAAGAGTTGATCTCTAAGATTACGCCTTCCCTCTTTACGGGGAGTTTGTCTCCTTCCTAAAGCACTCCTGCTCCCACTGAGCGAAGGAAGAGGACAAAGCCTGATCCCACAGAGCAACAGGGATTTCCAGAAGGATTTCCCCCCCTCCGCAGCTTTAGTTCCTTCCTACTTTTAAACAATGCCAAGAATTTAATCTCTTAAAACAGCATTTTCACAAACTCTCCCACCCTCCTTAACAGAAAACAAGTCTCCCCACGAGGCAGAGATGGAAGGCCTGGGCATGATAGCGCTACGTCATTTATAAACTTCAAATAAAAGCACTCCACAAAGATTACTCTAAGAATTAACCTCCTTCCTAAAAGCCTTTGGCCAGGAGCCTGCCCTGCTGCCTCCTGCTTTATTTCGTGCCTCTGGAGAGTGAGACGGGAGGCCCTGACCTTAGAGTCACCTGTGGCACCACCTCAGATGTGTCACATACTCGCCCTAGAGCAACATATCCCTCAAACACACACCCCAACAAAATGGTTGAGACAGCCAATAAATCAGTACAGCGGGAGGCCTTCGGTAACCGTGCAGTTTAAAGTCAAGAGAGAGTGAGGGGGAGGGAAAAAAAAAATCATTTAATGGAGAGAGCAAGGGCTGGGGCCTCGAGCTGTGAGGACAATGAATGAAAATTCACAGCAGCAGCAAAAACCCGGGATAAAAGGCTCATTTGGTGGCACTACAAACCCCTCTGTCCCCTGCACGGACCAAAGCAACGCGGGGCTCCAAAACTGCTAAGAGAGGAGCCGTCCCCCCAAAACGAACAGGGGTGCCCTGGAAGGAGAGAGCCCACGTAAGCCGTGGAGTTTGCTCCTACACGCCCAGCACATCTGAATCCGCAGGGTGACCGGCAGACAGAAGAGCCCCCACAGCGTGGGCCCTGTCCCGCTCTGTCCCCGCTCACCCCGGCATGAGGATACAGGCACCCCCGCGCAGAAGCGGGAGGCAGAGGCTGGAAATGAGCCCCCTGCCAGGAGGGTGCCCCCCATGCCTGCCCCAAGCCTCTGCTAGGGGTGGGGCAGACCCACGTCCCCCACTCCTTGGGTCCCGCACACGGGGAGGGGGAGCAGCCCCCCCGCGCCCACGGAGAGGCTGCAGAAGCGGACCCCCAGGCCCACACCCACCCAGACCCTCCCTGAACACGCACAGCCCACGGCGGGGGGGCCCGGACCCACAGTGGAGTGAAGGGAGGGGAGCAGAGCCCCACACCACACACCCCCCTCGCGAGAGGGGGCAGACCCCCCCTCAGTAAAGGGGTCTCCCAGCCCCCCACACCCCTCGGAGCGGGGGGTGGGGAGGGCAGACCCCCTCACACCCTCCACACACACATGTCGCTGGGGGTGGGGGGCTCACACACTCCCACTCCTTGACGGGGGGTGGGTGACAGGACCCCCCCTCAGCTGAGGGAAGACAGACCCCACGCACACACTTCCCTCGGGGTGACACACCCCCCCTCAGCGAGGGGGCGCCCCCCACAAACACCCCCCCCTCCGCCGTGCGCACAGACGCCGGGCAGGGGCCGAGCGTCCCCGTCCCGCCCCGCCGCCGCTCACCGATGACCTCCTGCAGCTCGTAGTCATCCTTGTTGATGGACCAGGGCAGCGCGCTGGGGTCCTCGGCCATGGCCGCGCCGCGCCCGCCGCCCGCCCGCCCTCCGCGCCGCGAGGGGGAGCGCCACGCAGGAGCGAGGGAGCGGAGAGGCGCTGCGCTGCCCCGCGCGGCCCGGCTGCCCCGGCCCCCAGCCGAGCCCCCGCCGGCAGCGGCACCCGCAACCCCGCCGCCTCCGCCGCCGCCTGCCGCTACCGCCGGCCAAACTTTGCCTGCTCCCTCCACCTGCCCATGCCCAGAGCGCCCTGACGTCACCCGCGCACGCCGCCGCGCGCACGCCCCGCCCGCCACAGCGGGGGAACCGCCCGCCGCCATCTTGGGCGTGGCGTCCCTCCGCCGCCGCCGCCGCCACACCACCCCACCGCGGTCTACTCAGCCGCCGCCACCGCCCTCAGGGGACGGGCCGGTACGGCAGGCTGCCGAAAGCGGACGGCGGAGGGGGAGTCATTAAGGAAGAGAAAGGGAAGGGCGGGGATGCCACACACAAGATGGCGGCTGCCCACATCTTCCCCTCCCTCAGGCAAGAGGCGGGCGGAGCTGCTGGCTTAAGACCCACAGAAAGCTGCGATTGGCCGTCAACTGCCGAATCCGCAGCTCCTATTGACGGAGAGGCTGTCAATCGGGTCTTGTCCTTCTCCAGGGTCCCTTCGCCTGCGGGGCCTCTGGCCGGGGCTGGGAGCGAAGACCAGGGAGCGGCGGGAAGGGGTGGCCGCGCCTGGGCCTGGACCTGCCATGAGGGAGATTCAGAGCGTGGCGGGTGGGAGGTGGCCTCAGGCGCAGCGTGCCAGCAGCCCTGCTCCCAAACGTGGTGCCAACTGGCTGGTGCGGCAGCCCTTTGGTGTCTCCCTGGTGTGCCAGACACATTGGAACCCACCGGACAGAAGGACAGAAAGTGATGGTGCGGCCTTGCCCGGATTTGATCCAGGAGGGACATTTTAATCCCAAGGCAAAGAGAGCCAAGCCACTGTCTCCTATCTGTTTCCCTGCCTGCCGCGGCCCTGTGGTGAGCAGGTGTGGAGCCCAGCCCAGGCGCTTCAGAGATCCACATTCCGCGTTTAAAAATAGGTCCCAGGGTTACGATGGGTATGGAGGGATCAGGAGGTCTGGTTTTCTCCTCGCCGCTTCCGAGGATGAGCAGTTCTCTGGTTTCCCAGCTGCCGGATGCTTCTGCTTGCTCCACACGGCAATTTGAACACTCATGGATATAAGTCCAACAGCCTTATCCTATGGTTCATAGCCCACAAGTCCATAGCTGGAGCTTTGTTGATCCAGATGCATTTAGAAGTACATCTGGTGGTCAGTGGGGAAAAGAAACTCAGATTAAAAGAGTGAGGAATATGAGGCTAACTGGTGCCATGAACCCACAAAGGCTGCTGTCTGTGTATTTGGGTTGAAAGTGTTTGCAGTTTGGGGATCTATTTTTTTTCCGACATAAAATAGATAAAACGGTGCATCTCTCACTATCACCAGGCGCAATAGTAACCATCAGGAGAACTGATTGGGAATTTCTATATCAGGTTTCATTCTTCTTTGCCGGCCACGGTTCTTCTTCTAGCTTGATGTCAGGCACTACTGTGAGTCAAAGAACATCAGTTATACATATTTTTAGCTTATTAGGACAAATTCCTGAGATGCTTCTGATGAACCAGGCTTTGTAGAGGGCCACTGTACCCTGCCAAATGCATGGTCTGACTCCAGTATTTGCACTTGTGCTACCTAACGCAGGACACTGACTCCTTCCTTCTACTCTTTTTTTTGTCCTACTTGTAGGACAAGAGGCCCACAGTCCCATCTCGCTTGCTGCTGTGCAGGCACTCAACAACGATGGTCTCTGTCCACGAGGCAGAGCTTCCAACTGAAAAGCTGTTTGTTTTTCCTACTTGTCTCTATTAAACATTCCTCTGCTGAGCGATTTTTAATATTTGCTAAATATGCTTTAATTACTGCTCGGAACTGTCTCTGTGATCTTTTAACCATGTTATAAAAGGAGTTTATATAGCAATTAAAAACAGGTTTTACCCCAGAGCATGCACTTGGGTGGCCAGTATCATATTTCTGATAGCTAACAGCATGTTAAAAATGGATCTGAGCCAGGCATCAACAACAAAAAGAGACTTATATATGCTTAATTTTACCACAGTGTTTTTCAAGTCAGAACCATATTTTGAACTCTCTTATTTTGGGCCAAAAATCCTCCCCCTGAAGGCAATGCTAAAACTCTGTTGATTTAGATCAATGGGGCAGGATTAGGCCCACAGTAAGCCTTGTTCTTTAAGAATTAGACCAGACTGATAGAAACTAAAATTTAAAATGTGCACTGACAAGACCACCAGTGGCCACATGAGCATACACAAATGAATGCTGTATTTTAGTTTTCCAGCTCTGCAGTGAAAAATGCATTCCCACATTTTTAACCCAACATCTCTCATTCACATAGAATCTGGGTCCCACAAATTTTGTATTATTTTTTAAATGAACTCAGCATTTTGGGTTCCTCAAAAGTCAGGTGTTGCTGTTGCATTCATTCATTCAGTGGGTTGTTTCAACCAGAGTCCGATGAGGGGTGAAAAAAAGGAGCTGGCTTCCAGCCCACGTCAGATCTGCAAGCATCACCTTCTCCTGTTTTATCGTTAATATTCTGCTCATCCTACTTTTCCTGATTTGCTTTATTTTGTCTGTCCCATGTAGGTAGTAAGCTCTTCAGGGCAGAGGCAGTGTCTCTATAAAAGAGCATGTGAAGTGGTGCTGCTGAATCAAGTGGTTTGTTGTAATAACAAGAAACTTTAGTAGAAATCTGAAGTGGAAAAGCAGTTTTCCTGGTGTATCCATCTCTGCTCTGGATCAGGCTTTAGGGGAGACTGAGAACTGGAAAAACTCCAGACGCCTTTCAGGTAGGAAGGCTGCAGTCCGAGAAAAAGTCTCGGAGCTGGGTTTCCCATATTTTTTGTCTTCCAGTAAAACACCACGGTGATGAGAGCAGGCAGTGCCCTCCTCCCATTGATTCTGCTGCAGAGTAAAGGCTTTCTTCTGACACCTGCATTTCACTGATGTCCCCGGGGCTCATGTTCCCTGGCGACTGGCTGGGAGCCTTTGCACAACAGGCACACAACGCATGCCTTCGCACAAAATGCTCCCATTCTCGTAAGGCACACGGTTTCCTGCCTTTGTGGGCCAATTACTTATTGTTTCAGTGAAACCTACTGGCACTATCCAGCTCTTTGCCCTTTATTTTTTTCCATTCATGTAATATTGGCTATCATAAAACTGTTGTTTCATGCATAGATTGGTGATTCTAATACTCAGCGCACAGACATTACTAGCTTTAGTACCTGTAAAGGATCCTTGATGGTTGGTGTGTTTTATCATCATCACAAGCGTGAACATAAACTAACTTCGTTTACACTTGGATTGTAGAAAACTCGTGTACACTCTAGTTTGCTCATCGAGGCACTGCAGATTTCATCTTACTATTCATGTAGACTCTCAAATGTATCATTTTCTTCTTGTTAAAGTTGCTCTTTCAGAACAGCCGTGCAGAGGCATTTGCTGTCACAGTTCAGTAGTGTTTGGGGCCACGGCATTTGTTGCCGCATTTCTAGGTAAAGGCTTTTTAAGGCATCATAAACCGCTGTTTGTAAGTGACTGTGCATTAGCTACCATGATTCTTGCAAACAATAGCAGTTAATGTGCTTATTGAACTGCTTGGTACGGGCATGGTTCGCTAAAGCGAGGGGGAGCCCAACAATGCCTGTCTTATTGCATTCAGAATAGGGCAAGTGCGCGTCGGCAAGCAGAATGCCTGACCTTGTTTCACTACAAAGTTTGCCCACTATTCTTGCTTCGTGGAAACACTTCCAGGTTTATTGAAGGGACCCTACTGTATCAAACAGCAGCTGATTATTTAACAAAGTACAAGGCAGTTTCCGCTCCAGCCAACAAAGGCAGGCACTGCACTTTATCTCCAGGGATTTATTCTGGCAGCTTTGCTTTGGGTTTGGAGAAATAAGGCAAGGACCTTGCGTTGGAGGAAGGAGAAGTGATTTAAAACCCTCCAACTGGAGCAAGTTTTTAATAGTTGTTTACAAAACAAAAGCCAAATGCCAGTCTAAACCACACCAGCAGGTTTTCCTGAGTGATCTTGTGTACTACCGTGTACCTCCGCCCCGTCATTGAGTGCCGGTGTACTAAGTCATTTTAAATTCACCTTTGAGGTCACTTTGAAGTCAAGTAGCTGAAGGCCTGGTTTTAACAGGTGAATTCTGGTTCTCACAGTATGTTTACTGAAACCAGCTTTCGCTCTGCAAACACACTTCTTATCCCATCACTGCTGCCTCTCAACAGAAATGCTGTGCTGTTCTCTTACTTCCTCCACCAAAAATATCCCCCAGATTTTAAGCTCCAGGAAACAAGCAAAGAGCTTATGACCAAGACAAGTTTTTTCTTCTTACTCTTTTCTTCTAAGTTTATGACTTTTTAGTATACAAATTGAAAGCCAGTTAAGCCTCTCTGTAACAAATTATAGCTTTGCTGCCTCCTTCAAATCTAATATAAAATCGATGCTAGGTTTAAGACGTAATTATAAGAAAATCTTGATTATCACATACCTGAGCCACAGTTTAATAATCAGCTCTTGCTCTCCTCTGGTTTACAATAATGCTTTCTTCATACTGCTTTGTCTTTGCAGAAGCTAATGAAAGACACTTCACATGCCCATACCTCTTTTCACCCTGGGAATGTCACAGCTTCTAGGGACAGAAAGGTTTTCCCACTGGCCTTTTCTGTGGAGGGTAAATCTCCATCATAAAACATTTTCTAAGCAGCTGAGCAGGACAGGGGGGTTGAGAATGTGTTTCAGAGCTTTTCCCCTCATAAGTGCAAAATAAGCCTCCAGACCCTGGACAGAAGCGGGCACACCTGGCCTGACTCCTCTTTTGCCGTTGATGAAGGGTGGCCAAGGACTGTTGGTTCTATTATGTAAAGCTTTGTGTGTGTATTTAAGACCATTTCAGACATTTTGTTATTCAACAACACTCTTTTAGAAAAATATTCAGTTCGGACATAACTCCTGACAGAAATCAGCTTAGCGATGCCAGAGAAGATCCCCTCCTTGCCACTTGCTGTTGCAACAGAGAAGTCCCAAGTGTCCCTGGGTACTTAAATCTCCTTCTGAGGGCTGCCCGTGGCAGGACTGAACACAGAAAGCAGCTTTTGGAGGAAACACGACTGCTCTCAGGTGATACAGCATGGATATTCTGTCAGCTGGGAGTGCTTGGACCCAATTTACTGCTGGCAAACTTTGAAGAAATAAAACATCTTTTGTGACATTACAATGAAGCAAGATGAACTCTCTTAAAAGGCAGTGAGAAGAGAAACTCTAGGAAGAGAAAGATAGGGTTGGATAAGATTTCACTCACTTCTTGCCATCTGGGAATAAAATTTGTGAGGCAATATTGTTCTTATCCTTATAAATGGCCAGTATCTTCTTGAACCCAGCTAAGCTGAGGCCAGGCAAGGTTTGTGGTTCCCATTAGCAGATTCTAATGATATGAGTTTACAGTAATAGTCTAATAGTTCAGTGTAACAGTGACTCATAGCTTATTACTATGGCGATAGGAATGTAAAGAGATCTCATTTGAAAAAAAATCTATTTGGATAGTTCACATCCTTTCCTCCCTACTCATGAATTCCTGTGTCATTGACTGCTGGCTGCTAAAAATAGGATCCTTTTTGTGTTATCTAAAGTAAAGGAAAACCTAGAATCAGAGAGACAGTAGGAGGGGACCAAGGCCCTTACATACAGAGCTTTCAGGAAATATTTGTAATGGAAGCCCTCTGAGAGTGCAGGAATGTTTTCAAAAGATGGGAACAATCTAAGAAGATATTTTGCAGGAGGAAGAAGAGTTAATGAATCGCACCAGCTCCCAGCTTTCATATTTTGCACCGTGGGGATAGGAAGATTCATCTCTCTATCAGATATAGGACCAACCTGCAGTTTCATCATGGAGAAGCTGTCCCACTTTAGCAGCAGGAGAGGAAGCTTCAGGGAACAGCCCAGGAGCAGCCCTCTGGGCTGACAAGGAGGACCCACAAGAGGGGACTTGCTAAGAGTCACTTGAAGTCGTACAGATCTTTTCAGGACAGCAGTAGGAAAGGGGAACTGGGAAGACGTGAGCAAGGTATCTGCGAATTAAATGGATTCCCACCACCACCCCCTTGAAAGAAAAAAAACCCGCATGGCACCTCAGAAACAAATTGCTGAAGTGTGAAATCATGCGGCAGGGAAAGCTGTCACAGAGAATCAGAAATTGATTTAATAGAGAAAAATTGACTGCTGCATAATTTGTGCAGATTGCTAGCTGAGAGAGAGGTATCCACAGCTCCTAAGGGCTTAGCAGCGGGCACCGTCTGGCAAAAGATGCGGAAAGCAAAATTTCATAGTTGGTAATTCTACGTGTACTGAATGCTTCCTCTTCAATACCGAACAATTAAAATCGATGACAGGATGCTAGGTAACAAAAGAAAATGACTGATCAATATGCATGTCTTGGAGCTGAAGAAAAACCCATCTGCCGAGAGCAGCATGCTGATGAGGCGAGATTTCTGAGAGCTCAGATAGAAAATCTTAAAAGCTTCCATTCCCAATGCTCAATAAAACAATGCAGCTAAGCAGATGCCAGACGCAGTGCTAGGAGAGGTTAAGTCACCAAGGAGGCTAAAGAATAACTGTTAGGAAAAACAGGGAATATTCATTTTTAGACTAAATAGCTTTAGAGTAAAAAATGTGATGTTTCTCTTCTTTGCCTTTCTTTCTAAAGATCTCAAAAGCCCTTTACTGGTATTGAAAAATTATGTTCTTTGCATACCCATGTGAGGTTTTAGAGATGCTGAGGCACTGACATTTTAAGGCCAATGTCCATTTTAGTCCTCAGCTCAAAGCACTTTTAAATCTCATTTCCACGTGTATTTCAGTTGGGGGTGTCTGCCAAGTGCTGCCAAAAATCAAACACCAAGTCTTCCACAATTCATTAGTTTTAGATCCGTCACCCAGATTTCTGAAGACTTTTGAAAACATTGCTGTAAAGCAGTCCACAGGGTCCACCGTGGCTCCGGCAGGACAGGGAGTGGCATGTGGACCTTCAGGTTCGCTTACCCACTTTTCCCCTCCTGAATGGGTTTTTTGTTTCTGAGGCAACAGACCATAAACTGGCACACCAGCAGTTAAGCACCTTAGGACTTGTGGCTCTTACATTTAGATCTGCTGACACAAACAGAAGGCGAACATAGTTGAAGATTAGAGCCAGAAAAATGCTGCAAAGACTTTGTGAAATTTCACCTCATCGTAACCCCCACATTTGCCTGAACATATTTCCCATGAGTCCATCCTTTTCCTAACTTTAGCATCCTGAACAGCGGATAAAGACCCGTTTCATCACCCCATGAGTTTGATTTCATTAACAAACTAGACAAGATTCATAGCGTTGAGCCCGCACATTCTCACTGGGCTTGGAGCAAGGGTTCTCCTCCTCCTCCTCCCACCGTCTTGCCTGCCGCCTCGTCCACAGAGCCCTCCTGCTCCCTCAGCGCAAGTGAAACAAGCAGCCATCCACCTTACGAGCCAGCAGGACCCACTGATCCTTTCCCCCGCACGCTACTTTGCTCTTTCCCCACGTGAATGCACCGTAGGGCTGAGAGCTGTACAGAATCTGTCCAGTCCAGGGAGAGTCTGGATGCTTGGCTGTTGAGGAAACCCTGGCATGTTCCTGCTGGTGCCTCTGTGCTTCCAGCCATCTGCCACCTGCCTCCTCACCCTGGGGGGCTCTGCGTTTGCTGGGAAGGGGAGGCTTGGAAGCGCAGCACGGAACAACCTTGCTGTCCCCAGGCTCAGCCCCAGACACTGCGCTCGGCTGTCCCCGCTCTGCAGGGCAGCAGCGGCTGTGATACAGGAGGAGGAAAAAAGTTTCAAGCAACCTTTTGTAAAGAGAGGTAGTTAAGTGTTTCATGGCCAATGCAGACCGCGTTCGTTCCCTCCTTCCCAGTCCAGCCCCACCAAAACCCAACCTAAGCAAGCCTAGGAATTGGGGAAATTGGATTCAGAGCCCCTCCGCTGGCTGCCAGCCAGGAGAAACTCCCAAGTGCAGCTGATGAAACGTTCATGCTCTGAACTGAAGGGATGCATCCCACGCAGCACGGGACAGCAGTTCACAGCCGCTGGCGCACCATGACGTGCCTTTGCAGAAACCATCTTACCCAGCTGAGCTAGAATAAACTGCTGTCCGGTGGGCACGGTCAGCCCCAACCTCTGCACTGCATGAGCAGCTTTATCAGTGGAAACATGAGGAGGGAAAGGTGCATTGCTAAACTGGGCTCTGCTACAGGAACAGAAAATGCATTGTTTGTAAATCAGACTTTGGAACAGCTTAACACCTAAATACACCTTCAATTAATTAAACCTTTGCAGAGCAGCACAGCTCCGGAGTGGATACAACAATATCCATTCTCCTGACTGCCGATTTTGCTACAAAATAAAGCGGTTTTCCCCGCAGGGCTTGAGAGTGCTTATCATGAAGTTGTGTCAGGTTCAAAGTCATCTCAAAATCCTGGTGGGGATCAGCTGAATCAAAAACGGTTATAACATAGCACTTAGAGAAAATTATCATTAGAGAAATATTTGTACACAGCACATGTCTAGTTGTCTGGTAAAACCCCAACAGGTCTGACAGAGATGCTTTCTAATAAGCATTATTAGCATGCTTTCCAGTAATGTGAACCTTGTAGTTTTTGTTTCTTTTTATTGCCTTATTAAAATATGTTTCCAGGATGCTAATTTTCCCAGCCATTTTTATGCATAACTACATTTTCTTCCCTATGCTAATTTTCTTCCACTAAATGTGCCTTCTGGACCAAGCAGTGCCTCAATCATGATAAAGTGACTCTTTTCACGTCAGCGTAATGAAGAACAGAATTTGATCCATCAAGAGGCAATTCTTCATCGCACCCTCCATCTCTGAAGCTTGGAACATTCTGCAGCGGTTACTGAATTTCACCAGGTAAACGCTGTCCTCCAGTACCCAAGGAAATGGCGCCGACGTTCCTGCATCGGAATGAAGGAGAGGACTGGGAATATTTCTTCTGGCACAAGAGGAGTAACAGATAGAAAGAGCTACCACAGCTGGACCCCCTAACCCCACCCGAGTCTGAGCCACTGCTAAATACAGGCAAAAATCATTAACTTCTCAAAAACACCCAAACAGGTGAGTGGCGTCAAGCCGCGCTGAACGTGATGGGATGCCAGCACTTCTGGGAGTGGGACTCTCCTGGCAGGCTGCTCTTGCCAGCGATTTCTATCTAGAATAATGAATTCAGACATGGTTTCTGTATCACTGTGCATATGTTCACTCATAGTAGCCATAGCAAAGACATTACTTCACATGCTTTATAGGGAATATTGTCCTGCAGGCGGCTTAGTGTATAGCCTCTCCTGTTGTGAAGTGCAGCTCATCCTTGGCCTCCAGAAATTCCTTCCAACCAAAACTTCCGTGGTTCAGTGATCCTTTGTCTTTTCCTGTGGCAGGGCCTTCGCCGGACAGCTGCTGGGTTTGTTAAGTTATTTCCCTGTCTTGGACTGACTCTGAGCCAAAGGAAATAAAGCTGGCAAAATCCTCCAGATCGCTGCACTGCAATATATCCCGTGCCGGGGCCTCTAGAAAGGACGTGGAGTAGGAGCTCACCATCCAGCATCCCTGCTTGCTGGGGGCGGACAGCGGAAGCCTTGGCTCCATCCCCTCTAGCCTGTTGGGTACCAGGACTGAAGCAGGTCCAGGATGGCGACACACAGACTGCAAAACCAAAAATGAGACCTGGAGAGGAACCACGCGTGTCTGAAGTACGATTCCTTGATAATTTTCCTCCTGACGTGACACAATTCTACCTCTCCCTCTTCCAGGGATGGACAAAAAGCTCCCCTGAGGAAGCTGTTTAGGCAAAACAAGAAAACAAAAAAGAACTAGCCCGAATTATTTCTCACTAACACTTCACTTTGAGACCTGGTATTTATTCTCTGATGCCCAAGACGGAGATTCAGCCTGCTGGGTTTTAATTCTTTATTTTAAAATGTTTTCACAAGTAGCAAAAGTTTGGGGTTTTGAGGAGGAAAAAAACACAGAATCATTGACTGTTTTCAGAATGGCTATAAAACACATACGCTTTTACAAAGATTTGTGTCAGGATAGAAAGTAATATAAATATCTATGTATATATATAAAAATAAATGATTTGGTACTAACAGATTCAACTAGGACAATTTCAGTGAGGGAAAGAAACAAAATGGAAAAAAATGTAACATCACAATTTTGTAATTTTAAAGGTGTTAAAAATTTTGACCTTCCACTGAGCATGAAAGAGGGGAGGAGAACCACAATTGCCACTGAAATGTGTTTACAATAACTAGATTTTATATCATTCATAGATGTCACACTTCATCAAGTCACCGTGACAAGACAGATATGAAAATGTCAGAAGTGCATAAACTCTGTTTTTTGCATAGAAGAGGATACATATGTAAAGCACGTATTTTATGTTTTAGGGCTGTTATCTCACTTTACCCCAAAATAATTATTTTAGCCTACAAGATAATTGTAACTGCTTGTAAGAAAGCAACAGTCTGACAACAGTAATATTTGCCCGGCATCCGAGCCAGGCAGACAGAAGGGCTGCGGCACAGAGAGCTGGGTGATAACGAGATCTCACCGAAGCACTGACATCTTTCACAATTATTTGGAATATTGCATTTATCTACTGGAAGTCAGCTCTTGTCTTTCCCTTGCAGAAGCAGCACTTTCCCTGTTCAGCAATCACCAGATCATCTCCTACAAAGCTGACTATTATTTTTGCTGCTGTTCTTTTTTCCTCATTTGCCACATCCCATGTCCCAAACCACCCATCAGGACTCGCGCAGAAGACACCGCACGAGGTTCAATCTGCCAAAATGCTCACTATTTTTGGTATAGCCTCCTCAGAAGAGGGTGCAAGGAGCAGAGGAAGAAAAACCACTCCTCTTCTCCATCCCGGACCCCGCCCGTGACAGCGGGTCAGCGTGCAGCTGGTCCATCCCTGCGTCTCTCCTCCATCCCCATCCCACCCAGCGGGCAGGATCCCTCCCAGGGTGCCAGCACGGGCCATTGCCTCCCTCTAGCGTCTGCAGCTCGGCCTCCTCTGCCTGTGCTCTCCCTTAATTAGTTACCAGAGTCCTTTCAGCTCTCGAAACAAGAGGAACCTGGTTTGGTCCTGTGCGTAATGACCCATAATTAATGTTTATAGACACTCCAGAGTATGAGAATTCACCAAGCCTCAGGAGCGCCTGGGGATCAAGCAGCCTCCAGAAACTCTTCTATAATTAACATTTAACAATTATGCATAAACCCCGAGGCAAGCAGCTGTCTCCGCTTCTGCAGGAGAGGCCTGAGGGCGATAGGACATGAAGACGAACTATTTAGAAATCCATCATCAGCTTAACTTTTCTCCTCCCATGCCCACGGACTTCTCACTTGTTCTAGCAAGACAGAGAGGTGCAAACGTCACCTTGGCACGATGGCAGCAGTTACATTTGTAGGAGGGACTGAAAAACACCCAGCTCGTGGGCCTATCCAAAAACGTCCCCTGACGCTTGCGGGAGGCGTGTGAAGAAGCTTCACCATGTTCAGGTCAAGGGCTGGCTGCTCTCAGCCCGGAGGAACCAGCAGCGGCACGTGGACAGGACTTCACAGCACCCCCTGGTAAGGGACCATTCATTGACAGGCTGGGGGAGGAAAAGGCAAGAGCACACGTTTCTGTCTGCACCTCAGCCCTGATAATGCTTTAAAACAAATCCTAAAAGAAAAAAAAAAAATCACATCCACTTGCAACCCTAAAAATGTAAACTAGTAAAACATTAAGCCATAAAATCAACATGAGTCAGTGGCTGAAGTAATGAACAAAGTGCCAGAGTTCAAGCAACTGCAGATACATAAGCAAGATTCTTCTCTTCCCAATTTAAAAAGTAAATATTTACTGTAAATCTGTTTAACACACCAACGGGTCACTTTAAAGCACGACTTTGGGCAGAACTCTTGCCCCTCACCCCTAAGCACTGAGAACGGATGAGATCCACCAGGCACTCTGCAGGATTCAAGGCTAAGTCTCACAAGCACAGCAATATCAATGTTGCTCCTAGCCTTAGTCACAGAAACACATTAATGATCACGGGGTTTATTAAAATATGCTCTTTCCTATTAATGTTTCCTATTTTAAATAGCCCAATCGATAATTTGATACACTCTTTATTCAATATTTATCCCTGTACCTTTGAGGCATCCCAAAAGCTCATGTGTTTTGGAAGGCTCTTAAAGGTGAAACAATTTAAGATCTGGACCCACTTATGTGCACAGCTCTGTTCCTGGTCAGGTCAATGAGCAACAGGACCCCACACTTTGTGTAGTGAGGACTTTCACTGAAAATATGTATTTCAAGACTGAATTTCTACTAAAGAAAGGCTCTATTGTAAACCTTTAATAAGATCTGTGAATATAAAATGCTGGTATAAGGTCGCTTAATCAAATGTGACCTGAACAGAGACAGACTTGACCAACATGGTAGAGTGTCTTTCCTTACACTTCTTGCTTTCAACAAGGAAAAAGTAATTATGGCAAATCTGAGGGACTGCCCCAGAAAATACTAGTGACAAGGGATTTACCCTGTAAATGAACGTGGGACAGGAATATTGTGATATAACTTGAGGAGGGAAACATCCACAGAAAATAAACCAAGCTCAGTAATTCTGCATTAATTATACTTACAAGGATAATTGCTCTAATTTTGCAGATACTGCTAAGAACAATGGGAGACCCATTCATTTCTTTGCAATGCTTTAACAATTAAAATACACTTCTGCTTTTCTCAAAACAAAGACCAAAGGAGACCGTCTACCCTCAGAACAAGTGTGGGCCAGGGAGAGCCCACACGCATTCCCTCGCGCTGCCCAGCAGCAGGGCTGGAGCGCAGGGCAGGGGACATCGTCCCTGGCAGGGCAGGCTGGGCCCCGCTGACCAGGTTGCCAAAATAAGTCATTCTCATGGCACTGGTCATTCACGAAGCAGGAAACAGAGTCTGAAACCTCAGTTCCTGCAGATCACCAGGCAGCCATGGGATTTCACTGGAATTTAAAAAAAACCACCAATCCTAGACGTTACTATAGCCATTAAATTGCTTTTAAAGTAATAGGAAATATTTGTTTAAGAAAGCCTGCAGTTTGAGGCTCTGAGGTCTTACTAAAAGCTTCAATAGAGCCTTCTTGTATTAGACGCTCAGTCTTTAAACGTATATTTTCTATATTTTCAGTGAAAGTGCTTACTACACAAAGTGCTGGATGCTGCTGCTCACTGACTTGAGCAGGAACATCCACACAGTTGCTTTATTTCCCCTTCCAAGTTATAAAAAAGTGCTAAAGAAAATTCTTTGCTCCCGGTCGCAGGCTCCAAACACCAATTGCAAGGATCCAGGTTCTGAAGTGGTAAAAGACCCTGCGTGAACGACACCACGGTCCGAAGGCACAGCCAGGATAGATTACAAAAGAGCACCTAGCTCTCATGACTTTGCATCACGGCAGCATGAGGGATTTTGCCAGTCTCATCCAGAACCATTTTTTGGTGCAAGGATTGGTGTAATCGCAAATTGTAATGAACCGTAAGATACTTGGAAACTCGTTCTTCATGGTTTTGCACTTGACTGGAATCAGCCGTTTGAGACGAGCACCTGAAAGACAGGTCACACAGGCAGAGGATTACACAGAGCCACAGTCAGATCCTCTACCCATTTTCTCCCCACAGCAGCACACACATCACAAGATCCAGGTTTGCTCCTGATCTTCTGTCACCTCATTATAATGCAACTACCTCTCACCCTGGAGAGCAAGTTTCTGAATCCCAAGCCCTCTGCTAAGAACATTTCACTCAAACGCGTAGCAGGGCCCCATCTAGCATGCGTAGGGCGGCTTGCGCTGATGGGAGTGATAAAGGCCTAATGAACTGCAGACGTAAAAGAACAGAGCCCAGTTTCTTGTGGAATGCAAACCGGAGTATACAGTCCTGACTACTTCCAGGTGTGTATGAAGAGAAAATTGAGAGACTAAGCTGCTTCTAGATGGTCAGCTTTGCTGGGTTACCTCTCATTCTTTTTCCTCCTACCCTGATTCACTCAGACTGCAGACAGTACCCACCGATTACAAGGGGCTGCGAGGAATCACTCCGCTAACATGAACTGCTTTTTTTGAGGCATGCACAATATCAGACAACTCTCCCTGTGATTGCTGCTGCTTGAAGGAGCAGCTCTTCTAAAGAGGAACCTCTCCCCTTGTAATTCTCCATAGGGACACCCGCTATCAGCCAAACTCTGCTGCCCAGTGCAAGAGGTGACACTGAGACCTGGATTAGGCAAGAAACCAAGATTTCATAACTGCAGCAGATGCTTAAGTAATCCATGGAGCTGCCAGAACTTGCCACCAAACCCTTCTGTGCGTTAGTTACCCCACGCAAACAAGTAACTCTGTGATTTCTGTAAGCCTGTACTTACACGGATGTTTTTACTGGTAGAGCTCAGGTCATTACAGATGGGCATTTCTTTTCCTGTTATTCTAATGAAAGATATGATGCCAACAAAAAACTGGTGAAGAACTAAAAGGACTTTGCTACAAATCTTGATGACTGGGGGCTGATGCAACATGCTAGGGGTGTTCAGTGGATTAACGGCCATCATATGAAATTATTGTGTCAAGGAAGACGGAGCTAATTCCTAGCTCTGCTACTGGCTTCCAGTTTAACCTCTGGCATGTCACTTATAATACCATGTCAGATACTTCATCGAGAAAAGATACTTTACATGCAGACGCTCCTACACATACTACATATCCTCCATACTATTAGGCTGTGCTGCACTTACTCCCCAGCAACACACACAAGTGTAGGATAACTAATGGTTAGAGAGAAGCAATCTGAACAGACTTGACAGAAGTAAATCGATGGCTTTTCAATTCAGAACAAAATATGTAACAGATTTTTCCAATCTAAGTTGAACATTCATTCCGTATTTTGTTTACCTAGCCACAATACTCAAGGATCTCTGCAAAAAGCTGCAGGTTCATTACCTGCTACCCTATTCCCAGCATTTACTCACATCCTGAATTTATTATACTTTTCTCTTTAGTAACGTATTTCCTGAATGGATCTTAAAGCACTTCACAAGCCTGACATGCAGTTGCAATGTCTCTGGAGCAGGCAGCGTTAGCCCACTTGACAGCTGGAGCACTGAAGCATCGACAGCTAAGCTTCTTGCTTGCAGTCATGCAGAAGGTCAACGGCAGGGCAAGGAACCAAGTCTGGGTCCCTGCCTGCACAACAAAATTATAAAGCCACCGTTAGCTTTAATGGCTGCTTCTAATAGCGATAAATCTCTGTGTGCTTAGTGAAGGGCATTACACCCACAGCAAGCCCTGTGCCTGGGTGGACTTTCACACACGTGAAACGTAGGTCCGTGGTGAGAACTCAGGTCTGAGACCGAGTTACCGGTTCTGTTATTTATTTTCTCCCTTCTCACCTGTATTTATCTAATCTGTTTAAACACATCTGAGACTACCCCTCATTCTGCATTTGTGCAGTGCCCAATAGTACAGCACTGATCTCAGCTGGAGGTGTTACTGTAACAAAAATTATAACATTGATATGCAATTTTAAATGGGATATTTGTGAGATCTTACCTGGGGAAAGACTAAGAGCAAATTTGGTCTGAAAATCACATTCATCACTTTCCAGGTAATCATCTGAAATGACGACCACCATCCTCCGACACCTGAAAATAGAGAAGTCAGGGGAGAAAAAAATAAAATGTCAACAGAGATACTTCTCATTCTCACTGGTAGAAGTATGTATTCCTTTGAATTGCTCCAGTGGAGAAATGAACCCACCAGCGGTGTTCCAGCAGGAATTAACTACAGAGCAAGAACTACTGACAGACAGATAGCTACGTTACACATAAAAACCTGATTACGGATACACACTCATATACTAAAAATGAAGAAATAGGAAAGTCCAGATTGTCTGTACAATCTTTATTTGATCCTCTGTCTATATATTACAAATAATGCCATCTTAATTATCTGCTTACATGTTGCCTTTATTGACTGAGCATAACTGGTACTTTTTAATATAAGAATGAACTGGACAGAGCTTTATTGTACTCATATTACTGTGAATTCACCTGGCTTCATAAGTTTGAGCTTTATTCTCCAATTTGTTGCTTACATTCATTTGAGGTTTCTGGTTGTAAACTACATGTTAGGTTCTGTAGGGAAGACTATGCTGTACAACAGCCAGGACAGCGAGGCCTTATGAGGGCATCTGTTAACGCCGAGCTACCTCCCTCTGAAAGGCTGATGTTTAAAACCCAAACACCTGCCTTGGGATTTTTCACTCTCTATCTCAGGAGCTGCTTTATGTTCCACAGCTCCCACCATGCCCGAGTCCCACATAGGTCTGAAGGATCCTTGAAGTCAGTGCCAGAGCCAACACCAGTGCTGTCCCCTCAAACTCCAAACTGTGGGGTGGAGCTAACTCAGCCTGGAGCTGTATTCATTTCCAGATCACCTCCACGGATGTGACTGCAGGATAATCCAGCCAAGAGAAAAAGCATCAAACGTAAGCAGCACCACTATAGTGGCATCTTCCTTGTGAACACAATGAAGCAACATGTTTGGGAACGCTCGAGTCTTCCTTCTGGAGCCAAGAGCATAAAACAAACCCCATGAAGACATCCTTGTGGATTTTTGCTGCTTCACTGGCACCACACTGCAGACATCATGGTAAAATGAACGTAATGTTCCATTACACTCAGCTGTCCCAAACAGCCACGGGTCACTTACCTCCTTTCTATAAGTTCTCCGCTGATGGACCACACACACGTTCCTGGCAAGACATCCCGATCAAATACACAGAGCTTCAGTTTGAACTCTGTTTGTTCCAGCTCCCTGATCATCTCCTGGACAAACTGAAGGTCTTTCTGACAGTAGCAGATGAAGGCATCAAACATCTCTGTTCCATTCCCTGAAACCATTAAAAATTTAGCTGTCATCTTCTACTATAAATGAAGTTAACTCCTGTAGTGAACTTCTACTAGCTGCCACAGACTTTGACTCAGAATCAGGAGCTCTGACAGACAAGCTCTGGCCAAACTTGTGAAGGTAATTTAACATTTTACCAGACCAGCTACCCTTCAGCCCAGACTCATGTCCATAATAGGGCTGGCAGGAGGTAACACGTCTGCCTTGACCGCTTTGTTCCACAGTCCAGGCTATTCGCATAAACCCACGTTGGCTGGCAGTGGTTAGGGAAGGGCAGCTGAGATGCAGACATGCAAAATCTGCAGAGGCAGTAACATCCAGCCACAGGGAAGGCGGCGGAGACAGAGTCTGGGAAGAATTAAAGGGAGCAGAGTACCCCAGAGGATGCAACTCCGAGCCCCGATGCTCTGGGAATTCACTGGAAGTTACGCATCTAAAATATCCTTGTAGCTCTGGGTCCTAGTTCTCTAGTTCAGGTCACAGAGATTCAAACTTCCCAACCAAAACCTTCCTGCAGGCCCTTCATCCAGCAACATCCTGACATCTGCTGTCCGTTGAGCTATGAGGTAGGCCTTGAAATTTGGAACCTGCAGTTTTTATGGCTAAGAGGTCGAACTTGGGTACCTGAAGTCATATCCTAAGTAAATGGCCCTGTTTCCCAAAGACGTTAATGGCTGGCAGCTCTTGTTTATTTAGCAGTTATCCAAGTATTAAAGTGCTGTATTTTAAGGGCAATGTCTCTCATAATTAAGTGCCTTAATACTGCTGGATGGTTTTCCACTGTGTTATTTTTTTTCCCATATCAATGTGACTACATATATTTTCAAGTCTTTATGCCAGTTAAAGCCTACCACAGTGAAAAAATAGGTCAGACTCTAAAAGCTGCTGAGAAAAGTATCAACCCGGCAGGCAGATCCAGCCCAAGAAGCATCCAGTCAAGCAGAAGGGTAACTGGCTGCCAGGTCAATCAAACTGAGGGTACTGCTTTAGGGGTACAGTACTAACTTCGGGGTCACATCAGGCAAAGCTGCCATGTACAAACACCAGCATACTGGTCTATGGACATTTGGGGAGGGTTAATGATGTCCCCACATCCAGCAAAGGTGGCCACCCAAAGTCGGACTCGCCAGAGGAGCATCCGAAGAGGTGAGCTGACGTGTATCCATTCAGCCTCGGCTGCTGCTCTGTCTGTCACAGAAACTTATAGGCTGTCCGCTTCCTCAGCCCACAGCTGCACACGCAGCCCAGCATGCCATTGCACACGCACGTGGCTGCACATGCAGAGCTGCGTGCACAGCCCAGCAAGCACACACACAGAGAACTGTGTTTCCTCTCTCCCCCCGCTTCACACCCAGCCATACTTCAAACCCTGCTTCCTTTTTATTCAAGGTGGTTACATCTGCTGAAGACAGGGCAGCGTAGCCAAAGCAATCAGCTCTGACATCCTTCCCCCTCGACGCCAGCCCGCTGTACTTTCAGCAGCTGTTGCTCTGTGCCAGGCTGTGCTAAAGGACACATTTTTGGGAAGTCTCTTCCCACATGTGTCCAGTGAGCTCTGTGCCAGCCTGTTTCTGGGTACGGCGCTCCCTGGAATTGCTTCTCCTCTCTGCCCTAGGGAATAGGAAAACTGAAAGTGCCTCCAGACTACCAGCTAAAGCATTCTGGCCTAGGCTGTGAAAAGTCACAGGGAGTAAGGAAAGCAAACAGGTTTTCTGTACTTCTCACAGGGATCTGCTACAGCTGAAGGCAATTCCAACACGAGGTACCACCCAGCACTGTAATCACGGATGCTTACCGTACGGATCGTCCCTGGTGGTGATGCCCATCAGTTCTGACGTCTTCGGCACGCTGCTGTCTACTGCTGGCACTTGAAGCGGCTGGTCAGCCTGCTCCTGCTTCCTTTGTAAGTACTTCTTACAGTCCTCCTCTGCAAAAACACACAACCAATGCGAGAGGCTCCTGTGACGGTGGTTTTACACTGCTGGAGTTCTTTAGAAGAGGAATAGCTATTTCATGGGTCAGGGATATTAGAGGGAAAACCCCTGTCTGGTTTTTGGTACCTGTTTATGGACCTGATGTCCTGGAATTGCTCTCACCCCTTTTCAAACCTCTTGATGCTGCCTCCACCGCGTCCTCTAACAATTAATTCCTGAAGCTCACTCTTGCTGTGTGAAGAAGTACTTTCTTTTATTTGTTTTAAACCTATCTCCTCCTATTATCCTTAGTTCTAGTATATCCCAGTACACTTTAAGCAGCATGCATCATGTGCGTAACAGGTCTCAACTCCGCTGTCTGCTCTCATTGTTATGCATTCTGGAGTATTTAAAATCATCAAATAAGTGTGGGGGGGTGTGTCTCAATTAGAAGTCTTCATATTGTCTTTTACTAATAAATGTAGACACACACTAGCTGAGTCGCACTGCAGGTGACGATGAGTACACACACCCACCACATACAGGAGGACCACGTAATGTCCTAGCGAGCCCCTAGAATGGGCTTTAGGTTGTGCAACAACTAGTGGAGATCCTCCTTAGCTGAGGCAGAGGGGGCGCGTACATCCCCTCTGGGATAACTGCAGGGCAAGCAGGCCTGTCACGGTTGCTGCTGTGAACTTCCCAAACAGGACGGTGATGGACACGGATCTATTATAAACAGATTTTGTTTAAAAATGAATGATAACTCTAAATGTAAAGTCTTTGGAGAAGTGACAAGAAACCCTGCAGCCTCTGCCACTCTGCAATATGCAATTACAGAAGAACTTGAAAGTAAAAGGAGATGTGAAACCAGGAATTAACAAAAAGATGAAACTCCCTAGAGCCTTCTCCTTTACTTAAAATGAAATAAAACAAAAATACAAGTATCAATCAGGAAAGTACTGATCACTTAGAGGGTTTGGCTGGCACAGTGGCAGAGATCTCTGGTACAACAGCAGTAGGAGAGTAAAGGATCTCCTGGAAGTGCAGGGTGCGGGGGAGAGCCCGGTAAGCACTGCTGTAACACAGCCCTCATCGGTAAGGAGTGGGTCTGGAGGAAGCCCAGCTCCTGAAGCCCCATCCTCTGCTTCTATCTCATAGTTTTGCATCTCGTGACTGGATTACCCCACTCTAATAAAGCGTCGGATCTGATCAAAGCTTTTCTTGAGGCTGAGGCACTCCCAATCTGCCTCTCTCCTCCCCCTTCCTCCCCAGTCCTGCAGCGGAGAGAAGAATCAGCCGCGTTCTCGACCAGCCAGAACGTTCCAATTTCAGGTCTTTCCTCACTAAAGCACAAACTGTTGTGCTGCCAGCTGCCTGTTGCCGTGAGGTATGTACATTTCGTGTCAGGTAAGTCAGTGTCCTTGAAATCATGATTAAAGCCACTCTGAATTGGCCAATGGGTTCAGAAGCTCCACGGGAAGGACTAGCACGCAGGCACCACCTTACCTGCGCCTTGGTCCCGTAGGTAGCCAGCTTCGCCATCCAAAATATTGCTGAACAGGCAAGAACAGGCAACTATTTAAAGACATACTAATACTAGTGCTCAACACAGAAATGTTCCTTTTAAGTGTATTTGCTCCCCATCTTCTCTCCTTGTTTCTCCCACCTGCACAAGTGGCATCTACACTGGCCTGACCTGTGTTTTTCTAGGCTGGTGCACGGAGCTCATCACCACACCACTCACGGCTGACACACAACACTCATTAACACAAGTGTTCTCCTGATTCATCTAGTCAAGCCTATGTGCACAGTTTTGATGGCATCATGCTGTAATCCCAGACCCCATTTATCCCTACAGGATAAACCTGAGAGCTGGGCAAAGCTTTCAAAACAAAACACCGGAGCCTCGTGGTTTTATTACAAGTGCAAACGAGGGACGCTATCGCACTGAAAGTGCCAGCAGGTCCAGTGAACGTGAAAGGATGAAAGACATTCAATAATTTGGCACGGATTAGTGCCCAGTTGGAAGCAGTGCCTGACTGTACAAGAAAAAGGATGCAAACCAACACAAAGTAGCAAGAAACTCCTCCAAGCTAAGTTTTCCCACTCCACCCAGCATCTAACACACACAGTACAGGCTTTACATTCCTCTAACGGTCAAACAAAAGCCTGAGATATTGGAGAGAAACAATAAAAACATGAAACCTAAAGTGCAAAATTATTAGCACGATGCAAAGATGGAGAAAACAGACCCGATCAAGCAAGAAAGCAGCATCTTTATAATGGGTCAGGGGGAAACAAATCATTGAGTTTCATCAGGAAAGAGCACAAACGTACCAAAGCAAAGAGCTGCACATCCCTGAAGATGATGGTACAACAAAATAAGATGCTGGGAAAGACCACACTTAGGGCAGATCTGCTAGGATGGAAAAGCTGCACCCTGCCAGTGTCTAGACTCCAGACAGTGTAACAGGAGAGCAGCTAAATGCAACCCCACTGTACAGAGCGGCCAAAAGGGGAACTATTCAAGGCTGTGGGAGACACCGATTTTTAGCGTCCCGAGCATAGCCAGGAATGGAGCACACCATGAGAAGAGAGGGAACTGGTTCTGCAGTAACCACAAACCAAACACGTCCTCTGGACCTGCACAGCACCAATGAGTTGTGTTCAACGGGGATGCTGTGTCCCAAAGAAGCTTGGCTCATCTGCCCACAAAAGGGCATCAGGTGGCATTTGGGAGAGCCCAGAGTGTCCAAGATATCTGTTATGGGCTACCAGGTGTGACACTGGACCTACAAATGACCTGTGTCCATCAGGAGGTAGGGGCCATGTGGGATACCCTGAGACCTCTCAAATGACTTGAGATGCCTTCGTGCAGACAGCTGAATTGTGCCCCAGATCTGCACGTCCTATAATGAAACCACAGCCTGCAGAAACCTCAATGCTGATGTTTTCTGATTCTGAGCTGAATCCCACTGCAGGAGCCCTAACAGCATAAACAAAGATACCCTTGGCATCAGGAAATACTGTGCGTAAGAGTGCACGCAATCGTCCATTTCCCTTTATGAGTGTAAATATCTCAAACTTCTGCAAGAGCTCATAGTGCTAGCAACAGGCCAGAGGCCCTAGCTGCAACCCTCAGCCAAAAATAATACAAGCGAGGAATGGCCACGCTGGGTCAGGCTGAGGGTCCATCCTGTCTCCAGCAGTGGTCAACAACAGATGCCTAGGGGAGAACATAAGGATAAAATAAGCATAGTGATATTTTCCTAAAATAATCTATCTTTTAGGTATAATCTACAATCTATTTTTATAATCTATCTTTTTGGACAATTTGCAGTTAGGGAATTTCCTGAGCCAGAGGCAATACTTTTATGGTGAATAGCCCTCAGTAGGTCTTTCTTCCACAAATTTATTGTCTCCTCTTATCAGCGTGACCCACCCCCGGGCTAAACTTGTGACTCTCCTGAAGCCCAGGTTCCTCCCACTCATTCTGCTGTTGTCTATTCAGGCTCTGACAAAGACCGTCCACCACATTCCTCTCCAGTGGGCCAGCTCCTGAATTCAGGGCCAGAAGCAGCCTGGGTGACGCCCAACGTTTTTGTGAAGCCCCAGCTCTCTTGCACAGCTGGAAGCTTCCGCTATTTGTTATGAACCTCTAGTCGGTGGATCACGAAGCACACGGATTTTTTTGTCTTTCCCAAAACAGGGTCTTCAGAGTGCGTTCTTGATTAGGAGGAATGGCAAGAGTATGGGAAAGTCCTCAATCGCTTCTTGGTCAGGCTACATACATACAGGCTACATAGATGAATTTCTACATCTTCACTTACCTCCATGAGTAACAGGAAATGAGATTTATTATTTCTTCATCACTAACCCAGTAAATCATATTATACAACACAGGACTTCAATGGAGTCTCTGGCTTTGGAAACCCCTTGGCAATGAATTTCCCCTTCTGATGACAACTGGCTTCCCTCTGAATTTCTGTGACCGTGAAGAATACGAGGAGTCTATAAAGACCAAGTTATCAAAACAGCACTAGGGCCTTCATACTTCTCACTGACCTATCTCAATTTTTTTCAGTTTGCAAGGAAATTTTTTTCCTCTCCATTATCCAGTTAATTAATTTTCCCTTCCATTATCCAGGTCCACACATCCCTCACCTCTCCCTGCAAGTATCTTCCTATCACGCTAGACGCACACATCATCATTTTCACACTGTCCCGTGTCCGTGCAAGCTGCCTCCTGGCTGACCTGGCCCAAAGCATCCTTTGACACGCAGAAACTTTATTATTGAAAGTCTGGGATAAGCGGAGGCTCCAGATTACTCTGCAAGGCTTACGGTTAGTGGAAATGAGGCTCCTATAAAACCACCGAGGAGGTCACTCCACGGTCTGGGAAGTGCTCTTCTGTTTGCGTGCAATTTTTTCTTAACATCACCTCCCCGGGCAGAGCAGCACAGACCAGCGTAAAGAGCATCCCCTCTCTCCCAGGCATCAAGGAAGCAGCGAGCTCAGGCGGGCCCTGCTGCCGCAGAGGGCGGCAAGAGCTGCACGCAGCCTCCCCGAGAGAAACCCCAGCCCAGAGCCCCGGCGAAAGACGCGGCCCCTCCGGCCCGGCCCGCAGCAGCCCCACGGAGCCACGGGCAGGCTCGGCCCCGCTCCCGTAGGAGCGCGGCCTGCGGACACCCGCGGGCTGCGGCAGGCCCTCGCTGCCTGAGGGCCGAGGGGCACCGCTCCGGCCTCGCTGTCGCCTCCCCGCCCTCGCCCTCCCTCACGCCGGGCCGGGGGCGCGGAGGGCTCCCCCCCTCCCAGGGCCGGGGGCGCGGGTCGGAGCCGGGCGGGCGCCCGCGGCCGCCCTGAGGGAAGGGGCGGCCCGGGAAGGGGTGTGGGGGTGCCGCCGCGCCTCACCCACGCTGTCGGCCAGGTCGAGGAGGACGTCGTGGCGACCCAGGCGGCGCAGGAGGTCGAGGAGGCGGCCGACGGTGGCGCCGCCGGGGCAGCGGCACTGCCAGTCCTCCAGCAGGGCGGCGGTGGGGTCGGGCCGCGCTTCCAGCCGCCGGATCTCCAGGTACTCGCAGCCCAGCTCCTCCGCCAGCGCCGTCCAGTCGGCGGCCGCCGCCGCCCGCGGGTTGAGGTAGAGGCCGAGGCGGCGCCGCACGCTGTAGTTGAGCGCTACCATGGGCACGGCGTGGAGGTCGGGCGGCGACGGGACGGCGACGGGGCTGGAGCCGAGGCCGGGATCGGGGCCCGCCGGCGCCGTGGCCATGGCCGCGCCGCTCTCGTAACTTCCCCCCGCGCTCCCGCGGCCCTTTCGCTTCCCGCCTCGCCCCGCCTCGCCGCCGCCGCCGCCGGGCTCTGCCCGCCCTCCCGCCGCGGGGAGCGGGGCGGCTCTCGGGGTGCGCGGGGCAGGGCTTTTCCCGCTGCCTGCGCGGACGCTGGGCTTTCTCCACAGGAGGCAAGCGGGGCTGCTTTACCGCCCGGCCCCTCGGCTCCGCGCCTTCCTTTACGGAGCCGTGGGGCAGCCCCGGCGGGGACGGGCGGGACCCGGGGGGTGGGTCGGGGAGACACTGCTGCCACAGAGGGAACAGTGCTGTTCCTAAAGCTGGTTTCCTCTCTTGGCCCCCAAATCACCCCATGACGGCTACATTCCTCTCCAGCCCCCTAATACAACAAACAGTGGGGTTCTTGATGTGGCCCCGACAGGGCCGTGTGTTCAAAATCACTTGGTTTGTCTCCTTTTGGTAGAAGAACTTGCTTTTGCATTCCATGTCAGTTCTTTTCTCAATCCAGTCCTGAACATATCTATCCAAGCAAGCGTTCAAAGAGACTTAACAGAATTACGGTATTATTCTTTATGAAAGAAGCCCAAATGGATACCTAGTGGCAAAAAACCCAGAGCCATGTCCCTTCTACTGAGGGATCTGCTTTTGGGATTGAGGAGTTCAAACCCGGGCTCTCCATCAGGTGACAGTGCTCCACGACAGCACAAATACGGCTATCTCCAAATTCACAAACTCTTCCAGCGAGTACAACATTCTGCATAAAAACAAAATGCTTAAAATGGCCAGAGAACCGTTTTAGTCTGGTTTTTGGTGCTAAGTACAAAACACGGGGCTCAGCTATGAACTGAAGAGTTTCCAGCTTCCAGGCTGGGCCAAAACCAACCTGGGGGCTGCAAGGACTCCAGGGCAGTTTTCAAGAGGAATTTACTGTTTCTCTGAAGTACTGTAGGAGACACATAAAAGAACGTCCTCTGAAGTCTCACTCTGTCTATGGATCTCTGTTGCATCAGTGGAAATGAGAAAGATAAAATATTCCAGTAGCACAACTTTTAATTGCACAATGATAGGTAGTTTTAAAGCTTTAAAAGATGGAAGTGTGAGATAATCTTTATCTTTAAAAGGTGATTAGCGTAAGTTCAATAGAAAGAGTTCTGACTGAACACCTGCCACATAAACCATTGGCTCGTTTGTAAAGAGAGGTAGAAATTTAGCTGTAACAGCCGTAAGCACCAGTGCAAAGCAAGAGGCACTGGAAAAGCAGACACACCTTCTCCAAGCAGAAAGGCCATGCCATTTTGGTTAATTAATATTAGTTAGACAGCCCCTTTCAACCGAAGGACTTTACAAACCTGAGAGTGATGCACTGTCCACGGGAGTCAGACCCTCAGCACTGAAGGGCAGCCACTCCTGGAGAGCGACAGGTGAACCACCCAAGAGCTCGCAGCACCAGCCTAAGCACCGAAGTGAAAATACAAAATCCAACCACCACGGTCAGTGCTAATGCACAATCCACAAATATCCACATCCAGCTCATGTCCCTGGGAACACGGAAAAGGCAGAGCCCACTTTGTTGTGGGCAGACTTCTATCATTGGCTTGGTTCAAGGAGATTAACTGTTATCCTGGCATCTTTGGCAGCGAAAGCTCCCACGGAGTGCTTCTCCAGCACGCACCTGGACAGCCTTCATCATACATCCTTCTTGCGAGAGAAGTAAAAATCTATCCCTCTGTCCCTGTGCTGCATTGGCGTGTGTGCAGGTCCTCTCCTGCCCCTGGGATGGGGACTTCTTCCCTGCTGCAAATGAAAGATGAACAGTGAGGTATTTACTGGTGCTGCAGAGTGAATCTGATCACAAAGCAGCCTTGACATGCAGAAAAATGTGCACGTGGCACTTCTATCCCCAAGTTCGCAAAAAGGAGGGGAGGCCTGAGAGGCACAGCTCTAGGCTTGGACTTAGGAAACTAGGGTTTCCGGTAAGATGTGGGCTCGTATTTTCAAAGGTATTTTGATACTCAGATTGGGGGGGGCTGAGGGGAGAGGTTCTTCTCCAGGCCTCAGTAACATTGTGCCAAGAGTCCCCCCCCCAGCAGTATTTTAATTGCACAAGCATGGTGTGGCCGTGCGGGCCCGCAGAGCCCAAAGTGAGCTGGAGAGTTGATCAAAATGAAACTCCTGCCTGCCGGAGGCGTTTTTTGGGTTCAAGTTTCAGCACTGCCTCAAACCAGTGTCTCACCGAGGGGTTCCTTCACAGGGTCCTTTCTCTGATCTCAGATGCACTGTTAAGCAGCAGGGTAATAATCCAGGCCCTTCAACAGCATGGCTGGAAGCGGAAGGCTTTGCTTCTGCAAAACTTCCTACTCGTGGCAAAGGAATCTGGCCTGAGAAATTTGGTAGTGCACCTTGGGATTAAAACCCGAAATGGAGACGTTTCATTCTTCATTGAACAACATATATGACAACTAAATTTGAGCCTCCACAAAGTTTTCTTACTTGGGAGGAGGCAGGGAGGATGCATGGGGGAAGACAAAATGCCGAAAACCCCTTGAAATACGCAACTGTTGGTCACAAACATTTCTTTCTTCCCTTCCAGCTCCACCACCACTGATCCCACCCAGACCTACAGAGCACTTTCTTTCCATACCCATCTCCTCCAAGAACAGCAGCCCAGTCAGCAGATACAAGTCTTGACATGTTGCAGGATCCACATCTTAATCCATCCCCATTCTAAAGGGGAGATACACCCAAAAAGCAAAGTGCGAGGGCCAGTCCCCGTATTTACTGGTCTTGCAGTCTGGGTGCACTCAAGCATGGTAGGAAGTTGGTTGTTTTTACTTCCACCTCATGAACAGAGTGGAAACTGAGCATCAACCTTGGCTCCCTTCTGTCCGTCTGCATTGGGGGGTGGTTAGGCCAGTGGAGGCCTTTGGAGATACCCCATCCCTCCCTGCTTGCCATTGGGGCTGCCAGGGCAGGCAGGGTCTGGAGGGCAGGGAATGATGCTGTGAAGGACATGCTCTCTCCGTCTAAGCCCTGCTGACTATACGAGGCTGATGGGATAAAGAAGCAGCTAAAATTTACATCATTCACCACAGCAGGTGTATCTGGCACTATGTATATCCAGAAGGAAGAAAAATGAGTAAGAAAAGCTACCTAGAAAATAGTAAACAAAACATGCATGGGTTCATTCTTCAGCCCTAAAGCCAACTGGCCTGGCACAGTTTATGTCCGTACGATGTAGGTGGCATTGTCAAGATCATCTTTTGTGACAGTCCTTAGCACACGGTACCCTCAAACTGTGCTTGGACATGGTTCTGGAAGGCGCTTGTTGGCCCTGGCAGAATAGTGCTAGGGAATACACTGACAAGGTAACTGGGTGACAGGAGGTCGGTACTTGGGCTTATGCCACAGACCTATTTAGTTTACTAGGACAGACACAGCTAAATAAGCCTGGCTGCACAGTCCCTGTGCGGAGCTGGACCACCCTCTGCTGTGAGGTAATGTGACTTTGCATTAAAGCAATTTTTTCATTTAGACCTGAGAAAGAAGAGCAGAATTTACAGACACTCCTGCAGGCACAGAGCAGCTGCCTGGAGCCCTCCCACCCCATTCCAGCCTTCCCAGTACTCACAGGCCCCTGGTTGATGTGTCGGCTCCACTCCGGCGCTGTCACAACTGGCTGTGGGTAGGTCTCACCTAGAGTTACTCCTGCCTGGGAGAGAGCAGCACTGTTCAGTGCCCAAGGGGTGTGGATATCTGCTCCCTTTATACCCTGTAGTTCTGGGACCCACAGCCGGACATAATCCCCCTGCAAACAGAACCAACAGGACAGGATCCATTCAGTAACAATCTTGTAAGTGCTTCCCAGCAAGGGTCTTTCTTAACATGAAAGAAAGAAGCCTGATTTCCAGGTAAAGAAGCTGGTGTACTACAGCATCAGTTAACTCTGTCAAGTCTTAGCCCCTCCTGCTAAACCCTCTACCCAGAATTAGTGCCTAAACGCAGAGACCTGGATGCTAGAGCTCTTCTCCCAGGCTCACTCTGCAGGCAGAGGAGGAAGACAGAGGTGCTTTTTTGGTACAGTTCACCTGCTCCATTTAAGACATAGTGAGATGAAGTCACTCACAAGAAGTCCTTTTTTCTTTCCAGTGACTGAAGGAAACTAGGATGACTAGCTCAGCTGCACACTCTTGTGCTGGGCAAGATGGACCCCCCTTGCCCCTGAATCTCTCCCATTAACTCTGTTGCTGCATCCTCTACTAGGACTAATTTCTGATTCCTTGCTAAGTCCTGCCAGCTACAGTGCCGAAAGCCAACAGCGCAGCTTGCCATGAAGCTAGGGAACAGGGTGGAAACAGGTAATCCGGTATGTGACCACTGGCTAAGCACATGGAAAGGGCGATTTATCTGCTCCCACCACTTACAGAGGATAGTCAGAGGAGTCACAGGTTTAATCTACTCTCCAGGACCTCCCAAGGTGCCATGCAAGCAGCTCCATCTCTCCTGTCACTTCTGAGTTCTCCAAGAAGCTGCTCTGTGCTCAAGGAAATGGCTGTGTGAGATATGGATGGGATGTGGCTGTTACCCGGAAGAAATGGTGATGAAACACTTAAACACACAGACCAACGGCAGGGCAGGGAGGGCATACAGAGCACCAGCCTCTTTGGGGACAGTAGCAGACCGTAAACGTCAGATCTTCCTGTAAAACAATGCAGAACCTGCCTGACTGTTGGCAAGGAGATCACAGAACTGGTTTTGCAGCAGTATCCACAGAGCAGATTGACCTCTGTTCCTGAAACTATCACATATGCTTTGCTGCACTCTTCATTGTAAGACAGCCAAACAAGACTTACATTGCCATCGTAATCCAGGCCTTGTTTAATCATGTTAAACTTCCTGTTGTCCCGTGGGTCGTTGCCAATACCAGCGCTGTATAACCAGTTGCCGTAATTGCTACAAACGTCATAATCCACCTTGAGAACAGAGGAAGAAAACAGTAAGAAATGCTGGGCCGGCCCTTGGTGAATCTTCTCTCCCCATCCACCCCTTATCTCAAGGGGAGAATTCCTTGCGTGGGAATCAGTCTGGCCATGCTGGGGTAGTCAGAGCTCTCCCATGTAGGTACAGCCATCTGCCTCAGAAGAGGACCATGCTGCATGGCTGTTTTGTACAGCTGGGATCAGATTCCCAAGCTACTTCACTTCGTGGTCCTTAGGTCAATGAGATAGGTAAAAGTCCAACCAAAGTCCCTCTCTTTCTCAGTTTCTTTTTTAAAAAAAAATCCTTCTCTTTCTGCCATCCTCTGGCCAGACTTCATGACAGCTAGCTCTAGCTTTTGAGTGCTCATATTCCAAGAAACAGTATCCCAGTACATTTCAAATACGACAGAAAATTCTTCCTGACCAGTTACCCAGAGACCACAGACTAACAAAATCATCGCTGCAGATCCTCTTAGGCTGACTGGAGAAAAGTCTAACTCAGACTGTACGGAGTGACCACACAGAGCGTATGAAGATGCAATCGATACAAACACTGCAGTTTTTTCCCTGCTATACTTGACCTTCATCAGGCAGTAAGCCTCAACTTACAGGGACTTGGCAGAGAGGTGCTTTACTACAGGAAACACTGAGCTCTCATGATGTACTCAGTAGGCTGCACATCATCAAGCTATTCTACATCTAAACAAATAAAAAGCTCCCAAGGATGCTTATGTAAAATGGAGCAAGGCTCCTGAAACAGGCACAAATGAGAGCAGAACATGGTTCAGCCTGAGTGCTCTTCAGCTGGGCAGGGTGGCTTAAATCCAACATCAGAAGCTTTCCAGTGGCAGGACAATTTCAACCTAGCTCAGGAGGGGAGCGGCAGTGATAGCAAACAGGGCGTGGGATCTCTGCGCGTTCCTAGGAGAGGTGTTCGCATTGCGAAAGCATAGTGCTGGCAGCTGCAGCAGAAAGTTTGCAGACACGTCACTAAGCAGGTTCAGGGCTCTTCTCCCTTCACTGCAGCTGCACCATCAGGTGATGTTTCCAAAATCTCAGCCACTCCTTAAAGTGAGGAGCTTAATGCACCCAGATGGCAGAAGGCACAGGGGAATGGGCTGTTCCCCTTTCTCTGCAAAGCCAGCCGAGAGCTGGGGTCAGGGTGATCAATAGCCAGCTATGCTCACTGTGCACCAGGCTTCCCCTTCCCGGCAGCGCTTCCTCCAGTTGGTGAGATAAGGAGGGGAAGAAAGATGCCATCGGAGGCCTGATTGTGTGATTAACATGCAGGAAAGCATGTGTGGGAGGTGAGGGCAAATCCAAGGAGGACTGGAGGAGGCAGGCTCATTTCCCCCTCAGCCTTGCCCCTTCCTGGCATTCTCTTCTGTTTGTTTCTCTCCCTTTCCTTGGGGCCTGACCCTGTGAATGAAATCATAGCTGAGATATTCTCTGTTCAGGACACCAGAGGTCTCTGGCCTTTCCCCTGGCTTCAGCGGGTTGCAGAAAGCTTGCCTTAATCTCCCTGCCTGCCTGGTGTGGGTAACAAACACCCTCTTCTTTGCAGGCACGTGCAAAGACTCAGTGGGCCTTTGCTGGAAGTGTCAGAGATGAAATACGCATTGCTTTCGCTCTTTAAAGGCAAGTGAGACCAGTTTCAGTTCTGTACTGGCCTCTACCATTCTACAGCCATATCTCCCCCATCAAACTGGTATCTCCTGTATGTTTCTCTGGGGATGCCACCAGGTTAAAGTAACAGAGCTGTCTAGCAATATATCAGTGTGACACATGCTGAAAGGCAGGGACAGAAGGACACAAGGATCAGCCTGTGCCACACCAACCTACAGTGGCAGTCAGCATCTGGGGCTTCCCGAGATGAAAGGGTGCAGAGTGCTAAATCCTGCTTCCAGCAAGGCTGGTAACATTCATGCCTATGTGAATAAAGGTAAGTAACCCAGGGAGCGTCTTTCTCATGTGAGACATTCCAGGTCTTCCTCACTTGGGGAACAGGACCTGGAATCTTCCATGTCCCTCTGAGTCTGACTGCAAAGTGAACCAAGCTCCTATCTGAGGAAGGCAGGGCTGCCTGCCCATCAAAGCCTCAATTCTTGACTCCCAGCTCTCAATCAGCTGGTGACTTTGAGTACAAGGCTTGCCTGTACATGAAGCAAGCTGCCCTCTCTGTGAAATGAAGTCACCTTTGTGAACTGCTCTGAAAGCCATCGCTGATAGATGCCATCAAAAGCCAGATACTACAAAACATTCAAAACGGCCCCAGTGGCTGACTCTGCAGGACAGGCATACAGAGATGTGTTTGTTGCCTTTGCGTGTGCTGTACCATGCTTCTGGAGGGCCACTGTGTGTCACATGCAATGCACTCAGGCTACAGGAATTAGATCATCCGTACTGAAATGCAGCCCCTGCTTGGCAAGTCACTGCTACGAAGCTCAGGGCACGCAGGGTATCAGCTATCTTATACAACCCACCAAAACTGCAAAAGAAATGCACTCAAGGTAAGATTTTTCCATCCCAAATTCCAGCCAGGACATGAAGGATAAGGCCACCACTCTTCTGATACAAGTTCTCTGTGCCATGTGCTGGGGGCTCTCGCTCTTATCTGGAAAAGCATCGCTGCATGGAGCTACCAAAACCACTTTCTGAAGGATCCTGCAGAAGTCCTGCAGTGCAAGCCCACCACTGCTCACAGCACTGGTGTGAGACACAGCCATGGGAAGAGCAGCCAGATCTTCCTGTAGATCTCTGCAGCCAAAGCCATGTCAGAGCTGAGCTCCAAGGAAGCTCAAAAAAAATTACATTCACAAAAAAGGCTCTTTTACTTGCAGATAATGGTGAGGTGACTGGGCTTTCTCTGTAGCTCCAGCCATTGTAGTGAGTAGAAAATTTCCTGATTACCAATAGCCTCTTGTATCCTACAGACAAGATCTTTAACGTGAGGCTGGTATTAGTCTTTTTCAATCTATACCGTTCAGTCTGGTGAAGAACAAATGCAGATTATCACCTCCTCAGCCTCAGTTTTCACTGCTCAGCTTTGTGCTACTGATGGTCTCTCCATGAGTATCACCAGAGATAACAGCAACCAAGCAAAGACGCACAGAGCTGTACAGAGGCACAGAGCCTGCGCCTCTGAACTGGGGATTGCCAGCCTGTTCAGACCTTCCTAGGAAGAATCTATGGGGGCTGAGGACAGAGAAGCAGCCCGGCTATTAAACTGCGCTTGCATGACTGCTGATTGGCACATGAAACGAATGGGTGTTCCGGTTAGCAGGGAGGCCTGTGACTCACCAGAATGAAGAAGGATGCCTCCAGCTGGGGTGGAGCTCTCTGGAAGCTGACCCAGCTATTGTCCATACTCGCCTGTTCTTGACTAGATGAATTCCCCGTCCACAGCGATCAATGCAAAGATGCTGTGCCAACACTGGCTTCAGTGGCCAGAACACATTTCTTTTTATGTTCTATTTCTGGGCTGTCCTCCTCCCCAGCATCTGGGGTGAGCAAATCAGAACACTGTTAACATAATTTATGCTTGAAAGTTTTCTCAGGTGTGACAGATCTCTGGCCAAAACCCTACATGGAGGATCAAAACTATCATTGCAGATTTCCTAACTACATCTTGGTTGATGGATTCCCTTTTCTTATGTGAGCTTTGGGAAGTAGATACCAGCTTGAAAATTACTGATGATCTTCTGTATCCTTCCTTATTAGGCAGAGCTGTCCTCCTGTCTGTCACGCAGGGCAGGGAGCACAAACAACTCCAGATACACAAAGGGTTCAGGCTTACCAGCAGGTATTCGAACCATTCTGCCCCCATCCTCCAGTCTAGACCCAGGTCCTTGGTGAGAAAGCTGGCGACATTCTGCCGCCCTCTGTTAGACATGAAGCCCGTCGCAGCCAGCTCTCGCATGTTGGCATCGACAAAAGGAACCCCGGTTTTGCCCTCTGCAGAGACAAAAGACAGCGCTGGGATATGATGACATTATTGGATGCTCATAAACCGCGCTGCGGTCATGCATTCACAGCCACCCAAGCAGGTAAGACAGTGACAGTGTACAGTGGCAGGGAGAGATTTCAGTGGGGTTTAGCTGGTGTGCAGCCACTAAGAACCGCTGGAAATTAAATGGGAAATTATGCTGAAAATTAAAATGAGGAGAATTTTTGGCAAGAAAATAACAAGGAACAGAAAAATCTCCAGACTGGAAAAGCAATGAATTGGGTGGCTTGCGGGGAATTTTGCAGAGCAAAATAAATATACACACAATAGTGAGATGGGCCAAGAACAGAAAGATTCTTGACAGGTGACTAATAGCAGAGAGGAATGTATTGGACAAGTCCCCAAGGGTTAGCACCTGAAAAGTAGAGAGCCTTGTCTATTGTTAAGGAAAATATTTATTGTACCTGTGTGCAAACGGACACACATGGCATTAATGTGAAGAAAGATATATAGGTGTGCGTTTCACTGATCCTGATACTTTAATCTGGTAGTCCCTCCACGTTTTAATTTGAGATATTATGCTTGCTATTCATGTGACAACAAAGTGATAAAAGCGAAAGAAAAGCAAGGATATTAAAAGGCTGTGGCATAACGAAAGATGTGATTTATTCTGAGGCTGTTTTAACCTTCTAACCAAAACCAACTGGAAGAACAATTTAGCATTGATAAGAAGGGCTGGTCAGCCTCTGTGTGGCTAAACAGAAGGGACCAACAGGTCATAAACACTTCCACCTGGGCAGGAAAATCTAACTGCAGTGCATCTCACAAAGCATGTACCAGCCATTCATGATACCTGGTGGGCCTGCTCCTGTGTGGTGCTCAGTCTCAGAGGGAAGCCAAGTATCCTGCACTCACACCGAACGGAGGGGTTGGATTCTTGTTTGGTGACAACAGTTTAAATGACAGGGCCTGATCATGCTGACCATTCCCCTACATAAGTCTGAGTCAGCATTAGGGCACGTGTTAGCATGCAGACATGTGGAAACCAAAAGCACGCTTAACCAAACCTGTGGTTTCTACTGACCTTTCCAACAGTCAAAGAGCTGAAGGTCCTTTTTCCAGGGGACCTCTTTACTTTGAAGTCCTATTGAGGAAAAAAATGAACTGCTAATGAAGACAAATGCTGACACAGGCAGGTATTAATAAAACAATGACAGCCAGAGGCACCTTGGTTGACAGAAGACATTAGGATGAAGCTAGCTCTCTCAGTGGTATTACAAACAAGCCACGTTCCTTCTGCAAAGATGATCTGTTTCCTCCTTTCAAGTGTTGCAAAGGGGTGTCTCATGCACATGGAGGATGCTCAGTCCCTAATGGATTTTGATTATTTGTTTCATTGGTGTTTGCTCTTTTTTTTACTTAACAATGACTCAGACCTCACAAGTGGCCGGAGATGTGCTCTGGCCCAAGCTCGTACTTTCTCATTCAGTTTTACTCCAGGACAATGTTTATGTGAAATCCATTTCTGTAGCAGATACTGAACCCAGAATTACCTGGCAGAAGCCCCCACTAACACTTTGCTCCTGCAGTGGGGTAGGAACAGATGAGGGGGATGACTTTATGTTTGCAAGGGCTCAGTGGCAATTACAGTCCTCTATAGAGTGGAATGGAGGCAGCAGGGACAACTCAGCTCTAGCTCCATACACCTAGGTTTAGGGCCACCACTGGCATTCAGTGCCATTTGAGATGCTGTAGGGCATTCGAAACAGCCACATAGGGCTGGCAGATCTGACACAGGCCCTGAGGGAGATGTGCTCCTCTGCAGCCACAGCTGGATGCCAGGCAGACTGCCCTAGGGCATCTAAAACAGTGCTGTATGCTTAGGTGTGTGTAGCTACATCACACGGAGAACAGCTCACCCAACATGGCATCAGCTGTAGGGTTTCCTCACTATATGGACTAGATATTTGTTGCTGCACTGAGAGTTCAGATCCCCATTTCATGTGTAGAGACCTGCATGTAAGTGACTGGGTCTGGAGCTGAATCTCATTCTGATTCCTATGTAGTGCAAGGCAGAAAGAATATCTGGTTTCTTGGGATTCACACTGCTGGGTCAGTTCCGGCTCTGTCCCAGATTCTCTGGTGAACTTGGGCAAGCCTGAAGCCTGGATTCTCTCCAAAGGTGGAGTATCTCCGGAAACCGCATCTTTACTCTTATTGTGCTGCTGTTTCCCACTGACATGTGTTAATACTACTCCCCGTATCTAATCAGATTTGGGGCAAAAGTCTCAGTGTCTACGCTGTGTCCATGGTGTTGAGGCACTTCTGCGCTAAAAGGAAGTCCCCAGCAACATCCCAGGGTGGTGACAGAAGTGCTATGAGAACACTTGTACAACACAATGCCAACAGCCTCTTCTCTTACTTTCCCTGTTGCAAGACTGTACCCTTCTTCTCCAAATATGGTGATCCACACGCACCTCTTAATGAGAAAATCCTTTTGCCATACTTCAGGGCCACAAATCGAAAGTAATCCCGCCAGAGCAGTTCGAACAGGACCCTAAAATACAAAGCCATGTCTGTATTTTACTGTGGGTTAGATAAAATTACTGAATTAGGATGTTGCTTCCATAGAACCCATCATTAACACTGTGAGGTTTATTCACAATGAGCAATTTCACATACCTTCCAATGATACCTTTGTTGCCCCAAGCCTACTTATCTACCTTGTACCTGGATGACTACAGTGAAGCAAACTTTGCATGAATCCCTTGGGAAGCTTTCCTTAACTCTAGTGCAGGAGCAGAATTTCAGGAAACCTGTTCAGGACAGATGAGAATCCGTCCCTACTGGGATAATATTCTCCAAAGAGCAGGGTGAGGACCTGATTCAGCTTCACGCTTCCGCATGAGCAAGCACATCAACACATTCCTAAGAGCTTTGCATTGATTTAAGCAATAACCTTTGTAAGGGACTTAAAGGCACCTTTCAAAACTGGGTTTACAGTGGTCTAGCTCATGAGATCAGGTGCTATGCCTGCAGAAAATAGACAGTTTTGTATAAAAACTTTTATATAAAAAGAGCTTCTTATAAAATGATGGCACCTCAGCCTCTGAGACCTGCTTCAGCTCTCTGGCATATTGGAAATATTCTGCTTAGCTGATGTTTAAGCTTACAAGATCTTTCTGGAAAATCTGATTACAAAATGGGACACTGTCCAAATGCTAAAAACTAATGTCATGATACCGAGGTTCAATCAGTCCCTCGTGCAGCCACCACGACCTGTACTTCACTGTACAATTGACTGCAGTGCCTGGGAGCTTGACAGCTTCTTTTTTATAATTATTTATCACTTTAAAATGCTCGGATCACCATGGCACCCCAGCTGCAGGCAGGCTGGCTGCCTATTAGAGAGAAGAACATGAGTATGTTCATTTCTTGAAGTCTTTCCTCTTTTAATTGTCTTTGAAGAAAAAAAAAGCACACACTTCAACAGCCAAAAGGCCGATATTTTATCTGTCATTCGATTTTTAATGAAATTGAGTATTTTGGCCAGAATTATTGGCAATGTTCTGCCTGTTCTTCACCAACCACTGTGCTGTTTGACGTGTTGCAAATGTACCAAACCAATACAAAAACATAGTTCTACAGTTTGCACAGACCTTCTGGTTTGGGTTTTTTCCCATTCAGGTCTAGTGTTAGGCCAGGCTCTAACATGAACCTGCTTCTCCATAAGAGCTCCCTACCAGGCTGTAATTCACAGTGTCTGGGCAGATCAGAGTGCATCAGCAAGTTCAAGGACAGCCCAGGGATGGGTACACTGACTTCAACTGTCCCTCAGTCTCCTTCAGAACAACCTGGAGGCAGGCGAGCAGCCAGTGGCGGGGTGAGGAAGAGCACAGGTGACAAGGCAGGATGCATTAAGCCCACTTCCCAGTCCCCTCTTCCCCGTTGTGGTCATGGTCAAGCAGCCAAGCAAGCATGGGGCCTTTTGCTGGACTGTGGCCAGAGGTCCTTCTGACACCATGTGATTCGTACAAGTCACACAGTCACTGAGCCTTTTGGGTGAAACTCTGCTCATATCCTTGGTGCGAGAAAACCTTTGGCTTTTATTTATAAATAATTCTTTTTCCTTCTCATCTAGCCCATAATAACAATACAGAGAGGGATGGTGATGATTTACAGAGATCGGATTTAAAAAGCATGAACCACAATTTCCCAGCAATAATAATGACAACTAGCATTAATAATCTTTACTTATAAAGTGCCTAAAGCCTCTGGGTGTCAAAGGCAGACTAATAAATCCATAGTGAAACAGAACTGCAATGCAACCCAGAGGAACTAGAGAGCAGGCACAGGAAAAACAAACATTAATTAAGAAGAAAGTTAACAAATCGAGATGCCTGTTTCCTTTTCAGAGAAAACAAGCCACAGTGATCGTGCAGGGACATACCAGTATGTGCTCTGATTTGCCGTTCTCTCTTTTTCATACTTCCGGATCTGCTCATAGATGTATCGAGGTGAAATGCAGCCCAGCGCCAGCCTGAAGGCAGAAGAATGAAGTCCTGAACGCAATGCAGGACTGACAGCTTGATGTCTGCGCAAAGGGGGTGGAGGGGCATTTTTGTGTTTAGAGTTGTCATCTGAAAACTTTTGCTTGACTTGCAGTTATGCCACTGACTTCTGATTTTGATTATCTGACAGAGGAACACTTTGGGGCAGGCAGATCAGGACTGTCTGCTCTGGGCAAATGGCCAGCTTCGAAAAACTCGAGTGGAGGCCACCACAGATAAAGAACTTCTGCCATGCCAGGGGTCCTGGGATCCCCCAGTGCCACCAGGTGGAGCCATCCACTGCAAACACTGAAGCACAAAGCCGTTGAAAATAAGAAATCCCGACCTGCAACAGCCTCAAAAAATTGTTTCGTATTGCAATTCTGTGGGGAAAACGCTCCAGATGCTCTCAGCATTAGGCTGAACTAAGTTCTGCTGCTGCAGTTTCAGTCCAGAATTAACTCTGCCCCCTCCAGCACTGGAGACTAAAACGCCTAGTTAGATTTACCCAAACAAGAGATCCTTTTGGAATAGGAATAATCAGAAGTGTCTCTTCACCCCACAGAAAAACAGAATGGCAGTGAGGTGATGTGACTTGTCCCACAGTATTCAGCAAACCAGGACTGGATCGAGTTCTGCTACAGCCCCATCAATATGCTGAAGCTACACTTCTTCCCTGGCTGCTCTCAGCCACCCCAGATACACAAAACAGCACAAAGCCAAAGACAAGTTGTGTGTCTCTCCAGTGCCCCGTCCACATCGCTGCTCCCAGCACACTGGGCTCTTGGCACAGTATTGCTACACTTCAGCAATTCCTAATTGCAGGAATATTCCCAGCAAACCACTGCCTGGAAGTGCAATAAAGAGCAGCTCTGAGGCTGCTCTACCCCAACAAAAAGGGCAAGGGAATCACACCTAGAGCCCTACCCATGCCCACTGAGCACTCAGCAGACAGACAACATCAGTTTGGGATGGGAACAGAGGAGCTTCCAGTCTCACAACAAAAATCTTTACCATGGTGCAAATTTAGTTGAGTAATCCATTCCCACCAGTCCATTCCGAGTCTCCTTGTAAGATGCAACCAGGTTCTGTGCAAGCAAAAGAACAAAAGGTTTTAATACTTTACGTGCAACCTGCTAAATATGCTTTCTTTCATACTGGAGCCAGGGCAATCTGGCAGGGCTGGGCTCCCTCTCATGGCTGCCTGCAGGGATTACAGAGCTGCCAAATTACTGCCTCCAGTGCACAGGAATTAATCAGGCCAGCAGTTTTCATTATAGCTCTGGGATGCGTGTCACAAGCTATGCTCCCCGCTTCAGCCTGTAGCACATCTCTTTCTACCAGCACTATGAAACTGGCTGTGCTGCTCCCTGCCCGCACCTGTCTGACTCTGGATCAATAATCCATTTACAAGCACCAGTGGGACTGGCGGTCACTTCCCTTGTCCATGTGGCTGCTTGTTTGGTCTTGAGAACTATGGTGTCTGACAGCACCCAACACTCGGCTGCAGGAATCCTGATCACTGTTATTTCTGGGCCACCCACACTTACAGCAGGGTGCAGATGTTCCATTTTCTGGGCACTCCATTGACAATGCAGAGGACAAAGGGAAGCCTGATCTCTCCTTGATCCCCTTCGCTGCACAGGTTACAACTGCTAAAGGGCTGTTCTAGCTCACCAGGGAAAACAATATTCGCATAACAAAAAAGAAATAACAGGTTTTCCAGCACTGATTGTATTAATGCTTGACCAAGAGTAGAAGCTATGCATGCTTGTACTAGTTTTGGCTGGGATAGAGTTAATTTTCTTCATAGTAGCTAGTATGGGGTTATGTTTTGGATTTGTGCTGGAAACAGTGTTGATAACACAGGGATGTTTTGGTTACTGCTGAGCAGTGCTTACACACAGTCAAGGCCTTTTCTGCTCCTCACCCCACCCCACCAGCGAGGAGGCTGGGGATGCACAAGAAGCTGGGAGGGGACACGGCTGGGACAGCTGACCCCAACTGACCAAAGGGCTATTCCATACCATATGACATCATGCTCAGCATAGAAAGCTGGGGAAGAAGGAAGGGAGCGGGAGACATCCAGAGTGATGGTGTTTGTCTTCCCAAGTAACTGTTACGCATGATGGAGCCCTGCTTTCCTGGAGATGGCTGAACACCTGCCTGCCGATGGGAGGCAGTGAATGAATTCCCTGTTTTGCTTTGCTTGCATGCACGGCTTTTCCTTTACCTATTAAACCGTCTTTATCTCAGCCCACGAGTTTTCTCACTTTTACCCTTCTGATTCTCTCCCCCATCCCACTGGGGTGGAGTGAGGGAGCGGCTGTGTGGGGCTGAGCTGCCCACTGACATTAAACCACAACAATGCTCCCCAACAGCAAGGGAATGCAGGAACTTCTGTAGCACAGCTGAAAGAATACCCTGGGGGCTGTCCCAGTGAGTGCACTGGACACAGCACACTTCTTAACCCATCTCAGCGGGAGAGATGTTACCCCCTTTATCCACAAAGCTGCACAGGATCTGATGCTGTTGGAAATCAGCATGCGTGTCTTCCTCTAAATTCACACAAGGCAAATTTAAGGCAGTTTCTCAAACTAGACCAGGAAAACGTTCAAAAATGGTCAGGATGCACAGACAAAATGCAGTCAGCAGCAGCTTCACTCCACCAAAGTGAGGGAGCAAGAAGTAGCTGTAATTCTTGGCTGCAAGTTTTTAAACCAGACTACTAGGAACCTCCTATTATTTTTAACTGTGGGCAGCAGCTTGGGTCGGTTGTTCCTCACCCCAGCTGCAACTATAGCCCTTCAGGCCACTTTAACTCCTCCAAAATGGAGGAACTACATTGCTGATGACGTGGGACAGGAGAGTAGAAAAGGCAAATCAAGGTAAAGGAGCTAAAAACTTGTCCCAATTCCCAAAAGCTGATGGAAAAAAAGACTTAAGAGGGATGGCCACTAAACTAGGTTCCAAAGTATTTGGCTTACATTCCCAGTTCCTGGATGACTTCTTTTTGATTTAGTTTGCCTCTGAAAAACTGCAATAATGCTAATTCCCTCCTTTGTAAAGTGTTATACAGGAGCTAAGGAAATATTATTAGGAAGTGAAATTGCAGCCTCACCCACTTGCACAGCCATATGTACAAGGGGGAGGATGCAGACAAGGAAATGTAAGAGTTACCGTGTCCCAAAAATAATACTGCAGTCTCATTAAAGCTTGCGTCTCTCCTCCACTGCAGGGGAAGGCTGTTCGTGGATCAGTCACAGGATCTGCCACAGAAAACACCATCACCTTGTTACCCTCTTGGAAAGCATCTCAAAGGTTGGGAGCTTAAAATCTATGGAAGTTCAGCCGTAGGGATGTCTGCTTTGGGGACATAAAAGATTGTGCCCTGGTGTTCCTTTAAAACAAGGGCCACATGAAACATGTTAAAAATTACTGACTACGAGGATGTGTTCTACCCAGCTGCAGGGCAGCTCCTCCACCCAGGGAATTTACCTTCGTTTGCTGTATGAGTGAAGAGAGGGTTAGTTACAGTTTGAAGGGCAACCACTGCCTTTGGGAGACTTCCATGTTTTGATTCTCAGTAAGAAACATCTCTAAGTAGGATTTCATAGGAGCAACTGCCAAATTAAGTTTTCTTACCCTTCTGTCCTAAATCCTCCATTGTAGGGATACACCCTTCTTCCACCCCTGGAGCCAGAGGCTTTAGCTGATCTGCCATGTGCAGGGTTGGCCGGACCTTTGCCCCCGATTCCACCGCTTTTCGGAAATGGGTGTAGACATCAGGCAACCTGCACAGATTAAAGCACAGTCAGATCTCTGCAGGATGGCTACCCTGGCCCCTCACACAGCACCACATCGCTTCCACAGAGGGAGGGTTAGCTTTTTAGGCTGTGCTCTCCTGAGGGCTGATTTCATAATTGTGATGCATGTTTGTACATCACCTGGCACAAGAGGCAGATGCCCCTGGGGCTAGCAGCAATAGGGAGCTCATTCCTTCACTCCATTTCTTTCTGCTTCTGATGCAAATGGTGCCTTTTCAATTTAAGGTGTGTCCTGGTGGGGCAATCCATGAGGGTCAGATTTATCTCACCTAATTTCTGATTACCCACAAGGCTGACCTCAATGTAAAAATGTGCAACGTCCCACTGCCTTTTCAGTCAATGGAGAGAAACAGGCATTTTTATGGCCTGACTCTTCTGCCCTATTTTATACATTTTCTATAGGATACCATGAATCACTCAACTCCATCAACTACACCTCAGGTGACTACTGAGGGAGCCATGAAGAGTCCACAGGCAAAGGGCTACTGTCACAAGCAGCTGCATTTAGCCAGATGGAGTAATGGAGCAATCTAGTCCAACGTCACCAGGACTAGGCACTGCAGACTGAGTATCCACACTGTGCTGGTAGAAGGGCAAAGAGAAATCAGTTCCTCAATAAATGGTCAAACAAACCCCTCGGCTTTATGCATATTGGAGTGTAAATCCAGCTAGTACAGGGGGATGAATGTGCTCCTTCCCCTTGATGTGTATGAGCATGACAGCACTGTTCCATAAATGCAGATGGACTAACGGGTCCCTTCCCTGTGGGACCGGATGACTAAGATCCCTCCCAAGCACTTCACTGGAGCGAGAAACAAATGGGACAGTGGAGGAGTAACTGATACCATGGAGCAGCCCACCTGGCAATATGCCTGAAGGGAAGGTCGTCCCGATGATACAGCGTGGATGCCCAGAATGTCTGAATCTTCACCCCGTGCTGACTACACACCTGGCACAGCCCCTTCTCCACATCCAGCTCCTCCTGTGTGGCCTAGGGAGAACAAAATACAGCGAGGCCATGGCTGCATGGCCTCAGCTCCCACATGCACACAGACCCTGGTCCCTGGTCTTGCCCTCCTCCCTCATCTCCACATTTAGCTTCATCCCTCTAGAGAGAGTTGTACACCAACAATCTCTAAGTATTTTCCTCTGACAAACCAAACAAGTGTTTTCACTCTCCATTAGTAGTGCCAATGCCAGAATAAGGAACTCCTTGATGTAGGATGTTGCAGATCTTTTAAGTTTGCATGGACTGGAAAGGTGACTGGACAAATACATGTAAAATAAATCCACTGAGGGTTACTGAATATCAGGATAGCATTCCTGTTTCAAGAAGTACTTGAGCCACAGATTCTTGGAAAGCTGGGAAAGTATGCAGGGGAAGTATCTTTACAGATTTGTCCTGCTCCTATGGTCTTTTCTGGGCATCTGTTATTGGTCACTGTCAGGAAAAAGGCTATGGAGTTAGATGAGGCCTTTTGTCTGATCCTCTGTGGTTGTTCTTAGTGCTGCATGGCATAAGACACTATGGGATGTGTAGGTTGTTAAGTTACAAGGGTTGTAGGCCTGGCAACAGGAGTACCTGCAGTGCAGGTCACAGAGTGATTCCTGCATTAGCCAGCTCTGAGGCCCAGACGCTCCTAATACTGAGTGCATCTATGTACATATATATGTATGTGTGTGTGTACACAAAGCCTCCAGGCCCAGTGGTTCAGATCCAGAGCCCTCCATTGAATTCAGCAGGCTCTGGATCAAACCACTTAGTTAGCTCAGTGAAGACAGATCAGTGATATGCCAACCCCATCAGCAGTCCAGGACCGGACTCGTGTTTCATTCTTCAACACACTGGTGGGCAACTACCTAAATACGGGTGCTGTCCACTCACCATGGGCCTTTTCTACACCCGATACACTATGCCCCCTGGCAGCTAGCTCCCTGTGCAAGGAAGGCGCCAGGAAAAGGCAGCTTGATGCAAACAGAAGGAGAAATTGACTCAGCTGATCTAAAATACCAGTTGCCGGAAACTCCTCTGCCTCAAGGCACAGCACTTGCAAGTGATCAGTCACAAAGAGCTGCTGTCATCCAGCAAGGACTCCCACCCAGACACCTACACCATCCCCATCCCAGGAGCTAGCCACTTTCCCCAAGGTGAACAATACCACATACAAGAAAGGCTCTGAACACACAGGATCTGCATCACCATTTGGTTCTGGAAGAAACCTCCACAACCTAATTTTATCTTTTCACAATGTCACTCAAATATTTCCCTTACCTCTTCATGGAAAGCCACAGCACTGACAGAGCCTAACTGAGTAATCAGATCGCGGACCACATCTTCTGGCTTCCCCTTCCTCACAACCAGAGTACTGCAAACACAAAATATTGGCCTGAATTAGGTTTGATGTTATTGTTATTTATGTGTACAGGAGGCCCTAGTTCTGGCCCAGGCACCCATGTACTAGTTCTCTACGGAGCACAGACAGCATGTGGAGGCAGACAGACAGGATTTGACTAGCCTACATCTTTTAGGACCCAATGAACACAGTTTGTAAGCCTCTGGGGCTGAGGTTGTGTCAAACACATTTCTACCACCCTGGATACCTCAGAAAGGCTGACTGGGCAGAAAGCCAGGCTGTTACCTAAAAGTAGATCTGTCAGATCTGTTCATCCTCACACAATGAGGCTGAGATTCAAGAACTAATTCCTCTTTCAATCCCCTTCACAGGTAGTGGTGGCCTGTGGGCAGACCCCTTTCCACTTTCATGTGAGAGTATTCAGAGGAATTCTTTCCTCTGAATACTCTGTGTTCGTAACAGAGTCAAGAAAACTTCCCTCCCACCTTGCAACCTCACCAACTTCCCAGATGTGTACCCAGGGCACCAGACCAAAAGAGAAGCTGTGGTGAGAAAGTTGGTCAGACATGGGTGCAGAGTTCTGTGAGGAGCTTCATACATGACTCTGTCCCTTTCCCCCTCTCTCTCTCTCTCTCTCTCACAAACACATGCACACACTACTGTGTCATCTAACAGAGGCCTGTGCTGGCGAATAATTTATTGAAGGGGTAATACAGTGTTTCTGCCAGAATAATTTAAAGCATAACTGAAAAGTTTCCTCAAAGATGGGCTGGGTCTGAAGAAGGCAGGAGCAAGGGGTGCTGCTGAGAGAGCTGTTCCCCTTATATCCCACAGAAAAGCAGAGAACAAGCTGCCCACAGGGAACACCACAGATTGGACATGGAGGAGATTTCTGTCTACCACTGCATTAAGAAGATATGTCATGGTTGTGGAAATGGAGCCTAGGTCTTAGTGTGGCTCTTCGCAACCACACATCTCTCACTGCAGAAGACCAATCTCTTATCAGCCACTGACAACAGCACAGCAGCATTCAAGCAGCTCTGAATCTGTTCACTGCAGGGTGTGGGTGCGGATACCCACTGATCAGTTCTTTCAGTCTCCTATTACATTCACAATCTGCACAGTCCATGCTGCACTGCAAACCCAGAGCCATTCCTCTTGCTTCTACTACCACTGTTATGCTGCTCTGGGAGAAGACAGGCTGGCTGACATCTTCGGCTAAGCAAAGCCTGATGTTATCTGGTAATGGGATTCTTCAGCATGTAGACCTTTAGGCCCTGGTCTACCCCAGTTATGGTTTCTAAAGACATAATGAAGGAGCAATCCCTGAAGACCCCCTTCCCACAGTGTAGCCTACCAAAGAGATTGGGTTTAGCAGGGCAGGGCATGAGCAAACCTAACTCTCCAGTCTCACCAGGATCCAAGCCAGGATCCATGACGGTCTGTCTCAAGCCAACTCCTAGGGAAAACTTGCTAGGGACAAGGAAGGATGCATGTCACAGTGGCTAGCGTTGTTGCCTACATCTCGGAAGACTGCCATTCATGTCTCCAGTCGTCAGGACTCTGGGCAAAGCGCTCAAGGCTGAGCCTATCTGTGGTATCTGAGTTCAAGAAAGCAACACCTCGAATGGCGTGCAGCCTGGATGGCTCTTCGCTCCCTTGCAGATGCCACAGCAGGTCATCTGAACAGGGGCTACGTACGGGACCTTACTGTACCTAACAAACAGAAGGGCTGTGGCTCTCTGAAATCATCAGAGCCAAGAGTATCTGACATGATTTGACTCACAGCACAAATATGTGTTGAAAAAGAGAAAGAAAATAAAAATAGATGTGTTATTTGCACGGTGCTTTCTCAACTACCTTCCTTTTTTCTTGAGCATTTCCCTTAGATCCTTCACGCTTTCCAGCAAAAACCTGAGCCGATGGGGCCCTGTCTTTGGGAAGCCGTAGCAGTGGGTGCCCAGGTAGTGCCGCGGGTCGAAGCAGTAGAGGGGAATAACGAAATCTGCGTTGCTCTGAGCCCAGTGGAGCACCTGGAAACACAGAGAGGGCCGTGACAGCTCTCGGGGGCAGGATGCAGCGTGCACCTCGCCCCAGCCTACCCAAGGTTATTCCTAAAGAAATACCCGGGGGGCCGCCGGCCGGGCCCTACCTGGTTATCGTGGGTGCGCAGGTCGCAGCGCAGCAGGCAGATGGCCGTCCTCGCTGCCCCCGACATGGTGCCTCGAGGGGGCCGGTCCTCCCTCAGCCCGGCTCGGTTCTGTCTTCCCTCAGCCCTGCCCCCTCAGCCCTGCTCGGCTCTGTCTTCCCTCAGCCCGGCCCGGCCCCCGCAGTCCGCCCCCTTCCCGCCTCACCGCCCCGCTGCCGCCTCACCGCCCCGCTTCCCCCTCCGACCGTTCCCGCCTCACCGCCCCGCTTCCCCCTCAGCCCGTTCCCGCCTCACCGCCCCGCTTCTCCCTCAGCCCGCCCCGCCAGGGAGGAGCCGTCCCGCCTCCGGCTCCCTGCGGGCCCCTGGGACGGGCAGGGCCCGTCCCGCGTCCAGCGGGACGGGGACGAGCCCTCAGCGGCGTCGGTGGGGGCTGTGTGGGCGCAGA